>NC_132935.1:12567058-13980391 GCF_034638445.1 Ciconia boyciana
AACTCTCTCAGCCTTTCTTCATAGGAGAGGTGTTCCGTCCCTCTGATCATTTTCGTGGCCCTCCGCTGGGCCTGCTCTAACATGTCTGTCCTCTACTGAGGACCTCAAGCTAGATGCAGTACTCGAGGTGGGGTCTCGCCAGAGCGGAGTACAGGGGCAGAATCAGCTCCCTCGACCTGCTGGCCACACTTCTTTTGATGCAGCCCAGGCTGCATCTGGGCTGCAAGCACACGTTATCAGCTCGTGTCCAATTTCTCATCCACCAGTATCCCCAAGTTCTTCTCCGCAGGGCTGCTCTCAATCCCTTCATCCCCCGTCTGTACTGACCCTGGGGATTGCCCCAGCCCAGGGGCAGGACCTCGCACTTGGCCTTGTTGAACTTCCTGGGGTTCACATGAGCCCCTCCTCCAGCCTGTCCACGTCCCTCTGGACGGCATCCCTTACCTCGGGTGAGTCAACTGCACCCTCAGCTTGGTGCCATCAGCTTGGAGGGAACACCTCTCCTATGAAGAAAGGCTGAGAGAGTTGGGATTATTCAGCCTGGAGAAGAGAAGGCTCTGGGGAAACCTTATTGCGGCCTTTCAGTACTTAAAGGGGGCTTATAAGAAAGACGGGGACAGACTTTTTAACAAGGCCTGTTGTGATAGGACAAGGGGTAATGGTTTTAAACTAAAAGAGGGTAGATTTGGACTAGAGATAAGGAAGAAATCTTTTACAACGAGGGTGGTGAAACACTGCAACAGGTAGCCCGGAGAGGTGGTCGATGCCCCATCCCTGGAAACATTGAAGGTCAGGTTGGACGGGGCTCTGAGCAATGTGATGGAGTTGGAAGATGTCCCTGCTCGCTGCAGGGGGGGGTTGGACTAGACGACCTTTAAAGGTCCCTTCCAACCCAAACTATTCTATGATTCTATGATATCCCATACCATATGATGTCATGCTCAGCAATAAAAGCTGGGGAAAAAGAAAGAAGGGGACGTTTGGAGTGATGGCGTTTGTCTTCCCAAGTAACCGTTATGCATGATGGAGCCCTGCTTTCCTGGAGATGGCTGAACACCTGCCTGCCCATGGGAAGCAGTGAATGAATTCCTTGGTTTTGCTTTGCTTGCGCCCGTGGCTTTTCCTTTCCCTATTAAACTGTCTTTATCTCAACCCACGAGCTTTCTCACTTTTACCCTTCTGAATCTCTCCCCCATCCCACTGCAGGGGGAGTGAGCGAGCAGCTGTGTGGGGCTTAGTTGTGGTCTGGGGTTAAACCACGACACAGGCCATCGAATCCACACAGTCCAGTATCCCCGTTCATCCCTTTCCTCCTCCTGGCCAAAGGCAGGGACCCTCTGTTTCTGTCCCTGGTCAGAGTATTCACTGTCTGACCCTTTCGGTGCCAGACCAGAAGTCCCCTCACTGGGATCAAGGGAGGTGATCTCAGTCCTTCTGTGTCTGGCAGATTGCTGATTGCCTTCTTGTGTCTCTACAGCAACTAAGCTGACAGCCTTCTTGGGTGGCCCCTTCTTAACAGCTCTCTTCGCTCTTAGTTCGCGTACACGGGCTTCCAGGTTAACGGTGGGTTCGTCATCCCACTTCCTCATGTCCTCCCCCTGGTCGAGCAGGAAGAACCCGAGCGTGCCATGCAGCATGCGCCCGGGGCTCCATTTCCCTCTGACCAGGGCAGGAGGGGGCTTGGCTGTTTGGGGCACCCCTGACAGCCAAGGCACTGGCCAGGAGGGACGGGAGGGACGGAGATCTTTGAAGTTTTGGAGCCAAGAAGATGCTCTCTTCACAGTTGGTGCATCCGTATCCAGGCAATACCTTGCTGCCAGGCCGTTAGAATATGAGGCTGGGTCGTTTTGAGTCACCTTCCTCCACACGGCCCGCATGCACAGAACGTCCTCTGCATCTTTGGAGACCTTGCTGTTGTCTAGATCACCGCAGATGACTTCCAGCACCGCTAATTCTCTCAGGTACTGGATGCTTTCATCTGCGGTAGTCCACTTCCCTGGGTAGTTCCCAAGATCTTCCTTGAACCTCACACTTGAGAGGAGCTGTCTCCAGAGACTGCAAATTGCTGCCTCTTGTCCAACTCCTCTCTCAATTCCCCGCTTTTTAGCAAGGGATCCCACCTGTTGAGCTTCCTTACTTTCCAGTTGCTGACTGTTGGCCCTGCTATGCCAGCATCGGAGCAGCCAGGCAGCAATCTGCTCAGCTGGCTGGTGGCTGTCATCTTTCCGCATCTCTCAAAGTTCTGACGACGAGGTCAGGGGCCAGGCAGTTTCCTCCTCCTGCCTGATTTCTCTCGCTCCTTCCTCCCATTTCTTTGCTGAAGGACCAGCTTCCTGATCAAACCCTTCCTCCTCTTCCTCCTCCCTTGCTCATTGATGATACGGCCCCGTTGACCTCCTTGTCCACTGTTTCTTTTTCACTACTGGGGCAATTACCGTGGTTGTTGTTATTTGGGTCCCTGTCTCAACCATGGTGTCCTCAGATGCCCTTTGGGTCCCTGTCTCTACTGTCATGTCCTCAGACATACTTTGCATCCCGGTCTCAGTCAAGGCATTCTCAGAGGTGGTTTGGGTCCCTGCCTTAACCACAGTCCTCTGATAGTACTGAACCGTGGCTCAGAAGGCATGGGCCAAGGCCCAGGACAGCGCTAGAAGCTGCTGGTTGTCATTGGGGTCGGCAAGGCACCCCTCAGCACTACGAGGGCTGCTATGGGGAAAGTTAACTCCATCCCAGCCAGACCCAATCCAGCCTTACATGGCCTGGCCTGGCCCCCTGCACACAAAGGAGAGGTGCGACGCGTTACAGAAGAAAAACGTGAAAGGTAAAGATATCTTTGAAGACATGTGAAATAGGACTTGACTGAGAGTGACCTCGCCTGTACAAGTCGATTTGCTGATAGAAGAAACCAGACCAAACGGTCTGAAAGCGGCAAAGTTGCAGTAAAATCGTGTGTGGCCTTTGTGGTGGGTTGACCTTGGCCAGTTGCCAGGTGCCCGCTCAGCCCACCCTCCATTGTGTGCAGGGGGCCAGGACGTGCCCTATAAGGCCGTCCCACCCTACCCTCCATTGAGCGCTCGGGGCCAGCCCACACATATAAGGCCGCGCTCGCCCAGCCCTGGCCCATGGCAGACGCAGCCTCTGCTCCTGCACGGTGAAGGGAGGCAGCGGCTGACGCGAGCCGAGGGCTTTGCCGCCCCTCGCAGACCCAGGGAAGGCGACCGGTGGTGACTGTTGGCAGCAGCGTTCGGTGGCCGACGGCCCGCTCCCGAGGCTTCAGCCATGAGGCGGGATGGTGCAGGCTGGGGGCCTGTGGCACGCAGCCGCCCCTCACCGCGCTGGCGGCCTGCGCAGAAGGACGAGTGCCGGCAGGAGCAGGCCAGCCGCCAGATCGAGCCGCGGCCTTTCCGCTTGCCGCTACGGGAGGGACCCCCCGAAAGCCACAGCGCTGGGCAGCAGGCGGCATGCCAGGCTGTGGCAGGTGCTCTGCTCCAGGTGCCAGAGCCTGCGGGGAGGACCTGGTGCTTCCTGGCAGCGCCTGCAGCCGGCTGCTGGAGCAGAACACCCGCCTGCAGCGGGCTCTGGAGCACCTGGAGAGGCTACGCGGCGCCCTGGAGATGGAGAGCCGCCTCCTGAGAAAGAGCAGCTCTCCAGAAGCATGCAAGGAGGCGGAGAGGCTCCAGCAGAAATGTGCTCACTTAGCTGCCCTCGCCGAGCAGCTCAAAGAAAGATGCGGGCATCTGCAGGAGACCATCGGGCACCTGACGAATACTCCAGCGCCACTGCCCACCCAAAGCTCTGCTGAGGAACCGTGCATGAAATCGTTTCCTCAGCAGAGGGCTGGAGAAGGGAGAGAGCCCGCCGGAGCTTTGCTGGCACAGGACCAGCAGAGTGAAGCCCCACAGAAGGCGGCTGAGGAGCTCCAGGCCCAGCCAGCTGCAGATGAAGAGGGCTCCTATGATGTGAGCAGCCTCAGCCAAAGGTGTGAGGAGTTAGAGGTGCAGCTTCTGGAGATGACGGACAAAAACACCAGACTGGCTGAAGAAAATTCTCGCCTCCGTGGGCAGATGCGCTGGGCGGAAAAGGTTCAAGCTGAAAACGCTGACCTGAAGGGGCAACTGACGCGAGTGGCAGCGCAGCGCAAGTCTGCTGTCCAAGCCATCAGCAGGCTTCAAACCCAGCTGGAAGCTGCAGAGTGCAGACTGAAAGCTGTGCGAGAAATGGTAGAAAGTGCTCAGAGAGAAGGAAAAAGGGACCACGGAGAAGCCAGGCCACTGTTTCGAGCCCAGGTGAGTGAAGCAGAGAATCGGTTTCAGAGCCCCTCAGAGTCAGCTTGGGCAGGCGGCAGTCCTGGGTCCTGCCTTCTTTCACAGGAGGACCCCACAAGTGAGACAGAAGAACCGGTAGCAGACAAACAGTCCGTCATCCTGCAGGCTCTGGGACAACCACCGGGAAAGCTTGGAGCATCCATAGCTCGATACAGCTACGATCCTTTGGATGGTCCCAGTGAGCAGCCTGAACTAGAGCTGCCTCTAACCGCTGGACAATATGTTTATGTCTTTGGGCAGGTGGATGAAGAGGGTGGGCCTGCGGGAGAGCTGGTGGACGGCACAAGAGGACTCCTCCCCTCTAATGTTGCCAAAGAAGATTCAGATGGCGACCTGGCAAACAAGAGCTGGGATGATCCTCGATATTATATTTTCGGTCTCGCGCCTATTTTGGAGGAAGATGAAGAGGATCTAGATGTGTGTGATGGGGGCTAAAAAGCATAAATAAATGTAGCCTACACAAACCTCCAGAATATCTACAGAAGTGAATTTGTACTTAAAAGTGAATTTTTTTGACTTTTAGATTTTTGTAGAATGGGGGACCTCTGGAAGGCAGCAGGGGCCTCCAAGGGGCCCCAACAAAACCCAGAGGAGGCCCCGGGGCACTTGGAGGCTGATTAAGGGCCTTTGCAGGGTGTGTCCCCAGAGCTGGATGCAGTACTGCAGGTGGGGTCACTACAGGCCTTGGTAACAACTCTTTCTCAGTCTTTCTTATAAGTGCCCTTTGTATATCGAAAAGCTGCAATAAGGTCTTCCTGGAGCCTTCTCTTCTCCAGGCTGAACGACCCCAACTCTCTCAGCCTTTCTTCATAGGAGAGGTGTTCCGTCCCTCTGATCATTTTCGTGGCCCTCCGCTGGGCCTGCTCTAACATGTCTGTCCTCTACTGAGGACCTCAAGCTAGATGCAGTACTCGAGGTGGGGTCTCGCCAGAGCGGAGTACAGGGGCAGAATCAGCTCCCTCGACCTGCTGGCCACACTTCTTTTGATGCAGCCCAGGCTGCATCTGGGCTGCAAGCACACGTTATCAGCTGGTGTCCAATTTCTCATCCACCAGTATCCCCAAGTTCTTCTCCGCAGGGCTGCTCTCAATCCCTTCATCCCCCCGTCTGTACTGACCCTGGGGATTGCCCCAGCCCAGGGGCAGGACCTCGCACTTGGCCTTGTTGAACTTCATGAGATTCACATGGGCTACTCCTCATGCCTGCAAAGCTCAAGAAGATACTCAGACTGTGTTACCCACACCACCTGTAGCCCTCTGGATTGGTAGCTGGGATGCTTCAAGAGTTGAAGGCAAGTAATGTGCTGCTGGACAACAGCTTCTGTGCCAACACTGAAGTGCTAAAAGTGGGTATGAGTGAGATGAACCTCATCCTTCATTATTTGCCAATGTGCCGAATGCAGGCATCAGGTGGGACTCAGAGGGGGGCTCAGGGTGCTCTGACCAGAGAGACAGCGGTAGTAGGACAGAACAAGTAGGGATCATAGAGCCAGACCCTCAGGGAAGTGGACACAGGATGCTCCCGGCTGCCCAAGGAGCCTCTCCTCCTGTGCACAGTGGCTACTGCACTGCTGACTGAGCTTTCCCTATGGTCTTGTTTGTTCCTCGGTCTTGCTGGTCCTTGGTGAGCTGATTTTCTCACAGCCTGAACGCAGACCATGTTCTGACATTTGAGGACTCCTGGTCTATAATTACCTAATGGGCTGTAGCAATGCAAATATTCCTGGGAGATCTAGTCTGAGAAAACAGTGCTTGGACTTTACTGAGAGAGTAGCAAAGACAAAACATGGTCAATAGAGTCAAGTCAAGTGAGGTCTGTCCATTAACTTCCCCTGTGTGGGATACCAACAGGCATTCTTGTTATTTGGAGCCAGAGCCAAAGAGAAGGTCCTGGAGAATCCTGATTTCACATTCAAACCCATGCAAGGGATTGTAATGACAAGCAGACCGTGCAAGGAGTGTCTGAATTAGTGGGCAGTTGTGCTGTGAAAGAAGTCATTAGCTAAGGTGGAAATGGTTTTGGCCACATTCATGCTACTGTGCTATAAAGAAAAAGAATTAGCTGCATGAATAAGGGTATTTCTTGTTTCCTCTGCATCCCGTTCCAAGATACAGGTGATGGGCTAAGCAGTTAAAGATTAATCAATACCTTTTACAGAACTGATCTCACCCACAAACTTCAGCTTTTCTGGCTTGTGCTTTCAGTATGTTTTTCCTCACAGATCAGACTGAACATTTTTTCTCAAGTTTGTCTTGTCCAATGACATTTCTTGGCTGAAGTTTCCTCTTCTCTGGCAGCAGCAGAGCTGTACTTAATGCTTGAACACAATGTGATGGCAGATTAAAATTGATGGCAGCTTCAGCCCACCCCACATATGTGCCTCACCCTGCCATGGGAAAAGTAAATGGCAAGTGAAGCAGCTTTTGGACTGCCACAGTTTTCAGGCTACTTTGATAAGGCAAGTTGTGTTTAGGGTTAGTTCGCTTTTGGGTTTTAGATTTAAAACACTGTGGCATTAGCTCTGCTATAAAGGTTTGGCAGACAGCCAGAGACAGAAGAATTTCAGCCAACCAGATTTAATCTGTCACTGTATAAGTGTCAGAGACCTAAAGGTGAATCTGCAGCTGCAAGAAAATCCTGTTTTAATCTGATTTATTGTCATCTATGAAAACTTTGTATCAGTCCTTTCTTCTGAAGTAAATGGATGTTTCATTTTATTAGCTTCCCACAGTTTGAAATTTTCCACCTATAAATAAACCATATGTGTATACAGACACATATATATTTGCCTCAAAAAAAGATTTATCTCAGTATCTCACAAGTGTCAAGTATTCATAAATGTCAAGAATTCAGAAATTTGTTTTCCTAAAATTTTCTTTTGCAATTCCAATTAGCTCTGTAGAAGTTTCCATTATGTACAGTCCTACCTTTGCTGTAACAGTACCAAACGTGTTTGAGATTTCTAGTCCCTTTTCAGACTTTCTCTGATTCTCATTTATTTCCTTCCCAAACCTTTTCAGTTTCTTTGCTTGTCTGCTGTGTCCAGATTTGCCTGTTTTGGAGATCAGTTTGAGCAGTTCTCCTTTCGGTCTTGTATTATTGTGCATAATCACACGCATTGTTCTTCAGTATTTGAGAAAACCCAGAAATGTAATTTGATGTTTTAGTTTACTTTGTGACTGTCGCAGAACAATATGCTAACTGAAACTCAACTCTCCAGAGCATTTCAAGGTCTACTGAAGAGTTTTGCATTTGAGATGGTACTGAATAATGTTGCCCTTTTCGCTCAAGGGAATCATCAAATTGCAAGGCCTTGAAAGGATTTGTTTTCTACTTGAATAAAAATTGCTGATACAAATTAGATATGTTCTTGGTATAATCTTGTTTATTTGCAAAAAATGTGCATAAATCCTGTTTCTGTGTATGCAGAAGCAAACATTGGTAGGAAGTTTCATTGCCCATGAAAGTGGGTGTATGTGACTCCAAGGCCTGGACCCATACAGACCATCTTTCACCTTCTCAAATGACACTCAGAAGTCTTTCCTCTGCCTTTCTGTTGTTACTGTTCATAGCTTACAGGCCCTACCCTGTCCTTTTTTTTCGACCACTGAAACCTTTCTTAATTTATCTTCCTTAGCTCTGGCTATGTACGTTCCTATTCAATTGAAAACAGATCTGGACTGAGGGGCTATTCAAGCTGATCTTCTCAGGGAGGTAGTCTGGAACTTCTGATGCTTTAAATTCAAAGCAGCATGGAGAAGACACTATTTGAGATTAAGTTAATAATTTTATAATTGCAAATGAATATTATTCAGAATCGTCCCTTTGTATCCACAGTAGTCTTTTGATAAAACTTGTGTTGGAGAGGTCATGTTACAAAAATAATCGTATGTTTTGGTAAACGTTTCAGAAAGGACAAAAAACTCAGTCTATGGCTGTCATATAAATCCAAAAGCTACCACTGGAAAGACAGCCTTTTAATCAGATTTCTACATGCTTTTCTGACTGGCAGTCCTTTTAATCCTTCATTACAAAATTAAAGCAAGTGTTACAGCACTTCATGGGACAATAGAATAGCTGGAAGATTTCAAAAATTTAATCAGCAATACATCAGACCTAAATAATGAAACATGCACAGTCATTAAGGCTGTGCTGGCATGGGTAGTTCAAAACAGAAAGCAAAAAATGGGGAGAAAAATAAGAAGCAAATGTAAGGAGAAATTAGGCATTCACAAAGTCTCACATAAGTTAGTAAGTTTTCAGATCTTAATTTTGTGGCTTTCAAAAAAATTTTAAGTGATCTAGGGGAAAAAATCCAAGTTGTTCCATAAGAATCTTTATAATTTTTTTTTTTTCCCAGCTGTCAAATTAGCCCTGTCTCAGCTGCAAAGATGGCAACATTCTCAGTGTGGAAATAATATAAACCAAAATCCAACTTTTAAAGTTCCTGGAAGATATTGAGTACCTTTTTGCAGCATAACAACCAAATGAGTCAGCCTTTTCCTGCTGTATAGAGGCAACCTGAAAATTGTCTGAAGATGGCAGAGCCCTGCTGAACAAGGTCAGCTCCTGCAAGAACTTAACTTGCCTTTGATTCTCACCCTCAACGTGAGTCAGATAAACAGCAGTGGGCAGAGCTATAACAAGGCTGAATGCATCCTGGATAAAATCTTGAGGTGGTGACCCTTCCCAGGAATGGGAATAAACTAGTACTCTCTGGCTTTGATAGAAGTGATGGCGAGCAGTGTAAGTACGCATCAGGAGATGTGCATGTGAGCAGGAAGCGCTGCTCTTCAGTACGTGGTGATGTTTGTGTGTGTAGGGCTGCTGCTCATCACACTCCAGGTCTCAGGAAGACATTGGTGCAGCTTGGTCATTCTCACTACACGTGTGCTGTGAAGCTCTCTTCTCATCCCCAGAGACCTGCGGCAGGTGTCTGCTGGGAGCCACTTCTGCAGCGGTCTTTCAGTCAGTGATCCAAAGTTTTTGGGGATGCTGGCTATTTGATTAAATTGTTAGATAAGGCCCAGCTGCTACTTGCTGTATTCATGGCTGTCCTGAATCACTAACGTTTTTCTAGGAAGTCTGAGGTTTATTTTAGCAAAAATTGGGAGACCTTCCCTTATGATCAGAATTAAAGCACTAATTTTAGATAAGGTTTCAGCCTTTTATCTCGCTTACTTTTAACACTGGCTGGCCAAACAGGACAGCTTGATGACTTCAGAAAATGTTTTTCCCTGGATGAAACTCCAAAGAACCACCTTTAAATATGCCTTTTATACCTAATTATATATCTACCTCCTTTTTGCAAGCATTTCTTGTTTAATGTTTTGTTAACACTTCAGTGTCCCCTGCAGGCCCTGAGGAATGTAACTTTGAATTTGGGCTGGCTTTGATGGGGGAGTTGGACCAACCTACCTCCAGAGGTCCTTCCAAACTAAATTATCTTATGACTCTATGATTCTTGCCTGCTGAAAAGTCACTCAGTTGCATTTCTATCACTTTTACTTCAGCCGTTATTATCTCACCAGTCTGATTATCCTCTTATTCCATCTTAACCTTGCACTTGCTCATTGACACAAATTTTAGTCAACAAGGTGAACTTCAGAAAAATATCATGCCAGTGTTTTCTTTGCTAATCAGCAAATAAGACCACTATGACTTTCCCAGATAATTGGGTCCCTTATGAATATTAATGTGTTCAATAATTACGTCAAGCAGTCTTCTCAGACTGAAACTTTCCTGCTTGTATTTCTGCAGAGCTTTTAAAGCACCATGAGAAAAACTCTCCAGTTGAGCAACAGAAGCAACAACACAGTTCCCACTAAATTTAACAGGCTTTGGATAATACTGTGAACAAAAATTGTGTAAGAAAAAGATGCAATACCGAACAAGTCATAGGTAACTTCACAGCTAAATGCTATTCTTGAGCTGTTGCTGGAAGAACCAGTGAATTTTTATATCTGCCAAATTTACTATGTAAAATTAATGTAACTTGCATTTTTAAGTATGCCCTGCTAAAGTTCTTGCTGGGTAGTTCTAAGGAGCTAAAAGAAGCAGGTCTCTACAGCTTAATAATAAGGTTTTCACGAACAAAAAAGGGCTAGGGGGCAAGAGAAAAGGGAGACCTTTTTTGCAGTCATTCATAAAAGATGAATTATCTAGTTACAAGACTTTATGGATGGGAGCTTTACTGTACCTCCTGTTTTCTAACCATTTGTACTTGGGGTTCTGATTCTGCACATACTGAGATGTAATTCTCCTCTTGTGAGGAACTCCTTTGAGATAGAATGAAGGTCATCAGCCCTTTCGAAGGATAGCCAGGAATCGACCATTTACCTAAATGCTTGGGGTAATTATCTAGCTGCCCAGGTAAGGAACCCAGGATGTGGGACACCAAAGTCCAGGTGCCATTATTCTGGAGAAGGTTTAAATCCAGAGCTCCCTCCTCTTTGCTGTCACTCTCCCCACCTGCTGCAGGACACTGTTTCCCTGTGGAAGTTCTGCTTTGTATGGCATACCTAAATATTCAGTAGGACAAGGAAAGCAATTGAGTATGATACTACAATATGGTCATTAGAGCATTCAAGAAGTGGGTGTTGTGCCCAACTCTTATTAGTATTTAAACATTTTATGGAAAACAGAGTGTAGAGCTTCTCCCCTGAATAGCTGGGTCATTATAGCATTTACCTAGCCACTTCCAGCATCCTGTGGTAAAAAAATGGAGAAGAATTAGGTCTAGGTGAATGCCTCACTTGTGAGCCATTATGGAAAAAAGGCAGACTCTTTCAGCCATGGCTGTATGTAATTGCATGTCAGCATATACATCATATCAAATCCTGCAGGTGAAATAGGAGGGGCAAAAAATTTTCCCCTGAATCTCAGTGGGGTTTCTGTCTAAATTCCAAGTATCTGGCTGCTGTAATGACATAGATGGTGGTATCAAGGTGCGATAAACATCTTCAGGTTTTAGCAACATCTAAGTAACTGTCACTAATTTTCTCTTTTTAAAAAATGTATTTATTTATTACAACTAATAGCACCTATATTTTGGTCAAAACCACCTAAAATTACAGAGAATCAGTTGAATCCCAGTTGTGTAACTTCAACATTCTATAATGTCTTAAAAATTTACAGAATCTAGTCCCAATAAGCCAAGAGCAATCATTTCTCAGATCCTTCTCAAAAGAGAAATTAGGAACCTCAATGAAGAACAACTCATAAGTTCAGAAATACATGAAGGTAATACTTTGTCGTGGTTTAACCCCAGCCAGCAACTAAGCACCACACAGCCTCTCGCTCACCTGCCCAGTGGGATGGGGGAGAGATTCAGAAGGGTAAAAGTGAGAAAACTCATGGGTT
Source organism: Ciconia boyciana (assembly GCF_034638445.1). Lineage (NCBI taxonomy): Eukaryota > Metazoa > Chordata > Aves > Ciconiiformes > Ciconiidae > Ciconia > Ciconia boyciana. The sequence continues at coordinate 12,578,746 of NC_132935.1, forward strand.
GAGATAAAGACAGTTTAATAGGTGTTCTGGTTTTGGCTGGGATAGAGTTAACTTTCTTCATAGTAGCTAGTATGGGGCTATGCTTTGGATTTGTGCTGGAAACAGTGTTGATAATACAGGGATGTTTTTGTTATTGCTGAGCAGTGCTTACACAGAATCAAGGCCTTTCCTGCTTCTCACCCCACCCCACCAGCGAGTAGGCTGGGGGAGCACAAGAAGCTGGGAGGGGACACAGCCGGGACAGCTGACCCCAGATGACCCAAAGCATATTCCATACCATATGGCATCATGCTCAGCATGTAAAGCTGGGAGAAGAAGAAGGAAGGAGGGACTTTCGGAGTTATGGCATTTGCCTTCCCAAGTAACCGTTATGCGTGATGGAGCCCTGCTTTCCTGGAGATGGCTGAACACCTGCCTGCCCATGGGAAGCAGTGAATGAATTCCTTGGTTTGCTTTGCTTGCGTGCACGGCTTTTGCTTTCCCTTTGTCGTGCTTTTTCCATTACATACTTGCACAACTCTGAAGTGTTGAAGTTTCCTAAAAAAATAACGTAAAATAATCAAAATAATCTTATTGAGTCTAGCTGTCAGGTAACTTAGTTTTTTTCTCTTCTTAAACCAAGACATTCAACATGTGAAAAGCTTTAGTCCAATCTGCACTACCTTGCACAACTAGTATCAAATCTGGGACCCAGAAGTACAACATTCTCAGGCAGATAATACATCTGCCTCTGATACCACATTTCATCATTGCAGCTGTATAGTCATACTGTCCTGTTACTAAAATACTTTTTTTCTTCCTTGTAATTCTATGAAAGAACCACACAAACACACATTAATTTTCCAAGAAACCTGAAGATAGGTCATATATAATTAAAGACAGTCCTTGGCTAGAAGTGAGGATTTGATATGGCATACAAACATACAAAGAGTGGAAAGAAGAGAGTGAAAACAAGAAAATCATTCCTTTAGCCAATTAGGACAGCACTGATAGTTTGCTCATCCCTACATTTTTTTGTTCACAGAAGTGAATTCCTGGGAAGGTTTGAGTGTAGCAAAGAGATGCCTAGTGAATAGCCTTGGGAATAATATTGTAAGTACACCTTCTGCCAAATGGTATCAGCAGTAAGAGAGAGCTAAATTTAAATATCAAAGACATTAAAATTGTCACACACACTGGCTGCTGGCCAGAGAGCTAGGGAAAGCTGTGTTGTTGGGTTTGTTTTTTAATGAGTTCTTTTTTTGCATCTCAGTGAGTTTGGTAGCAAGCTGTCTGTCAGGATGTAGCGCTACGGAGGCAGTGAGATGCGAAACTGATGTGCGGAAGATCAGCACTAGATAAGTATTTTAAAGGTAGTTGGCACAGAGGTAATAATTACATCCACATCAGGAGAGGAGGTCACCCAAGGACAGAGAACTGAAGGCGGAGGGGAAGGGGCACCAGCAAGTTTTGAGGGAGCTACACTTTGAGGTGGGAGGAAAAGCTTTGGAAGGAGGTGCTTCAGAGAAAGTCTAGACTGAGAGAAAAAGAGCATAGAAAAGTCATGATGTCCAATGCGACAAGGTATCAAAGGACAAGTATTTAATAGTAGTACAAGGGCAACAGATACATCCGAGAGGATGAGGATGATGTGCAGGCTTGAGCCTTGGTTAGGAAGTAGACTTCCAGTGATATTACTAGGAGGATATCTGTGGAGGGGAGCTGGCAGGAAGAGACTGAAACTGGTCTGAGACTCCAGATTACAGCCATCTTTTTTATTTCCTTATTGCCACCACAGTCAGTTTGCTCATCCACTTCTTTTTTGTAACAGTCTTAGACAGCGAGAGCTCTAGGACAAGTTGTTCCCGTTTTATTCATTTGGATAGCACCAAAGGCCAGAGATGTGAAGGGATACATAAGGGCCAGGAAGATGCTTTTTTCCTAGGAAAAGTTAAATCAACAGGGTAACTGAAGGGTTAATGCACCAAGCAGGGGAATAGGGAAGAAATGACACAGTCAGCAACACAGGAAGGGAAAAAAACAAAAGATGTTGATTATCATATTAAATTGAGGTTAGTAGGCCCAATTAACATTTGTTACCTTTGCTGGGTTTGTTTATGAAACCCATAACATTACTACAGAAAGTTGCATGTTAATTTAAAAGAAATCAAGAAGCACAGATAATATCTTACTGCTAAAATCAAAGCAGTCACTTACTGGCTTATCTTGGTAAGGCCTTGCTGAAGCAGGATGGCATCTTATCCACAGACAGCAAGCTGAGGAAACCTTGCAGGAACCACTCCCTTAAGCATACCTTCCTATGCCTTATTTTATTTAGTTTGCATATCATTTTCTAAGCACTTCTTAATTGATTAACATGTTTTTAAATGCATTAGGATATAGCTAATACTAGCTATGCACATTCATTTAATCAAAAGTACAACCAGCAGCTCATCTACAATACATTGAATTTATGTCACGTTTCTTAGGCCTGCCTTCCCCTGGTTGCACTCCTGCAAAGCTAAATTCAGCAGTAGGGAAGGACAGAGAGTGAAATGATTTCTAGGGACTCCTCATATACTTCCTAACAGGGTGCAGCACATCTTAACTCCCAGCCTCTTCTTCCTGGGGGCCAGCATCTCAAGAAACACCACCAAGTATCAAACTGTGTAGGCAAGAATGGTCAGACAGGAGCTCATACCAATAATGCTGCTGAGACACCTTGAACCTTCACCTGACTTACTTCTCAGTACTCTCTGCTGCAAAATGGGCATAATTATACTAATCTGCTTTGCAAAACTGCAATGTTTTCATTAGCTAATACACGCTAAGTGTTGGGAAGTAACTCTTGGCTTGTATAAAAGAGAGGGAATGTATATAAAAAGAGAGGGAACACGAAGACAAGAAAGATCTCAAAAGATCTATTCAGAATGAGAACTTGCTCTCAAATTAAACAGGTGAAGTTTGTTTAAAAAGACATTGGTGGTATGAAAGATTGACACCCAATCTTCTCATTGTGCCTTGCAGGAGGTAGTGCAGAAACCTTCAGGATGCAGGAACAAGCCAGCAGGTGACTGTAGATGCCAGCAGCTGCCCTGGCATGGGGCAGGCTCCCAGGATCTGTTCTGCCAGAGGAAACCCGGAGGAGGCTCACTGAAGTGATTAACACCAGGTACCTTAACAAGCAGCCTTATGTAGGTTAAGGTCCGGTAATTAGAGTCCAGTCCTTAGTTATCCATGCCCCAAATAGGCACAGCCAAAATCAGTTTCCCCTGTTCCTGCTCCTGTTTTGAAGTCCAAACCACTCACACAAGGGAATTTCTACTTCAGAAGTGCCTACTACTGAGTAAATGGTTGCTTTGCACCAAGTAAAAGGCCGTGGAAAATCATAAATACGTTTATGAAGGCCTTTCCTGACTCAACAAGCCAGTATACACTAATTCTTAACTAACCTGAACTTGTTCACTTACACCACCCTTTAACACTCTAATCTTGGCACACTCTGGATCAGAAACTTGGATCCTGCAGCCTACCAACCACACTTGCCTTATTATGGTGAGTGGGATTTCAAGGAGAAGGGAAGTGGCTTGCAAAGCATTCTCTCCAGTCTCACTGAGTGGGAATCAAAACGCAGGAATCTTACAGATTTTCCTTAGAAAGTGATTGGGCAAGATTTTGCATTGGTCTGCCCGTTGGATTCAAATCAAATGCACTGGGATTTCACAACAAAGTAGTGCTTTTGGGGGTCTGTGTGTCAGAACACTCCCATGTCAAAGGATGAAGAAATCGCCAGGACCAGTGGAGGCATTAGAGAAGAGAACAGACTGGAGCCTTTTGTAGCTACACAAACCAGCACTGAAACAAGAGAATTACACAAGCATTGCACAAGGGAGGCTTCACTGGAAGTGTTGCCTCTGGCTCACATTCCTTTTAAGCTGTTATAAAACTTTAAATATAATTAATAAATAATCAGGCCTCTCAAGCAGAGATGAGTCCAAAGCTCTGCCCCCTGCATGAACCAAGTTTGTTATTTCAGCTCTTGATATAAAAGTGCAGCGTATCACCATGAGCTATAATGAGACTCTCAGCTGTAGGCTTGCCGGTGGAGGTCAGCCAGACTGGCCAGGCTGCATTACTGCTGCAAAGGAAACATAAACCCAGGCGGCTTAAATAGGTGGGGTAGGCTAAATCAGAAACCTAATTCCAAGGCAGGATAAAGTACCTCCTGCCAGCTGCTGTTTGGATACGGGGTGAAGAAGACTGTCTTCCCCTTGCCACTACCCCACCCGACTTCGGGGTGCTTTACTCCTCCTCCCCTCCCTTTCCCTTGCAACATCAGCAGTGGCTGAGAGCTCCGTGCTGGCAGGGCTGGGAGATCAGTGTGGTACTTGCAGCCTTCACCTCGGTGTCCTGCAGTAACAGGAAGGAGGGCCAGGGTGGCAGAAAAGGCCAAGGAGTCACTGCAGTGAAGGAAGAAACCTCCACCTCTTAGCTGTGTGACAGGAAGGAGTCTTCACCTCTCCCACCGTGTCCTCCAGGCAATCCTCTAAGGACAAACTTTTTGACAATAGTCTTCCCCCTCTTTCTTTTTTTTTTAATCAGCCTTAACAAAGCTATTGGTTGGCTCTAGAATTAAAACATTCTCCAATTCTTTGAGTATGTAAAGAAAATTTTTTAGAGCCATGTTATTGTTTGGTATTTTTATCCACTCACATTCATTTCTAAACTATTAGACATCTGTTCTCTGAGATACTGGTTGCAATTAGTTTATTGGTATGACCGGGATTATGGTGTCCCTTTGGCCACTGCTATGAAATATGAATCCCAAGATTCAGAACCGCTTTTCTAATGTAACAGGCTGTTTAATGAGCCAGACTGCTCCTGGTGAAGGAGGTATGACGAGACACAAACACATGAGAGTATATATAGACTACTGTTTCTATTTGCTAATTGGGAATGCTAATAATTACTCTTCATTGATTTCAGTTGGGAATTTATTGGGGTTTTTATGTTTATAAAAATCAGATCACTTTTATGTAAGGGTATAAATAATGGATTTAAGAGAGCTGCTTCTGACAGCTTTGAAAACACCAGCTATGGTTGCTGGTCTGTAGCTGAGACAACATTGACTCAACAATTCCCAGAGCTGGGAAAATCTCTGTGGGTGTCAAATACCACACAGAAGGTTAAAGAATGAACATCATAATTGCATGCTTTATATTGTAGTATTTTTCCTAGTAAGTACAGACTAATGATTTCAAAGTATGAGACGAAATAAACACTGAATACCAAATATTTAGCAGCCAGACGCTTACAGGTAGAGATGAAGAACAGAAATATCACTATAGCTTTATTATATGTTTTGCTGCTGTGAAGTAATAATTAATATCAGGTCTTGTTTAGACTTGTAAATTAATGATGCATGACAAATTGCAGCTCAAAATTGACCCAAGGAGTGCATTAAAATTAACTGTAAAACATTTTCCAGGATTATCACAGAAGATAAAGCCCACAGAGTACATTAGATGGCTAATTTGTGACCTCTGGTTGATGATCCATGATTTCAAGACTAACTCTTGTAGCAATATATTCTTATAATAAATCAATTTAATATCTTACCATGTGTAAAATGGTGAAAGGCACCTTATAATCTACTAAGAACCTACTTGCAAACTTTGGCTTTGAATTTGGAAATGTGAGTATACTAAAAGAATCCATTAAATTTCAGATTTTACCTAAGAATAAGATACAGTAAAAGTCAGGAAGATTAGAGAAAGAAGAGTCAGGAACAGTAAGCAGGGTTTATACCAAGCATGATGGTGTAGTTACTCAGCTAATGCATTTAAATATCATGAGACAATAGACTTGTTGGTTGTCCAACAAGCTTTTCCTTGTCTTTGGTACAGATATAAGTGTCATTGTTGACTCATCCTGGGGCATCTAAGAAGAACTGAGACTGAGGTTGGAATAGGAACAAATAGAGGACGCTGGTTTAGGAGCTTCATGTACTTCTTAAAACAATAGTATTTTAAAATCTGTCTATATCTGTAGCATCCAATATAAAGCACTTTTCAAAAAAAATTATGCTGCATAGCTATGTCCTATGGATAATATGAAATTGCCTTCTCTGCTATTCTCTCTGTTTAATAAGAAGCTCTGTGAAGCATGGATGGCCACAGAGAACATTTCAGAAACGCTCTGTACAGGTTTTGTAACACCGCTGATAATCCCTATTGTGTCCAGGAAAGACCAAAAAAAAAATCAAATAGAAATATTGTTCTGTACTTTCTAAAAAGAAACAAAGAAATTACTAATTTTGCAACCAAACTTAAGAAAAAAAAGAGAGAGAAAAAAAGAGACCCTTAAGGCCATATACAGCAATTCTTTATCAATGATATTCTTTGTGGGAATACCCTGATGTACTTTTGAGAAGACAGGAAAAGGTTGCCCCTTTCTTCTTCATGTCTGCTAGCAATCCCTTGCTGTCCTTCCCTGAGAGCATCTAAACTACAAGACAAGTTGTATAAGCTGTGGAAGGTTTCTCCTAGCCATGTTTCCAAGCAAAAGTGGCAGTTGTCATAGGAAGAAAAGGATGTTACAGGTGTTCATTAAGTAAGCACTGCAACTGGATCAGGACCTTCAGGAGATGTAGGTAGGGGGATGACCTGACTGTAGAGCTCGACTGGTGGTTCTGAGCAGGCCCAGCAGCAGAACTTTAAGTTGCTGGTAAAATTTATGAGTGAAAGTTTAGATGTCTACGGACTTTATACATCTGTAGTCCTAAGTGAAATTTGAGATTTGCATATTTTGAAGTTAGTACCTAAACACCACCTAAGTCTAACTTCAGGCATTCACAGCCCTTCACAGATCCAACCCAATGGGCTCAAAAAGAGAGACTTAGAGGGAAGATCATAAACCAGGTAAACTTCAACATCTGTAATACACAGATATTGTATGTGTCAAAAATATTCAAGAAGCTCAATCTTTCCAATTCTAGATCAGTTGCCCTCACATCTTCACAACTGATTTTATTGTGGCCTGCCTGCAAAAGGCAGAAGACAATACATTTCTATGGGCTTTTTAATATTTTCATCCACTAGACTATCAGCTTCTGATTAAAGGATCCATTATAGAGAAAGGAGGAAGAGGCAGAAAACCATTACATTCAGTTTCATAGACAGCCAGAAAATAAATGAAAATACAGTTGCCATTCTTCCAGCATTTCTTTAAAATGACTTGTATAGAAGATGACAATATATATTTTACACTTCTCAAAAATACTAGAACATAATCCTGATAATTCTTTCTGAAGGTGGTTATATGCTGAAGAGTGGCTGTAAAAACATTTACAGTATATGTTTTCTTTCACACATTACTTGAACACCATAAAACATGATTCTCCCATGTGTTACTGGAAGTCTAAACTGGTGATGTGGAGGATGTTGGGTTTCAGTAGGCAAACTCCCATTATCATACTGTAGTAATTTAAAAGGATGGTCCACAAGGATTATTTTTCTTTTGGTCTTTTTGCCCTTGTCTCTATTACATATCTTAAAAAAAACAGCATTAAACAATGTAATCTGCAGCAGTATGATGGACAGAAAACTGATCAGGGAATTGAGAGACAAGAATTTTCTTCCCACTGACCTCTTGGCTGGCAGAGTATGTCCTTCACTTCTCTGTCTACCAGCTTCCCAATTGTTTTTCTGTAGTATTGATTTCCATTTAAGTGTGCTTTACGATCTGAGCATACCAGTGAAAAACACTTCATAAGAGCAAGATCTTATCACTTGATTAATTGTGATATCATTCATGTGTTTTAACTTTGGTGTCTATCCAAGCAGGTGTTTTATCTTTCTTATGAACAACCTTCATGATTAGAATTCATTCACTATTTGCATGTCACTAATAATAAAAAAGCCTTTTCTTCCACTTAATAACTAGATACTGTTCACTACAGAGTAAATATTCTTATAAGTACTGCTACCAAATCAAGGAAGTCTTTTTCTTTTAGATCATCACAGACATCAAAACTGAGTTGTACTACAGATATATAGGTATTCTGGCTGCTCAGATATAGAAATGTATCAAACAACAAAGACTTTTTTTTTTTCCTCCCCCTTAGAAATAATTTAATAAAATAGGAAGAAAAGAGGTTTATCCACCTTATGTTATACCTGGTATCAAAAAAGGAGATGATGTAACCTCAAGCATTTTCACTCACACCTCAGCTGTTGATCACTACCAAACACAGAAGACTGGCTTTGATGCACCAAGAAGCTGAGCCAACACTGCAGTCTTTTATGAGAGCACCTGATCTCACTGGCTAATTAGAGACACTTGAAACTGATTCTGTCTGAAGACCAGCAACAGCTGGTATATTCAGACCTGCATGAAGCAACCCTGGTGTACATAATTGCCAAGCTGAGAACTGACAAACCCTCTCAAAAAATGAGTCTGTAAGGTGTCAGCGCTTTTTGAGGTGGTGCAGTAACATGCCATTTTAGTGGAGCCTCTAAGTGTTACTGGGAATAATGCAAAAACAGTAATAGTAATTTATGCAGAAAAAAGTATAGCTGCTCTGATGAGACTTTACTACCAAGCAGAGCATATTTTGCTCTGTAGCTATGCAGCAAAGCTGTATTGCCTTGCAGCTTTCAGGTTGAGGCAAATTGTCAGCCTGCCCTTGGTATGAGGATGTCTTCAAGAAAAACAAAGAAGAAACTTTTTTATTTCCTCCCCTCCATACTTCTTCAGTGTCTGTACTGCCTGTGCTGTGTTACTATGTAATCTCGCCTATTGCTGGTTATTCAGGTAATGTAGATATTTACAGTTTGTCATTACAGAGGTATGAGATTAGATAATGTAAAGACTTAACTTTTCTTATATTATCAAACACTGATTTATAGCAGCCTTATTGTTTTCCACTGCTGATTAGCCTTTGATGAGATCTGGTAGCAGTCCTGGCTTAGACAACCTACCTGAACCCTCTTGCCTTTGCTTTGAGATTTGCCCGTGTTGTTGAGAGCAGAATTAGGCCTGTTATTTACAGTGTTATATACAGTGTAAGTTCTCATGTCTTAGAACTGAAAGAAACAGCACAAGAAGATGTGAGATTTCTAAAGCATTAGAATTTGCTCAAAGGCAAATAAATTCCCTTTAATTTTGGCTTGGGTTACTACTTGCTTTTGTTGTTTGTATCAGCCCAAAACACTGACTACTCCTGTGATACCATGTCTCTGTAAATGAAAAGGCCAAAAATTCAGTAGCGTAACTGTCCTTGTAGTTAAGGGCATGTATGAAGTCATTTACCTCAAAATATCTTTAGCTACTTTTTTATTTATATCTATCTTAGAATGCAGCTGTTGTAACTATTAAGATATATGTATGAGTTCATAGTGAAGAACTGTGTGAAGAGTATAATTATGTGTTCATCGTTAACCCAGATCTTAACTCTAAGGAAAAAAGATTCCTTATATAAGAAATAGAGGAACAAAAAAGACTGTTGGGTCTATTCTATTAAAGCTCAATCCATTCAGAAAACATTTCCCTGAGGTCAGAATCTAATTGCTTTCTGAATAACCATTATGTATTCGCCTTTGCCTACTGGGCCATTCCAAACGTGACATTCCTTAGAGGGGAAAAAAATGACATCCAGCTGTCTGGTTTGAATTTCTTTTTTGCTAGCATATACCTATATTTCATCCAAGAAGCTGCATTAGAAGAAAATTGAGTTACAAATGCAGTAACTCTGAAGATAAGTGTTAGAATTAACATTTGCCATGTTACTTTAGTTTATACCCTTTCTATACGTTATGATACAGGGTTTTATTGCATGACTACATGCTGTATTTTCCATATGATGCTTGCTTTGTTTAGTGCAAAAAAGGGATGATGTCTGCTGAATGATCAGCTTTAACAGTTTCACTGTGCAGCTTCGGACTGTGTTCCAGTGGGTTCTGTTTAATACTACACCAAAGCCACAAATGTTAATTTCCTAACAGGCTCTTCTGTGGTTCTCAGAACTATCATTAATATTATTGAATTCATTTTCATACCTTTCTGGAGATGAGTTTAATTCCTTGTTTTATTAAGGGAAAGCCGAAGCAAATAAGCTGATAAGCAAATATCAAAGATATCCAGTTCGTTTGGATTTCCATTTTGAGGCCATGAGAAGACTAAGTTTATTTGGATTGCTTTACAAGTGCTGTAGATAAGAACATATTACCGTGGAGAAAACATGGACATGAGCTACAAAGTGGTAAATTGTCCTTCCAGTATGGCCCCATCACAATTGCTTTTCTTCGTGTAGTCCCGTTCTGTCTGAACCCTTCCATCTGCTGTCCTAGTCACCTAAATACTATTTTCCTTGACTGTCAAGGTCAAGTCACCCCACTGGTGTTCTGGTCTTCCTTCTGCTCAATATCCTCTGATTCAACATCACACGATATGTCCAAACTAATTGCCAGGAAAAGGTACGCTGCTAGCAGCGTGGGGAAGGGAAGTACCCCAGTATCAAGACTGCAGCTGTGGCAGTCTTTGAAGATCCTGATACTTGGATGGTAGCTGGTGTCATTTGTACGGGAGGCATGAGAGGGACGTGAAGCACCAGCAGAAACAGCAAGTATAAAGTGAAGAGGTGACTGGTGGATGAGTCAGACCAGGAGTGGTGCTGGAAGAAAGCAAAGAACTGCAATGTTAGGTTTTATTTGGTTTTGTACTAGTAGCCTGAGCCTTAATGAAATAGCAGCAATAGAGGGGAGCAGGTAGGCAGGTGATAACAGCAGCAATCCCAATGGTAAGCAGATATGGCTAAGACAGCAGCAACTGTGTTGTGGTCCTTGAGCCATACGTGGTTTTCCAGCAGTTCCTATGTTACTCCTGTAATGACATGGTGTCTAGGGCCAGCACAACCTTGCTGCTGATCATAGACCTCACCTGTGGGAGGAAGCAAGTCTTCAGCTGCTGAGGCTGGTATCATCAGGTCATCCAGAGGCCAGCTGGGTACCAAAGACAAGTTTGTCTGGCCAGGAAGGGGTGATGTCCTTGGGGAACCACTGTCTTTTTCTCCAGGCAAAATCTGTTGGAGTTCACCATCCTTCATCTCTCTGTAGTGTCTTCATATGGCTGATGGAGACAATTTCTCAACAGATACTTGAGTAAGGTCAGGAAGTTTGGGTTCCCTGGAACTGGAAGATGGGCTGTGGTGGAGATAATTGGAGTTCTCTTAAAGGAGAACTAATCTGTATGTCAAGCTCGATTGCTGTCTTCCAATGAATCCTGCAATCTGAGATGGGGCACACCTATGAGATATGGGGCTGTGTTTTATCATTTTTATTACTGAATATCCAACCACTGTGTCCATTCTGATAGCTGCTGAGATCATTTGGCTTTCTTCTCCACGTATCTTCTAAGGCTGTGGTTCCCATTTGCAAGTAGAACCTGGGCCCTGTTGAATCAGGCTAGTGTGTGGGCTATGCATGTGCTTTTGTTCAACTAGAAAAGGCTCCCAAGAAGAAGTTTATGCTGGTTTTGGCCAGCTACAGGAGAACAGACAGCATACAATGCAGCATACTGCTTACCCCTGCCACATTAATCTACAAAAATGTTTTTGATAAAAAAACTAGCAAATTGAGGAGTTTTTATTAAACCAGCGCTTGTTGTAATGTGTGCATGGTGTTTGAGATGCAGTACTAGGACCTTGACTGCAGACTTCAGCATCTCATCAAATTGTCATCTGGGTTGTACTAAAGTAGTCCCACTTAGCTTAGCCTGACAAGTATGGGTAAATAAATAAAAGTCTGCCATTTTATGATAGACTTTAGTGACCTCTTTTTCTTTCTCTTTAAAAAGATGATGTTTCTTTATAACGTACAAATTTTTCATCTGGAATATAAGCAGCTGCAAAAATAAGGTATGTAAAAAATGTCAGCAGGAGATCGACCTCTTTGAAACTTCTAAATAACCGTTCTAACTTTAAATCTATTTTTCTGAAAATATAGGTCTAAGTTTAAAGGCTGGCTCCAGGCAAGCTGTTTGAATTGTTCAACTATCTAAAAATATACTTAAAAGCTGCATATGAAGAGACAAGAAGCTGATGTGGAAGCAAAGGAAGAGACAGAATGTCAGGGCCTTCAGGAAGCTGTAGCACAAAGACTTCACAGATGTTCCTTTCAAAGAATCCCTCATCTCCCTGCTCTTAGTGCAGATATTCGTGTGGAAGGAGCATGCCAAATTCTTCCATGGAAGTTACATAAAGGGAAGTAAGCTGGAAATAAAACTTTGTGACCAAGAGACCTAGAGGCAATGAAGACCAGAAAGATACAAAATATTAGAATTAGAGAAGGTATTTTGCTTCAGACAATCTTTCTGTCAAGCAACTAGGGGCAAAAAACCTGTGCTGTTTGAAATAGCCCCTAAACACAGAAGACCTTGCAAGCTTCTTAGATTTTTTCCTTGGAAACATGAGATAGCAGACAGTAGCAAGACTTGTTTTCTTGGGTGCTGGGCCTGCCAGATCAGGAACTGAGGAAGATAAAAGCAGAAGATTGCAGCAGTGACCGAAGGGGCAAGGCTGATGAAATGGGCCCTTGAATTTTGTTCTCTGAGGCGAAGAAGATTTTGCAAGGCAGATCACCTGATTCCTTGCTCTGTGCAATCTCTTTTCATTCAGTCACAGGAGGATGGAGATAGTTGATGTTTCTTTATAAACGGCTTTGGAAGATTTCTGATCTGCCTTTAATTGGGTTACCATCCTGTCTTTCCCTGCTGTTCTGTGTGAAATGTTGCTTTGTGACATACATTTCCTCTTCCTTTCTGTACAAAAGCAAAAGATGAAGATCAAGTTATTTCTGAATAACAATGTCTAGACTCTATCACTGGACTCCATCCAAAAATGTTTAAACAGGTCATAGCTTAAGCTGGTGTAAACTGGCACAGCTGCATTGGCTTTGTTCTAGTTATTCTGACTAAGGCAGGTGAGGATGTAGCACATGTTAACCTACGCCCTTCTTGGTCCCTGTGCTCTGACAAAGACTCTTCTGAGCTTGAGCCTGAGTAAGGCTTATTCATTTTGGGGTGTAATGAGTGATGGTTTAATGTGAGAAATTATGAATGGGCTTTAAGTGCATGACCCTGTGTCTAGACTATTGCTTGCTCTTAATCTTCTGCCTTCTACCTGCGTGTTGAACTGTGTGCTCATTTGTACGTGCAACTTAAGGAATGCACGTAGGGGTGGCTCAGGATTGCAGAGATTGCTGCAAGTGCACTGTGTTACTTCTTCTTTGTGCCTTCTCTTTTCTTCCTTCTTCCTCCTCTCACCATCCTCAACAACCTTTGGTTTGGAGACAACGGCATCAACAAGGAGTTATGGATCATCCAATCTGGGAAGAAATACTTCAATTGCTTTTCATAATCACCTGTTCTGTCATCACTAACTACAGAAGAAACAAAATACTGTCAAGATTTACCTCCACACTCTTGTAAACAATCTGGTCTTGCTGTTTGTCTGCTGTTGAAATAATGAGGTATACATCAGGCTGCAGAGAGATGGGCCCAACCCCTTTGCCCAGAGTTTCACAATGACTCCTCTCATCTTACATGCTCATTGCTGGCATCGAACAGGTCTCGTCATGCAGCACTTCATCACAACCTTGCTAACTCCACTTCAATCAGAGGAAGAAATCCTTTCCTTGTTAGCTTTGGAAAGATTTGGTTTCTGTTTGAATGCATTTCATATTAAAACAAAAAAAAAAAAATGGAGGGGGTGAGACAAAATTGTTGCTGACACAGAGCTGAAAATGAGTGTGTTGTCTCAAGATACCTAAAGGCACTTTGTTCAGAAAGACAAAAAATGCAGATTTGCTAATATTGTGTTCCAGATGATGGCCCTGGTTAAGCAATTGAGTATATTTTAACTCTGCAAATTGCTGAAAATGCAGGAAATAAAGAGAAAAAGAGTGTGGGCTATCAGTTGCCTTGTTGCACGGGGCATGAAGTGGGAAAGACCCACCCGTGGCCTTACTGCTTGGGAACTAAAAGTGTAATGCTGCTGGGTGGCACGTGCATACTGTGTGGGAGCTGTAGAAGTGGGCCATGTTGTCCATTTGGCAAGGGTGTGCTGCTGCTTGTCAGCACAGGCATGAGGCAGCGAAAGAGGTGACCAGGTTACCATTGCCTGGGCAGTTCTAGTTATGCAGGTTTCTCTCTCTTTTTAATGTCTAATTTAGCAAAACAGCTTCTAAGGGCCAAGGCACCCCCAGAAAATCTTGCCTCTGTATTAATGGATTTAGGGGTTTTGCCATTTGACTACTTAACTCTTTTAATGGAAGGAGAAATGTTGTTTGGAGAGTCGGTGATCAGACAGTTTGAGTGAATACTTCTGATCACAGATGAGCCTTGCGCAGGCAGGAAAATGATGGATCCCCCTCTCTGTGCTTCCTTATAGCCTAACAGATAATGTGATGGAACTTGAGGGTGGTTTTTTAAAATGTCTGTAAATGATAATGCCTGGAAAGAGGAATCTGAGACATAGTCTGTAGTTTAACTGCTGATACTTTTATAGCAAGGTATAAAAAAAGATTTTGAATCCACTTTGTTCCCCATCAACCACCACCGTTGCCAGATCACCCTCTTCTTTTCAAAGCACTAACCTTTAGAAGGTCTTTGCTCACAGGCCATGTTCCTGACTTGGCTTTCCTTTCTGCTGTATCTCAGGAGGCCTTACTCTTCCCTGGTGCCACCACGCAGTGTGGATAGGAGGCCAGAACCTGCACCTCACTGTGCATCACCCCGTTTGAACTTCACAGCCTTGCTACAGCTCAGCCTGCCTGGTCTTGCTGCTGCCAGCCTACTCGCCTTGCCTTTGTCCCAGTCCTCTCCTCCCCTATCTCTGAGCTGCCTTCCCCTGTCACGCATACGCCTACTCAGGTATGCCGGCTGCCTCGGTCTGTATTTTATAGTCAGGAGGTTGAGACTTGGGTTTCTTCAGGGCTTTCCTGCCTCACAAAGGGGGATGGAAAAAAGGATTGCACGGGACTTCCCAGTGACATGGGAGAAGCAGGAAGAAGAGCCTGGACCTTCCTCAGAAGGCAGAAGCTCTCTGCATCCTGGCTTCCAGGGGAGGGCAACTCGTGTGGCTCCGGTTCAATGGCTGCTGCCCATCCTTTGAACCCACCAGCCTGCAGATGGACAGGAAAGAAAAAAAAGCAAACTTTTGAACTGCTCTGCCTGCCCCTGCAGGCTATGATTTTTCGTGATGGTACGGCTCACTTCTATCTACAGAGCACCCCCTTGTCTTCTGGTATTAAAGGACTGGGAAATGTTTTGCTCTAGCTGGGATAAAAATCAAGTGTTTGAGGGCATCTGCTGCACAGTTCAAGCTGTGGCTCCCATCAATCTTTTTACAGAGTAACTTTATTACTTGTAAGTTGTTCATGAGTAGATTACATTTTTCTGCACTCTGTTTTTTGGGGGATTTTTTTACATTTTGATTAAATATTTTCTATGAATTCTTTCCTTGATTTTTGTGAAAAATTGATTACATGCATTTAGTAGTCAACATTTGAGCTGCTCCTACTGAATATATATAACTACCCTAGACTTAAATTCCACCTAGTCATGACTTGAGACACTGAATTTGAGGCTTTATTCAGGCTGTTCATGTGCCCTCGAAAGTGAAGTGAACCTTAAAATGAATTGATGGTTGAAAATGGAGACATTAAGTTGCCTGGGAGCCCAGGCCAGTGATCCTATTCATTCCCAAAGGTATTGATAGGAAATCAATATACATTCAAAATAAAATCAAAATACACTGAAATCTATGTCTAATGTACCTGGGCAGCAGCGTGGTTTGGGGGAGAGGAGGAAGATTCTCCCTTTTAGCCTCATGGCAACTGAGAGGGTAGGAGCTCAAGAGAGCTCCCGCTTTCTTGACGAGTGTCCTAACTGTCCCCATGTATACACAGAGAACGCTGTTTTTCAGGTGTTTGCTTTGGCAGGATGCTGGCTTTTGATTTTGTAATACTCTGCAGAAAATTTTATGTGGATCTTCCTGACAAACAAATCCATTTGTGAGAGTATCCTTAGCAAGTCGAAACATCTTCTGGTGAGGAGACTGGGTGTTAAAAATGTGGTGAGAAATGCCAGCATTTATGCTGAGACAGTTTCAAATAAGCTTATATATTGTCTATACATAGGTCAAGCAATGAGCTTCAAAGTGGTATAATAAACTGTTGGACCATGTTTGTAGTTGAAGACCAACTGCTGAATTTACTTTGGAAAACAGAGCCCTTTCTCATGTGTTTTTAATATTTGTCTATTATCTATGCAGACATTCCTTCACGGTATTTTGTTCATAATTTAAGATTATGTTTGTAACCAGGAATTAGCATGAATGCTCTAACTGGTCACAGATAGAAAGGCTGAGGCAGATACCTGATTTGCATTCATGGTAGGTGTTTATGTGCTTACACTGGCTTATGGAAATGTGCTTACCTTGGACAAGGTCTCTTTAGAAAGGACAATTACCACTGGGTAGTCAGTCTTGTGGAGAGCGGATGTGAAGCAGGTCTTACAACTGCTTTTTTTTTTTTTTTTTTTTGTCCTCCCAGGACTGGAAAGAGCTCACTCTCTACCTAACTGCAAAGCAATTGTAAAAGCACTATGTGCTCTGTTTCCCTCCCTGCTCTTGCAAGGGTCCTCTCTGGTTGCTCTCCAGTTCTTTCTGCTCTTTGGCAGCTCCCAGCATAATGGGATGTGGGTCTGTAGTCAATACTCCAGGTCAATGTGACGCTATGTATGTACCAAAGAGGTAGCTTCTCATCATCCTGCACCAGGAACAGCCTGTTACTGCACTGACACACTGCGTGTGTGTCGAAGAAAGAGAGCCGGGTCCGGGAAATAATACTGTTAGGTATTAAATGAAATTGTACAAGTTTTATAGCAAAGTCTATAAAGTATAGCAAAAAAAAATGCTAGTTGCCTGAACTGACCACTATATTCTCAGTATTTTTATATGTTTTATAGAGAATTCTACATGGTAGGTTCAAAGTGTAATTCTTTTTGCTTCAGTTTCTTAAGCTTCATTTCTCCCTGTACTTTCTCAGCAAAGTAATTGCCTCAACCCTCTTCCCACACACACAGAAAAATGTGGTTTTATAAGCACTGTCCATTGCTAGTTAAAAGCCAGGGTATGAAGGGAGTGGTGCTTAGTGGGATTTTTGAAAGGTGACTAACACCTAACTGCCATGGAAATTGATGGGATTTAAACACTATTGAAAATCTCTCTCCAAGATCGATCTACTTCTTCAGTGAGCTCAATGCTTCTTAAAACCTGGCCTGTCACCTCTGTGCAGTCCCATCATGTTCTTCCATAAAGGTATTGCCATTTGTGCCTCATCAGAAGAGCACTGCAGTAAGAGGGAGATTTTTTCAGTAGCTGGACTGTAACAGCTGCACTGCACTTATTTCCACGCTCCCAGTTTGGAGACACCGGCGGGATGAAAGGCATTGAAACCTCTCCCTGGCACTTACTCCCTGATTGTAATGATAAGGTTTCAGATTGCGAGGGAAGCGGGATGGTTTCTCGAGGGGAAATTGCAGGGTTTAAGATGCCTCCCACCCCTCTGCTCTCTGCAAGTTTGGGACTTCCTATAATAGGAAGAGGATGACCACATTCCCTCCAAGATAAGCCATCACGGTGGGCAGCACGTAGGAGCAGGACGTGCAGGTGGAGGTGCAGTTTTGGCTAGTGTCCTTCAGCAAGCCCCTCTAGGAGACCTCCCACTGCAGCAGGCAAAGGCTGGAAACAACCCATTAGCCCTTTGCTTGTGTTTTCCACTCCTGCTGGAGTGCAAATTCCTTTTTGCCCTGACCCAGGATAAACACACCTGTGTTCTCTTCTTGCCTTAGCATTTTATTTTGCCCCAGTGAATAACAGCAAAACAGAAGAGAGAGCTTTGTGGTTCAGGAAGCTGACAGTTATTAAAAGTAAATTTTACAAGAAGGCAAGAGGGAGGAAGGGGAATTCTGACGAATCCCTGATATGTATGGAATGTTTTTTTTATATGGGAATAAAGCAGAGTTCAGAGTTTCTTCAATTACATTTTAGGAGTTTTGTTATTTGAAAATAATTGTTTGTAGTTGCTTCATTTTTCCTGAGCCAGGGCAATTTTGATTGACATAACTGGAACAAACAAGATTGCATAAGTCTGCAGAAGTTTCCTGGTATGCTAGCCAGCTACAGGCTTTGTACTGATTTTTATCGTAACTGTGAATTTCTCACCTGACATCTGTACTAGCACATCATGTCGTTTGCAGTAATGCTAACATAAGGCATTCCCGCAGAATGATCTCCAGCTCGTCACTGTGGAAGGACAGCATGCAGCTGCCATGGGCTTCTGCTGGCCCACAGGCACAGCAACAAGAAAAATAACACCTCTGATTTAGCAAAAAAATCCACAAAGGCTGGGTCAGCTTGAGGTCTACTAAAATGGTTCCACTTAGATGAAATTTCTTTTATATCACTTTTGAATTTAATTCTACAGTGTTGTCATTTTCATATGGAAGCGATGTGGGCAGATGCGAGTGAATGAAAATACTAGCTCAGTGGGGCTTTTTCTAATTTTTTTTTAATATTACCTGTTGCTCATATTTATAACTAAGTAAAAAATTTCTGTTCTTCTATTCACTGCTTTTGGATGACTGTAGGGTTTTGTATCAGAAGATCTCTTTGGAGGACAAAATGCAATATTCTACTGGAGGCAAGTTTAATACTTGAAATGCTTCTTTGTACCTGGGAGAAAACCTTTGCCTCCCAGGTTTAGAGAAGTACATGATAAACCGTCATCCTGAATGTTGGCAGTAAGAATAGAGAGGACATCTGTGCTTACGATGTCCTGTGACCGTGGTGGCAATAATTCATTACAAATGATTGAAAGCTGCAGAAGATCTTCTAAGGAGGACCATTTGTGGTGACAGAAATCTCCTCACACTGATGCTGGAGAGGTCCCCTTGCAGGTAATATAAAAGCCCTTTGGGACACCAACTTGCATTCACAAGACAGATTTACAAGAGCCTAGAAGGCTGTTTTTCAGCCTCCATCTGCCACTCTCTTATTTCTGCCTGGAATTATATTTAATGCTGGTCACATACTAATGGAGAGAGGAGAGACCGCGCAGTTATGCAGGACGGCCGCTGTGCAACATTACTTCACACAAATTCCTAGCAAAGTGCCATTCTAGCCTGATGGAGGCATCTAGCCACCATGTATGTTGATATCAAGATGATTTGACCTTTAAAGGTCCCTTCCAACCCAAACTATTCTATGATTTGCAGGCTGTAACTGACGGCAGATCTTTCTCAAGAACAATTGGGCTTTTGAACAGGTGGACAAGTAGCTATAGATTGGGGGTAAACTTTTCAAAACCAGCAAAGACCAGACACAGAAAAAAGTTCTTAGCTGTATAATTACAAGGGGTGCTTTGGTCCTACTGATGTGTTTCATGATGCCATATTAAGACAGCTAAGTACTCTAAAAAAACAGCACTTTGGAGTCCCTGTTCCATTTCTTATTGGTGAAACTCAAGCTCTTGGCCCAGATTCTCAAAAGTATTTGGGCATTTTGGATCCTACAGATCCCTGTGATCAGGTAACTCAGCTGCAGCTGCATTGGAGACCCGAGCTCAAGGGCTTCCTGTCACTTTTGAGAAAGAAGATTTGCACTTTTAAGAATTTTACCCATTATTATGGAAACAAAGAACCCTTTCAAAAGAGAAGCATCTAATTCCTCAGCATGGGGCCAGCTGTGCCATCGCTCCCTGGGGTGAGGGCTGCTCTCGCTGCGGGAGCAGCACCGAGCTCTGCTCAGCAGGACACCGATGCTGAGGGCTCCTTCCATGGCCGACCTGCAGCAACCCCAGATTGAGGTCGTACTTTGGCACTTGAGTAGCTCTGCTGCAGGAGATACCTGCCTGGGGTAACAACTGATGTTTTTGTTCCTCATTCCTGCCTATTTAGAAAGCAGAAGTAGTGATAAGCTTTAAAACAATTCCAAGAAGTTTGCATTCACAAACAAGCTGTGGGAACCCTGATTTAAATCCAATTTTTTTTTCCACAGAACATATGGCTGTGTACACCAGGAAACTAATAAACATATTGTCAACAACAGCCATCAGAATAATTCTTCAGGATTTGAAGGGCAGTTTGTAACTTCATCCAGTGACTGGATTAATTCCCTCTCCCTCCTGTGTAAATCTGAGAGACAAGGGGCTCTGAAACGGCAAGTGAGAGCTGTGTCTTTACATTTGGAGTCTTGGGGCTTTTTATTTCATTCTTCTCTATAAGCTTGGTCTAAGTGTGTCACTGGCCTTCAGTAAAGAACAAATAAGCGGTAATAGCTTGTGTGGTGCCCAAACTATGCAAATGACTGACATTAGTGGGAGCTTCCAGTGCTCATGAGGTACTTAGAAATGGGAGCCACAATGTGTATGACCCAATGAATGATATTTCATATTTTCTCTGATAGTACAAAAACCTTGAGTCCATACAATAATGTATTTTTTAATATATTAAAAATAATTTTAAGGGGCTATAGCTCAGTTAAAATTCTTGTGGAAAGTATAGGCAATGATAGGACTGGATAATGGCTTCGTGGTCTGGACTCCTGCTGTGTAAGGAACATCTCACTTTTTTTCTTCAGTTCCCTTGGGATGTCCTATGATGTAGCTGTTCCTTTCTTCTGAGAACAACATTCAGATTTTTTCTATTTTAGAAGGTCCAAAGCCTCACAATGCTTCTATTAAAAAATATAGAACTGCTTTGTACACAGTAGAAATAATATAGTCTGATTTTCCCCTTTATTTGTGTCCCCATTTATTTGGGTCCTATAACTGGATTTCCAGTGTCTCAGAAGGGTTGAGTAGCTCCTGCATCCCACTGTCCTGTCGTGTGTCCGTCCATCCACCTATGGAGACATGTTTCCATGAAAAATGTAGTAGGAACTTCACATGCTTGAGATTGATTTCAGAGAAACATCTATCTACTAGAAGATTCAGAAGTTATGAGGGTGTGAGAGCTTCATATGAAAGAACAGTGGGAGTGCATGTAGCTTTGCCTAGGGAGGGGTGATGAGCCAGCTGAGAGCTTATGGGTCACGATTAAAGGGCAGACCTATGTGAGCAACTGTGGTGGGTGTCTGCTACAGATCACCTGACTGGCAAGAAGCAGTGGACAACTGGAAGAAGGCTCATGTTTGCAGGTCCTGGTTCTTGAACCACCCTGATATCTACTGGAAGGACAGCACAGCAGGGCACAAGCAATCAAGGCTGTTTCTGGAGTGCATTGATGATAACCCACTTCCTGACACAGGTGATGGAGGAGCCAGCAAAAGGAAGCTCTGCTCTACCTGACACTTACCAACAAGGAGGAACTGGTCATTGGTGTGAAGGTCAGGGGTGGCCTTGGTTGCAGTGATGATGAGATGAGAATGGGGCAGGGAAACTGGTGACAAAGGACATGGAAAAGGTCAAAGTACTTAGTGCTTTCTTGTTTTTTACTGGTAAGATTTGCCTACAGGAATCCCAGATTCCTGAAACCAGTGGGAAAGTCTGGAGCAAGGAAGACTTACTCTTGATGGATGAGGATTAATTTAGGGAACATTTAGCCAGACTAGGCATATACAAATCTATGGGATCTGATGGGATGCACCTGTGAGTGCTGAGGGGGCTGGCCAATATCATTGCAAGGCTGCTCTCAATTATCTTTGAAAGATTGTGGTAACTGGGGGAGATTCCTGAGGCCTGGTAGAAAGTAAATGTTACTCCTATCTTCAACATGGGCAAGAAGGAGAATCTGAGGAACTATAGGCTGGTCAGCCTCATCACGATCCCTGGGAAAGTGATGGAGCAAATAATCCCAAGTAATTGGGAGTAGTCAGCATGAATTTACAAAAGTCAAATCATGCCTGACCAAACCAATAGCTTTCTACAATGAGATGACTGGCAAATTGGATGAGGGGAGAGCAGTGGATGTTTATCTTGACTTTAGCAAGGCTCTCAACCACTGTCTCCCATAACATCCTCAAGGCAAAATGTGGAAGTACAGACTAGGTAAGTGGACAGTGAAGTGGACTGAAAACTGGCTGAACTGCTGGGCTTAGAGGTTGTGATCAGCAGCTCAAAGTCCAGCTGGAGGCCAGTCACCATCAAAGTACCCAGGGGCATTGACACTGGGGCCAGTACTGTTTAATGTCTTAATCAGTGACCTGAATACTGGGGCCAAATGCACCCTCAGCATGTTCACAGATGATAAAAAAACTGGGCGTAGTGACACATGAGCCAGCAATGTGTCCTTGTGGCAAAGGTGGCCAACAGCCTCCTGGCCTGCATTAGGCAAAGTATTGCCAGCAGGTCAAGGGAGGTGATCCTTCCCTCTGCTCAGCCCTGCTGAGACAGATCTGGAGTGCTGTGTCCAGTGCTGGGCTCCCCAGTACAAGAGAGACATGGACATATGGAGTGAGTCCAGCAAAAGGCCACAAAGATGATTAAGGGACTGGATCATCTGTCATACAAGCAGAGGCTGAGAGAGCTGGGATTATGCAGCCTGGAGAAGAGAAGGCTGCAGGGGACCCTATCAATGTGTATAAATACCTGACTGGAGGGGAGGGGGGGAGTAAGGAAGATGGGCCAGACACTTCTCAGTGCTGGTGCCCAGTGACACCACCAGAGAGGCAATGGGCACAAATAGAAATATAGGAAATTCTGTGTGAACCTAAGAAATATGTTTTTTACTGTTCAGGGTCAAACACTGGAGCAGGTTGCCCAGAGAGGCTGTGGAGTCTCCATCCTTGGAGATATTCAAAACCCAACTGGATGCAGCCCTGAGCAAGCTGTTCTAACTGCCTCTGCTTTGACCAGGGGTTGGACCAGATGGTCCCCAAAGGTGCCTTCCAGGCTCAACAGTTCTGTGATTCTGCAGGGTGGGCACATCTATACATACACACATGTGAACACACAGATAGCTTGACTGCATAAACTCTTCAGCAAATCAGGCTTACAGAGATAACAGAAATACCATGATGCTTGTTTCAGGGGGAGTTAAAAAGTTTGGTGCTCATGTGCAGAACATTTTTTTAATTAGTCTGTGTTTGTGTTTGGGTCTTTTGTCCAATACAGGTCACAGACCTTTCAGCATATAATATCTACAAGTGTATTCAATGTTTTTTGGTGCAAATCCTTTGAAACTAGTAGAAAATGTACATTAAATGCAACACCTTGTATGTCAGACAAGCAAGTCGGACCAGGTTTTGGTTGCCTTACAGTGTCTGTCACCAAGTTGTGGTGTTCTAGTTCTGTGGGATCTTGGGCCACCCATTCTGCCTAGGTTGTGTTTATTCAGTATAGGGAGCTGTACTTCCATTTGGGACCACTCAGAACTGGCAGAGAAATATTGGGAAGAACCTTCCTGCTTAATGTCTATCCAGTGCTATAATTTAAAAAAACGCAACAAATTCCACTTTTGTTCCTTCCTCTGTTGACTAAACACCAGCATCTTGCTTGCTTCCATTGCTTCTTCTCTCCTCTGACAGTGTTTAAGCCCTTTTGAACAGCAGCCCATGGAAGGGGATGGGTGAACAGATTGTCTACTAAAACAGAGAAGTCATTTATTGTGCAATAAATAATTCAGCACAAATCATAAAGTCTAGCTAGTCTGTTACTTTGAATGTCTTTAAATCTACACATCCTATATTTTATTTTTCAACCAGCTGCAACGATGTTGCAGAACACAAGCAGAACAAGATCAAAGGCTGTGTATTATGCCACTGTGTAAGTCTATAATGGAGATACAAAGGAAAACAATTTCTCCTCTTCAGTCTATCATGTCATTTTATGTCAAGGATAGTAAATGAAGGCTCCTCCCTCTTGCTGAGTAAAAGATTTAACAGGAAACCCTTGAGCTGAGGGCAAGGCAGAACCGGCACTGGGATTGCCTGTTCTGGGGAAGTGCTCTTGCCCTCCATCACCTTCCAGGGTCTGCCCTCAATCTCAGGAGGAGCTTGGATCTTGAATCCAGTCTTGTTTTGGGCCAGTTAGTGCAGCTGAGTCAGATAAGCTTGGACAGTCAGGGGAAACATGGATGTTATAATTGTTTTCTTGAGGAGTTCCTATGACTCAGTGTTTATTACCTGTATTATGCTGGTTAGGGTCTGAGTCAAGGAAACATTTGACCCTGAGCTTTGTTCACTCCTATTCAGAAGGGTATTTTAGAGCTTTGTGCACTTAAGCATTTTCCTGGACCGTGGTGGTTTTCTGAGGTAATGTCTGTAGCCATCCCACTGGAGTTAATGGAGAAAGATCCTGTTGACTCTTGGAGGCTTGGATTCAACTTTCTCTTTAGTAATGTTGACAATGCTGAAAAAAAATCAGGCATCCTCTAAGAGGCATCACCCATAGTATGTAGCCCTGGAAGGGGACAGGGTGAGTTAAGCCATCTCTGTTATTTTCACTTGGACTGTCCTGGAGCTGCAGAGATTGAGACCATCTGAATGTTTCAGAGGACCAATAGTGAAGAATCAATGACAGTTCAGACAGCTGTGGAGGAGGTTAAAGTTTCTTTCTCTTTGCTCTCTAGCTGAGAGCAAGCTAATATTACAGTGAACTGGGTGACTTTATGCAAAGGTGGAGACAAAAAAGATGAGACTGGAAGAGATGAGATCCCCAGTGCAAGTAATTTCTTCACCCCCTTTCTGTTTCCCTCTACCTTGTACCTGCCAGAGCATAAGAGAGCAAGCGCTTTGCTGGGGAAAGGGAAGACACTCTGGGCTGGAGGAAGAGGACAACTGTCCTGGTAGGGAGCCCATGCAGGCCGCATTGTCCCAGCTCCGGACAGGAGCACAGTGAGGGGAGAGAGGCTCAGCAAGGCCAGGCAACGCAGACCTGCAGTACTGTTGCTGCAGCTAGAGCTGCAGTATTACCAGCAGACCTTCCCACCAGCTCCTGGTGTCACTTCTGCAGTCCTAGGACCTACCTAAGGGATGGCAGGGCCAGCCGCCAGGCTCTTTGCAGAAACACCATCCCTGCCACAAGGATGCCCCATTTCTCAGAAGGCGGCTTTATAGATGGTCCACAGCAGTCCTGCCCTACCTAGGAACAAGGCTTTTAATCACCCCCGACACCACTCTGGTCCTGCTACACCACGTGAAGTTGTGTAGCCAGTTCACCATCTCGCCTGCATGCGTATTGCTGCTTAAACAAAGAAACCCAGTTAGTGACACGCAGCCAGGACCAGCCATGGTAACAGTGGATGTACAGTGACCTACTTTTAACACAGCTTATGTAGCCTTTCTTGCTGCTTTATGCTTGAATGGCAGAATTTGCAACAAAAGGTCAATTTATGGCAGCCTTTTATTGCAAGGTTCTTTTGCTATAGTCCAAAGTTATAATGACAAAATGCTCCACTGAGTACAATAAGGACTGCAAAAATCAGCCCCACTTTTTATGTAAGGCTTTAAACTTTATCTATTTTAAACAGCTTTTGGTGCTAAGCTAATTTTTTTTTGTTTGCTTGCTTATGAAGAGAGCTTTATTATTTGCATGGAGAGCAATAGAACATGTCTGAATATGAATAGAAAGGCTTGGCAATGGGGGGTTTAAGTAAAATCATAAAAAATACTTCTAAAGCTCAGTGAACCACCCCCCTGTATGGAAGGAGAAGAATTTAAACCACAGCAGCCCAGAAAAGTGAAAACTGCATAGCAAAAATGAAACAGGAACCTGGCCCCCACTAAGGGAAGGCACAAAGTAAATCTGATGTGACCCAACCATGCAGGGTCATAAACAAGCCGAGACAAATGCAGGAAGAAGGACACTGTGACAATAGTTACCCCACAGGGCTGAGACACATGGCTGAGTTCTTACATGTCAGGTGTGCTGCAATAGCTGACTGATTCATACGCTTCGCCTACAGCAGCCATGAGGTAAAACACATTATGTTAAGCCTCAGTGGAAGAGGGTTAGATGAACGTGCCTTCCTTGCTACTTGCAAAGGGGTGAGAGCGCGTACGTGAACAGTTACCACAGCTCAGCTAACATGTGGGCACCCACCACCTGTCTGAGCATTCACTGGGCTGGGCTCCCATTCTGAAATGACCCCAACCCCTTTCTAACGAGGGTTAGCCTGTTGCAAATAGGAGCTGCAGTATGTGTTAGTGTAAACCTTTTTTGCCGCCAGCTCAGGGTAAGCATATGATGAAGCAGAGGGTCCCCGATGCCGTGCAGTGCCTCCTAAGGCTTCAGTAACTTCACTGCATGTCTGAACCTTTAGCGGGGCCGTGCCGTTGGCAAGCGTGCATGGGGAGATGCTCTCAGCCCATACAGAGACTTGTTGAGCTGAAAGGGTGGTTTGTCATAAATCCTGGGTGATGGCAGCCTGTGTCAAGCTCTCCTAGCAGGATGCCAAGGACTGTGCCCCCAGTATGGGCAGAGCCTTGTTTTCTTCTCTACTCAGCTTTCTGCCAGATAGCAAAAGCAGCCTTGCCAAGGTTGCTCTACAGCTTCTACTGCTGCCAGTAATCTGGGTAGTCTCTTATCTCGCCTTATTTCACTGTTTATAGCCGTGACAGCTGAACCCTAGACAACGTGTAATGGGTGAGTTATGTTAGACATTGTCGAGCCAATAATGATTCTGGAGCAAGGGCATTGCTAGCTGCATAGCAGAGCTCAGAATACCAGGGGTGAAACTCAGCAATGGCAAGCGATTTGAGAAATTGCTGTGTCCCAGCTTCAGCTTACTCATTCACTGCACTGTCTGCTCTTTGGGACTGATGGAGGGTTTTGCCTAGAGGCAGTTGAGTGTAACTGGTTATGAGACAGCCACAATTTTAAGTGAAAGGCTTGTTAGTCATCTTCCCTTCTATCTCATGTATCATCACAGCTAACAAACATCTCACAGCTGTCTTCCAGGATGCTGGGAAGTTAGACTCTTCAGTTTGAGCCTTCTGTATCTCTGTGTTCCTAGTGCTTTGTCTGGGTTTGCGCTGGTTAGGGCTCTGGCTGAAGTGAATCTCCAACAGCAGCTGGAAAAGATACAAAGAAATCCTATCTTTCTTAGCTGGATTGAGTCCTGAGTTTTGGCAGGACTAAGGAACTCTTCAGCCAGATTGAAACCGCTAATATAATCATTTACTCCACAGAGAGTATCATCTTTTGCATGCAAACATATTTGTACAGTCCCTTTCTGAGTCTTAATTACTGGGTGGGTCTAAAGATAAAGGTGATTAAAAAAACTCATCAGCCATGAACTGACAGCATTGTTTGCACCAAGGAAGTAGGTCCATGCTTCTGTAACATCATGAAATCGTAACACAAGCCATCACTGTAGAACTGGCAATGCCAATAGTCTTTTTTATAATAAACAGGGGGGACAAAGTTGCTTTTAAAGACTTGCTCTTAAGTTGGGCTGAACATCTCACAAATCCTTTCCTGGAAAGTGCTCAGTCCATTTCTGAATCAGCCTGGCTGAAAGAACGACAAACTATGAAGACAAGTGCCTAGATGTATGAGTTTTCCCAGATACAGTCATAACCACATCCCGAGTTAGGGTGCCATGCTTGCAATCATCTTATCAAACAGAACTTGCTGGTACCAGCCTATCAGTGTGTCATGGTTTAAACCCAGTTGGCAACCAAGCACCACACAGCCGCTTGGTCACCCTCCCCCCGATCCTGGGGGGATGGGGGAGAGAATCAGAAAAAAAGAAAAACCCATGGGCTGAGATAAAGACAGATTAATAGGACAGCAGAGGAAGAGAAAATAATAATAATGATAAAAGAGTGTACAAAACAAGTGATGAACAATGCAATTGCTCACCACCCGCTGACTGATGCCCAGCCCATCCCTGAGCAGCAATCGCTGGTCCCTGGCCAAGTTATATATATATAACTTTATATAAACTTATATAAGTTTAAACTTATAAACATATAAGTTTAAACTTATAAACTTATATAAGTTTATATACTGAGCATGACGTCCTATGGTATGGAATAGCCCTTTGGCCAGTTGGGGTCAGCTGTCCTGGCTGTGTCCCCTCCCAGCTTCTTGTGCACCTGGCAGAGCAGGGGAAGCTGAAAAGTCCTCGACCAGTGCAAGCACTACTTAGCAACAACTAAAACATCAGTGTGTTATCACGTTATTCTCATACTAAATCCAAAACGCAGCACTATACCAGCTACTAGGAAGAAAATGAACTCTATCCCAGACGAAACCAGGACAGTATCCACCCCTTATTCTATACCATCTACATCATGCCCAGGTCCTACCCTTTCCAATACATTCCAATTAATCACCACCACTTTCCCCGTCTTTTGATACATACACACAGATATCATTCTCTTAGTCTATGGGCCATCCCTCTAAAATGTCCGTTGGGTTCATTTAGTCCATGGCGTTGGGCTCCATCTGTCATAAGAGTCTTTCAGGGCAGGAGAGATGGTGTGTGGTGTTGGATTGTTGCAGGCTGAAGCCAGTTCTGGTTCCATCAGGGCTGCACTTTGCGCAGTTTCATCAAAGTTCATTCGTCATTAATCTGGGTGATTCTTACTGTAATACCATTAATATGGAATTAGCAAGCATAAAAGTAATGATGTACAGTATTATATAGCAATTAACATCATACCATTCATTGGCTGTTCTCACCCAAAATCAAATCCCCTTGAGGTACACATCGGACTTCCTCATCCTTCTGCATCACCCACCAAGTGCACCCAGGTCCTTGAGCAAAAGCAATTCCACGGATGGGTTTTCCTTTGCCTGAAGCAGGAATAACCCAGCCTGTCTTCCCCAGCATATTTTTTCTGTGCACTACAGGGACTTTTAACCCCTTCTACAGTACGTAAAAGTTTTGATTGGGCAGGGCCAGCTCGATTGGCAGATGCCCTAGTGCGGACTAACCAGGTAGCCTTTGCTAAATGTGTATCCCAATGTTTGAATGTCCCACCACCCATTGCTCTCAGTGTAGTCTTTAACAATCCATTGTGTCGTTTGATTTTCCCAGAGGCTGGTGCATGATAGGGGATGTGATATACCCACTCAATGCCGTGCTCTTTGGCCCAGGTGTCTATGAGGTTGTTTCGAAAATGAGTCCCGTTGTCTGACTCACTTCTTTCTGAGGTGCCATGTCACCATAAGACTTGCTTTTCAAGGCCCAGGATAGTGTTCCAGGCGGTGGCATGGGGCATGCGATATGTTTCCAGCCATCCGATGGTTGCTTCCACCATTGTAAGCACACGGCACTTGCCTTGGCGGGTTTGTGGGAGTGTGATACAATCAATCTGCCAGGCCTCCCCATATTTATCTTTCAGCCATCGTCCTCCATACCAGAGAGGCTTTAACCGCTTGGCTTGTTTAATTGCAGCGCATGTTTCACATTCATGGATAACCTGTGCAGTAGCGTCCATGGTCAAGTCCAGCCCTCGATCACGAGCCCATCTATATGTTGCATCTCTTCCTTGATGGCCTGAGGTGTCATGGGCCCACTGAGCTATAAATAATTCACCCTTATGTTGCCAGTCCAGATCCACCTGAGCCACTTCAATCTTAGCAGCCTGATCCACCTTCTGGTTATTTTGATGTTCTTCAGTGGCCCAACCCTTGGGTACGTGAGCATCTACGTGACATACTTTTACAGCCAGGCTCTCTACCTGGGCAGCAATATCTTGCCACAATGCAGCAGCCCAGATGGGTTTGCCTCTGCGCTGCCAGTTGTTCTGCTTCCATTGCTGCAACCACCGCCACAGGGCATTTGCCACCATCCGTGAGTCAGTATAGAGAGTGAGCACTGGCCACTTTTCTCATTCAGCAATATCTAAAGCCAGCTGGATGGCTTTCACCTCTGCAAACTGACTCCATTCCCCTTCTCCTTCAGCTGTTTCTGCGACTTGTCGTATAGGACTCCATACAGCAGCCTTCCACCTCCGATGCTTTCCCACGAGGCCTGTTGTGTGATCAGTGCAACCCATTCACTCCATTTAGCATCAGTTGCATGACGTGTAGAGGGGAGCCTCCCTTTGAACATCCAGCCCAGCACCGGCAGTCGGGGTGCTGGGAGGAGCTGTGCTTCAGTACCAACCGCTTCCGAAGCAGCTCGAACCCCTTCATATGCTGCCAATACCTCTTTCTCACTTGGAGTATAGTGGGCCTCGGATCCTCTGTATCCCTGACTCCAAAACCCTAGGGGTCGACCTCAAGCCTCCCCTGGTGCTTTCTGCCAGATGCTGCAGGTAGGGCCATTCTCCCCCGCTGCGGTGTAGAGCATTTTTTTTACATCTTGCCCTGCCTGGGCTGGCCCAAGGGCTACTGGGTGAACTGTCTCCCATTTAATTTGTTCAAAGGCTTGTTGTTGCTCAGGGCCCCATGTGAAATCATTCTTCTTCTGGGTCACTTAATAGAGAGGGCTTATGATCAGACTGTAATTTGGAATATGCATTCTCCAAAAACCCACAACCCCTAAGAAAGCTTGTGTTTCCTTTTTGCTAGTTGGTGCAAACAAAGGTGTTATTTTGTTGATCACATCCATTGGGATGTGATGATGTCCATCTTGCCATTTTATTCCTAAAAACTGGATGTCCTGTGCAGGTCCCTCGACCTTACTTTGTTTTATGGCAAAACCGTCTTTCAGAAGGATTTGGACTATTTTCTTCCCTTTCTCAAATACCTCTTCTGCTGTGTTGCCCCACACGATGAGGTCATCAATGTATTGCAGGTGTTCCAGAGCTTCACCCTGTTCCCATGCAGTCTGGATCAGTCCATGGCAAATGGTAGGGCTGTGTGTCCACCCCTGGGGCAGTTGATTCCAGGTGTACTGGACACCCATCCAAGTGAAAGCAAACTGTGGCCTGCACTCTGCTGCCAGAGGGACTGAGAAAAAGGCATTAGCGATATCAGTTGTGGCATACCACTTGGCTGCCTTTGACTCCAGTCTGTGTTGAAGTTCCAGCATGTCTGGCACAGCAGCACTCAGCAGCAGTGTGACTTCGTTCAGGCCACGATAGTCTACTGTTAGTCTCCACTCTCAGTTAGACTTTCACACTGGCTATATAGGACTGTTAAAGGGTGGGTGAATCTTGCTGATCACTCCTTGGCTCTCCAGTCGATGAATCAGCTGCTGGATGGGGATCAGGGAGTCTTGGTTGGTGTGATATTGCTGCCGGTGCAATGTTGTGGTAGCAATTGGCACCTGTTGTTCTTCAACCCTCAGCAACCCCACAACAGAAGGGTCCTCCGAGAGACCAGGCAGGGTGGACAGCTCTTTAATTTCCTCCGTCTCCAAGGCAGCTATACCAAAAGCCCACCGGTACCCTTGTGGGTCCTTGAAATACCCTCTCCTGAGGAAGTCTATGCCAAGGATGCACGGAGCCTCTGGGCCAGTCACAATGGGGTGCTTTTGCCACTCATTCCCAGTTGTGCTCACTTCAGCCTCCAGTGCAGTCAGCTGTTGGGATCCCCCTGTCACTCCAGAAATACAGATGGGTTCTGCCCCCTTATAGCTTGATGGCATTGGGCTACACTGTGCACCGGTGTCCACTAGAGCCTTATACTCCTGTGGGTCTGATGCGCCAGGCCGTCGAATCCACACAGACCAGCCAACTTGGTTGTCCCTTTCCTCCACCTGGCTGGAGGCAGGGCCCCTCTAGTCCTGGTCATAGTATTCACTACCCAGTTCTTGTAAGTATGGGTCAGGAGTTCCTTCTGTAAAACCAGGAGTAAGATCAGCCCTTTGACTCTGTCTGGGGAACTGCCCACTGGAAACTGGCACAGCAATTTTCCTGGAAGAACCCCCATTTGTGATTGTTTTTCCTTGCAACTCATGTACCTGTGCCTCTAGGGTCGAGGTAGATTTTCCATCCCACTTCCTCATGTCCTCTCTGTGGTCACGCAGGTAAAACCACAGCGTGCCCCGTGGTGTTACCCTGGAGGATACCCTCTATCCTCTCTCTTGAGCAGAGGGATGTTGACTCGTAATGGCTGAGATACTGGTCTGTACAGGTGGAAAGTAGGACCTATTCTCTTTGAGTTGCTGGACCTCCCAAGACAGTTTCTCCACAGCTGAGATAAGGGAGGAAGAAAGCCTTTCTTTGTATTGCCAGAGTTGGCCAGCCAATTCATCCACCGTTGGTCCCTCTCCATCTTTCCCAGGCCACTGCTGCCAATGAACTGGCATACAACGATGGTGCACTCCATACAAACTTCTGCCACATGGGTCACGTACACCTGACTTCATCTGGATCTTTGGATAACTGGTTGTTGTCCAGGTCACCATAAATCACCTCCAGCATGGCTAATTCCCTCAGGTACTGGATACTCCATGGTGGTCCACTTGCCTGGGTGACATATAACATGTTCTTTGAAGGGATACCTTTCCTTCACACCTGACAGGAGTCACCTCCAGAGGCTGAGGACTGGTGCCCCTTTTCCAATCGCTTTGTCAGTGCCTCCTTCCCTAGAAAGGGATCCCAGCTGCTCGGCTTCCCTACCCTCTAATTCCAGGCTACTGGCCCCATTATCCCAGCATTGGAGCAGCCAGGTGACAATGTGCTCACCTGGACGATGGCTGAAATCCTTTCGCATATCTCGCAGCTCACTCAGGGCTAGAGATCGGGTGGTTACTGTCTCTGAGTTCTTCCTCTCCCTCTGAGGATGAGGAGGAACCTTTCTGCCAAGTTCTTCCTCAGGCGGAAGCAGGGAATTCTTCCTCTTCCTCCCCCTGTTCTCGTGATGGCCCTGTTTTAGAGTAGTCTGCCTCCTCCTCACTGCCTCCTCAATGCTTCTTCCTCCTGCTCCCTCTTAGGAGAAGCTTCTTCATCCCTTACTAAACGAGCTGACTTTCACTTCCAAGATTTCCTCTTGTGTATGGGGGCAACTGATACCGGCACGGGTTGGCTCTCTGGTTCAGCTGCAGTGCCTGTTGCCGGGGTTTGAGTAGCCACAGTGCCTGTCACGGGCGTTGGAGTAACCGCAATGCCTGTCATGGGGGTTGGAGTAGCCACAGTATTCTTAAATAGTTGTTTAACCCTAAGCAAGGCCTGAAACACATTCAAGAGACATAGCAATAGGAACATGCTGGTTTGAACATCCCAAGGATATTCAAAATTCTCAAGAGCTGTTGTAACTAGCCTGAAGGAGAAGGGGAAGATGGAGGAAAGTGTACCCCCCCATAGGTTGGCTCTCCGAGGAGAAAAAGTAAAAAGTGTAATTATTAATAGTTTCTGATAGATTGCTCCCGAAGTACAGAGGTGATGTCAATGCTGAGTACAAATACCAGACTGATCTCACTACCAACAATTTTATCATACCATACGCCAGTGTTATACAGTACAGCAAAGCAATAACCTTACTCCACCTCCCAGAGGTGATAAACAGCACATAAATACTGATAAACAGTATATATGGCAAGTAAGGTGTTACATAACACAACTCTGAGAACAAATACAACAACTCTGAGAGCAAGTAAATCAATATTGTGACTAGCGGCTACTAAACTAATATAATGAATGCTTGTCACAAATTTGTTTTAACACGCTCTGGTCAGATCTGTCGTTATCTCAACCCTTCGAGCCCCACGTTGGGTGCCAAAATGACTGTCGTGGTTTAACCCAGCAGGCAGCTAAACACCACACAGCCATTCGCTCACCATCCCCTCGCCCAGTGGGATGCAGGAGAGAATCAGAAGAAAAGTAAAACCCGTGGGCTGAGATTAATAGGACAGCAGAGGAAGAGAAAATAGTAATATTAATAATAATGATAAAAGAGTGTACAAAACAAGTGATGCACAATGCAATTGCTCACCATCCACTGACCGATGCCCAGCCCGTCCCCGAGCAGCAATCACTGCTCCCCAGCCAACTCCCCCCAGTTTATATACTGAGCATGACATCCTATGGTATGGAATAGCCCTTTGGCCAGTTGGGGTCAGCTGTCCTGGCTGTGCCCCCTCCCAGCTTCTTGTGCACCTGGCAGAGCAGGGGAAGCTGAAAAGTCCTTGACTAGTGTAAGCACTGCTCAGCAACAACTAAAACATCAGTGTATTATCACATTATTCTCATACTAAATCCAAACCACAGCACTATAGCAGCTACTAGGAAGAAAATTGACTCTATCCCAGCTGAAACCAGGACACAGTGACAACAAGGCATGAGTGTTGAAGTCGAGAGAGAGATAAGGGAAAGAGAAAATTCTCTGAGTGGCCAGATGGGAAGATAAGTGATGGGGCCCCCCAGTTGGGTGTCCTCTCCAGTGTAGCAGGGTCCCCCCATTATAATGTTCTGTAATAACTACAGCGTTGTCATCAGGAATTGTTGGGGGGGAATTTGTGCTTTATTCCTGCTTGCAATATCATTGGGAGCACACTTTGATCAGGGTGGATGTTGCATGCCAGCTGGTTGTTAATCTTTTTGTATTGTTGAAAGCTACCACCAAGGGGAAGGGAAAGGGCAGATATGAGTATCACTCCGGTGGCAATTGCTAGCCATGAGAGGCCACCTTAACAACTGTATCAGGGTTTGCAGGTTCAAGGCTATGAGAATAACAGCATGAAAACAACAGTGTGAGAACAACCGGGGAAAACAACTGACCACAGAGGAAAACGACTGCCCCAGAAGCTCTGGAAAACACGGCTATGGCAGCTTGGGAGAAAGGGTACAAAGCTGCAAGTGAAAGGCAGGCTACAGAATGGCACCTAGAAGGCCCTTAGCATTAAATGGGCTAAGGCACCTACGACACTGCTACAATGAGGAGAGCTGGCATCCCAGAATGGGGCCTGTAACATTGAGGGTGCTGAGCAGGACATCGCTACGACAGTCTGAAATGTGAAGAACAAGTCAGTCTTCAAAATGCCACCTTTCTCTTGGACTTAGGTATTTACCTGAAAGCCCAAATTAGGTGTCAGCTTGTACCTTGGGACATCCAGCTGTCTGGCTGCAGAATACTGATGATCCACAACTCACCTTATAGTCCCCCATACAGCCAAGCCAGAACCTGGCTGGGACGGGTCATGACTGCTGTGCACACATGTCTCCTTCCTGTGGAAGCTGGAGAGTGGAAGAGAGTGGAAGGTTACTGCACACCTTGGTGTCCCGTGGGCACGCAGTCAGGAAGTGGCAAGGGCAATCATCCAGACTGAGGATTTGCAGAGCACTCCCATACATAACCATAATCCTCCCCTTGGGTAGAGATTACCAGCTAGCTTTTTTTTTTCCTGAACATAACTGGAACAGATCATTCCTTCTTTTTGTATAAAAGCCTGCTAGTTCAAGCACTTGCCCAGAAGTGGTGAGACCTGGGTTTCATACCCTCAGCATGAGAGATTTCAAAGCCTCTGCTTCCCTTTCCACATGACCATCTTCACAGGTTTGCTGGAGGTCAGTGAGAGAAGGAAATGTTCCCCACACTCCGCATCCCTAATTGCAGCTGGACTATTTTGCAAAAAGGAGTGGAAGCTTTGCCTCTGCAAGAGAAGGCAAGCAAAAGAGATCCTGCCTCTGCGGCATGTTGTTTGGGCTCTTCTGGAGTGGGGAATGAGGAGTGATGGTCCTTGCACTAGGGAGTTCTCTGGTCCTGCTTCATGGTATGAAATGTATAAATAGTAATAGGAGTGAGGAGCAGAGCTCTGGACTTGCTCCTCCTTGGCGGGGAGTGCCAGTGGCTCACCAGTGAGAGACCTCTTCCTTGGTCTTTCTTTGTGTAGGGTTCAGCTTCAATAGAAAGGGTAGGGAAGAGTCCACCTTGTCATCAGCCTGTAGGTAGGGTGTCCCGAGGATGGCAGCTGTGGACTTTCTGTTCCAGTTTTCTCTCAAGTTGTAAACTTTTCTAGACAAAGCTCAGATTTTTGTGATGTGTCTATACAGCAGCTAGAATAACACTGCCAAGCACCTTGCTATTATCTTGCTGCTGTCATTAATTACTCAATTAAAGCTGGTCATGATATGTTAATGATAAACCTTAGCCTGATTTCTGAGGAGAACGGAAAATTGGGTTACTTTTCCTAGCTCTGGTCTCATTAAAGCATCATGTCACCCTCATTACAATGTGATTTTCATGACTTAATCCATTATTTACTGCAGGGCAAATCTGAAATGCACAGAATATATTTACAATGTGAAAAGGCTACTTGGATACTAGTCTTTGAACCAATGTTTTTTTACAAGGAATTGCTTTACAGTCTGTCTCATGGCTACTTTTAAAAATAATACTATTTAAAATAGATGTTTAAGGGATGAGTAACGAGTCTCAGCTTTGCAAATGCAGACATTAGATCACAGTGACCCTCTGCCTCCTGGGGACAACAACTTCCCTCTCACTTCCAAGCCATCAGATAATGTGTGCTGACTAAAGCAAGCTTAGGTCAGAGAGCTGTTCACATACGCTGCTAATTGGTGAACTCCTCATTTAGTGTTTTAAGGGATCTGACACCAGGTAATGTTTCAGTCTTACTCCCCACAGGAGTTCCTGATCCAGCGGACCTCTTTCTTTTATTATTTTTTATTTTAAATAGCAATGTTTTCTCCGCAAAAGTTTTAATATCTGCGAATCCAAGGCGTGTTTCTCTGTTTCATTCAGAACATGGTACCTTGACAAGGACTGTGTTTCCCCATCTCTGTCGATGGGTTCAGCGGTGACTCAGAGTGAGACATGCCGAACAGTCAGCGCCGCTCCCCGCAGTGCCTGACCATTCACAGAACTCCCTCACCACCCATACGTCTTTGTGGTTTGAGAGGTCTGACAAGACTGCCATCAAAAGTGGATAATTCGGGAAAGCCCAAGTCTATTTCGACATCAGCTGTTGGTTTAAAAGGCCAAAGCACAGAGAAAGCAAAACCACAAAGATACAGGAATTGCAATGCAACTGTTGTCAAGGTTGTCAACTGTTGTCAACTGTTGCCAAGGCAAACAACATAAAGCTGTGAAACATTTGTAAGCTGAGGCTACAATTAGAAATATCTCAGTTTTTTCTTCTAGTCTATCAGGACCTATATTTGTGAGGACACTGGAGGGGAGATGGCACAGGAGTTCCCTATTCCTTGTTTGTACTCAGTGGACACTCCACAAGGAGCTACCTCTCTTGCATTCAGGAGGAGGTAGGGCTATCATGCCCAAGAGAGATGGAAGATGCAGGAAGAATGTCAGCCTCTCCATGGAGCAGGTCCTCAGGGGACAGATGAGCAGGCTCGAAGGCTTTCAACAGTGTTAATGAACATGCCTCTTCACAGCCATTATGCTCTCCTGCTACTTGGCATCTATGGTTAAATCCGTGGATGTCTGACCTGCTCAGCACTGAGCAG
This sequence comes from Ciconia boyciana, assembly GCF_034638445.1. Lineage (NCBI taxonomy): Eukaryota > Metazoa > Chordata > Aves > Ciconiiformes > Ciconiidae > Ciconia > Ciconia boyciana. Next base: position 12,616,052 of record NC_132935.1, read on the forward strand.
GAAGAGTTAAACAGTCTCATTTCTCCCAAGCAAAAAAATAGTCCCTTGTCTTCAAGTTGTCACATATTTTCAAGTGTCTCCACACTTGAATATCCACCTGGAAGCCTTTTGGGTCTGGTGCTTAGTGCCCCTGAAATTCACAGCTCTAAATGGTGTTATGAAGCACCGTGGCTATTCAGTGTTTCGGAAGGAGCAGATGCCTGGAGTTGAAACATGCCCTTTGAAGCAGCCCTTTGAAATACAGTGGAAATGCAGTCAGCTGTTGTCCTTAAATAAAGGGAATAGGAGAGAGCAGACTAAATCATATCTGGTCTTTGCCTTCAAATCCAGCCATTCATGATGCCTTATTTTTACTCAAAACCCAGCATGCCTTGAGATTTTGCCATCTGCTCTCTTTCCTCTGAGGAAAAGTCTGCTTCATCTTATCACCCTTGCAAAAATTAATATCATAACAAGGAAAGCACTTTGCTGTACTGGTTTGCAGTATGCTATGAGGCAAAAAGACCCACAAGTCCATGTCCTTGACCAAATTTGCCAGTGTCTTGGCCTCTATGTATTTGTAACCACTAAAAGGTATCCACACCAAGTGATATGTGAGCTGGAGCAGCAGTGCTGGAAAGCCACCTCTCTGTGCTGAAGGGTCGTCCTTCCAGAGGGAGTCGGTACCAGGCTTTTTAGTGTGGGAACATTAGTTACTGCATGTTGTTAGATCTCGAGTCATTGCCTATACGTCACGTTCGTGTTGTTTTAGCTTTCTGGAGGAGATAAGTGTTGTAAGCCTCTGTACCCTGGCGAGCTCCAGCACAGGCATTGCTATTCCACCCGCTGAGCTCTCTCTGCCATTGCAGCAGAAGATGCTCTTTGCAGGCTCTGTTAACCTGTTCCCCTGCTGAAGAAAAGCCCCATGATTGCAGGCCCATGTGCATTACTAATCCACAGCACTCGCTGTCTGCAGAGGCTGTTACTCCAGAGAAACATTCCTGCTGCCTCCAAGCAGTCATGGGAGATGATACTTGTACTGGGTGTCCTAAAGCTGCTGCCTCTCTGGAGGAAGAGGGGATGACTTCTCCCCATCCACAGAAATCCCACACATGGAATAACAGTGGGGGCAGTCCTGGATTACATGCTGAATGTCTGGATGTCGCACCTGGCCCACAGGTCTGCCTAAGGGAAGTTTTAAAGATGCAGTAGCCTAGCAGTATTTGAGTCGGGATCCACAACATGGTGTAGACTGGCAAGGTTATAACTGCACCCATTGGACTGAGGATGCCATGAAATGAACCATGGCAGCTAAGAGAAAGAGGAAAGCAAATGCTGATGTGGAGACAACCCTTCACCACCTCCTTCCTGACCCAAAATACAACAGCAAGGTGATTCCTGGTAGTACTCATACCACAGGAGTACTCACAGCTAGGAGTTGTCCAACAGCAGAAAACAACCACCTGCACTGAGGGGGCTGAAAATATAAGCTGAAGCAGGGGTAGATGAGGAAAAACAGGATGGCACAGTCATGGTCACACATAGCCTGGAATAGAGAGGCGGCTCTCAAGCTGCTCCCAGGAGGACACAGTGGTCAGTGAATTTCTCAGGAATGCCAGGATGGGGCTGTATTTTCAGGAAGGATTTGAATCTCAGCCGAGTTGTTGAGGTAGAGATCATGGAGACATCACTTCATGCTTCAAGAGAACTTACTGAGATATTTGTACGGGATCATGCCAAAATGTCCTGTACAGGACAAGATTAACCCCACTGCCAGCAGGACAAGGAAATCTAGCAGCAGAGAGGTGTTAAAGTGCTCCACACCGGCCTTTGTGAAAGTGAACTGGCATCAGGTGCAGAAAAAGGCAATCAAATGTTACTTGGGTATCAATCAAATGGAACTTGGTGTTGGGGGGGGGGGGTTTGTAGGGCTCAATCTGGTACTGCTTTGATATTAAAAAGGGAGGGAAAAGAAAAAAAGAAGAAAAAGAAATAGTGTTTGTTTTCCCGATTAAAACTGGGCTCCTTTTGTTTTAGATGAAAAATTTCTCTGTACAATGATGACTCACAAGCTGCAAGTCAAAGAAAAAAAGAAGAAATAATCACCAGGGAAGGGAAACACAAAAACAAAACCCCAGAAGTGCTGCATCTCTATGGGGCTGAGAGAATGAGTGTGTATCCGTCCTGTGATGCACTTGGCTGTATGACAGTGGTTTTCCTCCTGCGTTTCCATCTCAGTGAAATTAGAGGTTGGAGCTCAGGGGATGTGAGTTCTGCTTCTGATTCTGCAAAGCTTCCTGTGAGGCATGGGACAAACTCTCAAATCTCTCTGGGTCTCACCTGTAAAACAGTAATAACAGTCTTTGTCTATTTAAATTACTGCTTCTTCCTATGAGTTTCTACCAGGCCTAGAGTAACAGGGCCCTAATGTATCATTAGACTCTCTAGCTGCCACTGCGCTATGAATAATAATGTTTATTAATCATAATAAACACGTCAGCGCTGTCAGAGAGTGTGCACGGAGCAAGTAGAGCAGTGTCTGACAATCACATCCTGCCATGTAAAGCTTGAGGTGGAAAATCAGACTCATGCTGCACATAATATAAAACCCAGAGATGGCCAAACTCTTCCTGTAGGCAATATTGGAGGAAAAGAGAAAAGGTCAGTTTTGTTCTAAAAAATAATGCAGTAATATCCTGTGTGGTGTGTCCCTCTCTAACGCGCTAAGACAGCTCCTGACATTTACAGACTGCAGTAGTGGGGGGCGTCCGAGTAGTGTGTGTCCAGTCCAAAATATATATAATAACAGTAGTAAACCCTAACTTTAACTTATATACTGAAATTACCTAAATTTACTCATTAAGTCTTCCCCCAGTTGCTCTCCTCCTCTTCTTTCTTCATCCAAGTCACCATTTTGGTTAAGATGTGATGAAGGGCAGAATTTAGGTCATTCGGTCTGACAATCTCAGTTACTCATCCCTCCACCTGTGTGCCAGCAAGGGATGGACCAGGTCCAATTTATGAATCACTGTACTGAGAGAAAGGTGGGATGGCAGCCCACCTAGGGGAACCGCGTACTTCGAATGCTCAAGAGGCTGATCTTACTGTAAGGCACAACTCAAAGTGGGTCAGGTTACCCCAGATTGGACCTCGTTTGCCGCAGTGGTGTATCAGATGGAGATCATTCCAAAACCAGCTGTGGTAGAATCCACTCTTGCCCATGTAACATAATTGCTGCTGCATGCAGCAAGGAGGTCACTTCAGATTTTTGGACTATTTATACTTATACGAGACAGATAAATCCTTTGAAGCTACTGGAATGACCTGAGACTTCAGCTGGTGTAAAAGCAGTCAGAACCTGCTTCTGAGTCCTTTGGCTGAATCTTATTGCTTGGGCTATGCTGGAGATACTTGTCGCAGAGTTAGTCATCCTTGTGTCCTAAAGAGACCTCACAGCCACTTTCAGAATTAATCAGAATTACCTGCTGGGAGGAATGGTCTGGTGAACTACAGGACTGGATTTGGGAACAAATAAGAAGGAAATTCTGTATATTGAGAAAGGAGCTAATCAAACCAAAATATGTAAAAAATAAATGGTTTGCTGTGCAATCAGGAAACAGTTTCCCTCCTTGCCTGATTGCCTATGGGTAATTACAGGTGGCTGATTTATTCTCCTCTGGAGCATGCCTGATCCTTTGCTCTGGTGTAAGCCATTCCTGGCCACTCCTGCCAGCCCCACGGGCGTAGGAGCCAGTCTGGAGCAGGGCCTTTGGCCATTGCCACGCTGCAACTACTGACACCAACCTCTGACTTTCTGTGACAACATCTCCTCAACTCTGCAGCCCAAGCCAGGAATCATTGGCCTGAACTGAGGAAAGTGCATTAATGCCCATTTTTTTATTACATTCATATCAAGTTTTTGTTATTTTAAATGCTGAAAGGAGTTGGGCACTTGAAACCCACTGAATATCTGTGCGATCTGAAGACCCAGTTCTCTTCTGTTCTTTTGCAAATCCAAGCTTCAGAGGTGTCCCGGTATGTGAACTCAGTCGACACGTCATGTGTGAGTGCCTTTATAATTTTCCCATTGTGGCACTGCCGATACCGTTGCGTGTTTTAAGCACTCCCTGTTTGTTTCGAAACAAAACAAACATTATTTGCAAAGCGTGTCCACTCAAAGCAATTCTCCGAACTGTTCACATTGCGTGCATCACCCATGCCAGGAAAATGTGTATATCTCCATGTAAAAACCATTTGTGCACCCTACCTTCATAAATCTCCCATACTCAGCCCGTGGCCCAGCTCCTCCATTATGTCAGAGGACAGTGATGATGTATTCACTGCTGTGTTCCCATTGCTGCTGACAGACAGCAACAGCCACAATGAAAAAAAAGCACAATTATTTAACATGTGCCCTTGCAGCAAACAGTCCCTGGAATTTCCAGCTGCAGCCATGCTGTGCCAGGCTCTCGGTACACCTTGCTAATCTCCCAGAACGAGCATTTCTGTAAGGGGAGGAAATACTGTGTAGTTCAGGCAAGAGAACAGTGAGGCAGAAAAACAAAGCCTTGCCCTAAGCCACCATTTCAAATCCGTGGTGGAGACTGTAACATATGCTAGGAGATTCCCAGTCCCTTATTTCAGCCACGAGGCAAATCCTATTTTTGCAGCGACTTCAGTAGCTCACTAAGACCAATTGACTGTAGCATCCAATTCATCTTTACAAGCTTTGTGGCACTATGGTTTGCCAGGGATCCCAGAGTGCAAAATAATTTTCATTTTAACCAATTTTTAGCTGTGGATATTAAAGACAAAGGCGGATTGAAATAACCCCACATGGTGCATCTGACATGTTCCCACTTTTTTCAATGTCTTTAATGTGGGAGCTGGACCACTGTGTCCTCCATGTCAGTACATAATCTAATACATTGTTGAAAGAGTTGCTGTAAGGTCAATACTAAAGGGTAAAAACATGTCAGCTTATGTTTTATCTAGACGGAGAGCACAAATGCTTACCCTGCACTGCCTTCGGGAGAAGCGGCCATGCCCAGGAACAAAGCCGTGGTGCCAGCCAAACCACATCTGATCCGGAGATGTCACCCTTGACATACGTGTTCAGAGATGCTACCTCCGAAACACAAATGTCAAAATGGTGGCATACATTCAAAAATCAGCCCCTGCTTTTGCTAAACACATGAAATACCCATGAATGGGTTTAGAAGCAGACCAGGTCCTTTACAGTGGGCTTTAAAACAGAAAATCTGGGGTAGGAAGGAAACAATTTAGAAAGAGATGAAGAGGGCTGAGAGGGGGAGAAACTGCTCCGCTGGCTGTGCCAGCGGCTATGTGTTAATATGGTATCACCACGAGACAAGCTTTCTTCCTAAAACAGCCTTATTTGGGGATTAGCACTGAACAATGTTATCTGCTCTTGATCCTTTCCAACCTCGCTTAGCTGCCATTTGGCTCCCGCTCCCTACACGATAAGGGCCTCCGAGAGCCACGCAGACAGAGCGGGAGCATTAACACCGGCGCCTCGTTACAGACCACAGTAGCAGGGACGATTAATGCCCGACAGCACATACAAGCAGCCTTTCAGCAACATGGGCCCTCTTCCCTGCAGTTCTTCACCACAACATGTAACAAGAAAACAGCAGACATCCCTGATATCCTTCTAAATATCATGGATGGAGAATCTGTTCCTAAAGCCCTTCCAGATCCCAGCTTCCCACCCAAATGAATAACAAGCATGAAGCACTGGGTTAGCTCCCCTCCTCTTGGAAGCATCGCCCCACTTGGCCAGCAGAATGGAAGGACCTAAGCAGATCTATTTTGGATAATCTGTATGACAATATGGAGCATTTCCTTTTATTTTTTTTTATTTGCTGCTGGATGAGATTGCTTCTGGGATGCTCCTGTAGCTTTTGGCTCTGGCTAAATAGTAGAACTCCCAATAGCAGGAGTCAAAGGATCTTCCATATGACCATGCTCCTGTGCACTTGTGAATGGAAAATTATGTGTTGTCATAAATCGCAGGAATATAAAGACCATATGTGCTGTGCAGAGCTCCCACATATCCACATGACAGTGGGTCAATGCTAGCCAAGAAATCTGAAAGCAGAATTATGTGTATTATGTGTTTTACTTTGCTCTAATACTGAACAGAAGCGAAGAGGGGAAGAGAAAAGATACAAATAAAAGAGAATGTCAAGAATAATGAAAAAAATGTATGTTCCAGCCTCAGAGAAATTATTTTGACACCAGCTTTCACATTTTTTTATTGTCACCCCTTTGGGCAAAGTCATTCAAAAGGACAAACAGAAAATCATACCGCAGACTAACATACAGAACCTGCCGCTCTTAGCAGACTGGATGTGACAGATAAAATATAACCACAGGATCCAGCCATGGTAGAAAATAAAAAGGCTGTTTTAAAATATTGCTGTTTTAATAAGTGAGGAGATTGGTGAACCCTGTGTTATTAAGAGGGTGATCGCCTTACCCTAATTTTTCCCCAGTGTTAATACAGGCAGATTGAACAACCACATCCTGAATGTGATAAGCACCTGCCAGGGTCTGCTCCAGGACCCACCAGAGCTGTCCCTAATGAGACCTGCTTTGCCCTTGAGTGTGTCTGTCCCCCGCGGATGCTGGAGAGCTTCCCACAGTCTGTGCAGACGGGGCTACGTGTGCTACTTCTCACCTTCACCAGGCTGTCTACCAAGCTAGAGTTAGCAAAGATTGGATGGACTTCCTTTTGCAGCAGCTCTCCACAGACAACATGGTGCATATCTGGCCTTCCTTGTTCTTTTCCATTGCTCTTCCCGTGCTGCCGGTGCACCACCCTCCCAGCCCTCTCCCGAGCAGGAAACCTCTGCAAGCCCTCCGGACCCTTGCCTGGTGCCAGGGGCTTCCTTTTCCCTATCGGCCCCCCCTTAACAAGGTCCTACTTTAAGCTTGCCATGGACAACAGACAAACCCCCATTTTATTCTACTCCTCTGTGTTTTATTCACCCTTTCTGTTTTCCAGGATTAATTTTTTTTCAGCCTTCTCAGGTATATCACTGTCATGGAAGTGGTTTTACTCACCTTTCAGTTTTAATATATGAACACACATACAATCAAGGCCTTGGACCATTGAATTATCGTTCCTCTGCCCTGTGGGGCTCCTTCTTGTCCCTTGAGACTTGCTTTCTGACTACTTTTGGAGCTATGACCCTGGCCTATATGAACTAAGGTTGGTCCTGTGTGTTATTACAGAGGCAAGAAAATTTAAAGGACATAAAGGCCCCATCACCTATTAAATTTGAGAAAAATGTGCTCCAGGGGCTGCTGTGCTAGCTTGTGACTTGGAAGAGCTGTTTCCACATCCTGTTCAGATTTTCCTCATGACCTTTAGTGGGCTGTTTAGGACCTGATCCTCCAGGCCCTTCAAACCTTGGAAGTCCTGGGGCACAGGACCTTGCAGAAATACCATCTGGCTATGCAGCCTGGGATTCGGCAGAGGTTGGTTTATCTTGCTGCAAATAACTACGGTAAGTGCTGAATTATGATTTATGATTACTTTAAACCAGAGATTTCTGTTATAACTCTACAAGACTGCTGCCACTTTTTAATTGTAGTGAAGACACACACATAGTGTCACTGCAGATCTGCCAAGGGGACACATGCACTGAAAACTGGGAGACAATGAGGGGATTCACAGAAACTAGCACCAACTGAGCGGGGAAAAAAATCCTTCATGTTTGGAAATAAGATACTGCTAAACCACAAGGCAAGTTAACATTTGTTTGGCATGAACAGCACTGGAGACCAGGCTCAGACACTGGAACATCAACACTGTGAAGCTGTTGGAGTGGTCTCGGCAGGATTATGGGCCAGGGTAAGCAGCACTCTCCTAAACAAAGGTTTAGGAGTTAGCCTGGACCAGGGAATACTAAGAGTAGGAAGTCTGCAAACTTGTTTTGGAAGCTAAGAGAAGCTAAAAGTAGAGACATGGCCAGGCTATGCCAGCTGGCCTCAGGACCAAAGCGCGGGCACTGGCCCCAGTTCACTAGTACAGGTGTAGCCAGAGGAGTTGCCAACAGGCCTGAGAGTCATCAGCGGCTTGGCACCCGCAACTGCTATTCATCAGCAACTTGGCCCCATTCTGGGCCATAATTTCTTTATGCCCTAAAGAGCAGCTGGCACCTCCACAGAGCCAACAGGTCTCTGCTCCAAAGAGTCTCTGTTCAAGTGTAAGGGAGGTGTACCTGGGCCAAAGATGAAGGATGAGACACAGGAGGGTATCACGAACCTCTGAACGCTCAGTGTCAGTGTAGGCACATTTCAGGTGAAGAAAAAGTGGCGAGCACATGGTGTGGACAAAGACATGTAAACACAGCCCAGTGAACACAACGAGGAAGAATCTATTCATTCAAAGAATCCCAGTGAGTCTTTCTGCCAAGTCCATCATGGTTTCAAAGTGACTGTGCCCTGCACAAGTAGACTGAAGGAGTAGAAGGATAAGAGGGTTTTTAATCCAGCTCATTACATGAGCCGTGAGAAGACCAACCAGGTCAAGCTTTGCATGGGAGTAGAAGAAAACCTTTGTGGAACCTGACGAGCTTTAGACATGCACTTGATGTCTACAGAGACATTTCGGGTCTCACCCCTAAGTCATACCTCATGGTGCCCTAAAGAACTGTGATTCTAGCTCCTCTCCTCCCCCCTTTACTCCACTTACTATCTAATATCACTGTGTCCCCATTTTATCACTATGTTTTACTCCCTCACCCAGAAGGTACCTAAGACAACAAGATGCACTTGAATTTTCAGAGCTGAGGCCTAATATTTTGACTTGGATTAAAACATGCTTCATAAATAAACCTAATTTTTGCCTTATTTTCTAGGGGAAATCTCACTGAGGTGTGTCTTTTAGGCTTTATCCAGGTCCAGAGGAGCGCATCTACGTAATATAAAGGTCTTGAACTCACAGCGCTGCCCAGGCATGGCCAGCACTCTTCAGAATGAGGCCTCTGATCAGCAGGTTGATGATTGCTGAGGGAAAACAAAATGGACTTTGAGACCTTTGTCAAGGCCCACAGTAAAGATTCAATGAAAAGGATGACTCGTGGCAAGAAGAAACTTTTCAGAGCAAATCAACCCTTCCACCAAGACACTTTTTGGGAGAACATGGGCTTGAAGTTTAAAGAAAGTATCTTGTGAAAAATGGTTACAAAAGGACATATCAAGTGTTTGAAATATCTGCCTTGCTGTGCTTTCACCAACTGTCGGGCTGTATCAGGTGCAGGTGGATGGCTTTGCTTGGTTAAGTCAACATGATCATCCTTGTAACACTGGCCTGACTGTACGGAAAGAAACTGCAAACAGGCGCACATCACAGCCGAGCTTTCATGACCAGCAGCAAAGTGGCACTTAGAGCTGAAGGGTGACAGGGAAACAGAAAAAATCTAAATTCAGAGATGAAAAAGCCCTGGTAAGCTCATGTGGCTGTGTTCTCAGTTTGATTCCTGTTTGGGGGTTGTCATTTTTAACTGAGTCCCGATTTCTCTGGGTGGAGACACAGCCCAGAAGACAAATTCTGGTTTTGAAGCCTATTTCCATGAGTAATCCATGGACTTTCCAACTGAGCACTGGTTTTCGAACACTAACTACAAGTTTGAAGCCCATTTCCATGAGTAATCCATGAACTTTCCAACTGAGCACTGGTTTTTGAATACTAACTACAAGTTTGCAGTTTTTCAACAGAACCAAAGGTAAACAACAAAACATAATTTGCACAAAAAATTTATTTAGGTGGTCACTCTAGAGCAGGACTGGGATGGAGCTCCTGAGCCCCGCACTCTGATGCTCACATTACATTAATAGTGAAGGGAAATGAAGAAATAGGGAAAAAATAATCTCTCTGCATCAGTGTGTAACTGTGCTATATTTTATAGATGAATGATAATGCTTAATGGCTTCAGAATAAAGAGAGGAGCTCGGGGTCTCCATTGAATGTCACCTTTGAGCACTGTAGTGCTATATTTTTGATATAATTCGAATCTGTGAAGGCCTAATTCACTCATGCTTCAGCCCCTGAAGTGAGGAGGTGTATGAGTGGGGTCACAGACAGAGTAAGAGCAAGTCAGTGAATTTAAAAGAAAAATAACATTAGTAGATCTGAACATGGTGTCAGTCTACGACTTCAAGGACAGTTCGTCTCTCGCTGCACTCGGGCTGAAAGTGGCTTAGTGAATTCATAGCTGTAAACTGCTTTGAGATTTCTATGAGAGAGGAAAGCAGGTGTCAAACATTATTATTTACACTAAGTAATTGCGTCAAGAAAATCCCAGAATCAGATCTTTGTTCTGCATTCGCAAATGTATTCCCTTAATGATCTCTTTTCAAGCCTTTTGAGCTATAAATAGGTTTGTAAGTTTAAGAGCTGGAAATAAGCCACCAGCACTGTGACTGACTATTGTGAGAAGGTTTTATTAATTTTGGGTTGGGGGAAGGGGCTAGGTTAAATCAGAGTGGGGCAGACAGGGCTGAAACCAGCCTGTGCCTGTTTGGGAGGAGACCATGGGCTGGGATCCACCGAGGAGGGGAGGCTAGGAATGAAGAGAAAAGGGAAGAAAAGCAACACAAAATCAGTGGGACCAATACGATACATGCCAAATGTTAAGGTTTTTGAAAATAAGCAGAGATAACTATAAAAGGTCTGTGCCTAGATAGATAAAAATAGTTACAGGTTATGTACACAGAGGAAAAGCACAAGCAAATAGACTTATGCTGTAGGAATTTCTTTAAGCAAGTGGCAAGGGCCTGTGTTTCTCAAAGCAAAAAATGTTACACCACAGTCGCCGTCTTTGCAATAAAGGGCCAGCATGGCCAAGTAGCAGCGGCACGTGAGAAGTCAGTAGCTGTGATGGAAATCAACAAGTCCATAGTAAAACCCATGTCACCAGCTGGAAATGAGGCAGGACACAGTCCTGGTTGTGGGACTGCTGAATTAGGATCTCTTCCCTTCCCGGCAATCTGGAAATGCTCTGCTTACCTTGTCAACTATACAGACTCCAGGCACTCAACTGAGGACATCATCTGTTGGAGCAAGACAGCATCTGGAAGGAACACAGCAGAGTGCTAAAGCATACAGCATCCCACCAGTGCTTCTTCCAGGAGTGGAGGCCAGTCTTTAGGCTTTAGACCCTTTTAGCCCTATTTGACAAAACCTTTGTAGCTTCCTGAGGCCACAGTTTTGATGCTACCCATTGGGAATTCAGTACAGACTAACCAGCCTTTCTCTATTTAGAGAGAAATGTTTATTTTCACATTATAACTCGCAGAAAAAAGAAGTGAGCAACTGTATCACTAAGGACATTTCTTACAAAACTGTGCTAGCAAAAATAATTCTAAACATCTGTACTATCTCGGACAAGCACATTTCTCTGGCCAAAAATTGTCCCAAAGGGACTCTAAAGCCATCCTCCTCCAGGACTGCTCACAAGAGTAGAAGATTGAGGACTACAAAATGCCCCAGACTCTGCACCCAGTCTGACTCCTGCTGAAGACACCAAAGCAGCTCTAGTGACTTCTGCAGGACATGCTCTGTGCTAGCCCTTGGTTCATCATCCACCGCCTCTGTCTTTCACCAATATTTCTAATGAAATTTGCTCTTAACAACAGCCGCCCAACAGGGTTCCCTGTGCATTGCACCAGGATTCTGTCTCTCGGTGGGATGACCAAGTTTTTTGCGTGTGCTAAGTGAAGATACAAGGGCCCAGGGAGGCAGGTGGAGGTTGTGGGAATTAGATGGCAGCGGGGCCGCTGACTTCTATGTGCTCAAGTGACATTTTTATCAAATGTTGTTTTTACAGACAGAAGAAGGCAAGTGAAAGAGGTTTTTTTCCAGCTTATTTTTTCTCTTCCTTTTCTGGCAATGATCAGTTAATAAGACACTGCCCAGGCTCTTAAGTTATTTTAATCTCGGTAGGTCAGAGTTGCTTTTTTAGTCTTTAAATACAGAGAACAGAGAGGTTACCTGCCCTTATAGCCTCATGCAGTGAGTCCATGGAAGTGGGAACACCTCTGAGCATCCTGCTCCTGCGCAGCCAGTCTGTTCCCAGTCCCACTGCCGTCTTGTCCCAAAGGACACAGCCAAACCAGCCTGAGGCAGGGTTTGGAGGTGACAAAGCAGTGCAGAGGGAAACCTCACATCATCACATCATCTTAGTGTATACAAGTATACAATGTATAAAAGACTACAGTCCCATCTTCTGCCAGGGGCTTCCCAAAGCGCTGATCCCCACTACTAGTAGCAGAGGTCTGCAGGAAGACATAGATCGGAGCCAGGCAAGCAGTGAGACGGGGAAGAGGCAGGCGAGGGATCCTTTGCTGCCGGCTGGGAAAGGATCACAAGGGGAGATCCACTCCTGGTGCCTGGCTGCTGAGAAGATGGTGCTACGTGGGCATACGTGAGAGACTGACAGCGGAGGCAGATGTTGCACGAGGACCAGCTGCCATTTCATCACGGTGAGCCAAGAATGAACGTGTTTGCACGCATACGCTGATTACTCCCTGCTCAGAGTTGCCGTGGGAGGCAGGTTTATAACTGAAAACTGCTTCTCACTGCTGAGTCACCCCTTGCTGCTGATGCACTCCCTGATCCCAGGCCCCTTCAAGGCTGGTGAAGTAATGGCTCCAGAAGTGCTTTTGAAAAGTAGAGTGCAAGTGAAGAAATCAGGCTGAATTCTCCCAGGAATGGGAAAGGAGGGATGAGGAAAAAGGTAAAGTCACTGCACTTCACAAATCTGGGTGGCTCATTCTTTGGATCTAACTGTTGAATTTCCAGTGTCTGGTCTCATTTGCTGAGAAGTTAAAGACCATTAGCTTGGGATCCTCAGATGTTTGAGTATCTTGGAAAATCAGGCCAATCATGTCAAAATCACTGTGCATTTAAGAAAACGTGGGCTCTGCACATTACATTAGAAGCTTGTTGTCAATAGCCCCAGAGTTACACTTACCAAACAGAAAATGCTTATGCTTTTTCAATCATCAGAACGATACCATAGATTCAGAGCAGGGCTGCTGTTGGAAAGAGCATAGAGACTAAAATGCAGTGTAGATCCTACTGGGTAACACATTCCTTAATGGCATTTTTAAAGCATTCCACACTGGCAATAAAATATAGAAAGAGGGAGAACAGAGGACAGCCTTCACTGAAAATGGAAGAGGAAAAAAAAAAAGATCACAAGAGCTTTTCACTGATGTGGGCTGTGGGATCGCTCTATCTGCTGCTCAGAGCAGACATTGTTTCCAAAATATACACAGCACAAATCTAGCAGAGCAAAACTTGAATAGCTAGTCATGGTCCCCTGGATTTAAATAGGTTGCTAACTCCCTATGGAAAGGGACACCAAAAATAACAAAATCTGGATCACTGGAATATTCCAGTTGTCCCTCAAATAAACAACCTCTGCAGAAACATTCGATTTCCAGCAGTTTCCCACTGAAACTACAAAGATCCGGTCATGGTGCCCAGTGATACGTGAAACTGTTGATCCCGTTCTCAGGATGATTAAGGGGTATTTATTTGTCGTTACCTCTTGAGAGAAGGATGTGATTTATCACGAAAGAATGGAGAATTTCACAGGACAGTACCAGGCTCCGTTCAGTTGTGATGGAAAGGTCAGCATCAAGCAGGCAATGTTTTGCACGGTCCTGGAAATGTTTTAGGACAGTATTATAGCAAGGTGAAATTCAGGCTCCATTGATGTTGGTTCCAAACTGTTGGCTGTTGACTTCACCAGAGCCAAGTTTTCCTCCGAAGAATCCCTACGTATATGTTAGCTCCCTGGAGCTTTGCTTTAATAGCAATGTTTTCCCCACAAGACTAGAAATAGAGAGGGAAAAAAGGGAAGTGAAGGTACGTGGGAGAGAGAGAGGAATCAAAGCCTCCCTCCCCCATGCCTTTCATGGGGCGAAGCTCCTGATTATACCCTCAGGCATCCACATCTCCCTGTTCTTCTCTTCCTTTCGCTCTTACAGGTCTCATTCCTTCAGTGCAAAAGAGCCCGCAGGCAGCCCACTGCCTCAGCCTGGTAATGCTCCACCGCTGGCACTTACTCAGCAGGATCAGCCAAGTGCCTCAACAGCATCCTGCTTTCTTATTCACGTTTAGACGTAGTCTTAAATTTTTGGCAAGACTGACACATGCCTGCTTCACTGCTTTGCACCCACAAGTGAAGTGAAGACGATGACTTCTTTTTCCAAGTGAGTCCTGCTGAAGGTCCAGCTTACAAGTAGGCTTACATGGGGCTTTAGCTGAGGCATCCTACTAAGATCCATCGTCAAGTCCTTCACCATGTCATGAGCAGTCAGTGCTGAAGAGGGAAAGGGAAGAAACACAACAGGTAGGTGAACGTATGACAATCTGTTTCTCATTAATGTCTTGCCTTTAATCACAAATAATCAGAGCCTGACTTAGTCCCCAAATGGGAAACTTATTTCTCTTTTCCTAAATGTTTTTGATTACAAACTATCACTAGATAGTCTTGCTACCTATAGAATTGGCTGGGTCTGTTTGATTTGAATTCAATGACAATCTACAGCCAGGCTGTCCACAGCCAAACTGTACATGAAATAAAAGCAATTTTCTTATTTTGGTGAAAGATATTTGCTATTTCAGTTACACGTGAGTGGTAGCGCTTTATGTGGCAGGATGTAGCGCCTGGAGTTTCAGAAGATATTTTGCCAAGAAGTCACTGCTTGGAGAAAAGCTGCTTGCAGCAGTGCACCTTTCAGTCTTCTCCTCCTCCTTTTTTTAAATTTTTTTTATTTTTTCAGGAAATTATCATTCCCACAGCTTGGGGAAGGAGGGAAAACTTCATTCGTAAGACCTGCAAGGAGAGCCACTACTCCCAGCAAGCTACTGCAAACACATTGCAGCAGGCAGCACTGTCTGTCACTGAGACCAGATCCCACCAGCCAGCTGATGGTGGTTTCCTGCTTCTGGGACAGGCTGGAGCAATTGGTTTGTAATCCAATTGAATTTTGGCCAGAACACAGCCCGGGAGACTCACTGCTGAACCATTTCACTTTGACAGCTGGCAACAATTTGTGGACTGCAGGAACGCCTGCTGAGCTTTCCGCACAGAGGTGGATA
Source organism: Ciconia boyciana (assembly GCF_034638445.1). Lineage (NCBI taxonomy): Eukaryota > Metazoa > Chordata > Aves > Ciconiiformes > Ciconiidae > Ciconia > Ciconia boyciana. Next base: position 12,631,179 of record NC_132935.1, read on the forward strand.
CAGGCTTTTGCGGAGCTTGCCAAAGTGAGAGACACCTGCTCCTGCCTCCCAGCTCCCACCTGGAGATAACAGCCTCAGTGACTCTTGAGACAGAAATTTTCCTATCACTTGTGAAATGCAGGAGCCCCCAGCATATAAACCATCTCTCTTTCTTCTTTCCTTCTCTATTTCAACCATTGCAAAAAATAATTTGATAAAAGTCTGCTTTCATTTCAAGGACTAAGTTTAGCTGAGAGGGTCTTGCTCCAGAACAATGCATGGAAAGGACATCAAATCAATGCAGTGCCATATCTACAAAAATCCTCATTATCAGATTTCACATACAATATGCTGTTATCACAATAGCCAATTCTCCCTCCCAGCAACGTAAGTGGGAGACTTGCCACTAGCATCAGTAGAAAGTGCACTGAATCCTGAAGAAATAAAATAGCAACCTGGCAGAACAAGGCTCAACCATTACATAGAGTACAATGGTATAAATAACCACCCACATCTTGAAAAATTAATGCTCCAAAAGCTCTGTTTTATTGGGATATCAGAGAGACAAGCTGACATAGTGTTTCAAAGAGCTTATGCTGCAGCAGCCATGCATGTAATGTGCCCTCTGTATGGTCCACGTGGGAGCAGGAGGACCAGCTTTCATACAACAGCGTGGCACAGATGAATTGCAAACCACCGTTCCTCCTTGGCACACTCAGCTTCTTGCCTGCGATGGAGGGATGGGACGGAGAAAGAAAGCAAGCCCAACGAGTGATCACAGTGGGAGAGAAATAACAAAATCTGGAAGCATATTTCCTATTTGTTCTTTGGTACCACTATCTCAGATTGCATTGGCAATCAATGCATGATTAATGCAAGGGAATAATATTATGCTCCTTGTAAAATTACTTCATCTAGCTGCATTTAAGTAAATTCATAAATAGAAATGGGGGAATGGAATATATTTATTGCACTAGCCCTGGTAAATATTTTAAATGCACTGCTTGCCATCTTTGCATTTACTTTATTACTTGGAAAGCTCAGTACCTTTAAGAGCAAAGTTGCTGAATTCAACTGAAAGTTAAACCCTTGGCAGGTGACAGACAAACCAGTTCACTGGCTTCTCTTATTACCTCATTTTTAATCCACTGGTGCCACTGCGGTGCTCTGCAGTGTATTTTGTATTTTTAATACAAAAATAAAACATCTATATTTTTCAGTGGGCTAATTCTAATTCAATAATTTGAATACAAAAGCTTCTAATAGGCTCTCCCTCAAAAAAACCCCATCCCAAATATGGTCTATACTGTCAAATCATACGTGCCGACTTAAAACATCCTACAGCCTCCAGCCGTCTATCTCTGATCACATCACACTGTCTGCCTTCGCAGCCTGGGGAAGATGGGCTTTGCACTGTGCACTGAGAGGTGGGGAAAGCAAGTCAGTTCTCCGCTGCTGGAGCCCTCTGTGGGAAAGATGGAAACAAAAGATCCAACTGGTTTGTCCTGGGGCAAGTTCCAGCCCATTTTGAGTCTGCTCAGCTGAAATGCAGCCATGCGGCATGGGGGGCGAAGCCTTCCCCTAGAGTAGCGGGGCACCAAACTTTTAGGATGTTGTGTCCTCTGTCACCTGACAATCTTAGCAAAAGTCAACCAGGTAACGGCTTTCAAGGCTGCCGGTCTTCTTTGGATTAAGTCCAGCCCCTGTCCCCAACAACAGAAATGCTCTGAAGTCTTCATGGAGTGGGAAACCATCTTGTACACACTTGTTCCTTGGGGAGCTCTTCTCAAAACCCAGTCCTGCTGCCACCCAGATTCCCCGTCACTCCCTCTTCCCACCCAGCTTTGTCACTCAGACTTCACTGTAGGGTTGAGAATTTGGCCCTGGCAAGGCTGTGGATGTAAAAGAAAGATCCCTTTTAATCAAGGGTTAGTCAGGGAGGAAAAAGAAGTGGCATGAGGTGAAAATGGAGCTGACATCTCCCCAGACCAGCCCTTGTCACAGCCACTCTGTCAGCAAGAGCACTTCTGAAAACCCTGTTATTTTTATTACCTCAAGAAGAAAAGCATCTGCCAAAGAGCGCAGGGCAGGGCTGTCAGACCTCACCTCCTTTTTGCTTCCCTCTTCTTTAGGAAAAGTTGTCTCCTGAATTCAAGGAATCCCTCACTTCTCTCAAGACTCTGGTCTTTACAGGATTTTTTTTTAATTCTAAGAAATTATCAGGCTCCAATGTTGTATTTTTATATATCTTGGAATAAAGTTGCATTGTTTCCCCTTGCTTCTGTGTTATTCACCTTGCCCTGCAAATCCTGCCAAGTGAATTATGATGTTTATTGCTCTGCCTTGCAGTATTTTCTTCCCACTTACCTGAACAATCTGCAAGAAAACCTCCCAGTAATGGCCTCTCCTCCTGTCATACGTGGCTGAACGACCGGTGGGACTGTTCGCTCAGTCCCACCGAACGCCAAGCCAAAACCACATCCTCCATCCCGCCGGCCAGATGCCGCCATAGCTCTGGTGCAGCGCACAGGGGTAGCCGGTCCCTCTGAGGCTGCAGTAGCCTTGTATTGAAGATAGGAAGCCAAGGGACAGAGTTTGAGCATTTCAGTCCGAAGGATTCACTTCAGACCGCACGAAAGCGACGTGGAGGAGCAAAGAACCGAGCCTGTGGTTCCGCGTGGTTCAGAGCAGGAAGGAGGGCAGGGATTTTATTCAGAGCAGTCTGTAGTGCACCAGGTTCAACCAAGGGGTCTCCAGGTCCAGGCAGCTATTCTCCTTGAACTACCGAGGAAGGCAAGGCAGCGCAGTACGACGCTTCACCATGCTGCAGGGTGTTGTGTCTTCTCAAGGCCTAACGCTGTCACATGAAGCAAAAAAGTAGGAGGAAGTTTGCCTTCTGGGATGCTCTGCTGGTCTTGCCCCTGTAGCCCTCTACAGCAAGACTACAAGGATGGAAATTCCCCTTTACTGGTAATCCCAGATGGACCTTTACAGTTGTTAATTTTTTTAGAGGAAAAATTAGATTTGCCAATCTAATTTGACACTAGTGAAATTTTAGAGGCAATTAAGTTGGGTTGGTTTTTTTTTTTCATTTCCTATCTAGTACAAATCAGAGGCTACAAAGACACTTTCATATTATCAGCTGTACTTCTCATGCTGGACTCAGTGCCCCGTTAATAATACGCCACTGGAGCACAATGCAGACATCTCAGATGGCTGCTGTCAGAGGTCCAGGCTTACCCTCGCTCTGGGCCCTCCTTTTTATCTAATAAATTGCCCTCCCCACTCTCTGTTGACGTACTATGGAGCACACGGTGGAGATGCAAGGAAAGGAGGTAATGGAGGTGGCACGTTTCTCTTCTCTTGAGGACAGCGTATGTTTGAAAAGTGGCAGGATTTCTGAGATAAAGCAATGTAATGAGACGGCAGGGAAGGGGAGTGGTAGGGGAACATTAAGGCAACAGAATTCCCTGGCAAAGTCTGTTTTCCAGAAAAATCATTGGAGGAATATGCTATTCTGATTAACATTAATTTGTCCCTTTTTTTTTTTTTTTAATCTCCAAGGCAGGATATAGGGCAGAGCAGAGACCAGGGAAATGGCAGCCTCGTCACCGAGCCAGTGCTGCAGCAGAGCTGACGGAGTATCTAGGTCAGCGTGCATCAATTCTTCGCAGATGACTGATATCTACAGAGCGGAAGGCCAGCCTTGACGGTGGAGCCAAGCACTCCTTTTGCAACTGAAGGGCGTAAAATCTGCTCCCCTTTTCAAGCGGCGTCACGGGAGGGGACCCCGCGCCACAGCCTCTGTCGGCTGGAACTAACGCCCATCGGCCCTGCTCACCCATTGCTGCTCGGCAGAGCACAGGCTGGGAAATCAGCATTGCCATGGGATTTGGATACAAAAGGCCAAAAGATGTGGATGTCAACCAAGTACACAGATATCCAGGGAGGATATTTGCAGCCCTAAAACCAAAATTGATGTGGAAGCTCTCCTCTAAAAAAACTACACTTTGCTTTCTCACACTAGAGCAACATCAAGTGTTACCCAGAAATCATTTTTGTATTTTAAATGTCTTCACTTAGCTTTGAATTTTTTTGCATTTTACGCAGCTTTTAGGAAAAGCTCATGCACTCAAACACTTGTCTGCTTTTTTGAAATATCTTAGTTGGCCTAATGAAAGATATTACCTCTGCCAACAGCCTTAGTGTCCTCAGAAGAGATACAGCTTTGGAGACCAGCACACTGCCCACTGGGCATGCACAGATCATATATCACGGGATCTTTCTCCCTCCTGCTGCTATGCCTCAAACCCACTGGGACAAGAGCATGAAAGGGTCAGTGCTTTCCCTGTATATCATCCCTGAGCATCAGTAAGACTGGCAGCTGTCTCTTAAGATTTGTGCTAAACCCTGCATCTTCTTTAGAGGTTGATTCACGCAGCCATAGCCTTCAAAGTCAAAAGATACCATTAGATCATCCTGTCAGGTAGCACAGGCCATCAGGATTTGTGCTAATTTGTGTTTCATTAAAGCATGTCCTTCAAAAAAAGACAGTCCACTCTTGATTTGACAGCCACAGAAAAGGGAATATCTGTTATTTCCCTGGACTGACAGAAGTTTAGAAAGTAATTCATGAGGTTTATTCTCAGTTGTTGAAAGCACCAGGTGAATTTTCCTGATGATCTTGATTCCTGGCAGAAAAATACATCGAATTTTGTGCTCAGGACCTAAACTGCTAAACTGTGAGGCCAACCAGCTAACTAACCTGCCCTGCCACTGAAGATTTAAAGACATACTATAGATGAAGTGTCCTGTCATTCAGGATTTTGAGGAGGAATATTAAGAAAAGGACAGTGCCAGAAGAAATGTTCATGTTTCTAGAACAAAGGCGGCTGCTTCTATACATGCTGAGAAAGGAGGGCAGCTATTAACACAAGGATTTTGGGGCAGGAACTATGTTATTTGTATTTTACATGATAGCTACCACATTATAGGTTTTAATCTAATAATATTCACTCTGTCTAATACCAGTATGCTTTGTCTGAACTAGTCAGCCTAATGCAGATCACTCCTTTGTTTCTGCTGTGGCAGAACTTGCTAGAACAGCATTTTTTATTATGAACATTTCTGCTTAAATCCTCCATGTTCTGATGCTGGATAACTTCCTCTTCAAACTGGCATTATAGGGCAAAGAACAAAAAGATCTGGAGTAGAAAACACTTAATTTAGCGAGCACACAGTATTGTACTCTTTTTATGTGGGCAGATATAGAGGTACAGCATTTGATAAGACATAAGGACCTCACACCAATCTCAGATCTGTCCATGCATCTTTACTTGGCCCATAGAAATGACCCCATAAATTAAGTGCAGGGATGATTGGGCATAGTCTGAGTGATGCAAACAGAGGCACATTCTGAACAGCATATAATGCACATTTAATTGTATTTATTTAGTGGCCATGGTTAGAACCAGATGTGGCTTTTGCACTTTTTCTGCTTGTAGACATGCTACATTGAAAAACTGTCTTTCCATCACTAGCTCTTGTATAGGAATATACTCACTCAGGGCTAGGAGAAAGTAAGAAGGCAGGAAGGACCTCCTGTAATCTCTGTATGTTTTGCATCCTGCTAAAGTTGCACACATCTGTGTATTGAGAAGACAAAAAAAAAAGGCTATTATGTGGCCCAGACAGGTTTACTCATAGTCTGGTGGAGTCGGGAGTATTGCAATCCACATGATAAAACTGGTGCAAAATGTTACTAATCAAAGACTTGGAAAGAAGATGAAGGGGAGAGAGAATGAAACTGTCATTACCCACTATTTTGACTGTTGAATTTGGACTATTCATAGTAACACACCAAGTGTATCTATCCAATTGCAATAACGAGTGACAGCTGACTACTTAGCAATTAGGTTTTCCTTCCCCACCTCTGAAATTAAGGTCATAACCTTTTCTATTTACTTTTGGGATGTGGTAAATTAGAGCTTTGGCTTCATTACAAAAATTAATTAAAATAGTCACACAATGGCACCATTCATTGCTGTGCTTGTCCCTCCCTGCAGTATGTCCTCATGTCAGCTCTCTTTGGTTTTAGTCCCACATTCCACTACGTGCTAGTCTGCCTGTATTATTTGGATCAGTAGACTAGATTTTTCTTTTTGTCCATCTTCTTTGCTTCATTGGAAAGGCTCCTCTTGTTTCTAATTCCTCTGTTTCTTTTTTTGAAGAAAGTGTACACTTGCAGGCTCTCAGCATGATCTGATCTCCCCAAAATGTTTTCTGGCCATGGAGTTTGCAGCAGAACTTTAACTTGGACTCATAGCAGAATCCTCTACCTAACAATTTCTCCTTACTGACATCCCAGGTGTCTAGGCCTGGAAAAGAGGATTAGCGTTCAAGTTGTTTTCATCAGAATTTCAAAAACTAAACATAACTGAAGACACAGGAAAAAAAAAGCCTGACTATTCCACACTTACACAGAGTTGGAATTCTGCCCATTGAAATACGTTATATTTTTTTCCTAATACGTTTTATTTTTTTTCTAAACCATTTCTTTGTGAACGTAATGCTTGTTTTAAAAGCTGGATTTATGGACTGGCAAAAAATAATGTTTTCTTTTATAGGAGAAAGTGTTGCATTATGTTTCACATGACCATGTCCTGAGGTGGTTCAACACACAGAGTTCTGTGCGTACCAATAAATACAGATCTCAGAGATTTCAGGAATAGTGACCTACTAAAAATTGCTGCTTGATGGGAAGTACAGAAGAACTCAGATTCATTTTATATCACACCTAAGGGGAGAAATGGCTGACAAAGGCTTGGACTAATGTATGTGCTGGAGATAGAGCCCAACAGGCAACTTTGATATATATGTGTAATTATATTGAAGTCAAAGGTGATGTTGCTTTAAAGAAGAGAACATGAGCTATTTGCAAAAGTGACACCTAATATAGGCTTTACTCCTTCAGAGCGTTTAAGCATGTATGTAACTGCAAGTATAACCTGATTTTTTTTTTTTAACTTACTGCTTGTCTACACAGGTGCACTCAGGGAATTTTATCCAAATTAATTTAGGGTGTGACTTTAAGATGCATCAGCTACACAGCTTTAAAAGGTGAAAGCAAGGCCAGTTTTTGTGGAGTGAATGTGTCCATGCCAGAACCTGACATAAGGTAATGAAGCCAGTCTGAAAGAGGGTTCAGGTCAACAGTTCTGGATATTTAAACCTGTGTTGGCTGTAGATGAGAAACAAGAAGGGATCTACTGCGGAATGAGCATGGGAATGATTATATAGGCTGCCCCTTCTTCATGAAACACAAAAGGCAGGGTCCTCCTCTGGGCTAAAATAATCTTTCTTTGTAGGCTTAGTTTTCAAACAAATCAGGTCCCTGCGTGACCCATCATACAGTTGCCTGAGCTCTAGTGCTGGTGACATGGGATGGCGTAGGAAGGAGGCCACGGCTGAGTGGCAAGTGTGGAAATATGCTGTCGGTGCTACTGTGGACTTGCACAGGATGAAAGTGCCCACGTAACCTCAGCCATGGGAACCCCACTGGCCATTTATTGAGGATCATCATGCGAGAGTTTTAAGAGCGATGACAGGAGCATTGCTTGGGAGGAGGTGATAGACCTGAGTGCCTTTTCTGAACCTACCAGCCTGAGATGGCAGATGTGAGCAAGAACATTTCTCTCTTCCACTACTCACATCCACCACTGGATGTGGCCTATCTGTAAAGCCCTTGATATAACATGCAAACCCTGACTCTCAGCTTTTGTGTTTTGTGCACAGAGATAGCTGGGGGAAGGACTTTTTTTTCTGACTTGTTGGTGAGGGGGAAGTGGAAGATGAATTTAGTCCCTTAAAAATAAGCATCTCATCCTCTGTGTGCTCTGAATGAATGACATCCCGTGTTGGACTTTGATGAAAATGTTTTTGTTTTTTTTTCTTCTGAGAAAAGCTTACAGCCAAAAATGAGACTGCATTGATATTTTGCTGCAGAGTTGTTGCCTGTAGGTAGGCTTTAGATGGAGCTGTTCTATGGAAATCAATCCGGGTAAAGCAATAGCAGCTGTTATTTTGCCAGCAAGCAGAAACGATTGTAGAGGTACCCCCACTACAGCAATGCTACTTGGTAACTTAAAAACAATTTGGGACATAAAAATAACCTGAATAAAGCTGGAGAACCACAACATTGTTATTTCTCTTGTTCTGAAACCAGAGACTGTAAACACCTGCTCCTGAAAAAAAGTGAATTCTCCCTCGCCAGGTCCCCACCTCCATGTACGACCAGTGAATAATTAAGCCTCTTTAGATATAATACAGATTTTTCACTAGTGATAAGGAGGGGTCACTATTGAATATTTGTAATGCTGTTGGGACGGCTGGCTCACGTGGATTCTGTTGGGTTTGCTCCATTTTTCATCAGTTCCTTTTGTCACCTGTGTTGGCTGCCATCTTAGCTCTCCATCCAATTCAGCATTGTAGTGAGCTCATCTGCTTTTACGGACAGAGCAGGATTGCACCTGGTGAGCACCTTGACGACTGAAGGAAATCATGTCAGGGACTCCACCTCTTGGAAGCTCTTGGGCTCTTTTTCCTCAATCTATAAAGAGGAAAACACCATCATCCTTTAAAATATAAATCATTATTAGAAAGCCTCACACAGGGACAGAATGCTGGTTCTGTTAAAAAAAATAAGTATACATTTGTTTTTCAAGTTTATTAATATATTTTGTGAAGGCTTGAGGACGGAAGATTCTGTGGCAATATAATGGTGTATTATAATATTAATTTGCATGAATTTCTTAAAGAGATAATTCAATTAAATAGTTCAGCCTGTAGCAACCTATTTTTTTTAAATCATATCTCTTTTTGAACTGTCAACCACTTGAAGGAACAGCCCTTGATTCTTTCTTGATTGTATGCTAGATGAGGCAATTTTTCCTTGGGGAATAACATTAGCTAAATTAGGAACACTGTAATTTAAAGGTGATTAAGTACCTTTTGTGATTGTTGTTCTATGAGTTCAATCTGATAACACTTAAGTGCATGTGTAATCTAGTCTTCCACGGGGCTACTCACATTCATAAGTGGGCTTAAATCTTTGTAAGATCAGGACCTAAATAAGCACCACAGTTAAACAGTTTGCAGCACATTGACAGACTATATATTTGTCCTGATTGCAGTGATGTTTCACACTCGTGCTTGGTGCAAAAATGCTCAAAATGCTTTTAAAAATTGGGATTTCCATTTTACAGGAGAAAGCAAGGGACAGGAATGTGAGTGGATACGTTCTGGTCATAAGGCAAGTCCTCTGGCAGGCCGGGGAGCAGGCTGCGGACTCCTGACCCTCACGGATTTGTGCCCTGGTTCACTCCGGCTGTACTTTGTGCCTTGGTGCTCAGCATGGGAGGAGCAGCAGGAGCAATCCAGGCCAGGCAAAGTGACCAAGTCATTGCTCAACCTGCCCACTTATCTCTGGAGAAATTCTTTCTTAACCATCAGCCTTCTTGTGGTTTTGGAGGAATAGGCTTCTTGTCAGCAGAACACCCAACATGTTGAAGGATGTCAGAGCATGGGCTACTATTGCACCATTGACAAATTTTAAGGTTGACATCTGTTGGGGGTTGCCGCGTAAGATGCACTCAGCCATCCCACTGTCAAGAAGTGGTGCTGGCATTTGCCTGTGCACCAGGATATTTTAAAAAATATCATCACTTGGTAATGAAATGTTCCCTGGTAACGATGGCTCACAAACACAGAAATAGCCTTTGCCCATAATAGACTTTTGCAAATAATTCTTGCAGGAAGTGATTTGCTAGGAATCAATCAAGCAGAACCCAGAAATAATGTGACAGATGGTAACCCGACGTTACCGCAACATCACCAAACTCACACGTTAAACAACCATTTGGACTCAGGTCTTTAAAGAAAAATGTTAACTCTCACTCTACAGCTGGTTGAAGCTGAATTGTCATCCCGCAGAAAATTCTATCATTAAAAGTCACTAAAAGGCAGAATAAAATTATAAGCCTGAAATTTCCTACAATGCAAAAGAAAAAAAAAAATCAGTTATCAAGACCCTATTTTGATGCCTTTAGGTTATATGCCCTTGCTTTATTTTTACCTGTGTTATGCTACGAACAAACAATAATTTTAAAATATAAAATTAACACAATCATTATTCTAAGTGATATATACATTGAATATTTAACAAAATAGATTTTTAAATAAAAAATACTAGAAAGAACAAATACTTTCCTGTTTGCATTTTGATTTTTTGTCCTATGAATATAAAGTTTATTGAAATCATAATTTTTCATGACCTAGCACCTTCTGACAGAAAAACATTCCACCTGAACAGTTTTAATAAGGTCTCTCTAGGTTGTGACTGGGTATACTCGAGTTATGGTGGCTTAGCAAGTTACTCATCATAACCAGCGATGTGCATGGGTTCTCCTTTCGAATTTGCAAGGTAAAAACCATTCTTTTACATTGTATGCCTAATTTACTTGTTATAATTTATCGAGGCTTGAAATGCTTACTTCATTTTTCTATTGTATACCTGCATGCTGTTTCATCACTGTATGAAGACTTGTTGCTTAGTACAGAGCAGACAGCCCTGATTTATTAACTAAAGCATTAACACAGTCCTTAAACAACAGCCTTTTCTTTATAGGAGATTTTTCTCCCTCCTGTCCCATGTGCATCATGCACTCTGCAATCTTTTACATTGGAAGTTCTTATTCCCAGAAAGGAGGTTAGCCAAAATACTGCTTGTGCTAAAACAAGGATCATCCCAGAAACGGGGTGGCTGAAGAAAGCAAAGTAGGCCACCAACTTTCCCTGCCAACTTGCTGGATGTGACTCTGTCGCAGGGGAACGCTGTCACGCTGGTTATGTGATGGCACCTGAAGCTCTGCGCGTGATGAGCAGGTGTCATTATCACAAGCCGCTGGGGATATTTGCTGGGCTCATCGTTGGGAGTGAGGGTCATACAGAGCCACAAAATGAATTGCTCGGTCAGACCTGGGTGGGTGTTTCCTCCCTGCAGCGAAGTGGGCAAAAGCAGAGGGGAAATTGCTGCGGCAGCCTGTGCTGCCACGGTCCCGCTGGAGGCAGGGCACCTGTCCAGCCTTTTCCTGCAGTGCTAAATTAACACAGAGAACGTAATCTGTCACGTGCCTGTACCTAGATTCTGGCTGAAATGAAGCAAAATATGACAGTGTGCCACACTGGCTCTTCTCAGGCAGAGTTTGTAAGATAAATAGATTTCATAACTTTTTAATTTTAATAACTCAAATTTCTAAACTTCCATGTCAGTCATGGTTGTGCATGTACCTGTGTGTGCATGTACATAAAAAGACAGAAAAAACCCCAACCTCCTCACTTTAAGATCTAAGGCTTATTCTTCCATACTTAACATTTTCCTGGTTCTACATCTGGCTCTTACTCACTTGCGTGGCAATACAGCCACCCAGGAGCGCGGTTCCCCTGGAGTTAGCAACAACAGCATCCTTAGGCCCGAGCTCCCCGAAACAGTTGAGCACGTGCTGAATTTCAGTGCAATGGAGAGTCTCAGTACGTTTAGCGCACGTTGCTGATGTCCCTGGGATAAGCGCCCGCATCGGTGTTTGCAGGACTTGAGCCATAGCCTCTGTGCGTGTATAAACATGTAATTTTCATCGCGACTTTTTGCAGAATTTGGCACACTGTGAAAACTGAATTACTTTTAAAAAACATGTTTTACATAAATTACACTGACACCCTTAAATATAGTCTTGCACTTGTGGGTCAGGATGAATGAACAGCCCGACTTAACCTATGACTAAAGCTGCTGTCGGCTGTACGACGCCAGGGTCGTCTCTTCGGTTGCCTGTCGCTTCCCCGGGTACTTTCAGCTGAGGTGTTCGCAATCGGTGGGCTGAGGCGGATATTTTTCACCAGAAAGGGCCGAATTTCGGCAATTTCGGCGCACGTCACCAGAAAGACACCGCTTCCGCCGGGTGCCAAGCCCTCAGAGCGGCTCCCGCCCTCAGGGCGGGACGCGGCTCCCCCGGCCGCACGGCCTCGCCTCCGCCCGCCTCCTCTCGCGCCCCGGCAGCGCGCGCCGGCAGCGGGACGCGAACCCACCGCCCCGGCGCCCATCGGCCGCGCGGGGCCAATCAGCGGCCGCGCTGGTGACGCGCGGGGCGGGGCGGGGCGGGGCGCTCCGCGCGGGCGGGCGCAGCGCGGGGCGGGGCGGGGCGGGCGGCGCCGCCGGGGGAGCGGCGGGCGGGCGAGGGGGGCGGGACCGCTGTTTCCTGAGGAGGGCAGGCAGCGGGTCGGGTGCGCTCGCTGCAGCCTAGTCCGTTGGGGCTGGCAGAGACCCCCTGGGCTGCGCCCCGAGGAGCGGTTTAACGCGCGGTCTCGGCTCTTTTTGTACAGATTTATATTTTTTTCCTTATTTTTTTCCGGGGGTGTGAGTGCGCGTCTGCCCAGCGCCGCGGAGCTGGCGGGCTGCGGGCTGCCGCTGCCCTGAGCGCGCCGCCGTGCCGGGAAGCGCGGGGGGCCGGGGCGGCCGCCGCCAGCGCGGGGGCTCGGGCCATTATGCGCAGAGATGGATTTCGCGGCTGCCCGTGCGTGGGAGGGTAGTGCCCACTCGGCTCTGAACCCCCGGGCGCTCCTCAGCGGGGCGTGGAGGTGTGTGTAGGAGAGAGGCGCCAATAGCGCTGGATTTTATTTTTTCCCCCGTTTTTAAATCCTTAGAGGTGTAGGCAGAGAGGGGTTCAGGTGCGTTGGCTGTTTTTTTTTTCCTTGTTGCCTACAACGGCTTGTTTGCGCCCCCCCCCCTTTTTTTTTTTCTGTGAGGTGGGAATCGGGCTGTCTAATTTTTTCTTTAGCTTAGTAGTGAAATTGCAGCAGTTTCTGCCTCCTCCCGTGTGCTCGAGCGAGGAAAATGGAGGCTGTGATAGAGAAGGAATGTAGTGCGCTCGGAGGGCTCTTCCAGACCATCATAAGCGACATGAAGGTAAGAGACTGAAGGGTTTCGGGAGGGACACGCGTGAGAGGAGACCTCTCCCCGCCTGGCCCGGCAAACTTTGCACCATGATATGCAGCCGCACCGGGCAGCGGTGGCAGCGTGGCCGCCCACCCCACCCCGGTCGTGGGCTGTTGCTGCGGGGGACCCTGCCCCGGCTGCTGGGTGCGTGTCCCCCGGCGGTGGAAGCAGCCTGGCCAGGGGCTCCTTGTAAATGCTTCAACCCCATGGTTTGGGGCTTGTGAGTTGCTTGCAGGACACCACCTCTCCCTCCCTCCTTCCCTCTTTCCTCTGTCTCTCCTGCTCGAGCACGCAAGCTGTTATCTTGCACCAGGGTCAGCGTTTTCCAAACCTGTCTTTTTTTTTTTTTTTAATCTTCTTTTTTCTGCCTCCACCTTCTTTTTTTTTTTGGTGCTGTTTTGGGCTGTTAGATCGCTAGCAGAATAAATGCAGCGAGGTGGGAGCGTCGTGTGGAGGAGATGGGCACGGTGCATATCAGCCGTGGGGTGGGGCTGGAAAGGGCAATGTAGGGATTTCTGTGCCATGCTGATGGGTGCGATGGAACAAAAAATCTCAGCCTGGAGATGCTCAAAAGTTGATGCGTGCCTGGATTAAAATTGCTGCTCAGTTGGTTATGTGGTATTATTTTCATGCTGTCTATGCTCATGGAGGTGGTATTTGCTTCTTTCTGTGGGTGAATGCGAAGGTCTCAAGTTCCCGGGTCTCTCCTCTCTACCAGAAATCTCAGGCTGCACCGATCCCTTCTGCCAAAGGGTCCCTTTGAGAGAGGTGTTCCCAGTCTATCCTTGGCAGCCAAGGGCACTTCTGCAGGGTTTTCTTTGGACGTGCGGATGCCTCCTGCCCTTCACTCGTGGAAATAAATAGCGTAAAAGCGTTGCTGTGTTCTGCCAGTCATGCCTCCCCCAAACCCCAGGGCTCAAGGCACCCTGCCTCCGGCGTGCGTCCGTACTGCAGAATACTGCAGTGTTCCCCTGGACAAGGGCAGCTTGTCTTCCTCCCAGGGTCGGCTGGGAAGGATGCAGTTGTCGGGAGATGTTGAGGGACGCGTCAGATAATGGGGGGACTGCCATGATTTAAAGTCAGGGAGCAGCGACCATGCATGATGCACTTCTCCCGGCCAGGGGCACAGGATTTCTTGGGGTGTTTCAATCGGTTCAAGGGCTGATGAGCAGGGAGGGCTGCAGGAAAAAGAGCTGCCAAGTAGTGGTGGAGGAGGACGGGGTTTGCTCTAGGAGGGAGCCTGGCAGAGGTGAATGGCTTCTAGTGTATTTTTTGCGGGGGGTGGAGAAGCTGTTTGCACTAGAAGTTATTTTTTGGCAGGGGTTCATATGCACTTTCAACAGATCTTGGGAGACATTTAATTAAAAGCATAGCTTGTCAGGAGCAGGCAGATTGCAGAGAGGGGGAGAGTGTGTGTGTGTATCTGTCAAGACAATGCTGCAGTCCTGGCGGTGGTGTTCCTCGGGCTCTCAGCCCCCTTGTATTTTTTAATAGCGACTGCACTTTAAAATAAAACAACACCCCCCCCACCCCCCCAAAAAAAAAAGGCAGGAAACAATCACAAATCCTGGAATCGTTTTAGTGGGCTGTGCAGGGAACACGTAGGAGATGTTCTGTTCCAGATGAAGTGTGGTTTTGGGTTTCAGCACAGAGGGACACCAAGTATGTTTATTCTCTGCTTCTTTTGATAAGTGATGCATTTGTTATTTCTTGCTCTTAAGCAAATGGGTCTTTGCTGTGTGTATTTATCTTTTTTTTCCCTTGCACATTGTTACTTGCATGGGAATGCTGCTCATGAGAAACATGTTGACATGAGCTTATGGAGATGGGCACAGGTGTGAATATTTTTTTCTTAATCCACCATAGTAGTGGAACCTGTTTTGTGAACAGGCAGTTACTGGGGGGGGGGGGGGGGGTGGAAGGAATCAGAGCAGATCTTTAGCACCGTGGTGGTTGTTACAGTTTAAAAAAATCTGCTCGTTATTTAGGATGAATAGAACAAATAATTTTTACTTGTAGTTCAGTTTGATGCAGCTGATGAGATGCCCTAGGATTCTTTGTGAATTGTGCACAAAGGATTGTGGCAGTTTAGAAGAAAAAGTAGCTTTTTTTTGACAGCTAACTAGGACCTTTCAACTCATCATACCTTTAGTAGTAAAGTGAAAATTAGCATTTTAAGTGCTGTTTTACGTAGTCAGGTCTGTGTGGGCAGGTTTCTGGCAGAATCTTGGAGACGTTGCGTAGGGGTCTGCCCACACATCCCCAAGTGCACTATCTGTGCCTATTTCTCATCGCAGGCTGTGATCAAGGTCCCACATGCCCTGCAGTGCTGAGGGATTTGCTGCAGCATCCACCTTTTTTTTTAAACTAAATTTTCAGGTTCTTTTTGTCATATGTATTGCTCTGCCTTTAACCCTACCATCTTTACAACTAGGTTTATCAACAGCATATTAAAATGACTCTAAAGTCGTGCCAGTGGATGCAGATGGGTGCTGCAGCCAAGGCGATGAAGATACGCTATGTGTGGACTGATTTTTCTCTTTGTTCACACTAACAGAGAACCAGCTCAGGTGTACCTGTTGTTAATTTTGAGCTCTCCTTGATCTTGACAAGGTTACAGGAACTGGAATTATAATCCTGAGTAATGTGATTGTTTCCATTTGTCTCTGTACTGTGTTAACTTTGAAACTTAATGAGGGCAATATATGCCAGTGTGACTAACACGTCACATTTTTTGGTAGCAAGATTATCTCTTGCACTGCCTTTAGTATTTTTCTCCAGAAACCATACGTTTATTTCCATCCTCTATTAAAAATAATTTTGTGGTTAATACTCAACAAAACAAGATCGAAAATAATTCAGCGTAAAGCTAAGTGCTTTAGAGAAACGATGTTATTGAGTTAAATATAAGAGTGGATAATAAACATCCCATGTATACAGCACTTTAATGTACATCTGGAACTTCAGTCTCCTGACAAGAGAAGTTCATGTCTTCCATGCAAAACAAGGGTCACATTTGTTGAGTACTACATGATGTACACGGTGACAGGGTTGTTTGTGGAAGGTCCACAGTGGGAATTGTACTTGGCTGTTGTGCTCTAGAATTGGGCTTTGATGCTTTGAGATTTCAAGATCAGATTAAAGAATCATAAAGGTGGGAAAAGTCTGACCATCCCATCCTTAGGTTTTGGTCCATTGTCACAGCCCTGGTGTTTCCTACGATACGTCACTGAGTACGTAGGACGGCACCTATAATTTGTTATACTCTTCTGCAAGATCTTTTTCAAAGCAATCAAAGTTTATAAAAGCAAAAATAAAACATGTGTGTCCCCTTGGAGGAGTAGTTTTGTGTTCTGCATTCAAATGCCGTGCGGTTTCTCTTTGAACACATCATACTTTCTGTAGCTCCCTGTGGGAAGGGAGTATTTGATCTGAATGGTTTCTAACTCATTTCTGGCAATTGAAAAATGAGATGCTGTAATGTGCTGTTAATTTCAATATTTCTTGTAGTGCAAAGCAAATCAGTGCACGTGATTTTTGGGAGGGCCTGTTGCAGATGGGTTTCAAAAGATCTTGTCTTCTCCTGCAGAGCAGATTCTCTTTAATGCAGCTTTTATTTCCGAGTCTTGATTTTATGTTCCTCTTAATTGCATTGTTCTCTGCTATCTTGAAGGAAAAGGGAAAACAAGAAAACACCTCTGAAAACATTGAAATTGGCAGGTTTTGTAGTTCCTCACTTGCTTGATGCTGCTTCTTTTCCTTTTTGCATGTTCTTTATTTGTCTCTCCTCTTCTGCCAGCGTGTGTTTTGGCAGGGCAGGGGCTTGCTGTGTGTGTATGGCACCTGACACCCTTGGGGTGGTCATGGGGGGAACATGAGCAATGAGCAGTTGGATGAACACAGGTTGTGACTTTGTTTATTCCAAGTGGGAGGATTTACTAAATTTTTATGGGTCTGGTGAAGATAACCAATTGGTCTCACCCATCTCCCCGCATGTGAGGGATGTGCATGTATGAGGGGGACTGCAAGCTCATCCTGTTGGTGAACAAAAACAAGGTTCCCAAAGGAGGAGTAAAATTTTGGAAAATTTTAGAAATTCTTTTATTTTAAGTGTATGTGCCTTAGGGTTATTTAGCTGAAAACTCAATAAAATTGGCCTTTTGCTTTTCGCAGTAACCTCTACTTTAATACTATGAAGGAGGTGAACCCTTCCCTTCATTGCTGTCCCATTGCTGCTGCTGGGACTCTTGGACACGACGGTGGTGCACCTTTGCCATGCAAAGCTCTTAGTCAAAGCAGAAGAGAAAGACGTGAACACATGGGCATGAGAAACCTTTATGTTTTTGCAGCCTCTTATCTCCTGTTAGGAAGTGACCGGTGAGAAGCAGCATTTTAACCTCACTTTTTGTGGAAGATGGAGCTGGGGGGTGGTCATTTGTTAAGTAGGCGTGATTTGCTTGTGAGGAATGGCCTTGTGCTATTCACACAAATAGTATAAACTGAGCGGGGAAAAAATATTTGTTGGAACAAATAGAAATGCTGAGACAGTTACTACGGCAAGTACAGCTGTAGGTCCTCTGCATTTGTGTTAATCCAAGGGACAGCCCATGTGTATCAGAGAATCTGGGCAAATTTGTTTTACCCTGACATGTCATACTACAACAGCTCTTCTGCAGCTGTGCTTTATTTGAAGCTTGGGATCTCTGTGGAGATTAGGAATGTTCAGTTCAATGATTTTAAGGTCTAGTTTCAATCCGGCTGTTAAGGTTGATAACTTTTGTAAGGAAAAACAAATGTTTCATGTGCAACAGACAGGTACAGGCTTGGAGAGGAAAGGGCAGCTCTGTCTACCCTTTCCCACGCATGCTGTGTTGCACTGGCATGTGCCTTGCATGACAGTCTTTAAGACAACTGATTTATTCCAAACCTAGTGAATTGACATTTCTTCCCCTTCCGAAAAAGCGTGAAATGAGTTCATTTCTGCTCTATGCAGCTTTTCTTCCCCCTTTTTTTTTTTCTTAAAGGTTTTACCACCAAGGCATTTTGGGCTTAGCTGGCTGCACTGATTTCTTACCCCTGCTGCCTCCCAAAACCTGCTTGCCCAAATGGTTGGTTTGCATACACTGAAATTCCTTGCCTTTTCTAAGCAGTTGCAGTATCTTTCTGTAAACGTCTTGGAGGGTGAGGGATTGACATGCAGTGAAGGCTGAATGATGGTGCAGGAAGACAGCCACTGCATGCCTGCTTAAATACTGGGGTTCATGCAAAAGGGCATAGCTGGGAACGTACTTACTCACAAATCACTTTTTTTTTTTTTAGGGAAACATTCTTTTTTGATCCAGTGAGTGTTAACAATTCATACAACTGCCGAGCATTCGCTACGTAAATGTGTATGAGGCTGGTTTATTCTGTGGCATACCAAGGGCAAGGATTTTTAATGTCTTTTAAGAGTACTCCTTCTGGATCTGACAGGATGCCAAGGGCTGTATAATAGGGTTTGTGAGGTGGTAAGTGTGGAAGGAGTTGTGCAGCGCTGCATGAAACACAATTGACTGAACAAATGTTGAAGAACAAGAAGTCTGTGTAATTACAGGCTCGGCGCTGGTTAATACCTAACAGAGGGTGATATTCGGGAGAGTTTGATGCTTCCTTCCTCAGTTCTGAGGGTGCAGGAGCTGTACCAAAATCTTTGATTTAAAATATGTAAAAAACACAAATTTTTTCTTTTGCTATGTTTCTTTCAAAGTACAGAAGTTGCTACAATTGATGGAGTATTCCTGGGAATCTGTAAATAGCATCTTCTGTTTAACAGCCTGTGTGTTTTCAGCTTCTGAAAAACGTTTTTAAGGTTCATGGCCTACCCAGAGACAGTGTGGTCTTGAAGATAAGCAGAAAGCATTACATGGCAGAGAGCAAAATAGGAACTGTATCTAAAAAGGTTTTTCAGTCTACTTCAGAATGTGCAAAGGTGGGTACAGAGAGGTTTGAGTTAGTACCGTAAAGAGGTTACTCTTTAGAGCAGAGTAGCCTCTTTAGGCTACATACAGAAATGCATTTCCCTCTTCAAGTGTAAGTTTTCAACTTCAAAATTACATCTGCCTTGATACTGTAAGGTGCCGAGCACTGCCCTGTTCACGGGCATCTGTGCTGACCTTTAAGGACGTTGATTGACTTATTCCTGTGGGGCTGTGAGATAGCTTGAATGCTGAGATGTTTCGAAGGATTGGAGTCAAAATGTCTGGTAGCTTTGTGGCTAAGAGCATAGCAGCTTTCATCTTCAAAGTGCTCTGTGTGTGACTTAGCTCCAAAGAATGGCTCCCATTTTACAGAAAGGCAAGCTATGGCTGCAAGTTCAGTGACTTTTACTCCTTTCCCCTAGGACAGGAAGGAATTGAGTGCATCTAGAGCACAGAGTTAATAAGGGGGTGGTTTATAAGCTCCCAGTGTAATACATGTTTCTGTCCACACATACACACCATTTCGCTGTTACTGCTTAAGACGTATTGCTGTTCCTCCCCCACTATGATAACCCAGTGTTTGCAGGCAGAAGAGATGACATCTACAAATGACTGATCAACTCTCAACACAAGTGTCTTGAACTATTCTTCTGTAACTGAAATTATGGGACATCTTAGTTTCTTAGTGGAGAAGTCTGGCTAGAGCACTTTAACCATAGGCATGAAGAATTTGGCTGTCTGTCTTGTGAGGCTGTGTGTGAGCTCTGTATTTTTCAGTCTTCTGGTCAACAACCGTAAGTGTTGTGTAGTTCACTTTAATTCTAGGATGCTAGCTGGTGTACAAACAGCATTTAACAAATCACCTTAGATATTTTTAAAAAGAACACTTGCAGGAATGAACTTGTGAACACTGATTCTGTTGGTGTGCTTAATGCTAGCGATGAGTGTGTAACTAGAGAAATTTGGTTCATGGTACAAAAAGGTTCATGTTCTTTTGTTCCCATTTTTGTCTTCCACATAAACTGCCACCACGCTTCCCACCTGAGCATGAGATTTTATTTTTTTTGCCGTGTAAGCCAGATGTGTGCTTAGTAGTATCACTGAAGCCCTTTGTGTAGTGGCTTAATTCGGGGTTTTTTGTTAATAAAGCTTCATTTGTGATGAGATGCCTCCTAACAAAATTGTCCATGAGCAAACCTCATGGTTGCTCGTTGTACATGAGCAAACCAAGTGTCTAACTTGGAGCTTGAAAGCAATTGCTTCATGAGTGAAATGGAGAGAAAGTAGCCTGTGACAAGCGTAGTTGTACTTTACTATCTGTTAAGAGCCAAAGTTCATAAAGCACTAAAAAAATTTGCTACCTGGCTGCTGCCTTTTCCCTGATGACATACTTCTGTGGTCAGGTCAGATGGTTGTCAGTACTTTGGCAACAGATGCTGCCACTTCTTGGTCCTGGAGATTGTTTTGAGTGCTTGTGTGATGGAGATTGTGTTGAGGTCAAGCAATGAATGCTCAGAAATGAAGGTTTCTCCTTGCTTGGGAAGACGTGATGAGACCCCGGTGTTGGTGTTGGTGTTACCAGCCCAGGAATGTTGGCTTGAGGCTGTCCTGTGTAGGCATTAACTTGAATGAGTGCCTCCTGATATTTTAATTATCTTCATTTTGATCCAGCTGAAATACTGTGGGTTTAGAAAGTAGCTGCCGAGTATGCACAGTGGCCACTTAATGATTGAGTGGATGAAAGGCGGTATTGATGAGTCTCTGAGGAGAAATCTGCTATTCAGGCTTCTAAACTTGTTTAGACCTGCAGGGAAGAATGTGGAACTAAATGCTTCCTCTGGAAGACTACTTAATGTCCAACTTTTTTAATGTAGTGTGGGATAAAAGGTCTCTAGAAGCCGTGGCTAGTTGGTTCCACCCCCCCTCCCTCCCCTTGTGAATAACTTCCTGTGTTTAGAGAGGGAGAGACTGTATGTTTATGCATTATGTATCTTCTCAGAGTATAACTTCTGTTTGCTAATTATCCAATCTTGAATTTAAACCACAAAGTGTCTGCTTTGGAGCTGAGTTTCTTCATCTTACAAACTATGACACTGGGCTGCAGACAGTACAGACTTGACGTGGTCCCCATTGACGTTGCAAGGAGGCCCATGAGTTGGGTTGTAAGCCAGGATGCCATGCAGCAGCCAAGGGGGATGAGTTTTCACAGGTCCTTGCTGTAGTACAAACTGAAGTCACAACCATGGGGCAACTGGTATCCTCCACTGGGGATGTTTAAATATGGGCTAGCGCGGTGCAGGCTTTATTATAATACAAATTAAAGACTCTAGAGCTCTAACAACAGAATGGTACCAGACTTAGGTTCTCTCCCCCTTTAAATGGTTAGTGAGGATTAATAAATACCTGTGTTCTTGCTAAGAAGTGCTGCATTTCAGTGCTCAGGGAACTGGGCATTCTTCACAGTTCTTCAGGTGGTTTTGGGAATGTAGAAATAACTGATATCTATGTGTTTTTTTCCCCAGTGGGGTGATTACCCTTTTCTGGACTTTCCTGGTTGGATTTTAGTCTTCACTTTCTCAAGATATCCTATCATCTGTTTTTTCTCAATGTCCTAATACTCTGTTTAGACTGAAAACCAAACAGTTTTGAAAATACTAAACTAGTGGTTCTGTGGTGCATAGAAGAAATATCTAGTTGACAGGTTTTTTAATAGCGTATGAGATGTTTTCAGTAGTGTTTTGTTGCATAATTTGCAATGTTGTGATAATGTATCATGTTGTGAAAGCAAAGCTTGGCATGCCTATTTATACTGTGCATGCTGAGGGAAACTTGTTTCTAACCTTGCCATTCCCTAAACAAGTGGCAGAAATAATGGAAATAGATGTATGGATACAAGACTTTAATTTTAATTACCCCTGCTTTCTTTCCTGAAGGGTAGTTACAGGTTAAATGACATCTTAATGTGAACTTTGACGTGCTTTTACTTTTACTTGCACGTACTGTAATTTCTCAAACCCTGAGTTTGTACCTGTCTCCTCCTCCATTCAGTAACGCATGCATTCAGCTCTTGCTGTGAAATCCTGTGAAGTTCATGTCTTGTCTTTTGCTGTTGATGACTTTTCATTCCTGGCCCAGCAAGCGTTCTGCACGAGTTGAGAGTCCCTTTTACTGCTGGAGCTAAGCTTGAACTTCCCCTGTGCACACCAGTACCTTTAGCTTAGAAAGACAGAAGGGACTTTGCAATCAGGTAGCCCCTTTCCTTGCCTCGTGGGAGTATTACACTTTCTTAGAAGACCTCTATATAAATGTCTTACTCCTCCTTAAAGAGTTCCAGTGAAAGGAAGCTCCCTGACCTTTCAGAGGTGCCTGTTAACTGGTCTTATAGTTGGATGGATTGTCCAACCTGAAACTTCTCTGCTGCAAGTAAAACTGTTTCTTGTCCTGCACCACAGGAAAAGAGCTGATGGACAACATCAGTCTATGGGATGCTCTTGAAATCAGTATTGGGACTTTGTTGATTCAGTTCTGGTTTTGAATTTAAGAAATTGAGGGTAGATACAGAGCGTAGATTTAGATTGGACATAAGGAAGATTTTTTTTTTTATGATGAGGGTGGTGAGGCAGTGAAACAGGTTGCCTAGAGAAGTTGTGGATGCTCCATCACTGGAAGTGTTCATGTTCAGTTTGGACAGGGCTTAGAGCAACCTGATCTAGTGAAGGATGTCCCTGCCCATGGCAGGGGGTTGGACTAGATGATCTTTAAAGGTCCCTTCCAACCCAAACCATTCTATGATTCTGTATATTTGAAATGAGGTCAGTGAAACCAAAGAAGTCATGGAATAGGTGTTGTGTACGCCTCTGCATCTTCATAAAGAGTGAAGTTTCTCTCACCAGCAAAATTTATGTTTCAGTCTGTTGAAAAATTGAGACTATTCTGGTGAGTGATTGGGAAATAGATGCAGCTTAGACAGCTTCATGAGACAGGCTCTTCAATTGTTTATTTTTCAACCTAGAAAGAGGCACAGCCAACAAGCAGAAGTTTTTGGATGGAGAAGAGCAATTATGAACTTTGTGTAAGATGATGTTAATTCTCTGCTCACCTGTGTGTTGCAGGAGCTTTTGTGGCTTATTAAAAGGACTAGGCAATCCTATTCATGAGTCATGGACTTGGCTAAATCTGTGGATTACACAGAGCAACGTATTAATGTTTGGTTGTGCTTTGTAAGTCTTGCAGTTGTGGCTGGCCAAGTGCCCTTTTCCTCAGTTGACTACTGATTTTTTTAGAAAAGAAGAAAAACTTCCATTGCCAGATGTTAGCTAGGAAGGGAAACTGATTGTTAACCCTTGCATCTTCCCATGTGTTGAGACATCTGTGGCCAGAACCCTTTTTTTTTTTTTTCAGGCTGTGGTGGTTTTCCTGTCTCCTTCCCCTCCACTTTTTCCTCTTTTTGCCTGTTGAAGGCCCCTTGGAAAAGTGATAGTCTCTATGTGCAAACCATACTTGCTTATCAAGGCCATTCTTTGTGTGTAGCATCTGTGACTTTGTGTGGTGTCTAGCACAATAAAGTCTCTTTGCTACTTGGAGGTAGTGTAGTGAATACCACAGAAATGAGACATTCATAATAATCCTTGTGATTCTGATATCTGATAAAACTAGATAAAAAAAAAAAAATCTTTTGTTTTCTTCATAATTTACTTTGGAGAGGTAGGAGGACACATGCAGGAGCAAAGTTAGTTGTTGTTCCAAAGATAGATGTATGGTATTTGGATGTGTTACTAGGGTGTGAAGCTCGATAACAGTGATGTGTGTTTGGGACTCAGTTTTTTAGCTGGTCATAGCTGAACGACTACACTGAGGTGTAGAAGTCTTAACTCCTGTAGCCTGTGTAGTGTTTTTTTCCATTTTATTGAAGTCTGCAGATAGTAATTGATTAGTACTCTTCTGGAAGGCATACAGCTCTTGCTTTGATAACCGGTGAGAAAAAACCCAAGGCACTGCCTGCCTGGTCCCTTTCTCTCTTACCTCTTTAGCTGGAACAGCCAAAATTAGATTCTGAATTTGCTTTACTGTAGAGCAGCGCTCTGTCTCTTTCCCCCTGCCCCAAAAGCTTAGATGGGTTGTTGCTGTGAACAAGATACCAAACTGTTTCTGCTGCCTTTGTACTCAGTGTCCCAGCAAGAGCTGATAATAGGGCTGAAAAGCCTTTCTGATAAATGAAAGCACTTAAAAGAACGCTGTCAAGGGTTTTTAGAAGATGTGATGCGTCTCGTCTGTGGGAGTTGGGGTGCATGGAAATAAATTATTAAAGGAAGTGTCTTTTCTCTTAATGGAAAAAGAAGAATCATAACTTCTTAGCAGAAAGAGTGACAGAACAGTTTTAAACTGTCAAGACTGCTGATACTCAAGTTGTAATCTTAAATAAATACAACAATCTGGGTTCCTATTCTCAACATGAGATGTAATCAATGACAATTTCAGTAAATATGATCCTTTGCTGCAAGTCTACCCTTCCTTTATTGAGAAATCGCTGAGTTTCTTGTCTGGGTCTCTTCTCACTCCTACTGCAGGATTGCTGGCCTGAACGGAAGGGAAAAAACAAATGTCAATAAATCTCTTGTAGAGTTGTGTTTGTGTAGCGTGGCTGTGCTGGCTTACAAAAAAAAAGGGGTTCTCTATCCATCCACGGTTTAAATGCTCCTTCCAAAGCTGCCTGTTAGTAAGCATTGCCTGGTCTTCCCTGGCATGGTGGGCTGACCTTGGCCAGCTGCAGGCACCCACCCAGCCACTCTCTCACTGCTCCTCCTCAATGGGACAGGTGAGAAAATATGATGAAAAAGCTCATGGGTTGAGGCAAAGACAAGGAAATCACTTACCAGTTATTGTCATGAGCAAACCAGACTTGACTGGGGAAGGTGAGATTTATTGCCAATTAAAATAGATTTGAATGGTAAGGAAGACAGACAAAAATTAAAACATCTGCTCACATCCATGGGTCTGGATGTTGGATGGGATTTCACTGAATGAAGATGGTGTCCCCTCTCCTTGCTGCCCCAGCAGCAGGCAGGGAGGACCCGTCCCCAGGAGCTGCCATTATGGAGGACGCTGTCTGGGTGGACACTGGCAGGTCTGGGTGTTGGTGTCTGGCACTTGCAGGTGCGTTGCCAGCTCAGCCTGGTGCCTTTCAAACACTCATTGTGGTGCCTGTCCCTGAGGGAAAGTTGTTTCATGTCCATAATTGTGGACTGGCTACATTGGTGACAGGCATGAGGCACCATTTTGTTTTTAAGCCCTGAGGTAGAAAGGCAGTTCCCTGCCTGTGTTCAGTGTAGATTAGCTGGAGCTGGGCCCTGCGATCAGGTGACTAATCACCTATAAACCAACTAATTAAGCAATAGGGTAGGATAATGGCATGTTATGGCTTACTGGTGGCATGCCTCGATGGGTGGGCAGGCAAGCAGCCAAGGGCTGGGCAGCTTGAGGGGGCTTGGCGCCATGGAGTGCTGTATGGTAATGGTGTAACACCCAGTTCATGGAAGACATGTCAAATTTCTTCATCTGATGTTAAAGAAATAATTGGGCACAAAGTTATTTTGGGGGAAGTTGTGCCTGGATTAAACCATTAGTGATTTTCAATAAAACCGTTTAAACAAACCTGCACTGTAACCAATTTCTATTTTAACCCAGGAGGAGCTAAAAAAAGGATTTGTGACCCAGATTCTTGTAGCAGCTCTTCTGTGAGCGGGACTGGAGGTGGAGGAGGCCTGCTGCTTTCACAGATAATGCTAGGGCCTGAGTAACCCTGACATTTAAAGGGGGGAAAATTGATTTCCTTTATCAGCTGGTTGAAATCAGAAATTGTAGAAGGCACAGAGGAAGCTCTGGGAGAGACAGCATTTAAAAATACTGTGTTACTACTCTTCAAAAGTGGCTTTACGTCGCAAAAGCGCTTCTTAGACAAAGACATCGAATTCCACCTGCCATTTCTTTGTGTTTAAATTGAGAAGGTAATAAATGTCAAATCAAGGGTGAAGTTTTACGGCTCTTTTAGTGTGTGGCTTCCACCACCATTAACATTTCTCTTGACAGCTGCTTTGACAAAAGCAAGCACTATTATTGTGAACGTGGAGGTGAGACGTGGAGCAGCAGTGGGGCTGCCATGCTCAAGGTGGCACGCGAAGAGGTCGCGGAGAAGGAGCTGCTCCCCAGGGTGCTGGAGCCTTGCAGTATTTACAGCACTAGTCTGATTCCTGCGTCATCTCCTTCGTTTGTCCCCACAAGCATCATTAAATGGCTTCCTTGCTTCCCAGGTGCTGGAGGTGGGATAAACCCCTGTTATTAGGGCATGTGAAGTGGTAGGCATTGTGCACTTCTGCTGTAGGTAGGAATCAATGGGGTTTTGGTTTCAGCAGGGATGTGATGGTGGAAGTGTTTTTTGGAAAAGCTCAAAGGGATGACAGAACTTACGTGCAAGACAAGTTGTGTGTTATGAGAAGAGAGGTGAGCTTGGGGACATGGCTTCAGCAGGGAATAGTGAAAGCAAATTCTATTGGAACACAGATAAAATAATTCCACTTAATTTTCAGCTGAGTTTATTAGAGAGAATTCAGAGTTGCAGAAAACAGATCAAGATACTGCAAGCTGAGCAGATAATGTAGGAATTCATGTAATGGCTGCAAAACTGCTGAAAGGTTTTCTTTAACAATTGCAAAAAAAAAAAAAAAACCAAACCCAAAAAAACCAAAACCCACCACCCAAGTTACTCATTCAGTGACATTTAAAAAAAAAATGCTGCATTTTTCTACTGTTCAAAATGAGATCAGGTGCTCTTGGCCAGTGTAGGAGTGCCCAGGTGAAGAGATTGCATTGATTTCAACCAAACAAATATAGCAAACAATTTAAGTGAGCTGTTACAGCTTGTTTAAGTAGGCTTGGCTTGAAGAGAACAACATTTTTAAAGACAAAGAATCAATAGTTGTGGAAATGCTGGGTGACTGTTCCGATTTTGTTTGCTTTGTGGCCAGCCTGGTGCAAAAAAAAAAAAGGTGATTTCTTCTTGAGCTGTGTTTTTATAGGAGTGTCTTAAGCTTCCCTGTGAAGCAGCTAAATGTAAGGCTGGTGTCAATCTCCTGCATGCCACCAGCCACGTTTAGCTGGATAATACACCACCGAGATGGAAACATAATCAGGCTGCTTTGGTATCCTCCGCCTGCCGGCTTGTGATTTGCTCAAGAATCCAGTAAAGCCTTAGGCCCTGCTGTTAATTGTCAGGGCTTTCAGGGCTCCTGGCATACACATGCATAATGCATATATGGCATGCAGACAAACACAGAGACAGGGTTCAGGGTAGGGGATTTCAGTTAAGACTAACAGGTTTAAGGAAATGGCTTTTTTTTATTTCCTCTTTCAAATAATTGGTGGGTTTGTTTCATTTTTTTAAAATGTCTGACAGTTTTTTGCTTAGCACAAAGCACTTTATATTCTAGGTCTCACCACACAGATAACTGCTATTTTCTCTGTCCCCTTCTGCATTTCCCACTGGCTCCATTGCATGTAGGTATAATGAGGTTTTATGAACACCTGTTTTACATTGGGGTTTTTTTGGTATTTTTCCTTTTCTTTTAGCAAAAACCCCACAACCCTTGCTGAAAAATATGTAGAGTACCAGTTAGTACCCATGATAGTGGCCTTATGGCAGCAGCTTCTGCATCTGGGTGTATCATAGCACTGCCCAAGCCCTGCTGTGCAGTGACTGTGTGGGAGATGCACACGCAACATCTCTGCAAAAACATCATATTTTTCAAAATATGATAAGTAGAGAACATAAAATTGTGGCCAAGGCCAAAGTCGAAAGGGAGGCTTGGGATTTGCCTTTGGTTTTGACTCCAGGTCTAATTCCAGTGGATCCCGCCGTGGTGCGTGAATGTCTGGGAGCTGCCTTGCTGGGGTGTACTGAGGAGCTGGAATTTGGCTGTCAGTTTTTGGGGAAGGGGCTGTCTTTGCCCAGAACAAGACGTGGCCTCTCATGGCAGTGTAGGCAACGGCTTTTGTTTTACTTACAGAAAGTGGACCAGTTTATTGGGGTGGATCGAGTTTGCTACAAGCAACTGCACTTGCTTGCAACCTCTTCCAGTCAGAGCTGGAGTAATGTTAGCCTTGAGGATCTGCCTTATCTGGGTTTTATTGTGTCGTTGCTCTGGTAACAGAAAGTCTTATACCTTTATTAAAGGAAGCAGGGATATTTGATTTTGTTCTCTAGACTCCAGTCAAAGGGAAATTTTGAGGTTTCTTTCTACCACGGTTTTTGCTGCTAACAGAAAATTTGCACTTGCTCTGAAGAGAGCAAGTTAACCTTTTTTGGTCTAAAAAGGATGATTTTTTTTAACCATAAAAATCTGCACTTTTTTTTTAAACTTTGGAAAATAAAGATCAGAACTTGCAAGAACACTTGGTGTCCATATTCTAAATGAAAACTTGGGCTTTTAACACAATTTTAAAAAACGGGGAAAAAGTTTACAGGAAACTTGAAGTCAAGAAGAGTTAAACCTTCTTAAAAACTTTGCATACACCCCATACCACGCTGCTTTATCAGCTTCAATTCAGAAATCAGCTCCAAGGTCATCCGAGACTGTTTTGGAAGCAGGTCTTGTAGTTACAGGGCAGCTGTTGGGAAAGTTTGTTGTCTTATGGCCACTGTGCCTTTTCTGTACCCGATTGCTGAGTTACCTTGAGACAGCGTTTGAGGTGGTCTCTTGGTCAACTCAGACATTTATTGTAAAGGCTTTTAAAATTTTTTTTTTTTAAAGAGGATGTGAACCTGGTAAGGACAGGGAATCCATTTGTAGAGAAGAACAACTGGGATCCCACCTTTGGTTTTGGGAGCTTCTCTGTACATGTTGTTGCAATATCCTAGCACCCCACTTCTAATAGGTTTGATTTTGCTGTGTCCATCTGGACTAAGGTGTTTCTTTTCTCTGCTTCAGCTGAAATCCCTCTTCTCCCCCAGTGTTTCTATTTGGAAAATCTGTAAAGCCTCCTCAGAGGTTCATCTGGATTCAGGAGCAGTTGATGTCCCACCTGCTTGGGACTGGTGTCTAAGGATATGAGAGAGAACTTGCTGGGAAAATGTATTTTGGTGTTAATGGATTAGGATTTAGTAAAGTCTTAGTTATTGCTTTACCTCTAGTTTCATTTGATCTGGAGTATCAAAACCAGAATGCTCAAATTAAGTATTCATTATTGTGTTTTGTTTTTCTTGCAGGGTAGTTACCCAGTGTGGGAAGACTTCATAAATAAAGCTGGGAAACTGCAGTCTCAGCTTCGGTAAGTTTTGTGTTACACAGTCAAGATCCCCTACAATTCCTTGTATGTGCAAACATTAAGATTAAATACAGCTTCTGCCAGGATAATTTGCTAAGCATGTCCTAGTAAAATTGTGCATATTTCATAGTCAACACCCACATATGTAATTTTTCACATACTACTACTGCTGTTTTAATGTATTTAGGAAAATAAATAATCTACCACCAGCTGTACATAATAAACATAAAATGAGCTAAATTTCATGGCTTCTAATGGAAAATTGGAAAGACAGTTTATTGTTGTTTAGTGAACACACATTTGGAGTTAGCCCTATGTTGTCCTCTTTGTTAGTGTAGAATACAGCAGGTTTATATTAGAAGATGGCTCAAAATATTAAAGTCTTTGGTAGTCTTAACAGTACTTTCTTCTGCCTTAAAAACGAAGGGAATTCCTGTGCTAGATCATTTATCAGTGATGATTAAAACTTACTTTATTGGGGTATATGTTGCAAATGGCATTCTGGATTACTTAATAAGTGCCATATGTATCACACTCAGACCAATTCTGCTATCTCTAGAATTCATTCACTTGTAAAATTTGTTTCTGCTAATATGAATCCAAGCTCCATTTCTTCAAAACTCTCCGCAAACCACAATCTCCGCTGTGCTCTCCAGAGCATTGGTGTGTTTTTCACAGCAGCAGCAGTGCTAACAGCTATGGCTATTGGCAGTCTATTTTGCAGTTCCGCGTTGTGTTGTGAACTGTTCCTGAAGAAGCTAGGGTTTAGGCTCATTTGCCCTAAACAATTGGAATATGCTGTTCTTCCATGCCATACCTAAAATATCACACTTGCATGTGGTTTTTCCTTTTCCAGCAATCATGTCACATTGAGTGTGGAAGAAGCAGAGGAAGTAGTGAAAGAAGAGAAATGGAGAACTTTCCTAGCCCTTTGTACTCTTTATAGCCAGGCCTTCTGGGAAGGCATGAGGGATAGTTTTGTTTATTTCCCAGTCCTGTGGTGTTGTATTCAATGTAGTGCTTTTCTAGCTACAGGAACATGCAAGCAGGCAGCGTGAAAGCGCGTGTTTGAGAATTTGCTGTCCATTTCTAGCAAATGTGAGCCATTTGCCTCTGGTTCGTTTCTGTGTGCTCTGATAAAAGGAGAGCAGATGTCATCTGAGCTGGAGCCAGGTCTTCCTGGATCTTGTTACTGGAGAAATGGAACTTTGTTATTAGCAATGTAATTAATAATTAACAAGATGGTACACGAATAACAGCATGACCCACAAGTTTGGAAGATGAAGAACACAAACACTGTTAAGGAAAATCCCAGAAAAGGTTATCTCATTCCAGGGCTCAATATTGCTAGCTAGCTGTCAGGGTTGGGGTTTTTTTTGCCTTCCCTTTAATCTCCTGGGCATGTGGAGAGTCCTTATGCCTTTGGTCCTCTCACGCCTGTTTTTTTGTGTTCAAATCTTTTGTGCTGTCAGTAGGCCATTTATTACGCTGCCAGTTATGTCCCCTGTATCTTGAGCATATTTGGAGTGAGACTTGCATAAAATCTGACCTAATTAAGCAGTCCTGTGGTCTTTTTGGCCGAGGATCAGCTTTTCTGCAGGTCTCCCAGGTTTTTGGAGGGTAGCAAGGAGCTCTTGAAACAAAGTAAACTTGATGGTCCTCCTTCAGGATTTTGCTTGGCGAGGCTGACAGTTACCGTCAGGAGAGGAAATCAGAGTTATTGGTAGAAGAGATGTGCAGAAACAGAACTATGAGGTAGCTGCAGAGAGGGCACAGTTGCCCTTTACCTGTAGAGCCCTGGCCTACTTTCACTTAAATTGGGTCAACCAGACTATAAATCCATCAGAAATCTGGTACTGACCTAAGGTGTTTAGGGCTCTAGGGCCTGCCTATGTAGCACAAACGTGTCCAAAAAAATTGTAACTCACATTTGCTGTCCACTTGAAGAGATGTGTGGTCTGTATGTGCTTTCCAAACCTGGAGGGAGATGGGGCTAGTGGGATTGACGCTTTGGATTGTGGAGTCTCCAACATTGCTGGTGTACATCTCGGAAAGGGACCTGCTTGGAGGAGCGCTGGATCAGAAAGGGGTTTTGTTTGTTTATTTTTGGGGTTGGGGTTTTTTTGAGATTTTTTTTTTCTTCTTTTCCCTCATTTCCCATTTGCCCAAGAACTCCAGAGCAGTCTGATTTCCAAGAAGTTGCTGTTTTCTGTTTCAAGGGATGCTCATGCTCCTCAGATGAGAAATTCAGGAAAGTGTTTGGCCAGGATCCTAGATAAAAGGAAGGTCCTGCATGCTTATTCTTAAAATATACATGTTCCCTGGAAATAGCAGTGGCTGTAATTTGTACACTAATGGGTGCAGTATAATGTGTGTTAGATTTGTTTTTCATGTTTGACTGCTTAATATTAGTTCATCAGAGGAAATCAGCTAGAAGGGGGATGGCTGTGCTCTTTTGAAATAGCACCTGTCCTGTGCAATTCACAGCACGGAATTAGCATGGCTGCTTCCAAGTCCATAGTGCTAACACAAAGCAAGGAAGGGATTAAGAAATGAAGGAGGGAAAAGGCTAAATTCAGATATAAAAGAGGATATTTTTTTGTGGCCTCTGCAAGTTCACAGTAGTATTCTTTATAAGCCTAAATGTTTTTGGCAATAATTAAATAGGCAGCAATGAGACACTGCTAATGTTTTGTTATCTGTATGCATTTCAGGACTACAGTAGTAGCAGCTGCTGCCTTTTTGGATGCCTTTCAGAAAGTGGCTGACATGGCTACTAATACACGTGGTAAGCAGATGTGTCAATATTGAGTTTAACAGAATGCTGTGTGGTTTATACCATTTGTCGTGATTAAAAAAAGTCTAACTTGTTACATTGACAAGCAGATCTGTGAGACATCTGTTAGATGGACTTGCACTTTGAAAAAGCGGCAAGTGAAAAAGGAAGTCATCTTTTCTTTACTGGAAAAAAGTGCTGGAAACCTGTAATTTAAATGTGTCATCAATCATGTGAACACTTCTTAATTACCATTTGAATTATATGTTGATGAATAATATTTTAGAAAGCAAGATTTACTGACATCTGTATTCACTGATGCTTCTGTACCTTAAGTAAATGTAAAAGGCTTGATATTCAGCTGGTATAAATAAGTGTAGGGTTGCTGAAGACAGAGCTGATACCAGCTGATTCTGTGGCCTTTGGGGTCTGCAGATGATGACAGTAGCTTGTACTTATATCTTTGAGGAAAGTCTTTGCTTGTCCTTCCTCTTTAAGTCTGATGTTACTGGTCAAAATTGATTTTCCTGGGCTGTGGGCTTCTCAGGGTAACAGTCTAAGCTTGTTGGTGAGTATGGAGGCCTAAATAGTGCAGCTGGCAATCTTTCCAGGCTGCTGAGTTGGAAGGAAACAAAAGGCTGCTTCTCTCTGATGTTGGATGCCCAGTGACCAAGGCATTGCATGCAGATGTGTCTGCAGCAGTAGGGCATTCCCCATGGTCACTGTGTCCCCAGGCTCTGTTGCTGAAGAGCAAATCCCAAATGCATATATTACTGCTGAGTGGGTGGGTTTTGGTCACCTCTAACCTTAGAGGTTTTGTAACATTTTTTTAAAGTCCTAATGTGTCCTTGGCATTTGAGTTGGAGAGTAAGAAAGTAATATTGCTAACGTGAAGAGTGTGCATTTCCATTAGCAGTGTGCAAGCCCAGCCAGACTTCAGTTTCCTTCAATTTCTGGCTAACAGGAGTAGTAGCAGCTGCTGGAGCAAGTATCAAACCATAGAATGACAAGAGGGAACAGTATTTTTTTCCTTTTTAAAGCTAATATTTACAATCTGATAAGAAGTACCTCATTATATGCATACCTTCTGTAAATTATGGGTAATCTATTAATGTAAAATAATAAACTCTCCAGAAAGTGGAATAAACTAAGGATGAGACCCAAGGCAGAACTTAACTTGGATTTCTAACATGTCTTTCCTTTGAGCATGCTCTCTTCTATTTCTTCTCCTCCCCCCAGAGGGAAAACAAAGTAAACCCTACCAAAATCCTTGAGACTTGTCTTCTGGCTCTGCTGGCAGGCTTATAGAACTTGCATTCAGATACCAGAATGACTGAAACTTTCCTACTTTCTGACAAAAATGGCTTGGTTTTTGAAGGGTATTTTGCACTTTCTGCTGTGTTATTTGGACCATGTCCAACAAGCGTTGTGTCTTGTCTCTTATCTCTTCGAACACCTCCTTTACAAAAGCAGCTCTGTAAATCCAGGCCTGCCAAATTTGTATAGCTCCTCTGTTCTGTCTTTCTGCCTTCCCTGACTGAAAGGATAGAAGGGAATTTTGTTTTTATTTTTAGAAAGTGATGTTCTGGGCAAAGTATCAAAATTCCAAGCTAGTTGGTGGTTCTGATCTGCTTCCCAACCCAGCTTCCACTCGTACCCATTTGAGTATTTACATATAAGTAGTCTATTGCCTTGGAGCATCTCTGAGGTTGCACATTGGTCCTTTAACAAATACAGATCTTCCTAGGTTGCTGTGAACAGGGATAAAAGCCTGGCCCTATTGAAGATGATGGCAAAACTCCCTATGACTTACTAGGGCACAATTTCATAAAAATGTATTTTACTGTTAGTATAAACAACCATATTCAGAAAACAAAACCAAACAAACTTAGTGTTTTTCTTCTCTGATGTGGGGATTTTAATGTGCTCCCAGTTTTCCCTTTGAGGAGTTACCTAACTTGGAACAATTCTGTGTTAAATTTTGCCTGTTACTTATCCTGTTTATAAAACCATGTAATTGATTCAAACACCTGGCTATGCTTCGCACTGTTTAGAGGGTTCTCAGTTAACGGGTTAACCAAAGTCAGGAAAAGTTCATGTTCAACTTCTGGGAATATTGCAAGACTTGTGTAGCACTTTCCATGACAAAGGCAGGGAGGATTGGTGTATTTTAAATAGTAAGACTGGTTTATCATTGTATGAGCCAAATGCTGCTTCTGCAAACTGTATATGAAAATACTGAAGCAGATGCTTGTTTCGGAGGGACAGTGTTGGTGCCTTGTAGGATGACTGAAGTGTTGTGAAGCTGAGTGCTGCATTTTATTTGTAATTGCTTATTGTTTTTATAGTTTTTTGCCTCTTATTTTTAAGACCCACTGGTCTAGCTGATGAAAGCATTTTATCAGTCAGCAGAAGCACTCTCTGGCTACTCTTTAATCTGTTTGCATCAGCATTAGCTTTAAAAGAAGAAAAAGTGTTTACATGGATGTACATGTCCACACACACAGAAGAGGAGATGATTACCTTTGCAGACACCAAGTGTTCAAGTATGAGAGCTTATTTCCGTCAACTCCAGTCCTTGTTCCAGCTGATATCTTTCTTTACCTCGTGTGTCATTACTGCTGTTCCCAAACATTGACTTTTCCCTTTTGGTGCATCTTTCTTTCTATGTCGTTTACTTCCTTCTAATTCTGCAACGGTAACGATGTTTATCTTCACATTCCCATTTGGAGCTCAAATAGAGGGCTTAATTGGAGCTCTGCCTATGGTAAAACCTATGGTTGGATGAGTCAGATAATCTGTACTTTGGTGTATTTTCCTCACGTAGCTTTTGAGGTAGGAAAAGTCCTGAATGTGAAGTACCCGGTGTTTTGTGGTGACTGAATACACAGATGAATTTCCCCACCAGCTCATTTCAGCTTTTGCCTCCTTCTTTGCTGTCTCTCCGTTTAGATGCGTATCAACCCAAAGTTTAGTCTCTCTTTTTCCCTGAGTTCAGTTCAGTTCCCTCAGTTCAGTGCTTTTTGATTTCAACCTGATAAGGAAAAACACGGGGAAAGTAGTTCTGAGGCATCTATTGCCAAAAGGTTTATTTCTGTGGGTCTGATCATCTGAACAACAACATTTGGATGGGGGACTCTGTCAAGTTACGTTGCTAATTCTCTAATAATGCTAGCTACATAGCGATGTGTGCTGTTTTCTGCTGGTACCAGAGATTCTTAAAATTCCTTCAAATGTTTTGACTTTTGAGCTCTGACAAG
This sequence comes from Ciconia boyciana, assembly GCF_034638445.1. Lineage (NCBI taxonomy): Eukaryota > Metazoa > Chordata > Aves > Ciconiiformes > Ciconiidae > Ciconia > Ciconia boyciana. Next base: position 12,666,513 of record NC_132935.1, read on the forward strand.
ATACATGCATCTATCTAGCAGTTTGTATTATTCAGGCTACATCTGTTTGGCATACAGCCTGGCAGAACTGAATAGTCTGCAGTGGAATCTGGTATTATTTCTCACTATGATTATTAAAGAGAATACTCACAAAATATTCAATTAAATAGATACTTCAGGATACCTTTAAACCTCAGTGAAGTTTCCTTTTGGGGGGGTGTGTGCTTGTGAGTTTCGGGTTTTTCTCATATGGCTTAAGTCTTTCAATATCTGAAATTTTGAATGTTTTTATCCGCATCAATTCTAACTGAAGCATGAAAGAGATTTAAATATGATTTCATTTAATAGCAGTTTACCTGATATTTTGTGCATTAAACATTTATTCTCTTGTGAAAGCAAGAACTGTGCATCCCAAATATAAACATATATCACATATAAACATACTGTAAGTTAGGTTTGAACAGTATGTAAAAGGATGTGTGTAAATTGCTTTTCTTTTCATATGCTAGTATTCTTCTGCCTCTGCTGCATTTGAATGTCCTTTGTTAGATAAGTGGTAGAATTCAGGAACTTGAAAAAGTAGGTGAGAAGAGTAACTGTCCTCCTTATGTTATGAGGGAGATTAATGTGAAGGCATGCACGCTTCTTCTATATCTACTTAATACATCATCAGTGGCTTCTGTGGAAAAAAACCTGCCCCAGTCTTGCCTACCTGCATCTTCACAGGTGTAAATTAAAATTTATAGAAAGATGATGTAAAAGCTTTGATTTACCCTGAAGCTTAAAATTGATCTTCAAAGTGAGATTGTTAATGAGGCAGCTGATACCCACTCTTGTGGGTTTTTGTTTTTAATTCATATTGAAGGGTTTTACATATACATAGGTGTATTTGATGAGCAGCAGATTAGTTAAATCACTTCAAGATACATTTCAGTGTATCGCACTGCTTTCTCTGGCCAGTTGGATTCCACGGATTGTAATGCTGTTTGAAGTTGTCTCATTTCAACTTGGCAAGTGCTGCTAAAGGTATGTTTTCCCTGCCTTTGGTAATTTTGACATCTATCATGCTGGTTGGTGCTATTTACATTTTCCATCTCTTTCATTTTACAGATGTCTGAGAGGACTTTAAGGCAATGCAGAGCTACTGACAAGAGTTGCAGGAAATTCCAGTTGAGGGTGCCTGGTGGGCAGAGAGGGTCTGAGGTTGGGGAGGGAAGAGCTGTGGATGGTCAACCAGCTACAAAGGGGATGCTGAGCAGACCTGGAAGCAAAACTCAGCCCAAGCCTGCATGGCACACAGCAGTGACAGGGTACCAAAACCAGCATAGCCATTTTGATGTTACCCTTTTGAGGAGCAGGATGTATCAGCCTGGAAGAAGTGCTGCGTTAAAGTGTCCGTACTTTTTTCAGGCCCTATTAAACTTCATCAGCACGCAGAAATGTAAATATGGCTTAATGCTTTTACTTTACAAAATTAAATCTGATTAATATCTGTGAGTGTCTGCCTCGGGTAGCTCTTGTACTGCAGTATTCAGTGACTGCTCTTCGTGTTTAATATAGCTGCTTAAAATAGTACCTTTGCTGCAGATCTGTGTTCCTGGGCAGACTCTGCATCCGTGTTGCTCCAGGTATTACGTGAATACACCTTCGGGTAGTCCTTACTCTGGGTGTTTCGTTGTCGTCTTAGCCAGGATATAAATGGTATGTATTGAAGTGGTTTTCCAAGGTGATAAGCTGCACGAAGTGTTGCAGTGCTGGAATTACCATCTGTTATCTTCCAAGTAAGTGTGCTTAGGCCTTCTGAACCAGTATCTCGCTCACTGCAAATAAGGCACAGTGTGACCCCAGGGATTAATCCTTGGTGCCACAGCAAAATGTTATGGACAGTACTGAATGGTGGCTATTTATTTATTTTCATGAAAAAAAAAATAAAAGAAAAAGGGAGCCTGGGGAGGAGAAAGACACCACAATCTATAGCAGTAGACCTGAAATCTGTATGACATTTTGGAAAATGCATTCCTGTGCTCCTGGTTACGGACTGGGGAGCTGTGATGATGATCTGTGCGTAATTTCAGAGTGGAAGCAAAGCTGGGTACAAGAGGAAAGGGGTTCTCATTGTCCAAGTCTTTTGTCTTTATGACTCCTCTTTAACTTCAGATGCTCATACTCAAATAATGAAACCTTTGTTTGAGCTTCCTGTCAGTTAAGATAAGACTTTGTAATAAGCACTTATTCCTCCCATGGAGTCTTTGAAGTAAAAGAATACAGTCCAGGCTTTCTCTTTGTGGATTTTCAAATATAAAATAATCAGGAAGAAAATTATTTAAATGAACCATTCATTCTTCCATTATACTTTCACGAAGATGATGCAAAACACAGGACCAATTCACAATTGTTGGCAGATAATTTTTAAGCTGGATGCATATTACACATCTGTTGCATTTTGAGAACTGGGATTTGGAAATGCTGCTTTCAAGTGCTAAAACTACAAAACACATATGTAACAGGCAGTGCTATGTTATTCTCTGTTTCCATATTCCTGTATTTCTCTAGACAAGTAGCAAGTGTCAGTCCGTGTCTTTCAACATGTATGGCACCCTGAGAACTCTGCTACTGATGTGAGCCCGTTTGGCTGGGGCAGTCAAAATGGGATGAACATCTTATATGCCCAAACACAAGAAAAGTGGTTATTAATGACTAGATTTTATATTTAGGGGGTTAAAAGGGCTGCTCTGCAGGTAAAACATTACCATTGCCTTTTCTTTGGGTGAGTGCATGCATTGCAGCATAAATAAATTTTATTTATTTATTTATGCCTTTTTTTTTTCCTTGAGGTCAAGACAAAATCTAGCTCAGGGTTGTTGGCAACATTTGTGCTGCTTTGATGCTCCTACCTAAGGAGAAATTTCCAGGGCAACAGATGAAAATAGTCGCTATAATAACTTACATAGTCAGCTACCCCTTGGTACGGTGCACAGTGTGATGCATAAGTAGAGTTTGTATTTGCCCTACAACCCAGTATTTTTTTTGAGCTTAAGGTGCTTTGCTAAGAGTCTGAAGTGTTGTTAGGAAAGGGGTAAAGCTGCCAGGTGATTGTGTATGCTAACAGAAAATTTGAATGCAAGACTAACTTCTGTGAAGGAGAAAAATAAAAGGATGAGGGGGGAAGAAGCAAATAAGCTGCTTCAAATACTTCATCCAAGGAGTGGGGAGGTGTGTCAAGATAGGAGTGGCTGGCCTTTTTTTTTTTTTCCATGACTGAATGTAAATCAACTCACTATCATCTGAATTGGAAATCTTTGGGAGTGTGGGGAGGGGGAACAGCACAGAGTTAATTTTTCATATACTTAGTCTTAGTTGTAGTTCTTCCTCTCCCCTTCCTTACACAGCTGTGTTCCTTTTAGTAGGATAGAATATCAGGTCCTGTTTTTTCTGCAGACTTGGGATGGATGGATTGATTGCTGTTCCTGACTCCATGATGACTTTGTATCTCTGTGGGCATCTTCATGCAGAGCACCTACACTTCAGTAACTAAATACTGGTTTTGTAGCACTAAAGAGTTTTCTCAGTCTTAGCAATAGAACCAGACTTTCGATGTCTTAAACATCCAGTTTGGGAAATAATGAGGATAAATCATAAATGGCTCTGAAAATTTCCCTCGGATAATTTAGTAGGTTAGAAGCAAAGATGCAAAAGCATCCTTCTGATAATGGGATGTAGATTTGAAAAAGGAGGCTGAGGTTTTGGTTGGTGGTTGGTTTTCCCAATGTAGCATGTGTTCCTGTGGTGGGAGATCCCCTTTCAGGCTAATTCAGTCAGCCTTTTGATGTGATAAATTGCTAGTTGGCACATAGCAACAATTCTGTAGTAACCACAGCAAGAGAGTTGTTGCACTTTTATTTATTTTTAATCTGTCACCAGTTGGATAGCAAAGGTAGCTGAAGATCTGTTTCCATTGTATTTTTTTAGTATCTTTATTTGCCATGAGACAGAAAGGGAGGTGGTGTGTGGTGTGGGAGGAGAATTAAAAAAAACCAGTTCAAACAGAGCTAGGTTTCCTGTACAGTAGGGTAGTGCTTCTTGCCTTGGGGACCTTGCCCATAACGTACTGTGGAGGCAGCAGAGCAGTTGCTGTGGTTCTGCTGCCTCATCCTTTGTGCCTTACAGCTGTCTCGAAATGCAGGTTCAGCGGTTGTCCTCTTGTTGGTCACCTCAGAGGTGGCTGCCAAGAAGAGATAACGTGTTGGTGAAGGATCAGGTTGGTGCAGTCAACTGGCTTCTTGCAAACTCACCAGACCTCCAGGGAGGTGAGCGTGGACCTGACCAGAGTCCAGGCAGTTACCTCAATCTCATTGCACCCCAGTCCGTAGGTCCCTTGAACCACTTATGGCATTTCTTTGTTTCAGCAAGGCAACTTGTGCGAAGGCTGTGGTATAAAAATGCATGCTTTGACTTGGGATGTTTTCTCCAACTCCCTAAGTCTATTCCTACCCTGCCTGGACAGAAATTATATTTGTTTCTAATGACATAAGAGGTATACAAAAAATGAAATTACAAGCTCCAGCAGACTAATGTTGAGTGGAGTGTCCAGAACAATGGAGCTCTGTCTAATCATTAACAAAAGCACCAGTGACATTTGCATTGTCTAACAGGTTTTTTTGCTCTCCATAATGCAGTCTGCCTCCCAGAAGGATGCTCTTCCATGTGCTTTCGGAGGTGTCAGGACAGTAGATCGTATATGTTCACTCCGCGTGTGTCCATGCAAACTAGTGTTCCTGCTGCCAGGTGATTTAATCAGTGATATGATTCATCTCATGTTTGCATACCTGCTGCTTCCAGGGAGGCAGTGCACGTTCACAGTAATAATGAGGTCTTCCTTAAAAATAGACCAGCTTCTTTCATTTTCTTGTCCTTCTGTTTGCTCGATGATTTGTCGGGTGTTGCCAGCACAAATGTTTGTCCCTGTTGCTGTGCAAGCTGTTCACCCCTTCCCTCCTCCCCTACATGTTGGGTTTCTTCAGTGAAGCAGTTCCCTGCTCTTTTCTTCCCTGGCTGAGGTAGCAAAACTTGCACTGTTCAGGCTTATGGGCTCATTTAGAGAGGTGGAGAAGGGTCCCTGCTGGTTCTTGACTTTCACTAGAAAATTAGCATCTGCCTAGGACAAGAAGTGCATTGTGCTGTGTGTCTTTCTCTTCCACTCCCATGCCTGATGAAGTCCAACCTGTAGAACTACTTCTGGAAAGTGAAAATAATGTAATTACCTTGCTGTTTTGTTTCAGGACTCAGAGCCCTCCTCTTGTCTTTGTGCTTTCTACAGTGGTTTTTCCTACAAATTAATCTGTGACCTGCCCTCCATTCGGGTTGCTTTTTTGGACATGGTGGAGAAGGAAAGGAGGATGGGCTGTTTCCAGAGGAGCTCGGGGTTGTGACCTGACAGTATTTCCTGTGAAATGTTTGGACTCTGTGTACTTATATTTATATGTGCTTAAATCTTTCTACTGCTTTGCAGTTCTAGCTTTTATTGTTGTTTTCACCTGGGCTTCTTGCATGTAAAAACGAGTATGTTTTCTCATCTAATGAAGACATTGAAAAATACTGTGACCTTTGCAGCAGCCATCCCAACACAGGCTTTGTGGAAACCACTTCAAAACTAATAGCAGTGGCAACTGTGTGTGTGGGAGGGGAGGAGAGCACCTTTGTCTGCAGCGTGGTGGTGTCACAGGGTAGAAGAGGTCTGGGTTTGTACAATCAACCCCTGCAATTGTTGTGAAATTCTCCTCTCCTGCAGCATTTATTACTATGTAAAATTGAAATCTGCATGATTTCCTGCTGTGAGCGCCTGTGCCGAGGGACTGGTTTCTATAGTAACAAATATCAAGGAGCTGGCTGGGACTTCACTTCGGAGCTGTGTTTGAGCGTATTTCGCTGTTCGATGCAATCCTGTACGAGTGTTGGATTGATGACAAACGAAGTCGGAGGTTGCGGCTGCCATTGCTGGAGGTTGAGGTGCTGTGCACCTCATCATGTACGTTGAGGTCTAAAAATAGGCATTTTTCAAAATGGAATTGGAGATGAGGTGGGGGGGGTGTTTGTTTTTGTTGTTTTTTTTTTTTCACCCCCCCCCCCCCCCCATGGGAGAGCTGTTGAGTGGAAACTCTGAAGAATACATTGATGAGTGTTTGTTCTGGAGTCACTTCAGTCACTTCAGCCCACCCCAGAGTGAAACATAAGCCTAGGAACTGGGTCAATTTTCTCCCAACAGTACCAGCCATTGCTGTTGCCACTATTCTGATTTGAAGCAGAGCTGGTGTTTGTTCTGCTGAGCATGATAAATAGCACTGTTAATGCGGTTTTATCTGCAGGACCACCTTCTGCCCTCGTTTAGGCCCAGGCACACCTACTAAATGTATTTGTTTTGCAGGGTTAAGCAGGGAAGGGAATGGAGAGGGTTGAAGCTTGGCTTGTAGATTGTAGGCTTGCAGGGTGCCAGGCAATCTGGAGAGCCTGGTTTGCACAGTTTGCAAGTAGTCCAGAAAGGCATAGCGGGGTCAGGTGCACGAAAATGAAACTTAATCTTCCATTTAGGGTCACTTTCGAAGTAAAACTTCCCTCATGTGATGGAGGTGGGGAAGGAATGCAGAACAGTGGTCTCTGTCCAGAGAAGTCCTCTGAGTACAGAAATTGGGCCTGGGCAGGCAGCAATATAGTTTTGGTCTCTTCCCCCGCCCTGTAGTTCCCCAGAATTGTGTTGAGGCCAAGCCTGAACTGTAAAGTAAGCTTATGACATTGATGAAATAGTCTAAAGTGTGAAGATGTCATTGTGTATGACTGAAGGTCAGTTTTCATGGCTGTGCTAGAAAAGGAGGTGTGTATGAGCATGCGTTCCCTCTGCTTCTTTCCCAAGCCCTCTCCCCAAAAAAGAAAAACATCTTTGAGGAGGGGGTGAAGTTGTATGTCTTATGCACCTGCAGGCGTGCACACCTGTGTGTGCACACACCTGGTTAAGTGAGGAGTGCCATTTGCTCACCCAGCTCAAGGGGAGCCTTGACTTGGCCACCCCAAGAGCAGCCTCTTACTCGCTTGGTATTTGGGCATGCTAGAGGGAGCTGAGTAAGGAGAGTGTAGAGAGGAAGAAATGGATGGAGGACAAAGAGGAGCTGCATGTGTTGTGCTGGGAATATTTAGGGGACATCAGGTACATATTCATGAAGAAATGAGGCTTTTTATTTAAAAAAAATAATAAAATCTGTTCAGGCAGGTCATCTTTTATATTCACTGTTTACGTATGCAAGTCCATAGTAAAAAGTATTACAGTGATTTAAAAAAAAAAATTATTACTGGATTAAGCTGGTTGCATCAAGAGAGTAATGATGTATTTGAATAATCTGAAATGGCCAGATGAACAGTTTGAGAAGCAGGATTGGAAACTATAATTCAAGAACATAATGACCGATGTTGCTGAGAAGTAATCTTCATCTGTGTACTTGTGTAGATATAAAAAAAAATCTCCCTTTCTTGCAAGCAGGTACTAAGCAGAGTGCTGAAATGAGGTCTTAGAATAAGAATTTGTTATATTTACACAACATAGCGATGGAAGTCTGGAACACTGAGTTGTTATAAATAAATTAAATCCAAAGTACATTTAGTAAATACTTAAAGTGCATATTGTGGTGGATTATCCCTGTTTTTAATGCTTGTTCATTTTCTGCTAGTTTGCAAAATCACTGGAGTCCAATAGAGCACATTTCCTTTTGATGCTGTTGTGAATGTGTATTCATTTTAAATCTAGGTTATCGTGCATGGAGAATAGCAGCTCAGTGTGAGTGTTAGTCACTGTGGTTCAAAGGTAAAGAGTTCACATGCAGCTCTTCTGTAGCTACTGTAGAGGCAGAAGCTTTGGTTATGAATATAGTCAAGGGAATGTTTGAGCTATTAAGCTGAAATTTAGCTTGCTGCTGGGGAAATGAGCGCTCTCACTGGGTATGTACCGTGATGCAAAGCCCTGTCCAGACTGTGAGGTTCAAATGCACCATGCGCATTCAGGATGGATAATTGATTTAGACTAACAGATTTTAATCTTTCATAGTGAGCTTGAGGCTGGCTTTAGTAGGAGCTACAAATTCCATGTTTCTCAAGCTGTGTTTTAACAAGGGTTTTAGCTATTCTCTCTGAAGTGGCTGCCTGTTTTCAGAGACTCTTTGGTCTTCACAATATATTTTCTTTGTTGGCAGCCTTACTAATTTAACATGGCTTCCAAAATTAGGAGTGGGAGAAAAAGCTTGGTGTATGTTCCCAACTAGGGTGGAAGTGCTGAACTTCTGGTGTGCATCTACAGAGATGGTGAAGAAGGTGGCTGAGGTGTTACTGTAGGGTGACTTCATGCACAGCATAACTGAACTTAAAGTTCAGATGGTATTTGAAAACAAATTTACTTGTTAGAATAAAGCTTTCTTGTTAAGGCTTTGTGTTAGAGTTAATGGGTTGTCTCCCAGGAAAAAAGCTAATGCCTTCAAAAGTGCATACAACCACCCATCTGCCCATCATGAATATTGCCAAGGGATTTTTGAACCAGAGTGGCAAGAAGTCTGTCCTGTGCTCTGTAAAGAGATTGGTTAATGAAGGCTAAAGCTTGGTCAGGTTAAAAAGTACTACTATTCAATATCCTTTTCAAAGCTTCCTGTCTCTAACGTACTATTTTGACTGTTGCCTAATCTGTTGAAAATGGTGAGAATTTCAGCCTCTCTAGATCTCAGTTTTTGAGGTCATGATTGTCATGGATAAAGCGACGTGTGTTTTTGTGTTAATGCTTAACTTCTGTTTACTTCAAGTTAGTCCCAGTTTGGTTCAGAGTTATTTTCATGTGTGATCCCCCCCCCCCCCCCCAAAAAAAAGGAAGCTGGACTCAAAATTTGTGCCCTCTGTGTCTACCCAAAAGCTGAAGGATGTATGAATACCTTTCTTCTCTCGCTTTCATCTAACAGACCTTTTCTCTTAAAGAAACACATTCAGCATGTAAAAAGCTTCTCGTGACCAATGGGAGTAAACATTAAACATTAATGATGCAGCTTTAAGTTGCATGGAAACAAACTGGGGCAAGTCAGTTCATTTTACCTTTGATTCACTGCTTCCAACAGTTAGAAAGAGAAAAGGTTGAAAGGACACAAGGCAAATATGGGTCTCTTCCTTTAGCTCTTTATTGTAATGAGATATTTTGCCCCAAACAATAGTTTCAGTATGTCGATGCACAAAATTTGTAATTTCTGAGTATAACGTGGATTTTTGTTTTTTTTTTTTTTTTAAAGCAAGTAATGCGATAGCAGCAATTTACATAATTGCAATGATTTCTAGTTAAAGGGAGATGATTTAGTTATAGTTAAAGGGAGAATAAAATAAAGACTTCCAAGAATAGTCCTGGATTGTGGAGGTTTGAACATCCCCTGGGATGGAGGTGTGAAGTGGTAGTTTGACCACAAGACTAGGATGTCAGACATTGCCAGGCACATCTGTTTTGTATGACCTATTTATAGCAATGAGAATTCTTCTGGTCTTAATATCTACAAAGTTCGTGCAAGTTACTTAATTACTTGTTGTTTTGGAGATCCAGTGTGAGACTCTATGTAACTCCTGCAAAGTGACCACATTAAAAATGTAGGATCTGGAATTCCTGCCACCTTATTTCTTCAGTAGTGCTATTTAGGATCCTAGATATGCTGCTTTGCATGCCCAGAACTACCCCAAAACATTACTGGGGCTGAACAGGTGGATACCTCTTTACAGGATCTTGGGGGCAACTAGATTTTTACACCCCCCACTCTCCCTCCCCCCCCCCCCTTTTTTTTTCCAGTAAGAAGTCTGGGGTAACTGTTGTTTTCCGGTGTTTCGTGGGTCTGTCTAGATTTCCATGTCTGGTTCAGTTAGTTCTGCTTTGCAGAGGGCAGTGCTTGTTTTTATTGGAAAGAGGCTTACCTGTGGTTTTTTGTTTTCGGCTTCTGTGGGTTTCCGTGCTTTTTCCTTTCTTTCTGTGGCACTACATGTTTCCTGCAGCATTTTCAGCATATTTGCATTAAGTTGGATGACTCAGAAATATGTAACTTGAAGAACAGCCTGGTTTTGCAAGAGGACCGGTAATAACAAGAGATGAACAGGATGAAGTATTCTTGATTGTTTGAATGGGGTTAGGCCTAGCTACAGTTTTATTACTTTCTTGATCCCTAAAAAACCTCAGGTGCTGCTCTTATAACACATACAGACCTTTCTCAGTAGTTGTATAGGAAGGATTAAGGCAGACAAACTCGTTTCTGCCATGTAAAGAAGGTGTCAAACTAGATAATCCTGAAAGCCTTGTTTTTAAAGCTCCACTTCCCTGGCCATATTAGTTCAGGTTTTAATTACATGATATTAAAGTTTCTTAAATGCAGTGTATTTGGACAAAGACCTTTCCATGCAGCAATGAATGCTTCACTTGTAGTAATTTACCTCCCATTTTGTTTTCTGTTAACTTGTAGATTTCAATTCTGTAGGTAGAGCTGCAACTCTTTTTAGGATATTTAAAAAAGGTCTACAGGGAGTTTGCTTTGTGGGAAGAGTTGTCAAAGCCATCTCGCTAGTTTAAGCTATGATGAAAACCATTTTAATATTTTTATAAGGCTATTTTTAGGCTTAGTTATGCTGGAGGAAGAGTAGGAGTAGAGTTGCTTTGGCAGGAACATGAGGAACAGCATCCCTAGGTTGGATGGATACATTCTCAGTGTAACTTATCAGTTAATGAAATCTGTTTGGGAAGGTTTCTGTGGGAGTGCTAACAGTGATGGCCTTGTATGATTTAATTTATCGGTGAGCCACCTTAGTATAGACAACTGGACAGGTAGATCTTGGAGAAAAAGTAGTTTCTGAGCTTAAAATAAAGCCTCTCAGCTTATCCTTACAAATCTAGTGCATAATTCAGATATTTTTTTTTTAAAGTATTAGGGTGAAACATGATTAGAGGATAAGTTATTCACTCCAGTTACCTGTCCAAGAGGCAAAGATGGGAAGTTTTGCCCAGTTGATGAGAACTGTGCTTTGATAAGTAGGGGTGAGTGAATGAACAGTGGTGGACCGATGACTGCCATTTTAGGGTTTACATGTGGAAAGCATCAGGCCAGGAAGCCCTTCAGGCTCCTTGTCTCCCTACCTTTTTGTTTCTTAGACAACTGAATGCCTCCATGTCCTACAGTCAGAGCAGCCAGTCTGGCTTCACCCCTCTTCCCTGATCATCTTCTTCACCTTGGTTTTGAAATATGTATGGCTGCAGCCATGTGCTGCTGACCTCAAAAGTAAAACTTGGCTTTGATTTGAGTTTCATCTTGCAGTGGCTGGTCTCAGTCTGCAGGAGAAACTGTACCAGGGTTTCAAAGCATTGAAGTGATTCACAGCTAATTTTCTTTTTAAGGACAGAAGGACCATTAGATCATCTAACCTGATTATCTCTGGAGGACTGGTCAGGGCTTAGTCTTCTGCAAGCCTTGTGCTGGACGCAGCCATGGCTGCAGCCCTCCAGCAGAGAGGTGTGGGAACAGGCAGTGTCTGTGGTTGCAGATGCGCTGAAAAATGCTCTGGCTGCATCTTCTTTGTATAAAAAATATATGTAAAAAATTTAACCGAACTAGTACCCACAAGAAGTCTTGGTTGGATTGCCTTCCTTGACTTGAGTCCCAAAGGAAATACAGACATTGGGTTTGGTGGTGTCTATCATTTGTGGATTTTGCATAAAATTTACAGATGGGGAGGGATCATCTTGCCACATCTCAGAGTGGGCAGGAATATGTACCACCTTCTGTAACATGCGAGTCTCATGGTGCTCATGGGAACAGCCATGCCAAGCCATGGCCTGGAATGAAATGCCGTGGCCAGGAACAAGTAATGTATTTTGGAGGGGAGGGAGCTGGTAACTCCCATTTTGCAGTGCTTAGCTGCAAGAGTCTAAATAAAACTGCAGTGAAGAGATCCCCTTTTGTCCTTGCAGGGCTCATGACGCCATTTAGCACAGAGCTCCTGTGGTTCATGCTGGTATTGGTGACTGTCAAGTTCTCTTCAGAATTTGTCAATTTTGTATGCTTTCTTTTTTTTTCTCCCTCTGTTGTTGAATTGAGATTTAAAAATAACCCACCCCTTCCCACCCCCATGGCAAATGATCTTGACCAAACTGCCTGAAGACTACCTCTTCCTCTGGTACAAGCAGAGCTGTGTCGGTGGGAGCAGAGCCAACAGCGGGGGCTTGCATCTTGATTTCCTATGGACTTACTTCATTAATGAAATAGATGGTGGTAGTGGGTCACTTAACACTTGCGTATTTTGCAGCTTTTGTCTGCTGGGGCGAGAGGAGACAAAAAGCACAGCTGCAGCAGGGGTCGTGGAAGCTGCAGGTGTGAGGTTGGCTGGAGATGCCAAACTGCCATCTGTGGTGATGCTTTGTGATTATTTTTTTTTTGCAGTCCACTTGCCTAGAAACGAGAGCAAGAATATAAAATAACAGTGAGTAACTGAAGATAGCTTTCCTCCAGTTTCTGCCGCCTTGCTGTTTAGCCAGAAGTCTGTGAAAGTGTAAGAATTGAAATTGCATCAGGCTTAAGGGATGAGTATAGGTGGTGCACTGCCAGTGTGTTCCATCTTTCAGGTACTTCTTCCTGTGTTGTTTTGAGCATGTTTGTCCTCTGCTATCTAGATGTGGAGAAACAGAAGAAAAGTTGCAGGTGTCACTTGCATAAAATTGTACGAAGAGAAGAAAAGCAACAGCATATTGCTTTGCTTATTTATGTGGTTAGTACCCATTTTTGTGCTTGTGTTCTGAAATTTTAAAGCTAAATAAGTAGGGTAAGTAACCTTAAGCATCTAAAAAAGAAAAAATAAAGTGTGGTGGTTGCCATAATTAAGCATTTTAAATGCATTTTAAATTCCTGTATGCATCTTAAATTCCTAGTTCTCATATGCTGTTAAATTTTTCTGTCTGGTATGCATATCTGTTTGTTTACAAAATGCCTTGGAGCTGCGTGGATTCCCTCGTACCGTGTGCAGAGTGGTTTATAACACTGTTAGGCATGTGTTGTTCTGACTAGAGAGATGTACTTGGAGCCGTGCTTTGGATTGCACAAATAATAGTTTCCAGGAATGGTCATGAGGATCAGCAGAAGGAGCTTTGAAGAGTGCGTGGATGCAGCACGATCTTTGGCTGAAGAGAAGCCCTTTGGTGGCTGGGGTAATTCAGGCTACTCCGAAATGCAGAGCCTGAGCAGCTATTTTCCCAAACAGCTTCCTGAAATAACAGAGAGGGGGAATCTGAGCATGCTGTCTTTCCTCTCTTTTCCTCGTTATTTGCACTACAAGAAGGAGCTAGGCACCGAGGGAACTAGTTTTCTTTTAAAGTTGGAGACATATGCACAGGGCAAGTTATGTTCACCACTGTCTACTTTAGAGACGCTTCCTTTTGGAAGTAGAGGCTTTAAGCAGCTGTAAGACCAGAAATACAGCTGTAAGATGGGAAATGCATTGCCGACTGTATTTGTCATTCTCATCTAGAGAGAAAATGTGCTGACTATATTCAGCAATTTCTTTTTTAATTGGAGAGAAACGAGATGCTGGTCTCTATTCAGCTTGCAAAAAAAAAAAAGAGAAAATACTACTTTGTGTGTGCAAATTGAAATTTCAACTATCTGGACAAAAGTGATAGGCACTTAACAATATAAACAAGTTAATATCTCAGTATCTGTTCATGGAGTTGATTGACTAGTCTTTTCATAATGGTGAAATTTACATATTTATGGGGTAGTCTTACAGTTTGGGTAATTTTTTATTGAATTAAATTTAATTATATCAACCACTGCTAGATGATTTTGCTTTTTATAGAGGGTGAGAGACTTTCTGTTTAAGACTCAGAAGAATTAACAGATCATTTGGCAACAGATGTCCAGCAGCTTGTAACATGCAATTCTGATTTGCGCTCCAGACCACTTCAGTTGGATGTGTCCACTATATCTGGAGAAAACAGCCTTAGACCTTGCAGATTTGCTAGTGCTTCTGTGCAGCTGCCAGGGAAAATTTTTATTACATGACATTTGAAATAATACCTTAAGGCTTCTTGTGCTGCACATTTAGTAGTCTCAGATAGTCAGTCACTTTAGAGTCTGTTTTTCAGTGGTAGGCATTGTATTTATGGCGTTAGAAAAGTAACAGCTTCGGCTGCTAGATCTCTGGTTTGTCCCCAGTTTCTGTGACCTGTACAGTTAGTCTGTACAACAGGCTGTGACCTTCATGTCTTACATTGTGCATTCGCAATGGGTCATAAAACCGCAGGTGGTATGACCTGTCATCACCTGCCGTAAAGGGACCGGAAATGAGCTATTCTAAGGCTTTGTTGAAAGGATGTATAGCTCCTGCAAGTTAGCTGATAGAAGTGACTGGTGTGGTGCCTTAATAGATCTGCTGGATTAATTACTGTGATAGGCAGGAAAAAATTGTGGACCGAGATGGTATCTAAAATGTGGAGGGTCCCAGCATACCTATTATCCAGCTGGACCATTGTCTTTCTCCATGAGCAAGGTTTGCGGAGCCAAGTAGAAAGTATGGTCACCTTCAGAATATCCTTCTCCTGCAGAATTTGCTTCTTTAGGCATGCGGGGCCTCTTTGGCAGTAAATAGTGGTCATCCTAGTGGTTAGAGGAGCTTTTCTTACCTGTAGTTGGTTGAAGATGGAATTGCACATATCTACAGAGGTTTATGTCTCAGGATTGAGGTTCAGTGCTTTATTTTAAATGGGATACTCTGCAGGAAGAGTTAGTGCTAGATCCATGCATCTGCCGTGCTTTGAGCTTTCTAAAGGCACTGATCTTGCCAGTTGCTAACTGTTCCTAAACCAAGATGAGGCTAAACTGTGTTCAGAGCTGGATGAGGAGCATAGAAGCTGAGCAATAATGCAGTTGTAGGTCAGTAAACTGGAGGTTAATAGTTAACAGTGTTTTTAATGAACTTTCTGATTACAAGACCTTTGAGACAATGCCTGCATGCTCAGCACTGTGTATGTGGCTTGGCTTGCCTTGGAACAAGAATATTGGCAGGAGAGATTTTGTTCATAGTACCATCAGAATAACAGCTTGAGAACCCCTAGCTCTTCCAATTCCTGAGGCACTTACACCACAGAAGTAACTGAAAATGTAGGGATTTAGTCCAGGAGCATGATTTCTTTTAATCTGTGAATCTTAATTTCTTTTTTAAAAGCAACAGTCTTTTATTTTGGTTAAGGTAATGCAAAACACAAGTCTTGCAGTTTTCGAGTAGGTCTTACTGGTATGGGCATCTCTAATAGCTCAGACATGTTTTGTTCAAATTAAAAAATACAGGGGCCTGTTTATAAACCTCCAGAGCAGGTTTATGGCGGAGACACTGACTGAAGCTACTTGTTCATTGCAAGAATGGATTGGATATTTAGCTGTTAATTCCTATGAATAGGGTTTTTCTTAGCTAACCTCATTTGAATGGAAGTGGGAGAGTGGGGGAGGAAAAAGAAATGGGAGGGAGTGTTCACATTTGCGGAGACAATTTTTTTTTTTTTAAACTAAATGTTATGTGCTGCAAATCATACACTGTAATACACACAACATTAAAGTATAAGGTGGATTTTTGTAGCTGCTGGAATAAACATGGCTGTGACCCTTTGGGATGAATAATAAGTTGCAATCCTAAATTTAGTGCTTTGTAATCAAGGAACATCCCTTGCTAATTTGTACCACTGACTGGAATATGGGGAGTGCATTGAGAATGTATCCCTTTAATTTTTGGCAGTTCTGTTTGTGACTACGTGATGCTGTGTGATACTCTGTAGAAGACTGGAGTGAATCAGGATGGCTTCTGGGGCAGCATCCTGGTGTTCAGGGACATCCCAAAACAAATTATTGAATTCATCACACATTTTGATCTTTGTGCTTGTATGTTTTATGTTTTCCAGTTGGTGGCAAATGTAACTTTCATGTGTGCAGGGGAGGTGGAAATGTGGCAGGTAAAGGAAAAATCATAGGAAGGGGAAATTTATTGGTTGCTTTATAAAGTATTTTCCCATAAACATTATTGGCAGAATGTATTGCAAACTTATAGCAACATAAAAAGGAATTTTACTACACCTTCTTTGGCATACTTGGAAGTTGTGTTATGGCACAGCAAGTCAATTTTCTGGACCTACTAGTATCTTCACTCTCATAGAGGTTGCTTGGTTTTTGTTTAAATTTTTCTCTCTCCAACTTCTGAAGACAGGATGCATTGTTTAGAAGTGACAGTACTTGACTTAAAAATAAAACTAAAAAACCCTCAACAAAATTAATATCTTGCAGCTAGCGTACATGTCAAAAGAAAGGCTTGCTGCTAATTCAGACAGCATTTGTTCCTGCAGTTTAGACGAGCTGAGAACATGGGCAAAATAACTGTTTTTCCAGCTATAGATTTTTGTTGTTGTTGGCTTCAGAATCTCTTCAGACATGATGGTCAGACAAAATATAATGTCAGTATTTATGTAAATACATATTCTGCCCTGATGATAATGCAGCAAAGCCCATCAGTTCTATGTTTGCACTGCTACAACTTTGGATGCAAAAGTGGGGGTGTTTTTCTTTACTCTAGTTCTACACATCATCTTCCAACTCTGTGAATTGATAGAGCACATCTGTGCTACTTGAGAACAAACAAGTATGAAGTCATAGTCCCCTAAATAGCTCGTAGGATGGAAATGCTGAAGACAGCCTTCTTTTCATCTCCTGTGGGTCCTCTTGTATGGGTCTCTGGAATCTTGGCTTTGATTCTTCATGCAGAGTCTTCACAATATCCACATCTGGGCTATGAATGTAGCTGAGAACAGATCTGCTTTAGATCTTTATGGCTAATAATAACTTTAAAAAACAAATGCTTCTAGCAGAAGAATGTTTGTGTGGTCTCTAACACAGACCAAGTTAAGACAAGAAGGAGAATCCTGTAGTATCCAAATAGCCTTGAACTGGTATCAGATGCCAGAATTGTTCAAGCAATTTTCTCTCAATTGACAAAGAATTTATTTTTTAACTTCTTGCTAAATCTTCTCTGTCACAGTTAAAATTCCTATCTCATCTTTCTTTTCTGATACCTGCATATTCTCCTAGGTAATCTGCATTATATTCCACACAGCCTCTATTTTAAAAAGGGCATTTTGCAGAGCTTATTGTTACCATTGTTTCCTTTTTGTAATAACATGTTCGATCCTTTTCACTAGCATACATTTTTAATCATACTTTCTTTGTAGCAGGATGTTATCTATTTAAATAGTGCTGCTCAGTGTTTCTTAATAACTGGTAAAAGATGAATCTGTGTTTAACTGCTAATTGCTTTGAGTACACCTGCACCTTGTAAAAATACCAGTAATACCCCAAATATCCCTACTTCAGGCACAGGAAAACCTCATAATTTAAATATTTGAGTAAACATATCAAACACATAGCGGGTGGGAGGAAGAGAAAATTGATGGTCGGACACTTTTATTTTTAAGTGTCATGAGGGTTGTGCTTAATTGTGAAATAGTGACTAAAAATGAGAGGAGGAGAAGAGATTGGCAGTGTTTCCTCATTCTTCTAAGAGGAAGCAGCATTGCACAGCTGACCTGGGAACATGTGCCAAAAGATGACATGAGCGTCTCGGATTCAAGCGAATGTTGCTGTGGTCTTTGCAGTGTCTGAGGGGGTAGGGGGAGGCAGGGAGGAGGACTTTGGGACTTCCAGTGTTTGAACAGAATAGGAAACAAGATTCAAATGAATCTTCTGATGAAAGGTGGAAGAATTCAAGGTGGCAGCAAACTCATTGCAGGTGTCGGCATTTACTTGCCTTGAGCATGAACTTGCTCCTGGATGCCCAAAAGAAGAAAAAAATTCTGGTTGGGTTGGAGTGTTTTACACTATTACTTTTTTTTTTTAGTTGGAAGAGAGGAAACATGGGAATAGGCAATGACTTAAACTGTCTGGGGTGTTTTACATCACACAGTCCAATCTGCACCAAAACCAGGCGAGTTCAACAGCAAATTCGTAACTTCAAATTCATTGAAGTTCATGGGGCTTTAAAAGCAAGTCTGGCTCAATTAGTTCACATGTGTTTTTAAAAAAGTAGTAGGAGTAAAGGTTTAAAATTCAAGAATAAACTTGTCTTTTCCAGGATTAAGCACCAACTGTTGCCAGTGGATGTGGTTTGCTGCATATGAGATGTGGCCTTAATAAGTCACCCTTTGAGAGCATGCCTTGGTGCCGCACCCTTGTTTGCTGGTGCCATTTTTAGAGATAAATGACAGTCCATAAAGAAGTATGGATGCCAAATCTGACATCCTGTATCTTTTGTCTTGGGGGAAATGCTGTAATTTAGTCTTTGTGGAAGCAAAATGTAAATCTGTTACTGTATAATTAAGACTACGCAAATTGTTTTGACTTCTCATTCCCTATGTCCACCCAACAGTAAATGTTCAAAACTATCAACATCTTAAAAAGGGAGACGGAAAGAGAGATAGAGAAGTTTCATATAACCTCATGTGGGGGTGGAAGAAGTAAGGGTTAAACAGATATGCAAATTTAGTGGTAACAGGTTTTTTAAAGAATGGTTTGTTTATTCTGCCTTACTCATTTAATTACAGTGGTGTATTAAACTTCATATTTGCAGTGAAGTAACCAGTAACAGACATGTTTAGGTTACATTTTTTCCAGAGACAAGTCTCTGCAAAAAAATATATTTGGTATATTTGCACACCCACGTAGGTATAATAGGTGTCTGCTTTTAGCTTCAGATACTTGTTGAGCAACCAAAAATGGGTTTCTGGAGTCTCTGACACGTTTGAAAACCAGAGCTTGAATGGGAGGCCAAGGTTCACATTGGTCATGCAAGACAGTATATTTGTTATCAAACCGTATGACAAAGAAACAAAATTTGGGGCATTACTTTGGAGGCTTCCCAGGTGTGTAAAAGGAATGTTCAATCCTTTTAGTTTGATGTACACTCAAGTTAATTTTCAAGTTCACGTAGAACTTGGGCTCTTGCCCACCTCCCCCTCAATATTCTGTTGGATCTGAAATCCTTAATATTTCAGTAGAATAAAGGGAAACTTTGGATTTTGAGGTAGCTGATTTTCAGTTGCTGTTCTTCATATGCATTTTCTCAGAACTAAATTAATGCTGAAGTAGCACAGTGGCACTGTTAGTATTAAGCAGGAGGGGGGATTAGGGCGTAGTTCAGCTTTTGCTATCATTATCCATTTTCACATGTTGCTAGCAGAAACGTTTTGACTTCCTCTGCCAAGAAGGAGATTAGTTTATGTTGCTCCAATTGTGAGATTTAATTTTCTTTGTAAAATACTGCATCATAAAGTTCTGGTTCACGGTCAGGAAAACTTTCTTCTAAAGTCTTTTGAGTCTCTTTCCCACAGAAACAGTATGGGAATTGAGTAGATATTAAATCAAGCAGCATCTGAATACATAATTAGTCACCCAAGCCTCAAATAGAAAGCCACTTGGAAGCTTACATTTTCTCATTCAATTCTCAAGCCAAACAAGTGTCTAATAACAGCATTAATTCTGGAATTTGGAACTGGCTTTTCACTACCATAAAAAATGGTTATCACTTGATAACCATTAATACAGTTTGTAACTATTCCAGTAGTAGTTTACAAAAAAAAGGACTTTTTTTTTAGTGCCAAGTTAGTTAATTTGTGAAGGGAAAAGAACTATTTTTCAGAAACTGATGGTTTGGAAAAGGGAGATTTCAAATAGGTCTCCTGTTTTGTGCATTAATTACTGAATATCGGGGGGGGGGGGGGCATTTTATTTTCTTGTGACTGTTTTCAAGAGGAAAATGGACTCCCGGGAAGGAAGCTTATGGAGAAATACTTTAACAATGGGACACACAGAATACATTAATCTAAATGTGAGTGCTTTAATGGCATGAAACATGTTCTGGAAGATATCCTTTGGATAGAGGTAAGCTGCGCTTGCTAGCAGAAAGCTGCATCCTGTTGATGTCAACCAACTGTAAGGAAATACTGCTGGCTTCTACTTAAAATAGGATTAAAATAAGCTGTATGGCTTCCATGAAAGCGTATTGTCCTTGACTTGCTGAGACCCATCACTTTATCAAGAGTGCCGAGAAAATTCTTGCCTATCTCTAAGAAGCTCAACTTTGGTTCCCCCAAAGTGCATGTGTGCGCAGTTGCCAAATGGCTGATACCAGCTGTCTGCAGTCTGACTTGGAACCTCCTGGGAGGTTGTTAGCTGGTTAAATGGTTCCCAATGCCTTTAAATACAGAAATACAATGAACAGTGAAACTGTAAAGAGTATAAACTTATAATATTTTAGCAGGAGTGAAACTTTGGTATCTAACCATCTTGTTTGCTTCCTACAGGCTAGCAGGACTTGATTTATATGGTTTAATGTATCCCAGTATTCTTTTTCATATTGCCTAACTTACCTTCTGAAGATAGCTGTCTGCTCCGTAAGGGGTATTGAGCATGCCTGGTCCATGCACTTAGAGCAGTGACTTCCATTACCTTTAATTAACTTTCAAAAAGATATTAAAAAGGAGTTTTAAAAAGGATTAAGGACATGGCTTTGGGAAAAATAAATACCTGTGGAGTGCCTGATTAGAGATAAACAGATTTGGTGCCATGGCTTTACTGAAAATCCAGTTTTGGCAAAATAATTTGCGCTAGGTACCTGTTACTTCAGTGTGACAGGGAAAAAGGCGTATAAAGCTGAATAGTTCTCATGTGATCAGGTTCTTATGGGTGTGTTTACACCCAAAATAGAGAAAGCACCAGAATAAATAGCACCGTTGTTTATTACAGACCTGTGTATTCTGTTTGGCATGCTAACATAGCAAGTAGTGTGAAATACTAGTGACAAGAGAGTGAGTATTTATGTAATTCGGTCATTTCTACAATACCGTCCTTGTTCTTCTCCAGCTACTGCGCTTGCTGCATAAGAACCCCACCTTATGCTACAGCACATGATTTTATTTATTTATTTATTTATTGACTCCAGACATTAATTTGGGGACTGACAGTTCTGTGTAGCCAGACTTATGAATGATGTAGATTGTCTTGACCAGATTTAGCAAATGGAAATGTTTCTCTGTACCAATGACTTTAAAATCTCCCTTACAGTACCTGAAAAATATGAGCTTGCTTACCTTCTTCCTGGGGAATCACCATTTTGGCTTCTGTGGTCTTCTACATTATGATTGTGGCTTGTCATAAGATATGATGTTCCAAGTATAGCCTGATGAGATAAATGGGATCTCTTCACGGAGGTGACATCATTGGAGTAAATGGAAGAACTGTAGCCAAATCCTGTCCGTGGCATTGCACTTGCACTTGCCATTTTCTTGTGGCCTCTTTTTACAGGAACATCGCAGTACTATTCACCCTCACTTTTTTTTTTAAACTGAAGCTTTGACCCACGTGCCACAGTTCACCTTAAGGTGGGGTGATACAGGGAAAACTGACTTTCCTCCTGGTAATTCAGGGTGGTTCTTTGCACAGTGTTTTGTCCTTAAGATTTTTCACTGCAACTGAACTTAGCATGTAAAGGAATGGCAGGATGGAGTTGCTTTACTTGGGTGTAAACCTATAGTGTGATGTCCATTTCCCCTGCAAGCCCCTAGCTCTGCTTCCCTGGGACTTTTCTGTGGTCTGTGTTTCTCAGTGGCAGTGGGGATGGTACTGGCTTGGTGAAATTAATATCTGCAGAGGTTCCAAAATGTGCTGTGAATTCTCTGTATAAATATTTTGATCTTTTTTTTGTTCTGGCCCGGATTCTGTTGCCAAATACTATTATCATCATTGGTCAAAGGAAATGCAGGGCTGAGGCTTCTACCAGAAATAGTATTTCTTGTTAATGTACAGCGGTTTGTGTCCATGCTTCTTGCTCCTCACTGCTCTGGGAGGCAGCTGTTTGTGTTGATTGCTTCATGATGGCTGGGAGGCTGCATTTTTTTAATGTTTGTGTCAGATCTGGTTTTGGGAAAAGTAGAGTTTGCTCCTGGTCTCTGCTCCAGAAAGCTGGTACCTGGTTATCTGATAAGGATTTGTATCAGAGGAGGGCATTCATGTGATTGCTCTCAATGAGGAAAAGAGATACACTGGTAGTTTAAATAATTCATCCCTTTCTTTCAGTCACTTTTTTTCAGGTGTGGTATGTGTCTTCATTAAATCTTGCATGACTGTCGCGTGATGAGAGGAATGCATTCCTGGCATTAGATGCAGAATGTGAACTATTTGGGATGGTAAGTGACCATGGCTAGATGTGGGGTGCTGTGGCAGCAGCCCTGTCTGCCCTGTCCCAGCCCCATGGGAAGGACGAAGCTGGGGAAGGGCTGTGTTGGTTACTTCAACAAAGAACAGCAAATAAGCCGTCCTTGCAACAGGGTCAGAAGGATTTGAGAAGGATTAAAGTTCACAATTTAAAAACCACTTTAGGCTCTGTTCTGCCCCGTAACGCTCCGTACACTGCTATATTTGTGTACCCGGCGGGTCAGTCTGTCTCACCCCAGTCTGAGAGGATTCCCCCAAAATGCTCCTTTTCTTGTGCTTGTGGCTGACAGGAAGGCCAGGCTGAGGCTGTGTTTTACATTTTGTTGTGAAGCTGCCGTTTGTGGTTGCTCTCAACTCCTGTTGAGGAGTTTGTTTCCAAAAAGAGCTGCTGCCTTTGTGTGCCCCAGTCAGGAGATTGTTTCCACAGAAACTGGAGTGTCGTGGACGGTTGTGGCAGGCAGAGGAAGGTCACGACCAGCCCCCCGAAAAGAGGAGGGTGCCAAGCAAAACCCCTGACTTCAGCTTCAGTGGGGCACTGGCAGCTGTGCTTGCAAGGCTCGGTTGTGCACCATGAGTGTGCACTGGAGCAGCGAGGTCCTCCAGGCTTTGGAGCTGCTTCCAGCTGTGCAGTGATAGCGGGAGAAAGTCTCTCTTGTATTTGAAGGCGACTGTCACCGTGCACCGAAACGTCCTTGAATTTGTTGGTGTGAAATAGTACTGACACACACAGTGTTGCGTTAGTGCCTTCCCATGACAAATGGGATGGAGCGATGGCTTTCAGTACACTTTCTAATGTACTTCAGTACACTTTCTAATGGGTTTTCACTTCCCTCGGAGGTTTTCCTTGCCTTTGTCTTAAAAACAAAATCTTGAGAAATTTTTCTGATCCTTAAGAATGACACAGTCTTCTTCCTTCTCATCCCGCCCCCCCTCCCCCCATGCACCACAGGGTGGAAGCAGTGATGCTGCAGGCAGAGGCAAGGATATATCCTCCATGCGCAGGAGTTCTGAGTGGTGACAGTTTAACCCTTTGGAGCCCGTCGAGCATATGGCCAAACAGCTGTTCCCTATTTATGTCCTACAGCAGCTGCCCTCAGCCCTTGCAGCCACAGCCCTTCCACAGCACCAGCTGCTGGGGAAGCCGGGGAAAAAAGGGGGTTTTCATCCTCTGTGCACCCACACACTCCTGTTCCTCCAGACTGCCTGCCTGTGGGTTGCTGGCCAGCTGGGAGGCTTTGTTGCAGGTTATTAAAAGAGCACTGAAGTTTGGTGTGCTTGGGAAATGCACAGGCGTTTCTGTGAGTGGCCGCTTTAAAATTGAGGGGAAAATACAGATGCTTTTTCTATTATAACCAGCTTTTCTGTGAGTGGTGAAAGGGTTTCATTTGTAGACGAGCATTCACATTAGCGGAAAAGTTGGTTTTCATGCTGTGTTTTGTATCCATTTGTCAGCTTCTCCCCATCTTAAGATGTTTTGCTCACCCTTTAATCCCTGAAACCCTCTCTAGCCTGGGAACTTATTTATTTTCTTTTACTTCCTTTTAGCCCTTATCCATCCTTAATGTTGCATTTTATTTTAACCAGATGGGAATTAAGCAGCAGAATTCACTTGTGGACTGTTCCCAGTAGCTCCTGGTATTCCCCTAGCTCAGCATCAAGGTTGTACGGGTTGGTTTCTGTGCCTGCGGGGAGTATCTTTCCAAGATAAGGACTGAGCAAGTACTTTCCTCAGCTGAGTCTTCTGACAGAGTGGTGAGAGGAAGCCTGGTTTCACTAAATCATAGGAGGATGACCCATCATGGCAGAGCTTTGATGTGGTGGTGCACTGGCACAAGGAAGCTATTCAATACTTAATTATGCCACTGCTGATTGGGATCAGTGAGCTGCCTCCTAATACTCTGATTTGGTCATGGGACAAAACCCAGTGGTAGAGATCTGTATTTCTTCACTGCCATTTTAAAATAACCCAAATGAAAGAGTTTGAGCTTACTTGATGCGCAAATCCCTTTGAGCTGGAAAAGCAGGTGTGTGACTAATGCAAGTTTGGGATATTTTTAGTGTTCTTCCTTGAGTTGTTTGCCTGGTCCTCTCTGCACTTGGTTAGTGCTGTGAAGGTCACACAAAGATATTAAACAGTTGTAAAGAGTGCTGAGAGGGCCAGCTGGTCGGGATGGCACTCAACCAGCAACGCTCCTGCTTTTGAGATAGAGGGGTCGGGGAAGGGCTGAGAAGTACTGGCATGCTGCTTTCAAGATATCAAACCCAGCTTTCTTCACACCTCTAAGCTAGGGAATAGGTATGTGCCAGGAAACAGATCCAGGCATCAGAAAAGCAACAACGTGGTCAGTTTGTCTGAAAGGATTAGGAAATAATGTACAATCTGCAACCCAATAGTTGGGATCTCTTATCTTGCATGCTTCCCACTCAGCAGGGAGTAGCAGTATCCTCTCTCTGGATGGGGAGAAGATATGCCATCACTGAATATATCAGCAAAATGAAATGGCAGGAGGCTCCGCTTACTGCATTAGTATCTGGACTCCTATGTAATCAGCATTTGTTTTTCTGCTTCTTAGCTTTCATCTTGCATTGTGGGTGTTGAAATTGCTGTTGGTAGAGGATGAAATGAATCCATCCCAAGGACTGCTGCTGTCCTTACACAATGCTACTGTTTAGATGACTCTGGGAACTAAATTGTTTGATAACATCTCATGAAAAGACCCTAAAACTTGCTGAGGGGACCAGGACTGAAGGGAAAGTATGCAACTGAAGCCATCTAAGACTGAACGTCTCTCAGGAAAAGCCTTTGGGAAAAGTGGGGAAAAAAGTTGGGAAAAAATGAATAAAATAAGTCAGCCAAAATGACAGTTTATTGTCTTTATTTTTGCATAACTGGAAGGAAAGGATGCTCTTGGGAGCAAATAAGAACATAAATAATATATTTATTTTTCTCTGTGTATATTAGATATTGAATGAAATATGCTGGACTACCTTCAAAATACATACTTGCAAGAACCATGAGTGAATTGTCCTAATTTACCTTGCAAAGCAGAGTTGTTCTCGTTATGTCCTCCCACCTTGAATTGCCACATGCAAGAGACGTTCAGCAGAAGCTGGCCTCAACTCCAACTGTTCCCTCTGTTTCCCCTCCTTGTTCGTTCTTCTCTGTGTTTACCCACATTCTCTTGAGGGATGAGAGATGCTTTTCATTTTTTGGAAACTTCTGGCTGTGCTGTTGAGTCTGTGGTTTCCTGAGGAATGGTTGCATGGGGTTTCTGAACAGCTGCTCAGGGCAGACCTGGGCTGATGGCACCCGAGCCTTAAATCTCTTTCCATTACAGTAATGGCGTTTCCCCCAGAGGCAGGACAGCTATCTGTCTAATGGAACGACACATTTTTCAGTGCTGTCAGTCCTTAAATATCAAATAAGTAAATTAATAGAGAGCAGGTGAATGTTTCTTCAGAAGAAACTTTAATGTCATGTAGCAGTTCGATGCATTGCCTCTGGCGTAACTGCCTTGTCATAAAACCTGACATCATTTGTTCAGTTGTCTCTCATAATTAGAATTATTTGCTGCTTTTCAGGTTTGTTAATCATAAGTGATGTTAGATGTAGTCTGATACGAGCTAGAATTACGATGTTCAGATTGACTGACTGCATGGAAAGAAAGCACATTTCACTAGCAGACGGTGCAGCCTTCGTCAATGTACCTGACTGTTGATTGACAAATAGCTGAAGGAATGACTTATTAGGATTGCTCTAGCTCCAGCTTCCTGTACAAATAGGTCTTTTTGAGTAGTGTGACACTGCCACAGGAGCCTTTCATCAACAGACTTGAATGGGCTTTTACTCTGTGGTCACTGCCTTAATCCAGTGATGCAGGTGTGAAACCACACTACAGACTGAGAAGCTGTAGTGTTGGGTGGAGACTGATTTAGCTAAGCTGCAGTTGCTTGCCCTGTTGTGGAGTGTGAACCCGTAACCTTTGTCTGAAGTACTACTTCTCCCAACGAAGCTTTTTATTTCAAAACCAAAAAGGCAACAACGAAAGCCCTGCAGCTTTCCCCCAGCGTAACAGTTTGGAGTAACAGTGTGAATCAGCTGTTAATACAAGATGTCCCTAAAATGCTGTCAGTCAAATAGGAAAAAGTGGGTTAGAAAATCAGATGTCCAATAAATTGATCCCTAGACAGCAGTAGGGGCTCTTAGCAGCACGTGCAATGTGATAACTGCTGACTGCAGTTGAGGGTGAATGCAGAGAAACCTCTTCTGCTGTAGCGTGCTGCTGGATAGATGGCTTATAAAGGCATAGATGCAACAGTGTGAAATGTAGGTTAACAGGAGTTCATGCGGTTGTCTTCTTGAGAGAGGTTTTCAGAGCACACTTGGCCATGGAACAGGGAATTGTAGCATGTTTTGCTTCTCCCCTCTACCTGTTAAACCACAAACTCTGAAGAGCTCTGAGAAAATCCAGAGGGGGAAATTTTGATCATTTAAGTTGCCCCTCTTGGAAAAAGTCAGTGTTGAGCGGATAGCTCTCTGTATTTCATGGCAAACCTTCATCCCGCTGCTTCCCCCTGCCCCTCCTTCCCCCCGCCCCCCCCATGACTGTAAAGTTCAAGTAAATGCTTCAGTGTAAAATGGAGTCCTTTGTGTCCCATTGAAACCAATGTTCTTCTACTGTGCGTGCCCTTAGCCTTCAGCCTTCTTTATCTAGACTGCCTGTTCATATGGTGATGCTGTGTTGCATGTTATGTTCTAGAAAATAAATATCAGATACTTTCCCTATCTTTAAGTAGGTCAACCGTTAATCTAATTGATTAACTTTGTAGCTAGTCAGTTAAATAGATTTGCTCATATAAGGAGGACATATTTACCCACTGTATTGGTGTAACTCTCTGTGCAGTTTTATATAGAGGAATTGCAAAAAGCTTTGCTGGGCAGAACCTCAGGGGGAAGACCCGAAGTGGCCAAAACCTAATAGGGAAAGCATTGCAAAAAGCAGTTGAACACTGAGGTATTTTTTAAAAACAAGTTCAAAGATGTTTTTGCCTGAAATTTCAGGCTGTTAGCTCATAGCTATCTTCATTGGATGGTGATAATTCGAGGGTGTTATAAGCCAGTACTTTGCTGGAAACTAAACCATAAAATGCCCCTCTATTTTGACAAAGGAATCACTGCAAGATAATATTTGAGAGATTAGTTCCTTTGGGGAGTCAAGCAGCCGCTGCACTTTCACACTGGAAGCTTGAAGTAGCTGTAACAGCTTGTTCATGTTGTTGAGGAATGTACAGTGTATTATGGACGATCATTCAAAAGCTGCCATGAATTATCCATGGAAAAGTGCCCTCAGATAGGAGCCCCTTGATGGTTGGTTAGTTTAATTAATATAAACATCTCGCCGCAGCTTTACATTTTGGTTTAGCAACTCCTCAATTTGTGATGAGTCTTGGGACCGCCTGGATTTCAATTATCTCCCTGATGCTGGAGGTAGGGTTTTAACTTGATGTTAATTATGTTCCTCGAGGGAAATTCAGATGGCAAGCAATGGTTAGGGTTGTGCAGACAGCATAGCTTGCCCCAAAGTAAGTCTAACTTTAAGGAGTTAAAAGTGCTGTGCTACTTGGTTGCTGATTTAGAGAAGACCTTTTTTTTTTTTAAGGCCTTTGTGTGATGCTACAAATACAGAGTGTTACTGGGCTTGTATTCAAATAATTTATTCCACATTTTGCAATTTTTTTGTGAATCTTATGAAATATTTGCTTAAAAATTCCAGCATTCTTGAGGAGAAAACCTGAAAATGTGAACTGAATGTGCTGTAAATGCTAGAAAATGAGAAGATAGCTCAATTTCTTAAATTGCAGTATCTTTTTACCACTGATGTTGGCTGTGCTGCAGTCATGGTAGGCAAATAAGACTTTGCTGTAAAAATGATGGAATTAAGCGAAGTTGAACTTTCAGCTCAGTGCTCTCTCTTTGAGCCTGTTCAGATGCAGCACTCAGGAACTTCCATGTAACGAACCCCTTGGGAAACATCTTAGGCATTGCTGCCCAGAATCGTGTTTGATTTGGAGAAAGACCAGGTAGAAGATGGAAGGGAATTTGAGGACAGAGCAGACGGAGCCCTTTCATCTAATAAGCAGACACAGCACCTTCAGCCAGACCTGTGGTCGTAGATCAAATCGCGAGGGTCATCTTGCAATCTGTAGCATTCCCAATCTAACAGTGCTCATTTGTCCAAGATATCCCAGTATGCTATTTAGCGATGCTGTGAATTACTGCTATTTTCTGTTCATGGGAAAGAAGTCATGCTGGACTGGTGACCTGGGGGATACAAACACCCCTGGTACTGATGTGTGGGGAGGCATGGAGGGACAGCCGCACTGAAGCTGCTCTTTCATAGTGGGAAGCTCGTGGGGGTGGAAAGAGGGAGGCAAGCAGTGCCTGGCAGTTTGGAGTTAATGTGAAGGATGCGTGTTGTTTTTTCTGTCAACACACCCTCCTCCCAACTTTCTTGCACAATTTCACAATTACAATATTTCAGCTCTGGCTTCTACAACCACTTCTGCAGTTTCTGGAGGCAGATGTACTGAATTTTGTGGCTGTGTTTTGCTTTAGCAGGTAGTATGGCACACGGTCCTTCATGCTGAGTAGTTCCTCAGTATTCAAAACATGGGGAATATGGGTAAGGCTCAGCTCTTTTTATGTGAACAGCAAAGCACACACCCTTCTGAGAAACATCCTTATGCTGTAAATGCCTTTGCTCCCACAACCTGCTGGAATACGGGTGGGTATTGATATCTTTTAATAGATGGAGTAAATCAGCTTAGTGTGCAGGCTTTATGGCCTTTTTTTAAGAGGGGAAATTGAGTTGGTGTTACCATGACCAGGTTTTCATACAAAGCTTCCATTTGCAAAGCTCTTTCTCACTGTACTTTATCAGCTGGGGCCAGATCTTATTAAAACCCAAACAGTAGCCAGCTCTGACTATTAGCTTAATGGTTTAATACCAGCTTCTCCATAAAGTAGCAGCAGCAGGTTATTTAAAACATGTAGGTCAGATTGGCCCGGTGTTTTCCAGTGAGATTATGTAAAGACGTTGTTATTAAAACTCTCAAATACAGTAGATGCACCTGGTGCAGGATATTTTTTTTGCTCCGCTTCGCTTTCTGAGGTCCTATTGCAAAGTATACTCTAAACGGATTTTTAGTCTTTACTTCCAAATGTGATGTTAACACCACAGTGTTTCTGCTGACTCTTTTGCAATGGTATTCTTAATGTAAATGTTCCACTACAAATGTTCCTCCATTTAGCCTCAAGTTTAAAATTAAAATGTTTTCCTGTGAGAAATCCCGTACTCCTCCTTCTGCAGGAGGGCTGCAGTATAAAACAAAATGGAAAACGAATGCTAAGTAGCCAGCCCATCCCCAGTTTTTGGTTATCAAAGCTAGTAGCTGCAGAAAGTAAATTATTTAAATGACCTGCATTTTTAATTCACTGTTTCTTCAAGGGTATTACTTATAATTTAAGGTGCTGGATTATTTTTTGTTCGAAGGACAGTTTACTATGTAATATACCTCCTGCATTATGGAAAAACTAGACTTTGTTATAACTACAAGTAGATGTTTACGTACGCTTAGGGCTATTTGCTGTAAAGCTCCAAAAGGATCCTTAAATATTTAGGGTAGCCTGTTTCCTGAGATGGTAAAATCCTTAGGTGCCTTCTGTAGGAAGTAAGGAAAAGGGCAATATTTACATACAGAGAGGAGACAGATGCTCATCTGCAGGAACCTCAGCGCTGCAGAAAAGGTACCATTAACAATCTCTTGTAAACTTTGGTGTTCAAAGGGCAACAATAAAAGTACCACTCGGCACTGAAACTCAAGGATGTCTTTCTACAAATCTATCTCCTTGCTTAGTTGCTCTTAATTGGTTTGGTAATTGGTGTGACAGCTTTTTGTGGGAGCAGCAAGCCACTGCATTCTGGAAACAGTTTGGTATGTTCTTGGCATTTTAACTGGCTCGGTTTAATATTACCAGTTCACAAAGCAAGGGTGGGGAAAATAGATTTTGATGTGACTCTGTGAGGATGGAGATGGGTAACAGTGAATTTTATCAATCCAAGAAAATGACAATTGTTACAATCTACACAGGCAGGTTCAAAATACATAGCCCGTTTAAAAAATAATTCTTAAGATTCACAGAAATAAAGACTTTTTTTGTGAAGAGCAGTGATGGAAAACTGCAGCACCCTTGGAGGAAGGAAACAGATGGCAGGAAGGGCTTCCAGATACTTGACAGGCTGCAACAGACTTAAATGCAGGCAGTGATAAATGGGCACGAGGTGGGGTTTTGCTGTAGCTATTGTGGTTTAGTCTTGATAAAATGTCTGATGTGCTGTATGTTAGCAGTACCAAAGTTTTATGTCCTCTCTGCTTTGGTGGTCCTTACGTAGCTGCTGTGGCCACTGGGGTGCTATGAATGGGAATGAAGATCCAGGCACTTCTATGAAAAATGAAGTTTCTACATCTGACTAATAGCAGGACTTAATGTTGAGTAATAGCAAGTGAGAAGTGAAACTGAATTTAATTTTTGCGTCTAGGTTATTCAAGGCTGTGTGGCAAAAATGGCCATGTGAGGCTGATAATTAAAAAAAAAAATTTTTTTTGCATGCATATGAATGAATCATCCCTCCACTTTCATCAAGTGCAAAGGTATGGATGCTGGGATTTCCTATCTTGGGAGTTTTATCAGGGACAGAAGTGGGTAGCAGTTGGTATTTTTATATCTCGCTCAGACTGCTGGGAACACTAGAGAGCTGCACAGCCAGCGCCCTTCCTGTAAACACTGTGCCGAATTTCACATTATTGACTGTAATAGATAATAGACTAATGTACACTGAGGAAATCCTATAGCTTCTGATAGGAGCTACTGAGCTAGACTTCTGTGAGGCTGTTTGAACCTGAACAGTGTCATGGTTTAGCCCCAGTCAGCACCACACAGCCGTTCGCTCAGCCTCTCACCGGTGGGATGGGGGAGAGAATCTGAAGAGCACAAGTAAGAAAACTCATCGGTTGAGATAAGAACAGATTAATAATTGAAATAAAATGAAATAATAATAAATTGTAATGAAAAGGAAAGCAACAAGAGAGAGAGAGAGGAACAAAACCCAAGAAAAACCAAGTGATGCAACCACTTACCACCTGCTGACCGATGCCCAGCCAGTCCCGGAGCAGCGATTGCTGCCCCCCGGCCAACTCCCCCCAGCTTATATAGGGAGCATGATGCCATATGGTATGGAATAACCCTTTGGCCAGTTTGGCTGTGCCCCCTCCCAGCTTCTTGTGCACCTGGCAGAGCATGGGAAGCTGAGAAGTCCTTGACTAGTGTTAAGCACTACTTGGCAACAACTAAAACATCAGTGTGTTATCAACAGTATTCTCATATTAAATCCAAAATGCAGCACTATAGCAGCTACTAGAAAGAAAATTAGCTGTATCCCAGCGGAAACTGGGACAGCAGTTAAAGCGCCTCCTCCTTTTAGATATGGATAGGACACAACCGATTTTTCTTCCTGGGATCAGCCTGCCGTTGCACAGGAAGATGGATATGCTGCAATGTAAGGCTAAAACCTTCAAGCCTTGGCATGAGAGTACAACTCCACAGGGTTATTTAGGCACATGATTTCCTATTGCTTAAAGCCGCTAATACTTAACAAAGGTTTCCTCCTCGGAGTTTGCAACGTGTTTTTATAGGGCAGTTTAGCCTTTTTGCCCTGGGTGCTGTTTTCCCCTTCACTAAATGGTCTTGTGGCCTCTCAGACCTTCTGTATGAGTTTGCTTTCAACCGTGAGGTAGTGTGTACTGTTTCTCAAAATCAGCTCAAGCAGGAGCTGCTTTATTTTCAGGCGAGGCGGAGCATGGGCAGGGAGCTGTGCAGGCTGCGTACGTGACCGAGGACAGCTAAGTAAGCAAGTACTTACCATGAGCAAGCAGTTGAAGGAATGCAGACTGGGACAAATGACTTTGGGGTAATCTGTAGAGCAGGAAAAGCAATTAAGTTGGAAAGTATTCGCCCGGGCTCAGGAGCCTGTGTGTTCTTATGGTCCTGGTTTTTGCTGCTATCTGGATAGCTTCTGAATAATGGTGCAGTGCTGCTTGAAGTGATTGGTTTCACATCCACTACTTAACTGTGTGCAACCAAAACTTCTTAGCTTGTAGGGTTTGGGCTGAGGCAAAGCCAGGGTATGTATAGATGAGACTCTCTGCCTCGAGTTCTGGAAGTTAGTTCTAGAAAATATGGCCGGAAGGGACTTGAAGCCAGAGTCTGTTGCGTACTGTTAAAATGAAACCATCTGGATGAGATGCTGTTAGTCCCACTCAGAGTACCCAGACCATACTCAGCACGAGCAATGGCATAGAACAGCCCATAGGAATGTCTTTGAGACAACCTGGTCCTGGACCACTTAGGCCTGTAAACGCTACAGATAGTTAAGTGTGAATATGATGGCCTCCTCTGAGCAGAGAAAAAAGCCCTAAGAAAGTGCTTCTCTTTTGCAAAATCTCAATTAAGGGAGAAAGTGAAATGGCTGTGTCCTGACTTGACTTGCTGATGTAGTATTAGAGTGGACTGTAGGGAGAATCTGATGGAGCAGCCTTGATTATCCCAATGATCTGTCACTGAGATAAGTTGCTACTTAGCATCTGATTGAAAAGGTTGTGAGATAAGATTTGGTTATTTGTAATCTGCCTTATTGCTTGCTGCTTCTCTTGTTGTGGCCAAATTTAATATTAGTCTGAAGTGATTGTGTCCCGTAGCAAAATAACGTCACAAAATTTTGTGGTGTATTCAGCATGCTCTTAATGCAGCATTTTTGGGTGATGGGTTACTTCAGCCAGAGCTCACTGTTCAGATGCATAGCTTTTGCCTTTTGGCTTGGAAACATAATGACAGTGCTTCAAGATTGAGTTGCTTTATGCATGTTTTAATTTGAATGGCTCGTGTTAGGTAACTCAGAGGGCTCCATGCAGAAGAGGGCTCCGTTCTGTCTGTGCAGTGTCTGCGCAGGCAAATGGAGATGTTAAGTGTGTGGCAACATTCGCATGGACCTGAGGATGACAGAATGCATTTTGTTCGGAGGAAATACTAACAAGGATGTCTGGATTGCTCTTTTATTAATGTCTTGATACTTTAAGTTTTGCTTCAGGATCCATCCAAACAAGGGGGAAAAGTAACCAGCTAGTGTGAAAGAGGGTCCAAGTGTATTGCATAGTATCTTTTGCCCAGTCTTTTGCTAGTCTGGAAGAGCAAAAAGAAGTAGAGTTGTCATTAAATTTTCCTTTTTGGGCAATAAAGATCGCAAATAACATATTTAGTCACACCAGGATTACAGTTAATCCTATAGGTCACATCAAAGCAAGTCTCTATCATTGAAGTTGCACACCCTGGTTTTTGCCTCCAAGGCTTGTCCACTCGTGGAGTCTGTAATCTGCTGGCGTAGTGTTTACTAGGAAGAGCTACCCCCGGGAACTGCCAGTCTGCCCTGTGTGAAGCAATTAAAACACTGCCAGAAAAGATCTGGCGAGTGTCTACCTGGTGAGTCACTGAGCAGAGGGAACATAGTGCTCTGCATCATCTTCCCCGGTCTTGCTGAGTGCTTCACTACCTACCTGGGGGTACAGACACTTCATTTTTCAGAAGTGAAACCGCTGCTTTGTGATCCAGGCATAAAACTGTTGTCACGTATGCCAAAATGGAATTCCTGCCTGGTTTTGTTTTGTCTCCTTTGGTGTTTGTATTGGCTTGGTATTTTCATATTTTGTATCCAGTGTCAGTATTTGTTTCTGGGAAGAAAGTTTTGCTTAAACTTTAATTTCTGCAATTTGTTTGTTTAAACTTGTTGGCAACTTTAAAATACTGCAGTCTGCTCCATATGCTAGTATCAGTGCTGCTATTATTGTGACAGACTTCCAAAGTAAAAAGCAGTAATTGGGCATGGAATGTTTTTTATTAAATAGTTGGGAGTATTTTAAGTTATAATAATATTTGGGAATATTTTGAGCTATTTTGTGGACAGTTTTTAATAAATGTAGGGTTACTTTGGCTTGTATTGAGTCAAGATTGTACAGCTCTGAACCCAGGGAAAGCTTTTTTTTCCACCATATACTTACAGTGTATAACCATAACAGTATCAATATGATAGGAAAGAACCGAAAATTACTGATTGAGCACAGCAAAAGCTGCGAGGACAGACAGGTGTGTGTTGTACGTGACCAAATGAATGGATGGCTCATTAGAAAAAAATCGAGTTGGTGTATGTTGTGAATTTACCAATGAGCAATGGCATCTAGACTGGTTGGCCAACTTGAGACTTGGAGCTGACACTTCAACAGCATGATGTAGTCCTCGAAGGTCGAAATAGCATAAGCCTGATGGAAGCACTGAGGAAATGCAAAACGGGAAGGAAAGCAATGATTTTAAATACATTGGTAAAACTAGACCGGAGGGAAGGAAAGCTAAATCTGAATGAAGCAGCAGTACACATATCAAAAAAAGGAGATATTAGCATTACTGAAACACAGACTTAGTTATGAGCTTCAATACTAGGATGGATGGGAAAAGCACATCTTTGCTGCTTTTTCAGAAGGAATCCACAAGCACAGCCTGGACATAATGATCTTGAGAAAGGGTTAAGCAGAAAGCAGCCCCCCATAGCTAGGTCTGTCAGTCGGGTGGCCATGTCTCCAGTGATCAGGAAATGGGGCTAGAGTGTGCTTTGAGTCTGCCTTTTTTTGGCAGTGTTTCACTTAAAGTGATGCCTGAACATCATCAAAAAATGGAAGCAATCCAAGACTTTTAAGACAGAGAACAAGACTGAAAAGGAGAGCTCATCTGAGTCATCCATGTCAAGTTGTTTATGTTTATATTTGAGAATACTGAAAACACAGATTTTTTTTTTTTTTCAAGGGTTGAGGATGCTGCATTCCTGCTGATCACAATAAAATTATTTCAGTGGGAGTTTGGTTCCCCAGGAAGAAGCTGAGCAAAGTGCAGAGAGCAAACAGTCTGGGGATGGAGCCCTGTATAACCCCTGTAAAAAGCTGGAGCAGGAAAGGTGAGGAGAAAAATGGGAACAGACTAAACCACAAGAAGCAAAGGAGCAGACAATTAAAAGGAGGAACATGGCTGCTTGTGCCAAAGGCAGCTGGCAGGCTGGGCAAGAAGGGAATGGGTTGCCGAATGTTGTCTGGAGAAGGTAATTCTTTCTGGCTTTGAGTTATGGCTCTGATTCATAGAATATTTAAGGAATATATCTGTATTTTTCATGATGAGTAGCCTGAAAGCGAATGCTGGAAATTTGCCTTCTGTGTAGAAACTTCTTTGCTGTAGATGTATGCCATGAAAGGGAGTGGGACTGAAGCGAAGTCCATTAACAAATTCCTTTATTGATGGGAGTGAGAGGTGAATGCTCTGTGCCAGATGAAATACTCAGTTAAAAAAGTGCTTAACTGTTGAATTCCTTTTCAAAAACTTAATAAGTAGCATACGCAGGTTTCTCAATACCAAAGTCAGCTTTCAAATTAAAAAAAGGTGTTGGAGGAAGGCAGTACGGGGTATATTTCAAAAGTTAGGGTTCAGATGCAACAAAAAGATCATACTTCATGTTGGATTGGCCAACTGTTATAATAAATTGTGATACTCCAGAGAGTTGGCCTTGCTGTGGGTACTTCATTGTGCAGTTTCCCATTTATCTGGGCTTGTTCCATGATCTTAGGAGCAATCACTGGTGCGAGTTGATGTATCCATCTGTAGTCCTAGGTAGATATATCTAACTTCTGCATCTATTTAGAGAGCATGGGTATTTTGAAGAGGTTTCTGAAAATAGTCTGTGTCCTTGTTATCTTATCTGATCTCTTATTCAGTTCAGACTGTGAATTTCACATAGGAATTCCTGTAATGAGATCTCCCTGTTGTGAATGGAAAGCTTTTGTGCCCAAAACTTTTAGGTAGACTGTTCAAATTTCTGCGGACTCGGAAGCCTGAGTGGTGATGAATTTATTGCTTCCCTTGGTACACTGCTCTTGTTAATCTAGCCCAGCTTGCTTCTGCAAAACAGAAGCAAGAAAGCAAGAATTTGTAACAAACTCAAATGTTTGCTTACGCTGTCGTTCAGGAAGAATACCCTTCTAACTAGCTATTTGAACAAATCCAGATGAGAAAGGGAGAGTTGGGGCGGTTGTATTCAGACTGCATTATACAGTGATGAAGATACATATAGTCACGTACCATGGCATCTTCATTCAAGAGAACAAGGAGTAAAATGGGCTTCCTGCTGAACGGAGCTGCCGGCTCCTTTTGCAGGCAGAGGCAGGCACAGCATCTGAGTTAGGCCATTGCACCAGTGGGTCTAAAACCAGGCTCTGCTGTACAGGGAGCCAGGGTCTGCTGGCCTCGCAGTGCAGGCAATCTGAAATACCACTCTGGAGGTCTGTGATGGTGTAGTCGCTGCTCTGATTGTGACCCTTAATGTCTAGAGATAATTTTGGTCCAGCTGTTATAAATTAGGAACCACATTAGACTTTATTTCATCTGACATGTAGGCAATTATTTAATTCTACTTTTCTGTATTAATAACTACATGCAGGAGGCAGTTTTTAGCCCTACTTCACTGCTTTGAAATAAAAACCTACATGCTTTGAATTGCATGGTGTGTACAACCTGAGTAACAGGTTACAGGACTGCTGCTTCCTACATGGTGACACTTACGCATCTTGAATATTACCATAGAAAATGGTCCCTGAGGACTATTCAGGATGGTTGAATATTCAGTAAGTTTGCAGTTTGTTGAAAATGTCTGGCAGCAGTGTCTCATTTTTAAGTGTATAGGTGTTTGTAATGGGTTTCTGTGGCTAGGTCTTCAGGATATGGTTTTCTTCTGCTAATCTGAAATGCAGTCTCTGAAACATAAAAACCCCAAACCAAGATTTATTTTCTGTGGAGTATGATTGTCACTTAGTTGAATTTTGCATATTAAACTGGTTTTGCTTACACTTTCAAGTTTAGGGTTTGTGTAGATGTGTATCACCTTGTCTAGGGAAAAGTCCATAGCTATGTGTGTGCATGCGGTTTCTTACAACAGCAGGGATAAACCTGTGGTGGTACTTGCAGGGCAGATTCTGATTGTGCTGAAAATGCCCCTAAATAATTTATCTTTGAAGATGCCATATATGAAATTTGAAGGCATTGCAAGCTACCCAGGAGAGCACAGTATAGAGGATATAAAGCCTTTCACGGGAGGCTGCTGGCTTTTAATCTCTTTGTGCATGGGAGAGAACTCATTTGAAGACTCCACTCAAAGGGTGAGTGTCAACAGGAAGCGGGGGGACATTCAAGGGGCCACTGAAGATAAGCTGCCACCCCGCATCTGAGGTTACCATTCTGGCTTACGATGGAAGAAACCTTGGTGGGAGAGCACTTTGCTGTTGCTGTGTGGCATCTGAAGAGAGGGCTTTCCTTTGCAAAGTTGCTTGTCTGGGTCCCATCTCATTATTTTTAAATTTTGTGTTTAAAATCATCTTCATAGGAAGAAATCTCTCTTGTTGCATAATAGCTGCAGGCTGGCTTTTGAATGTTGACTTTCCATTTACACACCTGATTTAAATGTGTTGCATCAGATTGAAGAAACAGTTAGCATGTTAGTGGCAGGACAGCTGCTTTGCACATCAAACGGTTGTAGAGGGTGGCAGATACTATAGCTGGCAACTGTGTAGTAAGAACGAAGTGTTGCCACACTCGTGGAGGTCTCTGGCATCTGGGGAGCTCTGGATCCAAACTGTGTGGCTTGGATCTGTCTCCAGTAAGGAAGGTTAGCTTGCTCCCAGTCTTTGCTCTGACTCCCAGCGCTACTGCAGCAAAGCTGGGGGTCCTGCGCAGAACTGGGTGTTGTTTTTTGTATGTACTTGTTAACTTCATTGCACAGCCTGATATCTGAAAGGAAGAAGTAATTAAAGAAAATAAATAGGGTGGGTAGGGAGTGGGGGAAACCTCTGGTTTCTCTGTGGCAGTAGAATTGACATTTTTCAGATTGTTTATGCTTTGTCAGAAAATGTTTTGTTCAGCCTTTGTTTTCTATTGAATCCCATGTGCTTGGTTAGCCTCTTTTCAAATTAAAAAAAAAAAACCTCCATACATGGATTGAAAGCTTTATCTGTTTATCTCCTCATTAAAAAGACTGTCTATGAAATGTGCTGACAGGGCTTTTTACTCTTTTGCTTTCTATACTCATCGCATTTTCTACTGAAAGCCTCCCCTCTGCTATTTCTGTTCTGTTGTAAATGGGGCTTTCTGGTGGTAGAGGCTCTGGACACTGTTCCTGGCTCCTCACAGGCTGTGTCCATTGCCTTGGGTAGGAAACCTTGAATGTGCAATTCATACAGCAAGGAAGCCGGTTTGGGCATATGGGCTCAATGCCCTGAAAGACAGTTTTCACAGCCTGGAGGTCGCAGTATCAAACATGGTGGGAAGCACATCACAGGTCATCTTCCAGTTAGATGTTTAAGCAAGAGGCCACGTTTTGAGAACAGCATGCAGAGCGAGCTGCCTGAGCTGGTGAGGGAGAGCTTCAGTGGAACCTGAGCTACTCAGGAAACTCGGTCTCAGGACTTCTGGAACCACTTTAACCAATTGCTGGGCAATCTGCTTGGGAAAAAAAAAAAGTAGGCATGTCGAGCATTACACAGTCCAAACTGCTTAAGAGATTGCTAGTGGCTGAGTCTCCTCACAGCCATATTGTTAATATTGGTATTACAGTAAAGTGATGAAAAGTAAATTTTGATTACAGAAGAAATTGTGAAGAGTAACTTTTGGCATAAGTTGTGTTTGTACTAATGTAATTTAAATTCTACCAATAGAAGCAATAAAAATGGCCACTATTACCCCAGCAGGGATAATGTGAGGTCTGGACTTGAGATGCTGGGCCGGTGATCTCCAGCCTTTGCCAGTCTCCATCATTGGCATGGATTATCCATCGCTATTTGCTCTGCTTTAGCTCTAACTTCCACCACACGTGAGCAGTTTAGGAGAGTTTGGTGGTTTGTGAACTACCATGTTACACCATTAAAAAAAGATACAAATTTTTATACATGTCTCTCTAATCAAAGCGTGTCTATTTTTGCTTCCCTTTGCAGGTAAGGGAGTTTAGACTAGATTAAACCAAATAACTGTAGGTTCCTGTACTGTAGGTTCCACTTGCATACAGTTGTGTGCCTCATTCTCCACTGTGATTAGAGAATTTAAACAAAAAAAAAAAGGAAAAAAATTCTCACTGCAATAAACAGAAATGCAAAATTGGTACAGGAAACGCATCAAAGTGCTCACGTGCCAAGTCCCACAAAAGACACAGTCGCCTGCGGGGTAAGAGCGTGGTCACGGATGGGCAGAGTAAACACTTTGTTCTGGTTTTCGCTCAGCTTTCGCCTGCTCATCTCTTGTACAAAAAAAATCCCGTGCAGCAACATGAACTTTGTGATGTTTGATATGTAGAGCAGACAGCTGCAGGCTCAATTAATTCCCCTCTCTGATTTTTTTTCATGGTATTTTTTTTCCAGAAGGCTGTAGTGACTTCCAAACCCTTACGGGTGAGTGGCATTTATGGCTTGTTGACTTTGATTGAAATGAAGCGCAGAGTCCCGCTCACAAAGAGAGCGGGTTTGCATGCGGAAGTCTTCACTGGGTGTTTTTTCGGGTGGGTGGACAGAGCTGCTGGGTAATCTCTGGGGGTGCTTCCCCATAGCTTCACTGGCATTCATCTAACCCAAAGCAAATTAAATTTTGGGTGCTGGGTGCTGAGGCTGAGCCTGTCTGGAGTAAAAGCAAGCCCTGAGAGGTGAGAACAAGCAGCGGGCTATGGAAGCGGAGGGGAAAGCAAAGCATGGCAGCCTGACGTGCAGGTGCTCATGCACCCTCCTTGGAGCCTTGTGTACTGTAAACACACCCGAGGAAAAGTCGTCCACCGCCTCTCTTCCCCTCCACCCACACATGCAGTCTCCCTGTGTCTTCGGTAAGCAGGAGGAGAAGCTCATTAGTGCGCTCTGCCAGCGCACACACCTGTAATTTAAACACGTTCATCTACGACAGCCCGACGTGCCTGGTGGTGTCTGACACTTGGATGGCAATACCTGGGCGTAGGAGGTGCGGATGAGGAGTGGAGCCAAGCGCAGAGCTGGGTGGGGGGCTTGCTGCGGAGCCCTTACCAGCTGGCTAATAAACGTGGGGAAGGGGGCAAAGCATGGGACAGTGTGTGGGCATCTCAGCTGGGAGAAAGAGTGGGAACCCACCAGTTTGTCTGGCTGCTTTAGAAACTGCCCTTCTTGAACATGCTTAATTCACGCCTGTGGATCTGTATGTTGTTTTTGTAGTCAAGAGGGTTGTGTTGGCTTTTTTTTTAATAATAAAAAGTGATTAAAGAACAGGCTGTGCTAGGCCAATTGACTAATCGCTTCATTTTTTTAGCTAATAGATTAGATTTTGTCAAAAGCACTGTCTCCCCTTCCCCAGTAGTAAAGCAGCATGATGCCTGATACATGCCTGCTTTATGGTACCCTTTTTTTAAGCTTCTGGCATTTCACATAGGTGACTGTGGGATATTCTAATGAAGCTGGAGTTATTAAAAAAAAAAATCTATTACATTTCAGGGATGTTTGGGCTTCATGCTTCAATAGTGCTAATTAGATATGTGACCCATTTTCATTCTGCTTTAGCTCCTGGGGATGGTGGAGCCTCATTATAAATACAAGGATAGAGAATGCCCATGTTCCTTACTCTAAATAGCTTCTTCATAAAATGCCCTAAGGGCTTTAGCATGTTTTTTATGTGGACACTGATTATGTTTTCTTTTTCTTTAAGTTGGGAAGTGGGTCGGGGGGAGATTTCTCTCCTCAGAAGTAAATAATTGAGCATTTTTTTCTTTAATTTGGAAAACCTAGTGGCAAATCAAGGTCCTCTTGAATTTTGAGTTTGCCTTGTTTTTATTGACAGGAGAATAAACTTGAATGCTTCTTAAGCATAAAAATACTTTTAATATTACAGTAGCTTCCCATTAACTGATATTTTTAGCCAATAGAGTCTGCACAGCCCATCTCTTCGTGAAATGTGCTGAGTGTCTGGCTGGATGCTGACAAAAGGTAGCAGCCGTGAGAGGTACTTGTTGAGAAACAGCCTGCCAAAAATGCACTTCGCGATGCAAAACTGAGGCTGGAAGAAGCAGACAGCCTGTTCCAAAAACTGCTCTCGGAAAGCTCTCGAGTTTTGTGCTTTTTTCGGCAAAACTCAGTTGTTTCCAGAAGACTCGTAGAAAGCCAACCAACCACAGAAAGTGCCAAACTCACTTTGGGGAGAACCCTGGGTGAGACCTGGGGATAAGTGTAAGTTTATTAAAAATTATATAAATATAAATGAATATAAGATAACAGAGCGTTGCCAGGCAGCTGTCAAAGGAGCTCTGGCTCCCACATCTCTGGGCTTCGCTGAAATGACTTCTTACATTTCGAGCATCTTGCCTGCCTGTGTATGAAATGGTTGTTCTGAACTTTGCTGATACACCTTGTAGGCAGCAATTTAGCTTGTGAGCGCTGCTGTATTTGGTGTTACAGTACTGATGTCCCTGTGGGCATCCAGTGCTATCTTAAAAAAAAAAAAAAAAAAGAAATAAAAATTCAAGGAATAAGGGTAAAGACTAGCTGGAGTCAGCTCTCAGCAGTGCAGTGGTCACTTATGACTAAGTAAATTTTTGTGTTTTAGCTGTGTCAGTGGGGTTAATCTGAAAGCAGGCAGGGGGAGGAACTCTCCTGTCACTTTGCTTTTAATGACTACACTAAATGAAAAGGTAAGCTGGGTTTTACCTCTGAATTTACTGATCTGAGGACTTGTTCATAAACCCACAGCTCAGAGGCTTGCTTTAAAATTAAGTCTACTAAACAAGCAGGCTGTGGCAGAGGAGTTTGAGGCAGGTTAGTATAACTTTAGGATGGATTTCTGGCCATTTTGCTGGGGTGCTCTGACAGGTCTTTTGGCGCAGAGGAATGCAGGACTGTGCTCTTTGCAGCTCCTTCCTTTGCATGATAGTTTGACGTGTGTGCAGCAGATGATGAAGTTAACCTTTTCTGTTTGCAGAGGGGGAGGGAAATAACCTTTTCAAAAGCTGTGTTTATCAGTATAAACATAACTTTTTACATTGT
Organism: Ciconia boyciana; assembly: GCF_034638445.1. Classification (NCBI taxonomy): domain Eukaryota; kingdom Metazoa; phylum Chordata; class Aves; order Ciconiiformes; family Ciconiidae; genus Ciconia; species Ciconia boyciana. The sequence continues at coordinate 12,709,052 of NC_132935.1, forward strand.
AAACATGAGCAACATGACTAGATTTTGGGTGGCTGCTTTATTGCTTATATCACGTTCCCATTTGGAGTATGTTAGGTGCTGTCATCAGTGTCCACCATGAGAAAGCTGCTGTCTAAAAATGCCCAGTGTACAACAGAATGAGAAGGACTTCATGTAGGAATGATTTAAGCTGGAATCCTACAGTTATTTAAGCCCCTGTTTAGCTTAATTCACTGTAAATATGCAGGGCTACACAGAGCAAGTAAAGGTTAACGCATTTATAAGCCTTTGAAGATCAGAAACAAACTTGATTTCATTTTGAAATTTGCGTTCAGTTGTGATGCCTTGCTGCGAAATATTCCTCAGAAGATGTTGGTGGCATGTTGCATGGCTGTTTGCTTTGGTCATGGGTTATTTTGCAGTTTTTTATCAAAAATCCATTTCCATGTTTTTCCTTGTCTTCCACTTGTTTTTCTTAATCCCTCTATCTTCATTTTTTTTTCCCTGCATATCTTATTCTCAGAAATTTGAGCTATTTTGGCTCACTGCAGAGTTTGAAAAGAAGAAAAGTTATTGAAAATAACTTTTGAAGATTTTCTCTGCATAGAATCATTGAATAGAAGTTAGCTACTGCTGGAGCAGTCTTCAGCCTCAGCTGATGGTGTCCTGAGAGTTAGGTAATGTTGCACTGCACAAATGTACTGTGCTCTGCAGCTGTTGATAAACTAGCTTTGCCTTGCAAAAAAAGAAAAAGTGGGGAAAACTGCCTTTCAAGTGGTGATTTGGCTGAATTTTTTGAATGCATATACCCAAACGCAGCTTATTCCTCAGGAAAGCATCTGAGTTAGCGGGGCTGTGGTGGAGGGCGTCTTGCCCGCTTGCTCGGAGAGGAATGCAGCTCCGTGTCAGGCCCTACATGCCGCACTGTTTTTTTGCATTCCACTGGAGATAGTGCCTGGGACTTTCTCTTGAGAAGAAAACCAGAAAACACCTGTTACTGCTGGCAGCTGGTGCCTCAACAGCAAATGGACAGACGGACGGATGGATAAGGGCTCCTGCATTCCTGCCTACAGAACACATAGGCTTGTAAAGTCCTGCTCGGGAATAAATAAAGTTTGTCTTGAAGAAAAATGAGTGATGTTCTGTGGCATGACTAAATGGATTAGACATGCTATGGATGTGTTATCTAGGAATTTTTAAGGAAGCTGATGGCTACATCCCAGAGGTTTGGGTTTTTTTTCCTTTAAATTAGCTCACCAACTAAATATGTTGAAACGGTGCATGTATAATTGAATGAAGCTTTCTTCTTTGGTGGGGCTGAAGTATAAGGGGATAAGGAAAGGGTTCTAATTAAATTGTAGGTACATGTGCAGGATTCTGCTCTAAATAAGATCACAAAGTCCAGATATGTTCTCAGGCATAAAGACAAGTACAAAAAAGTTAATTTATATGTTTAGTCTTTCAAAATAATATTTTAGGCTGGATGAAACAAGCTATTTTCAAATCTCCTGGATTAGACCAGACAGAGTAAACATCTCTAAATAACACCTTCTACTGTGAGCACTGCATTTGACAGCCAGGCATGCAGGCAATGGGTACAGAGTTTAAAGCATCTTAACCAGATTTTGTTGTTCCACTGATTAAAAAGGAGCCACATAAACACCTGAAGAAGCTATAGGCTTGTGGTTGGCAAATGGTTGTTTTTGAAGGCTTGGTGTTGTTACAGAAGAACCATTTAAACACATTGATCTGTACAAGATGCTTTGTTTCACTGTCTGGCTGGATGGCTGGGTACATTCTCTGGTGTGGGGATCATGACGTGCCAGTAATTGCAGTTAAATGAACATGGCTGGCTCTCAGGCAAATGAAACCTAATTTGTCACAGCTGTCAGAATGATCATGTCATGTTTGTTGCCTTCAGGAGCAGTTTTAGGCTGCAAATCCTGTTAAGGTCCCAGCTTTTTCTTGTTAAATATTGCACAGCATGTTTGCTGACCCTAGTATTTATCTTGGTGGGTTTTTTTAAAGGCAAACACACCAATTCTGTCTCTTACATAAGCTGGGGTTGAACTTCTGTGAACCTTAGTCATGTGGGCTAGAGCTTGTTAATTTGGTGGACTTGAAGGACTTGAGCATAGCAGTAATTTGAAGGTTTGCATAGAACAGTAGAAAGATTTGCTTGCGGATTCGTACGGTTAGGATTTTGGAAATCATGCTTCAAATTAGCTTTTAAAGAGCAGCCCTCCCAGGCTGGATTGAACGCGTAGTTACGCTTTACATCGTCAGCAGCAGACAAAAGCAGCACAGCAGCTTCGAATTTTGTGTTCGTGCCAGCGGGAAATACAGTAGAATAAATGCAAGACTCCATTCGTAATGCCTCAAAAAAACACAGTAAGGTGTAGGCCTCTTGAAATCCCCCTTAGTCATAATTTCAGTATTTATTTGCTTTTGTTTGTAGATTAACAGATTGGGTCTAAATGGGATAGAGCAAGTACTGTTCTGTAAAACAAATGCTAATTTTTGAATGTTAAGCCTGAGGGAGCGGAGAGCTTTCCTGCTCTATTCTTCTTCTAAAAAAGGGAAACAAGGTTTAAAAAAAAGTATTTGGATCCCTGAAATACCTGTAAGGCTGATTTCTCCTCCCTCTGTGCTGGTGGCTGCCGTAGAGCTCCAGAGAAAGAGGTGAAGGGTCTGTGTCCATAGCGTGTTACAGTGCAAGGCTGGAAAATGTCAGTGGTGTTCGTGGACCTACCTGGAGGGGGACGAGCTCTGAGCTTTCAACAGAGCAGTCGTGCAAGCACATTGCTCATGGTTCAACATGTGCAGTGGCTGTCCCCTTTCTTGGTAACTGCTGAGTCTTGGGGAAATGGCAGTGTGTCTCCTCGGGCTGCAGCTGCCCCTCTCTATGCCACCTGCCCCAGCCTCTCGGGGATGATGTTGGGGACACAGCTGTGTCCGCCATCAGCTTATCCCTGCAGTGGCTGCCCTGGCGGGATATCTCCAGGGCTGTCCTTTCCTTTCTTCACCCTTGCTCCTGAGGAGCAGCATGCCAGCCCTGGCACTTCTAATCTCCCCAGCAGTTCTGGGGCTTGGGAGGGAGAGCTAGGGCTGGCTGGGGAAGGAGCAGTGCTGTTTGCAAGGCAGGGTGTAGGAAAGTCACTGCTGACCCTGAAACCTCCTTCTGATCTTGAAATGTGTCTGCCTTCTTCCAGCCTTTCTGCCTGACCTCCCCTCCCCTCCCGCCTCCCGTGGGCAGTAGTGCCATGGCCACACAGGACTTTGCCTTCATTGCCGGGGTCCTCGAACCAGCTCTGGTGCTGCCTGTGCCTCATTGTATACATAATACACTTAGAAATGTAGGGATGGGGTGTACTGGAAGAAGAATGAATGAGGGCAGATGGAGCAGAGCTTGTAAAATTGATCCCACAGAGCTGCCTTGTTAATGACGTTTTGGGCACGTCTAGCTGCCAGAACATCGGCAGAAGGTGAACAGCCTCTCCTTCAAGGGTTTGTTTCCATATATTTTATCTCCAGTTCTTCTTGCACGATACGGATTGGCGTGCAAGTATCCCTTCCATGACAAGAAACTGCAATCCTTGATGCTCAGTGCTTTTAAAAAGAAGTTTCAATCTTCTGTAATGGCTCCATGACAGTTTAATAGTTGATAAAAGAAAAACAAAAAGTTACACCTCTGCTTTTGTAGATTGTGGGGACATGACATTGCAGATAAACATTATGAGCTTTAGCTTAATGATTTATTGAAGCTCATTTCTTCATTTTATTGTACTTTTTGGTCTCTTACTGTGCAGCTGTCTGGTTTCCCCAGAGAACAGAAGACTAGCTCAGAGAGATACATCTCTGTTAATGATTTTAAATAGCTATCTATCTGCATATAATATGAAACTTTTTTTTTTTGCCGCGGACACTCAATCATGGGATTAGGAAAGGATAATCAATAATCCTGAATGCACTGCAGAGTGGCTCTCGGTTGTGAGTCTGGTGCTCTCAAGCCGTGCAGGGCTGTTGCGAAGCCCTCTCGCTGCCTTCCAGCCCCTTGCTCTCCGGCCTGTTTCCCTGTTCAGCTTCTGGAGGTTTCCAGCTGAAATGGTCCCTCAAGACCTGCAGCCTGCCCTGCATGCCAGGGGAGATGACTATTTTTCCCTGACCGCTCATGTAAGCTGGTCACCTTATGTCTCTTCTACAACAAGGGAAATGAAGGCGAAGCTGTGTGGTAGCTGGTTGGGAGCACTGTGGTGTTCTGTTTGGTTTTGTTCGTCTTTGGCAAACGAAGGTTGAATGAGGTTTGTATGAATAGGAGGACCTGTTGTGAAATAAAGAGATACTGTAGGCAAATGTACTAGGGAACGTGCAGTGAATGTGAACAGATCCCTGGGCGTTAGACAGGACGTTCCTTACCTCTGAACCAGCCCTGGAAGGACCCTTTTCATCATGGAAAAAATATGTAGACCTCAGAACTAACATTTCCATCTCCGCCCTCCCACCACCCCCCAATGATCCCAGATGAGTTCCAACAGCTGGGATGTGGGACGAGGAAATACAAGATGTATTTGGATGGGAAGCACAATTATGGCTTCACTATCTTTTCTTTTCTTTACACACATTAGCACCCGGTCTGTTTAGCTATTGATTTATCAGGAAATTAGTGATTTAGGTGATAAAGTGTGGCTGCAGGGTCCTTAGCTGTACTTCATAGTTTAACTGGGAACACGCTGGTAGTGACTGAATATTCCTCCACCTTTGAAGCTTTTCAAAGGCTTGTGCAAATAAATTTGATTACCATCCTCTTCCCACCAGAAAGATGCTCCCAGAGAAGCGAGCACCAAAGTTAGCATTTAACAGAAGTGTCTGCTTGTGAACTGAAGGCATGGATATCCCTTTAGATCAAACGATGTGGTGGTGTCACTTCCAACAAGAGCAAGACAGAGGCTTGTGGAGCACAGCAAACAAGCTTGTGCTACTGCCTGTATTTAGTCTTGAAAGCCAGGTTGTACAAAGGACCTGGGGCGGTGGTATGTGACTTCCCAGAAGTTCACTGTCACCAGTACTGTTTCTAAGAGGCAGCCTCTGAATATGCCTAGCACCAGAGGGCTCATACGTGCTCTGTGGTGTAAGTTGTGAAAATCTATTGCTAACTCTTCTATAGCCTCAAGAGGAGAGACGGCAAACCTGCCACGCAGAGGAGTCTGGCCGTGATGGCAGATTGTGTAGTCATTTTGTGTGGAAAACAGGAAGAAAAAACAGACCTACCATCAGTGGCTTTGTGCTCTGCAGGCACTCTTCCGTCCCCTCTCCCTTCCTCCTGTTGCTCCTTGTAGTTTCCTTTGGTCATTTACTGCTGGTAGTAACAGTGCTGCCCTTCATGGCATCATCTCTATGGGGTCCTTTGCTGGCCCTGCTGTCATACCTGCAAACAGGACTCACTGGAACAGCCTGTCTTCCCCTGCAATGCACCTTGTCCAGCAGTGTTTGCAGGCTGGCTCCAACAGCAATGCCAGCACCAATTCCTGTCATGCCTGCCTTGATTTTTGAGGGTTCGCACCACAAGTTCCCAATAAAAAGGAGTTGTTGGAGATAACATTGCCTGCTGTTAGCATTCCTGTGATCACTGACTCAGTGGTGTGTCTAATGTGTATTCTGAACTTACTGGACATAGTGGGGTAGTCCCAGCCTGGCGAATTGCTTGTCAACCCCATGTGCTCACCAACTTGGAGACACTGCAGGAGTGCTCCATCTTTTTCTACCAAAGTAGCCAATTTTTTGATTAACACAAGTGAATTGGGAAGGGCTAGAAGTAAAACACTGCAGGTGAAACCCTGCATGGTACATTTCTGTGCCAAGTGAACTTTTATCATTGACTTAAAGGCGCATGTGGATAGCAAATAGGGCATCACTATGATTCACGGTGCTGTTACAGCATGAGACCTAATAAATCTTCTTATATGTGCCATGTACTTAGTTCACGTACTTATTCTGGCCACTGGGATTTATTCTTAGCCCTGCTTTTTTTCAGAAATTGCTGTGCCTCCCTTAAATGGGAGCGGTAGGCTGACTGTCTCCTGGGTCAGATTTGCAGTAGCTTGTCTGGACCAGGTGCAGATGGGGGTGGGAAATGCTCTGGCAAATGAGAGAGAGGGCAGGGGCAGGTTGGAAGTTGGAAAGGACTGGGTCTGTGCTCCTCCTTTTACTTGTGTTATTTATCTTCTTGACCCCCTTTTTACTTCCTGAATTAATGCACATTTGCCATTTTCAGAAAGTCAATAAATACTCATGGCAAGAAGACCTGTCCACCTCTTAGTTGATCTGTCCGTGACTGTATTTAGCTCTTCTGAGGATCTGTATGTGTTGTTCTACATAGCAGGGTCTAAGGAATATGAATTGTCTATTTACATAAGGTAAATGAATCTTTTTGCTACTTTCTGTGCTCTTGAGTGTGCAATTATTGTGTGTACTCTGGGACTTGCGTTCTCAAATTTAATTCCAGGAGCAGTAGTTTGAGGAGTATGTGTTGGTATTGACACTATTGGTACTGCTTTCTGTCTGTAGCTGGAAGGCAAATAACAGGTTCTTATTGACTTAAAAAAAAAAAGAAGATGCTTAGTTCCTGGGGGTGGAGAGAAGCACAAATAAACCAGCCCTACAGACACTGATTTAACAAATTCTCTAGTCTCTTTGCACGTGAGAGGGAATGTACGAGTTCTGGTGCTGTGGCTCTGTTTTGGATCTGGAGAACCCAGAAGGAGCTGCGCTGCCTGATGGTTGCTGGCCTTCCTTTGACCTGAGTTTTGTTTTTAAGCAAGTCTGCCTATATCTATATCTCACGTTTATATCTTTTTGTCTAATGATTTCTCTATTTTGTTTCAATGCTGATGCAGTCCATCCGAGATGGAAGTGGTGATGCTGAGCTCTGCGCAATGGTGGCTGGAGTTAACCCACGCTGGGTTTTTCTGGAAGTGGCTTTAGAGGGTAGCAGGGTTGAATCCAGCTGGTACAAAAGGAGCTCTCCCATCTGCTCTGCGGTGCAATTGCACAGTAACAAGCCTGATCGAGCTGGTGGCCTGTTATTTAAGTTAAGGCACTTGCTGACTCATTAGCAGAAAGGCAGAAAGGGAACTACTCTGCCTGCCAGTAGACCGTGTACTGTTACAGTCACTGTGGCAACACGGCAGTGCTGCCTGTCAGGGGTGCCCACTACCTGCCTTTTTTTAAACACAAAATAAAAAAAGCCCTGAAATGGGAAGGAAGAAGAGTTGCAAAGCTGATTAAGGCTGCTCAAGCTGGTCTGTGGGGAGTAGTTGGGTTTTCGGAGTGCAGATCCCCCTCATTTCATCCTTCCCTGCCTTTCTCCCCATGAGCTGCCCAGAAGTTCAGACAAGCCCCCTGGACCTTGACCTTATGTTGACACAGACTAAATTATTCTTCTCTGTTGCTTCTCCATCGTCTCCTGTGCTAATTACTGCTCTGCAAATCTACCCTCTGGTCTGATTTCTAAATTCATTTCTAAATTCATCCAGGAGGCTGAGCAGCTCTGAGGATCTGCTGTAAACATGACTTATCCGGCAGGCAGTAAAGCTGCTCTCGAGCTCTCCGAGGAGAATTAAGCCTTCGTGAAAGAGACTGTCTGTTGGGCAGCTGGTTTTATCAGTCTGTGTTGCAGATTAAAACATGTTTCGATGTCTCTTCTATCAAATCAGGAAGGGGAAAAAAAAAATGTTCACGTAACCAGGTCCCCGGCTGCATGTTAATAGAAAACTAATTGACCAAACGTCAGTCACTTGCGCTCCTTGAAGGAAAGGACCATCTCCCATGTGCTGAGCGTACAAGAGCACAACCTATGTCTTTTCTCAGGCTGACAGTGTTTTTTACGTCTTACCCACCAGAGGCAGGAGCTGCTTGAGTTACAGCGTACGGAGCCCAGACTGCCGTGCCAGGGATGTATCTGCTCCCACGCTCCTGGGATGTGGGATGTGGTGTGGAGATTACATTGCTTTTAAAAAGGAAAGGTTTATGGCCTCTCCTAGCCCAGCTGTTAAACATATGCTTTATTCTGACTTCCCCCCCCCCCGTAAACCTCCGCTTGTGATGCCTGTGGCATACCTTGTTTCAGTAGAAAGCTCCAGAAGTCACCAGTTCAAGTTTTGAAGGCATTAATGCCATCTCAAAATTGGCTGGTGTGTGTTGGGGAGATGAAATCTTTTAGGTAGAAGAGCTTCTCAGCTCTGCACAGGTCACAGGTATTTGGGCATTTCAGTTGCTTGTGGTGACTCACTAGGTTTTTCTGGTAGGAATGCTGAGAGGTTAAAGCATCGAAAGTGATTTTACAAGAGTTGGAAACAGAAGGAGATTGTGGTGCCTACATGCTGTGCCTTTACAGTTATTGTGTGAACCAAAGTGCAAGATTATGATGGCAGATAAGAGTCTCAGTTTAAGGCCCTCTTAGAAAGAAATATGAGATTTTGTACTTAAGTGGAAGCCAAAGAGATTGCATCTTTCTTGCTTTCTAGTCACAAGGTTGATACGTGACTTTACTCTTTACCTGCTTTTATTTTTTGCCAGCTTATCTTCTTGCTGTATAAAATGAATTTCCTTTGTCTTGATTCACTTTCTATTATGAGGCCACAGATTTAGTTTTTTACCACTGTAAAACTAAACATCTCCCATTCATATAGGTACAGATGTCTTAGACATAAATCTTCCTGCTGTAACTGGTCCTGGAGCCCTTTTGCAATACAGTGTTGCAAAGCTCTCATTAGGGCTTCCCTGTGTCAGGTGATATTACACTCATTAAGCAGTAACCCTGCTCTAACACTTCCGTGAATAGCAGTGCAATGCCTAATGAAAATGCAGTTTTTACTGGGATGAATGTGTTTATGTTAATGAAGCTATGTGCATACATGCTGGAGCTTACGGTACAAATATTTTCCTTGCAAACCCCTGACTGATGTGTTGATAAGACTCTTGGTGAGTCTAATCCTGGATTAAAAAAAAGCATACCATAGTAAACATGGCCTTATAAATACAACCAGGGTAGGTATAGGTATGAGGTAAAAATAACCCTTTCCATAGTGCAGAACACTTGGTTTAAGAAGTGGAAGAATATTTAATAAAAGGTTTTGATCACACTACGTGCTGTAGAACAAAAATGTTTCCTTGGTCTCTGTGAAAGCTTGTCATTTGTTTTTTCTTAATTGTTATGATTGTACAACCCTAATGGATGGACCATGCCAGTGGAGTTTGAACCCAGGATGTCTGGATCAAAACCCATGAGCAGATATTGTCTGAGCTAAAGCACTTATCTATTAGCTTCCAGCCAGTAACAGATTCCTAAGGTTTATGAAATGGTCAGTAAAGGGTGACCAAAGGTAATTTTTAAGCTAAAACTTGCAAAAGTAAATTTTTAAACTTAACCTGTGTGCCTCATGGTGCAGGCTTAGAATAGGAGGTACTTAGAATAGGAGGGTGTAGTTTAATTCTCGGTAAGCGTATTTGGCAATGGGTTGATGGAAAGAACATTTACCCTTCCTGCTAATTTATCTTTGTCTTTTGGTAACCCTCTGGACTGGGAGCAGAAATCAGGGGCTGGTCCTGCGAGCATGAGTGCGACTCGAGTACATCATGCCTGCGCCTGGGGTTGGAGAACTCAAGTGCTGAAGGAAAGTGAAACAGTTTTAGAGGTCCAGAGGTCAGCGGGGTACATGCATGCTCTGGGAGTTTGCTGTTGCTATTGCTGACTCAGCTATGGGGAGGAGGGAAATAATGTTTTTCCTTTTCAGAATTGTTTATCAAGCTGTTAGGGAAAAAGAAATTTCTCTGGAGGAGGGGGAGGAGCCTTGGCTGTCAAGAACACAGTTCAAGCTTGCAGATACTTTCCTGTATAACTTCTAAAATCAAGGTGTGGTTGAACGATGATGAAGTTGTGTGTTACATAGCACACCGGAAACTTTATTCAGCTGCTCCAGCAATTTCCTGATACCATAACACCAGCTGAGGAATGGATCAGGCAGAAGGTGAAGGTGGGTAGGTGTTCACACACCACCACATTGCAGCCATTTCTGGAGACGTGGGACAGCCCCTTAAGAGTATATTCGCAACAGCTACAACAGAAAGTGAGGAATAGTGTGTCCGATTTAGCTGGAGGATAGCCTGAGCAAGTGAAATACGTGTATCTTTAGATCAGCGAGTAGGAGAGGTCAAGGTCTCAGTTGTAGCTCACTGAAAGTTTGTAGCTTGTATCCAGGCACAAGCTCCAGACCTTCTCCCCGAGCTCTTGTTCACAGTGCCTCCTCCGGAAACATCAGCCCCGTTTCTTGGAGCATCTTGGATTTTCTATGAGACCTCTCCTTCAATCCAGCACTGACCTGGACTGACCCTGCTTAGCTTGCGAGGCAAAACAAAATTGTAGCGAGGGGACTATGGCTCTAGTAAGCAGATCCTGAACAAAATTGAAGGCTGTTAAAGTGTCTAATTGAATTATTGCACTACAGGGCCATAGTGACTCATAGTGAAGCTAATCACCTGCTGCTTTATCTTGACAGCAAAGAATAGATTGCTAGTTAAACATTTAAAGGTCATAGTAATAGAAATTGTAATAGTGTTGCCTCCCCCCCCCCCCCGGGTGTCTGAAGTTACTAGGGGAAATCAAGAAGATGCTCTTTGGAGATCCGTATTCTGAAGATGAGGCTCAGCGTGCTTATCTTTCGGGCTCACACTGTGGACCTCGATGCATTCATTTATGAGAGAGGCATGCTGAAAAATGTTGCCTTAGCTTTGCCCAAATTTCCCCAAAACACCACCAGTATGGCATTAGTCTTCAGTGGAGAATAAAATTCACCTAAAATTTGAATCACAGATATTTGGAGGGTTCATTCTTGTTCATCACAGGGAATTCCAGGAGTAAAACTGGAGCTCAGGTCCCTATTCCCACAGACAGATGTGTTCAGTATTTTGGATTTAATAGTGCTTGATGGTTCACTGGGTCAAGAGCATCTTACAGGAAACAAGGTTTTCCTAGTTCTGCTTAAAGAGACTATAGACCTCTGGTTTTACTGTGTTGGCTGAGAAGAGAACAGACTGTTTCTTTCTGGAGGTAACTTGTCCATGCAGATTAGCAGGGGAACTGTGTCACTTGGACAGGACTATCGTTCCTATCCCTGCGGTTGTCCCTGTGGTCACCGAAGCAATCGTCGGGAAGGTTTTGTAGAGAGAGGACTTGGCTCTTTGCCTGGCGGATCCTCCCATGCTCTCTGCTGTAAGAGAACCTTCCAGGTTGACGAAGGTGATACGCTGTTGTTATCAAAATGCTGGACTTGGTTTAAATAGCCCTTCTTGATGATTCACGCTGCTTAGATCGCATCCAATTCACTGCCGTGAGTCACCAGGACAGGTGGTGTCTGTCTTGGCGGCTCTCCTGGAGGAGCGTTTGGATGGTGATGGAGGAAAGTTTGCAGATAAAATAATAGAAACCAGGGCTAAACCTTCTAAACCTCTAGTTTGCTTAAAAAGTCAGTGATGAGCAGTGAATATCAGCAGTGATATCAGCAGTGCATTATCATGCCAATTTAAATACAGATTTTGAGGGAAGTTTGTAATATTTTCTGCATATGGATGTTTTATGGCAGGAAGCGTATCCTGCTATAAATGAATTAGCATGTTTGAGAGGCTGGGTTAAAGACTGTGTGTAATTTAAGCCTGGAAGTTTTTCCTTTCGGAAGTGTCGGCTGTACTAAATTGATAGACCACTGGCATGTTTTGAGCTTGACCGTTTCCTTACTTTTGGAATGGGTCAGAGAGAACACGGTGCCAGAACAATGTGTTTCCTATTGGCCACTAAGTTCTCATACTTAGTGGCCAATAAGCATGTGAAGCTGAGCAACACTTTTATCTAGAGGAGAGGTCTGGGCTACAGACAGCTATTTTGTGATCTGAGGGAGGGTGGACCTTGGTCTGACATCTGATGAGGTGTTGGAAGATACTCTGTGTTGATTTCTGTCCTTAAGCCCATCTGTATGGTGTTCTCCTCTCTAATGGTTCTTATTTTTAGGAGGGATCCTTGGATGCGCTAGTGGCCTTTTCCAGGGCCACAGAACTGCTGTTGGGAGATGTTGATGCCAGTCACATAGAGACAGAGGGGACCAAAACCTCTAAAGGAATAGGGTGGATAACAGCATCCTGCTGCAGATCCAGAGACCTGCATTTGTGCCTGGGTTTGCACTGTGCCTAAGGCTGTCCCTGGTCAGCCTTGCTCCAAATGCACTGCGCCACTTTGGCCGGAGAGCCAAAGGAAGCTGGCTGAGATCCCGAGCCCATCAAACACTTGTGCGCTGCTGGCTGCAGAAAGTAGGGCGCCTCACCCATGAGGGCTGGTGGCTTGCCTAGATTTCGGACTGACCTTTGACCTTGCTAACAGATGGCAGAATAAATTATGAGGGATATATTTTTACATGAGCAAATTGCACAGGCTTTTACTTTTGGTCTCTGTCTGCTTGTCAGAGCATTTTTGCTTGGAGTGCTCCTTGGCAGAGAGATGGCTAAGGTAGGTGGTCATCCTGCCCCAAGCAGTCGTAGTCCCCCCCCAGCTTGACTTCTCCAGGCTAGAGATAGGTCAGTGTTTCACACTATTGCCTGGCAAAGCCCAGTAGCATCAAAGTTGTTTGAAATGTGTCCGGCACAACTCTGTTAACAAAACCTTAAAGGAAAGGTGCATTTTTAGTGGCCAGTAGCTACATTCGGATGAGGAGCACCCTGTCCGTATGACTCCCTGGAGGCTGCCTCATGCAGGGGTCGGGCTGAAGGAAGGTGGTGCCTTCTTGGAAAATAGCTTCTGCTGAAAAGATCTCTTCACCTTTTTTTGCAAGCTCGTTTCTTTTGATATTATTTTTTCTTCCTTTTGCAAAAGGCAGTCAAACTTCAAAGAAAGCCATATCATACTGCCTTCTGTATGCGCTTCAGGTTTAAAGCAGAATCTTCTCACTTTTGGTTCTTGGTAGAAAAAACATCCCTGAGGATCCTCTCCGTCCTCCTGCCCATCGCAACTGCTGACTTGACTTGTAAGAGTTGCTTCTTAGTAAGGGGGGGAGACACTAGATGAGTAATTGCTGATGTTGGTTTGTACCTGTTTTGTCTTCAATCACTTTCTTCAGTGCTTTAAAATAGTGCTAGGTTTAATTTTGTTTTCATAGCAGATAACTTGTTGTGTCTCTTTGCAGCTCAGTACATTTTTTAATTATTTCATGCCTACATTTGCCCCTAGCTCGCCTACATTTTAGCAAACCTGGTGTAAAGCTTTGTTAGTAGATAAACCAGAACTCCTTGAGTGTGATTCTGTTTTTATTAACGTTTACAATTCATCAGTCTCCACAGGATTTTTTAGTGCTTCCCGCCTCTGCTGCTGTAGGGCTTTGCCACATCTGCCAGCTAGGAAAATAATGCATGGCATAGAATATATCCCACGTGTCTTGATGGTTTATCCTGGGTTGCCAACTGAGGTACCTTGTTCTTGTTTTATTAAAGTCTGACCTGCAAGCCGTGCCTTTCATGGCCTTTTGATCCTTTTGGGAATGGCAGATTAACGAGACTAACTACTTTCTTTGGACAGATTTTTTTCTTAACCAGAGAAATACTGCTTACATCAAGACCCAATTATACCGTCCTTACTCCTGTACCAAAAACCAGTTCTTTGGGGGCTATCTTTCTAATTGAATCATTTATTTTACCTACTTTAAACAAACTGTTACAAAAATCTAGGCTAAAGCCTATTGCAAACAGTTGTATCTGAAATGGATTGCAGCTGGACAGATTAAACGTGGCAATTATTTCTGTTCAAGGCATGCCCTTGAGTTCGCTCAGGATGAGTGGCAGTGCTGCTGCCTTGGAAGACAAATTCAGAGATAATCAGCGCCCGTGCGAGTGCTGCATTGCAGTTACTGTCAGCTTACGTCATGGACAGATACTCCGGCAGCCAAAGGGCTCCTCGGGAGCCTGAGGAGAGCGTGGCTTTAGTACCACGTAACAACAGATCTCATGGTCTGTGTTTTCTGTGCTTCTTACTGCGTGTCTTGTGCTTTCTGCAGAGGGTAGCCTTTATCAGCAGCTTTCTGTTCTCCTTAATGCAGTGTAAAAAGCTGAGAGTGCTTATCCCTTTACAGGGTTTTGGCTGAAGGGGTTTTTTAGCCTCATTTTTTAATATATATATTTAGAGATTTACACATCATGTTGTGATTACAACTTTGACACCATTTGAACCTGTCTGCTTTAATTAGCAGCTGGCATTGCCGTATTTATAGATAGATGGAAAAAGCATGAGCTAGCCATAGTTTTCAATGCAGGGTGTATTTTTTTTCTGTTGGCAAGTAGTTCTTATCCATTTTTCCATAGATAAACTGGCTTGGCAACCTGCAGATGTTGCAAGCACTGGGTACTGATGCTTGAAATAGAAATGGACTCTGAAGAGGATGTGGGATGGGGGAAAATAAATCAGAAACTGGTGTTGCATTGGAAGTCTATTAAGACCGATGATAGGTCACGCTTACTGGAGCGTAACTGGAGAAGTTGACCACATTAAAAATGAGCACATTAAAAAAATATATATATTTTAAAATCTTGCTTGTATCGTATTATTAAGGTTCATTTTCACTTTGGTATGATGTGGTAATGAAACTAGTTACCAGTACAAGTCTTTGGCTGTTTAGCGTGGTTAAGTTGGTTGATGGGTATTTGTACAAGCGGGAGAAATGGATTGATTCTTTCTGGAATAAGTTGTGTCTGGTCTATAAATGATGTGAAAAGTGTGTGTGTGTGTGTGTGCGTGTGTTTCTCTTTTAACCGCAACTTCAAATTTGCAAAAGTTTTAGCCTGCATTGACCCTGCAATGCCCAGGAGAATGTCACAGAACGAGAATGGTGTCATGTTATTAAACTCCCATGTGTTAGCTGCTCCTCAAGAACTGCCTGCAGATGCACTTTACTCAGGGGAAAACCATTTGAAGCACCTTTGCCCTCTTTTGAGAAGCTCCCCTTAAATAAAACCATAAATTACTTCTCAGTGCAGACGTTAAATATAGTTAGACGTTAAATATTACAGACGTTAAATATAAATATATAAAACATGCGAGTGTTGCTGAGCAGCTCACGTGGGGGTCACTCGTTGATGGGTACATGGTGAGAAGATGCTTTGCTCTGTATGGCGTTTGGTTGCCATGATCTCGACACAGTTGTATTGCAGCCTGGGCTTTGCACTGCCTATGGACTTGCGGTAGGGTACACACCGTCGTCTCGAAAAACACAGCTCATGAATCAGTGCCTTAAAGCATTACTGCCCATCAGGGGAAGGTGGGCAATTCAGTAACTGCCTCTTTCCTGCACACCTTTTCAGACTGCCTGCATCCTTATTCTGCAGACTGTATTTTTCACTGTCTTCCAAGATTTTTGCCTTTCAGTCTCGCACAGAGCTGAACACACTGGTGAGCAGCAGATGGATTTGAGCCAAGCTTACGCTTGGGGATTTGGGACTAGAGCCCAAGTCTTAAAGCTTCCAAAACCTGGGGGCTCTCCCTTTGGTTAGCAAAATAAAATATCATCATCTCTGTTGGCCCTGTGTGTTACAAACTGGTTTTGAGACCACATGGCAAGGTGACTTTCTGTTGAGTGATTCAAGGCCTTTCTTCCCCAGCATGTCTAGCACAGTGTTACAAATGTGGGTTTCCTCAAGCTCTCTGTAACTGTGTGCATGTTTGTGTGTGTGTAATTTCTGAGCGACCTGTCCCTCAAGTTGACCATCTCTGGGAGAAGAGCTGGGTGAATTCATCATTCCTGCTTCACATGGCTGAGCAGGATGGAAGGAAGAGAAACCTTTTGTGTAACAATATCACTGTGAAATGTGGGAATATGGGTTACACGGTACTAAATCAAGGTGGTCTCTGGGGGGAGTAGTTAATAAATTCTAAATAGGAGGTGACCCTTTCTGAGCACTTTCCTTTAAACTTGTAATTTATATGCTGGTCTTGTGCATTACAGTGCTTAAAGCCTAGGTCAGAAATCCTCCATCCAACTTTGACACTTCCTTTTGTCTTTAATAGATAAATTAATAGCAATAGGTCACAGCCAACTGTGCATTGTAGGTGCGGGTTGATGACGTCTGTTAGAAGAACAAGGGAACATCAGAGCATGTGAGGAGCTGTGAGGTTTAGATGGATTTCCTGCATTACCAGAGATGTCAAATGACCAGATGAATGTTTTTGTACTAAAATCAGCTTAACCGTAAAGTACTGTGAATTCAGTTTTTGAGAAAACCTAAGAAATGCAACAAAAATAAACGTACATGGATGCATTTGAACAAGTTAGTGGGTAGGCTGGCCACTTTTTGTAGGTGAACTTTAATTGGTTTTGTGTCATTTTGAAAATACCACAGATGTCATTTTTTCCCAGATTGGGTTGTGACAATGCTGTTTTGTGTGCATAAGGTGGATGTTTGAATTCCTTTGGCATGAAAGCTTTTACTTGGATAAAACCAATAAACACTTTCCACATGTATTTGCTGTGTTACGTTGGCAAAGCAGTGATAGGGGAGCACAGCCTCCCAAGAGGTGCTTGGAAAACTGCAGGTTTGAACTGCTGGGACAATGGACTCTGGATTTTAGGTAAGGAAAACAATTTTCACAGTGGTACTAGTCAGCAACTGAAAGAGGAGCCCAGGAATCTCTACCCATAGAGACACTCAAAGCTGGACTGGACAGGCCCCCAGGAACCCCATCAAAGTTGGCCCCGCTTTTAGTGGGGAAGCAGACCACATGGCCTACCGAGGTCCCCTCCAGCCTGAGTTGTTTTGTGTGTCTCTGTTGCATGAGATGCTGAAAGGAAGGATGTTACACCAGTATTTGGAGGGGAACAGTACAGGCACGTGGCCTTCCCTGCAGTGGAAGGAGGGGCATCCCCTAAGAAAGGTAGTAACGTAGTTTTGCATGCTGTTGCTACAAAAGCCTTAGCAGCACTCTGTATGTGGATGGCAGCCTTATTTAAAACTGCCCAGCCCTGATTGGTTTGATGATTAAGGACTATAAGATGAGCAGAACTTGACTAGAATGGTAATAGTACTGTGAAGGTTTGTCCTGTGTGGAGTGTAAGGTGCGAATCCCCTCTTGCTCCTCTCCTTGGGGCTGTTCAATGGGAGGAGGTACAAAAGGTGTTCTGTTCTGCAGTGAGGGAACAGCTAAAATGATGGAGAAGCAGTGCTGTAAAGCAACTTCTGTGGGCACAGGGATAGCTTCTGCTCCCCTTTCAAGGCTTAAATTTCAGGATTTGCAAAGCCCTGTTTTTAATCCATCTTTGTTTTCCTTCTGTCTGTTGGTTTCTAGTCTTTTTCATTGATTCAAATCCTGGTTTCCTGAAGCTTCTTGCAGTTGTTCTTACTAAGGGTGACTGAGTGATATTTTAAAACTTAGCTTTCTTGCACAGATCTTACAAACCTGGTGTGCATTGCATGTGTGTGTATCGCAGCGGGCAAGTACAGCAGAATTACATGCATCTGCTGTTCCAGTGGTCAGAGATGTGTTCGCTACAGTCCAACGGAGCTTGTTTGGAAGGAGAAATCCAGTTGCTGTCCTCATGGAAAGAGATAAGCACCTCCTTGGTGTTTGCGTGCCAATTGGCGCTGCTAAGTGTCTTGCTATATGCCGTGTTTGTAATGCCATACACCTCTGTGGCTTCATTTGATCTTTTCTACAAGATGTGCTTTTTTCTTTTTGTGAATCAAAGAACTCTTGAAGCTTTTCTCCTGCTGCACTCTTCATGGTTTAAGCAGGCACACTTTAAATGCAGCCTGACAGCGTAGATTGTTTGGAAGGATTTGTGGGATAAACAGGAGTTTGCCTGCAGAGCATGTGAATCTGTGCGTTCAAAGCAGCCAAAGATCTGGGGAGCATGATCCTGTGCTTGTAAGCTGTCTCACCTGATCTGCATGCAGCCTTGTTCGTGTGTGAAGCTTGATTCACTTGCTGCTTACAAGTAAAGGAGAAAATGCCTGTACCTTTTGTAAATTCAAAAGTTTGAATTCAGAGTTTGCTGTGTCTTTCTGAGCACCTGTTTATTGAGTTTGTGGCCAAAAGCGCAAAGATGTTTTTTCGTTGCTTGGTTTCTCTGCTTGAAGGTGACTGTCCTCATTTCACTTTCTGTAACAGGTGGAATATTACTTTTTTTCTAAAGCCGCGTTCAGTGTTGTGTAGCAAATTCCTTCGTACTGCGGGCTTAAGCAGCCAGCTGGTGTCAAACCCATGTGGTGACATTCTCCTATGCTTTTGTGAAAATTCATTATCTTGTAGTAAGGCTGAGGAAGCTGAAGTTGAAAATAAGTGGGATGCTGCCAAAAAAAAAAAGCCTGTCAGTGAGGACAGAACTGGTTAACTGTTTGAGAGCTGATCCGATGAACAGCACAACTGTCTTTATATATAGCACGGGGCAAAATGAGCTTTGGGGCAATCTGGATAACTGTAAACACTAGTGCCCTGGATTCTTGTTACCCTTTCATTACCTGCCACTCAGTTCAAGAGGTGTGCAGGTTCTCCGTGTGTCTGCTGACGAGTCTCCTGAGTTTTAGAGCAGAAGTCTGCAAAGGCGATGTGTTTTTTTATCTCTAGGCTTCTACTAGGCTTCTACCAGGCCAAATGAGTTTTGAGGCACACTAAATAAATCAGGAGGGATGAAGTTGAGCCATGGATATTTCAATACATATTTGAGATTATTTTCAATGGCCTTTGGAGCACACAGAGCAGCTGCCTTGCGAAAGTACCAGAAAGAGGATTTATTGCCTTTTGTAGCATCACCACCAGCATCCCCCCCCATATATGCCAGTTGCCATTAGAGATCATTAACGCTGAGCAAAGGCATGACGTTGCCCCAGCAAGGGGGAACCATGTCCCCGAATACCTGGGGCTGGGGCAGAGCATCCCCTTGTGCCCAGGGACCAAAGTGCTGTGCTCAATGGTTAGGTGTGCGTTGAGTCTTTTGATGGGTTGATGATGCTGTATCTCTATATAACTAACTGAAACATAATGGACTTTCTCTAAAATTTCTTGAACTGATGATTTCTTAAGGTAGTTTAAATGATTTTTACCTCCCTTTGTCCCTCTGTGATCTTTCCCTCTGTTCACTAAGGAAGCGTGCTCTGTAGGAAGAAGTGACAGCATGTAAAAATAGCACTGCCTTATTCTGCAGATCTGCTTGCTGTGGGGTTTCAGTTAGATCTGCTGACTTGGATTTAAAAAAAATAATCTTTTTCTTCTGCTTTTTGCACCTGCTTGTCCTGGTCATGCTTGATTTTGTGCTTTGGAGGCAGCAGCCATTTGCTCGTAGCTGAAATCCTTGCTGGACTGGGATCAGCAGCACAGGTGGTGGGGAGACCTGGTTAAGGAGCTTTTGACTTTTGGGGCCAGAGGTGTTTGCAAGACAATAGCTGAACACAAAGAGGAGAGATACCTGTAGGCTTTTCACAGTCTCTGTGGAAATTGCCAGTTCAAAATAAGCAGTGTGTGTGCTGCCGAGCATGTGGTGGAATTGCACTTGGTGTTCCAACCCATTTGCTGTAAGTGTATTATCCCTTCCCGTCATTGAATATTGCTGGCGTCTAATCAGATTACATCGCAGTTCATAGCTGTGCCCAGACAAAATAAAGAGCTGTACTTCAGAAGAACGTAAGGATCTTGAATTACTGCCTTCTTCACACATCGGGTTGACATTAAGTGTTCATTTAGAGCCAGATTCATGAAAGTATGGAGATCAATGGGTCTGGCTATCTAAATAGATCTGAACCAGGTCTCCATCTTTTCGCCATCTGGAGCACGCAGTGGAGTGTGGTCCTCAGTGCAGCGAGTATCCCTGGCTGATGGAGCCGGCCTTCACATACCCGTCAGCTTGCGGCTCGGCTCTGGGATGCTGCACAGGTGAGGGGTTACTCCCGAAATAGCACGTAGGTTTGGTCTCACGTTCTTCAGGAATTCCCTTTTCATTATAAAGAGTCCTTTTTATTAGCGTGCTCCTTTTTTTTTGGAGAGCGAGCTTGATGACTCATGTCACCTGTCTTTCTTAAGCTGCCAGTGGGTGCAGCATTTGGAGCAAAGCAGTTGGATCTGCTCAGATTAAGAGCGTTAGGTTTACGTAGCTATTCATAGAATGATTTCAGAAATACGTTTGACTATAAATTTGAAAAAAAATGGGGAAAAGTTATGGATAGTATTAGTGGGCACAGCTTCATTGCGAGTACAGATGTTTAGCAGACCTTATATGTTTTCAGTAATGAAATTATTTCTATTCCAAAGAATAAAATGTAAATAATGGCCCTTGGAAAACACAAGTGTGGTATTTGCTCTTCTAAGCAAATCTGTTTCTAATGATGCTTTATTTTTGTGGCATTAAAACCTTGATGCAGAACTCTGGGTTCATAAAAACGAGCAACAAGTACCTGTGAGGAGGGATGGATTGAAATAAATCTCCAGAAGCAAAACACTGCTATCTGTGCTGGCAACACCATTTATGAAAGGGAGAGGAGGAGGGACCAAGCCAGCTTGCACTCCTGACACAAACAGGCTCGAACTTGAGGCTTTTGTTACTGGGAAACAGTTCTGCCTGGACTTCTACTGCTCTCTAACAGGATGTCATGGTTCAGTGATGCATTTTGTGTCTCTCACAAGTTTGTGAATCAGTGACAGACTCTGTTTCTCCAAAATTGAATCGATGCATCCTACGATAACTTAACTTAAACCTTCCCAAAGCATTTTCAGCTACCTGTGTGTGTGACATCCTCTTTAAAAGCAGAGGGCCACAGGTGAGCTTTTCAGCATGCCCTGAAGGCTAACTAAACCCAAACTGTCCAAAGATCATAGCAGGGCTGGTTCACGACAGTATTTAATATGTTGGATGGACTGTGTAGTGACCTCTGTGTGCATGGGTGAAATTCTGACCCTGCTTGTTGAATGGCAATGCTCGTGTTGACTCCCATGGGGTGAGGATTTTGCCCAGTGTTCTGCTAGGACAACAGCTAGGGTAAGCAAAAATGCTGCTGAGCAGATGAATAAGCTAGATCAGAAGTCGTCCTACGAACTTTCTTGAATGTTCTTTAACATGCTGACTGGAACATGGTCATAGTCTGTTTTAAGGACTTCCTAAAGTTGGCGGTTGCCAGGGCGGGCTGTGGGCTAGGGATGGCTCAGGTTTCCTGTTCCTTTTGCTTCTTTACTGCTTTAACTAGATGTCACTGCAACTCTTCTCCTTAACTCTTCTTCCTCCTTTAAAATCAACGCAAACGCAATTTGAGATCCTGCTAGTCCCATCAATGAATAAATGCTAGTTTCTTCTGCAAAAGAGAAAATAAACCATCTACTGCATTTTCTTCTCAGGATCGTCTGGACTGCTCTAGCAAATGTGACAACTTTGTATCAGGCCTCTATAAATATGTTTTCCAAGTAATTTGCCCAAAAGGGCGCTTGACTGAACATTGCATGCAAGCTGTTCCTTTGCAATGACAACCAGAGATGCGGTACATGACAATGGTCTGCCACAGTTGTTTTATTAAATTTGGCTAATCTAAAATCCTTAGGTGAGTTTGACCTTGATTCTGCATTTGTTGATCCAGTCTTCTCTGAAAGATGTCTAAACTAAAACGTTTTTGGTTTGGTTTTTTTTTTAAATACTTCAGGAAATAGTTTTTAGCTGGTTTTGAGCAGCAACTGTCAGAGACCTTTCCAAGCGCTACTCAGAAAGGCTCTTAGTAGCTGTAGGAATAAGGGTATCCTGTTTTCTTTTTCTGGCTGGTAGATGCTGAACAACATCCCTCTGTTGTCTGCAGTTCTTGATGTTTTTCCAACTTACAAACCTTACCTGAAGGCTGTTGACACCATGAAATATAAAGTGCTACCATAGCTCCACTTTGAGGTTTCTGTCCCAGTGGTAATGCTTACAACCCCTGTGCTGGTCACTTTTAGACAAAAGCCCTCCTTTTTTCTTTGTCTGCTGTAACACCCTGGCACTGATCCCATCATCCTTGAGTTTCATGGAGGCATCTGCATAAACAGTTTTGCAAGATCAGGGTCCATGCCCTGTGTAATCAGTGATGGAAACTGCTTGCTCTTCTAACAGCATGAGTTTGGATAAGGATTGAGTAATGACCATTAACTTAAAATGTCCTATGTCATCCTGTCATAGCCTCCGTGTTCAGAGTTATGTTTAATAATCTAGCCTCTGTTCCACTCCTGCTTTAATCTTTGCTCGAAAATGGAAGCCTCTTCTGATAACTTTGAAATTACAAAAGTATTACACCCATTTTTTCATCATTCTCTCCCTTTTGGGAAAGAGGGAAGTAGCCGGCACATTTGGACTCTGGCCTTGAAGATAAAGATGAGCTCGTTAATAAGTCAGAGCCTTAAAGGCACTTCCTGAAAGGCAGTCATCTTCTGAGCCTTCTGGGGTTGCTCAACAGCGAAGCGAGAGGAGGAGGAGAAGAGGCTGATTGTAGTGGGTTGTTCGGAGTGTACAGAGGCTGTGCAGTTGTACAGCTGCACATTTCATCAAATAATAATTTCCTTGATATATGTTCATTACTAAATACAAATATAATGACTCCAATAAAACAATTGAGTCTCTTTCCTACAATCTCTCCCTGTTATCTCTCTGCAATGTTGAATGACAAGCACGCATTGAAAGAAAATCATTTATGCCGTTTATGCCGACTCATTGTAGTGTCGTGGTCCACAGGCTTTCATTTAACTATCTGACATGGAAAAGGTTTTTGGTCTTTTACAGGCCTAGGCAGGAATAGGGAGAAGCAGGGAAGGTGAGAGCGAAAGCACGTTTTGCCTTGCAGGGTTGCCTTTTACTTATGAGAAATAAGGCAGATGTTATCGCCCACTTTCTAATCAAATTTGACAGGAGCATTTTGTTAAGCCACTTTCTCTGAGTGGGAATTCTGATGAATACGGCTCTCGTTTCCAGTTTCGAAGTATTACTTTACACCGTTCCCAAGCCTTGTTTGCCTTAATGGATGAATTATTGTAGTATGTCAGAGAAGCAGATAATTCACAGCCTCATTTTATAAACTCAGAGCCCAAGGCACAGTAGCTTAACTTGCATAGCTGCAGAGCAGTGAATGGAGCCCAGGTCACTCACCCAACATGCTCTTGGTTTGATAAAAGTTTGCTATTGTGTCCCCAGTATTTCTCTTCAGGAAATTATAGCTACTGGAGAATGTAATGACTTTTTGCCAGGGACCTGCTTGTAAGTGAAGTGGAGACGGGCAGTGCTTTCAGCGTACTCCTGATGCACTTCTGTTTCAGATGCTTTTTTTGCCACCAAGTCTGTGTGTTGGTAGCACTGAAGAAGGAGTTATCTCCACTTGGTCTTCTGCCCGCCTGGCTCATGGCTCTGTCCTTGAGTAAGTCAAGGCAATTGGTCACTTACGGAGCTGGTCTTTTTGAAAAGATAAACTGTAAATTAATTTGGAGGCTGAAGCAGGTTTTGTGTGACTGTGGCATAGCCCTGTGCAATAAACTTCTTACCAGATTTTGAATACTCAGCTGCATAGCCAATAACCAGGACTTGCACACACATTAATGTTGCTTGTAAGGTCCATCTCCATTTGCAGAGTATGCACGTTGGCTATCTGCTCCTTCTGTGGGTAAACTACTACTGTAATATCGAACGATAATTTATATAAAGCATATGTTACTCTTGTTCACTAAGGCTGTCTGGCAGAGATTGGGTAAAAGAAGCAAATCCAAACTAATGACCCTTGTTACGTTTGGACATTTTCAAACCACTGCAGTGATACAAAATGGTTCCCTTCTGCCAGTTTGTGTAGTCAGCTGATCCCAGCCCTTTCGAAACAGCAGCATCAGTGCAGTTCTGCTGGTGGGAACCAGCCCTTGCAGAAACCTACTGGCAGTTGAGATAAACCCTTTGCACTGCACATGTCCCTGGAAGGACTGCTGAATGCATCGGAAATGGCCATGATGCTCCAACTCAATAAATTAAGGGGTGGTGAGAGGCCTGTATTTAATTTTTTTTTATCTTCTCAGGAAGCATTTTCATTCTTCGCAGTTGGGAACAGGGAGGTAAAGCTCTGTTTAACTCCAGTGCTGTTGGAGTATTTAATACATTGAGGAGGAGCGGTGGGATTCAGGCGTGGGAGGAGATGGGCTGGTACTGTCCTTCCTTCAGTCTGGTGGCTGATTTTTAACAAGGAATTGCTGAGGCACCCCCAAAGCACAAATTATTTTAAAGGGCAAATTGTTTTGGCATATCCAAGGAGGTGATCCTTTCCGAAATGCTGCTGCTGCTGTTTTGGCATCCAGAAACTCTGCAGGAGGTGGGCTCCGTGGGCTGTCTCACCTGGGTAGGTATGTAGGGACACTTGGACACGGTTCCTGCCTCTGCTAATCCAGTGAGTGCCAAAATTAAAAAGCCCCTTGTCTCTTGCAAAGGTTCTGTCTCCTACATTTAATTAGACACCACTAACATTAGCTTTTAAACAGGAATTGGAAAAGGATAGTGACTTTATTGTAGCAGCGTGCGTTGAACAGAGACCGGTTCCCCTTTGCTGGGGCTGAAGGTGCTGGCACACAACAGCTTTTCAGCGTGCACCTGCCCTCCTCGGTGCTTGCACTGCCTGTCCGTTAGTTGCCAGGTGCGTGGTGAGATGGCAGCAGGCTGCGAATGAGAAGGCTTTGAGGAGTAAAAACAAAGCTCACTCCTGCCTGTGTCCAACAGCATTGTAAGCCTTGTGGCAAGAGGCTGTAGGGAACTCTTTAAGTGGTCCCATCACAAGAGGAGCGGAGAGGATGGCTGGAAGGACTGTGTAGGGGACGTGCATTTGCTGCAAGCGTTACGTTGATATTTTGTGGTACTGTGGAAATCTCATTTCCAAGGTAGTTAAACTTGGTTTATTCTGAATTCAGTTTATTGTAAACTCAGTTTATTTATCAATAAACTCAGTTTATGGATTGTAGCAAGTTATGATTTTGCAGAGGAACAGGAAGCCTTTCATGTTGTAGCTATTTGGAGCGATCATGTTCCCCAGGGCTTCGTTTTTAGGCAGGTTGAGTTTATAATTTAAGTGCTGTTTGGGAGGGATTTACGCTCTTTAGGGAGGGCTGAGCAGCACCCTTCTCAACAAACGGCTGGCAAGAGCTGCTGCTTCAGGAGTTCAAATCACCTCGCTGACCCTTGCCAGCCACAGCCCTCCCCAGGTCCACGCTGACTGACCCGGGGTGCTGGCTCAGCCCTCCCCAACTTTCCAGCAGTACCCCTCATTCCCCTTCCTGAGAAGGCTCCTAAAACCCATCTTCTGCAACACCTTGTCTCCAGAAGGGGCATTAAAAACTTCTCAAAACCGTTTTTTTTTTCCCTTTTCCTTCGCATTGTTAGTCTTTATTCGCAGAATAAAATTAACACCTCATACTTCCATGCTCTTGTAAACACTTATGGATAACATGAAGTTTCAAAAGGTGGGAAGGACTGGTAACCCCCCTCATCCCCAACCAGTTGGGCTTGGGTTTTTTCCATGGAATAACCTTTTTTTCCAGGCTTTATTTATTTTGTTGTGTTTTTTTTTTTAAACAAGCACAACTACCAATGTATAGACCTAACTTTGTATAGCTGTTTTGCTGACCTTGCCCATCCATCTGTACTATGTGTTGAGGGGATATATTTATACTCTGGTTATTGGGGTTTCAGTTAAAATGTTGTTACCTTGCAATTTCATATTAATAGTAACTGACCCTTGTTTCCTAGTCTCCAAAACACATGGTGCCTTATTTCCTATTTATTGTTCTGAAGCGACTCTTCCTTTTATTGTATAATGGGCTTAGGGAAGCAGTGTCACTTAACCATTGACAGTCCTCAATACTCCAGTATTTCAGTGAGTTTTCAACCTGAAAAACCTGTCTTTTGCTTAAACTCGATTGAGAATTGTGCTGGTGATGGCCGTGGAAGCCTTTGGTTCATTTCACCATCTCTGCTGTTGGAGCTGTGCCGCATTAAGCTCCAAGTTACTTTTACTTGGCAGCAGCTCCAAAGAAAAATGCCCATGTTTTGGGGCAGAGATCCACTTTTTGCTGTGGACGTTGTCCTCTTCCTCCAGTTGCTTTCTCCCTGTTATCCTTTCCCCATCTTCTGTATGGCTTTTCAAGTTACCAGAGTCTATTGCAGCTTGTGCAAGTGGAGCATCGCCGGAAGAGATGGGTCTGGGTCCAGGCTGGAGTCCGTATGCTTTTCCCAGCCACCCGTACTCAACAAGGCTACAGCTCTTCAGTGTTACCAAATAATAATATTTCAAAAGCTCCTTATAAAAACATGAGTAATTGGGCAAGTGACAAAGGAGTTTCTGTTTATCTTTTTGAACAATGGAAAATGCCAAATAGCCACAGTTTGGTCCAGTTATTCAGTGTATTTGTTCCAGGGCCATTTCGTGGGCACAGGGTTTAATTCTGCAAGAATGCAGGAAGAGCGTGACTTGTTTTCATGCTTAAAAAATAAATGAAATTATTAAAATTTAAGGTTTCTTTACTAGGAAAATATTTTTACTTGTGCAATACCATTTTTAAAGCCTAAGGAAGATATTTGACTGTATATTACAAGTCTGAGGTTATTTTAATAATCAAATGAGACTTTTAAATAGATGCTGATATCTTTGCCATTCCAGAGAAAAGTGCAGTTCGGAAAAGCTTTGTACAAAGGTTGATGTTTGTACCCTGAGAATAGTAGATTTGGCTTGCAAATAGGAACTAAGCAATTATCAAAACTAACACTAATCAAAACAAAATTATGTTGCAATTTAATAGGCTGACCAAAGTTGGTAATGCTGATTAAAGAGGGAAATGGAGGAATGTGTGCTTTTAAAAGGGAAAACTTCGGAGGAGCAGCACTTGCAAAAAATTATCCTTGCTGTCATACAGTTGTCAGAAACCGAGATGAGGGTCTAGAGCAAATAGTGCCACCTCCTGGCAATGTAATGAAAAATATATGCGTGATCTGAGATGGCAGGTACGTGTGATACACTGATGGTATGTGGCAGTGGTGTATGAGGCAATACGTAGCATTAGTTACATATTCTGGAGGAGCAAAATCCTTTTGAGGCATTGGGTCTAAAGAATCTAGAGATGGGAAAATTGGATCAAATCCCCTAGGTTTATTTCCAAAATGTGGAAATAAACTGTCCATAGATGCTTACCTGCTTGCCAGCTTTGCTTCTTGTCTTTTGACATTTCAAACCCTTTTCTTTTAACTCTTCTGCCAAGGAGTTTGGCCTCATGGCACATAAAGCTGCTGGGAAGAACTGTGTTTTAATCGTGTTTAATTGTTCAGTTCTGGTCTCTGGATGAACAAGAATTCATCTCTTCCCAAGGTGGTAGATATCCCTGAGGTCTGCCTGGTTAATAGCCTGGTCAATTCTACAGTTATTATGAATCTGTTTTACATTTGCTCTGGAAGACTTGGCACCTGCCTTCTGGTTGACATGCCTACACAGGCAGGAATCTCATCGGGGTCTCACCTGCCTCATGTTTTGTTTTTCAGGTGGTACCAGAGAGATTGGGTCTGCTCTCACCAGGATGTGTATGAGGCACAGAAGTATAGAGTCCAAACTCCGGCAGTTCTCAAGGTGAGTGGCTCTGTACCTGGCCTGGAGCTTGAGGTTCATCTTTCATTTGCTACTGGGGAACACCTAAAGCTGTTCACCAGCATTGGCTTTCCAGCTGATCTCTGACCATGTCCCTGAGAACAGTTGTTTTCTCCCCCGCAGCACACTAGGTGTTGTGAACATGCAGGATTTCACTGCATGTTCTGGGGACTGGGCTTGTCACCTCAAATCACTCTAAATGCTGCAAATTCCCACTGTCAGTTCCTGTTGCTCAGTGCTGAGCAGGTGGCTGCTGATGTGGCCAACCTGTCTTTGTTTCAGGACTTTAAGCTTTGTCACTAAGTTTTAAAGGAGCAGCAAGTGTTGTGCTGCTTCCTCAGCTTAGTGGAGAGCCCAAATAGCTTGTGGCCAAGAGAGAAACTTTCAGCAAAAAAGCATGGAAAAGGCAAATTCTTTCATCCCCTTTTTGCAGTTAAAGTTAGACTGCAGAGGTAATGGGAGAGGATCAACTCGTGTAAGCTGGGCTATACATAAACAACCTACTTCTGTAGTAAGTAGTAGTTTGCATGTGTGCCTTTTTTAACCAGACTTAAAAGTTATACTTGACCTGAGGTGAACCAAAACGATGCTTCACCATTTGCCTGATGACCTGGGATGTTTTTTCCCTTTTAAAATAAAGATATTTGTGAAATTGGCTGTGAGGAGACAACTTTAGTCTCTAGTTACCCCAGAGTTAGCTGTTTAAGTGGTTTGATCCCAATCTCAGTAATTAGTGGAGCATTACTAGTGCTGTATCACGGACTCCACTGGTGAGAGGCGAGGCACATCAGTGGGCAGGATGTTGTTCACTTGTACAACTGCTCTCTCTTCTTGTGCATATACATGTGTTTTTTAAGTTTATAATCTTCATGGCTGCATGAACCTTCCCGGTCTCTGGAGTATCCATTTTAACTGCTCTTTGTGTGACAGATGAGTAGGATCTAACTGTTTACATTGGCCCTGTTTCAGGTCACTCCTCTGGTTTACGCTCTGTTCCTCACTGTCCTGAACTTCCGCGCAGTAATTCTGGTTATCTTGTGATGTGGATTTTTTTTGATCCAGTCCTTTCTTTTGCTTTCTCCAGCGTAAACATTTTTATGTTCTGATATTTACATTGTGACACTGGTAGCTGTCGCAGCAAAAAGTAAAAATACTCCAATATTGACCTTGGCTCTCTATATAAGAATAGGGGCATCTGCAGGATTTGATTGCTCTTTGTGTTTTTTCAACAAAATTAGTGCTTTAATTGACTGTCTGATAAACCCACTTCAAGAACAGATGGAAGAGTGGAAGAAAGTGGCCAATCAACTGGATAAAGACCATGCAAAAGGTAGTTACAGAGGAAGAATTCTTTAATAGGAGTAAGATTGTAATACCAGCTTTTCTTCCTCTTTTCATGTTTGTACTGGCGAACTGAATGATGCGCTTAAATATGTATAGCAAGTTTTCTCTTCTAAAACACTCCTCTCCCAAAGTGCTTAACAAATTTTTAACCCTTGCATATACATTTTGAAGGTTTAGTTTGCAGGACCCCAAGGGATGGGTTGTTTTTCTAGACTGGTAAGCAGTGACTAGTTTTAACTCTGTTAGCCGACTCTCACTGTATGATCTCCAATAGTGCTGAGGATTGGGAATGCCGCATCTATCCCTGCAAAGCCCCGGGGTGTAGTTAAAAGCTAACTATAAGATCATGTTATGTCTCAGGTGTAGCATCCTCCAGAGAGTGCACAGCCCTGTAAAACATTCAGCATCATTATTTTATATCTGATGCGATACAGAAATGTGCACCTGGGGAACAGGAAAGCTGTGTCGTTGGACATGGGATGCTCAGAGCTGCAGGGCTGATGACGGCTCCAGACGCTTTCCTGGGGGGATGAGCAGGAGGCAGCAAAGTCTTGCACAGCAAGAGCATGTTGGTAGATGCCTTTGGCTTTGCAAAACTTGTATTGGGGATGATGGCCCTCTAGCACGGGTGCTGAAAGCAGGTTGCACTTCACAACTGACCCTTGAAAATTGAAGACTTTTGCTATGTTTGAAAGAAGCAGCATCACCATAATTTATTTTGAGGAGGGTGAGAACTGATGGGAAGGAGTGTGCTTGGCCTCCAAAAGAGGAGTTGCTTCTTGCCCCACTGTTACTGTGGTCAAATAGAAGCAGCTAAATACAGCTCTTGGAAAAAATTTCCACCTTGTGCTGTGGAGAGTGTTAAGCAGGTAGTGAGCAAGAGGGAGGAATCACCTGGGTTCCTGCAGGTAGGGGTGACCCTGGCCAAAGTGGCAGTGAGATTTAGGGTTTTAGGGATAGTGGGTAGATGTGGGTGTTGGGGGTGCAGTTGGCCCCGGTACAGTGCCTGTGCCCGCCACCAGCCTGCTTCTGTTTTTCCATCTATAGAAGAGTAATAACATTGACCTCCTTTGTTGAAGTGTATGTGTATATGTATATACATGCATACATGCCTTTTATCTTTTTTTTTTTAAAGTATCAGTTTTCATATCTGGTACCTTTAGTGTGCCTGGACTAGAGGTGGAATATTTTGTTCTGGGATTTTAATTCTCCCGGGATTTGCAGCTCATCTGAAAATGAGGACAACTGCAGTGTGCTCTACTTCATCAGAAAGAGCTGGCAATGTGACCCTTCCTTGGGCAAAGTTTTAGCACCCTCTCCCTCTGCCTGACTCTCATGCTGGAGAGGGATCACAGGATATTCTCTGCCTTGCCATTTCTGGATACTTGTTTTTGAACACAGATGTTTCGAGAAACCTGTCATCTCTGTTTTCCATTCCTGAGAGTGGATGATTCTCTGAAATGAAAAGCACTCTAATTTTGTACTGTGTTCTCAGTTGTTATTTCTGTAAAGGCTTTGTTTATCTGGGCAAGATTTTGGTATGTGAATGTGCTCACACCCTAAAATCTTATATTAAGCCAAACATATAGGCACGACAAAATGCAAGTTCTAAGTCGCTTTGATTAATAGTAGCTGTCCTCTTAAAATTTGTAGTCTAATGTCTTTAAACATAGTGTTTTCTATGAAAAACATTCATTTTGACATCGAGTATGTTGATAATACAGGCTGTGTGTTTTTTTAGAATACAAAAAAGCCCGCCAAGAGATAAAAAAGAAATCATCTGACACACTGAAGCTACAGAAGAAAGCAAAGAAAGGTAACTTGCTTCATGCTTGTGCTGTTAAAAACCTTTTGTGCTGTGCTCATTGACAAAGATTGAACAGAGATAGGACTTTCTATTGTAATAATTCAGTCCCCTGTAATGTATTCCTGGTACGTACTTGAACACCAGGGTACAATTACTATGTGTCAATTTAAATCATATTCTGAAGCTGCTGTCTAATTTTCTTATACAAAAGCCTTAAAACTGTTTGTACAAAGTCAATCATGTTTAAAATAGAGTGCTTGCTGCTAAGTTATTCCTGTTAGGAACGTTGACACTGTAACACGACTTGTGCAGATACCTGTAAAATTTTCTAGAATCTTTTGAAATAATATTTAAAAAGCCATTATGTAAATGTTCTGTAACTATTAACATTTCTCACTGTTCTCCCTTTCTACCACCTTTCTTCTTTTTTTTTTTTTAACAGCCTGTAATCTCCTAAACCTTACGTTATTCCTCAGAGTGTGAGAAGGTAGCATGGATTGTTGTCAGGGGGAGGGCACTTGGCAACCATAGAAAACTAAAGATGAGTAAGAAAAGAAAGGGAGTTCTCCACAAAGGCAATCTGTCTTCTTTAGCAGCTGAATCTCGTGCTCCTGTTGCTCTCCCACCACCATCTTGTCACAGGAGTTTCATCATCATGTTAATGGAAACGTGCATCACTGATAGCTGTAGCATTGCCATCACTAAGGGTTTTACTTGGCCAAGTGCAAACCCCACCAAGCTTTGGAAAAATGATACAGAGCTTGTACAGAAGCAGACTTTCTGGTTCCCTTTCCTGGCGCTGGGCTCTTCCCAGCCAGGTAGGAAGTGTCTTTTGAGCAGCTCTCAGCCTGGAGGTTGCAACTTGTGCTTCACCTCCAGCCTAAAAACTGTGAGTCCAGGGACAAGCAAAATGAATGCTGGGGTGGGGAGTTTCTTGAACTTTTTAAATTGTGTAAGTGTTATCTAGAACAGGTGAACTGTCTCTAACTGTCCTCCCTAATAGGTGAGTCAATAATTACGCTGGTAGAAAGCCACACGACTAGAAAACTGCTCTTGAGTTTTAGCTCACTTTAGATGAGGGAGGGAGAGATGGAAGCCAGCAAGAGGGAACTTAGCGCAGTAGATTCTGTGTATCTCCCTGTCTGTGGAAAAGTTTAGTGTTTTAAATCAGAATGGTCATCTTTAGGGGGACATGATTTTTTGTGATAAGATTTTATTTTTGGGTGATGTTTCTCATTTTGTGTGGCAAATTATCTGACTTCAGACTTCAGCTTTAGATAGAGTCTGTGATATTCCCCTCTGTTTCTTTTCCTTTCTTCCCCCCTTTTCTGGTCTCATTATTTCTTGTCCCTGTGTGACACAAAGAACCCCTCAGTGCATGGTAGGTGAGGGCTGAGAAGAGCATGTCCGTGATCTGGGAAGAGGGAACCGTTTTTTGAACCTATTTCTATGAATTGACAGCTATCTGGCTCCATCTCCCTTTTATGCTGCTTCTGAGTATTGAATAAATCAGTCTGCAATCTTGGAGGAGGAGACAGCATTTTCTGTAAGGTGGGAAGAGGAGAGAGAAGCAGTTAAAGCCTTATGGAAAAAAAACCAGTTCTCATCCCGTAGATGCCACCATAGGTGTCTGTCAGCAGTGATTAAAGCAAGTGGACTTTCTCCTTGGATTTTCCGGGTTCCTGTCTCCCTCCCCAAACGTGTGCCATGTCTAGTGACGAGGGTCAGCACACTGGTGTCTTGTCCTCCTTCAGGATTAAACATCTTTGAGTGGGGATTGGAACAGGCCTCATTTTGCTATCATTTTTATAGCAGCCATGCTATGATTGAAGACTTTTTTTTTTTTAATGTCATTCCCTTGATTAATTTTGGTGTTATGACATGCTTTTGGAGTTGTCAATGAACCTGCTGTATTTCTGTGCTGTCCCACTTGGAACTGCTGTCGCACACATGGTGTTTGGGTCCAGAGCACAAACCCAATGGGACTGAGGTGGCGTTAAAGCTGGTTGCAGAGGGACGCGTATGGGGAAGGTGGAAGTGATGAAGGCTCACAGATAGCCAGTACAAGGGAAAGGAAGAGCTGCAGTATTTTTGAGGAGCTGAGAGTTGTTCTTATGGCCCCTGGGGAGGAGAGATCCAGTGAGGTGCTGAGGCTCATACGGATGTGAGAATGAATGCCCAAAGCTGCTGGCCCTGTGGGTTCCCAGCACGAGTGGGTGGGAGGTGGGAGGAACTTCACCCTGTCTTCTTGCAAGTTATCTACAGCCTTTAAATATAGAAGAAAAAAACAGTAGCAGATGCTTTTTCCCCGTTTGCCTTTTTGATCCCTACCTTGAAGGAATAAAGCATTGGTCTGAGTGCAATGTCAAATGTTGTTATGAAAACCTTTTTGTATGTACCCACCTTGACAAATCTGTTTAATGTGCTACGTGGTGAAGTATGTTGCTCTTGCTGTCACTGAGGGATAAAAAAAATCAAGAAGGGGTTTATTTATAAAATGATAAAGCTGCAGGAGTGATTCTGCTTTAGGTCACAAATTAGGTTTGAACTACAGCAGGGAGACTCTTGGGTGAAACCGTCCTGGCAGGCATGTGGCTGAGTGCATGAATGTCTTACTGTGTTTTCAACTCTTCTGTTTCCCTGTTGCTCAGACTTACTTTTTTTGTTCTGTTCTTCCTCAAGCAGGACCTGTCCCTTTGATTTTTCTGTAAAGTTACTGACTCACCTATGGGAACTCTAAAACAACCAATTCATTCCCTTTCTAGTGCTTGTAAGAATATTTTTGAATTAACCTTATGATCATCTGTGGGCAAGTGAGATGTTTGCTGAATTCTGGATTTGCTTAAATACTGTGCATGCTGCTAAAAGCGTCCTTCAAGCTTTTTCTGCTGTGACTGGATGGGAAAGTGGTTTTCTTCTGCTTTGGGCAGCTTCCGATCTAGGAACTCAAATATAACCCTCTACTTTTCTCATTCGCGTCATGGCAATGGTTTCCTATCTCCCTGCCGCATCAGGCTGCAGAGGCTCCCTCTTGGAGCCGACGGCTGCAGCATGTGTAGCAGCTTCTTGCTCCTTGCCTGCGTCCCAAAGACTTTTGGGAGAAAGGGCCATGGGCTGCGTGGCTTGTCCTGGCAGGATCGCTACAGGTTGGGCACCCCACCTTAGCGCTAAGGGGCTGAATATGTTGGGGTTTGCCTGTTCTCTGGCTTGTGCATGGTCTGTTTGTTCTGGTTCCATGTGGCCAAGTTGAAAGTTCAGGCCGGGCGTTTAGGATCGTTTATTAGAAATTATGTTTGCAGAGTAGGTGTGTTAATTGCAATAAAGGTGTTTCCAAAGCTTGAAGTGATGGGGAAAACACCAGGCTTTCCAAACAAAACAAAAAGGTGTTAAGGGTCCTTTTTGGAAGTATATCTAAGGATATCTAGAATATATCTGGTAAAATGACAAGTCTGTGTGTAAATGAAGGTCTTGCATTTCAAAAGACCTGATGGGTATAATTTTCATTCTTTTTGTTGTCTTTGACTATAAAAAAATAGTAAAAATCCATATGAAGTCTCAATATATGTAGTCTAAATAGGATCCTGATGCACCTCCCAGATCCATGCAGTCCCTGGGGGTGTCATGGTGATCTTCAAGGTGCATCCTTTTCCTTACACCCTTGTTCCCAAGGGGAACAGGCCCGTAGGGCATGTTGCCTACCCCAGAGTTGAAACTTAGCTCTTGTCTGAACAGATGAAGCTACGTAGTGCATGGAACTGCATACATCTTCTAAATTGCTCTTTGTTTTCAGACAAACATTGGACATCAGAAGTCAGCCCAGCTAACCTGAGTCAGCAGAATAATTATGCATATATCTGAAATAAATTCCATGTTTAGGTTTCTGCTGAGTCAAGGCCTCATAAGTGGATCCATAGCTGCTAGAAGCTGTTGATGCTATATTGAATTCAGAGGAGAGACAGCAGCTGTGGCTCTGCATGTAACCATTTTGGAAGGTTAATAAAATGCATGATTCTTAGTTTAAAAAAAAAGCATCGAGTGACTAACTTAAAATATAACTGAATGTATATGTAAAATCTGGAGTGCATGTTGGCTTTATTTTCTGTATTTCAGCTTAGCTATTAATGATTAACTAGACAGGTTTTCCTTCTGCCTATAACTTGACTGGTAGGTTTCATTTTCAGGTTCTTCATGTGACACTGTGTGTGAGCTTTGAGGAAAATGTTTAAATCCAAGTGGATTTGTGGAAAGGAGTTATATGTAATGCTCCCAGTAATATAACCTGTGTTCATGTGAAAACTGAGTGTTATCTCTAAGCTATTTGTAGAATTTTCTGCAGAGTGCCCTTAACATTCAGTACAACATTTCATCTTGTGTCCCATCAACATTGAGTATCCAAACTCACAGCCTCTGCTTTTGAGTATGCAGCAGTTTTGGAAAGTATTCTTACTTTTAATGAAATTGAGAAAGTAGAACATAATTATCAATTTACTGTAATACTGCCAAAAGTGCTTTTTCTTCCCCTCCTCCCAGTTAGCAAAGATGACCTGCTTGTGTTTTAGAGCCTTTGCAGCTGTTTTTGTGTTACGCTCTGGTCTTTGAAACTGTAGTATTGTTATACTCCTCTCAAGGATGATTGCACAAACCCTGTGACTCTTAACTGAAAAACATGAAGCTCTTCAACGTAATTATAACCGAGGAACATCTCAGTTCTTAAAGCAAATGCTGGCCTTCTCATTCAAGTACTTTGCACTCTTTCTATATTTGGCACTTGCCCTGTCTGGAGTGGCAGGCTGGGGAGGGAGGACCCCTGGCCAGACCTTTTCTCCTCCAGGAGATAGCCTTATTCCTCTAAATTGATCAAGTGTGGCATAATGACTGAAGTGAGAGCCAGGACTCACTGTGGAGTCAGTATGATACAGCTCAGAAGGAGGGAAGCTAATGAGCAAATTATCCTTATCCGTTGCAGGGAAAAAGTCCCATGTGGGTGAGGCCATGATGCCTGTGGGGTTTTTTTGGTGTTTTTTTATTTTTTTGTTTTACCCCCGCAAAGCTTATAATGTAAGCTTCACTTTGTAAAAATTCAGTGAAGATGTGTTGCAGAATCAGTGACCGGAGATACTTCTTTGATTTATTTTCATTCCTTGAGTTTTGAATGCCTCTTGATAGTTCCCCTCTTTTTGACAGCAAGCCAGGTTTATTGCAAAACTTTATATATAAAGTTTTTTAATTAAAATACACATATCATGGTTAATCTTTTTATGTTCTTCCACATTGCATCAGCAATTAGTTTTTCATTTAATTAACAATCTGTTAATGTAATTGCAGTAGAGAACATCAAAAAGCGCTGTGGTTACTAATGCAGCACCCGCCTAGAGTTTTGTAAGTTCCCGAGTTCCCTCTTCCCTGCGAGGGGATGAGCTTTGTGCCACTTCATCAGCTTGACCGGAGTTTGACAGATGTCTGTGTTGTGCACTTTCTCTGAAGCACGGGTTAACATGTTCTCACCTAGGAATCTGCAAGCTAAACAAAGTTCCTAAACTGGTTTAAGTCTCTTAAAAGAAAACTGTATGGTAAACAACCAGGAGTTTAATTTGCAACAGCTCATCAGGAAGCAAAGCTAATGCATTTGTCTTTATCAGCAAGAGAAGTCAAAATAGTCTAGTCCAAACTGCTCGCTCTCTTGTCTTGGCACTGATGATAATGTCTAAACTCTAGGAATGCTGGAATACCAGTTTGACTTTTTTTATTTTCCTTTCTGTGTCAATTTTGTGTCCTGCAATTTCTCACCATGCGCACCTGCCTGACAGCTGAGGCTCTGGGTAAGTCTGTGCCATGCTGTAACCCTGGTGGCTGGTTTATTGTAGCCCTTGCTGTGGCCTTTTTATGGTGTCTGGTCTCCACTAACTGCCTAGACTTTAATTTCTAATGAAACTAAAATATCGCCTAATCTTAATGAACAAACCATCTTTTGATTTATTTTCTTTTGGTATCTAATTGGAACACTGTAAAAGAAGAAAATCAGTATTGTAGATAAACCTCTGGATTATTTTAGAAAGGGATTAACATGGACTGATAAATCATGTCACAGTTGGGAGAGAAGTTAAATGGAATAGACACGTCATCAAGGTGATGTTCAAATAATTGCATATCTTATTGTTAATATGACTTTTAAAGTCTAGAGCTTAAAGTCCTTAGTGTTGTTCTCTGTAAACCTGTGATCCAAGTCCCCCTTCTTTCTGAAAATCGCATGCACCTTTCTTAACCAATAGATAAGAAATCACTATATTTAACTTCATGCTGGGGAAGGGGTGGAAATCAGCATCATAGCGGTCTCCTCTTCTGCTGCCTGATCACACCTTAAATCTGTTTAAATTGGAGTACTGTTTCAGTTGTATTGCAAATGTAAAATAGCTGCCTTGAGATTTTCTTGTGAATGAAAGATGGTGTTTCGGAATTTGAGAGAAATAATCATACCTCCACTTGTAGGTGTAACGATATAGGTGTTGCCCTTTAAAGAAGCTTGGATGGATTAGATCAGGGGACTTTCAACCAAGGTGCCTCAGCTAGGCTTCTGGAGCTGGGCACTGTGGTGTCTGATGCTTGTCCCCTTTTTTGAAACCACATTTTTTGTCTTTCCTGGTTTGTAATTCAATCTGCAAGTTTCCTTTGGTAACTTGGAACTTTTCTTTCAAGGGACAACTTACCACTTTCGAACGTTAGCAGCTGATTCAGATCTCCAGTAGCCACCAGAAGGACTCAGATTTGGTTGCTGAAGGGGTCTGAAGTTAACCCCAGCAATGAGGTTTTCCACCTTTTGGTAAACAGTGGCAGAATTCTTCATTATCAGCCTAGACCCATATTAGTTTATTTATTGGCTTTACTGTGCAGGACTTAGAAGGGTTATTCATCCTGGCAGCTGGTACGCTCTCGTAAAGAAGGGGATTTGGGAATGAGTGACTCGGAGCCTGCTTTCATTTGTACAAGTAGAGGTGTACTCAGCATTGTCTCATGCAGTGTAAATTCTGCCACTCTGTGAAGTGTCTAATATTGAATATTCAGGTTCTGTGCAGACACCTAAACAAGTGCAAGGGAGCACTCTTTAGGTGAGAATGTGGAAGAAAATAATTTCACCAATATTTGCTGCATTACTTTGTCAATAACAGCATTAACTTTAGCAGTCAAACTTGCACTGAGAGCATTTAAAAATCATTGTTCTCCTTTGCTGTTGCTGACAGCTTTGCTAGTTTAAGTTGTCTTATAAAATATAGTCATGAAATTGGGTTGAAAATTAGATGTACCTTTTTCCTTCTTCCTACTACATTTCCTTTACTAAAGTTCTTTTCAAACAATGGTTATTTAAGAAGCTGCACGAAGCTTTCAACCAGGATTCGTACAGAACACTGTAAGACTGAGATTTTAATGCATGTTGGTCCTTTAAAGCTCTTGCATGTCATGGTAATGATGTGAAGTGCCTGAAGGTAACATATTAGGACTGTCCTTGGAGTAGCAGTGGATTCATGTTAATATTGATGAGAAGCAGTCCAGCTCTCTGCAGTTCATTAGCTGTTACTTGCCTGTGTCAAGCAGCAAGTCCTCAGGCTGATGAAGCATGATGCTGTTGGAGAAGTCAGTACACAACTTCTGGTCTTGCATTTCTGCTCCTCTCTGCAACACCAAAGCTCTACTTTGAGAAAGGCTGGATTTGAATTTCTCCTCGGTTTTCAGACTGTTGACTCGTTCTTCCGAGTGCAGCCGGACGTGATCTGCAGAACCATCCCTGCATCAATCACGTTCATGTCTGGCTCGTTGCAGACCAGAGACCTGTGACTACATTTGATGCTTTTGACCATTGCTAATGCTGATTGCTTTGCTGGGTCATTCAAACCTGTCTGCAGCTGGGGGTAGGAGTGTCCCTCCAGGTGCACTTTTACAGCTGCTCCATGATGAGACTGTTCTGGAACTATTTTCTGTCATTACGATAGTTGTGTTGGTTTGGAAGTGTTTCCAAATGGGTAACCTAAAGGCCAGAGAATGTGGGCTGGAGAGAATAATAAATTGCTGATGTTTCTTATGAAAGTGTGCCTCATGTCCCACAGCAAAAATAGTGCAATCAGTTGTCAGGGATGCCATAGACAAGTGACCTTCCCCTCATAATTCGAAGGGGAAAAGAACTGCATTGCTCTCCAGTGGTTGATGTTCCCTTCTGAGATAAGTAGTGGATTCAAACTAGTGGGGACCCAAGGTGGGTGAGGAGCAGAGGTGATCAGCAGTTGGCCCTCACATCCTCGGTGTCCTCTGGGTGTAGGAGTGCTGTTTAGGGGCTGTGCTCTGCTCTGCTTAGCAAAGGAAACTGGTTAAATTGGGCAGAGATTTCATCCCTCAAATTCCTGAGCTGTCTGAGCGCCATGGGAGGCAGCTGGCGATTCAGGGAGTGGGAAGAGTTATGCCTGATTTCAAAAGACTTGCTAGATTGATGTCTGCATTATGTAGCTTTCAAAGGATGTTAATAAAGCTTTCCTGCTCCTAAAAGATGAGTTGCAAGGAGACATCAGGAGAGAGCTGTATTCATGCCATGTAAACATCTGACTTCAGAGCCTCATCTAAATAATTCAGCTAAGCTTGTTTCCTGCTCTGAATTATACCCTAGACAGCTTGTGTGTTTTCACTGACTGAAAACATGGGTGCCTAAGAGCCATAGCATAAAAACGGGTCCGTGAAAGGAGCGGTGAAGATATGGTACGTCTGTTAATGTCCTGACTCACTTAAAGGAATACAATGGAAACTTCATAGAGGTACAGAGGATGTTGGAGAGCGATGCAGTTCTATACACTCTTTTGCCAAAGGGTTAAAATACACAGCTTGAACATTATCCTGATAACTTTGTTGAATTGAGTGAGTTACACAGGTGTAAATGAGGTTTATTTTTGCCCCATGTTTTGGGTGCTCTGTGTTCTGGTCCAAGACATTCTGCTCTGCGAGGTCCACATAAATTACAAGATTTCACTATAATGGAACCCACTTTATCGATGGAGTGCAGTTGTTTTCTAAGTGTGTGTCTTCTCACTGCGTAGGCACATGTATTTAACAAGGATTTACTGCGTTAAGTGCACAATCACATGGTGGAGCAGCTGAATGTTCTCCAGAGCTGAACTAATGAGTGTGTGATTTAGTTCGCAACTAATATATTTTGCATTTAGTACATCCACGCTAGTGAGCCAGTATCTAGGTTTAAACAATGTGGGATTGTTTCACCTGTTGTAGTTTCCAGGCAGCTCTCAAAATAAGGGGTCTGAGCAATAACACAAGCCTCAGTTTCAGGAATTTGAAAGAACAACTCCGGAGAAGTATAAAATGTTTAATCGCTGCATCTGATAGCAAAGGAGAGTATGGGGAAGGGCCTGAAAGGTACAGAATGGTCTTCAAGCAGAAGGGCCCAGTTTGTCTCCTAAGGCACAGGACCTTCAGGGAGTAATCCAAAACACTTCTATAACTTGTTTCTGGAAGAAACAAGATTATAATTTTGAGAGGAAGCAGGTGACTGCAACTTCAGAGTCAGTTATTTTTGAAGTTACTTACTTCCAAAACAGTTTTATAACCACATTGCACCGGCCAGCCTGATCTAGAGGATCAGACACTGGGTGTTCCTGCTGGCAATTTGGTACCCAGGTGGCCTTGGCGCTGGCCGTGCCCATGTTGCACTGCATGTGATTCTTCAAGGATCCATCTCAGAGCTCTGCTTGTGGGTACCTGTGCAGTTTTATCTGGACTATGTCTAACTGTACAGAGGAGATTTGGATATATCCAGTCTGTAATGCCGCTAAACCAGCGTGATTCTCTTTGCTTCCATCGCTGCTCTCTTTCCTGCGGCTCTGGCTGTGTATTAGTGTAGGGGAGCTGATGACTTCACCTAGCTCTGGAGTATTGAAGAAATAGATACGATAATAAGGCAAAGGTTTTCCTTTGTAACTCTGACCTTGATTCATCTGCATTGTGTACTATACACATCAGGAGACTTTTTTCTTCCTCTTGCTCATAGCTTTAAATCCTCCATGCAGAAAGGTTATTGTGCATAAAAATTGATTTTGGGTAGCTGCTTGTAACTCGCCCACCATTTTTCAATGTTTATCTTCCTGATATTTAGCAACAGTGGCATGAATATGTATCTGGATACTTAATTTGCATGTGATGATGTTTCTGGGAGATTTGAGACAAATTTACACAACTAAGGTTCTTTAGAATATTTAGGGGTGTAAGCTGCATGAAAACATCTTGCAACTGCAACATTGTTGACTCATGGCTAAGCAGCAGCTCTTCATTCCTAGAGGAGTAAATTTTTGGCATCATGCAGAGTAAGCAGTTGGTGCAGAATAAGATACTTACTTGTCACATAAAGTTTTGGTATTATGAGTTGACTATAATTAACACAGTGATGCTTTTTGATTGCAAAACATTGGATTTTTTTTATTTCCATAGACAAATACTGGACATTAATATGTATTTGAGATGTGGATAGCTTTTTTTTCTTTAGGACTTTGGAATGAAGACAACTGTTCTAGCAGTTGCTTGCGTAGAGTACTTGAATCCAGTGGTCCAATGATCAGTAACATGTTCCTAATATCTCATATAGGAGATTAATTCAATCCTTTAATGACTCTACAAAGTTGTCATTAGGACCTTGCTAAGCACAGAAGTAGGAAGGAAGAGGAATATACCTGGGGTTAGTGATTAATATCCTCCCAATTAGTAAGATGTGGATTTTCAGCAAGGGCGATGGGAAGGATTTATGCAGGTGACACTTTGAGAAGGTCCGTATGTAAAATGCTGTCTTTGGCTTGTTGAAACCTTTTGAATTGAGATGGATTTCTATTCTATGCAAAAAGAAAAAAAAAAATGCTATGAAATGCTTGATTTAATTGGGAAA
Source organism: Ciconia boyciana (assembly GCF_034638445.1). NCBI lineage: Eukaryota > Metazoa > Chordata > Aves > Ciconiiformes > Ciconiidae > Ciconia > Ciconia boyciana. The sequence continues at coordinate 12,750,772 of NC_132935.1, forward strand.
AAAGACCTTGCTAATTTGAATTAAGGGAAAATGCTGGTTGAGACTTGAATTGCAAAAGCACAATCTGGCAGCAGTGCTGGCTGAAAATAAGGTCATCCTCTATGGAGATCCACAGTGTTGACAAAATGTACTCTTGATTGTTTCCTGCATACAGGACGGGGTGACATTCAGCCCCAGTTGGATAGTGCTTTACAAGATGTCAATGATAAGTACCTGCTGCTTGAAGAAACTGAGAAGCAAGCTGTCAGAAAAGCTCTGATTGAGGAGCGCGGTCGATTCTGTACTTTCATCTCGATGCTGCGGCCCGTGATAGTAAGAGCTCTCCATTTTAAGTCGGTACAACTCACAAATTGGATAAGTGGCCAAAAACCTCTAAACAGAGTAGCTTCTTATGTCTTAGGAATGAATCTCTAGAGCCATAGAAACTAGCCAAAATTCAACTTGCATCTGTGCCTAGGAAGTGGCAAGAGTTGGGCTCTTTTTTGTAGACATTTGGAGTAATTCAGCTACAGAAGACACTGAATGCTTTCTAGATGACTAATGGGAAAACAATGGGCACAAAGATTTAAGTGGGCTTGAGTTCCCTATGCATACTGACCTGAGACATTTCTAATGCAGTTTCTTCCACTGCTTTTTTTCTTAACATCACATTTTAATATAAATCTTCCTTGCTCCTACTCCAGTGCTAGGACTGATAAATGTTTCAAGACCTCCCCTGTGTATATAATGACATTATCTGACAGATTGCAGGCTGCTTCCATGCAGCTTTCTGGCAGCTCTTTTCAGTTCATTGAAAAGGTTTAAGTATGTTTTCATAATCTCAGGTTGTCTGAAGCCCGGCAATGAATCCTTGGTGGCTTTGTGTAAGCATGAGGCATTTCTGAAGGGTCTCCAGTGTACTGGGAAAATGTTCCCAGTGCTTGTTTACAAAGAGCATCAGTCTCAACAGAAAACCATGGTTAGAGAAGTAGGGAGGTGATGGCTGAACAGGAGGAGGTAGGTGAATTGCAGATGCTGAGGACCTGGATGAAATTACCATGGTAGCTAAGGGATTACTATGGTAACTTACAGTGCAGGAATCATCTGAGTTAGCTGTTGATGTAGCTTGAGCCAGAATGAATCATAGATGTATTAATGCTCTGTACCTGTATAGTGCCTTTATCTCAAAGTTTCCAAAAACTAGCAAAAAGTACGTTTAACACCTGTTTAGGTTCAAGGTTAAAATCCTTAGGGCACATTAGTGAGTATACATAGAAGAGTTAAATCCTTTCCAAATGCAGCAAAAATGACACTCTTTTTTCTGAAGATGTCACAAAAAGAAGGCTGAGACTTATATCATTGATGAGAGAAAGGATTTCTGGGCCTCAGAACTTACAGCAATCTTAAAGTAGTCATAAAACTCTAAATTAGTATTTCCAGCCCTCTTTCATAAGTAGTGATTGCTTAATGGGCAAAGAAAAAACAGCTCCGCTGGGCACTCCCACAGTCATCACCAAAAGAAAAAGGTCATGTATTGTGTTATGGGTCTGATTTTTAAAACCAAGGCTGTGATTAGCCTTGCTCTTTTGTCTTTTCAGGAAGAAGAAATATCAATGCTAGGAGAAATAACCCATTTACAAACCATATCAGATGACCTGAAAAGTCTCACCATGGATCCACACAAATTGCCATCTTCAAGTGAACAGGTTAGCTCTTCTTACCTGGAAAACATTTTTATTTGTTTGTACCAGTTTTCCTTTTGTGTTATGAGGAATATTGACTATTAGCATTTAGTGGCTTAATGTTATGTTTTGTAGATGCTTCACTGCATCAAGGTCATTTTTAACATAAGCAATTTAAAAAAACTGATTTTGAAGTACCAACTAAGTGCTCCTGAGTATTTGGGGAGACCAGTGTGAAGTGGTAGCAGTAACACTTTGAACTGTATGAAGATGCCCAGTTTCTGCTGAGAGTACATGAGGAATGAGTGTCATCTCCTCGCCCTACATTTGAGCATCCCTGTCTTTATGTGATTGCAAGATTTCTGGGATTAGATAGCTTGATGGAGTCTAACATTTGAGCATTTTTCCATGCTGTCCTTAAAATGCATAGGAAAATGTGTATCGTTAAATGACTCCAAATAGGACCTTTTTCTCCATCCCTGCTGTGTGAACTCAGTTCTCTTGTCATACCTTAATCACCTTATCATTGACCTAGAAGTGTAAAGGAGGGAAGCTCTGCTGTGCTTGAATATTGGATCTTCGATTAATTTTTTAAAATGCAACAGTTTTTAAACTCTAAGGCTGTAATAGTTTTTTTAAGGGGGAAAAAAAAAAGACAAGCAGCTTACAGCATGCAGAAAATAAATCTCCAGTTTACTTTTTAAAGATTTTTCCATTCAAATCTGAACTTTCCTTCTGTGATAGCAGCCCTAGTGTTGAAGTATGGTAGTTCCTGGAAAGCCAAGGATGAAGCTGACTCTCCTGTGTAATATACACCGTGTAATTCTGGAAGAGAACTGAGACTGGGTCAATTGTCACTGAAAGTTTGTAGTGGTGATGAATGTTGTATGACAAGCAGATGCTTTCTGTTAACAGGGAAAAAAAATTTTCCACGTCCTTGATGCTATTGATTATCTTTCATCAGGTAATTTTAGATTTGAAAGGTTCTGATTACAGCTGGTCTTATCAGACTCCTCCATCCTCTCCCAGTACTACCATGTCCAGAAAATCTAGTGTTTGCAGGTAAGTAGGCTGGTAATACTTAATTTTAACCTGTTTGGGGGCAAAGGGAGGCAAGTTCAGACTGTGGTATGGATTTGTATGCATACTTAAACCTTAAATAACAACTCTTAATGAAATCAGTCCCTCATGGTCTTTCTCTGTTTAAGTGTGTGACTGGGAATATTAAAAAGGATGGGCATGACTGAACAACTTTTAAACTCAAGACAACTTGAAGATGCTTTTGATTCAGTTCTCTTGAATCCATTTCAGATCAAAGAGCAGACTGTACTGATCTAAGCTCTGAGATTGTTCATTCATAATTTCCTTTTCTGTTTTTCATGTGATGACTTTTTAGATTATTCTAAGTAGCTGTTACTAATCAGTAAGTTAAACTGTTTGAAAAGGAAAAACATCCTTGGCAATTGCCCTATCAGTCTGGTAGATGGAAATGCTTTTTTGATACAAGGTTTTTTTGACTGTTTAATGCTGTCTAATGCTGTCCTGAAATATGTTGAAACACTGGATTCTGTCTATGCTTTCTCCGTAAAAACTGTTTTCTCTCATAAAACAGTTTATTAGCATGTTGCCCCCATACCCTGGTGTCTACATTTACTCTTTCCTTTTACTGAAAAGGAAGATACCCTATTGTGTATTCTGCTCAACACCTTTCTAGCTGCTCTCGAATGATTACCTTTTAGTTTGCTTTATGAATAATGTACTACAGGTTCCCTGTGTATGAGCAAAGTTACCTATAGCATGTCAGAGCAAGTGAACATGACTTCTTCTATGTACCTACTTGTCTCTGCATGCAGATATATATAAAAAAAACTTCAGTACTTTTATATATATATGTGAAAACATGCATATTTAGAGCAATGAGCACAGGCTTAAAGATGCAATATCCTGAAGCTGTAAAAGAAAATGGCAAAAAAAATAATAATCCATCATCTGTTCCCAATCAACCTCATCTTGTTGCATGGTAAAACCTGTATGGCAACACACTGTTGTGTATGGGTAAAATAAGGCAGAGCTCCTCTTCCCCTGCTCCAAGCCGACTTGTACATCTTGTGTGTTACCTGGAATTTGTGAGCAGGAGGTACGGTCCTCACCCATGTATCCTTTAGAGCCTTCCCTTCAGCTAGTCAGTGGGCTTCTGCCAACGAAGGTAGGAAGCTGCCTTCAGATTGATGCATCCTGCTAGTCCTGCTCAGCCACCCCAGCAGGAAACTTCAAAGGCTCCCACATTGCAGCTGGCATGTCTTGCTGTCATTCATGGATACAGGAGATTAAAAATCAATCTCTGTTTGAAAAAACAAATATTTTTTTCATGGATATTAATTCAGGGTTTTAATTCTCTGATCATCTTTCTTACTAACTAAAGCTACACACCCAGAGGCTTGACTTCCGTCAATGTGCCATCACATGCTTTTTTTCTGGTAGAAAGCCTTCATGTGAGTGAAACTTGTCCCAGGTACTCTGAAGCATGGGGTTTTGGTAATGCTTTCAAAAGTCTGACACGTTGGCCTGCTGACTGACTGCAACGGCATGCCTAGAGGCAGACTTTTAGATGAACTGTGATGCCCTTGGACCCCTGCTAGAGATCCCATTGAAAATTTGGGCCATGGTACAAGAACAACAGGATGTGAGTCAGGAATAGGAGGGAGCTGTCGGCAGACATTTTTTGTGCAAGTGCTGTGCAAAGTGAGGGCATGCAGTGATCCCCTCGTCCCTAACTTGACTTTGAACTCTTGAGTGGTTACAGAATTTGATCATCTGAGTGAAATTCAAAGTAAAATGCCATTTTCTCTCTGGTCGCAAGGGATACTGCAGCTGCTTACGGTTCTTTAATGATATATATGTGCATATATATATATTTAAATTTAATTTGTCAACATTTTTTCTTTTCCGGTTTATGCTGCCTGTTGCTAGAGACATGTGGAATGTTAATTGTACTGTATATGGGTCTCTCCCCACCCCGCCCTTGTGTCTTTTCCTCTCCCCTTTCCTTTCTTTGTTCCTTTTGTCTCTCGCAGCAGTCTGAACAGCGTTAACAGTAGTGATTCCCGGTCCAGTGGCTCGCACTCGCACTCACCTAGTTCACACTATCGCTATCGCAGCTCCAATCTGCCTCAGCAGGCACCCATGAGGCTGTCCAGTGTGTCCTCCCATGATTCTGGATTCATGTCCCAGGATGCTTTCCAGTCCAAATCGCCATCCCCCATGCCACCAGAAGCACCTAACCAGGTACGTGCAAGCATGAGAACAAAAACCTGAGCGTGAGCTGGACTCTGTAACTTGGCTCACTTTTCACAAAAAGGATCTGGTGTGGTTTTGGGATACCTTGGAGTCAGGTTAAACACTGAGGGTAAGGTTTGTCTCACTGCACTTCATCCGTCTAAAAGTTGGGCCTCTAGCTGGAGTGATGTATGCTGCTTTTGCAGTTAGCACTGAAGAAAGGGATGAGTCGCTCTCAGGGGATTTGTATTTCACTCTGGCCCTGGAGGGAGCCTAGATGCCTAACTTTCAGATACATACAGGTGAGAAAGAGCAAAAAGTCCCACCTTACAGGAGGGAATAATATTCACTTTACCCACTGAGGTTGCCAGGTAATATCCTGCACAGATTGCAAGTTGTTAGTATCTGGTGGCTGTTTACTGTTTAATGGACAAATATTGGTGCCAGAACAGCCTTCTGACAGCCTTAGCATTGATACTGGTGGCTTCAGCATCAGAGAGACAGCTTTTATTCCTCCCCTGCAAAGGGCCTGGAATACTCAAAATGCCATTAGCAGTATCATATGAAATTGGTTTTGCTGTTTTTTATGACATCCCTTTCTGTGGATAGGCTTGCTCTTTTTGACTCTCAATTGAGCACCTTGCAGAAATAAGGTTTCTGCACGAAAATGAGAGGTATTTTTAATTCTTTATGGAACTCATAAGAAATGAGTGTTTGTGTAGTCATATATGATAATGTCCTAAACCCAGTCAAACTAAGAGGATTGCACTATAAATATAAGCGGAACTTTTCCAGAGCACTTTTTGGTCTGCAGAAGGAAGTTGCTGCTCTATTTGTTCATGGCATCATTCCTATGAAAACTAGCTGGCCACCTGCAGGCAGAGGTTTGCATGCCTCCATGGCACGTATCTTCCAGCACCTGAATTCTCTTCTCTGTTTTGTGTTTTTTTTAACAAATCACATGGCAACTGCAGTATTTTTTAAACAACGCTGAACTGCCATCTCACATTATAAATCCCATCATAAATCTTAGTTACAAACTGAAGTGGACCTAATATCCTGTTGTTTGAGTATCACTCATTTTTAATACACCCTAAGGTCACTGGAGAAGATTTTTCCTTTGGTTTAATAAATGTAGTTGCACACCTTTTCGTGTGTTGGGGAGTAGATGGTTTTGTAGGTGATGATAACTTTAATCCTCACAGTCAGCAAGCAGCAACAATTTCAGTGTTAGCGATTACCAAGTGTCACCTGTACACTTAAGCTACTCCTAGACCACCTTTGACAGCACACAGGCCCTTACTTTTTGCAGAACATTTAGTAAGTAGCACCCTTGGTGAAATTTTCAGGGTATCATCCAAAACACACAGGTTCGTTTAGGCTTGGAACATGTTCTCAAGGGAAGCTCAACAGTTTTTTAATATATTTACCTCTTTCGTTTTAATAGAAATGCTTTGTTTTTAAATGAATACATCTTCTACACTGTCCCCAGTCTGGACACATCAGCATTTTTTTATAGATGACATCCTGAAGAACTTTGTGCACACTAATAAAATGAATGTTTTGTTTAGATTGGCTATGGCTAACCTAAGTGAAATGCAAAAAAGTAAATGAGCAATAATAAAGTAAACTGGAATAGTAACAAGGTAAGGAAGTTGACTTTTAAGATACGTACATCAGTTATACATGCTAGCATCATCTTTGGTTTTTGTAGTATCCACTGCACCTGCATAAAAGGGCAGTAATCTACATGATGATGCTGTTTGAAGATGAGGATGTAACTTTGCAATTGCCCTTAGCATGGAAAAAACCCAACGCCTCTCTTTGCAAGTTCCCCTGTTAAGCAGGGGAGAGAACTTAGGCCGGTATCAGCTGGCAGAACATCCTGAAAGTTGGTGGGAGTCATGCTGATTTGTACCAGCTAAGTTCATATGCTTTCACTTCATTTTAGAAACTGTCCATAAAGTTGCAAACTGATCCAAGCATCACTTGAGCTATTCATGAGCTGTAGAAGGCTGCAGCAGTGTGGCATTGACTTGACAAGTGTAGTGTGTTGGTATAACAAATAGGTATGTGCTCTGTATGTCTCTAGTTCTGTATACCTTTACGCAGAGGAAAAGGTAACAGATCATTGCCTGGCCGCTTCATCTTTGCTTAAGTGTCTCGCTTTGTATGTTCAGCACTAAGTAAAATGTGTGTGTTGTGCTGACAGATAATTGTGATTGTGAGCTTACCAAGAAGCTGTTCAATTTACAGCGTTATTTCATGTTGTGTGTCTCTAACCAACTGATAGATCTTCCTTGTGGTATTGTGCTTTTGAGGCTCGGTGGTGGGTGGGGAGGAGCAGTGATATCGGCTGCTGACTGTTTCTAAAACACTGATGTCATTGTTTCTAGTAGTGACACTGAGAAAGCAGAAAAGCAAGCTCTGGAATCAACAAAGGAAATTAAAAGCTATATATCTTGCACAGGTGGACACTTCGCTGATATTTGCTAGCTACATGCTGTGGCATCTACTGGCAGCAGTAGTTTTGAAGGCAGCAAAGCCCGTTTACTTTTAATAATGCATTAAAAAAAAAAAAAGGAGAAGGGGGCCACATAAAATTTACATATTATGGGAATGAGACTGTATGAGCTATGTGAAGCTTTTAGGCTCTCACCTACATTTTAGACAAGCAAGTACCACTGAAAATTAAGCTGAATTTATTCAAAAACACAGATGGGCGAGGGGTAATCTCAAACAAGGATTAAGTAGAGATTTAAACAAGATACAGACTATGCCAGAGGAGAGCTGACCAGGAAAAATGAAGACTGCTTTTCAGCCTAGAGTTGCTGAGTAGTAAGTCTTTACAGTTATCACACTCTGCATAGAAGATAGGAAAAAGAGCAATTATAAAACCAGGCTCTGCCCTTACACTGGTTTGGTATGATCTCTTTTCTGCAGCGTTGCTGTTAATATCACTGGGAGTAAAAGTGTTAGTCCGTATCAGATAACTGTACATGCGTTGTGGTTTAACCCCAGCCAAGCAACTAAGCACCACACAGCCGCTCACTCACTCCCCTCCGGTGGGATGGGGGAGAGAATCAGAAGACGAAAAATGAGAAAACTCATGGGTTGAAATAAAGAAAATTTAATAGGTAAAGCAAAAGCTGTGCATACAAGCAAAGCAAAACAAGGAATTCATTCACTACTTCCCATGGGCAGGCAGGTGTTCAGCCATCTCCTGGAAAGCAGGGCTCCATCACACATAATGGTTACTTGGGAAGACAAATGCCATAACTCCGAACGTGTTCTCCCCCCTTTCCTTCTTCTTCCCCAGCTTTAATATGCTGAGCATGACACCATATGGTGTGGAATATCCCTTTGGTCAGTTGGGGTCAGCTGTCACAGCTGTGTCCCCTCCCACCTGCTTGTGCACCCCCAGCCTACTCACTGGTGGGGTGTGGTGAGAAGCAGGAAAGGCCTTGACTCTGTGTAAGCACTGCTCAGCAACAACGAAAACGTCCCTGTGTTACCAACACTGTTTCCAGCACAAATCCAAAACATAGCCCCATACTAGCTACTATGAAGAAAGTTAACTCTATCCCAGCCAAAACCAGCACAACATGTGGAAAGGTCACTGTAAAATGCCTTAATCTTAATTAAGCAACTGCATTTGGGTATAGCTGAACAGCTGAAAAGCATCACAGGTCTCTTTCTGGAGTGGAACAGGTTCTCTAAATGCCAGATTTGAGGTCAGCCCTGGCCAGCGTTGCCCATGGCATGTCCTGACACCGTGTAAAGCCCTTCTGACAGACCTGCTGCTGGACGTACAGAGCAACTCTTGGATGAACATCCAACATGGCTGATGCTGCTAAACCTACACGTTGCCCTGTGTAGTAGACAAAGGCCTGAGAGTATCTGTGATGAAGTAGTATGGTAGTAACACAGTTATGTTTGATTTAGGGGGATGATAACAAAAGGATCCACTGGACTTGGAGTGAACACCCACGGGGGAAGCAAATATACAGTTGAATTTTAGAGGCTGCTTATGACTTGGTGGGGATAAAAGCAAGGGGAGAGAGAAGGAAGCAGATGAAGGAAAAAAAGCCCCTGCTGATGTGCTGTCAAACAGCAGAGGACTAAGTCTTTATTGTTAGAATATTCTGGAAATTGCTTTCCCTAAACAGTGAAGTAGAGGGAAACTAGATGTGAACTTGTTTCTACATGCACAAGTTAGCAAGCTGGAAAGATTCTGCTTTTGAGGAGACTCCGTTGCTTGAAATAGCTTGAAGTTAGAATAGGGGAAATACAGTGTTAAAACTATTGAGTTTTCCATGTACATTAAGAAATGCTTCTAAATTAGACCTTAAAAAAACCCCAACAAACAACTGAAATGTATCTGTCAGTTATCACCAGGTGTTTTTCTCCTAAATTTCCTTTTCAAATTAGGTTTCCCAAGGGTTTGTCCCTGACTAGAAAAAAGGGGTCAGTAGAGACATGTTCCTGGAAGTGAGACAAATTGAGGAGGTGACCTTGAGTCACTATCCAAAGCTTTTTGAAAGGTAACTGAGGAGTCTTCCACTGAGTGCAGAGGGACATTGGACCAAGCTCTTCATTAGGATTTGGTCTTCTGGGATAACCTTGCCCAGGAAGCCCTGTCTAGTAGTTGAGGAAGGGCAGGGGTTAAGAAAGCAATACTATATTTGAATGGAAAAGGTAGGAAACAAAGGATGCAAGTAATCCAAGATAACTGCGGTCCTTTTATAGGTTAGTAGGCCAACAGATGGAAAATATACAGTCCAGTAGCCCAAAATACAGCCTTTTTTTTTTATATCCTTGCTGGAATTCATACGTACCACACCAAGCAGTGGGACACTTTCCAAGAACAAGCCATGGCACAATGTCTGAGGGACCAGATACTAAGCTACATATATATAACATACCTTTGAGGAACTGGTTGTTACTGTGCAGAGCTCAGTTTTAGCTTTCTGCTGATACTGTTAGCTTTAAGCTTTTTCTTAGAAGAGATGGTTTGAGAGCAGAGCAGAACAGCCATTATCGCAGCTGTGGAAAAAAAAAAAATCTCCCGGGGTTAAAATAGCTAAAATGAAAGAACTAATTTTAAAAATGAGTCAAACTAAACAATACTTTTAAAAAGGAATCGACTAAAATAAGTTGAAAAAAATCCCATAGTCAAATTAAATTTCTCACTTCACGGGGTGTGGAGTAGAAATTGCTCTGCCCAGCGTTTGCCTGTGCGTGTGCTCCCAGGGGCATGTGTGCCAGTGGGTGTGCATCTAGAACAAGCACTCAAAAGTTTGGAGACTTTTTGCCCAGGCAGTAACTGTGCAGTTTCTGTTTTCAGCCCCTCGTGTACTTTCTGCTAAGAAATGGAGGGTGGTCTGTGCTTCCCACACCCAAGTCCGAGGATTCAAGGCTGTTTCTGCAGTCTGATCCAGGCAGCCTTTCACCTGCTGCCACTTGCATTTTCTTTACACTTTTCCTTCAGGAGTTCAATGTTATTCTATCTCCCTCTCCCATAATTTTCTCACTGTTGTAATCCTTTTTTTAGCAAGACCAGAGGCTCCCCTTCCCAGTGCCACGCAAGGTTCTCAGACGAGGAGACCCTGTTTCCCTACCACCACCTCTTGCATTTCCTTCAACTACCAAGGTGTTTTCCCTGTGGCATTTTGGTTCATCCTTTGTCTAGCTTTGCCTGCTGAAAATGGCCACGCTGAGTTAGTGGGAGAGTCCTTTCTTTCATCTTTTTTTCAAATTGGAGTCACTTTATTGCAAAAATAAGTTCACCACTTCCAGTCTTTTTTCCTCATATGCCAAGTAAATTGAACAATCCTTTGCATCTTCAGAATTTGCATTTTTGGCCTTTTTCCATCTAGTTGCTACATGCAGCTTTATTGCTAATAAACCTCATTTATGACCCATTTTTACCATTCCTTGACATAATCTTGTGAAGTTGCTGGCTTGTAAACAGGAACAGTCTATCAGGTGTAGACTCCAAATTCTTACTTGTCATCATTAGGGCATCTGCAGAAAACAAGGTGGCATGATACCATATTTGGAACTCAGACCCTTCACTGTCTGTCCTGCCATGTGCAGAGTATGCAGACCCAGGAGGTTCTTTCAGGCCATAAGCATGAGGTTTCAGAAAGCATTTTCTGAAATTACATTTTTCTCTCTTCCCCCCCCCCCCCCGGCCAAAGTGTAACACTAGTGTGAGTGTTCTCATGGGGCTTCTCAAACAGTTTCTTTTGCTGAGCTACCTGGAATGTCAGGCAGAACTTGGAGTTTTAAAAGCTAATTTTCTATAATGTATTTTTTTCTAAGGATAGAAAAAAATGGGCTCATCTCCATTTAGTGTATGGTAGTTATGTCTGATGGCAGAGTCAACTGCAGCTCATGTTTGTCAGTATTCTTATTTTTAGAGGCTTTTCTCCTGTGAAAGGAGTTGCATTAAATCAAGAATGTGACAAGTTCCACAAAACATCATGCCACTGCATCATCAGGTATCCCACTGCATACTTTTCACTTCTTTCCTTAATAGCTACATGGCATTTGTTGTAGTTTCTTCTGACCTTATGTTCACCTCAACTCTTACTGCACTTTGAATACAAGCCTTGTTAGCTGAGCTTACTTGTACCCAAACACATTTGACAGGTCACCCGCAGATCTGATCTCATGTCAGCATAAGATGGGATGTGCATTATTTCTATAAAATAATGCACTACATTACATGCTTTTTTAAATTTTTGTAACAGCCTTTTCAAAGTTTCACTTAAATCCAGAGTTTGCTAATAAGCTCAAGATGCTGATTCTGTATTGGCTTCTCAACAGCCCCAGTAGTCTTCACCAAAATCATTATGGTGATGGTGTTCCATCTCAGGAGACTGGTATCTCCTTTTACCCAGGCAATTAGCTATACATTCCTTATATGTAGCTTCTGGTGAGCAGTGAGACAACTTCCGGGTGTTAGCAGTAATTACTCCTCTACAGTGTCTCTTATCCAGCTATCTTTTTATTGCAGACTCACCAGATCTCATCTAAGGTTAACTGATGAAATTTTATTTCAGATGAGATTTTCCTTCCTCTTCAAAATGTCATTCCTTGAAATCTGAGGCTTTGCTACACAAACTTGATACAAGAGCGCATTCTCTCTGCTGTCATAAAATAAAATGCCGGGGATATCCTTAGACAGACCTCCTTCACAGGTCTTGGACTGCTAAAGGATGAATTAGTCTTGCTAGCGTTGAATTTCCTGTCAGTGAATAGAGCCCAGTACTGCCCTGACAACTTTGCCAGTATCCTTGACCATTTCCAAGCACTGGGTTGGACCTGCACGCACAGCCCTGCTGAGGGGAAGGCCACTTTCAAGGGGGATATATAAGAGCATTGTAGTTGGTAAAGTAGTCCACGTGGTTATTCACCTTGGCCTGCCTGTAGGTAAATTAGATGCTGTTGTAGAGGTCTTACAGCAGCAAATTTCCATAAAGGCATGCAATTAAAATTGGAAGAGAAGTTCCTAGCTAGGAGCAAAATGTTTGAGGTGTTTGTTGGACACTCTCTGTCCTGCATTTTCCTTCGCTTTCCATCCAAGCCCCTGATATTTTCTCTCTCCGCTGTTAAGAGAAAGCGGGTGGCAAGCACATGCCACCGTTTATGCACTCAGCAGAGTACATGTACCTTCGTATTGGCTGCTGGGCAGAAAAGTTTGAGTCAGAGTGCTTTTGGTGTATGCATACTACCCGCAGAGGCACATGCATACAGCTAATGCACTTTGGAAACCTCCAGTTTTGGTAAGTATCATTTCTTTCTCTGTTCCATAATATTTGAACTCAGATGAGCTTTTTACAAGCACTTTTGCAGATCAGAATATCTGAGAACTTGTGAATGTAAGTGACGTTTGCTGCTCCATGTTTTAAATCTAAACTTTGTGTCTTCGAAGTACTGATGATCTGCTTTTCTGTATAAATCAGTTGTCTCAGTATATTGCATGTTTGGACTGTAGGTGCCCTCAGCTCCCTCAGCTTCTTGCTCTGAGACAGCTAACAGAATTGAGACGCTGAAATTGCAATGAGGAGTTGAGATCGCTGCCTCGATTCCCTCATTCTCAAGCAGCGTGGCAAGTTCTCGCATTAAGCAAATGGCTTGTTTTGTTTCTCATAGATCTCCTGAACATTAGTAATGGTTTTGAGTAGTTTCTAATTGATTTTTAAAACCCTAACCCTTTGCTTCTCTCATCCTTCCCTCTCTCCTGTGTGTGTCTCTGTGTATGTGCTTTTTGTCCTTTTTTTTGTGTTTTTTTTTTTTCTTTTTTGGTGGCTTGTGTATCCTTTCCTTGCGTTGCGGTGCTGTTTTACGCTGCAGAATTCGTCCAGCTCTGCCTCTTCAGAAGCCTCTGAAACCTGCCAGTCAGTGAGCGAGTGCAGTTCCCCCACCTCAGTCAGCTCAGGCTCCACCATGGGGGCTTGGGCCTCCACAGATAAGGTGAAAAACTTCATCTCAAAGACATACAAACCTACTAGCTCGTTATCCAAACCCAGCAACATTTGGACAAAAAAACCCCGTGCATGGGACGCAGCCAGGATTCCTCTCTGTGAAGATGAGAATAGGAACTGTTGCACACTCCCTTAGAAATGAATCTGTTTGAATAAACCACAGCGACACTCGCCTTTAAACTAACTGCTAGGGGGAAGCTACAAATTGGGCCTTTTACAGAGGTAATTTTCTAAGAAAAGCTCATTGCCCACCTTTTCTACTCAAAGAGATTGTGGAATGCTGCCCAAACCCAGCTGGTTGCCTAACAAAAGAGCATCTTGCCCAGATTGTACCATTTGTGGCTTCTTCCCTCTCTCCCATTAGGTAGCACACATTACACTGAGCAATTGGGGTTTGTTTTTGACCAAAACAAAAAGGAAAACACATACGGTTGGAATAAATTATGGGGAATACACTGAATCGGGGGAGGAAGTGATAGCGGTCTCCATTCTCATCTGGTAAATCCTTGCTGTCGGTTTTTTCTTTTTTTTTTTCTTCCATATCATCACACAGCCAGAACACGTCATTTTCGAAGGCTGTATGCTTTTCCTCTCTGTCCAGCTACATAGAATAAACGCCACCAATACAAATGCCTCCAGTATTGGAAATGTTTTGTTTCTATGTCCGCAGTCTGCAGGGTATCTAAATTGCAAAGGCTTTTTCACAGTGTGCCGCTTTCATGGACAGAAGGCAAAGCTGCTCAGCCTGGAGACAATGACTGCTAGATTGATGTTTGAAAATTGTTATACCAAATAACAATTTTCAAGCAATCTCACTTCTGAACCAAGCATTGTATCAATTTTCTGTTGTTTATTTGCAGCAAAGCTAAGATTTTTCTTTCTTTTGTTTTAAGATACAGAAGTTTTCTCCCTAGAGCATCAGAGTCACAGTATATTTTCATATTCATTCTGTTTATATTAATTTCTCTGTTTTGTTTGTTTATTTGTTTCGTTTCCAGTTGTCTAATGGGTTTTATCACTGTAGTTTATCAAGTGACCCATCCGTAGCTTCAGTTGGTGCAGGTCCTTTCCCTCATTTCCCGCCTGTCTCCCGCACGTGGACTCGGGCTCCCTCAGCCCTCCTTGCAGACTACGTTCATTATTACACCATTGGGCCAGGCATGTTGCCATCATCTAAGATCCCTAGCTGGAAGGTTTGTGTTCCTTTTGTTGTGGCAGTCCTCACCCCCTCATACCAACAGTGTGCACACGGCAGTTGTTGCTACCTTTCGATCCATGGAATTACTCGTTGATTTGCTCTGTTTAATATCACTCTGAATGGGCACTGCATGCTGATAATCAGAGAGCTAAAATCCGGTAGTGGATATTTCTGAATGACCTTGTCTATTCTGGCACTGCCTAAAACATATTAAAGCTGACAACACCTAGGTAGGAAGGAATAGTTTAACTCTGGAACATTGGTGAAAGCACTCTGGGCTCTATTCAGCGAGAAAAGAGCTTGTTTAGCACCGTCAAAGTGCTCACTTGAGCAGGGAAGTGCAGGCTTGGCATCCAGTTGGCTTAGTGAAACCATACATTGCACAACGTCATGTTCTCACTGCGGCGGCTGTGCTTCGCCCCCACCTTGGCCGTAGGCAGGCATGCTCTTGTAGATCTAGCTGGAGTGGTTTAAGAAGGCGCTCGTCACCAGGTGAACCTGAGTGATGACTGAAGCTATCCTAGCTTTACTGCCACAGACTGAAAGTGCTCACCCAGCTTGTTTTGCTCTCTTGGGTGAGACCACCGAAAAAGTCGGAGTGCAGTAACTTCTTTCAGTTGCTCCAGCCGGATCTGCAGGGATCTTCCTTGGCATCAAAACGTCTCTGCTCTGCCAGAGCCTTGACTCTCATCCCTGCCAGGTGATTCTCCTGGGAGGCTCTGCCTCGGAGCAAGGGGAGAAGGTCTCTTTGTCTGTTGCCCTGGATCTTCACAAGGCTGTGTGCAGTTGATAGTAGCTGCATGGGTCTTAGATGCCTGTGGATGGTTATATGATACTGCATATGCACCATGGGACCTTCTTATACATCTAAATTGAGATACCTTGTTACAGATCCCCCTAATCTCTCTCTCCAGCAGCTGGAGACTGTTGAGACATACACGCAGGGTGGCCACAGTGGTCCTGGGTCTTCAGGGTCATTAGTTGTGTCTATGCTAGAAGCACTTTGCCAATATATATTTCACAGCAAAACACTTAGAGCAAAGACACAGCTGTTAAGGCAAAGCAGAGTTTCATATGTGTTAATAAAAACAAAATACCTGTCTGTACAAGGGGCTTCTTGCACTTGCACAGCTGCCTTGCACTTCTCATACCTTGGACTGAGACACATGTCAGTAAAAATCTATAGCGTGGTCTTAGCCCGTCATTAATTATTTATCAGAAGGCTGTGTGGAGGCTGCCCAGCAGCCAGCTGCTGCCAGTGGTGGGGTCTGTGGCCCGTTCTCACGCACAAGTTGTTTCTTCTATTTTTAAAGCACCCCTTGTCTTGGTGAGGGAAAACTCTCTTAGGATTGGGCTTTCCCCTGCAGCAGCTCGCATTTGGGGAGCTGCTGCTTAGCAGTGGTTCTGCGTCCCAGCACAGGTCACTGATCAGTCCTGCCTTCTGTGTGCGACGTGTGGTTTCTGGACACCCTCAGGAGTTTGCTTAATAGAGCCCCGAGTGAATATAGCCCTCGTGGCCTGAGGAATTTCTGTTTCAAATTTGGCACCAGTAATTCAGAGTGAAGTTAGTCTTTCTTCAGTACAGATCATTATTATAAACTAGATTTCAGCTAGTAAGTAAACTGAGAGATTACTCAGAGTAACTTGCTCCTCTAATGTGTATCAAAAATCTGTTCAAGCCTAATTTTTCAGAATTGAAGACATGCGTAACAGCACGTAGTACTAGAACTTGTGTATATCTAGAACAGTTACATCGCTGATTGGACATATGTGTATGTTTTCTGCTGTGTGCCAGTGATTTTTGCATTTGAATTTCTGAAAATATAGGCTTTAACACAATAGAATTTCATTTAGAGAAAACTATAGTATTAAAATGTTAAATATTTTCATATAAGAACACTTAGGTAGAATAAGAAATTTAGATTCCCTTTAATAAAGGAGATAGGTTTTATAAGTGAAGATTTTTAATATCCTCAAAATTAATTTATTTCTGGCCTTATTCAGAAAGGCATATCCAGTTTGATACATAATCTGTTGCATTAAAATTGCCCTTTTGCATAGTTTTACTTGTAATTAAAGCACAATTACTGATGAAAGCTCTCACTAACAAGCACATTTCCTTAGGACTGGGCCAAACCAGGCCCATACGATCAACCAATGGTGAACACGTTACAACGTCGCAAAGAAAAACGTGAACCAGATCTCAATGGAGGAGCTCAGAGCGGACCACCTATGCCCCCTGAGGAGGCCCAGAGACCTCGGAGCATGACGGTGTCGGCTGCCACAAGGGTGAAGCTCTAATTTTGAATACGCTATTTGGTGCAAAAGAAGTGGATGTGCTAGCTCCTGCCAGTACTTCTTTGCCGTGCTTCATGTTGGCACGTGTTTATCCGACAAGCAGGACTGGTGTGGTGTTGGGGTGGTCAGTGGAAGTGACGTGAGCATGAGAGAATATGCCATTGGGTATTGGCATTTGTAGAGCAACGGCATCCAAAGAAGCATCTGTTTCTTTGAAGCCCTACTAAATGGTTGGACACAATCCTGTTGGGTTGCGACGGTGACAAGCTCTGCTTGGGAGGAGAGAGAGCTAAAAGTCAGTGAAGACTGATTGACCCTTTTAGACGTAATGAGTCTTCTTTCTGTGTGTAACCAGCAGGGTGAGGAGATGGAGGCCTGCGAGGAGCTGGCGCTCGCTCTGACGAGAGGGCTGCAGCTGGACACCCAGAGGAGCAGTCGGGATTCCTTGCAGTGCTCCAGTGGCTACAGCACCCAGACAACAACTCCGTGCTGTTCAGAGGACACGATCCCATCTCAAGGTACCCATCCAAGAGATGTTATTTTTCAGAGCGTTCCCAGCCTGGCCGTCATACACTCACCCTGCGGTGCCAAGGAGCTATATTCCAGCAGCTATCATGCACTGGCTTTGTAGTCAGCTGGGGATAAAGGGGTGAACATTGTGAAGTTTATTCCAGCTTGGAATGCAGCCTGGATTTATTAACTAAATAGAAACCTGGATTGCTGCATAGTGTACTGAATGATCGTATTTTCTTGTGCATTACTAGAATGAATTTTAGCTTAAGGGTGCTACTATTTTAAAGAAGATGCTGGTATTATATTTCATGGGTTAAGTGGAGTGACAATGATATTGCATCATACACTTCTTGTGGTAGTAATGTCCTTTCTGAGCTATTGTCTTAGCAAATACACACTCATGAGCTTTGCTTTCTTGTTCCGTCAGTACTCTGAATCTGTTCTTGGTTTCCCTTTGTAACCTTTTATTTCCTACTTAAGCAGAAACATTGTAATTGGAAAAAAATCCATTGGAGACCTTAACTTGGGCATACCTGGGAAGCTGCAATAAGGTGTTGGGTTTTGTACCTTGTTTCAGAACCAGCAGCAAGCTGAGAGGGACCGAGTTGGTGTTTGCAGTTCAGCAACCGCCTTGTTCGCTCAGCTGAGGTCGGTTGTGCTGTGCAATCACAGGAGGCAGTAGGGCTTGCGGAGGGCGTAGCTTGGCTCAGCAGTTACATGGAAAGGAAGGAACCCGATGCAATTATTAAAGCTGAGGCTGTTTTCAGAGCTGACAGCTGGGATTTACTTTGTTTGCAAAATAAGCAAATTTGCTGCTGAAATCACTGGTACACAGTCCCCTGAGCCCCACATTGCCTACTCTAAAGTACACTTTTTAGTCACTGACTGTTTTAAGTATTTGTATCTACAAGTGGTAGCATATGGCTTGTAGGATGCTGGTTTTGGTATCTTAATGTTGGCGACAAACATTGAGTCTTCTTTACTTAATTAGTTCTTTTCAGAGAAGGTACTGAGTGTGTGCAGTTCTCATTCTTTTTCACAAGAGATGTAGGCACCCTGCAGCTTTAGGGTCGGCCTGCTGTAGTGCCTGCCTTCAGCCATGCAGTCTGAGAATCTTGGTCACAATGTCTCAGGCTTCCTTCCTCCTAAAGGTGACACCTCTCTTAATTGCTATTGACGTCCAGGCTTTTTTGGTTATATATACTTTTTTGGTTATACATACTTTAGACTTACTGACGTGACTCAGTTGTCTTCTCCAGCTTATTCCTAACTCTGTCTTTTGGCATCAGTTTCAGATTATGATTATTTCTCTGTGAGTGGTGACCAGGAGGCGGAACAACAAGAGTTTGACAAATCTTCCACCATCCCAAGAAACAGCGACATTAGCCAGTCCTATCGCAGAATGTTTCAAACCAAGCGTCCTGCTTCCACTGCAGGTCTGCCAACCACGCTTGGACCGGTCATAGTCACCCCCGGCGTCGCCACCATCAGACGGACCCCTTCCACCAAGCCTTCGGTCAGACGCGGTACCATAGGGGGAGGTCCGATTCCGATCAAGACACCAGTGATTCCTGTCAAAACACCAACTGTCCCCGATATCCCAGGCGGGCTGCCCGGCACCCTCGCTGGGACAGAAGAATGTCCTGAGCAAAGTCCCGAGTCTCCAGCAGCAGGAGATGGTGGGCAAGGTGTCACCAGCATGCCCTCATCCTCATGGAGCGGACAAGCATCTGTCAACCCTCCGCCGTCAAGCCAGAAACTCAGTGCTGCCGACGAGCAGAGGCAAGCAGTTCCTGAGAGCGAGGGGGAAGAAAGCGACCGGGATGGTGTCAGCACCCTCGCACCCGTGGGCCAGTCAGAGCTCGATCCCGGAGAGCTGAGTCCTGGGGATATCCCGCAAGGTGAAGATATGCTGAACGCCATTCGGCGTGGTGTCAAACTGAAGAAGACGACCACGAATGATCGCTCAGCACCTCGTATTTCCTAGGAGTGGAAAAGCTGCCAGAGTACTAGCCGCCGAGAAGGAACTGTGAGGAAACTAATTTGTCTCTATCCATTCCAATCTGTAATCAATGAATTTTTTAAGATACTCGGTAACAGACAGTCTGAAAGTACTCTAAAAGAGAAAACAAGGTGAAAGAGCGTAGTAAGACATAATCTTCACTGGTGTTTTAATTTGTAAATATCGATGATTTTGTTTCTGCATTTTTTTGATCTAAGTTACACTTTTAATTTTTTCTGAAGGTGCCAAATCCCATTTACCTTTTTTATAACTCTCTTTGTAAAGTTTTAAATCATAGGAGAAAAAAATGTCGAGTAGTTAACTTCAGCAAAGGAATTTAATGAAAATTTGGCTTTTTTGCAAGCTTTTGTAGAGCGCCTTGTAATAGTGAGGTGAAAAAAACAAAACAATGGGACTTACTTTAAAGTTTAAGTCAAGCTGTAAGGAACAGATCCTTGTTTAAGTATTAAAAAAAGTTTGAAAAGCAGGAATAAAAATTGACAATAAAAGCAATATATAATGCAAGGAAGAAACCTGCAGTTGGTAGAGTATTTGGGGGGTAGTGGGGGGAGGGAGATGCCATCAAAATACCAGATGCTGTTGCACAAAAGTAGCCTAGTAGGATTAATTACTAGTAGCTTCATGGTAAATGCATCAGAATAAGCCATATTGGATTGCAGTGTTTTGTTTCTGTAGGGTGTTTTAAAGACTGGGGTTTTTCCACATTTCTTTTTTGACTGCACAGCAACAACTCTCAGTCACATGCATGCAGCCTTAACTGTGTAGGCTTGGTTCTTTGACCTTCACTTTTTGTTCCGCTCATCCTTTCACTGAATACAAACAAGGACGACAGGCTTAAGGCAGTTACAAATGTGAAAACATTTTTAAAATGCAAGCAGGGAGTTCTTAGATATTATCAAAATGCCTTTTTCTGACTGTGCCCAGCAGGCTGGGCACCTTGGAAAGCCCAAATATTTTGAGAAAACCCTTAACAATTTGACAGGTGTAACCAGCTTGTGATCTAATAAACTGCGAATGTTTCTTTCCGATACAGGGGCTTGTTTTTCTTAACTTCTTTTAAATGGCAGTTGATTGGCTTTTCTTAAATACCGAAAAGAAAGGGGTGGGGGGGTGGGGAAAGATACTGGTTTTTTGATAATACCGGGAATCTGACCACTATATTCTCTTTTTTTGTACTTTAAGTCATGTTTTTTGGAACGCTATTGATAGAATTATTAAGAGTTGGACTTTTTCCTTAAAGTAAAAGTAAGTTATTGCTGCAATACCCATCTCCTAAAGCTGATAGAAATATGCAGACCCCAGGGCACGACACGTGTTTCGATCAGATGGTCCGGAAGGATGCCATCTGCCCACCCACAGCAGACCCACGCGTGGATGGACGCCAGACTTGCGCATCCGGGATTGTTTAAAAATGTACCAAATAATACATATAAGGGGCTAGTTTCCACCCCACACTCTGCAGATTTCTGTTGGCTCTAGACTTGCCTACATAACCTCTTATGCTTTAATACATAACTGCATTGGATGTGAAACTTCTAGTAACTGTGTAGTCACTGTGTTCTATATAACATTTTACACTGCTGTGGTTGCTAACCTTTTTTTTTTGTTATGGCTTAAAAGCAAAA
This sequence comes from Ciconia boyciana, assembly GCF_034638445.1. NCBI lineage: Eukaryota > Metazoa > Chordata > Aves > Ciconiiformes > Ciconiidae > Ciconia > Ciconia boyciana. The sequence goes on from NC_132935.1 coordinate 12,771,861, forward strand.
AAAAAAAAAAGGCATGATTCTTAGAGAATATTAAACCTTCCTTTCTTTGAAAAACAAGCTCCTTATTACCGACTATAATAAACAGTAGTGCCTGTGGTGTAGCCCACCAATCTTGATACAGTAGCTGATGCATTGTGCAAATGAGGCTTTGAGATGGTTTTTGCATAAACAAAAACTGCTAGGAGATAATCTCAATAGTTAAAAGTGTTATTTAAACCTTTGAAATAAATGGATGTAACTGTACCTGAGTACAGCTTTTCACTTGTTTAGTTCTTAAACGTTAGTATAATCAGTAAAATTTAATATAAAATGTTGCCAAATTCAATGTAGAAAGAATGTGACAAAACACTTTGGATAGTTCTATTGTTTGTGTTTTTGCATATTGTAAAAGCAGTGTCACAGCTAAAAAATAAAATGTTTCTAATGGTAAATTATTGTGGTTTAGTTGCTAGTTTGTACTGAGAGTTGACCTCTCCCTGTGGAGTTTTTTGTTCTAAGCTGGTATAAATAATTGCTGTAAGTGTGTCTCCCTTCTACATTGTAATGATTGCTTAAGCCTACATTATAAATAAAGAACTGCTGGAAAACTTCTGTATTTCGGTTCTTAAAGCCTTTCTGCTTCCAGAGCTTTGGATATCAATGGTGTCCTTCATCAGACTTCTGAAGATCACGCAGGTTCCATCCGCATGTAACAGAAGCAAGAGAGAGTTAAAAAATAAGTAAATAAAATTGCATATAGCTATGTTTTACTGATGTGCATTGGAAAGGTAGTAACAGAGCAAAGGTGCAGTGCTAATGATGGAAATTCCCATTAAATAGTAACTGATGACATTTCTCTGTCCCTCACTGTTGTTACCTGGCCAGGAAGCTCAGATAACTCAACGTGTTTGTGCATCAGCTTCCGTGCTGGACCGCAGTTCCTTTTGCCAGAGGAGGGAAGTTGCTGCTGTCAACGCTGCCCATGCTTACAGCCAGAGTTCATCAAGCACAACGCCAGCACCGTCTCCCACACGCCCCGGAGTGATTGAAGACTCTATTTTGTTCAGCTTTCTCAGGAACAAAGGTAGAGAGGGAGGACATTGCTCCTGCTTGCAGCTACCACGCAGTGGCCTAATTTATTTCCTTGCCACTGCAATACTCATTTTTGTCCAGAGGTTTCCATTTGTCATGAAGATGTTAAAGGAAAAATCAAGGTGGCGTGGCTGGAAATAACGTCCTGTCTCCAAAAGGATGATAGTTTCATTCCCCCCCGTCTCTCTGTGGCTGTATTTCACGTACTGCTTGGCCAGGCGCTCTCTTTTTGAAGTTTATCCCTGCTGCTTCTACAGTGAATCCAATTCACTTGCAGCTGCATGCGCAAAATGTTTCTTTTGTTGTGGGGTGGGGGTTTTTTGTTGTTTTTAATGCTGGGATGTGGGGTATCCATCATGTTAGGGAACATCAGTCAGACCCGCTCAGGTGTTTGTAAAAGTCAGGAGGGAGTTTTTGCTCAGTTTTCTAGCCAAAAAAAACCCAAAAGAGTGGTTGGTTGGCTGAGTGGGAGGGAGGGTGCAAAATCGCACATAATTAAAAAAGGAGTATTTTGGTGTTTGTGTAATTTCTGAATATAGTTACCAGACAAGCAAAGCACAGGAATAGGCTTCTAGGGGACAGTGAAGTGCAGTAAGAGGGGACGGTTTTTGTAAGCTTGCATTTGTCCGAATAGAAGTTCAGACCCGCTTGGCGTACACCTGCCGACTGCTCTGACTGGCTCTACCCCACGATGGTGCGGAGCGCTCTGGCACCAGCCTGCCCATACCACCAGCGCTCACCCAGTGACGGCTCCAGCTTCGAGCCAAGGGCCATTTGTGCCGGGCTGGGGGAGACAGCGAAGCGGGTCGGCTGGGTCTGCCCTGTGATGGTGTTATTTCCCTATGAATTTTGCCCACGTTTTTTGGCCTTTCATATTCCGGCTAATGCAAGTAGCTGCTAAAGCAAACCGGCGTTTGTCATTTAGGGAAGCGCAATGGTGGTAGAGCGGAGCCTGTATTAGAAACCTGTAACAAGTTAGAAAAGGGGGCACGGGTTGGAATCTTACTATGAACAAGTACCTTCAGTATTGAAAAACGAGAGAGAAAAGCACCGATACCTGAGTGGAGAGAAGACACAGCTCTGTGCCGAGCAGGTGAACAGGCTGGAGGTGAGGGGCGTGCTGAACAGCCATGCTGGAGAACGGCACGCCTCAATTCTGCTACTGCCTTTGGATTAACGGAGGGAGAGAACAGATCCAGCTTCTTGGTAAAGCTCGAACTTTCAACAGTGGAATATGTGAAGTCTTTTTTTCCAAAATTCAGGCATGTTTTAGCATGTAGGCTTACTGAAGAGGGCCACGTAAAATTTCTAAAAAACAGCCAAAGCCTTTTCTTATACCCAAGCTAAATATGTTTAGTCCTTAAAGCAGCTGAAGTTAGTGCCTTTGCCATCTCTTCTAATCTTCAAGCCTTAAGTTGGAGTTCATGGAAAAATTAAGCCTTAGGGTTAAATATCGTACAATCAAATAGCTCCTGTAGAATGAAAGTCAGATTAGGTAACCTAAATCTCCTCTCTTCTAGCCCTAAAAATGGGAGAACAGCAGGAGAGGCAGTAAGGTTTCCCTATGAGCTTTTACTAGGTGGCTATATCCCATCTATTCTCTTACTTACTGGGAGGTTAGTGGAAGCATTACCAAAATTTCCTGTGTCTTACATCAATGCTTTGGGAACGCGGCTGGAAGCGAACAGCTTTTGTACCTAGTTCATTGTACCGCACTGCCTGCTGGAACTGTGTGACCCATAAATGAGCGTACAAAAGCCATACTCCTCAGCAGGCTACTTGTTTTAGCTGATAGAGCTCTGTAGTTTTCTAGGATTCAGTTTATACAGGGGTGAACTTTCTTCTGGTGCTCTACAGCAACATTATCCATGGCAGCAAGCAAGCACAACGATGTAAGGTTTATGTCTTGTGAGACTTGATACCTAAGTGAAAAATGCAGCCAAAAGCCTAATGGGGTGGGGAGGGAGGGAGGGAGGGCAAGAAGCCTTTATCCCTAAGCAAGGTTAGAAATAGCCTCAATTCCAGGAGCAACCAAAGCCCCTGTCTGTTGCTGCCAGTATTTTGAAACTCCAGCAGTAGCACAAGCATGTACCACCCTGCCTGTATTTAGTACCAGACTCCAAGTTATCAGGCTGATACAAATCATTAATTTTCATCCACTCCCTCCAGGCCCCCCTCCTTCCCCCCTTCTCCACAATGGGAGACAGGCTCTGGCCACACACTGTTACTCTCAGTTTAGTTGCTTAGCAATCCATCCAGTCTCCCAGTAAATCTGTGTCTCCCACCCTTTTAAGCTCACATTTTTTCTCTGGCAACACGAGTTTTATGTGGCCAATTTTTTCAGTCTCATAGTTGAGTTTTCTAACTCTTACTGTGAAAGCTGCAATATACGTTCACCTTTATAAAACTTGCTCTGGAGGTAGTATCCCATTAAGGCTTCTTCACAGGCTGGTCAGAGTTCTGTGACATTTTAGGTATATAGCATAGGTGTTTGTTTGTTAACAGTCATCTATTCTACACTGCACAAACTGGAAGTGTGCGCATGCTATAGAAGAAGTATGTCAGAAAAATGCCTTCTATTTTACTTTATTTGGCTTTATTTTGTATTACTTAAGTAGTATGTGGTCACTGACATGTCTACTGCCTACAGAAGACAGACCGCTTTAATTCTCATGCAAAATAATGCTTTTACATGGGCATTTCACGAGGTCTTGTTACATACTGCCACCACAGTGGTGGCAGATGCCCTTCCTTACGAGCTGGAGGCAAAGCTTCAGTTCTTGGGCCATCAGCTGGAGTTTCTTCTTCTAGCTGCTTTATCTAGAAGACAGGACATAAAATTGCTTTAGTACATATAAGCACATTTCCATACTGTGGTATTCAGGGTCCAGGCAGTAAGCGAAACCAGCCCCTGTTTCAGAAGAGAAGAACCAGCAGTAACCCCTTCAGTTGACGGGCAGGTTCCATGCTTCTCAGTATTCACTTAAACTCAGTAATCATTGCAGGCTCATTACCTAATTAAGAACACATTTTTAGGAGTAAAAAGTGATTTACATGACAAATTTACTTAACAGGTCATTATTTCCACATAATTCATGTCTACCATTGCAACATTAAACAGACTGCATTCTCTTGCTGCTCTGAAAGCTGAGAGGTAATTACAAGTCCTAAACAACTTCCATTCCAGTCAGTAGGAGACCTCTATTTCTGCATGCCACCAACAGCCCTTTAGATGTTTTCAATACATGTTTCTTGAAGCAGCACAAGTGCTGGCTGACACTATGTTAAATTCTGATAAGAGTGCTGTACTACATACAATCCAACTATTTCTCTACAACTGAATTAAAGAACTATTCCAAGAACATCAACTTTTTCCAACTGAATCTTAGTTTAGGTTGGTCAGAAATTATTCTTGATTCCGAAACGATGCACACTGTGGTAAGTCACTTTCAAAGGTACAACCAGAAAGTGCCGGAGCTTCACAGCAGCAGCAGCAGAATTCTCTGGTCATTAATCCCTTCTCATCCCACTTTGGAGTCTCCTTTAGCAAAGCTGCTACAATAGCCCTGCACTAACTGAAACATGGTTGCAGGTTCAGCTTTAATTTCAAATTCCCTTCACAGCCTTGAAGAAGCTGTCACTCTGAGATCTCTGTGTAGGCATTTTAAGTCAAGTCAGTGTTTCATGTTGACAAGAGTTCTAATAAAGCAGAGTCTAAATGAGACTGCAGCAGGCATTCAGATATTTTCCAAGAACACATCTAAATGTCACACAAAATACTTGTGTGCTAAAGAGGCTTTACTTTGCATTGAGCAAGCACTGACCTCTTTATCCCAGCTTTCCTGCTGCAGCTTCTTCCATTGCTCTCGTTTGGCAAAGTAATCAGGATACATCGCCTTCTCAGAAGGATGCCAGTAATCCAAGCACCATTCAGGAATCTGTTAAATTAAAAAAAAGCTTCTTATATATTATTTTTACATATTAAATCATATATAGTACACACACACACAAAAGAACTAAATGCAATCACTGAAGCCAGTATTAAAATGGATAAATGACCCAGGAAATAAAGTACTACATAAAAACACCATTTAAGAGCTACCTGACTGTTGTTTGTCTCAAGGCACTATATAGTAGAGGTCAGTACTTTTAATCTTTGTTTTACACATTATCCTAAGTCACAGGAAGACATCATAGTGACTTGCTTCAATCACAGCATCCCGGAGACAAGTCCAGGTCATCTCAGTTTACTCCAAAGTTCTCAAAATAATTTCATCTGGTGGAAGAGAAGATCTCATTTCTTCTTTTCCTTCTCCCAAAGGCAGCAGGTTAGATCCTTTTCTCCAACTATTAATTCGTTTTCTTTGACAGAGACAGAACCTTACAGCTCATTTCCACTTGTCTACAACTAATTAAAAAACTAGTGGCCTTTAAGATCTTGATAATGGTCTGACTTCTAAGATGTCCAGTCAAGAAAAAAACCAAAATTCAAAATTCTGCAGCAGCCTATCACTGAATGTTAACATTTTAAAGACCAGAACATTGATTAAAAAACCCAAAACCCACAAAAAACCCCAATTCTTATAAAAAGAAAATTAAGAAGTTGCTCCAATACCATCATTCATCCAGTGACATTTACGCTTCCAGTCTCCTGCTGTAATTCACATCACTGAGTAAACCTTTGACTGAACAGAAATAGCAGAGCTGCTAATAATAATACAAAAAAATTCCACACACACCAAACAACAATTAAAACCGAGATCTAAAAATTACGTTTTGTAGCAGCATCCACAATGGACAGTCACTGATATATCAACAAGTCAAATCCTTGTGACAGCCATTTTGTTAAAGGATAGTTTTAGCACATCAAACAGGGCAAAGAAAAGAGAACATAAACCAGTTTATATTTCTATATGAAGACTAATCTTGACCATTTATTGCTCAATTGGCCTTTTTTCTGTCCGGATTCTCTCTCACTATTATCTCTATTACTGCTAAGGCCTGCGACCTTGGTGTAAGCTTAAGTCCTTCTCTTCCCTTTTCACTCATATGTTCTTTTTTCTGCCTCTGATAAATCTACATCAGATTCTTCCTTTTACATGGCTTCTTGTGTGTAAAGATCTGATCAGATCTAGTCTTGTATACGCACTTTCTTCAAATTCAGGAGAAAGTGGGTACATGCACTCTCTTGGTTAGTATTAACTTCTCGTAATGCATTAGGAGCAAATGCCAAGAAAGCAAAAACCCTGTGTTTTTCTATGAAACCTGTTTCTTTACCCCTAAATAAAACAATCTAGGGGGGAAAAAAGCCTCTGTGAGTGCCTTAAATTCTAAGAATACCGCTTCTATTTTTAGGCATACCACCTATCACACAGTGAAGCACAAATATGTATCTGGCGCTACAGCATATGAAGGGAAATGATAGTTTAAACCATTACTTAAAATGCTGGAAGAGCGATGGGACTGAGTGAAGTGAAGTCCCCCAACAGCCAAGCCAACATCTGACAAGACCAGAGAGAAACCAAGGCTGTGACCAGATGGCACCACAACGGGCAGCACAGATTCCTCCACCTTGTTTACTTTCACAGCTCAGCTCCAACCCTTTCACTGTGCCTGCCTGACCCATCGCAGAGCAGCTTCCATCTGGCAAAAGAGCAGATGATTACCCCAGCAAAAAGAAGCTAGCTATCTTCAGATGGACCAGCAAATTCCATTTTCAAGGATCAGACAAGAAGGACAGCTTCTCCTGGGCAAGCAGCAAGATGTTCAGCAACAGTAAACTATTAGAGAAATGATACTGCTGAGTCAAGCTGCAGCCCTATGAAAGTCCCCTTAAAGCACTCACTTAACATTCACTAAAAGAACAGTAAGGTAAGCACAGTAATACACAATCTTACAGGCCACCTTACCTTGTAGCACTCATATCTCTCATAGGAAGTGCCCCCAGGGGAGTCAGGGAAGATGTACGGCTGAGGATGCTGGTTTGCCCAGAACTCCTCCTCGCCTGCCTTCAGCAGCTCTGTAGCTTTCACCATATCCTTCACATCCTTGTTCTTATCAAATCGTTCTCTCAGGAGGCAGGCAAAGTAGCGATACTTGTCTCTACAGACAGAGATTAAGCACAGTGACGTACGTTGGAGGAAAAAACTAATCACATACAGAAACAAAGCTTGGCAACTTCACCACTCACTTCTGAGCAAAGACAGGGTTTGGCCAGGGGCTCTGAGGAGCCCCTGTTCCCAAATCTCCCTTTTCTGTGTCAGGCACAGACAAGTGACCCAGAACCTTTTTCCTCAACCCTTCAGCCACGACTGGGAGAAGGGAAGGAAAGAGGACAAAGCCCCAGTCAAGCCCAACGCCCCGTCTCGGGGAGGAAGGCCAGCTCCCCCCCCAGCTAAGTGCGGAGCTGACAGGCGCCACTCCTAGGAACAACAGGCCTCCTCCCCCTGCCCAGGCCCACCTTCCTTCGCCTCTCACCGGTAGATACACCAGGACTCCAAGTGCCGCAGAGACTTCTTATACAGCCGCAGCACCTTCTGCTGGTGCGTCAGGTAGGCCGCCATTTCGGGCTGCCCTACCCCTCACCTTCGCGCGCGGGGGCTGACGGGAAGGTTGAGGACGTCGCCGCGCGCAGGCGCGTCGCTCCCGCTCCAGCTGCAGCCGCTGCCGCCGCCATGAGTCGCGCCAAGTTCATCGGTGAGGGGAGAGCGGAGCAGGGTAGGGGGTCCGCGTCCCCGGCCCCGGTGGGGCCGGTCTCCTCGCCCCAGGTCCTTCCGTACCTCTCCCGGTGTCGGGCTGAGGCAGCTGCCGCCGCCTGTGCCCGCCGCACAGAGGGGAGCCCCGCCGTGCCGCTCCGTGAGGGGCCGAGCGCGGCGGGCGGGGGGCGTGGGCCGCTCTGGTGACAGGGTCTGCCCCTCATCCCTTGTACTCTCCGGGGCCGAGAGACAAGCTGCCTTCCAGCCTACAAGAAGTGTTTGGGAACGTTTCTGTCGTGGCTGGGGGCTTCATGCAGGGCGCGGAGGGGCTGCTGCGTGGCTCCTCAAAGTTACCCCTAAACTCTGGGTTTTCTGGCCGCCTCTCATCCCCTTTTTCGCGTTGGCGCGTTAGTTGTGGTTGTTTCTAATTGTATGGAGTTGGCTTGGATAAAAATGTTAACATTCTTAGGAAATTCGGCAGGACGCACGTATCAGAAGGTGGGTTCAGATCGAAGTTTTTACGTGTGGCTGAGCAGCCTAATATTACCTTGGAAAATTTCCCTTCCCACTGGAAACCCCGGTGGGCTCTGGCAGCTGCGGAGGCGGCTGTGCCTGAAGCCTGTGCTTCAGCCCGTGTCTGCGAGGCTGCAGCTCAGGGACAGCCTTGGGAGCCAAGTAGAGGCGGCTGCGCTGGGGCTGGAGCGGCTTCGGACGGTGGCTACATTGCAGTGCAGGTTTTCTGGCCAGGCTGGGGGGTCGCGGGCAGCAGGAGGGAAAACAGGCAGCTGGAGGGAAAACAGGCAGCTTTCATGAGGCAGTCTGCTGCTGCTTCCACCCCTGTAAAGGTTGTGTGTGAGATGCTGCATTTTTCCTTCCCTGTTACTGTTTGTTGGCAGAGATAAATTTGTATTTTCATGTGAAAAGCGGAATTAATTGCAATAAAAAGTATATATGCATTAGCTTTGGTGATTATGAGGGCGTGTCTTAAACACTCGTAGAATAAGTCTGGAGTTGCACAGAAGGTCAAAATTTTATTTTTCTGTCACTTCTAGTAAGGAGTAAGCTCTCAAGTTATGCAAGTAAACTTATGCTTAAGCTTTATATGGCCTGTCGTGTGGTAGTCGGGGACTACGAAGATATGCTTTCCATTGTCTTCCCTAGTTGGCTAATGCTCAGAATGAAATGTAGAGCGACTATAACATCTAATTTCTATATTTATTTTTTCGTAGATATTGGTATTAACCTGACAGATCCTATGTTCAGAGGAATCTACAGGGGAACACAGAAACATCAGGGTAAATGTTTCTTTGTATCTGCTGAAAGACAGGATCGCTCTCCTTAAAATAGAGACCTCTTACATGTCAGAACATGAGGTTAGAGTTTCTTTTTTCTCCTCAAAAACTGGATGCTTATTATTTAAGTAGAAGAAGAGAAGAAAGCGTGACAAAATAGGTTAGATGTTCTAAGCAAAATACATTCTCTTAATTGCTATTAAGCTGTCATACAGGTAACTGCTTCTGGAGCAAAATGGACAATTGCTGATCTATTTTTATTAGGATTGCATAGAAAAACTGATCTGAGTATTATGAACAATAAGCTATCAAAGTACTGCATTGCTGAATCATAGTTACTAATTATAACTGATGCTTTTTTTGCTCTCGTGGCCTTTAGATATAGATGTAAAAACAGAGAGTCTCCTAAAGTACATGGAAAAACTTCCGTTGACTTCTTGGATTTAAATCGGATCTTCAGTTACTGCATTTTGTTATTGTCTTCTAAAGATTAATCAAGTGTGGTTTAAAGGTTGTTCATGGTAGGCATTTTGACTGCATGAAAGTGATTTTTAGTTGAAAAGTAGTTAAATTATGCTGTAAAACCTTAAGTTCAATTTATGACATTTTTATGAACTTCTGCAGATGACTTTTTGGATGTGGTAGAGAGAGCAGTTAAAGTTGGCGTTAAAAAGGTAATTTCTTATAATAAAATTTCTTTAATATTTTAAACTGCTTTCTTATACTTTGTTTTTTAGTGGTCCCCTATTAAAACCAATGTTTCTGAACTTGCAATGGAAAATGCAGTAACTTTCTTCAATAGCATAAAGCAAGAGCATTCTGTGCGGAGCATTGTCTTTCATTTGCACAGATTATTAGATGCTGACTATTTAAGTTCAGTGGTATCATGTTATGTGTATCTAGAATTTCTTTTGTACAGCTTCAACAGAAAGATGTTCTCTGACCTACTGCAATCAGCTGGTACGTAATTTTCCATGTTAGTTGCATTATAGGCAGCCACTCCTTTCTTCTTGTGTCCTGTGTGACTCTCTTACTCAACAGTTACTGCTACAGATGAAAGCCCAAAAACTCTTCCAATTGAGATCCTTCAGATATTTCTATATATAAAGGAAATTGGTAACTGCATAAGAGTTGGGAGTGCCCATAAAGTCTTACAGTTGAAACATCTGAATGTCTGCTAGTAAATACTGGCTTACGTGTATTAAAACAGCATCATTATGAGCAGGTTTGTAACTCTTAGCTTGAAATCAGTGTTTTCAGCAGTGGACCACACTCCTTTAGTTACAATAGTCCAGCCTGCCTATATCTTCTTTCTCTAAACTGAATAAATTGTCAAGACAAAAGTATGAATTAAAATAGAATACAATGCATACTGTCACAAACTGTTCTACTGCACTAATAAGGCTGGTGGATTAGAAAGAGAGAAATAAACCATCCTCTGGAAGAGGAACAGACATCTCAGGAGTTTGCTGAAAGGCTGTCATCTGAAAAGAGTGGGAAACAAACTGGGAGACAAAAAAAGAAAACTCTTGTGATGGAGAAGTTACCACACTGCAGCAAATACAGAATCATAATCACTTTTACTGCGTTAATATGTGCTGTATAACTACTGTTTAATCTTATACCACCCTCTGAAAGTAAGTGGCAATTTTATCATCAAAAATAGATCGGCTGCATAATTTTTTGAAGATGCACAGTGGATTCAGAAATGGAATTCAGGAGTTCTGCGTCCTTAGCTATGTTTTCAGTCTTGCTGCTGGCCTGTATGGTGTCAGAAGTCTATTCCATCCCAGACTGTTTCTACTTGCCTAGAAGCTTAATCTGTTTCTTTGAAAATACTTCTATTTTTCCATATAGCTGCTGATTTATGGTAATTTTTTGTGAAGTTTTGCCCTGAAGTTTTGCCTCAGTATGTACACTGAGCCAATTTCAGCTTCACTTACTTTTCTTGTGATACTGTTGGGGTCCATCCATCTCTAATGGAGCATACTGCAGAAATGTCTGACTTGGTGCTGACTGAGTCTGGTGTAGCATGTGTAGGGAGAAGAGTTGTCTAAAAGCAGTGTAGTCATGATTTATTAGGACCTAGGGTACAAGATTCTGCACATGGTGTGCACACACGTGCCTACACCATAAGAAACAGTTCTGGTATGATAACCTTTGATCATAAGGTAAAAATAAAAGATCAGAGCCAGAAATTCTTAAATTTGTAATCCCGACTCTGATACAGTCTCCTTTGGTTTATCTGCTTACTTACTCATGTCTTGTTTTGGGTGTTCAGGAGTTCTTAGTTCCTCCACCTGTAAGACAGGGAGAATGTTTCTGAGTATCACTTCTTGAATGCAAATGAAGTTTCTTGAGTCATTGTCTAATGAAGTTAATATTGTTGCAAATAGAAGTATTTTACTCATTTAATGGTTTAAATACTTACCATAGAAGATACTTGATAAAGAAAAAAATCAGGTTTTGATACCTAGTATATTTAGTAGCTCCTGAGGTTTGTTATTGATTTATGAAGTTTTGTCGCATGTGCATTAGTAATTGTCTTCTGATGTCTTCTGTCTAGATTTTTATTTATATCTTAGTGTTTTCTTAAACATTCTGTTTTATGTTCAGAGAAGAACATACTTGCTGACAGTACTTTTCTTCTTCCAAGTTTTTGATTACAGGTGGGAGTCTACAAGATAGTAAAGATGCATTGCAGCTGGCACAGACAAATGGTATTTTCACTTTAAACTTACATTGTCAGTCAAAAATGTAACTTCTCCACTCTCAGAATTAAGAGTTCAAAAGGACCTGCCCCTGGAGGTGTTTACAGAATCTCAGATTAAAATGAGAAATTACCTTTTGGAATGGGATGAATGCATTGTGTATGGGTTTCTGTATGTTGCTCTTTAGATCCCTGGGTGTTGGAAGGAATCAGTCTTTCCTGTAATTTCTATTTCTAGATAAAAATAGAAATTGCAGGAGATATCTGGAACAAAAATGTTGTTACAAGGCTCTCTTCTAGAAATAAGCTGGAATACTTACATGGTGTGGAATATATGGGTTTTTTGGTGGGTTTTTGTTTGTTTTTTTCTTACCAGTCTATCATGACCAGCTTGAACAAGAGAGGTATCTTTCTCTTTACAGTTCTCCTAGCTTTCCCTTTCTTTCTGTGAAAAGGCAAATACCATTCCACTAATTACTTGAGTATATATTTGAACTAAAACACATGTTAAAGTACTACTTACAGAACAGAACCATAGAATAATTTAGGTTGGAGTGAACCTGAGGAGGTAATCTGGTCCGACCCAATCCACCTCCCAACTTCTATCAAAGCAGGACTAGCTTTAAGTCAAGTATCTTAGGGCCTTATATACTCTTTCCCTCCCCCCGCCATGCCTTTACATTCTCCATAAAGGCGCTTAGCAGAAATGTTAGTTTTGGCACTAAGGTAATCTAGGTTAGATGCTTAGGTAAATCAGGCTAGATGTTGCTTGCGAAATTCTGTAACAGCTAACACAGAGGCACACCAGGGAAATCACATGCTGTCTGCACATCTTACACCTGAGTATACCTGATGCATTTTGAACAAGATGTATTTCTAGATGATCTCAAGAGGTCTCTTCCAACCTCAACAATTGTATGATTTGTTGAGGGCCGCTCCACCAGAATAATTCAGCTTTGAGTTGCAGTTTTGGAGTATAATAAATAATGTGTACGAAAAAGAAACACACGCGCACACAACCCCACTAGAGATACTGTCTAACATTTTTAAAGCAGAAAATACCAGTATAATAAAATTTATCACCAAGATAAAGATGTTCAGTGCAAGTTTTCTTTTAAAATTATGAGCAATGAAAGAAGGCCAGATACAGATACTGTCTATACCTTATATAAATTATTTTTTTCTCTTTTTTCTTAAAATCTTCTAATACTGTCTTGCTTTAGACATGTTTTACAGTACAGTTGGCTGTCATCCTACCCGCTGTGGAGAATTTGAGCAGAGTAGCCCTGAACAGTATTTATCTGAATTAAAAAATCTGATTGAAAAAAATAAGACAAAGGTAATAGCAGTTGGAGAATGTGGCTTAGGTAAGTGTTCTCCTAGTACTTCAATTATTTTTTTTTCCTAGACATGTATTAAAAAATTCTAAAACACTAAGTGGGTTTTTTGTTCTTTCTATTTGTAGATTTTGATAGATTAGAATTTTGCCCAAAGGACATCCAACTCAAGTAAGAAACTTTTGATGACTATAAATTGACTTATAGCAATTTACAGGAGTGTTTTCTGTCTTGTGTTCTACCAGGTGACATTTTGTCAGGTACAGACCTGCAGTTTGCAGGGTTGGATCTGGGTTTTTTTGGCAGAAATGGGACTTTAAAGAAAGATGCCTACATTCAAGTAGTGCTATGTGCTAAATTTTGCTACCTGCCTGGTGTTGACTTAGCATGTCTTTTTCTGTAAAATTGTTCAGAATTTGTGGGTTTCTGGGTGTGACAGATGTTAATTCTTGCTAATACTCAAGAACTCTTAGAGACTCATGGGGAGGATAACATAACTGTAGTGTGTGAAAGAAGAATCAGGTTGAGTGAAAGGCATGAGTAAGGGAGCAGAACTGTCAAAAAGGATAAGTCAGCAGTGGAAAAAAATGAGCTTTTAAGGGAGGTGTTATCTGGGAGCAGATAATTGAGAGGTGATGGAAAAAGGTGATCTTGAGAGCTAGAGAGACCTGTGTTTTGAAGTAATATATGCAGCATAGATACTGAATGGAAAGAAGCTAGCACAGCCCCTAAAATCAGCTTGCATTCTTGCAGTGAGAACTTCTGTCTACAGAGGGAACTGACCGAAAGATATAAGTGATAAATTCAAATAAGATGAGTGATTAATGAATTGTGCCTGCATATTACTGTTCTGAGTAAATTAGTCACTGGGGGGCAGTGGTTAGTTGTGTTTTTTCTAATTGCTGCATGTTAGCAGTAGGTAGAGGTTTTTTTGTAATGCTCCATAAGTCATACAGTAAAATATTCAGCAAAGTGGACAGAACTTTTTTTCCTGGTATAATTCAGTGTACACAAAGTTCAGCAGAGCACACCTTGGAGCAGAACCTGTTTCTTTTCTGTGGCAAACTAAAATGCTGGTGGAGTATCATATTTTAAGATCCTTGCTGTCTTGATGTTATTGGGAGGAAAAAAAAAAAAATCTGATTTTCCTTATCTGATGGACTGCAGCTGAAGACCTGTAGTGAAAAACTTCTAATCAAGTGTGCTGAAATTGGGTTGTGAGGAAAGAGGTGATAGGGTGGAACAGAAATCACTTTTAAAGTGGTGAGTCCTTTCTAATTAAGGTTGATAACGACAGAAAGTCTTTATCTGAGCTATTTCAGTAAATCATACGAAATACATAAATCTAGTTTCTAAGAGATCTATTGAGAGCCCTTGCTGGAAATTGCAGTTGGAAGGAGGTGATGGATGCAAAAAACAGAAAGCAAGAAATATGAGGGAGTGAAGAATCATAGAATATTTGGGGTTGGAAGGGACCTTTAAAGGTTGTCTAGTCCAACCCCCCCCTGCAGCGAGCAGGGACATCTTCAACTCAATCACGTTGCTCAGAGCCCCGTCCAACCTGACCTTCAATGAGTCCAGGGATGGGGCATCTACCACCTCTCTGGGCAACCTGTTGCAGTGTTTCACCACCCTCATTGTAAAAAATTTCTTCCTTATATCTAGTGCAAATCTACCTTATTTTAGCTTAAAACCATCACCCCTTGTCCTGTCACAACAGGCCCTGTTAAAAAGTCTGTCCCCATCTTTCTTATAAGCCCCCTTTAAGTATTGAAAGGTCACAATAAGGTCTCCCCAGAGCCTTCTCTTCTCCGGGCTGAACAACCCCAACTCCCTCAGCCTTTCTTCACAGGAGAGGTGTTCCATCCCTCTGATCATTTTTGTGGGCCTCCTCTGGACCTGCCCCAACAGGTCGATGTCTTTCCTGAAGAGCCTGAAGGCTCAAGGACAGATGCCTGCAAACACTGTGTTTGTAAATTCTGTATTTTCTAAATGGACAGCTTTCCCTGCTCTTCATCCTCCACGTGTTTGTGAAACATGGTCAGGGTTTGGAGTTGTTTCCATTTCTGCTAATTGAATGCTAGGGAGTTGGATACAGTCTGGCTTTCATGACCTTTAGCAGACTGGTTGGTGAGTTCTTTTGAATTAATATTCAATGTACGCTTGATAAATTAACTAAAAAAAGAAAAGGAAGGCAAAGTGTGAAATGCATGGAGGCAGGTCAAGGGTTTTCAAATTATCTGTAGTTCAGGTGTTGTAGCAGTTGCTGGAATAGCTAACAAGCAGCTGCAGAGTTACCCTGTAGAACAGAAGTATGGTAGTTTCCCAGTGGGTAGTATCTGAGCATGACCTCTGTTTTGTTTAATGTTTAATCATTTTCTAGTTACTTTTGCTGTGTTTTCTTCTGGATAATTTTCACCTGTAAAAAATAAACATTACTTTTTTTAATCCTTTTTCTTGGATTGAAAAGCTAATAAAGATGAGAAGCTAATAAAGATGAAATTCCTTTGAAGCAGCCCTAAGAACGTTTTTTGTCAGAATTTTTCTCCATTCTCATAACTTTTCCAACACAAATTGGTGATTTGAATGATAGTTAGGTGAAGGTACTGCCTTCACATTATGGTGAAGGTCACGTTATAAAGGGACTGCTAAGTATAAGGAAGTTTCACTTCTGCTGTGCTACTGGGAGGGGTTTGTGGGGCTTACCAACATGGAAGCAGGAGTTTTCTTAACCACATTGGGGGGGATGAACAAAATCACATGCACTGTTATTAATACATGAATCCAGAATTGTTTGTCTGGGGGTATTCTACCTCAGCAAGGCCAGTTGGCTTCAGCTCCTTTAGTGTCTTGATCCCAAACCTGAAAATACCACAGTACTTGAACTTTATGGTCAAAACTAAACCTGCAAACAGCCATGCAGAAATATTTTCAAAGTTTCTTATTGAGAAGCAACATAGAACCAGCATATATTGAATGACAGTCTGCTCACCCAAAGAAAAAGGTTGTTCCTTCAGCATTGGAACTAGTAAGGTTTAGTTTCCTGTTGACTGACTTTGATACATTCTGATCACCGTATGCCTGGTTTCTTCATGCTTTTCCAGGGTTTCTCTTTCCTTTTTTTTTTTCTTCTTTTTTAAATTTTTTTCTCTCCAGGAACTTCCCCATTCACCTGCCCTTTCTCTTTGACAGGGCAAGTAGCAGCATGTGTTGGGCTTCATTGTAGCTAGAAATCGAAGAAGCTTGAGCTGCCTTTCCATTTGTAGGGGCACTAAACTTTATACTTTCAAGACCACTGAAGTTAGATTGAAATTGGTAGTAGGTTACTTAAGGAGCTTATTTGCAGCTCAGTCTCTAAAACCTCATTTCCTTATGAAACAAGTCTTCTGTTTAAAAAAAAAAACAAAACAAAACCACACCAATAATCAAGCAATTGTAGGTATTTAACCACAAGAGCAATCATGAATTGCAATTAAATTTATATTTAGTCAAACAAGCTAAACTAAGCACAGTATCTAGACTACAAAGAAGATTCAAAGTAGGTGTAATTTATTCCCCTGAATTTTCATGTCAGTTTTTAACGTTGCAGTCGATTTCTGTTCTGCCTGTTTTATCTCAAAGATCTGCACTGATAAACAGGGAAGGTAACTTTTATCAGAGAAATATCAACCTGTAATATACAGAAAATAGTGAAAATTGCACAAAATGAAATGACCAGTTGCATTGTCTTTTTTTTAGGAAAATGTAAATCAAACTAATGGTTTGCTGCCACTTTCTCCTGATTGGTATGTGAATCGTACACAGCAGTATGTGGACACTTGAGTTTGCCTTTGAAATGTTTGATACCTGATGGTGGGAATGCCCCAGTGCCCTGGGCTGCTTTTAGCAGCACCACCTAAAGAAATTCAGTATGTGCATACAGTCCCAGCCTGTTGGGACAGGCAATGTTGTCCTTCTTGCCTTGTCCAAATAATGTCATCTTATGAATTATGTATGGCTACGGAGTCACCTATGCACTGTTGGCCCTCTGCCATGCATAAGTTCCTCTACCATGTTTCCTGAGCATTGGTAATTTGCATGCCTTGGTGGAGTGTGGCAGACAGAAATGGTAAATGATAATGCTCTGGGATCAGAACTAGCTGCAAATGACAAGTGATGGTTTAGTTCAGTGCTAATTAAGTTCCTTTGGAAACTGCAGTGGGGAAACTGGCTACATAGTTACCTTCCCTCTGGCCGCATTGTGATGTCTCTTCATAGGATAGCTACTTCACTGTTACTGCTCCTTTAAAGAGAATACTAGGGGTAGAAAGTAGGAGAGGGATAAAAAGCAGTGAAATGGAAAGGATGCAAGCACACAAAGGAGAGGAGGGAAAACAGTGGAAGACTTTGAAAGAGTGAAGACAATAGGCAGAATGGGGCAGAAGTAAGATGCCTCATATTGGTACTTGTTCCACCCCAAGAGAGGAAAGACTGACCTTCATGGAAGAGCAAACAAAAAGTCTGGGTTGTTACTGTACCAGCCAGCCAGCTCTGATGCAGTTTTGGCCATTTGAGGCTATAGAAGTCTGCATAGTGCTCTCGCTCGCCCTCGCCGCATTTACAAGTGCTTCTTGAAATAGTGGTCTCTGTGTGATCCACGCTCTCCCTTCCTGGTGTTTCGAAGCTTTGTGGAGACAACAGTCAGTTCCTCTTCCGTTAAAAATAAATAAATAAAAACGAACTGCAACACCCACAGTACACAAGAGTACATGCTTAGCATATACATGCGTGCATTCTTCAGTATTGATGCTCTTGGCCACTTCTTATCTGTCTTCCAGCATAGATCTCTATGAATATACCATGGGAAAGAGTTCCTTTTAAATCCTTGCACAAATAGGAGCTTTTGCATGGCAAATCCATTAATTCTGTCTTTAGTTCTGGAGGACTAAAACATACAAGCACTGGAAAAAACTCTTTTACTCTTTATTTGCTCTTACACTGAGTATCTGTTTAAAAGTTATTTTTATATTACAGGTATTTTGAAAAACAATTTGACTTGTCAGAACAGACACAACTGCCCATGTTTCTGCACTGTAGAAACTCACACGCTGAATTTTTAGGTGGGTTTTGTTTGAGAATTTCATCCTCAGAGCAAATTCTGAATATGAAAAATCTGGAAACCTGAATCTTTCACCTTTGTCTGTTATAAAGCTGTATTGCATTTTTATTTATTTCATTTCATAGACATAATGAGAAGAAACCGAGATAGATTTGTAGGAGGGGTGGTAAGTATGGACTTCAGTGTAGCATTCATTTTTACATGCATGTCTGTGAATATTGTTGCTTAATATGCAACTTGTTTGTCATGGAATCTGGGTAGGCTTCCTGTTAGATGATTTAGGTTATTATTAATTAATAAGCGTTTTCTAGTCCCGTCTAGTATTTTTGTTTTCGTTGCTTATTCAACAGTTTTTTTGCAAGGTAAGAAGATAGGCTGAGAAAAAGCTCTGCAGCTGACACAAGCAGTTTTTCTTGGCCTGTCAGAAGGACAGTTTAAGCACCTTATAATCGACATTGGCCTTTTCCCAATTCTTCAGTGTCTGTAACTGCAGTGCGTTCAGACCACAGATAATTTAGATGCATGTTCCCAGTGGAAGCCGTAACCTCAGACATTTGCTTCTGACGTTAGACATCCTTTTCAAATTAGATCCAGATGTAACTTTTGATTGCTTTGTGTCTTCAGATATTCAGATCAGGTATTTTAATTCAAAAGCCTAACAGGAAAAACTTCGGATGAAATGATTAAGAAAGTCCAGCAACACTTTCAGGTTTCCGTTCTGGTAGGGTTTTCCAAAAGTAGTAAATGCTTGGATTATTCTATCCTACTAACATCAGACCACATGTCGTACAATAATATCTCAGTCCTGAGGTTTCCCCTTTGTTACTGCACAAACCTTCCCCTGGCTCAGTACTTTGCAAGTTGTGCTTTTACATAATACTGTACAGTCTCTCCTTCCTTCCTTTCTCTGTTCTGCAAAACCGGTAACGAGTAGAGAAATGATGAGCAGGCACCCTCTGCAAGTGACTGTCCCCCTCGCAGCATGGGGAAGCAGTGTCTTTACCCCACTCGGGCTGAGAAGCTGTGGTTCCCAGATGCATTACGCTGTTTGCACCTTGTGACCTACCACTTGCCTCTTTAGTCCTTGGGATGACCAAATAGAGTGTCTCTAGTTTCCGTGGACTAAAACCTGTGGAGAACATAATACTGCCCTTACTATGTCTCTGACAGTGCCCTGTAGGGAATACTGAGGAAAGACTGTAAAAATCCAGCGTGCACAGGATTACTTCCTGTGTATGGTCTCCCAGCTATTGGCTACAGGAGGTTCCTGGGCCAAAAGTGGTATCACTGGGTAGGCCTTTTCTACACATATTTATCACTCATAAAACGTGGTAACCACTTTTATTACAGTATTCAAGTGACTTCAGCCTGAACTTTGCCCAAATTCAGAACCGAGCCATGTCCAGTCTTTATGTTTGTATTGATGTGTAATGCATACTCTCAAAGGTATTTGACACAAATAAAAACTAATTCGTACTTTTAAATGATTGGAGTTTTAAATGAAGTACATATATTTGTATATATGTGTGCATCTATATTTATATATGTTCTAGGTACATTCTTTTGATGGCACAAAGGAAGAAGCAGCAGCTATATTAGATTTGGATCTTTATATTGGAATAAATGGCTGGTAAGTTCTTTACAAGAAATAAAACTATTTTAAAACGTCAGCTGTAGTGAACTCATTGCTTTCTTTTAAACAATGAGGTCAAGTTTTCAAAGCTCTCTAGACTCTTAATCATCTGACAGATTTAGAATTGCACTCATTAGTCTATTAGCCATAAAAAGTTCTTAACTCACAGCTCAGTGAGTTAATCTAGTCTTAGGTCCATTCTACTACCCTCAGGTCAATCCTTGTTTGTAAATAAATAAGGTTGTTGAACATGGAAGCAGTCCTTCTGACAAGTGTTTAAAAAATAGCGTAATTTTAAGCTGCCATGTCAAATCCAGGATGCAAATGTAACCTGAGCAGCCTTATCTACTGGTTACGCAGTCCAAATTCTCAGCAGTCATCTGGCCAAAAGCCAGCCAACATCACTTTATAAGTTGCATGGGTTGCCGAGTCCGGGCAAGTATGGACAGTGCAGGCAGGGGTTCTGTACACTTACTAGGGTGAGACAGCTTCACTGAGTAACTCTGCAACAATTTGCCCTTTTCTGCAAAGTTTGAGTTTACAGGCAACACTTTGAAAAACGAAGCAAATTTTATTCCCTAACAAAATTATTTAAGAAGCTGCCTTTGCTGCAAAACATTTCAACAGGCAAAGTAATTATTTTTGTACACTTTTAATTTTTTTTAACCAAACTCTGATTTTCTAGTTCATTGAAAACAGAAGCCAACTTGGAAACACTGAAATCAATTCCTAGTGAACGATTAATGATAGAGACTGGTAAGATTTTATATCTTGGTCAGTTTGTGACTTAAACACTATGAGGCAACAGGATACACTTGTACAGCAATGATAAGGGGGAATCAAGAGCCAAGGATTTCAGAGTAGAAAAAAGACTGGCTGTTTCTCCACTTGGGAAAGCAGTTTACAGGCTCCAGAAATACTACTTTTCAGCCTTCTGCTGGAAGGAATAAGCTGCCTTGGCAGTTCCTGACATTGCAGGGGAAGATAGAAGGGACAAATTGACAAGCCCAGATTTTTAAGTGTACCTAGGTACCAGAATCCTGCTTGAGTCTCTTTTAAAATCTAGCTTGCTGGAGATGTGCCAAACACAGGGCAATGGCTATGATCTTGCCACTGGTAACAGTAACAGCATTTGGAAACAACAGCTCTTTAAATGGAATAAGGTGGAAGAATGCTTGAATTCCTCTCTTGGCCTAATGACCAGTGATTTTAATTGACTGACTAGGGATGCCTGGTTTTTTTTTTAATGTTAATTTCAATTATCAATAACTGGCAGTTATAAATACAGTATTTATTTTAATTTCTGAATCGGAGAAAGGAAAACTACAAGCTGCCTAAATCCTTAAATTTACTTGCGTGTGAAGTACAGACCTGTTAAAGTATACAGGAAGTTTCTGTGGAATACATGCAGTGTATCCAGCTGTCTTTATCATGTTAGAGGAAGTAAGTGTTATGTACTATTATTGCTGATTTTTTAAAGTGTAAAATCTTGAAGGTAACAGAATAAAAATCCAAAGATCGTGAAGATGTTAAATTGCCCAAATCTCTTGAGTTCCATTTTAAATTGCAAGTCACTGCTAGAAAGAGATTGCAAGAACTTTTGTCTGTGGAAGCAGTTGATTGAACTATCTCATGCTATTCTCAAATGATTGCATACTCTTAATTCTTTTTTTTTTTTCCCCAAATGAAACTAGATGCGCCTTGGTGTGGAGTGAAAAATACTCATGCTGGATCAAAATACATTAAAACTACATTTCCTACAAAAAAGAAGTGGGAAATAGGGCACTGCTTGAAGGACAGAAATGAACCCTGCCATATAATGTAAGTGTATGTAAGTAGTACTATTTTAATCTCACAGGAAAAAAAAAGAAAAAAATCAGTTCACTGGGAATGTGGTATATAGAAATGAATTCTAAATTTATTGAAACCTGTGCAAGCTATTGCTTTACAAGCTGTGGAAAAATTTAAAAAGTCTTAATTTTCCCATTTCAGCAACTCTATGTAAAAAGCTCCTTGAAAGTGAAACCAGTACTGTTTTGTATCTTTTCAGTTGTCATATTGGAGAAGGGGTTAAACCCTTTAAATTCTCTGTAAAGTAACCTGACTTGAATAAATTTCACTCAGTTTACTTTTAAAACTGATACAGCACTGGAGCTGTGCAAGCCTCCGCAGAGGGGGCAGTGCTGAGGCACCGTGTAGGGCCTGTGCCTGTGTTCGTATCACCGCACCTGTGACACGAACTGCCATAACATGAGTTCGGTTAGGGTCATTTCTTCTGCTACTGTGCCTAAGTAAGTTTCATAGAACACTGTGATCTTATGAAGTTCAGATATGAAGAACAGCAGTCAATATAGAGGATAGCAAAATAAAACTCCAGGACTTTAAGGACAGTTAGAAAGTACAGAAACCGTTTTCTGCCACCTTTTCACGCACTTCCTCGCAGAGGTGTGAAAAGCAGGGAAATGTATCATTGTTTTAGTGAAAATGTTTGGTTATCTCCATTAAATGGCACTGATTGATAGATGAAACACCTTAATTTTCACAACTGTTACTGAAATCTGGTCAGTGAGTTACGCCCATCTTCTCAGTTGTCTTCTCATTATTAACTCCCTGAAAAGAAAAAAGGAATTCAGGAAGGTTTCTTCTTGCGCTGTAGTACATGAATGACTTCTCAGCAAATCAAGCTCAGAGCTTTACCTATCCAGGTGCAAAGCCGATTTACTCGATCAGAAGTGGGATTTTTTTGCTTTGAAGTCTATATGTATTTCTATGAAAAGCTGTATAAATGACCTGTTTGGAACTAGCTTTTGAAATACTGCTCGGGATAGTACTAAAGGATTTAGGTATTCAGCAAGGTGTCTAAACAAGAGTTTAGTTGAGCACCGAAGGAAATTCTGCTGGGTTTTTTTGGAGATCTGAAGAAACTCTTGAGACCACTGATCACGGTAAAAGCATAGTTTAAGCTGACATGGTGAAATCTCCTAGTGTTCAGATACATTTTATGCAGTTATGTCCATCTGTAAAACTCTTTGAAACTGATTTGATTTGGTTTAGAGGAAGTGCACACATTAGCACGGAAGGGCTTTTTCAGTATTTTAAGATTTTCTAGGGTCAGTCCATGATTTTGGAGTAGGGGAAGAGATCAAGTGAAAACAGTTTTCTGATCACAAGCGGAGGACCTCTG
Organism: Ciconia boyciana; assembly: GCF_034638445.1. Classification (NCBI taxonomy): domain Eukaryota; kingdom Metazoa; phylum Chordata; class Aves; order Ciconiiformes; family Ciconiidae; genus Ciconia; species Ciconia boyciana. The sequence goes on from NC_132935.1 coordinate 12,794,881, forward strand.
CTGTTGCTGAATAAGGCTATTTCAGCAAGCCTGTATGTGTTAACAACAAACACCCCCATGTCTTTGTCTGCTGCCTTAGTTGTAGCTCACAGAAAGTGTGTTTCAGAAACCCCGGAACTGGAAATGCAGGGAGTCTGTCCTAGAGCGGTACATAAATGCTGTACTTTGGCCTCTGCTTTCTTTTATAAAACAAAATCTTGTTTAGTTCAACCTTATTTCAAAATTACTGTCCCTTTAACATTAATTATAACCTGTACTAACTGTAGATTCGTGACCTAAGAACCTCTTAAACTTTATGAAAAATGAAGCACGGTAACCGAGAATTGGTGTTTTGTGACTTCTCAAGTAGCAAGATTTGGTGTGAGGGGAAAGTTATCCCCAGGCCACACAGTATATTTAATGTTCAGGGTATATATACTGTTTAATATAGCTCAGTTGGCAGGAGGAATTTTCCACTTCTCTTTTTCTGGTGGTGCTGGACACCTTTCAATTTTGATGGTGATATTTCTACTTTATATATATTTTTAGAACTGCACTACTCTCCTTGGAAGCTATTTTTTTTTAAATTTTAGCCACAAGAGGCTTTTTTTTTTTTTCTCCTTCAGCAATTTCTTAAAGTGTTACGGTAAGATGTAGCATCCTGCTGCATCCAAGCAGGGATAGATATATAAGCCCTAACGACTCTTCAAGGGTGAAATTCTTTGGTATTTGTTACTTATTCCTCTGTAGGCCTGATCTCACCCCATCTCATCTTCAACATCCCCTTAAATCAAGAAGCTGTTTGACTGCAAAGCATAGGAGTGGTCATGAAATGGGCTAATCCTGCATCTAGGAAAATATTTGCATTCCAGTAATTGTTAAGAGCAACTTTTTCTGCTCTGCCTTCCTCAAAAAGAAGTTTAGCCATTGCGTAAGTTAAGAGGCAAGAGCCAAAAACCAAAACCACCAAACCCTACCATCAAGCTTGGGGTTCTTACTCTCCACCATGAAGTTAGGTTTTTTTCCTACTACTAGAAAAAATGAAAGTATGAAGCATTACTTAGGAACTGTACAGACTATTCTTTTTTTTAAATGACTGATACAAAATCAAGAAAATTAGTACAGAGAAAAGATTGTGGCTTGGTTTTCTGTTACTTAGTGTTAATACTATTTATCGCATTTCTTTTACCTCCTTTTCCTGGCTTGTATCAAGGCTATGGGCCTTTTAAAATTGCTCATTTAACATTTACTGCAAATATTTGAATGCATTAATCACAATTAATCTAGAGAATGGGGAAGTAGGAATAAGTTACCTCACAGCTATACTCTCACGTAAGGCTGGAATTTAAGCTTTGCCATAGACCAGTTTATTCATAGTGCAGCTTTAGCCTTGAAAGGCTAACACATTTCAGTCTGAAAAATGAAGATCATTGATAAAGACACCCACAAAATGACACTTTCTTTGAAACAGAAAGCTGTTTAATTACCTCCAAACAAGAGTCAGAAGACCAAAGATGAATCTGTACCAGTGAGCAACCAGTGTTCAGTGTGAAGGGAATGGCAGTTAGTGACTTAAAAGTGAAGCTGTTTGCATATCTGAGCACCTTGCTCTGCTGCTCTCAGCATAGGTTTTTATTCCAGGTTAATCTTAGTGACTTATACATACACATGCAGCAGTCTGAAGTATATTCAGTACTGAGTTTCAGAGTCTTCTAATATAAATCTTTCTTTTTTAGTCAAATACTGGAAATAATGGCAGCAGTAAGAGAAGATGACCCACTTGAGTTGGCCAATACTCTATATAACAACACTATTAAAGTCTTCTTTCCAAAGATATAAAGTTGTTTTTCTTACATTTATTCAGCATAACTTTAGTAAATATATTGCAAAAACTTAAAAATTACCATATCTGCAAGTTCTTATCAATGGAAGCCAATCTGTAGTACTACTTTTTTTTTATGGTACAAGATTAAAGCTGCTTTTGAAAAGGTGGTCTGCAGTTGTGCAGTTTCTCAGCCCTGTTTCCCTTTCATCAAGATTCAGGATCAATTTCAAGGACAGCCCAAGCTAGCAACTCTTGTTAATACCTGTATGCATTACAAGATGAATACCAGGCTGCCGAGTTCACATGTAGAGCACTTCAAGCTACTACTGGTAATTCAGAAGTGTTTAACACATTAATGGCATGCTTTACTACTTCACCAGAAAGCTTAGCAGTTTCATCTTTGTTCCACATACACAAATGCTATAAAATTAAGTCTACCAACCTAAATTTTTATTTATTTTTTTAAAAACACAACTCACTAGTTTCTAGCAATAAAGCTCTGCTAATACTGAATTTGTAAGTAAAGCAGCTTTGGTTCAGGCTTTGCATTTCTGATTTGACCCACTGAACAGTCTGTTTTCACCAGTATTTTTCATTTGCACCCAGACCTCGTTGATCGGGGATTACTGGTATACAGTCTTTGGCACAGCATTAATCACTGCATCAATTAAAGAGTGTTTTTCCAACCATCTTAGAAACATGTGAAAACACTTTATTCCATGTACAATAATGTACACAATTTTAAGGTGGTCATGAAAGAGACCAGCAAAAATTAGAGGTATATTTACAGTAGCACACACCACAGTAAACAACCACCATTCACAGACTCAACACAGAGATACTGCTGTTGTGCTTAAGTACAATAACTACAACGTGGTACTTCTTTTATTCTGTTGAAGTCAATCTTAAACAAATACCTCACGGCTTAGTAGAGGACATCTTAATCACCAAGAGAGTTAAGAGTCAACATTAAGAGTCTCATTCAAGTGCTGTGCCACACAGTCATCATCTTCCTCATCACTATCAGAACTGTCATTATCTTCATTTAATTCATTTTCAGCATCAGCAGCTGCTTCTGCACCTTGTACAGGATTTTCATTTGGTGCCACAAACCCATTGTTGTTAGAGATATTGGCATTTTCCTTGTCCTCAATATACACTTTCTGATGGCACATCGGGCAAGTGTCCTGAATGTACAGCCACTTCCGAAGACAAAGTGCATGAAAGTAATGGTTGCATGGAGTAATGCGAGCAGAGGTGGTGAACTCGTGGTAGCAGATTGCACATACATCATCTATTTCACGTAACCGACTTCCTTTTACCTCTGGAAGTGAGTTTATTTTCTTAACAGCAGTCCGGCGATTTATAAAAGTCTTCCAGCCGTTCTTTGCTTGCAAGTAGATGTTGAAGTATGCATGTAGACACATCATGCAAGCGCGGATCTTGCTTCCCGATTCAAAAACCATTGTGTAAGCTCCATTTCCAAACATGATGACTCCAAATATAAACTCAATAATATTGCCAGTTGAACGAACATAGTAGACATAATCATCAAGTTTTTCCCATAGCACATTATAGTAGCCATCAATCATAAACAATATATAAACAGTGATAGAAACTATTACTTTTAGGCAAAGCTCTACACAGAATGCTGTAACTGCAAAAAGCCACGTATTTAGTGCATAGTGGTGCCAGAGGATGTAACTGAGCAGAACTGGAAGGACGAAAAGGCAAGCGGAAACAAACAGTACAGGGAAGTGTCGGCGAAATGATGACACATGGGAGGCACTGAGAGACATCAGCACGGGGTCTGTCATTCCGTGGATAAAATGTAGGACTGCGGTTAACAAAAGGCACATATTTCGACTCAGGCGAACTAATCGTTCTTCTGGTTTCAGTCCGCTTAGACCAGTCTGCAGAGCCAAAATGAAAAACAAGACGGGCGCTACAAAACCAAGCCTTTTGTCGTCCTCGTCAGTTGATCCGATGAAGGCCAAGATACCAAGTCCCAAATAATGCGCTATTGAGGAAATGACGGCACTCATGCCTAACACAGTTAAAGTCGAGTCACACCCACTTATGATCAGACTGCAAAGCAGTTCCCAACAGTTATCCCATGATATCAAGAAGAATTTTTCTTCTGTATTAGTTTCAGCCATCTTTACAACATACGTTAATACCACAGCTTGTGCTGTAAGTCTTGTTAGCCAGAAAACACGCAGTACAGCTGGGAAACGAATCCTTTTCCATGTATCTTCCATCAATAGCTGTAATCCATAAATGCGATACATGTGCCTCACCAGCAGATAAACATATCGCACTGAGTAATAGAACCATTTAATTTTCGTAACTAAAATGGCTGTGGTATTTAGTGTCAGAACTAGGCCTGAAATAAAAACTAGTATCTGCCGGACATTTAAAGGTAATTCAACAACCAAGCCAATTATAGGAATCAGTATATCCAGGATGATGAGTTGAGAGTATATGGACTGCACGTTTAGCAATGTAACATAGCCGATTCCAAACGTAAGCTGAAGGATGGAAAGTGCCATCCATAGCGAAGGTCCTTTATGAGGGAAGATCTGAATTCCAAATGCAGCTGTGTAGTAGGCACTGTAGAAGTTTATGTGCAAAGCAGCATAGTAATTCACCAACACTGAAGTCGCAGCCAGCAGAAATGCTGAGGCGATCATATAAAACTTGAAAAGTGCTCGCTGTTGTAAGACCAGAACAACACTGGATACAAAGACACCTAAAAACAGATTGAAATCATTTAGTTCTCAGCAGAAATTCAACAACAAGATTTTAACCTATTAGCTTTGCAGCTACATTTATTTAATGTATCACTTCCCAGTTAGTCACTCATAACTTTACATTACCAATGGTGCCCTCTTCAGAGAAGAGACAAGAGGATGACTTCATCTCTGCATTTAATACGCCTGTGCGCTGCAGCTGCGATGCAAAGCCAGTGCAAGCATTAAGTCACAATTACTGTTAAATCAGCTGCAGTTTCGGACTAGAGCAGTGACAATTCCCAGCCATTCAGCCTTACTCTTGAAATCTAAGGGTAGACAAGTTCTAAAAGCAGAAAAGAATTACCAGATACAGTGTCACCTTTACAGGCAAAGCTAGTAAATTTTACTCATGTATTCCTTATTAAGTCCCCTAATTCACTTGAGCAAAGCACTCAACTACAGATGTCTGAGCTGGAGTACTGACGATAACAGCTACCAAAACAGTTTAGCTAAACCCTTTAATGGGAATATACTGAAAAATTGCTTTAGTTTACTGGGGAGAAGGCACTCTTCTTCCAATTCCCTTTAGTTTGCTTTCATTTCTGATAAGGCATCCTGAAACAAGTGTCTCATGGAGACGACCTTCCACAATATAAAGCTTTTGTACACAGAATCCAAAACTGCACCAATCACCTCTTTGCCAATGCCAGTGGCAATTTGCATCTTCCTTGCTAGAAGTCAGATTTAGATCTTGAAATTCTTGTTTGCTAACCTTTCCCTCATGCTGACCATGAACACATCTTGACCATGACTGGAAAGTCTGCACCTTCCTATGAGAAATACAGTACTTTGGTATGACATTTATGACCTTGCAGTAAACTCCTTCTGTAGTATAGCTTATGAATTTCATCACTATGTACTACATCGGTAAGGGCTCTTTCCTAACAGTTGTTAAATGAAATGGGACTTATCACTAGATTCACTTCCTTAAACATTTTTTTTTCTTCAGGAAACACACTGCCTTTGTTTTGGGCTTCTCAGTCAGCTTCTAGTCTATGCAACTGCTTTCTCATCTGAACCAGTTTGGAGAGATTTCGATCTCTACAACTTGTACTTGATTGAAAGTTGCTTTCAATCTCTGTACTAAAACTAATGAAATTGCAAGTAATCCTCTTTCTACTGGAGGACAGCATCAGTCTTTTCTGACTGATGCTTTGTATTGTAGATTGTTCCAAATCCTCCATAATTAAGTGTTTAAAAAAAATATTTCAAGCCATGCTATCTTGATCATGGGAATAAAAAAAACCTTGCTAAGAACCAGCATTTGATTCCACCAGTAGTGCTGCCAGCTGCTTGTATCAAAAAAAAAAAACCCAAACTCCAAAACAAAAAGAGACCCACCCTGGAGGACTGAATAAGAAGGGAGAGGGTCAACACGAATCAAGAGCAAAAAGCAGACTACAAAAAAAGTTACTAATGCACCTTAACAGTGTTCCTTGCCAGCAGCATTGGCTGATATAAAAACATTCTCCTTAACTAATCATTAACCCAGTAACCTTGTGAAGCTGACCAAGGAAAAGCCTCAATCACTTTTCAGAAGTGCCTTGTATCATAGCTCAGTTCTTCCATGAAAAGCTGAATATTCGTTACATACAGCACTTTTTTAAAGATAAGCTTGACAATTTCATTGCCTTTTCAAACGTGCCACCATAAACACCTTTGGGAAAGCTAACACTGCCGACAAGTTTGTACGCTTTGTCTTTTCTCAGAAGTCACAGGCATTTGAGCCTCTTCTGTACCAAGCTCATTATTTACTTAATTCCGATCATTTGAGCCAAATGAGATGCATTTTGCCCTAAGCAGGCTGCTCTAGAACATGCCTGTAAACAAAACCTATTTTTCCTCCTTGCAGTTGCAGTAACAGGCCTGTATTTAGATACTACAGGTCATCTTAAAACACTGACGTTTCACACACAAGACATCCCTAAAAACAGTACTACAGTGAGTCAATAGAAAAGCTGGACCTACTGGTTCCTCTAAAGAGGGACTAACAAAAGGTAAAGCATTTCTCTGTCAGCACTTGTATGGACAAGTCAAGACCCCTGCAAAGGAACCTCAAAAGACCACAGGAGGTAACTCAAGTCTCAGAGGGGAGCTGAGCAGTCCTCCCCCCCCCCCCCCCCATCTCCATTTACATCACTCAGTCCATCTTGCTATGACGAGACTTCCCCCTACCCTGCAAAGCGTTCACCAAACACTAGATCTTTTCCCATCGTCCCTCTGGTAGGAAATGCTGCAGTTCCTCCTTTGAGGAGATGGGTCTCGTGTTGCTGTATATACTGCTGCTCATTTTTACTGTTCCTGTCTATGCCACCCCACCACCAACTGCCTCCAGTACGGCCTCCAAACACAGCGTTTAATCAAACCGCACGCACTTACTTTAAAATAATTTCCTGTGTTACAAGGAATCCCTCCCTCTCGTTTTTTCCTTTAACTCCTGCAATTTGTCAGTACCTTTATAGTAGCACATTACCTAGGATTCGACTTTCAGTCAGTTGCAGAGTTCAAATACCTTTATACATGAGTACTTTAATCATGTGGAACTGTCAAATTATTTTTTTTCCCCCTAGCCCCAGCCCTTCTACTTGCTTCCACATCTTTCTACAGACTACAGTATTTATAGTAACCATCTCAAAAGTCAGTGTCCTCGCTGAGGAGGGACTGCTGCCTGAAGTAACAGTTTCACACTCCTGGGGGTAGTGGTTCTGCTGGAATCGAGACGCTTGAAAAAAACCATGCAAAGGTATGAAAGGTAAACGTTGTGTTGGAGACAAAGCAAGGTTAATCAAAAAAGTTAAAGAAAAATTGCACTCCAGTTGCAGAACTTGGTTCTGTGCTGTGTGTAACTCTGTGTACTTGTGTAGAAAATAAGGGATGGAAGAATCAGACTGTGGAACCCTGCAGTAAAACTTTTTAAAAATCATACAGATCTCCGTTAGCATTCTTGAAGAGCTGCGCTCGCAGAAGTTTTCAGAACTGTTCAACATCACCCCTGAAAGCTATCAAATCTCTCCAGAGCTACAGTCTTTGTATCTAGAGGACAAGTTGTACATTTATCCTAGGCTAAACAATATTGTGCTACAGAAAAAGTTTGGATCAGTCTTCCAAAGCCTGCAAATGGTAACTAAAAAGGCAACTTCCCCACTATTTAAATACAGAATGATCCAAAATAAATATTTCGGTTTATCCTAACAACAGCAAAACCCAACCCTGTAATCCTTAAATTCAGATGAGGAAAAAATAGATGCAAAAGCACTCTGTTGTCTGAACCACACAGAAGGTCTTGGCATCATCTTTAAGTACTTACATTTTAATCTTTCTTTCATTTTGGAAAGCGAAGAACCAGAGACCACTTCTCTCAAAGTGCAAGATAAGTCTCTTGGCATAAACTGTTCCCAAAGCTCTTTCGCAGGAGGCAGGGGAGGGATTACCCACTTCTTCCCCCAAACCCTTCCAGAAAAGTGATCATATAAATGCAATCCTAAAAAGCATCCTAATTGCTTAATCCCAGTATCACACACTTAAGAGTGATACTTAACCACTCTTGGCTTCCTACCCCAACAGCCATGCCACCTATTTCCTTCCTAATTTTTTTCTACTATAAACATCAGATGAAACACAAAATCAACATGTCGCAGGCCTGCAAAAAACTCTTGCTGTATTCTGGATTCTCCTTTCCTTCCCACCTCAGGATTCCCAGCTCCAGGATGCGATACAGGATGCCGCACCACCTGTGCGGCAGTTAGCAGGATGGGGCTCCAACCTAGCTGAGACTACGTAAGCACCCAAGATTACAAGTAACACTGGAAATAGTATCACCTAGTTGTACCACTGATTTTCAACCTTCACCCCAGGGAAGGAAAAAAGCTTAAAAATAACCACCGGCAAGTTTCCAGAGGCTTCTCTTTCATTTGGGACCCAAATGCCCGGCATTTCTAAACTGCTGTTCCTAAAATAAGGATTTAACAGCATATTTCAGGAAGACATCACACTACCCGAAGTGCTTTTTATAAAAAACGACAAAAAAAGTATAGGCACGAAGTCAGACGTTTTCCGCCGAGGAGGGGGCTCACAGCCCCGACTCCCCGCGCACATGGCGAGCAGCGCCCGCCCGTCCACGCCGCGGCCACCGCCACGCCCGGCGCGGGCCCGAGGCTCGGCTCCGCCGGCTCCCGGCGCCTCCCGAGGGTTCCACCGCCACGGGGAAGCGAGAGGGCACCACCCCAGCGAGGAGGCGGAGGGAGCCGGGTCGTCCCCTCCGGCTCGGGGACGGCGGCGGGAGTCAGGGGACGGGGATGGAGGCGGCGGGGAAGCGGGCACGGAGGAGGGCAGGAAGGGAGGGGATGTAGCCGAGCAGGGGCTCGGGGAGGAGGGGGGGGGGAGCCCAGGGCGGCAGAAAGCAGAAGGCAGGCGGGGGTCAGAGACAGGGGAGGGGGGAGAGGAGACGGGCCGCGACGGCAGCCGGCAACGAGGCGGTGGGCCGAGGGGACGGGGGAGAGAAGCGGCGACCGTGCCCTGTCTGCGGCTGTACACGAGGCCAGGGGGGCAGGGAGCAGCGAGGACGGGCCCGGGCCCCGGCCCGGCGGGGGTGCCGCCCCCCCGGCGCCCGGCCGGTGGCAAAGGCCGGAGCTGCGCGGCGGGCGGGCGGGGAAGGGCGGCGGGGCGGGAGTCGGCCCGTCCCGCGGCGGGAGGGAAGGTCTCTCACCCAGCAGCCGCAGCAGCACGCCCAGGAGCGCGGCGCACAGGGAGCCCCCCGGCAGCGGGGACGAGTTGAAGATGGCGTCGATGAGAAACAAGCTGGGCACCCGCAGCGCGACCTCCAGCCCGGCCCGCAGCCGCGGGCCCAGCCGCAGCCACGGGAGCTGCGGAGGGCCCGGGGCCGCCATCCCCTGCGCGGGGGCAGGCAGCCCGCCTCTCCCGCCTCTTAAAAAGCGGAGGGGGCGGGTGTGGGGGGAGGGAGGGCGGCCGGCGGGCTCGTTACCGCCCCGCGCCCGCCGCCCGGCCCGGCCGGGCCCCCCGCCGCGCCGCCACCGCCTCCATGTTCCTCTGCGCTCCCTCGGCAGCTCCGGCCCCCGCCGGGCCGCGGGGGCGGGGCGGGGCGGTGCCGCGCGGGCGTCGCAGTGCGCGGCCCCGCCCCCGGCTCCCACGCGCGGGGAGGCGGGGGGCGCGCGCCCCCTCCCTCCCCCTCCCCCCTCCCTCTTCCCTCCTGCCCAAGCGCCGCGGGAGAGCGCGGGCCGCGCCGACCGCGCGCTGCCTCAGGCGGCGCCTCGCTGAGCGCCGCGCGCCCTCCCTCAGGCGCGGCGGGAAGCCGGGCCGGCAGCCGGTGCCCGTTCCCCTGCGGGCCTACCGCCCTGCGAGCGAGCCGCGCAGCGGAGGCGGGGGCCGTGTGAGGGACGTCCCGCCCCGCTCGGTGCTGAGGCGAGCGCGGCGGCGGGGCCGGTTCCCCGAGGACGGGCGGTGCAGCCCGGGCCGGGAGGGGGGTGCGCGGCGCGTAGGAGCGGGCTGTGGAGCAGGGATCGGTCTGGGTGGCGTTTCTGAGCCAGCTCGGGGGCTCCCGGGAAGCTTCCCCTTTCCCCTCTGGCATGTCTGCAGTAGCAAAGCAAAAAAAAAAGCGCCACCTGCTATTACATAAAAGATAAACGTGGATTCATTCCTCATCTTCCTTAAAAACAATGCTCCATCACGAGGAACCCTTTCCAAACAATAACAAAGCGCGTTCGTTTCGCGGTGCCCGCCAGCCCGCACGCTGCCGTGGGTCCGACCCGGCTCGGCGCCGTCGGCACGGCGAGACCCGCAAGTCCGCTCCCCTCCGCCCCACGGAACCTGCCGCTCGCTGCCCCTGCCCCTGCGCCCGTCGCTGTTGGCAGCGCCTCCCCACCCCTGCATCCCACCGCCTCGGGAGCGCGCAGGGCACGGTGTCCTGGCTGTTAAGTGAGTAGTTCACCTTGAAGAAGTAATGAGCTTTTAGGCAGGGCAGGGTTACGCAGAATTTCCTGTTCTTTCGTGCGTGATGCAAAAGCCCTGTCTTAACTCGAGGCGTAACCGTAGATCAGGGTCATATGGAAAAAAGGCATGTTCCTTTGAAATTGTTTCCTTCCTCGCGCATCTTCACAGAAGCCACGGATACAGGGACTAACTTTTGGAAACTTCAAGCTGACTTGATTTAAAAAAAAAAAAAAAAAATTGAAAAATAAATTAAATGCGAATGTGTAATCAGCATTAGTCCATCTGAAGCAGGGGCGTTTCCTGCCCCATCGCGTGTGCAAATTAAAAGCAGGTTTCAGGCCACAACTGAAATTGGTTTCTGCACCTCTTGGCATCGGCCACGCTGCCATTTCCTGCCAATGTCTGCCCCCAGCCTCACCTGCCACAGCTCAGCCTTTTCATGTGCCTGACTAGGTCATGGCTTAAGCCCTTGGAAGTCTTTCTATTATTTTCAGAGGATTTTGGATCAGGCACAACAGGATTGCATAGGAACTTTCCTAAGCAATGCCCCACACTAACAAAGCCAGAAATGTTGCCAGATTGCCAAAGGATTGTATTACAAAATCCATGGCCATGGACAAAGTGCGTGTTTTAATCACATGCTGAAAGGCACCACTCTGACCTAGTAAGTATCCACCCGCCAAATAATAGAGGTTAGGGTTTAAAATGTGAAAAGTGTTTATTTTACTTGGATTTGAAGATGGCTGAATCACACTGATTCAGACTTGCCTGAATGATTTTACTCCTCAACGAAGTATAAAACTGCTGATTTGAAATGAAAAGCGATGTCAATCAAGCAGATCTGGGTACTTGATAATTCCCACTAATCCACATGAAAATATTTATTTATATGAGGTGTAATTTAAAGAAATTGACAACTTAAAACACCATTTGGTGTTGTTCCTGTTCCACCAGGAAATGGAATTCCCTGCCCTCCTGAGGCTCTTCCAACTTCATTTAATGTCCTCATCAGGAAAGAGGATCTTAAATCTAATTTTGCAATACAGGCTTCAGGATCAGAGGCAATGCTGTAGTACATATTTATATTGCTGTAAGGACTTGTGGATTAAATGGAATCCATTAAATGGATTTTCAGGTTTAAATACATGCATTTACAGGCATAGTTTACAGATGTTATTTAGGCATGTAAGTACAGTCATGGAGGTCTGCAAATTATTTTGTGCATAAACAGTTCCAGGCTGCAAACATTCCAGAAATCCTAGTGTTAGTAAAATGTATCAGATCAAATTCATACATTTTTTACGGGTGTTCTTCAGAAAACTTGTTGCAGTGTTTAAGACTCCTACTTTTCATTTCAGTTCAATAAAAAAAAAATCTAAACTTGATTATCATGCATACAGTATGTAGGAGGATGACACCTACTGGATATTTTTAATTTTGCAATTTGCACTACTTTCAAATGTGGAATAATAAACCGAATTCAACTTTGTTACACAAGCATAACTCTGCTGAACTCACTTCAGTTATATATACAAATTCAGGAAAATTTGCCACATGTTTCTAGGGTTAAATGCAGTCTCAACTTCTTTGTAAATCTGGGGGTTAAATCCTGTTCTAAGTAAATTCATATTAATACTCCTATAAAAAAAAGTTTTCTTAGTTGGGGACTTCTGCAATTTCTTGTTCATAAACTAACATACAAATTAAGCAGAAAGCTCCTTTATTTGCCTACATAGATTAATTGTTAAGGGCAAATAGTCCTGAACTCCAAGGTGAAGGTTGTTCCACGTATCGTCGTAGCTGTGTGGACCTGACTTGGTAAACGTGTACACCCCATAACAAGGCAGCGCAAAAGAACATGCCCTAGGATTTGTTTCATAATAAATAAGAACTTAACACTTGAAAATGCTTTCTGAATAATTTTATACACCTCCTATATCAGGCTATGAGTCAAAAGTCACAGATCAATTTATTTCAACAACAAATATAAATCAGGGGAATTCTCTGATGTTCTATACAGCACGTGGCAGAAGGCTGGGGTTTTACTCTCAGTCATGTAAAAATGATTTTGGGGGTTTTTTTTGACAGCTCAGAGTGGTCAAAATCGATGTAATTTTTTCAAAAGCTATTAAAATTTTTCAGTTGAGATTTTTAGAACAAGAGGAACTGCACAAATACAAATTATCAAGTGCAGCGTCTGATGGTTTTCTTGCGCTACGGCTGTGGAAGTAGCATGCGCTGAAATAACTGGACATAAAGCAATCTTCATTATCTTATGGAATGGTAGAACTGCATACGTTCTATACCAGTCTGCCGAGGCCATGTGTAGGGTCTGTGCCCATATATGATGGCTACATCTAAACCCACTTTTTGGCCAAACAACTTTTGAGTTTTTAAAATTATTCCTTTTGCTTAAGTGCTCTCGTGAGCCCTTCAAGCCAAAGGCTTTATTGGATTAACGCCAGTGCTTACTTCGGATATTACAAAATCACATGGTCTTGCAAAATTCACATTTTTATTACTAAAAAGAATAAAAATGCCGTTTTTTCTAACTGCAAGATCCTGAGAAGCTTTAAATACACATATCTTTGCCTTGAAATGCCACAAGTAGATTTAGCGTGATACAATAATAATAAATTTTGTAAGAATGAAAAAAAGTTGGCTGCTAAGAAAAACAGTGCAAAATGTGCAAATATGTCAAAAATTCGTTTTAGTGTGCAATGAACGTAGCAATCCATTAACCATTTCCAAATTTCATTTCTCCTTCCCAGACACCTTTTGTGGTGAATTACCCGATGCCGTTTTGCATTCCTATATAAGGAATGCATTCCATATATAAGAATATTTTGCAGTCCATATATAAGAATATATGGTTTTGCATTCCATATATAAGAATAAAGCTCTGTACAGTATATCTGTCATTTTGTCGTAACAGCTTTTTCGTTACAGTCAGTAAGGATGTCTATATTTTGGACTGAAACAAGAACCAACAATCATGAAAGGAACGTGAAGTGGATTTTTTTTCTCCTAGGATGATATTTCTAGCATAAAAGAGACCAGTGTATATGTGTTTTTTTAAAAGCCAGGTATCAATGTTTTATTAATACAGGCTTTGGTGGATTCAGCCTGTGGGTGACGCCCGGCTGTGCCGTGGTGAAGCTGCTCATTACCTCCTGTGGAGGACAGCTTGTGTCATCAGTTCTGCCTGCCTGACCGCAGCGTTCGTGGCTTGTCACTGCGTGCACTGCTAATGAGGATGAACTGCCAGCTACCGCAGACAGATGCACAGACTTTCCTACATCTAACCTGTTGTTCTGCAGTTTGGTATAGATCGACTTCCGTATGTGGCACTTCCAATGTGGTACCTCGAAAATATTTAAAGACTAATGTGTGACTACTTAAAGTTCAATGGAAATGATTTACACTCACATGACTATTTTTAATATTATAATGAAAGACATCGGTAGTCTTTATCCAAGAAAAGTTTATATCTCTGTCTTCTTCTGAAGAGAAGAAGCAAAAATCAAGATGACATCTGAAAAGCTAAAGTAAAACCTGTAAATATTGTTATTGACATAGGGACCTTGACATAGGATTTCCCTATAAAAATTAATGTGTTTAAGATTAGTTATTGTATTAAGTTGGGGTTTTATTCCTTCTCTACAGCTAAATGCCATGGGCTTAGATAGCATTTCTTAGAAGAAGCTAAGAAAGCAGAAAGCAATTTACTCATAGTAAACATTTGACAAAATAAATTGTAATAAGTTGTTTGTGTGAAAGATCAATTTTGATTTCACATCTGCGTGAAGTGACAAAGTCCGTAACATATGAGCGCTCACTGTTTCCCTCAGTGGAGAATGGAATTTTTATGCTTGTTATTTGAAGAGAATGCTCACTTGGAAAGTTCAGAATGCCTAGAAGAGTTTTCTGTCTTGACAAAGCAAGGCACGCACTGGAGAGTCAAAACATGGGGATGAGTCTTGGGTCACCTCTGACAGGAGACAAGACATATACATGCATCATCTGCATGAGGAAAATCTCTTAGTTCTATAATTTTCCCCGTATTCCTTTAATGACAAACTTCCTCATTCTCTTTAAAGTAAAGAGATTATTGCAAAGAAACGGGTTAGACCTTGCTGTTTATGGCTTTACAATTTTCTATGAAACTATGCAGAGAAAGAGCCTTCGGGTTTTGCCTCCTATGAAAAAAGTGTGTAAAGAGAACAAATTATATTAACAGTTGCTCACTGGCATATTTATCTCATTTCCTAACTATGACCAGCATACTTAGCAAGCAGACAAGAAAAGAAAGACACACAGAATGTATCTAAGGACTGCAACCCCTCTCCTGGTGTCTCTCTGGCTACAGGAGAGATGTACCCGCCTGCCATGGTCCTTTCTCGGCGAGGACGGCAGACGCGGACACGCTGTCTGCTTGCCAGGCAGAGCTCTGCTGCCCAGCTCCTGCCGGGAGGTACCATGCCTAGGGCAGCACTCACTTTTGGCTTTCTTGGCTCCAGCTCTCCTCTGTGCTGGGGCCTTTGGGAAATGCAGTACTTAAGATCGCTCCTCCCTGATCCTTCACCTACACTGGTTTTGTTGTTGTTGTTTTGCTTTCCAAGCACTACATGGAGAAATGTCTGTCATAACTTGCCACACACACATTGTGGCTTCTGCTGCAGAGGTCTGCCTTCTTTTCCAGAGCTGTGAACTATGTATTCCAGACCTGATTTAAAGACTTAACTAAGCAAGCAAAAAGAAAGAATGGTTAAAGATCCTTTTTTTTTTTAATTACTGCCAAGTATGCCTTTTTCTCCTGCCATGTTGTTTGATTTCTCAAGTGCATCTTGCTAGAGATGGGCAATATCATGTGCTTGCCTGTTGGGTATCATACCCTTTCTTAACGGTTTCACCAGCGACCCCCCCAATCCTGTTGTTAATCCATGGCAGAAAAGGCAGCATGCTTTATTACAAATTACATACTCAGTAAAAATAACTCTGGAATGTTAAAGTAGTAAAATATATTTAAAATATCTCAGAGCAGATGCTAGAAATTTGTCCTAGGAATTGATATTCAATATTTTTCTGGATTTTAATATTAGTTTCTGTTCTGTAGATGTTCTTGGCTATTATCTTGTGAGCTCAATATCTATTTGTTCACAGAAAAATGTGTCTTTCCTAAAACAGGTGGGGAGCTGGAAAAGCCTGTCAGCCGGTGCAGCTCATTTTCTTAAACGCAAGACAAGGATTTAGAAATGGTGTGCCTGACTGAGAGGGAGAAATAGAAATGATTGTGATATTTTGTGTGGAGTACACAGAAGAGCAAATGCTGCCATCATAGCAGTTTCTCTGACCTCAACCATACTTTGTGTTATACAGCTGTAAATGTCATAAATAAAATGGAGATCCAATGTTAATTTTTAACCTCACTAATGAAAATTTTCCCTTTGGAAACACAAATTAAATAGCAGCTGTACATATAGAACCTTGCTCTATATGTTGTTTTTTATAGCTAACAAAAGTAATTACATGTTACACTCAACTTTTTTTCCCCTTACAAGGTGATGCATGGTTGCATGCGGTGAGTTGCACAGCTGAAAGGCAAGATCTGGCTATTCTAATTCAATAGACGCAAAGCAGAGGCCTTGTAGAACTGTTTCTCTCAGATATTTAGCAACAAAAGTGAAATAACAAAGAGCAAGGCAGGTTCCTTCAGCTCTGGGGCTCGGCATTCATTTTACCGTTTGTACTACGTGTTTTGTGAAAGACAAAAGTGGAGAGAATCGTAATTACACTGGAAACTAGACATACCACAGCAGAAAATGTGGTCTTCCTGAAAAAAATCCTTGTTTGTGGAGGAAATCCCAGCTGTGGAAACATTAATATCCCTGTCACGACTGGGCTGACCTTGTCAGCCAAAGCTGTCCTCCGCTTCTCAGTAGGACTATGTTCAACAGTACCAGTCTTGAGGTTCACACTGTAATTGCCAGTCTCGCTGAACTCCACTACCAGTAGCAGAAAAAAGCACAGTGGAAAAGCTCAGTTTTCTGAAGTCACATGCAGAACAACCCTGCCCCTAGTTCCCCTGCCCTTTGCATACGCAGTCCCAAACGGGAGCTATTTGCTAATCTGTGGGCTACTAAATTTAGCTAGTTCCTGATAACTGAAAACGGCTCATAGGCCTGAATTGTACTGCTGGTCACCAGTGAGACCACTTCAAGCTAGTTAACACCAGTTAGCTAATATAAAACTCGTAAATACCAACTGAAAGTGCCAGCTGCTCTGTATTGTAGCACTTTTTTATTATTAATTAAGCATACTGGAAAGAATGATTTTATCTTTTTAGCTAAAATGGCACATCTCTCAGGATGATGTCAGTCTTCAGAAGAGCTGATCTGGGAGGTATTTGTTCACAGACAACATGTGAGAGACAAAAGTAGAGAGACTCTGAAATTATACTGGAAACTAGACCTGCCACGGGAGAAAATGGGGTCTTCTTGGAAGATCCTCCCTGGTAGAGGAGGATCCTAACATTGCTCCCATGAAAAGCCTTCAGCAATGTGTTTGTAAATCATTGAATCTGGTCGGCACTTTTGCCGACAGTTCTGAGTATTAACCATGCACGAGGATGGGTTAGAGGGATTAGTGTAACTCAGACTGCATATAGCTACCATCTTGATGAGGGGGTGGGAAGAAGAGGGTAGTCTTGTCTCACATGAAGTAGAGCATACGTGATTTGTAGTATAGTGCAAAAGAAGGTTTGGAGTGATGACCAGTCTAGCCTTTCTTGTCCCAGGGAAATCCAGACCTCAATATAAACGTGATAAATTCATGGGGTGAATTTATGGGTGATAAATTTCATGGGGTTGGTGCAGAAATCTGGACTAATGTCCAGCAGACTTTTGCCTGATGTTGAAGAGTTGAAGCTGGACATCCAGTCAGCCTCAATTCCTCTGTTAACGCAGAAAAACAAGCTAATTCAAAGGCATTTCGGCTCTTTTCGGCTCACCACATTTCGAGATGGTTTTATCACTATCTCGAGATGCCTGGGGTAGGTTTCCTCTCAGCTGACTGCTGTCTAAAAGCCTACTCTGTGTTAACTATCCGGGCTTCTGGGGAAGTCAATGAAGAGACAGACACCCACTGTCGCAGACACTTGTCTTTGAAGAGGTGGAATCCTCCAGAGATGTCAGAGAAGACATCTTCTTGCCTGTCTAGGGAAGCTGAATGGTCCCCATCCTTCATTCGACTTAAGCTGAGTGAGGGAAGTGTACCGCTAAGGGCTGAATAGCACAGTCGCCATCAACGATGAAAGAAGTGGCCTCATAAATTTTGGGAGGGCGCTGAAACTAACCTGACTGATTTTTTACATGTTTGTATGGGTGGCTCCAGTTCCCACACTGTCCCTCTTAACTGCAAGTGATATGGAGCATGGATTTTCTGTTTTATGAACCAGTTTTATATTTCAAAATTGAGGCATTGAAAATATAAAAATTCTGAGCAATTCAAGTATTTATTTTTAAGAGTAAATATTATTTGCATTGATATAACATGTATATGTATGATATGCATGAGATGTAGATTATATGCATATATTACAAAGATATGCTGCGTACTACATTTGCAAAGAAAATCCCAATCAGTGTCCTGTTTTCAAAACATTGTCATAGCCTTTTTTCATTTTTCTCTCAAGTTTATTAATGAAATGTGGTTTTGTGAAGTGTTTTGATTTTGATATTTCATTTTCCTACAGGATGGCTTCAACCTGGAAAAAAAAAAAATCATCATTCTGCTCTTGTGGGTTAGTCATAGACTTTAAAGGGAGTATTTATGAGCATGCAATCTAAAGTGCTGCATAACAAGCTGTGAAATATCAACCAGTAGTTCTTGTACCTAAAATAACTCATGTTCTTCAGAGAGAGATTCAGCTTTGTTTTGAAGATGGTGAGGAGCAAAGAATTGTTTTCAGAACTTAACGCTTGACTTCTAAACAAAGTTTTACCCCTAGTTAGCAAATTCCTTGAAGCTTCCCAAGGTGATAGCAAACTCTAGCATTGGCTTTGATTAGAGCCACGTCAAATATTTGCGTTGGAACCTGACTCCGCATGAACTTTGCTCAGCCTTATGTTCCACTGCAATGTTGGTGTTTAATAAATATTCATGAAAACCATAATTCCAGTTTTGATCAACATTGGTTTCCTATAAAAGCTGCTGAAACTTGTGATGTAAATGTGAAGCTAGCTTGATAATGACTCTTTTGGCTGAATGTATCCTTTAGACTTGGAATAAATGCAACTCTCAGGATATTTACAGGTATGAAGACAAAAGGAAAAACTCATGCAAATCCTTATGAATCAAGAGAGAGGAGTTTTGTAGAGCATGAAAGCTCAATTCTTCTGTGATGATAGGGGAACTTCACATCCAACAGTGAAATTTAATTTCAGCCTGCTTGCTCGGTTGGTTGCACTAACAACTGGAAAAGCCCATTCAGTACAGACACTTCAAAGTGCATTTCCAGACAGCCCCTAGATGCTTGGTGGCCTGGCCAGAAGATGGCAGGCGTGTTTTGTGGGAGGAAGGAAAGTGTGCCACCCAGACAGGTGTTCTGGTTGTAAGAATAAAATAACTCACAGTCAAGACTAGAAACGTTAACATTATTTTCATTATCCTTGTAATGCTTGAACTGTAAGGTAACAAAACCTGCAATGATTTACAGCTGTAAATGTAAATATAATGTAAACATATGTACAGGGGAAGGGAAGAAGCGCTCAGGGAGGCAAGCCCCTCTGACCGCACTGGCATCACTGATGTGGGACGTGTCCTGAGCGACACAACTTGGTGCCAGTCTTGCATTGTGCTGCCCCGCATTTAGTGGCTGGCTCTAACAGCAGTTCTGAAAAAGCCACAGAAGAATCCCACACAATTAGGTTACAAGTATTACCCAACACCTCCTCCCAACTCTGTCCTTTCTGATCCACCATCCACTCTCACAACTGGCAGGAGGTATCTTTTTCTCACCTTATGAAATTATAGTGAATTATAATCTGCTGGTAATTCTTTGCTTTGCTCTGTTACTATTTCCTTCATTCCTTCCATAACGTCAGCATGGGGAGAGGCAAGGATACGCATGCAATGAATTTAGATACCACTTTACAGTCTGACACTTTCCCCTCTCAGCTGTCAAAGACTGGCAATTTCTCAATCCTACCCAGAACTGCAAGCAGTCCTTTTACTTCCTTAGAAGTAGAAGAATTCTGCCTACATTCCAGCTGTTGTAACTGGATAAAGCTCTTAGTTTATCAACTAATTTCTGAGTTGGCTAGAAGTGCAAATTGAGGAAAGCAAGTATTTGCTTCCCAGTAAGGGCCAAACATTCAGTTTCCACAAAGCTCTTATTCACTGACCTGGCATTCCTCAGTGTGGAAATATGCCATAGAGAAGACAAAGTTGAAGAAATACACATAACACTTAGAGCAAAATTTCATGATGCTCATAATGTTTCTGAACTTATGGGAGACCATTTCACAGTTTTTGACCAGAACTGCAAGAAGTGTGACTTTCTAGACCAAGGAGCTTTACTGTAATTATAAGATACTCCACTTTACTAGAGACATGAATTGCTGGCAGTGATTTTCATTTGTAGGCTTTAGCTGATCTTTCAGATACCCTGGGTACAGGTCACTGGTTTCCCCAAAGGTCAGGACAAGGGTCTTGAAAGTGATTATATTTTGTAATGGGAACTGGCATAGGGAGCAAAGGACAGGGTTGTGAAGAGATGGGGTAACATTACATGGACATTTGTCAAAGGTTTTAAAGCCAGACATGTTATATCGCTGTAATCCAGCTGAGATGTCACAGATGTGTCAATAACTGAAGCCAAGTCACTGTCCTCCAGGACGGAATGAGCCTCCTGTGTCAATGGAGGTGGTAACAATAATGCTGAGGTAGCTACGTGAGAAGTTGCTACTAGTGAGGAATCCAAGAGTCGTAAATTAAGAATTTGATTAATTGTGGAGGTGCATTTTCAACAGGAGATTCAAAGGCTCAAAATGTTTCCCATTGCCACTGACTTTTCTGGGGAGCGATATTGTGGGCTTCAGTCTACATTTCAGTTATGACCTGCGCACACTAAGCCACAGTAGTGACTGTATGCAATGGCGCAGAAGTCTGCGATTTGAGTATTGCTAACGCTTGCATTGGAGTCATTGGACCAGGTCACCCAGGGGCTACATTCGCTTATGGACGAGACAGAGAACGGATCCCCTGTAGAAAGTTCAGTTTTCCGTCATTGCTCAGAGTGGGCTGAAACACTAATGCTGTCCAAAAACTCCAGTCTATACAATCACACTGCTTGCCATGGAGCTAACCAGCAGGGAAGGATTTTTGGGAAAGAAGGCCGATACAAACAAAACAGAACATAACACAAAGAGGGGAAAGGGTTTTTTTCCATGCATTTCATTATGGCTAAGACTTTTGTTAACCTGATTTCCATATGCATATGCTGAGCAGCTAGGATTGCAGTGAACAAGGAATGAAACAGAAGCTTTAGATGTTTCAGTACTCAAAAGTACATGTGGAAAGGGTACAGGAATGATAGGTTTCCTATGCTTATTTGAAAATACTGCAGCCTTACAAGAAGGTTCAAATATTCCTGCGAAGGACGGTGTTATACATGAGGTTGAGGAAGAAGGCATAACCCCTTCATCCCCATTACTTCATGTAAGAGAAGATTTATTTCTTTTTGTTAAAAGCACTGCAGCCTTCAAACCAAAACATATCCATATACCAGTTGATTTTTTGAGAAAAAAATGTCCAGTGGTGATCACATTTTCTGCATTACCGTTGAGGGTAGGAAAAAAAGAGGATGACATAATATGCAGTAAAGCATTATTCAATTAGGTATTACAGAAAGCTTTCCATCTACAAAGGCTGCTCAGCATAGAGATGAGCTTCCTAGTGAGTTGTGGAAATTCTGCCATTGATGGTTTTTCTAACAGCAGGGTAGAGAAATAGCCAACAGGAATATTCTTGATGCTTTTTACCCTGGTATAGCAAGAGTATGGATAGTCATTATTCATTTCAAGCTACTTAGCATATTGATATTTCTGATACTAGCAGATGGTGATGAACTGAATCAAAATTGTACTAGGAAGTACTATGAATACTTATTTTAATAACTTGCATCAGTGTATTGAATGAACATTCATAATTAATATCTACATAGAAAATGACGGAGTGTTTCTAACATTTGTATTATGCCACTATGATGTGTTCTGTTCTGTTCCGTTCTGTTCTATTCTATTCCATTCCGTTCTGTTCTATTCTATTCCGTTCCATTCCATTCTATTCTGCTGCACAGCATCGTTTCATGGTGCATTGAACTGGAAAAGGCATCCTACTGGAAAAAAATTTGGAAGGAAAAAATGCTACCCTTTTACTGGCTGGGCAGTTCCTCAGTCCAACTCAGTGTTTCCACACAAGCCATGTGCCAGTACTGCTTTTGAAGAAACGGTCCTGGAATTGCAACCTCAGTTTTCCCCAGATAAAAAAAAGTCTGCAGATACCAACTATGGAAAATATATTTGTCTGGCATGACAATTCTTACAGAAGGATCTTTATTTTCACTGTCAGCACAAAATATGCCGTATCCTCCTTTCTGAGAGCCAAATTCTTGTTCCCTACCCAGAGTGTGATTAAACAGGATTCACTCCCTACTGCTCAGTGCTGTGAGAACCCTTTTCAAAGCTGTGATGGATGATTCCAGGAGCAGCTCTGGCTCCTGAATGCCCCCTCCTACTATTCCCAGGTGTTTTGGCCAGGCTGTCTGTAGTGCTGCTATATGAGTCATGCCCTCTCTGGTCAACCATCTCTGAAATCCTTCCAAAGAGATGATATGGAGTGCTCGCACTGGCTTTAGCAGGATTTGGATCAGGCCATCTGGGTGCACTTTCTTGATCAGCTTGAACTGATGGACTTCTGTGCTGCTGGTGAAATGGGTGGTCCCTTCTTTTATCTCCTGGCAACATGGTTCAGTGGCCTCCCTTTATCCCAGCATGGAGCTCACATGGCTGTACAATGAACCAGACTATGGACTGAGAATCCTTTTTTCCCCCTAGATTAGTTCTCTGATTTGGATTATCATGTGAACACATGATTGCAACTGCTGGCCTGAGGAAGAGGAAGGGATCGTGCAGAAGAACAAGCGGTAAGGACAGATTCACCTCATCAAGCAGTAATGGCCATCCTTTGAAAACCTGAGTATACTGTTTTTCATCATCTATGTCCCAAAAACTTGTAGTTCATATACGATAAAGAAAGATTGTTACTATTGATGCTCACAGCTTCAATAACTTCCGCATTATCTTTTTATGTTCCTGGCAACACATATATAGTGTGAGTTGAAAAAAAACATAAAATAGTCATAAAGGGAAGAAGAATATATGGATTTTCTGTAGTTTAATTATTTATAATAAACAAAATAATCTCCATCAGCATCTGAAACAGTAAAAGCTAAAGCATTTCCACAAAAAAATAACTGTGGAGTCAGAATTAGACTTTTTAACAAAAGCAAAATATTGAAATAAAAAAACCCCAACCCTGCAAAACCCCTGTAATCCCTTTTGGTTAGGCTCTTCACAGGAAAAAAAAAAGTCTTGTATGGTCTGACTGGCTCATACTCTTAACCATGCATGGTATTGGCGACTGTGGGAGGAGGGAAAGCAAGCCATGGAAAGAGCTTGGATACATTAGACCTCAGAGTAATGCATCTGACTATCAAGGACTGAGTGGCCCATCCCATTATTATTCTCTCTCTTTGCTGCTGATTTTTGTAGCACTTTGTTTGCTTTTTTATTTCCAGAAAGCAGTTTAAAAATAGAAACTGTCATGACTGGAATGGTTTTCTTGTGTTGGAAGATAACGTCTGTAAGAATTATGAATGTGCCACTGCAAAATGATTCACAGGTATGTGAATTTTGCATATTCCAAAGCCAAATTAATCTCTAGAAAGTACAAAATAATTGTAGCCATTGTCCAAAATCTGTTAGATAGGGACTACGTAAAGTGTTGGTATTGTTTCATCCTTGTTCAGCGTTCTTAGAGCCATTTTGAATCACCCTTTCTTGTTCTCACCATGTTATATTGCCAGAATTAATACTGCATTTCTATCAAGATTATTCTCTCAGCAACTGGCATAATATACAAAGTTTTTACCTTTTCCTCTTTCAGATTTTACATATTGGAATACCATTCAGATTTTATATAATGGAATAACATTTGACCATAAGGCCAAATTATCAGCTGTTGTCATATTGTTGAGCTCAGTGGAATTAAAGAAACTGATTTAAACCAGCCGAGTCCATGAAAAATGGGGAAAGTTTCTACAGAATTGGCATGATTTCTGTTTAATGACAAAAAATCAAGCAGAGGTGTCTAAATCAAAATGTTTTTCTTCAACTCTCGAGAAAATGATAAGAACAACTGCCATTTAACTTGCTTGCTTCTACTGTAAGAGCAAGCATTTCATTAATAACAGTAATTTGTATCAAATTCCTGTTCTAGTAATACTGTGGCATGCACTGCATGGTCTGCAAACAGTGCCTGTTCAGTTCATTTCAGATGGAAGCTACCTGTGGGTGATTTCACCTTAGTCAGTGGGAGTTTAGCCATTGACTGAACTGAGGGATAGGATTTACAGTTCTTGTATTTGAAATGAAGTCCAAGAGGACTTTATATCTCTGATCACAGTGACTTAAACATTACAGTGACAGGTGCCAAGCATTACTTACGTGAGCCATAAATATTTGCCTAAGAGAAGCTGATTTTCTTACCTGTGGTAGTTCTGAGCCTTCAGTGCTCATGCTGTCTGATGGAAACATCACACCTTTCAACAGATTCCTTGGTTCTCTGATAAATCTCCTACTACAAGCCCTCCTTCTCCTCTTGTGTTCTTCAGTCTGTCATCCATCATTGACCTCCATTCTGGTCATCACTTCAGTCACTATCAAATCTTGGCAGCTTTTTTAAAAGAAGGAATCAAAAATATATGTGTATTACACCTGCATAAAATAATCAGATTTGAAAGCATTTTCTTTTGTAGCTCCCATATTGTTCTGTGCTCTCCTTTCTCCATTATACTTAATATAACTATACTTTTAAAAGATATATTGCCTGTAGTACATCTTTTTGTAAAATCCAAGATGCACATTGTGAGCTATCTGACAGTTGTAACTGTCAGTGGAATAGGGAAATTACAGATCATACAAACTTGGCCTGGATAAAAGTGTTAATCAATAACACATAGAGAATGTTGCTGAGTTGGACTAGGGGGATTAAACAACATGAGCTGATTATGCTCACTTTCTTCATCTCTTAACATCTTTGGATTGCTTCACTGAAGTTGAAAGAAAAATTCCCAGTGATTTATGTGGAGAGATATTTCAGCCTTCAATTCCCAGAAAGATGTCTGCTTTATAAGGTAAGTATGGCAAGTAGCCGCACATGGTAACTTTGAATTTGTTCTCTTTTCAGTCAAACACTTTGTGTGCAAGAATTCAGAATACAACTGTTGTTGTATTCTGTGTTACACAGAGATGGTTTTGCCTCTAACCAACCACTACTACAAAGTTTAATACACTAACTGTTACTTTCTAGCACCAAATACCTGGCAGCTTTTCACTAATATGTTAGAGAAGCAAAGTGAGTCATTTGCTCTCCTTGCCTCTGCACAGTTTCTCATTGAGGCTGTTTTCAAACTCATCTAGTTTTCACATTATTTAAACAATTAGCCATATAAAATCCCTTGTTCTCACGTCTTTGTCCCTGATAATTTTGCACCAGTAATATTGCACCAGATAAGTCCATTAAGTTCCCGTTCTGGGACACATTATCACCTCTGCTGCTGCGTACACAGAGAGGTGGTTGCAGCAAGGACCAATTTACTGTTTCCTGAATGTCCCCCACTTCCATGTGTGCTCAGACATCATTAGAGATGATAAATAACGTAATGAAATAAGCTGAACTGTAACCAGGAAGAGAAAGCAAACCTCCTTCCTTAGCTATTAGCTGCTTTTTACCATCCTCTTTAATCTTCACTTAATGTGAAGCAGGAAGATTAGCTTAAGCAAGCAGCTACAGCAAGAGGTGGGAGACAGCAGATTTTTAGGATTCATTTATCTCATAATGGGCTATTGAAAGTGATTGCTGGTCCTCTCCTAATCATTTTAAGAAGACACACTCCCATAGCTTAGTGGAAGGTATAAAATCTTCGTCCCTTGAAGTAATGAGAATTTTACAAGTTAATTCACTGGGGCAGGATTTTGTGTTAATGGCTCCTTCCATTCCTACCACTCATTTTGTCTGCTGGAGCCAGTTCCAGGCTGGCATGTATTTCTTGGCAAGGTGGTTCTCCTGGGGGAGGATGAGAGCGTTGCAGCTGCAGCTTTGATACTTCCTGGTGTGGTGTGGTTTCCATGTCACTTGACGGACGTGAGCCTTTGGAGCCCTCCTCCCCTTCTCCAGCCCAGTGTAATGGCTGCACACAGATCTGAATAACTCCTCTCGCCCATCGTCTTCATTAACTCATCCGGTGTTGCAAAAACTGTGATGGCTGCAGATTGTTGACATGAGAGAAAACCAAACTCCCACTGAGGCTTTACTTGCTTTCAAAATAAAACAAAGGCAGAGGAACATGCACAGTGGCTCCCAAGTGGCTGGGCTCTGAGGCTCCAAGCTGATGTCTCCAGCTGCTAATGGATGCAGGTATAGGCACAGTGCTCTGCAGCTGCACGGAATATTTGGGCTGTGCAGGCTGGGGATACAAAAGCATCTGAGAGATGTGTCATTAGCTGTGTCTACACTGGCCTGTTAGATAGCTTCTGAAGAGTGGAGTGACCTGTCTGCATTGGTCACCTTTAGATATGCCCCACACAAGCTTCTGCATCTTTTTAGTCCTTGCCCAGCCCCTTCTTTGTCTACTACTGCAGGCTTGGATTGGGGTCTGAAAGACCTCAGGCTGTAATCCTCCCTGCTCCTGGTTCTCTCACTCCAGGATCAGACCAGAAGTAATTGTATGCAACAGCCTCAGCCTCCTGAGATGACTGAATGGAGTAGGTTGGTCTTTCTCCATTCTAACACATGGTTAACCTTAACTGACTGTGGATAAAATTATTGCAGAGTATGACCTGGCAGCTTCACCTGTGCTACAGCTATTATCCTCTCTAATGTAACATATTCAAGTTCCTCTGTTGCTTTCCCAGAAATAAGGAGAAAACTACTTTAACTAGAAAGAATAAATTCATATAAAATCCCACCTTCTCAGATTGCTTTTAAACCATTTGAGCTGCTAATATGATATCACTGAATTGGACACTGGAGCTTCATGTCAGATAATAGAATAAGATTTTTCAAGTGAAATAATTTAGTATGGGATATTTCTGTCAGTAAACAATCAGGACCGCATTCCACCAATTTAGAATCTGTAAAACTGAATGTCCATAGCAAAGGCTGAGAAAACCACTTTCTTCTTTCCCCACAGGAGTGTCGTAAAAACAAATAGGAACTAAGGTAAAACTTAAGTGTCATTTTCACATATAACCAAAATTCCACTTCTGGGTTTGAATTCAGCTGAGGTGAATGAATCCTCCTGTAATATCAAAAACTAAGTCTGAGCAACTGCATTTTAATGGGATCTTTCTGATTCTGATGAGAGTCCACAAAAAAATTTGGCAGTGACAGTCCAACGTTAGAATATATTCCAGGGCAAGGAAATTTAGAGAACAGCAAATCTGAATCCACCACACAGTACAAAAAATAAGCTTCCGAGTTTCATAATAATTAATCAAATCTGCATAAAGGTATACTATTCCTTTGAGCCCGCTATGCACAGTAAAATGATTATCCGAAAATTAAGAGTGTTTGAAGATAGTTAATGGTAAAGATGCCACGAACCTTCACAGGAAAAATATTGACAGTAGGTTTCACTCCCCCTCACCATCTTCCCTCCTCCAGAACTAGCAAAAATAACATGAAATGTCAAGCACAATATCAAAATAATTCAAGGGTGATTTGCTGTTCCTAAAATATTTGTAGCTACATAAAACATCAGTTTATATATTATTGCCCGCACATGTGTCTGGCTGACCATGCATGCAAGCCAAAAGATATTTCTAAATCCAGCTGTTTGTCTCGATGCTGCAGGCCAGAAGTCTGAGTGGAATGGGTCATCAGAGAAAGGCCCTGGTGTGCTGGTGGAGTTTCTTCTTTAAGAGTCAATACTGAGACTTGAATTGCGAGAATGAAAAGACACAAAAGAATTGGGATAGTTAGTGAATGTAGGAAGAAGGGAAAAAGGAAGCTAATGGAGCATCCTGCAGGGCTCTGAAGCTGAGAATGAGAAATTTTATATTCATTAAGAGGATGGTGAAAAGGAAGTGCTCCAAAAAAGGAATAAACAAATGCCACCCAGTTTAGAAAGTGTGGGTGGCAGGAAGAACAGTGACACCATTAGTCACAGATAAAAGAAGTGAGGGGACAGGTATGTTAAGAAAGATGCTGAGTTCAATCACTACTGCACTGCGTCTATGAATTGCATAAAGCCAGTCAGTGAAAGAATCTTATTATATGCTGAGGAAAGAAAATTGTCTTCATTCATGGACTTAAGAGGCTTTCAGAAAAAGAGTTTCCCTATTGTTTACACATGCACAATAGAGTTATATAGCAGGAACAGATGAAATTGGGATAAGGTCAAAGAAAAGCAAATATCAGTAAGTATTGTATTATATTATATTATATTATATTATATTATATTAATATATCTTTGCTGCTGGATGACACTGAATGAAAGAGCTCAGCTGAAAAGAGATAAATATGTGGATAAGGATTTGGACATCGATATGAACATGGAAAATGGATATGAACCTTTATGTTTTAGGAGATCAGGAAACCATTAATGGCACATGGTTAAGAAGACATTTACCCTTTCATGTTGTTGCCTAATATCTTTATCACTGATGACAATCAGACACTGGACAAGATAATCAAGCATCTAACTGGTATAGCCTATTTTGGTATGATGGGTCTAGTTTTAAATTCATGTAACTGATTTTTCATTTAAATGACTTTTATTTTTGCAAGTTTATCAAGTAATGCAAACTTTCAAGTTTGTTATTTTGAATGACTGCATGAAGAGCTAGGTGGTTGAGTGGTCAAACATAGCTTTAATTTGAAATTAAAGAGGAACACAGAGACCAGCCAGTTTGGAAATTAAATTTTACAGACAGTTCATTGTATCTGAGCTTGTGATTCTTTAGCTGTAGTGAACTGCCAATATCAGTATGCAAGAAGCATTTGCTCCCTGTAAAATACTGTAGATTTCTCCAACATCTGTGGAGGAAATGATCTTCAGAGCTTTGTGGTCTACAAATCACCATCACGTGACTACACAAAAATAACCCAGTGGAAAATCTCTATTGATTAAGAGCACAAGTTCTTTCTCTCCAAAATCTCCCTCATTTTTATCATAGGCATAACAAATGTAAGATAAAGAAGAGATTTTTTAAAAAATAAATGGAGAAAAGAAGAGGAGGGGAATTTACAAACTTTTTTTCAGCAAAAGGCTTGGCTGTGAGTGTTACTGTATGGCATGCTGTACTCATTTATTTGTGTTGTCTGTAAATAAATATTTTCTTTGGAGAGGGCTGACAGTTTTTAATATTGTGATTTTCCTGTACTGAAGAACGCTTAGAGAAGCTGCTCCTCCTTTGCCTGTATCTGTCCCAAGCTCCCATGGGATTGATTTTGCATACTCCACAATGGAAACCATAACAAGCCTAAAAATGAATGAAATGATTAAAATGCATTCCTCTGTGTCACCCTTTCTCCCAAAGCTCTGCTTTTTCTTGCTAGGCTCTGCTTGCGAGAGCTACTCTGAATCACCTCCGAAGGAGCTGTACTATAACCTTGCCACAGTTTTGAGGAAAGCCCTACTGAGTTTAGTTGGATGGCTGTGTGGAGATGGGCTTTAGATGGAAATTTGTAACAGGATTCTGAGAAACCAGCTGAGAGGGGGTATTTCAGCAAAGAGGTAGAATTCACATTGCTAATGAGACCACATTTAGCATGCACAGAGAACTTCTGCATGGCTGGGACAAATCTGGCCCTCTCTAAGGATGGTAGAGAAGACTTTCTGTTACTTGATCATTGTCTTAGGAAGTATTTTAATTGGTAAATATATAAATAGATAAATAGATAAAAGAAAATATGCATAGTTGCATCAATATTCATTACTAACCTAAACTGTTTATACCGATACATAGTTTCAAGCACACTTAAATAATATTTTGAAGTCTACCCAAAACATGATACAGTATGTTTGTTCTTAATATCTCCATTTGTTATTATGGAGAGGTGGTGGCCTCTAGCAGACTCTGTATAGGACTATGGCAAAGCTGAGACTTCAGGGTAGGTGTAATTGCTACTATCAGTTTTTAAAAACCTCCTGCACACTGGGGAGATGCTTTCTCAGTTTTAAACTTGGTTGGAGCTGTTGTGTAGACAAAGCCTTAGGTGCCTTGGACTTTTTTTACTGAATTTTTTAAAAGCCATTTTTAGAAGGCTTTAAAGCCAATTCAGACTGCTTGGAACATGACCTACAGTGGGACTTTGATGGCTTTAAAAGCAGGATTAGCTGAAATACTTTCAAGCCTGGCTCAAATTTTTCGTATTATGGTAGACTTTCCAAGTAAGATATGTCTAATGTGTCTTCCGATCCTGTATGGGAGTCCCCTATGTTGGATCATGTAACAGGACGTATGACTTTGCATGCCTATGGCAGGGCTGTCCATCTGTCCACTGGGTCCGAGCCTGGGCTGTACACCCATGTGTCAGATCACCCAACAAGGTCAGCCTGCATCATTAATCATGATGCAAATCTACAGCTGAGGGCTTTGGCCTCTGGAAGGGCTCCCTGGCATCAGGCACTGCTGGGTAATGACCCACAGCTGCAGAGCAGAGCAGCTCCCCTGTCCCTACACAGAAGCTGTAGCTGGTAAAGAGATCTAAGATGCAGCTAGCAAACAGATCACAGCGCCTAGCGTGCGGGATCAGAAAGCAGGAGAGAGTTGATGTGGCTGTACAGCAAGCATCTGACCTAGAAGTGCCACAGCAGAGGATGATGAAGAGGGAATCAAATGAGTAAGTCTCACATGCAGTGCATGAGACTGGGCAGGTCTTAAATCAGTGATTCACTACTAGTGTTTTCACTGCTTGTAAAATAAAGCAGAAGCACCTCCTTCTAGTGAGAATTAATTCACTGATGTTGTTCTATCTCTTTGAAAGTATAAAGTGCTATATAAATGTGTTATCAGAAGGGCAAGAGGAAAAATGACCTGTGAATCCTTAGTTGCTGTGTATTCTTATCACTAGCATTTCATCATGGTTTCCGTATCAAGGTTATTGATAGGTAGTCCATGCCAGCCTTCTCTGGCACAAAGCTCTCTGAGTCAGGGCCTCATTCCCTCACAGCGTTCGCAGCAGCTGCAGCAATCGCACTTCTGCAGGTATTCTGAACCAGTAAGACAAATTTAAAAATAGTGCTTGTAATTTAATCCTTACAGATGATTATGTATTACTTCCTGATCAATATATATTCTCACATACAGAATTCACCCACATAATTTAAAATATTTGGTATTAATTCCATACTTCTGTGTAATTGGATCCTTATAGAGTATCTTTCTATATGCTGAGCCAAGTTTTCTTCTTTCATTTCATGATTATAAAGGAATCCTACACAAGCTGTAATTTTTCTTTGGTTGTTAAATCTGCTATTGAGCAATTCCCTTCCTGATGCTTTGCTGAGAATGGGATGGAAAAAAAAGAAGTTTCAGTCAGATCTTCCAAGACAAGAGAGAACACACCCAGCGGTAAAGTGCATACACAAGTAGAATTCAAAACAAGTTCTGTAACATATTTTATACGTAATTTCATATTTTATATGAGAATATGCAAATTTTTATATGATCCTGGCTGAGTGTGTTACAGTTGCATAGAGCTCTCTTAAGAGCTCATGAAGATTTGATTTTTTCTCAATTAGATTCTTGGCGCTTAAGTTTTCTTTTACAATAAGGTGCTTTTATTGCACAATAGCAGAGTAATAGGGCTTTTAAAGGGTGTAGACTTCGTTTCCCTGAATTGTACAGATGTTTTACTTTGTCAAGGTAGTTTAAAGGGGTCTTATCATAATAAAAAAAATAAGCCTTTGATCTTGTTTTTGCCAAACACTAGCAGTATGTGTGGTAGAATGTTAATCTCAGTGTTTAAGTCTTAGATCTGTATTTAAGATCAACTGCACTCAGAAATCCATTAAGATGGAAATTTTAATTATCTAGATAGTTTGGAAATTTGGCATAGTTTGTCCAAAACACTTCTAGAAAACTTAATTTACTCATTTGATTATAACAGAGTTGTAAAGTCAAAATTGGCACATGAACTACCAGGTTACTCTGTAAGTACCCCAACCTTCGAATTAGAGTACACATAACCCTAACTTTCTGGTGTCTCAGTTGCTGTCTGATCTCCAGATGTGTTGAGGATCCCCCTAATGTCATTTGAAGCTGATGAGGCCAGTAACACTAAGCAAACCTAAAAGTTGTGTGCAAGCAGTTTCAAGGTCTCCCTACTATATAGTAAAACTCCTATCTGGGCAAACACTAACAGTTTTAATATGATTCTCTTGATACAGTAGAGTGGGGGTTGTGAGAGCTCAAGTCTAAAGTTGACACGACAGTCCCTATTCTTGGCTTTTTATGTAAATATCTAGTCATTGTGATTATGGTAGAAGCCTTGAAAATATTAACGGAATGTACTTTGCAAGACCCAAACTCCCAAAGAATAATAAAAAAAGAAGATAACCTAAAAGGTGTTTTGTAAAGAGGAAGCAGTACAACTTTCTAAGCAAATCTCTGATTTAGGTGCAGGCTGTAGGCTCATTCTAAAATGTCCAGTGTCTTCCATATATTGAACCTAAGTAAGAGCTGCAGGTAAGCGGGAAATGGCTGTCAGAGACTGGATCAGAATACTACAGAAGAATTTTGATGCCGATTCTCTGAAGCTATTCCCAGTTTATAGATGTGTTAACAAATTGCTCTTCTTGTATTCTACCCCCAAGATCTCTTTGGCCAGCCATGTTTTGGTAACGAAATTACCCAGACATGGAAGCAACAACTGCAACCTTCTGTGCTGTGGAAAACCAAAGGCAATTTCTACTGTTGGGAATCCAATATTGTCCTGTTCCAAAACTCTTCACATGCATTTTGTGGTGTCTGCTATACACTGCCAATTTACTAAAAAAGGTCTAGTTCATTACTAGACTTCAGATTGCTTTTTCTGAAAAATTTAATCTCATATCCTGATTTTATGTGTTATGTGCCACATGTTAAACAACAAAGTCTCAAATCTCAAGTTCATTAGTATCTGTGCCTTGTGAAGTACTTTTTTTAAAAGAAAAAATAGTAAGCTTATAGAATTGCAAAAATGAAGAGGCAATATACACAATGAACACAAGTGAACACAGTGCATTTTTTTGTCATACATATTGAAGAGTTGGTTCTTTCTCCTAATATAATCACATAATTAGCTTGCATATGGGAGAGACAGAAATCTGGAAAAAACTGTGTTGCAATGACTGGTATTACCACTGCTATGTTACTGATCACTTATTTTGCTTATAGCAACACCAAGAGCAAAAATTCTGCTTATGATTCCACTCATATTTCTAAGTGTCACTGCAAGCTCCAGTTTGGAAGCCGCTTCTCTGGAGACCACCATATCCCTAATGTGTCTACAGATGAACGTTTCCCTTGCATCCTTAACATCGTGTCTGCATTACCACCTATTTTTGTCAAGCACAATGTGCTTTCAAACCCTCTATAGGAATAATTTTGTAAACCATTTAAAAATCACATTTGTTAGTGGCAATACAGTAGAAAAGAGCAATGCTTGGTATCAACAAATAGCTCCTATGGTGCCTCATGACTAGCAACTTCTAGAAAAATAGTTGTTTCTCCCTCAGTTACAGTTCATACACAAAGGCCTATTAATATTTTTTCTGGCCAAAATACATGGTTCTCAGAAAAAATATTTGTTCTTCAGATAACAATTTGTACTGACAAGGCAAATTTATATTCTGGATTAATTTGAGAGTGAAGAGTGTAAAAGAACGGGATAAATATGGATGAAGTTAGTCTGGACTGTGGTATTTACCTTCTGCCACGTGCCCGGTACAAGATGCAAGGATGCCTTGTTCTCCACAAATTGGTAGACCAGCTGAAATCCCATGCACTGAGCCCGCGTCCTGTTGTCCTCTGTGTTTATTTCCTGCTGGAGAGCAACAAGTAAAAGTAAAGTAGAATCTGAGGAAAAGGTAGTGAGTAAGACTCATCTGCTAAAGCTTATGCATCTGGAAGTTAAGCATTTAAGTCATAGTCACTCCCAGTTCCCTTTACAGTCCATGCTGATAACCAGGCACGAGTAGAGGGTGGTTAAGCTCATCATCAGACAGGCCTCTAAGGTCTGTAGTCAAGTGAGTTGCCCTTTGGAGGTGCCTGCATCCCTTCCTGTCTATATTGGGAGCCCAGACACGTACACTGTAGATGCCACCATAGAGAACTGGTTGCTCTAGTCTCTATAGTCCATGAAAATCTCAGTGAAGTTCAGGCAGTAAAGCCCAGGAGGGAAACTACAGATCAGCCAGGCTAAGGAGACTGACAGAAAGTCCACAAGGGTAACACAGAGTCAAAATCATAAAAGTTTACGTTGCTGATCTAGATCACGTAGGCTTCAGGGAGTAAGAGGAGAACTTCCAAGAGGCAGCACAAAGCTGAAATGCAAGAAACAGATGACCTAGCTTGCCTGGCAGAGGTCATTGGGGTCTGGGCAATACTGAAGCACGGTAATAAAACAAAATTGATAGCTTCTTGGACTACATAGTTGTAAAGAAATCAGGCAGGACGGACTCTGGCTGTCCTCGCTATACGCAAGCAGTCTTAAATGCTGAGGAGCATTGCTGGGGGCAAAGTTTTTTTTAACATAAGATCCTTATCTCTTGTAGTTGTATAAGCATATAGAAAGACAGTGGAATAAAACAAGCAAAAATAGAAACATAAACTTGTGGTTCATTTTCCTGTTAAAGCAACACTATAAACATGGACGGTCATGGAGTATTACATTGGGTGACAGAAGTGTCATAGCTCCACTGGGCCTAGTTACCTTCAGGCACCTAAAAGTTTGGCTCAAACCCTCTGCTTGTTTACCAAATACAAATATCTGTGTAACACATAAAATCCCATAAAGGCAATTTATTCCCTCCCCATCTGTTATTTCTTTTAACAGAAAAATCTTCTTGCAAAGAATTCCTGTATGGCATTAAAGTACCTGAGGAAAACAGGTCAATAAGTCAATAAACATGTTTTCCGATGTTGTAGCACCTGTTACGCCCACCTGCATATTCTGTACATTTATTCAACCCTATTTGAAAATAAATTAATTCAAAGAGTGTCTGCTGTAGACTGAGAGCAAAAGAGAAAAACAAGAGTACAATAATGACCTATTGCATTAGTAATAAATAGACTCAAGGATGATCAGCCATTTTTTTCTTAAAAAAAATCAAAGCAATGAACAATTCACCCACCATCAATAGTGGCAATTCTTTGTCTGAGAGAACATGAGTCACTTTATTCAGCACTACATTCTTCCACAGGTTATCAAGGTGCTGAAAAATTCAAAAGAAATATAAGCAGTTTAAAAGCAAGGTAAATCCTTGGATTTCACAAGTGAGATACAGATGACTGGCAGCAAGCATTCTCCTTGATTACACTATTTGCTTGTGTGCCCACTCTAACATCTTCCAAACAAATAGCTTAGGATGCGAGAGAGACCAGAAGCATTGGTTTTGACATTCTTCATGCAGCGTATTGTCCCTCTAGTTCACAAATCTCATCTTTGACAGTGATCAATACCTGACCTTTGCATGCATGTAAGAAACCCCACAAGAGGTAAGTATGGAATAACCTGGTCTCTGTATAAAGTGGCTTGTGACTAAAGTTTGGCTTCAGTCCTGACTCATGTTTATTCTTCTTTCCAGCTTTTTCACACTTAATTTTGATAAGCATTCTGCTAAGTGACTTACCTTGTTCTGACTCTTCTTTAGCTCAGAGCATTTTCTTAAAGAGCTTGCAGAGGACAGGTTTCATACCCTGCATATTGTTTCATAGCAGCACTCTCAGCAACAGCACAGGGAAAAAATAAAGGGTGAGGGTGGACCCCGAGAGAACACAGGAAATGTAGCCAAGATATACTGCCCAAAACCTCATACTTTGCTACAATGAATATTGCCAGTTTTCTGCCCCTGCCTGTGAGATTAGGAGGAGAACTCCATCAGTCAGCTGCTTGTCCAGGTCTCCTGGATAAGGCTGGTGTATCCAAATTTTGGGAAGGAAACCAGGTTCTTTCTTTTGTTTATTTAGAAAATATATTAATAGTTATTACGATTATCACCTAAAATACTAAAACATAACAGATACTAACTTTTGCAGAATACATGTTAATATTATAAAATAAGCGCAATAGTCGTACCTTTCCTGTAACAGCTGGGTACCAGCTTCATTGGGTCATTCTGAATTTAGTGCCAAGGCAAGACTTCATATCTTGCTCCTAGTACTACTGCTTTATTTACACAACTGGTACGGCAAGCGCACTCTCAGGGACTGCCAACAGTGAACCCTAAGTAACAGCGAAGTAGTGCATTAGTCTCTGCCTCTGTATCCATACAGCTACATCTGACAATTAAGATTGTTTCTGTTTGGATACAAAACGATGTTGTTCAGGATCGAGCTCAGGCTGTGATACTGGTCCAGCCATTGCAAAGCAGTGACCTTTGGTCATTACTGATTTATTCTGCATTTGCATCTGGTTTTCTGGAGGTGAAGGAGTTTCTCTTTACAAACTATCTCTAGTTGCCTCCTCTCATAGCCCAATTTGATAGCAGGTTGAATACAATACTAGAAACAGTTGGCTGGAGTTACTCATCATTAT
The DNA here is from genome assembly GCF_034638445.1 of Ciconia boyciana. Taxonomy (NCBI): domain Eukaryota; kingdom Metazoa; phylum Chordata; class Aves; order Ciconiiformes; family Ciconiidae; genus Ciconia; species Ciconia boyciana. The sequence goes on from NC_132935.1 coordinate 12,831,514, forward strand.
TTTATCTGCACAGGAGAGAGTCATGCAGGCATAACATGCATATTCAAATTCTTTTCTGTGAGTGGCCAGTTTACTAAAAAGTTCTCTACCTTGTAACTCTTATTCTTAGGAAGTTAATTTATTTTCTTATTGCTAAGGGAAAGAGGAATCAAGATGCTCAATTTTTTATCTTTATTCATCCATATAGAAATTAAGTGGTTAATTAAAACCAAAACCACCATAACATAAAAACATGTGTTAAAAACACCATTTGGTGTGATGGTGGATTTAGCATTTGACAGTCACTTGCACACTTGGGAGATGACTATATCTCTGCAGTTATTACAAACTGCCTGTAGCTTTTTCTTTCCATTGATGAATGAAATATTAGTGAAATATTATCGGGATCTTACACACCATCTGTTTCTGCTCCTCTTTCCTTTTCACCTTTCTGTTATCGTACATCTCTTTATTGTAAATAGATTTATATATCCTCTATAAACAATTAAATAAATGAAGCATCTTGTATGCAATAGAACTTTTGAAGATCTCACTGGAACAGTGCAAGGATTCTGAAATTTAAGTAGATAGTAGTTAAAAATTCATTGCCACTGTCCTAATGAATTCATCCAGCAGTTAAATCTGCACAACAGCTATTCATTGGAAAAGTTCTAAATGTGAATTCTAATCTATTCTGATCATTGTTTTGGTTTTTTTTAATTTGAGGGGACATACGCATGTGACCCTACTGAGAAAAGAGTTTGTTTGCTGGTTTAGAAGACTCTCAAACTTCCAGACCATGAGGATACAAATACTTTTACAATAAGATATTGGATTTTTTTGGCAGTTCACACCTGCTTATCTCCTTCTTGAAAATTATCTATGTGATAGAATCAGTTAATTGATTGGCATCCTAATTTGTATTCACAGAACTTAATATATCATGTGACTTTTAAAATGGAATTTTTAAAATTAGTTCAGGCTATGAAATTTTACAGTTATAGAGAGGGCCTGTCACATTAACATGGTATGTAATCATATTTGCTTTTGTATAACAAGGCAGCTTCAAATAGCAACTTATTTATCAATAAATGAGTAAATGGAGATTGAAAATCTTGTACTGGGGACCTCAGTACAAGGTACGTAGCCTGCCATGGTTACTGAAGGAAATTATGGGAAGATGAAGTCACAAAATGCTTTCCCAACAAACCACAAGGAATGGGGGAGAAGGATTTTCAAACACATACCCATCCCCATGAGAAGAAAAGTAATTATCCTATCCACTATTATTTCAGTGGTGAAAAGTGGTAAACAGGAATTACAGGGAAGGCAAGGAATTACAGGAAAGTAGAAAGGAAAATGTGGCAGCAATTTTTTTCTAAAGATCTACTGGAGAGAAAGATGTTGTGTTACACTGTTGCACTTCTTCAAGGAGCTAAGGAGGTGTATCAGTTTCTACAAGAATCTACCTGTGCTAGGCATTGGGTAGAATAACTTTTACTTTAGACCTGGACACGATTTCATTTTAGCCTTTCTTTTGCTCCGCATTTTCTGCAATTGCTGCTATGACACTCAAACAGCAATTTCACAAAGCAAAGCAAGGAAAAGCCACTGTTCCTCTAAGGAAAACACACAACGATACAGGAGTTTGTGGCATGGCTTAAAGGAACCTGTCTGTCTTCATTCCTGTCGAGAAGAAGAGTTAGTACTATAAGCCTGAAAGGGAGTGTTATCTAAAGAGGGACTGACTGCTGCTGACATGCTGGGGAAGTCATTTGGGTACTGCATGGTTGTGGACTTGTATATAAGGTACAAACTTCAGACCTATGCGTAGACTCTCCAGAGGCCTAAATCTAAAACATACATATATTGAAGAGAAGGAAGGTAGCATTGAGAAAACAATTTGCATGTTAGTGCGGAATACAGGTTGCTTAAGGATGAGCTTAGTTCTCGTAGGAGAGAGAAGAAAGGGTTGAATTTTGGAGCTGGAGGTCTTCAGCAGGGTTGGCAAAATGACTTCAACTGGAAAAAGAGGTGACCAGCAAGGAGCAACAGTGGACTGGTGAAAGCCTCCAAAAATCAGCCATAGGCCCATTTAAAGTAATAGATTGGGAACAGCCAGGCTGAGTATGTTAACAGAATAACATGGGTGGAAGACTCATAGAGTAGAAAGTGAGAAAGTTAAGAGAAAGCAAGCAACCAATGAAGAGGAAAAACAAGGAAGACAGAGAAATCTGTGATGTAAAACTGCCTGAAAACCTCTGGTGAGAGGTAACAAAGCTCTTGTTCATCACCTCTTTCACTGAATGTGTAAATAGGCTGAACAACTCCTTGGGCTGCCCTTTCGGTGGTATTTAACTCTTATCTTCTGCCACTAATTAGCTTTGTTCAATAGAGGTAAACGGGATCAAGGGGCAACACCGTTAATGCTGACGGAAATGTTTTATATAGCATAAGGGAACAGCTGCTTCAGTCACAGAAAAAAATTATCAAGATGGGGTCACCATAGGCCATTTCATCCATTTTACACCACAAAGTAGTGAATGTTTCCAAGGTCCTAACCCAGCTGCTTGGTAATGCTTTGAGAGCTTTATCTTTTTTCCGTGCTTCAAAGGAAAGGTAATGGTACAATAGGCTTTGCGTGATACACTACCCCAGCGCTTAGGGGCCAGATGAAGGTGCTGGGCAAAGGTGCTTTGCAGCATCCATATGTTCACCTGACTTCAGAGCTGTGCAGGAGCTGCTCAGGCCTCACAGCAGGTCTGCCACTCTAGTTCATGCTTGGCATTTTTATATACCAAAAAATGAATGTTACAAAACTGGAAGTATGTTCAAGTACCCCCTGATGATAGTCTCAGCTTTACACTGATGCGGGAGACCCTCTGTACGGTGGAAATTCCCAAACACTATTTTAGACCACCTACTCCTTTTTCTGAGACATGTAATAGAAAACAGCTAAGTGGGCCCAATAAATGTAAGCTCTATATACTGCTTTTCTTCGACATTCCCTGCTCTCTTTTGGAAGATTTCTCTTCTTTCATACCTTTCCCCTGATACATTTTAATGCAGTTCACTAACTGGAACAGTTCAGCCCTGTCACCTTACCCAATTTATTAACAAAATCATTTTTTTGAATTCAAAGGATGTACTGATCTTTTATCTTTTTCAAGTGGAACACAAATATTGGAGAACAAAGGGCAAAGTTTTCCAACGTGTTTAGTGTGAAAAACTCCAGGACTCATTTGAAGAAGTGGTGTGCATCCATATATTATAAATGTGGGAGGAATTACAGTGAACACCTATGTTCAGCTCTTCTAAGTGAAAGGAAGAGCTAAAAGCTTGTCTAAGCTAAGGTTTCATTTAATTATTACATGAAGCAGATCTCATATTTTAGAAAATTAACCTGTAGAAAGTTGTTCCAGGTGGTAATTATTTTCACTGGTAAAATTTTATACAGTAGTCTGATTCTGCCTAGTTTCAGCTTCAAGACTTGCCATACATCGATATACACTGATGGGTATGACTGTTACATATAATTTTATTGTGTGCTGAAAATGTCGTTTTATAAAGTAAGTTACTTAGAGACTATGTTTCTGTTAAACCCACAAACTTCCAGTTAATAAAGTGAATAAATTGATCTTTGGAGTCTCTTACTAGGAAGCATTTTTTCAAACCTTTAGTAAGTCTCCCAACAGTTTGCTGAGCTATGTGCAATTTATCTTAGACTGAGGACACTGTAGCTGAATACAATATTCTAAAAGCATTTACCCTGAAAGACAAAAAAGTGTAACTTCTCATCTTGTATTTGATAACCCCATCTTTATATATCCCAAAAACATACTGTCCCTTTCAGGCATAGTGTTCCAGAGGGAGCTTACTTCAGTGATTGTCTGCCATGATCCTCAGCTTTGTTTAAACCACACAATGTGCCTGTCTGCTTCCTGAATGTTAAAAACATGGAATAATTTACATGAACAAGATGAGGACCAGAAGAGGCCTTGACACTGTGTAAGCACTGCTCAGCAGTAACTAAAACATCAGTGTGTTATCAACACTGTTTCCAGCACAAATCCAAAACATACCCCCATACTAGCTACTATGAAGAACTTTAACTCTATCCCAGCCAAAGTCAGTGCAGAGTCCTAAGCCAAAAATTTGTGTTGAAATCATTTATAAATGTTTATCAATACAATAATGCATGTGATTGTACAAAGCTGTGCAAGGAGGGAAACGGCGATGGTCAGAAAGATCCTCTGTTTGCACTCGATTTCCCACAACTTCCCAAGATTATTGTAACTTTTTATTGCTAAATGACAAGATCTTACTCATTTTTGCACTATTTCAATAAGTAATGATATTTTAAGCTCCCAATCTTGTCTTACATTCATATTTTAGACTGTAGATAGGATTTTGCTTTTTAGCAAGTGATCAATCTATTTCAGGGCTCCTTTTTTAAGTGAGCATTGTGTTGCGTTCTCTGTGGATTCCTCCATCTGCCAGCACACAAACAACTGTAGGACCAGACCCTAGCTGGACTGGCAGGACCAGAAGAGCCATGTCTGTTTCAGAAATGTGAGGCAGAAGAAAAGTAGCTTGTTCATGCCTCTCTGGAGCTATTTATCTGCAAGTTTCCTAGAAATTTTGACCTGCCCAAATACGGTACTTAACTGGTAAAACACAAACTGTGCATAGTTGCAGTTTATGGTATCAAACATTTACCAACCTTTAAATCTTGCTTTCACTTTAGCTAACAATACTTACCTTTACACTGGGCAGAGAAATCATGTTACTCCCTTAATACAAAGCTCCTTCATGAATAATACTCTCTTACTTCACCACATAAAAATGTAATTATTAAATATGCACCCCATATTTACATAGGATGAGGGTTGCCTAGTATTTCCTGCCAATCTCCGCAAAAAGACTTGTCTCTCAGCTCTGCAATCCTTAGAAGGCCTTGCAGAAATTCTGTTAAAGATGGTTGGCACTCTTCTGCTGATTTCTACGTAAGCATTTTTCTAGCTTTTAGGGCTGAACATCTCCAAATTTTCTGTGTAGTATTTTAAACAATTTCCTCCTACTTCTGTCAGCTGGTGTATAAACCAGCTTTATTAGTTTGGTCACTCATAAAATAAATCATGTTAGGAGAAAATTAACCTATCAGCAAGAAAACAAGAAAATAAAGGGAAACTTCTGCATTTTTCAGAACATTGTGCAAAATATGCATTTCAGCAGGTTCACAAGCTCTGCTGGAGTGTCAGGGACTAATGAAAGTTACTCTACACCACCTGCTGAATTGAGTTAAATAGACAGTCTGATTAATTAAAGTGTCAGTTTAGCCAATGGCTTCAATTTCACTTTTTCACAAAATGAAAGTTCCAACAAAGAATTATGGAAAAAACCTATTAGGTTATCTAGTTAATTTTCTGTCATTGCAGAATAGTCCCTCTGAAGACGTTTTTATTCCAATTCGTTCAATGCAGTTTTAAAGGCTTGGAAAGGCGTAAGGCACAGCTGCTGCGCACAGAAGAATTTAGCCTGCTAAATCCTGATCTCTATCTTGACATACAAGTAATGACTTTATTTTTGTAATAGTATTGTATCATGTCTACTTAAATAATGCCCTTGCACCTCTCTATATGGCTGATATTCCTATACAGCAAATACCTGAAGGCTGTGTTAGGAACTCCCCATTCGTTGTCATTAATTTCATATTCGTTTCATCAGAGATCCACACTGGCACAGGGTCCTGTCTATAAGGAAATCCTTTAGAGACTGGCATGATAGACTGCCAGCCCCGCCGGACAAAGAAACTCTCTCCTTCAGTGTCTGAAAACACCTGCAATGTTTTGAGTACCGTCAAAACACCCCAAGAATAATCCAAATGCAATCACCTTTTGCAATAGATGTACAGCGTGGCTGGCACGGGCTGCGTTGGTGGGAAAGACAGAAAGTCTCCTTTCTTGCCAGGTACCAGTGTTCCTTCTTTGCTCTGTCTTTGTAATCTGGTGCAATCAAGCTGTGTGAATATAAAATCAAATATAGTATATAACAGAAACAATCAGAAATATGTCAAATTGAAGTATTAAAGGTTTGGCATCTGGAAAGCTTATTTTTTCCTTATTTTTCAGATGACATTTTTTCAGGTGTTTGGCAATCCCATTGCAGGTCCTGCATTTCTGCGTGGAAGCATCCATTTTTATTGAAAAAGCTATCTGATTAAGAACATTGTAACAGCATCTTTGAACACTTTTATGAACTCTGTTACAGTTCTCTGGAAGTGAAAACTATTACTGACTGCCACATTGCCCCTGAAGAGTAGCAGAAGATACTATTTTTTCAGTAAAACGCCTGGGAAGATAAGTACAGTTCTGAGCATCATCAAAGGCTTAGTGGCTCTGGATCAAGAGTAAGCACTGGAAGAAAGAGTTACAGAACTGTAAAAAATCTTGTCTCAGAGGCAGAATCTATTAGCTGTAAGGCAAAAACACATTTAACTGGAAATAGTAGCCAACACCCATCTATCTCCACTATTTCTCTAACAGGGTGAAAATTATAACATCATATATCCAGGCCTTTATGACTTATTTTCCATATTTCTGTGCTCACTGTCTTGTCCCTCTCTACAGTACACATACAATATGTAAATATCCATAATATTGAACACATACTTTAGGTAATACACCTCTGTTTATCATGAGATCTTTGTCTTTATACCACGCATGAACTCTGCAGCAGTGAAACTGGAGAAAAAATGCTGCTTTTTCATGTAAAGTTTTAACTTCTCCCTGCAGAGAAGGCAGCAGGGAGAAGTTAAAACTTTCTGCTTGCCTCCCTCCAAGAAGGCAGCAGACCCTCCCCCCCCCCGCCGAAGAAACCACCTGGATGGACATCCCCACTCCAGAAGTCTGCTACCTTTGGTATTAAGAGCCAGACATATAGCAATAAACTTTAAGTGCCTCCAGAAGCCGCTTACCTTAGTATTAAATGAGCTAGGCATATAAGAAGTGAGTGCCTTGTGGTTATTGAGGTTCTTTGTAGTCTAATTGCAAAATGTAATACTTTTTGAATACAGTGTTTTGAAAAAACAGAACCTGGATTAACCCCTAGGATGGCTTATGTACTTGGGAAGCATTCAGACCAAGTGGCAGAACACTTCAAATCTGGTTTTAAAACATCCTCCATTCCTTCAAGATGTAATCTGTGTTCTAAATGTGTATTTAAAAAAAAATAACCATTCTGAGTGGTTCAAACACAATGCCTGCCAATTAATTAAAAAATAATACAAATGTTATATGCAGCTGAAGTGTACTAAACCAAAAACTGGATGTTGCAACACTGCAACGCTCTAAGGCAAGGGCCTGGAAAATAGGAAAGACAAAACCTTATTTCTGTTACTCCGGTTCGATGCTAGAGACTGGCGCGAGCTGGGGACACCTTTTGTTGCTGCGAAGAAGTCCTGTAGGCTTACGGGGACCTTAAGAATAAATATAATACTAAGAGTTTGGGAGGGAGCTTTGCCAAGCGCCGGAGTTTGGAGGAGAGCAGCTGCTCAGCCCCCACTGCCTCCCTCATCTGCGGCCCGGCCCGGCCCGGCCCGGCCCTCTCCCCCCCCCGCAGCCAGACGAGTTCCCCCGCAGGGGCAAGGGCTGTCGGTCCCGGCCCTAAGGCGGTGGCGAGCGCCGGCGTGGCCTCCCTCGCCCCCTCAGGGGCGGGCGCCCTTGAAGGGGCGAGGGAGGCCACGCCGGCGCCCGCCACCGCCCTGCGCCGCGCCTGCGCGGAGCCGCCCCCTGTCGGCCGCCCTCCGGCCCGCCCTGCCCTGCCGCCGGCGCGGGGCCATGGGCGGCAGCGGCTGAGGCGGCCCGAGCGGCGCGGAGCCGAGTGCGGGGCGGGGCGCGGCGCCGCCGCCGCTGGCGGGAGCGGCCGCGGGGCGGTGACTGAGTGCGGATTCCCCGGCCCGGTGAAATCAGCCGCGGGAGCGCGGCCCAGGGACTCCGCGGCGGGCGTTTCTGGCGGCCCGAGCGCCGCGCCCTTCCCCTGCCCCATGTCGGCGTGGCTCAGCCGGGCGGTGCTGCTGCTGGGGCGGCCGGGGGGCTCCGCCGCCGTCGCTGCTGCTGCCGCCGCCCCCTCCTCCTGCCTGGGCTCGCTGTGTGGCCCGCCGCGCTGCTGCTGCCGCCGCCGCCTGGGCAGCCTGCGAGGCGGCGCCGAGGGGCTGCTCCTCCCGCGGGGGTCGCCGCCGCCCGGGCGGGCGCTGGGCACCCACCCCAAGAAGGAGCCGATGGAGGCATTGAACACGGTGCAAGGAGCCCGCGACTTCATCTACAGCCTGCACTCCACCGAGCGGAGCTGCCTGCTGCGGGAGCTGCACCGCTTCGAGTCCATCGCCATCGCCCAAGGTGAGCGGCGACTCTCTCAGACCCCGGCCCGGCGGCCTGAGGGCCGGCACCCGCCGCCTCCCTCCCCGCCCGGGGCCGCGCTGAGGGCGGGCGGGGGGCGGCCCCGCGGCGGCAGGCGGGGGTGGGGAGGGCTGGGCCGGTGCAGGGACTGAGCCCCCGAAGTTTGGCGTTGGCTGCGGCGGGTCCTCCCGCCTCCGCCCAAGCGACTCCTCCGGGCGGCCGAGCGAGTAGGAAACTCCAGCAGTACAGGGCACCGAGAGGCGTGTGCCAGTGTGTTTTAGCGTAATCAGGTATAGATGGGGCACACAACCTGAAATTTAGTTTCCAGAAGCGTCTGCAGCACCTTCAGAACTTAAAACGACCCAGCGTGCCAAGTCCTCGGTGTGTTTGTCATCTCGCAAGGAGTTTTCGGGGAGGCGCGGGTGGCCATTTTTTGGAATGGGAGTAGGAAAGTGTCATAAAATCCTCTTGACACTAATGCAGCAGTAAATTGATTTGAGATCTCTTAAGAGATGCTGGGCTGCTGCTACTCCGGGAGCTCATTCATGAATTACACTTCCCTGCACAGAGAGCCGCCTGCTTGCCGGCATTACTTCTTGGAAGTGTTGGTTCTTATGCGGGAAGGTGTGTATGTGCTGGGGAGGTTTATAGATTTATTTCTGAATGTGCTATGGTGCTATGCAACACCAATTAAAATAATTCACAGTGATTTTTTTGTCTGATCCAATTGTTCTTGCAAACTCGACACTTCAGCTTAAACAAATCTAAAACCTGACAAAACCAAATCCTCTTAATTACAGCCTCGGTACTTCTGGTTCTGATGCTTAGCTGTAATTTACGATCCCTATTGCAACGAAGATGATAGCAGGTACTTAAGAGATCAGTGTGCATTTGATCTAGGCCTCTTTGTGACTTTGATAGTGGCGTGCCCTTGGAAAGGGCATTTCTGTGCCTTGTGGCTCTTCTGTACACGTCTGGAAGAAGTCTTGTGGTGGGCAGAGAACAGGTCCAGGGGTCAGTCATAGAAATGCTGCTTTTGTGAAGAGACAGAACCTTTTCAGGTACCTCTTTAGTTTTGTTTATAGCACACTTGCATATAAACACTAGTGATTCTAGTCAGAGCCAGAGTAGTTCACTTAAACGGTTCATTTTAGGAGCAGCGCTGCTGTTCTGCAGAGCGTGAATCAGTTGTGGTTGTTTTCCAACCTAGTGGGAGGTATGCTTTTAGCTGTAAGTTGACACTAACTTTTCAATACTAACAACTAATACTCTTCCTAAGTGAATCTTTCTCAGCTTCTGAAGGGTTCTTGCCATGAGGTTTTTGTGTGAGTTTCTATCTCGGCAGTTATTGCTCAGGTGAAACCGAATTGCTCGCAGTCCTTCTGTGTACCTGGAGGATCATGTGGTGGATATTGAAATGAGACTTTAAAATTTATTTCAGTGTAATGTCTCAAGGTTTATGCAGAGATAATTCAACAGATGGTCCTATTTAATATCTTGTTGCTCAGTTGCTGTCAGCTATAGTATGAAAGTCTTTCTATAAAATACTGTGCCTTTCTGATGATTCAGGATCTAGAAGGCGAGTAACAAAAGCACTAGTTTGAGTTTAGAGACTTTACTGCATGGGACCTTGTTAGTAAACTGCAAATTTATTCCACTAGTGGAAATTGCAGTTCACTTGTGCCTGAAACTGTGAGCGTTAATCTCACCGGTGAGATCGTTTCAACAAAACCGCAGTTGTGGGCTTCGTAGTCTCACAGGTAAGGGCTACACAAAGTGTTGTAATGCCATCAGACCTCGGTCCTTGGAGTCAGATTCTTGATCTGTCCATCTAGTAGCTTGATAAGACTTTTTTGAAAGTAACCTTTAGCCTGCTCCATTCATGTGTTTTGTTTTGGTTTTTTTTTTATCAGACTGCAGCATGATAACATCTGTCAGCTCTTAACTCTAAGAAATTATATTTCTTCATGTGTTGTGGGAAAAGAAAAATTGTAGCCAAGAAAGGCTTCTAGTAAGTCTGTTGAATAAAAATTAGAGGGGGGGGAAAAAAATCTTAAAACTATAGTGTGTACCTCATATACATTCCCTGATATTCTAGAGAGCTAAAATCACCTAAACAAGAGAGGAAATGTGGCACAGAAATCATTCAGTGCTGGTAAAGTGGGGGCTCTGCTTTCATTAGACGCACCCACCATAGCACTGGATCCTCTTTGGTGTGCATGTGTGCGAGCTGCTCTGCGCTGAGGACGGGAGTGGTAATGCCAGAAGTCCCTGGGGGGGATGGATTGCCCAGAGCTATTTTCTGTAGAGGGTTGATATTGACAGAATTCAGATTTTACGTGAAAGGCAGTGAACATAGAGCCAGGATCTTGAGGAGTGTTGGATGTGTATCATTGCTCTCAACACCAAGGATGCCAGAAGATGACAAAGTGAATAGAAGGGCTGCGCTGGAAAGAAAGTGATACGATTTCTGGGCTAGATGTTGATATTCTGTACTTCACATGCTTTATTGTGGTTAGATAATATTTTATATGTTTACCCTTTCCTGCTGTTGAAATGGTGACTGTATAGGAATGATCTAACTAGGTACGTAGGTTGTGATTGTGAGGAGCAGATGAGTGGTGAGAGGTATTTGTGCCCCGCTTTCTAAGTGTTTTCTTCAATCTATTAGTGTCACTTGATTTTTACAGCTGATGAGTTCAATCAAGATAAAGTGATTTTGGAGATGTTGGGTTTCTTCTCGATCTTCTCATTCAGTGGCAGCATGCTGCAGTTCCCAGTAGCTGATTCTTTAGATGAGATCACTAGTTTTACTCTTCTGTTGATTTCCAAAGAAAGTGATCCAAATACAGCCTTCAAATTCACTTGTCAACCTGCTGAGTAAATTCCTGTGTCCTGTTCTGAATCAGGGAAAGTTGGTCTCTCCTCATTCATGAAATGCCTATGCCATTTTGCCGCTGTGCTTAAGCTTGTTTCATGCCTGTGATCTTTTCATACTCCTATATGGAAAGGGAGGTCTTAGTCCGTACACTTCTTAACACAGTCCTTACTGGGTTAAGTTTTGACCTTCTTCCTTCACTACCTCTTCTGTGCCCTAACAGACCCCATATCAGCTAGGGGAAGCTGTCAGCAATATGGGGAGACCTGGGCACATCAAGAACCAAATGGGGCCTGTTCCTCAGCCCATTCCCAGGCCTACCACCAGAAGGATGCAGTTCCATCAACTAATTGCCCTAGCGCGAAATATGACAGGACACACTATCTGTGGCCTCCGCTAATGGCAGAGGCTACAGGGAAACCCATCCTTTGCTGCGGCTGCTACGCTGAAGGACAGTCCTCAGGTAGGTGAGTCGTAGCTGTTGACCTATAAGTTAGGTGAGTCTCTGAAGCGTTTTTGAAACTTAACTCATCTGTTTGCACTGTAGTTGCAAATCCGTAGGTGGGGAGAGGTTTGTGATGGGGTAGTTTGGAATGTGTTCCTGCCATCAGCTTGTCACCTGTCTTACCTGGATGTTTATGTCTGCACACTTAAAGTTTCCAGATGCTAAGCACTAGTAGTTGGTTTAAACAGTTAACTTCTGGAAACCTGTTGAAACTGGATGTTATTAATAAACACAGATTCTTCTGTTTGTTTTAGTGCTTCAGTCAGAAGACAGAGCTCTATGTGTGAGCTTGTGATAAAGTATGGCTGTGAAGCTGTGCTTGCTTACCTGGGAGTCTGAGTTGAAATAATAGATGGGTTTTGCATAGGAGAAGCTGAGGGGAAGGCTCTGAAGCTGAATCTTGATGGAATTGTTCTCAGAAGATATTTTGAGAACTGTCCTGTATTAGACTATAATCCGTATCTTGCTAACTGTCTTAAAATTTTGTCAAAACATCACTAAGTTGCTTTTTTTGAAGAAAGCTGCAAGATCTTCCCACCTGGGTTTAGTTTTTCTTCTTCATTAAGTCTTTTTCTTTTCTTCTTTTTTTTTTTTCCCCTTTCCAACCTTGGAAAGGTGAATAAGGTCTCACATTCTCCCAAGAAGAGGTTTGAAACAGAGTTTTTAAATTTCAACTTCTGTTTCTCATAAGCATGTCGGCCACATCAGATGGAGATGATGCATGTGGACTTGAGTACAAATATTGTATTTTGCTTTCTCATAGTTGCAGAAACACTGAAGTAGCAAGTAGGCCAATTCATTTTAAGTGTAATAGTTCTGCTTTCCTATTTGTGGTAGTGGTGCCCCATAATCAAGACTTAGTTTTGTTGGCAACAGACAGTCAAATCCTCCTTCATGTTGCTCATTTCTTGCATGGGGGAGATGAAAGTATAAAAATCTTACTGGCAATGTGGAGAATGATTTAATGCCTCTGACCTTCCATAGCAATTTTTCATTATAAAAGAGTGGTATTAGAAAGGAGATGTAACTTCCTTCTTAAGGGGCTTATATTCAGGTTTTCTACCTTTAGTTTCTGGCATATGAGATGAAATGATTCACAAAAGCACTTCAAAGCAGTGCAGCAAGCCCAGTAACAAGGAGGAAAAATAATAAAGGGTTTGACTTGCTTAGATAAGAAATATTAAACTTAGCATGTCTGCTGTGTCTTTATTTCTTCTAAGGGTACTGTTGTTCTTATCTGTGCTGGGTTAAAATGTTCTTGAGCCCAGATATAACCATTTTCCATTAATAATACTAACACAATGGCTGTCTAGGGCCTCTAAGAAATCTCAGGTCTTGGTAGTGAGAGAATCTATTATTTTCCCATATTTTGTGGCAAAGATGAGAAAACAATTCCTGTTTTCCCATCTTTGGGTACATATAGATAAAATATATATACAATATATATCTTTGTGTATATATAAAATATATATTTCTTTAATATATAATGTATGTACATTGAACACAATTCCTTGAAAGCACCCAGTTGCATTTTATATTTTAAATGGAAGACTTGTGTGATGTGATCACTAAATAAAAGGCCTTCTGAAGTGTAATTGCTTGTTTTGCTGCCTGTTGAGGTTGTGTATTAACTGAAAAACATGCAAAAACCAAGTAGCAGTGCAATCTTGACAGCTAGTTTTGTTGGTTTCATTTGCAGGTGTTGGAGAATGCAGTCTCTAGCTAGATTCTCTTTGAAGGCACTGGTGTGTCATACCATACATGGTTTAATAAATAATCTGACCAAACTGGTGCATTCTGATAGAAAACTGTTCATAATTTCAAGTTCCTGCATCTTGTCTTTGTTTAAAAAAAAAAAAAGTTAGTGCTGCGGGTAAAGGGCACCACCTCCATGCGTTCAATAGGGCTGACAGTTGGGGCAAGATCTTTTTGCAGGAACTTGCAAGCTTTTAGCGATTGTTGGGTGAAATCTTACTTTGGTGTCAGAAGAAACATCTCTGGTTTATGATCTGGTGTTAAATTTATGAACTCTTCAGTTTACTGGAATAGCTTAGGGAGTGTTAGAGCCTAAATGCCCCTACTTCCACAACTTTAAAAAGAAAAATTAATTCATAGGACTGCAAATATCATCAAAGACAAACAGATTTCACTGAGGTTTTTACACTCCAAAGGTGATCTCCTATGAAAAAATTCCTTTTGTTGCATAAGGCAGATGCTTCTTGCTAATAGAAACAAACCAGTTCATCTGCTGTGGTGGTTTAGATACCACTCAGGTTTTAGTACCTCTTTTTGGTAGAACTTAATCTGTGTTAATGCAACAAAGCATGATTCGATCCTTCTGGAATTACTGGTCGTGCTTAAAGAGTGACTTCACAGCGGAAGTGTGAGGTTTCTTGGGAGGACACCCAGCCCGCTGAGCGGGGATAAGAAGGAACTGGTGTGCTTTGGCAGGTACGACGGTACCTGGTGGGGACGGTCCTTTCTCCGTCTCTGCTCTACAGGCCCAATGTATACAGGTGAGCTGTGAGCTGTGTGTGGAGAAGGATCATCTACCTCTCCCTTGCTGTGACCTAAGTCAAGGAATTGTTTTTTAACACTAGTGTTTGATTGCTATTCTAGGAAAAGGTCTTCTGACAGCCTGCTGGCAAGTGTCCAATTCACAAGTTTGAAGTGCCCCATCAAGCTGGTAAAATGACGAACTCCCACCAGCCTGCCTGGGTGCAGTCCCTTTGTGTTCTTAGACCATTACAGCATACACCAGGACTATTGCTAATCTCACTGCTGAGTCAAAAATACTCAGTGGTGAAAGGAATATTACGTTTCAGATGGAAACATGTACTACTTCTGCCTTTGCTTCTGAAACTTTTTTTTTCTTTCCAAAATCATCTCATGAAGGGAGAGTGCTACACAGACTCTTCTGATCATTTTCTTTAAAATCGACAGATGGAACTGTTCTATTTTCAAATGGTGGTCATTTATAATGCCAAGTATTTTATTACCTGTGATAAAGTAAACTATTATAAAAGGCTTTGAACCCCAAGTGTTATTTAACACTAATGTTAAATCCTAGCCATTTACTTGAAATTGATACCATTTTGTCAGAGGCAGGGGGGGAGGGGGGAAGGATGAAGGAACAGGAGTTATGTATTTTTCTAGTTGCTCTGACACTATTTTTCTTAAGCCTTGGTGAAGAGAGGGAGAAATCATAAGCTGCATTCAGCCCCTTAGCTGTCATGTGCTTCTATATCTGGTATACACGATGCATAAACCCACTGTGGCTTTCCCAGGCCTCGCTCTGCCTTCTGTCCTCTTCAGGGAGCTGGGACGGAGCCTGGCCGGGGGAAGCTGGGTTCTCACTCCGCTGACAGCTCACAGTGGTTATGTAGATGTTGTGACCAGTGATAAGGCTGGTTGATCAAGTGAACCCTGCAGCTGCTCTCAAGTAACAGGTAGAGGTGGGAGTTCCACCCCTTTTTTATCCCTAGATTGGATTCTCACTTATGAAATTTAACTAAATTTTTTTAGATTCTCTTTTCTTGAATCCTGTCTCAAGAATATGGATGCCTGTTATGCTGACACAGTGTGTGGGGGTGCCCTAGTTAAGAGAGTTAATATTTCTGAAGTCCTGTTGTGAGGTATGCCCCATTCCCCAAGAAACCTTTCAAAAGTGAAAGTGTAGTTACAAAAACCAACCAACCAAACAAAAAAAACCCAAAACAAAAACCACAACCAAATCCCAAAACTCTGAAGCAAAAAATGTATGAACAAAACCTCACATCCAAAATGTACTCTTGAGCAGTAGAAAATCTCTATTTTCGTTGTTCATTCTAGCACTGTGTTGCATTAGTCAATCAGACGTTGCATGTCTTTTGCAATGCTCCTTCATGTTTAAGCTTTATTTCAACTGGATGCGCATGATTTATTTGAACTTCCTTTTTTAAGTTACAATAAAACTGCAAATTTGGGTAGCTTGGGGAAGTTGAATTTTTCATCATGTTGTCATCTCAATACACGCATAGTATCTTATGGAAATGTTAACTATATAGAAAAATTTTCATAAAATTTTAGATTTGAATAAATTTGGTAATACTCTTTTTCTGCTTTAAACTCCATTTGTGAGGCTTATTCTATTTGTGCTAATTTAGATGGTACTTTGGGACAGGGCTGTGCATATATTACTTAAGTATTAGAAGTTTTTGCTCTTGTGGTTTGGTTTTCTTCCATATTCTGAAATTTACTTGCTCATATAACTTAAAGCAGGTTCTAGTCTGAGTTCTCTGCTTAAATGCAGAAATTTTTCCATATGTTTTTGCAGAGGAGAGCCTGCAAACATTCAGGTGGAATTGGTGCAAGACCTAGAGAAATCCAGTCATCTTAGTGTTTATAAAGGTTCTTTCCTTGCTGGTGGATACTCCAGTGTTGATTGGAAGATTTTAAACAATGACATTGCTGTCTTGCTTTTGAAAACTCGTTGTAGCATCAAGATATCCTAAACCACTGGTACCACTTGAGAAGCCAGCGAAGGAGGTAGTATCACCAGAGACGACCAGTACTTTTGGTACAGTAAAAAAACCAAAACAAACAAACAAACAAAAAACCCCAAAAAAGTGTGTTTGCTGAGATGTGGCATTGCATAAGGCCAGCAGGCTGCTGGTTTGACACTTTCCGCTTGCTTGTTTTGATGCAGTGGGCATGTGTTGCTGCAAGAAATAAAAGTACATAGGTTCTGTTTGTTTATATTAATATAAAGCCTTCAGTCTCAAGAATTTCAGTGATACCTGTAATACTTCGTGGATTTACTCTTAACACGACCGAAGAAGTGTTTCAAGCCCTGATCTTGCAGGAACTCTGCTGAGCTAAGACATAGTTTCTAGATAATACTCGACCAGAGATTTCAGGCTGTGAAACAGCTTCATTTACTTGAAGAAGCTCAGTGTCATCTACCTTATGCCTTTTCCTAGGAAAGTGCTGTGCATTAAATTACATGGTCCAAACGTAATGCAGAAACAATATTACTGTTAAAAAATATCATTATTTAGTTAGCTACCTTCTTCCTTCCCTGCAATTAATGTTTTAGAAAAGGTAAAATAGAAGAGTGCTCCAATTAACATTTATTTTCCATCTTTTGCATGTGTTTAAGCATGTGATGTGTGCAAAATAGTTGTCATGCATGAACATTTTTAAATAATGGGTTTTTAAAAAATCTAAACCTTGAGCCATTGTTCTTCAACTGTATGTGTCTTGTGTAAAAATAATAAATTTTATATTTATCAGGAGACAGATTTTTCCTTTTAGCTATCTTGTCTGGTACAAGGGGTGCTTTTAGGTCTTTTTAGGAAAGATCACTTGAAATGCAACTTTTACTTATAATGCAACTTAAACATCTCAGAGTGATAGATTAGAAACACTGAGATCTTCATGTACTAGGCATGAATGAAGTGGATCGTGTTTATTCTGTGAACACAGAGGTACTGTTTCAGTGTGTAATCAAAATTAAAAGAAAATTAAGTCTACCTGCTGCTCTAAGAAAGAAATTACTTAAAGCTTACTCATTCAACTGAAAACTCTTAGCTTTAGTCAGCCTTATTTATTATTTAATCAATCCAAATACAGAACTACAGAGGCAGCTGGTGTCTCCAGCAGAAAATCTTTTCTAAAAAGGAAATGGAAAAATGAGATAAGTATATCATGCAAACAGAGTACTTAAGGAAGCTGTCTTGGATCTCTCTGGTGCTGGTTTTTGGGTTTTTTGTTTGTTTTTTGGGGGGGGGAGGCTTTATTTTTTTTTTGCTGGTAAAGAAGAGTCTCGGACTGGGCAAAGCTGGACTTGTGCATGTGAGCTGTCTTGTGCCCCCTCCCCTCTTTCTTTCTCCTTAAATTAGCATGGTGTTATTTCAAAAACCTGAAAGCACATGTTCTTGTTTCTGTTTTGTTGCTGTGTGTGAGAACTTCCTTTAACATCGAACCTGCCCCTTGGAATTTTTGGGATGTGACTAACCCGTGCCTGAAATGAAACCCTTGCTTCCTCTGAAACACAGGGAGCTTTTTAAGGCAAAGTGCAGAAAATACTGTTTTTAACCCAGCAGAGTGCATATTTCATTCAAAACTATGGGATATGAAATCAGATGTTTTTTCCAGTTTTCATTTACTTTGGATTCTTAGATATTTGTATGTTAATTATTAATAAAATACCCACCCTAGCAGCTGTAATACATACTGATACTTGCTATACTTTTTTTGCTGCATCATTTGCTGTTTTCACAGAATCATATAGGTTGGAAAAGACCTTTAAGATCGTCGAGTCCAACCATAAACCTAACACTACCAAGACCACCACTAGACCATGTCCCTAAGCACGTCATCCAAACGTCTTTTAAATACTTCCAGGGATGGCGACTCAACCACTTGACTGGGCAGCCTGTTCCAATGCTTGATAACTCTTTCCGTGAAGTAAAATTTCCTAATATCCAGTTTTCCATTTGTATGTGATGGGCTCATCATGTTCGTTGCTTTTTGGGGTGTTCTTAGAGGTTTTTTAAATTTAATTTTGACAAACTGATGTGCTTTAGCTTTTGGCAAATTCCAACAGGTCATTTTTTTTAACTTACACATTTCTCTCTAGATAATAAAAAGAGCAAATAGGACGTATTTGAAGACTACAATGTTATGTGTTTGTTTGGAGATGGGGCATATTCTGTGGCAACTCTCCTATTGCATTAAAGCAGACATAAGGAGCAAGTGGCTTGTTTTATTCTTTCCTACTGCTTGTACCCAGGGATAAAACCTTTCATCAACACGCTTACTAAATACTTCGTAGCTTTTAGGATGTCAGATAAGAGCATAGGCGTTTCCAGAATTAAAACTTGCCTTACCATTTGGCAGTGATCCTGGTGAAAGGCTCCTGCGAGACCTGGGGGAAGGACGAAGCTTTGAAAAATCTTTTTCATTTCAAAAAGAAAGGGAAAGTTTGAGAGAAAAAGGCTTCTACAGTGAGGCCAACTTGAACTGAGAGGAGCCAGAGACATGGGTCTCAGCGGTGGCCCAGACTTTGATTCCCAAAGCTGACTTCTCAGAGATAGTCTGGACCTGTTGGCTGGACACCAGCAGTTCTTTCAAAGCTTCTGGGAAGTCTTCAGGCAGGATTAGGAGGAGACATGGGACATGGCATGTGATTCTTGTCCATGCCACGGACAGAGATCCATCTGCTTTGGTGTGTGTTGATGTATGTAAAGCTGAATTGCCACAAAGCTCTGGTATTTTCTTCAGGTCCAAATTCTCACTGTGAACCAGCAGGTAATTGTTGCATTTTGACCAGCTGCATTTTTCTTTTAGACATCATCAGTTTCTAGTTATTGTACTGTTAAAATAACTTTTTTGTTCATGGGTTTCAGTTACTTCCTCTTGATAGCTTTTGGCTCTATGCAGTGATCCATCCCTTACTGCTGGCCAGTTCACTGTAACTCATCTTACACTAAGAGTGTGAATCATTAGTCCCCATTGGGATATTATCCCATCTTTCATGGCAGTCTGAATGGGTAGAAATTGTGTTTTATTGGCTTTATTGGGTTTCATGGAAGACTGGAGAGAAAAGTACATGGAACAAACCAATTTCTTTAGGCAGCTGCTCTTTTAAATACCATCAGCTTGTATTTTCATATTGCAAATAGCCTTTCAATCCAGCTGTTTCTTTGCTTCATTAAGTCCTGGCAATGGGCTGATTTTTACAAAGCACAAGTAAAGATGTGATGTTACAAATGTAAAATTAACTGTTTCATTCAAGATGAAGAGATGTAAGAATTGTCAGCTGGATCCACAGCCATCTTGCCTAATAAATAAAGATTTTTGCCAGAGATAAGAGATGGGAGAGCAGCTGGAAATTCCCCCCCCCCCCCATCAATTTTGCTGTTACCTATTTTATATTATTTCATGGATTAAAGTAAATAAAGTAAATAGGTAGCTGCAAAAGTGGAAGTGGTGTTATAATCAGCCTGGTGACCTCTTCCTCTTGAAAATGTCAGACAGACTTCTTGTGATTTTATGTCCCCCTCCCTGAACAGAAGGAGCATAACAAAGGTGTGTTTGTGGTTGTGATACAGCACAAATGGCTCATGTCAAAGATGACTGGTTCTGGTGAGAACTGTATGTGACTTGTTTACTTATTTGTTGATCTGGTTTATCAGAAAGAAAAAAGGTCTTTGGATTTGTAATGTTTTCACTATTGGTTTACTTCTCTGTGTTGGATGCTAGGAACCTGTTGTATCAGCCTTGTTTCCAGATGCTGCTTATTTCAGCTTTTGCAGTTGGAGCATAATATGGCTGAGTTTTACTGCAACTTATGTCTGACCTTGTGTAAAAGCTCAGTTAAAAAAAAAAAAAAAAAAAAAGAAAGCTCACTTTAATTATTCTTTTCCAGCCATGGAGGAAAAACAGTCAGATGGCTTCCCCACTGTGGGATAAGAGCATGCATAGATGAGCTGTGGACGAGCTGATGTGTAGTAGATGTGTCTTGTCTGTATGGTGCAGATTTACTGTTGGCTTCACCCAGGTTGTGCAAAGGGAGTATCCCATTCTTGTCCCCCATGCTCCGAAAACCTCTGGATGTCCAAGTCCTGTTTCTGCTTTCCATGCTAGCACTGCCGTTCTTCTCTGGGCCTGGCTGTACACCTGGCTGAGCACAAGTGCTTGAATAAAGGGGGAATTTGGGAACAGGAAGAAAAGTATTGAACACCCCTTGCAGCAGCAACATAACTTTAGATCACTTTAAGGTACAGTTTTGTATTTGACCTAAGGTTCTGCCTCTCCTGTTTTCTCATGGAAGGTGCCATGAGGGTTTTTGTGCTACAGGTGAGAGTTTGTTCTGGGATCCCTCTGTGTCACTAACAGCGCATTTGGTGACTTGCACTAGTAGGCAATACTGTTTCAATCTCCCAGGTTACTTTTTTAGTATCGTCAAGTACTTGGAATTGTATTTGGGAGCATTTTTTACCGCAAAATTTGTCTTGTGACTAGGTAGGGAGCTGTCTCTCTTCTCCCTTCCTCTGGCTCGCGCTCTGGGATTATTCCTCCTGGGATCAGCGGCTGCCCCCCTGCATCACACAGCACTTTACTTCAGCACTGCAAAAGGCATCCTCAGCCTGAATCCATCCCCTTCCTTGCTGTCGGAGAAGGGGCTGTGTAAACATTGCCCAGATTTTGGAGAAGCAGCTGAGATCAAGGGAGGGAAGGATGCTGGAGGCACGCTTGAGATCAGCCCCCATCGCACAGCATGAAAAGAACTGTAGGAGTGCAAATTTAAGGTCTCCAGTAAATACTGGCGTTAGAGGTATGTCACTGATGCAGGCAACACACTAGCGCCACAGCATACTTTCCACTGCCAAGGGGAAAAGCATTAAATAGATCAGATTCCATATTTCCTCCTGTGTAGAAAACAAAACAGGCTTATGTGTGCAGAAAACCTTGGATTCAGCTGTGGGTTTGTGTTTGTAATTTAATAATTCCCAAGCTGATTAGCAGAACTGGAGGTGGAGCATATAATTTCAGTGCGCGCAGGAGTCTGCTGGGCGCTCACAGTTGAAACTGTGACAAAGGAACAGGTTAAAAAAAATAGCAGTGTAAAAGGGAAAATGTGCAAAGTTGAAAAAGGAAGACTGTGCTAGGTGGTGGAACCTAGTCTTTCATAAACTGGCATTGGGTAGTTTCATGGGAAGATTAAGCAACATTGGGATAAAATAAACGGATCACATGTGTGGTACTTCATAGAGCAGAGGTCCCGAAGCCGCTTTAGTGGGAGTGTGTGCACAGCTGTGACTTGCAGTGGTGTGACGTGGGCTGAAGCTTGTGTTAGCTCTGCAGCTGGAGCTGCAGAGATGCACTTGCAACTGAGCTAGTTAATCCTCCCGAGGGAAGGCTCATGCTTACCAAAGGCTGCTGAAACACTGACCGGGAGAAGAATTTTCCTTTTTTTGTTTTGCAGAATAAAGACACTTGCTTGAAAGAGTTAACAGTGAACTTAGTCAGAACTGTTAACTTATAGGAAGAGTAGAGCCCAGTAGTCTTTGTTGTCCTCTGCTTTTCCTTATTTATATGACTTTATTTACAAATGATCTTAATAATTGCAGATAATTTTCATGAACAGAGTGAATTTTTGAGTAGAACGTAAAATTCACATGCAGAATAAATTACTAAATAATGCAGCTGCGTAACAACCTAGCAGATATTCCATATTCTTATGACATAAAAGCCAAAAGAAAACATTTTGAGATGAAGTTCCATGTAAAGTGTATTTTTTCTATTTTTACATTATATCATATAACATTCATTCCTTCAGCCGTTTGCCAAAGATAGCTGACATTGCAGCTTGGCTTTGACTATGCAGAGTCAGATGTTGAAGTCTGACTAGTTTCACAAATGCAGCCAGAGACTTTGCTAAGTTATGTGGGGAAGGGAAGAAGAAAGGTACCCAAGTGATGAATCTACTGCACTACCTCTAGCAGTAGGTTAAGAGTTAATAGCTTAATTGCTACTGCCTTTGTATTCAATAAGCATTTATATAGAGAGGTACAAATTATCTGAGTGTAATTTATGGCTGGAAATTAAATTGTCAGTGGTTTCTTATGGTGGTGTTTTTTGCTAACAGGTATGATTATTTTCTTAAGGACTTCAGGGCAGCTTGTACTTCTGTCTTATTTCCCCAATGCAGTGAAAAATTAGGAGGAGTGTAATTATACTTAATGTGAGTCTGTAATGAAATGTTTGAACATAATTCAGTTTATCTGTCCACTCTGTCTCTCTCATTCTGGGTAGCTGTCTTAATTCTGAGACAGATGAAAAGCAATAAACTCTATATGCATGTAAAATTATTTCAGAGAGAAGCTTATTTCTGCAGTCTTAGTTGCATCCAAGGTTATCCTCAGGCAGGGAATGAAACTTTCTGCTTAAGAAAAGGCTGATACTTAGTGGTATGTGCTTTAATAGCAGTTTGTCTTCAGCTTTCTGTAAAGATCATAGTAGAGTTCTCTTAAAGGAGAAAAAAAAAAAATCCCACCAAACCCATCAGATTTACCAGTTGCCCTCCTGGTGTTACTGCACTGCTGTAACTACCTGCGCATGGTGTTGGCTGTTGGCAGGGTTGTGCTGAGTACTGGTGCTGCTGGTACCAGTGGCTGTGGGAAGCACTGCTGTTGCCAGCCTTGGATTTGCTCTTCCAGTAAGCATTGCTATGCATCTCTCTTGATGCTAACCAAGTCACTTTTTCTCATTTCAAGACCCTTGGGTATTGCAAAAAGCAAAAGCTCACACCCTGTGCCTGAGAATGACAGTATAAACAACAAGCGTGCTGGAAAAAGCCAGTGAGTATAGTGTGGACCTGGTCCACTGCTGCTGCTACGAGGCACAAGCACCCCATGTTATTAATATGCTCTGTTTTGTGCTGGGGCAGTGAGGGAGGGAGCGTCCCTGTTCCCCGCGGCGCTGCAAAGGCTGTCATTGATCAGCTTTGTCCTCCAAGGGGGTGTGCTGCTGGCTGCGAGCATGGGATCATGCCCCTGGGCTTGAAAGCCAATGCTCAGGCTTTCTTCATAAATTATATTCTCCCCCCCCCCCCCCCCTTCTTTCCTGGGGAAACAAGTATTGTTTTGGGCAGATGGGAGAAGAGCATAAGGGAGAGGAGGAGTGGGAATAAACAAAATAATCTCTCAACTTCTCAGATTTCTTTAAGATCAGGGCCTGGGGGGAACATTGTTAAATAAATGATATTACAATTATTTATACACCTCCCTAGATATTTAATGAGCACTAATATATAGGCATCAGTGATGCCTAACGCTTTTCTATTTAAAGGTGGCGAAAGCCCTCCGCTAGATCAGATCTCTTTGGTTGTGCGCAGAGCTCCCATAACTCCTGTTAACAAATCTTTTGTGGTGTCCCACAGAATTGCTTTGCTTATCCTGTTATGTGAACCTGCTATGGAGGACAGCTGAAAACCTCATCTCACACCCTGATAATACATAGATACTGTGATCTTATTTGTTTCCAGTGCAGCCCTGTTGCTGAGCTGCTGCTTTGCTCAGCTGCAAACTGGTGGAATAATTGATAGATACTTACCTTGAACCAGAGAGACCCAAGAAAAATCAGTGCTGACAGAGAAGTGCCAGCACCTCATCTTACTGAAACACAGTTAGACGAGTATATTTGGGTGAGATTAATTCCACTCTGATGTTAGTCTGAAGTAGTTATCTGTTTTTTTCCGTAGCTAGTACGGAGGGTGGTGTTAATCCTAGGGGAAGATTTGTTCATCCAAAAACAGAGGAGTTTGCTATGCCTTTAAGAGGTGTCCTTCCTCTAGCTCCTGGGAACTCATTGTAGTCCCCAAGCGTTGAAATGGAGAGGGTGAGGAGGGAGAGAAGAGCCAGCCTCCATTTGGGATGATGGGTATGACTTTGGTTTTTTGAGGCAGAGAATTTTCACTCTGTGGATGGCTAAGCCCAGTCAGGGAGTTGCTACAGCCAGCTTATTTCTTGGCAGCACTCAAGTACCTTCTTATCTTTTTTTTTTTTTGGTTAAATTATATATAACCATTCACTTCTGGAATGCACAGATCAGAATACTGTGTTATTGTTCCTGTTCACTCTTCTTTCAATGTTACTATGTTCCTGGCATTTTTATACAAACACTTCCACTGTTTTTTCTGCCATTTTCCATTTCTCTCTGAAGGAGACAGCTCAAACTCCAAACTTATATCCTTACCCTGCCCCTCTATTACAAATTGCAAGTCCTTTCTGCATTGTTGTCATTTTAGCTGATTAACCCTCTTGAATCTTGAGGCAAGCATCTTATTTGTAATTTTTTTCAGCTGCAGTTTGAGACCTTGTTAAGCAAACCACTGCAAATCCTATTTTGGCGTGAATGTGCTTGAGTGGACGTGGAAGGCGGACCTTTAAGTTTATTAGGCACTGATAGAGAATTGGATTAGATCAGGAAAATAAAAATCTTAATGATGAAGAGTGATTTGGATTTCTGAATACCTGTTTGTATCTTATGCTTTCTCTTAGATTTCTGGTCAGGTTTTCCACCTTAGGTCTCTGTGTTTTGTTAAAAATCTTTAAAAGGATGTGAATGGTGTGTCACATTTTCAGAAAGGATAATAGGATAAGTGTATTGTATACTCACAATATTTGATGATGAACATCCAGTAGGCACTGCAGATAAAGTTGAAATTAAGTTCTATGATATTTAAACGTATACTATCCTGCATCTGGTGAGAAATAATGTACATTTCTGTTGCTAAATGCATGCATTCTAGGGAGTAACTACTGACCACTAGATGAGGTGGTGCAGAATAGCTATATTCCCAATCATAGGGTGGTGGGTTTTTTTTTCCTTCGTAGCAGGCTTGCTGCATCCGTTGTATGTGGCACTTGGCCCTGGATTTGGCCTGAGGCCCTTATGTCCAGGCTGCCCACCTGTTAGGACAGGATCCCAGGAGTGAACTAGCCCTGAAGTCACCCCTGGGTTTTGTTCTGAAGGGAGTTGGTTGTCTGGGAACGGAGAATTGGAACGCTGGGAAGGCTGGGAACGGAGAAGGGAATTGGAGAACTGGGAGCGACTGGCACTCCTGCAAAGCTTGTTCAGCACTTGGTCCCCTAGATATAACAGTAGTTTCAAATAAAGATGATAATCTCTTCTGCTACTTCAAGGTTTTTCAGGGAAGGGGATGGAACGTAATCACTGTGTAATTTTCTCCATTGTTATGGAGAGTATAAAAAAGGTCTTTAATGCCCATAGTGTCCTATTTGTATTTATGCAGAATATTTGTTTGGGCATAGCATAATTTCTCTACTACCCCTGAAAAGATAACTGTAATGTCCTCTGTCTATTCATCTCTTGCTAGTGCCTCGCTCAGCTTTCTCTTCTTGTGTGCATGTGACTGAACGGGCTAACAGCCAAGTTTATATTTAGCACTGCAAGAGTCAGCATCTTTTCATGCCTTAATTGCTGTAGTAACAGGAAACCATTTGTATATATCTGCATCGTATAACACATGATGCAGAATTTTTTCTTTGCTGTCAATTTATTAATTGTTTATTCCCATCTGAAATATTAAGGGAACCCAATCGAAGATCAGTGGACACGGTTTTTCAGCTTTGTGTTTTGCTGTATGTACTGAGGTTTTTGCAGTTTTTGTTAAAACCTTGAGAAGAACAGAGGAGGAACAAAGGGGAATGGGGATGTGCCTTATGAGCTTATTCTGTGAATGAACTCGTACATCATAGTCAGAATTTACTCTTTAGGATCCACCTCTGGATACTGAACAAAGCAATAACAGACATCTCATTTCTAGGCTCCAATCCCGAATT
Organism: Ciconia boyciana; assembly: GCF_034638445.1. Classification (NCBI taxonomy): domain Eukaryota; kingdom Metazoa; phylum Chordata; class Aves; order Ciconiiformes; family Ciconiidae; genus Ciconia; species Ciconia boyciana. The sequence goes on from NC_132935.1 coordinate 12,857,626, forward strand.
TTGGTGATAAAGATCCTCTTATGAACTCATGTGTAAAGGAGTACCTCTTTTTAATAAACACAACAATTGCTTTGGTTTCTTGTTCTGTGCAAGTGGAGCCCTTGCTGCCTCCATGGTGTGTATCTGAATGATTTGCCGAAGTGACCCGGACAGGCTTTTTGGAGGAAACAGATTGATGCATTTGAGACAAAACTCTCCGTAACTTCCAGATGAGACACTAACCTTCAGAGCCTACAATGAGGTTATAATGGATCTAGATTATTAATATTTTTCATATTCCTCCTCCTTACCTTCTTGATAGTCACTGTTAAATCGTTAATCTTAACAATTTGGTCACTGTTTAAAAATCTATAAAACACTGCTCATATTCTTGTCTTAGATTTAACAAGACTCAGCTGTAGCATTTATCTTCCTAGGGTAGCCCTGACCATAGTACCTGTTATCACTGTTATGTGTTTCCTGCCCCTGGATGACAGTAACAGATTTAGCTATAAAATTTTATGGCAGTGTTAGCTGCAATTTGAATAAAACATAATAATATGTGCCTTTAGGCTTGCAAGTTCCCTTGTATGCCAGTTCTTAAATTGATAATTCAAAACCCGGTGATGACAACTTTCTGGTTTTTGATTTGTGTTTGTTTGGTTGTTTGGGTTTTTTTGTTGGTGGTGGTTTTGTTTTTTACCAAGTGTCTGAATAAATGCACCCCCATTACCTGTTAGTCAGTTGGGGTTTTTGTCAGCTAAGAGTAATAATCTTAAAACTAAATTGCAAGTACTATCTTGGTTTAAATTGGCTACAGTTCTCAGAGTTAATTTAACTTGCTGGATTTGGGCCAGGTTGTGGATATTGGTATTATTTGCATTGACAGTTTTGTATTCCTCCCTGGGTTCTATCTATTTAAAAAAAAAAAAGGTAAATGCTTAGTTAGCAAAAAAAGTGATACTGTACATTCAAAAAAGATCAAGAACAGATTTAAGAGGCAGTTAATTTTTTTTTTTTTTCTGCTCCCTAGACTTTGCTAATTCAGGGCTTGTGACCTGTATTGCACTTGAACCTTGGTTTATAACTTCATTTATGGTAATGAATGTCAGTTACAAAACAGCAGTATTCCTTACTCTGCCATTTCATTTTATTCTTTCTGTGATTAGATGAATTCTGGTGTCTTATTCAGCACTATGGCACAGGACGAGCTGGTGAATGGCTGTCGTGACATGCACTACTGGAGTACTTCAGGTTTTTTTCCCAGGCATTTAAACTCTGAACTGTTGTATTTTGTCTGAATTCAGTTCTTGATAGGGGATTTTGAATTTTTGTTTTCCCTCCAGTAAAACAAGCGAAGAGCATGTTACCTTGCAGTACACTCTGAAGATTTTTTTCTTGTTTTTTTGCTGAGCCTTGAAAATTCAATAGTCAGAACAGCTTCCTGTGAATAAATACCCTATTCTGAAATACATTTTGCTATCTAGAGTTTTAAAAGATTGCTTTAAAGATTTTTTTTTGGCTCTCCAAGAGATGTGTTCCCCTTGTGCCTTCATATCTTGCAGAGTTTTAAAGTATGTTATGCTTTAAAGAGGTGGTATTGGAAGTGATTCTGTGAAAAGGTTACTTGCTTTCATGCCACAGTGGTTATCTAACTCTTTCTGATTTAATTCTTTTTTTTTCCTCCCAGTGTCCCAGCTTTAAACTAAGCCTTGGCCTCTGCAAGTAGACCTGAGCTGGTCCAGCCCCCTTCCCCGTAGTGCTCTGTACCTCGCAGTGGCGGAGCGTACTTCAGCTGTCAGTGAAGTCGTCTTTGCGCTTAAAGGCTTGTTTTGGTGCTCTACAGAGGATAGCTTTTTCCTTGAGCCTTGTCCTGCAGGTACCGTGTGACAAGGTCCTGAGCAACCTGGTCTGATTTGGCCTTGCTTTGAGCAGGGTGGGACTAGGTACCCTCTCCAGGCTAGAGATGAGCGTCCTGGCTCAGGCAGAGAGGGTGTCAGGATTGGAGCTTCTGTCTCTGGAGCATGAGTAGGGTTGACCTGCAGTTAGTTATCTGATCTTCTGTCAGACTTCCCCTATCCCTGTCTCATTAATACATGTGATCCCAGATTTTTATTCCCAGATTAATTTTTATTTCAGTGATGAGGGAAGCTGTATGTGAGGCACACTTCCTGATGATTTTAGCAAGACTTTTATAAACCCAAAAGTTCTTATGGATGCGGCAGGAAGATGCTGTTACCTACACAAGAGTTCCCTATGGCTGGACGAGAGCAGTCTCGTCTCCAGAGCGTGGTGCTGCTGTGCTGTTCTTAGGAACCTCTCTTTTAATGTTTGATTGCCCTAGTGTTGTTGAACCACCTTATGTGCCCTGCTTCATAAAATGGGTATTTAACAGGAATCCCTGTCGTGGTTTCATCCTGGCCGGCAACTAAGCCCCACACAGCCACTCACTCGCTCCCCCTGCAGTGGGATGGGGGAGAGGATCAGAAAAGTAAAAGTGAGAAAACTCGTGGGTTGAGATAAAGACAGTTTCATAGGGAAAGCAAAAGCCGCGCACGCAAGCAAAGCAAAAGAAAGAATTACTTCACTCCTTCCCGTCGGCAGGCAGGTGTTCAGCCATCTCCAGGAAAGCAGGGCTCCATCATGCGTAATGGTTACTTGGGAAGACAAACGCCATCACTCCAAACGTACCCCCCTTCCTTCTTCTTCCTCAAGCTTTTATATGCTGAGCATGACATCATATGGTATGGAATAGCCCTTTGGTCAGCTGGGGTCAGCTGTCCTGGCTGTGTCCCCTCCCAGCTTCTTGTGCACCCCCAGCCTACTCGCTGGTGGGGTGGGGTGAGAAGCAGGAAAGGCCTTGACTCTGTGTAAGCACTGCTCAGCAGTAACTGAAACATCCCTGTATGATCAACAGTGTTTAGTGTTTTCAGTACAAATCCAAAACATAGCCCCATACTAGCTACTATGAAGAAAATTAACTCTATCCCAGCCAAAACCAGCACAATCCCACACCACCAAAACAGGTTATGTCAATGACGAAGTAATTTTCGTTTATATTCGATCCCTTGCTGTTTCCCTCTACCTTGCACTAATTCATCTCTCCTCTACCTCCAAGGTAGTGTCCCCCAGCCTCCCTCCTTTTAAAACCAACCCAAGATAGTCCTTGATTTATGCTCTAAAGGAGGAGGTTTATGTCCTTTTTAGTTAATGTGACTTGAAACTCCCATTATTCATAGATGTAAAGGATAGGGGTTTTTTTTTTTCTCCTACCAAACACTTGTCCTCAATTCCTCCTTTTGGTAAAAAGCTTCTGAAATCAATTATGCACTGGTTTTTAGCTTTTTAATAGCTTTCTAGCTACACTGAATAGAGTGTAATTATGTAGACTGCCATGTGCTATCAAACTCAAACATCAGCTGTAGTTAAATCCACAAGATTGATGTTCTGGAGCTTTGTAGTATTGTGTGACAAACCAAATAGTCTTCTATCTTCTGTGTTGGTACCCAAAATGCTTCACTTGGGAATTATCTGAATTAACTGGATATCATAATCAGGGCAAACTATGAAAAGATGTCTTCCTCAGACTTAAATAGAGTGTTTCCTGGAAGTTTATGTAGGCTGTTACAGCTTTTTATCATTAAGTCCTTGTATATGGAGAACTAAACTTGAAGAATAGATGGTACTTCAGTGGGGATGGTTTCAGTGGCAGTGTCACATGAAGCCAAGGAACCACGCTGGTCGGTGTGAGAGCTTCCCGTTGGAGCAGAAAGCTGTGGAGGGCAGCACAGTGACCTTCTGTGCTTGAGCTCGTAGTTTGGGGTTTTCATTCTCTCCCTGGCATCCAGCAGGATGGAGCAAAAGGAGGTTAGGAAAGCTGCATCAGGAACATGACAGTGCTGGCTTAGGTTGCCTGGCCACCCCCAGGGCATCTAGAGCTTTTGGAAACTATGGCCTCAGTTAATCTCTTTGGTTCAAAGTGGCTTTGATTTTCCCCAGTGTTGTATGAATTTGCTGTGTCTGAGAAAAGCTGCTGAAAGGGCAGTACTGGTATATATAGACAGCGCTCTCTTTTTCCATGCTTCTGTAAAAGCTTTGCTTAACCTGCAAGGATGGAGGGAGACCACATGCAGACAAGTGCAGGAGAAGTTTGTATTGGGAAAATAGGTCCCACCCTTCCTGAACACAAGCTGAAAATTTTGGTCTGACATTTTCTGGCTGTCAGGTACCAGTGATGCCTGCAGCTTTGGAAGATTGGCTCTTGCAGGGCTCCCCTCTGTTTACCATGGGATGTTCTTTTGTTCCTCCTCCAGCCTGAGGTTTGAATCTGTGAATTCCTTAGCATTTTCTAGGGAAAATGAATGATCTTTATTTCTGTAGTATTTGGGCTGTACTTCTTCCACTTGCACGATGAGTACAACTGATGTTTATAGAGCTTAGGTAGTTTATCTATCGGGCAGAGGGAAGAAGCAGCTCTTCAGTAACTGCTAAAGCTTGAAAAGGGGTCTTATGCTCAATATCCACATTTAAAAATAAAAACAACAAACAACAAAAGCCTAAAAAAGTAGCTTGTTTTCTTTCCCTTGCCCCTATGAAATGGGTAGCTGTTGCTGCTGCCTTCTGTGCATCACCTCTAATAGACTGCATTAGCTTCCTACAGAGTACCCTGTCAGGCTCAGGAGTTGATGTCCTTGTCCTTCCAAGCTCTTAATGGTTTGATGCCAGGTAAAACATGCACCAAATGACCAAACTTGATCTGCTGTTACTGAAATCAGTGGTCTCTAATGTTGTCGTAGTATTTTTCTTTTATTCTCACATTAGTTGTTAAAAGGTGCCTTCCGTCAGGAACAGAAATGGTAGGGAGTTTTTTGCAGACTGTCTCTGGAGGAAAGAAGGTTGTCTGATGCATGCTTAGAGGACCTCTAAAAACAAATAATAAACTACAATTCCCTTTAGATGTCCTGGTTTTTCTAATTTTAGTGTGTTTTTTCTAATTTTTAGTAATAAAGATGGCTGTCGGGCTGCTTCTAACGTATGCTGTTACTTTGCATAATCACTATACTAGTTTAATCTTGTAATATTATTCTAAGACTTTGTGGCTTTTAATATCATGTTATCTTTTGTAAAAATAATAAAAATGTAGATGTGAAGCATTTTTCAAATTTTAAAGCTGTTAAATAACATAACTGCTCTTTTGCCTGCTAGTAGTTTGATAAACGCTTTGTAATATAATAAACTGAATGTGTGATGAACTAGCTAACTTTCTCATTTCATTTTGACTTCTCTAGAGAAGTTGGAGGTTGCACCACCATCTCCAGGACAACTGAAACATGGTAAAAGAAGAATGTTTGTTGAATGTGGTTCAGTACGTGTGCAGTCTGTCTTTAAATTGCTTCATCTTTCTCCTGCAAGTGCTGGTCTGTCCTCATCCCTGTCGTATGGAGTAACAGAAAACCAAAGCAAGCACCAACAGTCACCCTGCCTTCTTTATTTTATAACACCTCAGCTGGAGAATGTGCACCATTCAGTGAAAGTAGGACAGAAAGCCCAAATGAGACTGCACTGTTCAAAGCCAGCAGCAAACATTGTTTTTGTCAGCCGAGCAGTGTTGATGCTGCAGTACCTTGTGGGGGTTTTTGTGTTTAAGCTTAAAACTATTGACTTGCTTCTTGTCACATATACTTTAAATGGACTGAGAAGTGGGATAAAATTGCAGAGAAATTGGAAATAGATTTGGTATTCTTTATAATGCCATGGTCATTCAAATTCTGATTTAGTTTCCAAATCAGTATATTTTTGTGTTTTTAAACTCTGTCAGTGAGCAAATGTATTTAGTTGAACATTTTCCTATTCTAGGTATCTACACTTATTTTTCTTTTTTTTGCTTGGTCCCTGGGGTTCTGTTTACTCCATGGATTCCAAAATTCTGTCAACTTTGGTAAGAATTTGAGCTCCCTTTGTAGCTCCAGAGTGTGGTGCACACATTTTGCAAATACTAGGCATCTTTGTGTGCTTTTTTGATATTTAAGTTTTTGGGGTTTTTGTCCTGTGGTGGTTTAAACAATAATAATAATTTGGAAAATTTCATATGTTCTGTGCTTTAGTCTTTTACCTGTGCATTTAAGAAGGTATGTGTGTTCTTACAAAGTAGTTACGGAAGTCCAAACATGTTCTAGTACCTGAGCATGAAAGATCTCTTGAATGTGGCTTTGTTGTTTTATATGATCGTGGATTCATGCCGTCTGTGAGAGGTAAACCCAAAAGGGACTCATACCAGTCTCTTTTGACATGACTGTGAGGTCCATGCACTCTTCTTTCTTCGCTCTTCATATGTTTGCATCTCTAAGTTTATAAAATATAGGAATTATTGGTCCCATCTGAAGTGGGGAAAAAACCCTAAATAGCTGATGTGTTTTAAATGTTTGAAAAAAATGAAAAGTTCTGACTTTCTAAGCTGTGTTTTTACTCCTGCAGTCTGTCCTCAGTGCTGTATTTAGTCTTATGATGCTAGTACCTTGAAACTCAGCTGGAGGCAATGCTGTGCAAATTCAGTCCTATCTCCATCAGAAGCTTACAAGCTAAAACTTGAGAGCGAAAATGGAGCAGGACAAAAAGGAATGATACAGTAGCACTTTGCTTGTTGTTAGAAATTATTCAGACCAGCATGTTCCAAGTTCCTGCAATAGAAAATATTTCAAATAGGGTTTACTTGGAGTTTCAGGAGGGAAAAGAAAAAAATGCATGGAACAAAAAGTGGAGCTTGATTTCTTAAATAACATATTGAGGAACAGCTTCAAGTCTAACTTGTCCTCCTCATAGTGCCCAAACAAAATTGAGATACAGAAGTTTGGGTTGAGTAGTGAGATAATGCTGTATGACACACTAGTGAAAACCACCTTAGCATTTGCATATTTAGCTGAAGGAGTTTTGATAAGAATTGCCTAGCTCCAGGCAATACTTTTAAAATATGAATTTTTAGGAATGTGTGAAGAAGATAGAGCTCTTGCACAGGAATAGAGAGGGACTTGCAGAGGAAGGGGCTTTATTTTGAGCAAGAGAAGAATGCAGGGGAGTCTGGTGAGACAGTTTGGCAATCTTCAGTGGTACTGCAACATTGGTTGGAAGGACTGTAAATAGTATCAAAGTTTGTGTAGGTTTAAATATTTCTCTTATGCAGTAGTAGGCATAAGTGGCTTCCATCCAGAATTGTACAGGTATTTGCAAAGAGTAAGTTGATTTAACTGGTTCTTCGCAAGCCGTTAGCTACACCTATGTGTAGCAAAGGGTTTTACCAAACCTACCAGAAATAGAAAGGTCACTAATAGAAGTAGTAGGAAAGGGATTTTGTGTATGTTGTCTTTTTTTTCTCTGAAAGGCAGTATTAGACTGACATTTCAGTAGTTCGTGTGAACTAGTGAACTCTCTTATAAATATCTATTTTCTCTTTGTTACTTATTTCTTTTAGTGTTCTTCCACAATGCATTACCTTTTGTAGGGTTTGGATTTTTGGATAACGCAATTATGATTGCTGCGGTAAGTTTATTATTTAATTCCTTGATCAAGTCAGTAAGATTCATATTGTTCAAGTACTAAATGAGTAAATGAGAGCTTCAGGAAGACTGTAGTCCCTCTGTATCAACTCACTAATTTCTGTTTTAATTTTTCTGGTTTAAAGAAAATGTCCATGCTCTATGCAGCCTTTGCAGAATGCAAAGGAGTGTTGTTCCTTCTGAAGGGCAGTATTGTAACTGATTTTACTGAATTGAGAAGAGGCTTGCCTTTTTTTTTTCTCTCCTAATTTGTGCTGTAAGAGACATTTATGATCATGTAGTCAATACATTTTTTTTGTACCGACTGATGATAATGTGATTATAATGTGTTGATGAATAGGTCTTCAGGGTTTTTACTGATGTGTTCCTTTGTTCTGAGTGATGCAGGCAATGTTAGTGCTGATGCTGATTTGTACTGATGTAGCCTGGCATTCTGAGTTACTCTGTTGAGATATTTTCCTGTTCATTTGGAAGATGAAATGGGCTAGTGGACCAAGAAGATGGATAAAGACCAAAGAATACTGTTCCTTGTGTAGAATTATCTTTGACAGTGTGATCTTGATAATGGGATAATTCAGGTGGGAAGGGACTGCAGGACCCACTAGGTCTCTGGTCTTGCTCCTGCTCAGGACCTTCTCAGGGTCTCTAGTCTAACCTCCTGCTCAATGCAGGGTTAGCTGTAAGGTCAGATGAAGTTGTTCATGGTTTTATCCTGTGGGTCTTGAGAAGATCCAAGGGCAGAGACTGCAGAGCCTGTCTGGGCAACCTGTTCCAATGGTCAACTGTCTTCACAGTGGAAAACATTTTCCTATATCCAACTGGAACATATCTTGTTTTAATTCATGCACGTCGTCTCTCATCTTTGGACCATGTACTTCTGTTTCATCGTGCAGTTCACTGTGATTTTGTTTCTTCAACTAAAAAAGTAAGGAGCTACAATACTGTGTTTTATTTGTTTGCTCAGTATTTGTAGAAGTTTGTGTTCAGAGCTCTGCATTTAGCTAAGAATTACGGTGGGGAAAACGGCATGCAGAGATAGGGTTTTGTCCATTAGGTGGCCGTTATGAAACATATGAAATACTAAAAGAATATCGGAAGTAGGCTCTGGTCCTAGGGGGAAACACAGATGCCAGGAAGGGCAGGAGCTGCGCAGATCTAGTAGAAGTAAAGTCCATTTCTCTTTTCAATCTTAACATAAACAAGCAGTAAGCAATACTTTTGCCAGTTGAATCAATGTAATCTATTTTAACTCCAAATCCCTCAAATAATGAGAAAACTCTTATTTTTCAGGGAACCCAAATAGAGTTGTCAATTGGAGTTGTCCTAGGAATTTCAACTATGGCAGGCAAGTAATAAAAATGCAGTATGTGTAGACTAATATGGCACATTCCTATATTTTAGGCTGAAAGTGGGTCACAGGGCTGGAAATGGTTCTTCCTTGGTCTTGCAGCTGCCTTTCCTAATAAAGAAACAACCTATGGTTGAAGCAAGGACATACTCCGTTTGCAGAAATGGAATTTCAGTTCAAATAGCTTTTAAAATGCTTGTTGTTAGTTTTAATCTGAAAGTTCAAATCCCAGGTCATGTAGGAAAGTGTATTTGCATTTCTGTAATAACTGCTCTGAATTCCTGAGGGTCTGATATTTATGTATGTGTGTATATGTATTTGTAAGTTGCTGTTTGCCTCCAGTGCTAAGTGAAGATCAGTGTTGGTGTCCTTTTACTGTGTTGGCCGGTGTTCTTGGTGGCTTCTCTGCCTCTGTGTGATACCACGGGAAGGCCAAGCAGCCACCCTGCTCCTGCACTGGGCCAAAACTGATAAGCTCTGCTTGGCAGCTTTGGTGCCTCTGCAATGTCAGAGGAAAAAAAAAAACTGCTCATGGATCCACCAACGGCAGGTGCAGCATTGCTCAAAAGCATGCAGATAGCTTAAATGAAAACATATATAGCAGAACAAGTTAATAATTTGGAAATTTGCAGCCCTTTGTTGCAATGCAAGACACATCATGAGCAAGCTTATCTCAGTTAAGATCTGCTGTGAAATAATGTATTTTAAGTGTGTAACTTTATTCAATCATACGTACAGTATTTATTCCTAAACTGACACAGTTCATGGATATGTTGAAATGTTTATCAAAGCTACGTACGTTACTAACAGCTCCTTCTATTTCCAGTGCTCCTGTGCCTCTTCAGGCACTGGAAGGCCTTGCTTGGTGTCCAGTGTTAGCTGTATGAAACTGGCAACCGTGCATGGTTGTTTTTAACTCTGATCTGAGAAGTTGTTACATTGATTTCCAGGTGTCAGTATTGTCTTTTTGTATTTGTCAAGTTTTCTTCATATAAGTTGAGAAAAATAGTTGCACTTCCTATTATTGTTAGTCTGCTGCTGTTATTATGAACTGTAATAAGGTCAGAAGAAAAACTTACTTCTAGTAAAAAGTAAAGTAGTAAGTAACTTCTGATATTTTATGCTATATATACTGAGAAGAGTGAGGGTCACTGGGCAGGGGAGGGAGGGGAGCTGGTTGGTTTTGTTTGTAATTAAAATAATACTTTGCCATCTTCTCACCTTCTCTTCACTCTTCCTCCCTCCAGCTGCAGCTTTGGGAAACCTTGTTTCAGATTTAGCTGGACTGGGGTATGTCTGAACTTGTATTAAGAATGTTTTTTGGTTTTTTTTTCCTCTCTTGCAAAACACTATTGGTGCTACTGAACTAAAACATAACAAACTGCTGAAATTGCTGTATTTTTTTTTCCTAGCTCTTGAATTTTGCTTCAGTAAACTACATGTCTGTAGACATGTATTCTGTCCTTGCTAAGAAAAAGTTGGAATATTAGGTGGTTCTTGTCGAGTTTAAAACTTCAGTGCCATAGTTCTGAAACAGAATAACTCTCCTGCTATTACAGTATTGTATATTTTAAGTGATAAAATTGGGATTGACGTTTAACTTGATTCAATGTAGTCTGTAGGTAATGCTTGCTTTTAAGGAAGTATTAGAACTTTTTCTACAGAAAGTGCGTTCATTAAAATACAAAATGGAAAAATAAATTTTTTGTGATATAATGTATTGCTGTGATAGAATATACCTAATATACCTCCTCAGATTCTTATGCCTAGATCTTGAAGACATTTCCTTGTCCTCAGATAAAACAACTAAATATCTGAAATGTCTTCAGATCTAGGCATACTTATTTCTGATATAAACAGATGCAGCTGACTTTTTAATTTTTAAAGGAAATTTCTGAGTAATTGCTGAAAGTAAAGCTGTGTTATGCCTCTTTTTTCCTACTTTCCCTCTAATTTTTTTCTCTGCAAATAAGAAGGCTTATTACTAACTTGTGTGTGTGTAACCTTTCTTCCAGTAAAGGTTACTTACTGCAAAAATACAATAACATTCACACCAGTTGTGTTTTAATGCATGAAGTTTTTCTGGAAATATTGCATATTAAATCAGTGAGAAAATTAGTTAACTTACATTGCAGAATGTGACCATCATAAGTCCGAACACTTTCCCATATTTACCTCTCCATGGCTTTAGCAGTATGCTGAAGGAAAAGCTATTCATTTTAAGTTCAGCGCTTCAAACATTTCAAAATCCTCACCAGAAGATAGTGTCAGATACAAAATTGTTTGTTCTTGTTTTCTTGTTCTTCCAGTCTTGCAGGTTATGTAGAAGCTTTAGCTTCACGACTGGGTCTGTCAATCCCTGATCTGACACCCAAACAAGCTGATATGTGGCAAACGCGTCTCAGTGCACACTTGGTGAGTATCCTGTAGGTAGGCATTGTTTGTGTGGAGCTTTTTTTTGTGTAAACTAATACGTGATAAATCCTTTTTGTCACTTTTGCCATTAAATACTTAACGACCACCAACATTTGCACATTTCCTGGAAGGTTTAGTTATGAGCCTATGTCAGGGAGCATGATGAGACTGGATTGGCTTGGGCTTGGGTGGTTTTTTGTATGCAACAAGCCATGGGTGACTAGTAACATGGGTAGTCTCTGCAATGACTTCATGTATGCTATGCAGATACCTGGATTGAGCTCTGGCTACTGTGATAAGATAGTTTATTTGAAAGTTATGACCCCTTAGTAGTTTACTCCTATACAATTTTTGTCAAGTGCTTGCTATTCATATACCTGTGCTAGTATGTATTCATTTCTAATATTCTATAATTAGCTTGGATATGAAATTAGCTTTCCCCTGGGTAAACTCTTAGCATTTGAGTAATATTCACTGCCTGGGTTTACAGTTAAGGAGCACTCATCTTGCAGATTCATTTTCAGGATGATTACTTAATTAACATTTAAACATTTGAAGCAGTCCCACTTCAGCAATGAGAGCGTTAGTTTATTTTGATTAAAGAAACAGATTATAAGAAACAGAGTAAAGAAACAGATATTTCCTTTACTTTGCCAGAATGAACCTTCATGGGGAAAAATATCTTTGCAGGTTTAAGGGAAGAGAAATAACACTTGCTGAGGAAAAGTTAGGGGAGAAAAGTCTGCTTTTAGCAGTGATAGATCAAAGTGTTGAGCGGGGAAAGAATTGGCATGCAGTCAGTGGGCTGCCCTCTAGTCTGTCCAACATAAGAGTTTTCTCGGTGGAAGCTGAGTCTGTGGCAAAAGCTTGTCACTGCACTGCAGTTCATTCACAGCACTTTTCTGTGAAAAGACTTCTGAGCATCTTAGCCTCTATGCTAGCATTTTTTTCTTTTTTACCTGCTGTCTCAAGTTTCTCAACACTGTCCACCTACTGCTGGTGATGTGGTTTGGATGTTGCCTTTCCTATTTCTTTCCTTTCTTGTTAACTTCTACATTTAGGTCAATTGTGAAATCTTTTCCAATCTTTTATTTTTTTTTTGTCTTTACCTTGTGCCTTTGCAAATTGCCATGTTTCCAAGGAATTCCTCATTCCTGACCTTGATGATAATTTGCATTACCAGATGCAAGCAGATACATTTATAAGCGCACCTAAAATGTGGTTTGGTGTTCTTTTGTTTGGGTTTTTTGTTGTTGTTTTTTCTCCATCCCTGTCTTCCTGGCCATCCTACTAATCCTTTGAATCTCTGTCTCCTCCCTTACTACCTCTGCAGCTCTTCATGAGTCATTCCTCTCCTCTTTATTCAGAATTGTCTTTTGTCACAGCACACGCTGTTTCTAACCTTGTCATATCTGTGTCTCTCTCATAGATTGTGTTTCTAGTCTGCATGCTAAGAAAATGTGGCTCCCAACCAAAAGCTGTTTTCCTGGTTGTGTTGGTACTACACAGCAAATGAGTAACAACTGATCAATGAGAAACTTAATTTTTTTCCCCCTTTCTCTAGGGTAAAGCTATTGGAGTGACCATTGGCTGCATTTTAGGAATGTTTCCTTTGTTGTTCTTTGGCGATGAGGAAGAAAAACTGGAAGAAAAAAATTAACCTTTTTACAAGACGTATACAAATATAAACTACTGTACCTCAATTATTCAATTACACTGTCAATATTTAGGAATTAACAGACAGTAAAAAATGTATAGACTTGGGAACAAAACCTTCAGCATGTCGTTTTATGGAAACACTAATTTATTGTGGCTTTGTTGTGTTCAGTACTTCTTTTTATAAGATATCATCTAACTTTTTATTTAATTGTAAATTTTTGAAGTGTTTTCACTTACGGCAACTGATGTTTACCACTTTCCCCTTTGACCTTATTCTTTAATGGATTATTACTTTAATAATCCACCATGGATGACAGTATCACTCTTGAGTTGCTTAACAGTTGTAATTGCATGACAAAAATTTTGCTACTGTTCATCAGGTCCTTCAATGCAGATTATTAAGGAGGTCAGTGATGAGTAATTTGAAGTCCCTCACTTTGCAAGGTGACTGGTTGCCCCCTCACCAGCCATCGTTTTGCACAGCCTTTAGATTAGATATTTCAGCAATGCATGACAGTCTAGTTTGCATTTTTTCACAGTTCTGACTAAGTGTTTCTGAATTGTCTTCCGAGATGATCATTTTAATGCTTTGACATGGTAAGTTTTTCCAGTGTAGGCTCTTTACCAAGTCCATTTTTTTAGTGGTGTTTTAACACCTTCTGTACTCCCATATTCATGCCTTTTTTTTTTCCTTTGTAAACAATATTTTGAGAATTGAGTTGAGAGATCCTTAAATTTGTCTTCCTGAGTTTTGAGTGTGGTATTAAAGAATTCAGACCAACTGTTTCAAAAACCACAAACAACTTTTTTTATTGTTCTGCTTAAAACAAGGTGTGAATAGTTGATTGGGTGGACAAGGCCGAGGAACACTTCAGGGTATGAATGAGTGCTGGCATTGCAAGTTTGTAATGGGTGGTTCAGTTGAAACAATGAAGTGTACTGTCAGTCTGGATTAGAGGACCTGATTTGCAGATTATAACTTTGTATTTAAGATTAAGCCTTTGCTACTTTTTTTTTTGCTGTGAGACAATTAGTAAAAAAAACAAACAACAAAAAAAGGAGACTTGAGGCCTTTTTCCTTTTTTGCCTTTTATTTTTGCAGTCTTACTTGGTGTATTATAGATCTGACAGTGCAGTTACGTGTAACTGTGCTTTTTTATATGGTCATGAATAAATTGATTACAACTATTGAATATTCATAATATTTCAGGATTTTACTTGCCAATAGCATAGTGCTAAACTGATAACTGTTGATTAGAGGAGAGGGTTTCTTACTTGTTTGAATACCATTTGGAAAAGACACTAAAAAGAGGCACAGCCAGGGCACTTTGAAAGTTTTATTGCTGGAATTGTTAGCACTTCTGAAACCTAGAAAGAAATGTTTAAAAAAAAAACCCAAAATTAAGTCCCCTGATTACTTTTATTTGCTATAGGAAAAGTCTTATTGTAAGATGTACGTTTTACAGAGCTCATTGCTTATCTCTTGGTCATAAATCTGACTTCTCTGTTCTCATTTCTAGAAGCCCTTTAACAGCGGTACTGAAACTTTGACATCAACCTTTAATGAAGGTGACAGTGTTGTGTCTGTTTTTTGAAAAGCAGATTTTGAAAACTTGCAGTGAGTTGTCCTAGTAGCATGTACTATACTTTGTACATTAAACCATGAGAATCTGGACCAAACTGTAAAACTGAAAGAAATCTCACCCAGGCATAGAACACAAATGCAGAAGAGTTTTGGTTTGCATTTTCAAAGTTGGAAGCTTTATTTAAAAAAAACAAAAAACAACAACAAAAACCCACAACAAACAAACAACCAAAAAAACCCTCCAACCACCCCCACCCCACACCCTCCCCAAAAAACCCCAATCCTGCTAGAACATTATGCGTTCTTTCCCCAACAGTTTGCTGCTGGTTTACAGTACTTCAGTGATCAGGTTTTTTTAGTCATCCACACATTTGTCTTGCCTTAAACTCTAACTTTTCTTCCTCTGCATGTACTTTTGTTTCTGCTATGTTTCTATACAAAGCTGTAAGTATTTCCCATGTGTTCTTTTTTTTAAACTGAAGTATACATCAAAACAATTGTGTAGCTTTTTTTGTAGCTGTTTTTACAGTAATTCCAACACTGTTTCCTATTATGATACTGGCATCTTCACTGGAATCTTCCAGCAGTGGCCAAATCTCTGTTCTTTGCCGTTGTACCAACTGGAACACAGTTTTTGTCACTTTTTTAGAGCTGATGAGAACAATCAGAAGGCTGTGTCAGCTGTCATAGTAGTGTTCATTTTATAATGGCAATAGGAAAGACAGTGTACTATTGTTAATTAGCTTGTGCATGTAAATTCAGTATGTTTTGTTGCTGTATGTCAAACTATTGTACTGCAACCAATGCTTTTATCGAGAAGTAATGAACTAAAATATCTTCAAAGAAATTAATCATGTGTCGTCTTGTTAAACTATTTAGCTGACCACAAAAATGTGGAGGGCAAGTGACACATGGTAAGAAATCTTGGGTGTTTCAGGCTATTGTCTGATACTGTAATTAAGAAGGTGACTTCTGGGGTTTCAATATTTGACAAACGTGAAGAAATAACTTGTGATTTGAGAGGAATAGTGGCTCTGCTGGAGGCTGAGAGAAAGTGCTTGTTGGGGCCAAGCTGCCGTCCTGAGTACAGTAGGGGTAGCTTGCTTTGCCTGCAGGATCCACTCTTGTGTGGATGTGGTACTGCTTTGTGTGGAAGGGAAGATCTGTGCCTGATCTGTACCCTGTCTCCTCACAAGGAGGGTGGGTTTTTCTGGGGTATATGGATGAAAGTAATCCCTGATGCTCTGATCACACTTCTTAAAACACTTAACTGAGAAGACAGAGCACTAACAAAACACTCCTCTTTGTTTTCTGTTTTCTCCCTCCTCGATAAAAGGAAAAACAAACACTACAGGCTTATTCAGAGACTTCAGTATTGCTCCATTTTTTTTATTCAGTCAGTTTGTCCTGTGTTAACAGGAATTTTTCACGTTAAAGGGCTGGTAGACCTGAAATTGTGTTTATTTTAAAATGCTGTCTTTTATTGTAACTTAAAATATAAATGTATTTTTGACTGTATGTTATCTCTAGGGACAAAGAACATGCATCTGATGATAAGGTTACCCAAATCTTCTCGCCAATATTTTCTCATTCATGTACTTTTACATAAATTATTTGAGTTCAGACAACATATTTTGTATTGTCTTTAATTAAATTTTTGAATTTTCCGTAAACTTTTGTACTACAGCAAAGCTGTTCTGTGTTTCTTTATTAGACCAGATGCTGGAGGGGAAATGTTAATAATATCCTGTGGGTATTCAGCCTCAGTTATACAAAACAGGAATTTGCTATTTAAGTTATAAGCAGGTGGTCCTTTGTCACTGTTGTAGGAGATACCACCGTGGAGTGGTACTTCTGTCTCTTCATGCTTGGAAGAGAGCAATTTAAACAATTAAAATGTTTGCATGGTAAACTGGTGGCATTTGTGATTAATATTAGTCAGAAGTCCACTTGCACTTGAACTTCTGGAATTAACTGAGTTTTTGTATGCAAACTAAGCCTTTTTGAACTTTCCTGGACTTTGGAGCTCTTCGCTTTTTTTCACTCCTTGGTCAGTCCCTTTGGATGTCTGTGCATGAAGAAGTGCTGTGAGTATAACATCTGTACTGGAAGGACAGTCTCATCTCATTTTGACAACCTGTATAGGTTGGCTGTTATTTTACTCTATTCTGATTGCATTGTGTACTAGAACTCTTCATTGATGTTGTTCAGAGAGTCTATCACACTTCTAGCCAACATGTTTCCCTCTTCTCTATCTGATGTTTTACATGGTCTAGTGACAAGCTGGCAGAGCGGTGGTGTATAAACTAAAGACCTTAATAAAGTATTGAGGAATGATCATCATGCTCTGGAAGTCTTATGCCTCTGGAATTTTTTTAACTTAAAATATTAAGAAAATAGCTAGAGCTACTCCAGGTTGCAGTTAATGCTCTCATAACACAAATTCAAGCTCCTGTTTTACAGTCTTTATTTAACGTTTGTTAAGGCTTTTACGCTTGTCTCAGTGTTCAGGACTCTTGGCATCCAGAGTGTTGCTTCAAAATAATATTGGGGCAGGGGGGAGGCAGGGTTTTGGGATTTAAAATCCAGCCAAGATAAATGCAGAAAGATTTTTTTTGTTTTGTTTTGGAAGACTACCTCCCCCAATCAAAACAAACCCCAGCTTCTAGAGAGACCTGTGAGCTTTCCCCCCTTCTCCCCCAAGAGGCTGTAGTCACTAGGATTTGAGCAGGGCAGTCTTTGAGTCCGTAGGTATGTAAGCAACTGGCTTAAATAATGATGCAGCTATGAATGCTACTCCACAGTCTCACGAGTTGCTCCTTCTGTGTATGTGTGCAAAGGCTAAGTTGCTGTGAAATACCAAAACTGCGACTAAACCTGATGCATTTTGTGTCCATTTTGTGTTCTGTTCTTGATAACTGTGCTTATCAGAGTGTCTTATTTATATATCTTTGATTATGAAAAGGGTCCTTATGCTTTTGCCTAGAGGGTTTAAGCCTTTCCAAGCCTGTAAGTATTGATATTATCTATCAGTAAATAGATTATTTTGCAATGGATGATGAAGTGTACAGAATGGGACCATTCACTGGTTAGAAAACACATGTCCAAAGAGTAAGATTTGCTGCATTGGACCTACAGCTGCCATTCCTGTTGGGAAGAGGTTGCCACTGAGCAGGATGGTAGTGCAGTGACACAGAGTGCCGCCTTGTCTTTGCACAGCACTGCTGCTTGGATTTGGCAGGGTGATCTGTTTGCACCGTGGTGATGCTATCTATTTTTGCTGAAAATGGCTTATCTGTTACTTCCATGTAGGAACAAGGAGGAAAGGGAGGAGAATGGGATTCTGCTGGGTCATTTTTCCTACATGGGGATGCATAGAGGATCTATTAAGAGAGAAAAAACTATGATTTGCATTCATGCTACTTCCCTGCTGTTCTCTGTGCCTCAGAGTGCTTTTAACATGCTGGGAGATTGGAAGAAAGAGCTGAGGCTTCCCTCCCCCACAGTGGCTTTTCTGCACATCTCAGCTATTGAGCTGCCAATAATCCCTGCATAGAAGTAACCGTCAAAGGAAAAATGATAGTAAAATACCCCCTTTTGAACACAGGAGTCCTTGAATAGGAAGAGAAGGATTACAGGTGATTTACCTTTGCAATACAACTGCCTAGTTACCAAAAGCCAGTTAGATCTTAAAAAGGAAACAGCCCCTTTTTGTGAAGTTTCAGGTAGGCTTTGATGCAGATCTGCAAGTGACTTTGTGTGGTTTCCCCTGATCAGTTACTTGCCCCATTTTGTGTAGGAACACTGAAGGGTGCTGTTTTCCTTCTACCCACTTCCCCCTATGAGAACACCAAAGCCTCTAAGGGGTGGCAGGACTGGGAGAGAGACTGTGACCGGGGCCATTGCGTGTGGGAAAACATCCCAAGAAGTCATGCTGTGAGAGGCAATCTCATCTTCATTTATAGTCCTACTCAGTTGCCTTGTAAAGGCAGTGAGACGGTTCCTCTGGGAAAAGAAATTATTTTGTTGGATTGTGTGAGTTTATGCCAAGGGTTATTACACTGGCAAACTGAGGAACAGGGCAGTCCCTCATCCAGATAGTAAAAAAAGAGGAGGCCGCCTACATTTGAAACCTTAACATCTCTTAGGATAACCATCTCCTTATCTCTACAGTAGATTAATGCCCTGGCTGTATGTTTTAGCAGATTACAAAGTCCTGGGAAAGCCAAAACACAGTTGCATTTGGTGTTTCTATGGGTCACTCAGATGACATGTGAATGGTTTGAGTACTCATGAAATCAGTCACTTGCAGATATCCTGCAGGCTTCAAGGCTCAGTTTTCATATATGTTAGGGGGATTCCTGAAATGGGATTTCTCTGCCTAAATGTCGACGTCCCATGTTGCAGCTGGGCAACTTCATCTGGGTTACGTATCCTGTGACCCCTTTGTATATGGTAGAAACCAGCACTAGAGAATCTGATGTAGTGCAGGTGTCCAGTTCAGGATGGGATTGGTCATGCTCTGTATGCAGGATGTTACCACCCTACAGCCTCTGCACCGAAAATACAATGTTTATATTAATCCTTATTGTCTTCTATTATTCTCCAAGCCATGGTATTGGAGCGTATTGGAGTTTCGGCCCTATCCTTTGCCCGGAGTTTGCACAGTTTTTGATCGACCTGGCCTGTGCCTTGTTGATTAGTGAAATTGTTCATTGTGCAAGTTAGCTTGTACACGAAATAGCTATCTTGTTGGAAGGAAACTGTTTACTGTTGTAAAGCAAACCTACTTTAATTGCAAGTGGAGCGGCTTGGTAGCAAAGAGGGATGACAGGGAAACAAATGACTTCTTTAGAAACTTTCCAGCAGGGAAGAGCTCCTCCTTTCTGGATGGCTGTTCTCTGTGACACTCTGTGTGGGTAGCAAATTATGACTTTTTTGTTTTCATTTCAGCTGCTGTGACAAACGATGCAAATGTCGCACAGCAGCGGGGCTCTCCATTGTAAATTACTTTGCTTGAAAATTGCAATCTGTTAAACAGATTGGCCAACAAAAAGGAACTTAATAGCATACTTATAACTAACGTGCTGCTAAATTCTGTCAGCTTGATGTTGCTGAAAGTTGGTATAATACAAGGTAGGTCAAGTAAAGGCCAATGGTGTGAAGTAGCAAACAGTGTTACTGACAAATCATGAAGACAATTGTGCCTACAAAAAAATGATGATTTTTGTGAATATTCTGCAGCTGCCCCCTCTCAATGCTGGGTTTGCTTGTGTCTCCTTGAGTCACTTGTGGTTCCGATGCCAGCGTGGGGGGCATATAATAAAATATTGAAGAATATAATTGCAAAAGAAGAGAACATAGGAAATAAACCCCTCATTTCAAAGAAGTACAAACAAATAATTAATTTCATTAAAATATCTGAAAAAATGACAACAGCAGTGTTTCAGTCTAAACCAGTATATTTCATTCTGGCAGTCCCGCTGATGGTTACAAAGCTAGAAGGTTTCTGAGTTCCATCTGATGAAAACCACTTTGGTGCAGGTCCTGTATTGACTTGACTCTGATTTAAACTGAGTCACAGTAAACAGAAATGATGGATTTTGCCTGTTTTATTTCTGAATCAAACTTTTATTTTCCAGTTCAGTAAATTAGGGTGCTCCCTGTATGCGCAATCAGCCTGTGAAAGAGCAAGAGTTGCTGTTTTGTTTTGTGCTTGTCATTGTAAATGATTATTGAGAACAATAGTGTGGGGTTTCTTCCTATATGATAATATAATACTCAGCATATTTTAAAACTATTATCATATGGTTCCTAGCTGGATAAATGCTGTTAAGACAGTGTCACACGTAAACAAACAGTCTTTTTTATCACTCTGAATCTAGAATGGGAAAAGTTGTTAGGATGCACTTTCTTATCCCCCTTAATCAGAGAATCATAGAGTAGTTTGTGTTGGAAGGGACCTTTAAAGGTCGTCTAGTCCAACCCCCCTGCAATGAGCAGGGACATCTTCAACTTGATCACGTTTCTCAGAGCCCCGTCCAACCTGACCTTCAATGTGTCCAGGGATGGGGCATCTACCACCTCTCTGGGCAACCTGTTGCAGTGTTTCACCACCCTTGTAAAAGATTTCTTCCTTATCTCTAGTCTGAATCTACCCTCTTTTAGTTTAAAACCATCACCCCTTGTCCTATCACAACAGGCCCTGGTAAAAAGTCTGTCCCCATCGTTCTTATGAGGAGCAGCTGAGGGAACTGGGGTTGTTTAGCCTGGAGAAAAGGAGGCTCAGGGGAGACCTTATTGGGCTCTACAACTACCTGAAAGACCTGTTGCCAGGAAGCACCAAGTCTTCCCCCGCAGGCTCTGGCACTCCACCAGTGTGTGATCACTGCGGCCCAGGCTGCCTCCAGTCTTGACATCACTAATTAGCTCACTTGCATTGGTGACCATCAGGTCCAGTATCGCATCCCCTCTGGCAGGGCTGTTTATTACCTGGCTTAAGAAGTTATCCTCAGTGCATTCCAGGAGTCTCCTGGATTGCCTACAGCTCGCCGTGCTACTTATCCAGCAGATGTCAGAGTGGTTGAAGTCCCCCAGCAGGACGAGAAGAGTGAGTGCGATGCCTCCTGTAGCAGGAGTAAGAAGGCTTCGTCAATAGGCTCCCCTTGATCGGGCTGCCTGTAGTAGATACCATCCACAAGGTTCCTTTTGTTGTCTCATTCTCTAATTCTTACCCATAAGCTTTCAACCTGCTCATGGCTATTCTTCAGAGACAGCTCTTCACACTCTACCCATTTCTTGATGTAGAGGGCAACACCTCTGCCCCTCCTTCCTTGCCTCTCCCCTCTGAACAGCTTGTAGCCATCAATAGCCACACTCCAGTCATGGGATTTGTCCCACCAAGTTTCAGTAATGGCAACTAGGTCATAGCTTTCTAGCAGCGTGGTGGCTTCCAGTGCCTCCTGTTTGCCCATGCTGCGTGCATTGCTGTAGAGGCACTTCAGCTGGGCTGTCGGCAGTGTCATCTTTTTAGAGGAACACCCCTTAATTCCTTTGAGGTATTTCACTGGTGTTTCCCTGTTGGCTCCTATTACCTCAGGAGCCCTTGGCTCATCTCCGTAAGAGACTTCAAGTGTGCTGCAGTGTACACAGCACGTCTCAGAGCAACAGGCTGAGGGCCCTCGCTAGCACCCTGTCCCTCTAACCTTGGTCTGTCATCCCACAGCTTGTCACAGGCAAGCCTGATATTCTCTCCCTCCCACTTCAAGTCTAGTTTAAAGCTCTGTCAATGAGCCATGCTAGCTTGTTGAGCAAAGACCCTATTCCCCCTTTGAGAAAGGTGAATCCCATCCGATGCCAGCAGGCCTGGTGCTGTGTAGGCCATCCCGTTATCGATAAACCCAAAACTGGTGGTGACACCAGCCACAGAGCCATGTATTAATAGACTGGGTGCGCCTGTTTCTTCAAATGTTGCTGCCTGCAACCATAAGGAGAGAGGAAAAAATCACCTGTGCTCCAGATTCCCTTACCAACCGTCCCAAGGCCCTGAAGTCTCTTTTGATTGCCTTTGGACTATGAATTGTGGCTTCATCACCACACACATGGAAGAGCAATAATGGGTAATTATTGGGAGTCTGTGTTTCACTTTGATTAGGTGATGGCAATTATTAGTGCACTTTATTTATTTATGATTTGGCTATTTCCTTTAAAAGACCTTTCCAGCCACAATGGAAGATACAATGTTAACTACTTGTTCACTGTATGGTTACTATACTGGTTTCATAGGTTTTGTTCGCTTCTTGCTCTTTGAACTAAGCATGCAGCCCTCTGTTGCTTTCTGTTATGGCATTGATCTTGTATATGTCCTGGTGAGGTGGCCCTGAATATTGTGGAAGAGACTTTTTCATATAATCCACCACAAAAATAATCTGGCTTATGTCATCAAGTCACGCAAATCAGGTTAAAAATGTTCTGATGAAAGCCCTTTAAATATAAGTCTCCAAGATACCCTGTGACTCACACACTCTCTGATCTGGTCTAGTCGAGTCATGAATCTCTGTTTCGGTTCCTGTAGGGTTTTTAGGAAGGATTTAGGAAATCATCTGATCCAGCTCTGCGAGTGGATAGATTGGGACTCTGATGCCCACATGCAGTCCGTAAGCCTGGGCATGGCAGCGCAGGAGACGTGGTGTCCACATTGCACCAGTGCCACCACATGCCCTGAGGTTTGCCACGTTGACGGCTCCGATGAGCTCAGGTGAAGTCGACAGCAATTCCTGAGGGGAGCAGAGTCCCTTGTGGGGCGGCACCCATGCCTTGCGCCTGTGAAAGCGGAGACCGGAGGGCGAGTGCAGAGACTTGGAGCCTGGAAGGCTCCTGCTGCCAGGAGGCACCTGTTTAAGACAGAAACGGTCTTCTGCATGACAAGTGACAGGTCGATGTCTTCTGACATACCAGGGTCTGTGTCGTCTGATCTTGGCTACATCTGGAACCATCTTTGACTCAGTACGTGTTGTGGGTTTTGCATATTTTATCTCACATCCTCATCTAATCTTATTCTGGGTAAAGTTTGCTGGTAACTTCCTTTAGATACGTTGGTGATGAGGTGATTGCTTGTATTTCCTCCAGGGTGTAAGAAAATGCAGAGGGAACAGTGGTGGCACAGAGGATTAGAACAAAAGGCGGGAGGGTTTCTGCGTTTTCTCAACATGCTTTTTCTCTTGGCATGGATGCTATAGAGATGTGTAAACATTAGAAAAAATAAAACCCCCACCCTTAGCTGTTGATGCTGCTGTCCATGAATGACTGTTCTGGCTACACTTGCAGTAATGTGTCTGGGATGTTGCAGGCACGGTGATGCCATAGTTCTTTTGCAAACTGTGGTCTATAGCTGTGCTATATTTTGCTTTCAATAGTGTTTTTTCCCCCTAACTTTCCTTTTTAACTGTTCTTCACCTTGCTGCTTTGAATTAGTACTCTGCAGTGTGTCATACTAAGTAACTCCTCCCCATGTTTGGTGTATATGCACACTGAAAAATATTAATATCTTGAAAAGATAACCCTTCTTTTAACTGCTCGTAGTCACTGTTGAAACATACTGCTCTTTTCTGCATATCAGTTCTGCCAGCCCCTTAATCCCATATAATGCTATCCTCTGCAAGTAAATACGCTCCATTTTCCTGTGCTTATAAACACAGGATGGAGTATTTCAGGGATTGCCACAAGATAGCTATAACAATTCGGAAAGTTTTACTGCCATTACTTTTCCTTCCTCCTGATATTATTGTCTGTGCAGTCAAAACTGTCTCAGCCTTCATTACTGCACAAAGCAAATGTTCTTCATTTTCTCTCACCTCTGAATTTCCAACCCTACTGGCTCCTAACACTAAATGATTGTTCCCAATTATTTCTACATGTGCAATTAGATTTTAATTTGTATTAAAAATGTTTACATTTCCTTCTAACCTCTTTGAATCCTTCTTACAGTATCCTGTTACTAGCAGAAGGGTGAGCAATAGTTGAGGGAAAAGTGTATTTTTTTCTTAACATTAATATTTTACTTTCTGTCTTGTAAATGCCAGTTATGTCAAACTGTCATTATTCCTGGCATTACTGACCACCCATGCAAAGAACACCATCAATATTTTTTGCTGTTTTTCTCCAAAATCTTTGTCTCTCTCTTTTTATTTTCTAGCTTTTTTGGGGCATCATTTTCAAGAACTATTAAACGTTCAACCCACAAGAGGAAACTCTCTGGTTTTGCTGATCTTAGAAACAGTGAATCAATTTATAGAAACTGGCAGTTTTGTCACTTAATAATGTTGCTGGAGGAACCTACAGCACATCAGCTTGTCATTCTGTTTGGAGGGTAGGATTTGTCTCACTTACCTGTGGCTCTCTAGAAGTTATATGTACCTCTGAGCCACTCAAGACAGTCAGACAGACATCTCCAGAGGATGCTTGTGTCTCTGCTTCCAAAGAGGAAGCTTAGCTGACTAAATTATGCCCCAAACTTTAGACTTGTGGATGGAGGTGAGGTAAATCCAATGTTGGCACCTCATGGCTTTTGAACTGCATGCAGCTTTCTGGCTCCTCAGGACTGAATCTGGCACTCATGGTACATCATGAGGTGGGCTGTGCAGCTGGGTTGGAAGGTTTGCTGCCCAGTCACCTGAGTCCTGGGAGATGGGACAGCAAAGACCGTTGTACATCTGAGTTACTGCGGTGACCCAGCCCAGTGAAGTCTGCATTTGCAGATTTGTTGAATAACTCCTAGGGCTGTCCCCCATTCATTTCCCTGACTCCTGTGACTCTTGGCTGTATGATGATTTTGATACATGGCTTGTAGGGTCTGGAAGATGAGTGGCTTCTGCAATTGGTGTAAGTGAAGAGAAGAATAATAGTGGTGGATGAGACAATTTATTTTAACATGACCGTGCTTCAAACTTGGAGCAAACTCTAAGTTATAATAAAGTCTTTCACCTTCAGGACTAGATGCTACTAAATTGAAAATAAAGGCATTATTTCTGGTTATGGTGCGGGATTGGCAGACTCATATTTCTGTTGGCAAGCAACAAAAAAGCTGCTGTCCTTCACTGGAAAAAGAGGGAGGCTGTTACATTCTTGGCCTGAAAGAGATATAATGTCTCATCCATACTGGAGATTTGCTTTGATGTCTTAAATCAAGTGACTTTTGGAAAAGCAGCTCAGATTCTTTGCTAAGCTGCTTTTACAGTCTCTAGTTCTCTGTACAGTTTGGGAAACTGGGCCAGAACAGATACTGGTAATGGTGTATCAGGTCTTCGAGGCAGTTTGAAGCAGATTTGGCAGGACTGTATCCAGAACACACTAGTAAATGGAAAATGTGCTAAGACTTCTGTGAAATTCATTGGACAGACAACAGGGCCTCAGTCCAGTGGCTGCTGGTCTGGTTCTCCACCATACAAGAGGCATAGGTTTTATTAGCATGGGGTGGTATTCATAAAGGGCATGCAGTGGATGTCTGGGGAAGTGGGGAGGCCCATTATCCTGGAGCATAAGCCCTGGTTAAATGTGAGACTAAGACGTGGCTGCCACAGGATGAGAACCTTTGTGCACACAAGACATGCCTACCTGGGGCAAGCCTGTGCTGTGTTGAGATCTGTGCTGAGGCCACACCAATTTCTTATTTCTTGGGACTAGCCCTTTAGCTAAAAGTTGATAGAGCCTATGAGATCTGTACATAGATAGAGAGCATCTAACCGTAGATATGGTGCATTCCTGCCCTCTGCAATGATGTAGGCTTCTCATTTGTCAAATTCACTTGGGATTTTAACATCAAAGTACATATGTAAGTACTAAGGGTCCAGTCTGTTGAAGCTGGAATCACTCAGGTGTGGGAAGATACCGTTCAATGTCTCCTTGCAGAAGTGTTCTGGATAGAGGGTTCACGGTATGTGAGGGACAGCACCAACACAGAGTAAGGTATGAGTGTTCCTTTAACCTAGAAGATGAGGACTTTTTCATAGAATCATAGAATGGTTAGGGTTGGAAGGGACCTTTACAGGTCATCTAGTCCAACCCCCCTGCAGTGAGCAGGGACATCTTCAACTCGGTCAGGTTGCTCAGAGCCCCGTCCAACCTGACCTTGAATGTATCCAGGGATGGGGCATCGACCACCTCTCTGGGCAACCTGTTGCAGTGTTTCACCACCCTCGCTGTAAAAAATCTTTTCCTTATATCTAGTCTGAATCTACCCTCTTTTAGCTTAAAACCATTACCCCTTGTCCTATTGCAACAGGCCCTGGTAAAAAGTCTGTCCCCATCTTTCTTATAAGCCCCCTTTAAGTACTGAAAGGCCCCAATAAGGTTTCCCCAGAGCCTTCTCTTCTCCAGGCTGAACAACCCCAACTCCCTCAGCCTTTCTTCATAGGAGAGGTGTTCCATCCCTCTGATCATTTTTGTGGCCCTCCTCTGGACCCGCTCCAACAAGTCCATGTCTTTTTGTGGGCACGTGATCATTTCTAGCAAATGATAATAAAGGCTCATCCTTATGACATGGAAAAGCTGGCTTGCCTGTCACAAGCGTTACAGATCCTGGAATGACATTGAGACCATGGAAAGTTTCCACCCCTGTTGTCCCATAGTGTGTGCTCTGCCCATCTGATACACTCACTCGTCCTCTCATGGCTGCAGACCCCCTTCTGACCTGATGTTTAGCCTGTAGTCATGTGGGTGAAGAAGTCTGCTGGACAAACTCGTTCATTGAGGGAGCTGCTGGCAGACAGTATCAGCGGTGGCAAAGGGTTTGATACCAGCCAGGTCTGGCACCGTGAGAGATCTGGGTTCACATCAGCAAAGGGAGCTGTGATGCTTTTAAAAATCAGTTTGGCACCAGACACAAAACTAACTGTCACTGCAGCACTGTGCTAAGTCCAGCTACTCATACTGAACACTCAGTGCCGTCGGAGGGCAGCCTAAAAATTGTCAGAAGCCCGCATCTGGCAAAACCAGAAAGGGAAATGGAGCCAGTGGGGAAAGGGAGGCAGGATGAAAAGTAGCACTGAAAAGTCATGGCGGTTGAAATGAAATGTAAACTTTTTTAAACAGGGATGTTGTGTATATGTGGGGGATGCCTGCTGCTGTGGAGCTTTACTTAGAGTACAAAGGATGGATGGGTCAAACAGGGAAGTGTGAGAGAAAACAGTCTTTAGGTATTAAAAACTGGGATGATGGGGGGAAAAAGAGATGAGTCAGCAGGATAGAGGGTATGGAAATGAAGGAGGACTGAGAATTAGCTTCTAAGAAATTGAGAGAAAGAAATAAAGAAGAAAAGATGCTTCAAAATCTTATCAAATGAACCAACTATATTAAAACCTTGTTGGGGCGTGTGGTCCTTTATGGATATTAAGGCAGGCAGCAGGAGTACAGGGATGTGCCTTGCCAGTACTCTTTGAGCTCTGACGGTGGGTGTTGCTGTGAAAATCAGAGATGCTTTGGTTGAGGAGCTTGAGAGACTCTATTTTGTTGCTTTGATTAACCTAATTGAAAGGTTGGGATTTTGCACGGCTTTCCTTATGATCTCAGGGGGTTTTTTGCAAATGTTGTATGGCTTATTTGGCAGACTGTTGCACTTTGTTGCATTTCAAAATGGAAATTGAATAAACTGAGAAAAAAAAATCTGTATAGCTCAATAGCAG
Organism: Ciconia boyciana; assembly: GCF_034638445.1. Taxonomy (NCBI): domain Eukaryota; kingdom Metazoa; phylum Chordata; class Aves; order Ciconiiformes; family Ciconiidae; genus Ciconia; species Ciconia boyciana. The sequence goes on from NC_132935.1 coordinate 12,885,340, forward strand.
TTGGAAGTCAAGAAATTTCCCTTTCAAGTGGCTACAAATGAAGCCGTCTTCTTTAACATGCATATTTCAGAACACATACTTAATCTTCATTGTTAATCTTAACATGGATGATGGATTTCAGTCAAGAGGCAACAAGGTTAAGTCAGCATATGAATGGCTGTGGTATATTCCTTTCACCAAAGAGCACATTTATCTTGATGACATCTCTGTTGGAGCTCCAGCAAATTTACTTTACGGGGGAGATATGGGGAGGAATAGCTACTCACCTGACTGTTCATAATACAAACCTCACTCTGATGTTATATTAGTTCTTCTTAAGCAAAGCATGAACGTGTATTGTTATAGATGAGCGTATGAACTGAATCACGATTCAAGGATCATCTTTATTTGAACTTTAAAATAACATAATTTATCCTGTGGTACATGTGTGTCATTTCTCAATAATTTTAACTGAATTTGGATAGCCTTCTACAGAGATGATGGGCTCAGTGAATAAGCGGAGGGTGATGGATGTTGTTTATCCTGCCTTTAGCAAGTGGACAGTGAGGTGCACTGAAAACTGCTTGAATGTCTGGACCCAGAGCCATGTCCAACTGACGGCCAGTCACTAGTGGTGACCCAGGGCTTGATATGGGGGTCAGTACTGTTTAACCTCTTAATTAATGACCTGGATGATTGGGTGGAGTGCTCTGTCAGCATGTTTGCAGATGATATGAAACTGTGAGGAGTGGCTGACACACCAGTGGGTTGTGCTGCCATGCAGAAGGACCTGGACAGGCTGGAGAAATGTGCTGCCAGGAGCCTCATGGAGTCCAACAAAGGGATATGCCAAATGCTGCCCGTGGGCAGGAGTAGCCCCATGTACCAGTACAGGTACCCCATGTACAGGCTGGACCAACCCCAGAAAGGGCCCTGGGGGTCCTGGTGGACACCAAGATGACAATGAGCCAGCAATGTGCCCTTGCACCAAAGGTGGCCACCAGTGTCCTGGGCTATATTAGGCAGGGCATTGCCAGCAGGTCAAGGGAGGTGATCCTTCCCCTCTGGTCAGCCCTGGTGAGACACGTCTGGGTGCTGTGTCCAGACCTGGGCTCCTCAGTACAGGAGAGACATGGACATACTGGAGCAAGTCCAGTAAAAGGCCACAAAGATGGTTAAGGAACTGGAGCATCTGTCATATGAGAAAAGGCTTGAGAGAGCTGGGATTATTCAGCTGGGAGAAGGGAAGGCTGAGGGGGACCTTACCCATGTGTGAATATTTGACTTGGGGGGAGTAAAGAAGACAGAGCCAGATGGTTCTCAGTGGTTCCCAGTGTTGGGACAGGAAATTCCATTTAAACAGAAAAAACCCGCAACATTTTATTGTGAGAGTGCTCAAACACTGGAGCAGGTTGCCCAGAGAAGTTGTGGAGTCTCCATTCTTGGAGATATTGAAAACCTGACTGGACGCAGCTCTGAGCAACATGCTGTAGGTGACCCTGCTTTGAGCAAGGGGTTGGACTAGGCCATCTCTAGAGGTCCCTTCCCACCTCAGCCATCATGTGATTCTGTGGGCAGGGTATATTTTTGTCATCCTGTGAAAAAAAATTCTTCACTGGAATGAAACTGCAATTGTTCAGAGGGTTTTGGTGAAAAATAAGAGAAAACAAGCACTATGTAGCTAAAAGTTCATTGGTAGTTAGAACTTGAAAACATCGCTATGGTCAAGTCCATGTTTTACCTCTTACAGGATTCTCAGTTCTTCTCAGAGAAGGAAGGATATGTGTTTTGAATTACACTGGGAGGGTTTTGGTGGTTGAAGCCTGGTTTGGAAAAAGTGCCTTTGAATTTCCTAGCGGGAAGAAGCTCCTGCAAATAGCATACCACGTACATGGTGTTACCTTTGTGTACGACATGCTACAGCTGGGGGGGTTCCTAGAAGAGCTTGTCCACTTCTGTGCCTCCTGCCAGCAGTAAGCACAATCACAATCTCTATTGCTTTTTAAATGCATTTCTGGTTTGTTGCTTATTTCTGTCTCTCTTCCCGTTTTGTGTGCGTATCCCCAAAGGTGTTGGCTTTCCAGGTCAGTTGGCTCTGAGCAGGCTGGGGGTACAACAGCTGCAGGGTCTGATCTCTCTGGAATGAGTTATTTGGAGCGCACGTGAGAAATGCAGCCTAATCCTTCTGTAGCTTGCAGGGTTTGGCATGAAATAGCTCTTCTACAGGCCAAGCTTAGCTCATTGCAACCACTTAACATTATCCCTACCCTTTGGGCCATTCTCATTCTGAAAGCGGTTATTTTCTAATCAATGCTGGAGAATATTGATCACTGGAAGAGAGTAACTTGGCAGATTTTGAGGGCTCTGTCTGATCTGGAGGTGGCAGCAGTGGGAGTGGGCATTTCTTCTTGTCTGGAAGGGAGAGAGAAGAAAACTGAAGAACTTTTTTCTAAGCCATCTTCAATATTAATTTATAGTTTAGAGAGTGGCTGGGGTGGGGATATAATCTGCAGTTGACTGGTGGTGGGCATAAGGAAAAGACTGGTTGTAATGTAGGTGAAAAAGATGTTAGCAATAGGAGCTTCTGAAATACCATCTGCTAAATAGTAATACTGGGTTCCAGGCACTCCCAGTGTAATTAATGTGTGAGTGGGCTGTGGGACTGCAGTGGAGAAGAGAATATTCTTCTAAATATATTTATCATTGTAAATCAAAAAACTGGAGGGGAGGTGTTTTTTTAATAAAAACTGTTGCACATCATCAGCTTTATGCAAATATTAGATAAGAAACACGTCTTGTGCACAATGAGATTTTAAAGCTGCTGGAATACAACTATAGGAAAACATAAAGGCTGTTATTTAATTGCAAATCAACCCTGATTTTGCCGATTAATTCTGCTTTTCATTCCTTTGCTGCTTTACAATGTCTGTGCAATGTGGGGGAGGCCATCAGACAGCTGCGCTAACAAGTTCTGGTTAAACTGTCATACCCAGAGCTGCAGAGTGACCTTGGGCAACGCAGGAGCATGACACAATGAAAATACTTTGTTTTTCAGCTGTCTGTGTTAGGCTCCTGGGTCTCGGGCTTCTTTCACAGTCAAGGCTTTTGGGCCCCTCTGGAAGTAGTGTGAATTCTCTATACCAGAGCCTGAGTCCGAGCAGAGATCCTGCAGTAAACCTGTACCTTGGGAGTATTTAAAATGATGCTTTTTCTGCAGGATTTTCCAGGTGAGCGGTAGAAACTTTATGCTGATCCCTGCCCGTGGAGATGCAGGGTTGGATTCCTCCATCAGGAAAGAAATCCTGCTGCCTCTTGCATAGACAAGAAGGAGAGAGACCTTTTTTTTTTTTTCCCCCTCTCCTCCCTGACTTTCACAGCACTCATGGCAAAGGCAGGCCCCTGGCATTTCCCTGCCCAGCAGCTCCAGGGATGGGTGATGAAGAGCCATTTCCAATGGGGCAGATAACGGTTCAGGACGTGTTTCCCACGCTGATGCTCAACCCTATGGCACCACCTCAGCACTCAGATGACATTCAGGCTGGTGCAGAGCTGGTGTGAGCTGTTGTCTCTGGACTCAGGCCGGGCACTGGGGGAGGCTTTCACGATGCGCTGGAACTGGAGATAGCAAAAGGGAAGAGTCGGGGTCCAAAATACAGGAGAAGAACAGAGGATGGCGAGACAGTCAGCAATTGCTATGAATAATAGTTGGCCTGGTGGGAGGCTCACTTAGGGTGGGTCAGGGTTGGATCCTGAATACTTCTGGTTATCTGGAATGACCTAAACCTGAAATTTAGAGGAAAACTGAAGATTTCCAAGCGTTTTGAAACTCAGAGGAACTGAAGCTAACAGGCTTTGCAAAATGCCTCCTGAACATTGATGCTTGTAAATTTGTTCCTGTCAAAGAAAGGGTGCTGCTTCTACAAACTTGCAATAAACTGTTATAAGTGCTTTGGCAGTATCTGAACCCTAGAAATTAAGGACTCACCCAGGAAGCGTTTCAGTTGTACAGAGACTTTCCTTGTTTCTAACAAATGCTTTTGTGTGTGTCCTTAAAGTCTACCAGGGGCCAACTGCTTCAGTGTGAGACTCCTTCAACAGCCATGGCAAGAGCTGAGATTTGCTGTTTCCAAGTTTAATCCTGTCTTATGGGAGCTGAACTGCTGGAGAGAACTCCTTCCCATTAGTGTCTGAGGACACCTTGGACTCTGAACCCTTAAAATTCAGCATAAAATGAGGCTGGTCTTGTTAAATGCTGGAAAATTGTTGCTGACAAGTGTTTGTGACAATTTGTAAACAAACAAGAGATCATAAGGGATAAGGGCCATGTCTGGTTTTAAAAGTAAATGTAAATATTAGGCTTAACGAGAATCAAAATTGTGTTGCAATCTGTTATGCAGGCTGTTGGTGACTACTGTTTCATGAAGGCCTTCCCATTTGGGCTAGTCATCTTCTGTGCCTTTGTACAGAGGCTTTTTGAGTTGTCATTCAATCTGTTCCCAGCACTGGTCAAGACTGAGAAAACACAAAGACCAGAGATGAGCAGAGGTCGGTGACCTATGTAGAAAGAAATCATGGTAAGGATAAGGGTGGTTAAACCCATCACCAGAAGTGAAAGCCCATGAGACCAGCAGCATTAAGTACAGAGAAACCATGAGCAGGAGTTACCCATTCGGACCCTCTCACTCTAATGAGGATGCTGATAGAAAGAAAAAGTATTAGATGCCTGTGATAATTAGAAAAGAGAATGGTGAGACTTAGTTGCCGTTTGAGAGAGGAGACAGGCACCCAGTGAGCCATGCAGCCATGGCAGGGAAGCGTGCTGTCTCGTGTCTGTTGGTGGCTTGGTTACAGCCTGGTCTTGAAAGCCAGGAGAAAGAAAAGGAGTCAGGTGAAGGGAGACTTTCAGAGATCGTTTCAGAGCATCAGGTCTTTGTCAGAGGGAATGTCTTTGGTGCACTGTAAGACCAAACACAGACATGTTGCTGAGTTGAACCTGGCAGAGATGCCTGTGGTTTTTGTTGCCTTTTAGACAAGGTGGATTTAAGAACAAATGTGATTTGGAGGCAGAATGAGGAATTTGCAGCTTGGTGAGCAACTAAATTTTATTTGTAGTTTTTGTAACCTCTGGAAGGGCTGCTGTAAAATCTTGGGTGTCGCTTTTGCAGTTTTGGTATAAATCTGAATAAATGAATAGCAAACAGGAGGGCAAAATGAAAATACATGAACCATTAGTTGTTTCTGTGGAAGAGAGAGCAGTCTCCTGGGTCTCACTAGCAGGTTCTCCTGGAGTACAATGCTATTTGCACCCGGGCTGCTTAGCAGCCGAGCCCTCGGGACAGAGCCAACAGACACCGCAGCGCTCCTGCAAATCAGATGTGAAGAGTCTCTTCCATGTTTTTGAGAAAGATGTGCTGGTTTCATTAGTATGATCCAGGTGTTTCCTACATTTGTGTGCATCCCACACAGGTGAATGACCAGAACCAAATGGTAGTCATCGCTTGCACATGGTTTTTAATGGTTTTGTATTTTGCAGCAATTCACAGGTAACTCTAACTATTAACTAGAATAAATGCAATCTGCAGGTGGAATAGTTTCCCAGTGAAGAGTGTAGTTTCATCAAAATGGAAATGTTTACCTGATACCTGCTGATTTTTATGGGTCTGTAACTGGAAGACCTCTTTTCTTCCATTGAAGTGCCAAAGTGTTTCATTTAGACTTAGGTCTGCAAAGAGGTTATTGTAATCCCTTCAGTGTAATACAATATTCTAACTTGAGTGAGTAGAAAAGATGCAAATGAAAAGTGCCAGAAGGAGCAGAGACAGAGTTTGTTCCGTAAGAAATGCACATTTAAAAGAAAAGTTTAAAGGTTGAAGTTTCTTGTCAGATGGCAATGTTTGTGCTGATTAATAATACATTTTTTAGGAGAATTTATTATAAATACAATGTACCTTGGCTGTGATGATGTTTGATCTTCAGATGTGGTGTATTTAGGGGCTTTATTATTAAGGATGTGGGGCAGCTGTGAGATTACATAGTCTGATCTCATGGATTCCTGGAATTTCATTTTATTATTCTCTTCTAAATCCTGTATCTTATTCCCTTAAACTGACACTTGATGCACTGCTTGGGTGTTGGAGCTTGAACAGATTGAGGTGGACTATAATGGCAGGTAAACCCTGGGTGCAGAGGAGGAGACGTGTGAATGATTGCAAGAGGTGGGAAAGGTGAAGCATTTGGAGGCTGGTGCTTTTCCGAGGCACAGAGGAGGAATCTGGCACACATCACAGAGCTTCATCTACCTCCACTTTCCTTTCCATAGCGTGGAGGGGATGGACTGGAGGGCCGCAGGCCTCCTGCCGTGGAGATGCAGTGCAGAAGTGCCGTTGCTGATGGCTGCCCTCCCGCAGGCAGCTGCTCTCGGAGGCCATGCAGCGTTCCTCTCATCCACCGGGAAGCGGTCATGGCCCGGGTGCTTGGGACCTGCCATGCCAAAGGGGCAATGTTCAGCAATCAGCCTCAAGCAATTAGTTTTGAAGAGATGCTGTCATTTTGTAAAGATGCCAGGCTCTGGATGGGTTTAGGATGTGGATTTATTTATTCAAAATAATTCACTTGCTGGCAAGCAACATAATCCCCTTTCCAGGCGCTGCTGCAGGCACCGACTGTGGTGCCACTGCTCAGCACTAAGGCAAACCAAGCCCCTTCTTCAGGGGGACACCGAAATACTGCCGTCCCCTTTGCAGACACACGAGAACATGTGCGTAGAGCTGGGTCACGGAGAGGTGGCCCTGTGCTGTCCCACCACGGCGCAGGAAGGGGCACATGTGGGACGGATCCAGCCCCATTTGTGTCCCAGGTAGGCAATGTAAGGCTGGGAGGAAAGCTGTCTCCTTTCCCAGCTGTATGTATTTTCATGTAATCTTCTTTCTGCTCATATTTTTTCTACACCTTGACTTTGCAATTTCTGTCTTTCATCCTTCTCCAAAATTCAGTTCTTTCAACTTGCACAGAAGGGAGGAATGAATAGCCTGTGGAAGGAGGGAATGATTTCATGGCTAAGGCAGCTGAATGCTTTGTTCAATATATTCATAACAGACTGAAAAGGGGAATGAATAATAATGGGACTAAGCTTTTGGGGGCAGTAAAAAAATCAGACCAAATGTGAAGAATTGCGGAAGGATCTTTCGAAGCATAGTGACTGAGCAGAAAACCATGAGATTCAATACACATAAATGTACAGGGATATACATCGTGAAAATCAATCCTAGCTTCATGTACAAAATGTTTGGCTCTGAGCTGACCATTACCACACAGCAGTAATGTACCTGGGCTATGATAGCTTGTGTTATGAAGACATTAGCTCAACAGTGGTCAAAAAACCAAATTGGGGTGCCCAGGAATTAGTAGAAAGAGGATGGAGGAGCAAATTCTGGGACTCCTGAGCCATCTCAGGCAATCAAGCTAAGAACCAACTCGGGGTAGGGAAAACTGTAGTCAAATGTGTCACGTGAACATTTAAGTAACAGTAAGCAGGTGTTATTCATAAGGGTATGTCTATTGGAGCACACGCAGAGCAAATTCATACCCAAAACCAATTAGATGTTTATCTGTAAGCATCACTGCTAGTGTTGTGTACAGGAAAAAATTCACAATGATGCAATGTAAGTTTTTACTGGCATGAGTTCAAGACTGAGCACATTATTCACAGGAAGCAAAGCTACTGCTGAATTATTCAGGGCTTGCTGAACAAGTGTTGAAAACTCAATTCCACCAAATCACCACACTGACTTAATTTTTTATTTTTTCATTATACCACAGCCTGCAAAGCTAGGGGACCTCTAGCAGAGCCCTGCTCTGGCTGTTCTGTGTGTTTATGGAGGGGAAAATGTCTCAATCCTCTCCTCCTGAGAAGACTAAGACACCGAGAGCTTCTCCCTGCTTGCACACTCGGTGCTCCCTCCTCGTTCTTTGCATCCTGGGCAAAGAGTGAGCCTGGTGGGTGCCGCAAGCAGATGCGGGTGTTGGTGCAGAGCATCTCCGGCAGCAGGTGACTTGAAGAGCAGTGACTGCTTGCAGGGACTGTGGTTCAGGTCTGCGTGAACGGACGGGCAGCAAGGAGGGGATAGTGCCTGTGGTTTGTGCATCACCATTAACCATCCTCAGGAGACTGGGAATTCCTGACAGTGGCATGAGTCGTGCTGGAGGTTTAATTTATCTAGCAGTAAGAAGCTCTCATTTCCAGAGATTGTAAGATACATCTGGTGTTTGTTAAAGACTGAAAATTATTTACCCTGCAAATGAGATTTATGGAATTTTAAAGAGAAGCTCCATGTCTTGGGGAAAAAAGAAAGATTTAACATGCTATTTTCTGGGTTACTGAATTTTTGAAGCTTTCCTTAAAGAGTGGGCCACATCTTCATTTGGCATAAATATTGTGCAATTAATGTGAAGCGCATATACTGGCTTTTTGCCAGGTGAACATCTGACTTCATATGTAATTTCCTAAAATCCGTTCTGAAAGGGTTTTCTTGTTTCTCCCTATGTAGTTGTAAGGATTTTCTTGTAAAGGGAGAAGATAATTGGCCAGTTAGGCACACAGCATTGACTAAAAGACAATATAAATAACAAAACCAGGTTAAAATGTCTATCTGCTTTCTCAGAAGCCTTGGCATGTTCTCTAACTGCATCAATATGCAACTTTGGGTCAGGCTTGTGGCTATTTGAACCAGTGGTTGATGTAAAAGGTACCCCTTTCCCCAATATTTAGTGGCATTAGTGTGCTAGCTGTTGAACTGGGAAACAGAGCTAGTGGGAGCAGTGCTGGTGAGGTGGTCAGAGATAAACAGTATCTTTAGGAAAATCACTGCTGGGTGAGAAAACATAATTTGTAGAACAAGACAAAACTTTGCATGTTAATAATTCATTTGAACAGAAAAAAAAAATGCCCTGTTGATGATATCTGTTTTTCCTTTTCTTGTGATACAGTGATACCACTACAGACCTCTAGATCTACTAGTTGTGTTTCCCAGGGTGAAGCCCTCCCTGATGTTAATGGGTGCCATACAGGGCTCACTGAAAAAAGCCACAGCAAAAATCCAATTAAATTCAGTTGACTGGGGATTTCGTTCAAGACTGTTCCGGACCTGCACTGTCATATTTCTATGGGCATCACACAGGAAAACTCCTGCGCTTGCAGAAGTCCCCGGAGATTTCTGCAGTGCGTACAGCATGGCTGAGGCCAGCACTGGTGACTGGCCTTTCTCACATTGATAAGGTGCTGCAGTTATCTCTGGCATGGTCTAAATAAACAATGCTAAATCTTTACTTTTTAACTGAATTTCAAATGACTCTGACAACAGCTGTCATTCAAGACTCCTCAGCATATTGCTTAGGTCCACTTGACAGCTCCTAGACATCCACCTAAAGCAAAAATCTCATTGTTCAGTTTTTCAATAGCCTCTTGCCCAGCAGGACCTCAGCCATTTTGGGAAGACCTTTTAAAACTGACCAGTTATTTTATTTTCTCCCTGGTGAAGGTGACCTTAAATGCCCTTATATGCGTTGATTTAAATCTTCTACTCTGAGCTTAGGTAAGTGCATTACACCCTAAAACCATTCCAAATAGCCAAACTCCTTTTCTGTATTTCATTTTAAGTTTCCCTGGCTAGCTCTATCATGTGGGCCTGAACTAGTTGTTAAATAACAAAGTAAAAAATGTTTTTAAACACATCTCACAAATGAAATTTTCAAATTAAATATGGATATAGCTACTCCATTCTGATCTGGCTTTCCTGTGGTTACCCATACAGATAAGAATTCTTATCAAATAGTCTGATTTATCTCTCTTTCCAACCCCTTTCAGATTAAATAATATTTTTTTTTCTATTATGGCTTATTATTATGGCATTAAAAATTATGAACAAACATTAGATTTAGTCAGTCCAATGTTTCAAAGGCAAAGTTTGATGGATTCCTGGGACAGCTTCTCAAAATACTAAGTTCTTCATCTATTTTAACACAACGTATTGTCGTGACACATTTTTATTTGGCAGGAAGCAGTGATTTGGAGAAAAAAAACCCTCTTGAACTTCTTAGCTTCAGCTTGAATGTGTATGTCTGAGTGTGGATCTCTGGCGTTTTACTTGTCAAAGTTACTAAGTCTTACCTTTTTTTGTCTGGATGAACAGTTTAAACACGAGGTGTTTCTTTATGCAGTTCATTTTCATGTGCTGAAACTTCCCCATTACACATCCTTTTTTATTTGGCTTTCTTTTATGGGACAATCCACACAGTCTAATCCTAACCCACCTCCCAGCACCACTGCAGTGCTCTCCTCCATGAACCCTGCAAGGGCTACAGGACCCTCTGGCTGCTCGCATCAATGGCAGTGGGCTGAGGGGAGAGAGACTGTGAATAAAAGTGATGGTGAGAGCATTCCTTGCCGTTTAAAGGCAGTTATGGGGTTAACATCCTTTGAGGACTTTGTTATTTTCTTCTGCTGCCTTTCAGAGTTTGACTGTTCTGGTCTTTTACACCTGGGTTTTGAGGTAGGATGTCCTGTGTAGAAACTCAGTGGACTTTGGTGTCATCTTATGGAAATGAAGCTCTTGACATAACGTGCATGAAAATCTGTAGCATTAGCTTTTACTATCATCTGAAATGGTTTCTTCTGCTGCTGACAGCTTCTGAACAGACCTGGTGACAGAGTCATGAAGTCTCCTTCACTATTAACTCCACAAGAGTGGCAGGTATTTTTATGGAAAGGGTCATCCTGAAAGGTCACATTTGGTTTGGTCTGGTTGGTTGAGGCTAACTATAGTGAGTCAGAATCTCTTTTGGGTATGAATCATCACTAAATCAGTAGTAATGACAGCAAAGTAATACTCCTTATAATTTAGAACCTGAGAACACCCTTGAATTACATTTTCCACTATTTTACACTGGAAACCACACTGACTTTTAAAATTTGTCAAACAGAAAGCTACAGGACAGACAGAGGCAGACAAAGCAGTAAATGTCTAAGCCAATACACCTTTGATCAATGGTTTGTGATTTTTCAAGGAAGATGCTCTGTTAAGCTTTATCAAGCTCATTTTGTTGTTACTAAAGAAGTTTGCTTTTTTTTCCTAGCTTTCTGTCATTACTTTTTTTTTAAATTAAGGGTAGAATTAGACTCGTGGTGTCTAGCCACATCAGTCCCCCCCATATTTAGTGGAGGAAGGCAGACCTCTCCGGGGGTGAGCTACTTCACCCACCTGAGTCCCTGCATTAGGATGGGCAGCGTCTGCTTTTGGAGGAGCCCGTTTTCCTCTTCTGATGAGAGGAGCCCAGACAACTGCTGGACTTGTGCTTGCCTTTTGGAACAGTCAAATTTCAGTGAGATAAATCCTGCCTGTAGGCAAATCTAGCTATCAAAGCGAAACAAAATTTCATTTAGAATCACATATAAAAGCATTTTCCTGATACCCACTTCAAATGAATTCAGTTATTGTTTGAATTCTATTGAATTTAAGAAAACTGCAGAAGTTTAGTTTCTCTCTTTCAGATATGTAGCTGGTATAAATATTTTATTGACATGAATTATATGGGTCCCCCTAAAGGAACGTCTCAATTTCATTTCCTTCAAACTTTCACAGGAAAATGGATTGACTTTGAAACTCCTTACCAGTACTTTCTCTTGTATCTTTTTGCTGTGAAGTTAGTTTGCTTAGTAACATAAGTCCAGCTGCTCAGATTGGGAAATAGATAGAAGTGAATCCTTCTAGGAGCTCTAAAAATATTAAAACTAATACTTAACTTTCTAATGATCTGTGTTAGGATCTGGTATCTTGTGATTTACTAGGCACAGATGTAAAACCTATATCCCTCTGCGTAAATCAGAAACGCTTACCCTGGGTGAGGATACAGCCTTCGCCTTTCAGTGAACACGGGCTGCCAGAGCGCAGTGAGTTACTTGTCAGTTCAGCATCAGGAACCAACCACGAGCACAACTGGGGCAGGTGGAGGAGACTAATTAATGTAATTAATGTATGGCTCACCTGATTGCTCACTTGGTGAAAGATCATCATTTAGTCGTATTAACTTGATGGCTACAACTCACGCCTGTAACCTAAATGTGTCTGTGGTCCTTGTCAGCCTCTAGTCCGTGCTGGGGCGGTGGAGGGGTGTCTGAAGAGCCACGGCAGCCCTGTTTGAAACAGGAGTAGCAGAAGGCAGGAGTCATCATCTATATAGAGGGGACGTGACACAATGAGGTGGCCCAAGGCACAAGACAGATGTGAACGAGCACCTGGTGCCTCTGCTGTTGTCCTTGCCAGAAGAGCTCTTCCCCTCTCTCCTTGTGCAGAGCATTAATGCTCTGATGCAGGTGGTGAAGCATCACAGCAGGAACAGGTTTAGGAAGCAGCTGAGGTGAGGTGTGTGTAAGTACAGGTGAGTTTTTGTCCCTGGGCAGATGGACTGCAGTTAGTGACAGTCCAGGTCCTTCCATAAACAAAAGCATTTATATCTGAAAATGAAACGACAAAAAACATGCTAAAGTGACTGTAGAAATTCTGTGCTGGTGTGTAGCGCTGGAAAGTTATTTTCACCACACATCCTGGAGCTGGCTGCTGTAGGAGCAGTGGGAGAGGGAAGCCAGTGGTTTGCTGCAGGAGTAGCAGGTACCAGCATCTTTCAACATCCCAAATGCCTGTCGAGTATTCTGACATGCTGGGGTGGAAGTCAGTTGGAAGGAAGAGCACCCTGGAAAAATGAATAGAGCAATGGATTTCTGATGGGGCAGTCAACAAGTGTCATGGGGCAACCTTTCATCTTGATACAAGAAAGAACTATTTTATAATGAGAACGATCAATCACTAGAACAACCTCCCCAGGGATGTGGCCAAGTCCCTATCACTGGAGGTTTTCAAGATGTGGTTGGACAGATAATCTCATCTAGGCTCCCCTTTCCACAAAAGGTTGCACCAGATGACCTTTCAAGGTCCCTTCAAACCTGAACTGGTCTATGATTCTATAAGTAATAACTGTAGGTGACATGGGCCTGGATGTGGGTACGTGAGAGCCCTGAATTTGTTCTTGGGATCCATCTACATATTATGCTGATAAAAATTTTCTGCAGAATAGGCACTACACTTTCTTAGGGCACAATTGCTGCTGAAAGACGCCAGTAAGAGAAATTCTGCCTGCAACCTTCGATTGCCCATACCTTCGATGCCCATTCTGCCTGCAACATACGATTGGCCATTGCCCATGTGCCAGAGAAACTCCGCTTGGGCAGTATAAGGGAAGTCAAGGACTAAATACACTGCTGTTGCTCCTGTGCAAGAGTAATTTCAGTATTATTTGACTGAAGGCCAAGCAGCATAAATCTTATCTGCTTCCGTCATTTTGCACGCTAAGGGCCAGACAATTCAATTTTCCTTCGGTTGCTTCACAACACCAGGTTAACACATAATTAATTGAATCAGAAGCATTTTTTCTCTCTGAAGCCTCATACATCGGTTAATTGGGAGGTGGCAGAAGAAGAAACAAATGTTTGTATACTCCATTCTGGGGATACAGTCAGCCAAAGCACTGTGCGGGTTGCTGATTCTCATTCCGAACACGTCGTAGTGATGCATCCCACACGGAGGACAGCACAGCATGAAGGAGAGGTATGCAGGATAAAGATCATCTCAGTGCTATTCATCAGTCTCGTATTTGCGAGCTAGTGAGACTACAGAGTCATCACCACAAAACTCCAGTCCCACTTAGTGCACTAGCGTCCTTGAACACGTGTCGCTTCAATCCAGCTAAGAAACTGGAAAATAGTAGGAAAGGCTTTAATGGGTCCCAGGGAGTTGTGATCAGAGGGTGCTTCTCATTGCTAAGCCCTCCCGTGCCGGGGCTCACGGCAGCCACTGTAAGCATGGATTGCCTGCAGCACCAAGGCACTGCAAGGAAAGGGCCAGGAGAAGCCCTGAAGCTCACTCTGTATTCCTGAAGAGTAGACTGACTTCTTGAGGTCATCCGGACCAAGGGATGTTTCTGAGCACACCCAGGCCCAGGATTATCCTCCGTGCTATAAACACTAATACAGGATTTAACCAACAGTTCACCTGATGTCAAAGTTGCACCCTACAAATGTCTCATCATTTTCCACCATTATGGCTCCTTTCTACCCTTGCTCTATATTTTCCATTCCTTGTAATGCATTCAGCTCCTCTTGGTAGCTCAGTATCTTTCTTCTATTTTATTAATATTTTGATAACACATGCCATATGGACCTGGAACACAAGCTAGGATGTGGATATTTTTCCTGTTAGTAATAAGGATCCAGACAATCCCAAACCACTTTGGAGCTGACCCATTTGTTACCCTTGCAGCATTTGGTGGACTGCCAGGTGTCCATAGCATCCAACTTCTAACTGATGAGTTTCTAAGTGTGAGTGTTTAATACGTAAAATCTGCTGGCTACAGACTGCTAACCAGACCTCAAGGGTACATGGGCCGTAGTTTGAAAACTACTGCAATGCAAAATAAGACCAGTAACTGTGTGACACTGTTTGGCAGATGGTGACAATGTCATTCAGTGGTAGCAGAAATGGAGCCTACCCTATCATCAATACTGTCCTGGTGCAGGTTGGCTGTGAGAGGACCTATATGATAGGGAAAGAAGAGGACTTGCCTACGCAACTGATGTAGAAGTGTGTCTTCTCTGTGTGTACTGGGGCTGTGTGATTACCTCCTTGGAACCCGAAATAGTATGTCCTAGTGACCCCAGCACTGTACTCCACCAAGAAAACTGGAGATACCTGCTTTGGAAGCAGGGGAGGTTTTCCCAAGACAGACCCATCTCTATTTAACCTGCTGAAACCTCCTGTGACTCCAGGAGCAGGCTGGGCCAGGATGCTCACTTTCCCCCAAAATGGAAGGATTTCATCTAGTCTAGGGGAGGGGAAAACACATGCTCCATTTCTTGATCAGGCTTTGTGCATGACCTTGAACAGTTATTTCAGCTCTGTGCCTCAAGTGCTCACTTATAAAATGAGATAATGGCACCGACTTACTTGTCTCACGTGGCTGCTCAGAAATATCCAGAGAGGCTGGATAAGCACTGACAGTACTTGTGGATGGGAAAGTTGCCAGTCACTGGTTTCTGGTGGCCTCTCCACTAAATTCAGGAGCAGAGGGACAGCTCTTGTGTGTGCCTTGTACATAATGAGGAATAATGGCAACTTTTAACAGCTTTGTTCAAAATCACACTGCGAGCAAATGATCTGTTTTATGACTAATCTTAGCTGCTTGGTTAAGAGAGGAGGAGAGCTACGGCTTCCTCTCCTCCTATACAGAGCAATGGCAAAGCACCAAATGATGATGAGAAATGTCTGTGCAGGCTAGAAGTAATGAGCTGCATCAGCAGGATGCAATGGACAGGGGAAGGGGCAGGGGCCAAGAAACCTTTGCAAGGTGAGCAGATGAGCAGCAGTTGTCTCCAAACAGATGCTGCTGTTTTCCTCACAAAAATGCCTAAGATGCTTGAGAGGTTAATCAGAGATTTATGAAGGCAGGAGGGGAAGGTGAGGGGATGCATGGCAGCTGGCCAATGCTTTATGAATGACAGCAGCTTCCTTAAAATAAATGAGGCTGTTAACAAATCACTGGGTTCTTGGCATATAGTTATCAACATGCATAGGCAAATGAACAAATGAATCATTTCATTAGCTTATTCACAGTGTTTTATGCCCAATGAATACTAATTTCAGCAGTGTCAGGAAAAAGGTGAGGTTATTTCTGGCATATATAATTATAACATAAGTAGTTTTTCCTTCTCGCTATTATTGTGAGATGCTCAGTTAAAATCTGAAGTGAATTAAATGCCTGTGAAAACCTGCAGTTCCCTGCAGAGTCTTTGCAGGAGGAGAAACCTCACACTTGCTCAGGGATGCGTACTCGAGACCGAGAGCGTTTTATTACGCGCTACCTGCGTTGCAGAGGCAGGGAGACGCAGGTGCAGGGCGAGAAGGTGAGCTGGCAGCTCTCAGGAATGACTTTTCCTCCCTGGTTTGCATTAGGGATTTGGTACCGATGCAGCTCTGTGTGTGTGGCCGAGCTGGCGTCGGCACTGTATGAACACATACCAAGAGAGGTGCGGCTCCAAAGAGTTCATCGTGCGAGTAAAGGGGATAGGAGGAGGGGGAGGGATGGGAAGCTGCTGATATCACCAGGCTACAGATGAGAGGTGAAGAGGGATAAAATTGTTTTGCTTGGTCATGCAAAATTGCTGTACCACTGAAGCACTCAGCTTCCACACCTCTGCACCCCAGGCCAGTGGCTCACGTGGGTCCTGCCTCCCGACCTGCTGCCTCTCACTCACTTCAACAGCAGGGGAAGTCCTCTTTTTATCCTTTTTTAATACGTGCATTTCCCCACATTATGGCATCCAAAAGTAGTGGTGGTTTGTTTTGGTTTTTGGTTTTTTTTCCTGTGGTTACTCATGATTAAAAAGCTGCAGAAAACTAATTACAGTTTACAAATCTCGATTACAGTAGCAGAGTGAAGCTGTGAATTGTGAGTATAGCAGCTGACACCCATGATTCACCTTCTTTATACAAATCGATGTATTTTTGCTTTGTGAATTTTTAATTTAAAAAAATCTGCTCCCCATCACTAGAAATCTGCCAGGCAGGACCGAAAGCTTTTCCATGGGACATGCTGCAGCTAAGAAGTTACAGGCAGAGGTTAACGGTTGAAACTCTTCAGCTTGTGTAGTCCCGTCAGGGTCCTGGGAGGCTGCTGCTGGATGGGGGTCTGTGCAACATGTGTGCAATGCTGGAAAACCTAAAACCTGTTATTAGAAATAAATCTTCAGTTTCAGAGCATTTTAACAATACACAACTCCTCCTTTGGGTTTGTGTGGGAGACAGCGTGAGCTTGGGCACATAGATGCTGTCCTTAAGGAACAGCCTGCCTAAAAAACTTAGTTTGTAGATGCTTTCACTGAAATCCCCCTCTGCCTTCCCCACACAAATCAGGATTTCAGACTTCCTATATTGACTTCAGCTCCTAAATGTATGTTAGTATTGCAAGTGCACCGTGAAGAGTTTAGATCTAAACAGCAAATCCCACAAATTAAATGCTCAGTTCTACTCTGAAAATCGTTACCTCCGTAAATGGAGCGATGTTCCAGGATCAACTGGAAACACAAATAAAAGAGAAGCCTTTGCAGCAAATAGTAGGACAGAAAAATTCTCTTATCAGCTCACCTAGGAGTAATAAATGTGGTTCTTGTTTGTGCAGCAGCCAAAATATCAATGAAGAAATGAGAAAAAAATAATAGATGATTATACTGTGTAATCTTTTACCGTAACAGGCTGGTGCACGTGAGGAAGGGGTACAAAAGGAAAGAAAATGCTCTTTACAAACCCACTATCTCCAGCATCAAATCGATCAACACACTATTAAGGGAACAAATGGGCTTGAATGTTTGAAAAGCAGCAAATGTCTGAGTATGAAAAGAACAGAGACAGTTCTCCTTTAACAGCTAGCCTGTTTATCACAATCTCTGAGGCAACAGTGATTTTACAATTGGATATTTCTTTTGATTTGCACTGATTCTGTCTCAGATGAGTCATATAATGGTTACATGTCCTCCTTGCTGTATTTTATGGTGGTAGCATGTGCCCTGACTCCAGGCCTCTGATTTACTGAATGCTGTACAAATACCAGTTCCTAAATCTGGCAGAGGATGAACAAAATTTTTCAGGTAGAGATTGGAAAAGTAATTGAATTTTACCAAGTTGAAATGAGCCTCTCTGAAGCAGAACTTCAGCCTGTATTGAGCTAACTCTGATTTGTTTGAACCCAGTAGGGGTACACAAACCTGTGCTGGACGGTTTTGAGAGTCTCACTGACTTTATTTTCATAATTATCCTAAGAATACTGCTGTAGTCAGACACCTCTGGCCTGAATTCATGTTTTGTCAATGCATTTATGTGGATCAAGGCAACATGTCTCACACTGGCTTTTGGGAGGTGAGGTGTGAGTTGGTGGATGCCATTGCTTTGCAGACTGTTGTGCCATAGGCGTTGGGGTGGGAAACGGCTCGCCCATAACCTAGCAGATGGGCAAAGGAAAAGTTGCCATCAGCAGAAAACGTGAAGCAAACAAAAGTATTTCAGGGTTCCTAGATGTCCTATGGCATTCACCCAGCCATTAATCAGCACTGCAGAAATGCACATGCATACTTACACGCTTGCTAGCAAAGCTGATTTTGCTTAATATGGCTCAGTCTCTTCTTATGGCATAGAAACCACTTGCAAGCTAAATGAAAAGATCTTGTTTGTGCCTTGGTTCTATAAATATTACACTCATATAAAAACTGTCCCCACATTTTGCTGCCTACCCTTCACTCACCTGCATAGCTCCATCCTCTATTTTGTCCTCCCTAAAGCAGCTCCATAGGATCCTGAAAGCTATAATTTTTTTCCTATATATTTGCTCAACACATCACTGGCAACACTCTCACTGACTGCAGTGTGTTTTGATTTGGGTTGTAGGCAAGCTATAGAGAAGATAGAAAGTCACATTGTTAGAAAAAACAGGATTTCTTGTCATGTCTTTGCTACTGCACAGTTGTATGGGATTTGCTTCAAGTCAGCAATGAATGTCACCAGTGTTCAGAACAGTTTCAGGAAAGAGTGATCTTTCATATCTGACCTATTACTTCTTATCTCTGAACAGTAAAGTAACCAAATTCCTGAAAGGACACTTGCATATAAATGCTAATTTACAACAAGTCTGCTAGGGATCTCTTAAACGTGAAATACATACATTGTCTGCTTCTACTGAAAGGGGAAAAACATGTCCAATATTTACAGTAAACCAGCAGTCTTCTGTCTGTCTATACTTATGTTTATTCAACTGTAAAACAGAATTTAAAAATTCTTGCCCAGCAGGCCTCTTTTAAACATTAATATCTGCAGAAATGTATTCTGAACTCTGAGCAGAAAGTATTTCTTGTGCTAAATGAAGATGAACCCTAAATTTCAACTTCAGGTTTCATTTTTTCAGCAGTTCACCACAGTAGCAAAATCTCTATTCATTTCCACTTGGTTCATTTTCTTGAACTAAGACATAAAATTGAGCTATTCTTTTTTTATTCCCCTAGGGCAGGGGGAGAGAATGGAAGCACAGGCTTTCTGTGAGTTTGTAAATAAGTTGGGATTGGCATGCAGGCAGAAGGATTTGGATTGAAAAATACAGATAAGGAAGATGTGTTAGAATGTAAGAGATTTCAGCAAACTGAATGAGGAGGTAGCATTATATAAACAAATTTTCTTTTCAGAGATAGATTAATTCTGATTACTCTGTGAAAATAAATGCTAAAGGAAGCAATAAGCAATTATTACACCATTTCCTTGCACTATATAGAAAATTTTGAGTAAAACCAATTATGATGGCAGAAATTACTTTGCTAATGGCAAGGTATTAATAAGGAATACACATTCTTAAAGGGCAACTTCATTCTGTGTTTTGGGAACATCTCTGGTAAGCAGAGATGGAGACTTTCTTGTTCAGATCTGTGCTTGGTTCAAATGCTGAGTAATAAAGGTCAAAAGCCTATGTTCTTTGTTAAAAAATTAATAGGTGACATGAATTGTGGTTTTTATTTTAGGGGGGCATTCCTTCTTAAGAGGACAAATGTCTCTTCTGTCCTAAGCTTGTACAGCCCCCAGCACAAGGGGCACTCAGTGGTTTTTATGTTTCTGAGTGCTAACAATGGATAAACATTTATAACTAACAGTAACTCCACAGTGAGAGTGGTTTGTTGTCTCTGAGATCAGTCAGAGTAGTGATGGTCATGGCATGGGTAGGAGGTAGGTGGTCTGTTTTGGTGCTGCTATTCAGGCATGCGCTGGAGCCAGGCTGAAGCCAAAATTCATTAGCTGTCCACAGGTTTACCTGGTAGAGAGTTTGCAGGGCCACCACTGGGTTCCAGGAGAAACGGTGCCAGAGTGCAAGGGTAAGAAGGACCACAAAGTTACCTTGAAGGACAGGCTCAGCTCAACCTGCATTGTCTTCACCTTACTGCACTTCACCCATGGTGGACAATGTGGCCCTGAAGAGCTCGGGTGTCCCAGCCAGATCAGGGCCACCAACTCACTGCAGATGCAGCCAGGAGTCTAGCATGCAAAAAGCAATGCCTGTCTGCAGAATGACGCAAAACCCTGTCAAGAGAAATGATTTCTGAGTCCCAGACTGACGTACTTTGGCATCAGACTGCCTTTCCTCTCAGTAATTGATGGGGAAATGAGCTCTCTGGAGGCAAGCCTAGGGATCACTAGGGAGGGTGAGTAAAAACCAAAACTGCCAAATGCTCCGCCTCTCCATGGGTATGCAATGGAGTGCGGTGTTTGCAAAATAATGAAGTGTTACCATGCAAGAGCAGGTTTCTGCACACACTAAGCTGGGCTCATTCTTTGTTAAGCTGATCTCTGATTGTGGCTCGTGGGGTTTGGGTTCAGCTGTGAGCCTCACTCTGGATTGCTAAAGGGGCTGGGCAGAGTACCAGAAGCAACCACCAGCAACATGGCACAAGTCTTGTCCAAAACCCAAAGTGGAGCCTGTCTCACCTGTCTACAAATAGCTGCATGTGAGACAGTGGCTCCCGGCTGCTCTGTAGGCTGTGGAGAGGCTCAGGCAGTTCTTACACTGCGATCGGCTGCCTTCTATTAGATCTCCTTTAGTATCACCTGAAGTGCCCGTTTCTCTCCATGGACTGAAAAGAAGGCCTGAGGAAACTAACTAAAGAAGGCCTGAGGAAACTAACTGGTATGTATACTGTAGTTAAAGGAATCTCATCCCCAGAGACTGTGCAAGAAAATATTTTCAACTAGAAAAAAAAACACAAGGAAAATCACCAAGGCTTACAAGTTGCTTTTATTGCTTTCTTTATGGGGTAATTTTCCTGAGTCTTGAAGAGCTGGGAGGAGATGTTGCATGCCTATGAACATCTCAGGAACACGTCAAAAAAGGCAGTGTAAAAGTCACCTGTTAGTGTGTACAATGTCGGAAGAAGATATGGTTATTTATAATGTATTATCACAGGAACCATTTTATTATCCCTTTGGATGCATCACTGAAAATGTTTAGGAAGGTCTGCTGTCCCCAGATAGCCTGGTATCAACTCTGGTCTCCTCACTGTGTAGGAGGGTGAGTGTAACACCAAACTGAGGCAAAAAAGCAGGAAACTGGGAGGAAGGAAAAAATGAGGATTATTTGCTTAGGAATAACATCACGTTCGATGTCATTGAGAAAGCATTAAAGGAAGATTTGCTGAGGGAGCCTGATTTGGGAGCTCAGATAGCAGTAGATGTTTGCAGGCCCTTAGAAAAATGCATGGTGTGAACACTGTCCAGGTTGTGTCCCTGCTTGTGAGTACACACTGTGATGGTGCACAGGAACATTAACCACTTGCTGAAGTGGACACACCATGCAGTCCTGCCTAAGGACTGCCCAGGCTGTGGTGGGACGTCCGCTGGAGGTGATGGGGGATGGTGTTTCTCTGTGCAGAGCAGCACAGCTGCCATGACTGATGTTGGCTTGCTTCAGAGCTGGCTGGTGCATGTCGTGCTGTCGTGTGCCTGTAATTTTGTGTGCGTTGTGTTTAGACCGCGTTGCTGGGATTCATCTCACCAACTGTACATCTGTATCTGAGCAAGTTGTCTAGACCCCCTTTACAGTCCATGGAGGAAAACGGGCACTTTCAGAATTTCATTCATTTCATTCTATAGTTTTAGAATGAAACTATAGTTAGAAATATTTAGAATTAAACATATTTAGAATAAATTGTTTGGATAAAGGGGCCTATATCCCTACATTGACCATAAGGACAGCCTATGCTAACCAGCTAAGAATGAGAGATATAAAGCTGAGTGAAATGAGTCTTGTGCAGGTTGTCAAGCACTGGAACAGGCTGCCCAGGGAAGTGGTGGAGTCACCATCCCTGGAGGTGTTCAAAAGACATGTAGATGTGGCACTTAGGGACATGGTTTAGTGGTGGACTTGGTAGCGTTAGATTAACGGTTGGACTCGATGTTCTTAAGGGTCTTTTCCAACCTAAATGACTCTGATTGTATGCATGAAGCTCAGTGAAGTGAGTCTGAAGTGGTGCTCTAGGGTATGCTGTCACTCAGGCAGGTGCAATTTTTGTGGGTTTTTGTTTTTGGATAAGATGTTGTAAAAAAAAGTGTGCAAAATAAACCACCACAAAGGGTCGTGGTTCAGTGGATACCTGGAAGAGCAGAGTTGGGGGAAGAGCTCTGTGTTTCTGAGACATTTCTGTGCTTGCTGACACTCTCTGAGCACAGCTTGTCCCTATGTGTGTGAACGTGAAGAACCCATCTTCCATTACTGATAACCAGCAACCATGGAGACACCAGGGGGCTGGCAGTGAGTCTGAGCTGTAACTGCAGGTCCAAAGCCATCTCCATACTGCACTGAGACGTCCACAGGCAGCAAGTACCAGAGGTACCAAAGACCTGGCTCAGAGAGGACGGGCACAGGTACAAAGCTCTGTTGGAAGACCCACAGGAGCAGGAAGAAGCATCCTCAGCAATCAGCGCAGACATTGGTGTTTCCTAGGATGCGGGGACATCAGAAAATAAACACTTGAAAAACGCATTGGTGTGGATACTGGCAAGTGACTGAGGCAGCCCCAGCCCTCCACCCAGCCTGGCTGGTGGTCTGGGTGCTGCGGGGGGAGCTGGAGCCCCATGGTGGCCCCTTTCTGCCACATGGCCCCAGGCAGGGCATGGGCCCCTGGGCTTGATGCCGCAGGGAGACCAATATGTATTTGATAAACTGAGATTAAAGAAAGTTGTATCTTAAATACTCGTCCTCAGGTCTCACCCTTAGTTCCTGGATGGGAGATAAAATAGTTAGCAAAGACAGAAAGTTGTGAAGTCCACTGCCAAGAACTTATTCAGAAAGGGCATTGGCTTCCTTGAAACATGTATTTTAAAATACTGCCTGGAATGGTTTGGTTTTTTCCCGAATATTTAGTACAAGATAAATATGCACGATGATTTCATGGGGCAATAGATCATTTGCTGAGGTGGGCTATGTATGCGTATCTTGTTGATCTTGGAAAACTTCTTATTTTCCATTAGGAAAAGACAGAGTAAATAGATCGAATCACCGTTAAGTTAAAAATGTAGCTGTTTTAAGACCTTTCATGTCAGTTTAATGTCATTCCTTTGGAGGTTTTGCAAATCAAAGTATTGATATCATGCTCCAGACTGCTTTTGCTTATTAATCAGAATATCTTTTCTGACTGGCATGTACATTTTTGCTCTTCTGACATCTCTTATTCTCTTAATTCTCTACATTAATAATTGTGTCAGTCAAAAACTCATCACAAATCTTTTGGTGTGGTGTATGTTCAAAGCCGTGGATTTCTTCAGCAATGTTGAGGCAATTACAGTGATGAAAATTAAGGCAGGTCGCTGCGCTCTGCTCCTTCCTGCTGTCTCCAAAATGTCAAGGAGCACTATCTGATGCAGCATGTTGCCTCTGCAAATCTCACCCTTCAGACTAAAGTTTCCAACATGCTGTTGCGTTAAAAGTTACTGTTGCATTACAAATAGGAGTCTGAGGAGTGGCTGGGGGGGAACCCTCCCGTTGAGTCACGAGGTTCAGACAGGACCCCCTTGCTTTCTAAACTCCTTCTCAGAGAGGAGTCTAGGTGCAGCTAGGTCCAGTCTTAGTCTCAGACTTGGTCAACAGTTTATTTTCTAAGGACTGTGTGTATAGCCACTTATCAGAACCAGAGCCCTCTCAGGGCTTTCACTAAGGCAACAGCATTAATTTACAATGTTATAAGTCCAGTCGTGTCCAGCGTAATGAACTTCATGATTACGGATTCACTAATAATGCGCTAACAGCCCCAATCTAGTCGTGTTGCATGAACTATCACAGCCACACTTAAAGAGTCTGGTCATGTTCAATGAGAACTACCACGGCTAGATCAGTGAAGAGTGCAGTTTATTAGAGCAACAGACACATGGATTCTTTGGAGTACCGGTGATAAATTCACTGTCTGCAAAGCACGTGCAAATACCAAGAATATGAGTAACACTGCTGGCTACAAACGCGTTAAAAGATAATAAAGCGACTCTATAGAGATTTCTAAGTTTCCCGGGGAGGCACTTGGTATAACCAAGTGTTCGACTCTTACCCAAAGGCGTCCCGATGAGGGGAAGAGAGGCTCAGCCCACCAGCTGATCCCAGAGGTCAGAGTGGTACACAATGGTGTCTTCCCTAACATTCTCTTTCTCTTAAACCATTTTATACTATCTTTCACCTTTCGGGTGGAGCTTGAGTGACTCTAGTCATACATACCTTTGTTTAGGATTGGTGTAAAGTTTTCTTGCTTTGCTTTTAAAGGTATAAGCTAGGAAAATTCAGAGCGCAAGCTCAGTGAGGGGTGGTCGCACCTTGGAGGCAGGTAGCTTTTGGGATGGAGGTGTGTTTTGGTATTATAATGATGTTATAATGAGCAAAGTTCACCAAAAGGACAGCATTTTGTCAAAAACGTGGCAGGCTGTTGGCCCAGGGTAGTAAATATGCAGCTTATCAGTTCCGTGACACCTTTAAGTTCCCATTTAATCGCAGAGCCTGGCCGCGGCATCTCCACACCCCTCCACCCTCCGAGCAGTACCTCTTAGAGTCAGCACACCAAGTTCCCCTGGCGTTACCGACATCTAAGATTGCAGGCCTAGGGAACTTCTATGGAATGGATTCCTTGCATGTCAGCCACATTCCCCCTGGGAAGCTTCTTCAATGCTGTGCCTTACCTAAAAGTGTGAATATAAGTTCTAATTTCTAAGTCACCTCAGCAATTATCCCACACATGCTAAGGAATATTTCTTTTGTTCTCTGACACCCAACAGATGTCAGCCCATTTTGCACTTGGAGACCCATCCATGAGCCAGCCTTTAATGTGTCTAATGCTTCTTCTAATGCCTACATCTCCCTCATGCATGCTGATTGATCAACATACCACGTAACAGTCAAGTGTGTCAGGAGGGTCCAAGAATATATATAGTGTATAGATCTGTAATCTTGTTGGGAAAATGTCCGAACCTTCCTTTCACAAGCCTATGCTGTGTTACAGCATGGCCCCTCAGATTTGGTGATCTAGACCCTAAATTAAATGGTTGTTTTAGTGATCTGGGGTAGCCTTTATACAATGTACAATGCCTGGGGTCACCATGTCCCTGGGATAGGCCCAACAGGCAGACAGGATGCATGATACGGAGGATTCCCTATCCTCTCTCCACCTGGCTGAACATGGTGACTTAATGGATAGGGGGCAATGTTGATGAGTTCCTGCCCAGCGCAGCAGGTGCGTGTCCTCTGTGACTGCCCCACCTTCCCAGGTGCCCTTGCACAATAGGTACGAGGCTCTGCAAGTGGAACCAAACAATAACGAGAATGATGGTTCATCTAGTTTGGAGGTGTCACCAAGGGTAAGTCGGCCTATGCCCTGCATCAAAACCACTTCCATAAAGAAAAAAAGACAGGTCATTGTCATAGGAGACTCTCTCCTGAAGGGAACAGAAGGCCCAATATGCTGACTGGACCCACTTCTTAGGGAAGTCTGCTGCCTCCCTGGGGCCTGGGTTAAAGATGTGAAACGAAAACTTCCTACCCTGGTACGGCTCTTGGATTATTATCCATTATTGATTTTTCAGGTAGGCAGTGACAGAGTTGCAAGAGAAGTTGCAACAAGAAGTCTGAAGGCAATCAAGAGAGACTTCAGGGCCTTGGGACGACTGGTTGAGGGATCAGGAGCACAAGCAGTGTTCTCCTCTGTCCTTCCAGTTGCAGGGAATGATGAGGGAAGAAATGGGAAGAGCCAGCAGATCAGTACCTGGCTCCGAGCCTGGTGTCACCAGCAAAATTCTGGGGTTTTGGATCATGGGTTGATCTACACAACACCAGGCCTGCTGGCAACAGACGGGGTACGCCTGTCTCAAAGGGGGAGAAGGGTCTTTGTGCAGGAGTTAGCAGGGCTCTTTGGAAGAGCTTTAAACTAGATTTGAAGGGGAAAAGGGATAAAACCAGGCTCGCTAGAGATAAGCCTGGGGGCAGCACGCCAATGGTTGAGGGATGGTGTGCTAGTGAGGTCCTTCGGTCTGCCATCTCAGTGGAAGCAGGGGATGGAGATCCATGCAGCAGCAAAGACACAAGGGTTATTGATGTGCTAGAAACCACAGAAGTGCCTGAGAATGGTCACATAGGAATTAGGGCTTCTCTCCCAGAAAAGGTGGTGGGATCAATAGCCCAACTGAAGTGCATCTACATGAATGCATGCAGCATGGGCAACAAACAGGAGGAGGTGGAAGCTGTTGTGCAGCTGAAAAACTGTGATATAGTTGCAGTCACAGACACATGGTGGGATGACTTGCACAACTGGGGTGCTGCAATGGATGGCTATAAACTCTTCAGAAGGGATAGGCAAGGAAAGAGAGGTGGTGTGGTAATCTTGTATGTTACAGAGTGTTTTGACTGTGTAGAGCTTGATGATGGTGACGATAGGGTTGAGTGTTTATGGGTAAGAATCAGGGGAAAGGCCAACAAGGCAGATATCATGGTGGGAGTCTGTTACAGACCACCCAACCAGGATGAAGAGGCAGACGAAATATTCTATAAGCACCTGGGAGAAGTCTCACAATCGCTAGCCCTTGTTCTCGTGGGGGACTTCAACTTACCAGATGTCTGCTGGAAATATAATAGAGCAGAGAGGAAACAGTCTAGGAGGTTCCTGGAGTGTGGGGAAGATAAATTCCTGACACAGCTGGTGAGTGAGCCAACTAGGGAAGGTGCCTTGCTGGAGCTGTTGTTTGTGAACAGAGAAGGCCTTGTGGGTGATGTGGTGGTTGGAGGCTGTCTTGGGCACAGCAATCATGAAATGATAGAGTTTTTGATTCTTGGAGAAGTAAGGAGGGGGGTCAGCAGAACTGCCACCTTGGACTTCTGGAGGGCAGACTTTGGCCTGTTTGGGAGTCTGGTTGACAGAGTCCCTTGGAAGGCAGTCCTGAAGGGCAAAGGAGTCCAGGAAGGATGGACATTCTTCAAGAAGGAAATCTTAAAGGGCAGGAGCAGGCCATCCCCATGTGCTGAAAGATGAGCCAGTGGGGAAGAAGACTGGCCTGGCTGAACAGAGAGCTTTGGCTGGAACTCAGGAAAAAAAGAGGAGAGTTTATGACCTTTGGAAGAAGGGGCAGGCCACTCAGGAGGACTACAAGGATGTCGTGAGGTTATGCAGGGAGAAAATCAGAAGGGCCAAATCCCAACTAGAACTTAATCTGGCTACTGCCATAAAAGACAATTAAAAATGTTTCTATAAATACATTATCAACAAAAGAAGGGCTAAGGAGAATCTCCATCCTTTATTGGACATGGGGGGAAACACAGTGACAAAGGATGAGGAAAAGCCTGAGGTACTTAATGCCTTCTTTGCCTCAGTCTTTAACAGTAAGACCAGTTGTTCTCTGGGTACCCAGCCCCCTGAGCTGGAAGACAGGGATGGGGAGCAGAATGAAGCCCCCATAATCCAAGGGGAAATGGTTAGCAACCTGCTACACCACTTAGACACACACAAGTCCATGGGGCCGAAAGGGGTCCATGCAAGGCTACTGAGGGAGGTGGCGGAAGTGCTGACCAAGCCACTTTCCATCATTTATCATCAGTCCTGGCTAACTGGGGAGGTCCCAGTTGACTGGAGGTTAGCAAATGTGACACCCACCTACAAGAAGGGCCAGAAGGAGGATCTGGGGAACTACAGGCCTGTCAGTCTGGCCTCGGTGCCGGGGAAGGTTATGGAGCAGATCATCTTGAGTGCCATCACGTGGTACGTACAGGACAACCAGGGGATCAGGCCCAGTCAGCATGGGTTTATGAAAGGCAGGTCCTGCTTGAGTAACCTGGTCTCCTTCTATGACAAGGTGACCTGCTTAGTGGATGAGGGAAAGGCTGTGGATGTTGTCTATCTAGACTTCAGTAAAGCCTTTGACACGGTTTCCCACAGCATTCTCCTGGAGAAACTGGTGGCTCATGGCTTGGACGGGCATACTCTTCACTGGATAAAAAACTGGCTGGCTGGCCAGGCCCAAAGAGTGGTGGTGAATGCAATAAAATCCAGTTGGCAGCTGGTGACAAGTGGTGTTCCCCAGGGCTCAGTACTGGGGCCAGTTCTGTTTAATATCTTTATCAATGATCTGGACGAGGGGATTGAGTGCACCCTCAGTAAGTTTGCAGATGACACCAAGTTGGGCGGGAGTGTTGATCTGCTGGAGGGTAGGAAGGCTCTACAGAGGGATCTGGACAGGCTGGATCGATGGGCCGAGGCCAACTGTATGAGATTTAACAAGGCTAAATGGCGGGTCCTGCACTTGGGCTACAACAACCCCATGCAGTGCTACAGGCTTGGGGAAGAGTGGCTGGAAAGCTGCCTGGCAGAAAAGGACCTCGGGGTGTTGGTCAACAGCTGGTTGAATATGAGCCAGCAGTGTGCCCAGGTGGCCAAGAAGGCCGATAGCATCCTGGCTTGTATCAGAAATAGTGTGACCAGCAGGACTAGGGAAGTGATTGTCCCCCTGTACTCGGCACTGGTGAGGCCGCACCTCGAATACTGTGTTCAGTTTTGGGCCCCTCACTACAAGAAAGACATTGAGGTGCTGGAGCGTGTCCAGAGAAGGGCAGCGAAGCTGGTGAAGGGTCTAGTGAACAAGCCTTATGAGGAGCGGCTGAGGCAACTGGGGTTGTTTAGCGTGGAGAAAAGGAGGCTGAGGGGAGACCTTATCGCTCTCTACAACTACCTGGAAGGAGGTTGTAGGAAGGTGGGTGTTGGTCTCTTGTCCCAAGTAACAAGTGACAGGACAAGAGGAAACAGCCTCAAGTTGCGGCACGGGAGGTTTAGATTGGATATTAGGAAAAATGTCTTCACCGAAAGGGTTGTCAAGCATTGGAACTGTCTGCCCAGGGAAGTGGTTGAGTCACCATCCCTGGAGGTATTTAAAAGACGTGTAGATGTGGTGCTTAGGGACATGGTCTAGTGGTGGACTTGGCAGTGTTAGGTTAATGGTTGGACTTGATGATCTTAAAGGTCTTTTCCAACCAAAACGATTCTATGGTTCTATGTTCTTCTTCTTCTTTGGGAGCTTTGGTCTTCAGCAGCTTTTCAGCCCCCGTGGTGATTTCCCTAGTTTCCCCAGAGACTTTGAAACATCTCTGGTTCCTCCCTTTAAGGCTCTTGGCTGCAAATTTTAGCAGATGGAACTTCACCTCCTCCTCTGTTCCTCCTGTGGGTTGAACACTGCATTCACCAACATCATATGGGTTAAATATATCCCTTTGCTTCAGTCCCAGTTTGGCATGGGCAAGCCAAGCCTGGAGTGGGCTCCACACCCCTCCAGGCACAGGGGGACTTGCTCAAGCATCAGTGGTGCATGGACCACAGCTCCCAGCCCAAACAGGCGAGCAGCCTCCCTCTGCCATGGCCTCCGGCAGGACAGCCTGCAGGACCAGTAGGGCACAGTCTGTACCTATGTGGTATAAAATAGTACTAACGTATACTCTATATTTCAGTCATCTGGGAATTAAAAAGCTAAACGGTTATACAACAAGCCTTGGCAACTGTCTGTCTAAACCTACAAATCTAAACCTGATGAGAACTGATCTGAAGATTTTCATGTCAAAATGTCACCAGAATCACCACGGTTTAGTGCCAAAATCTGCAGTTCGGTTGTACCTAGGATTTTCTCTCTGACTACACATCTCCTGAGGAGTGGTCAACTCTGACCCTAGGAACAGCCCAAAGCAGCTTGTGGTGAGGTGAAGAAGCCATACAATTACTTTGACATTCCAGACAGTCACTGTGCTCCCCCGAATGTGTGCTCCATGAAGACCTGTAATTGAAATAGCTCAGCATTTCTCCAGTAAAAGCAGTGATCTATCCACACCACAGCTGAACCATGTTAAAATACCACCAGAATGGTGTTCCAGGCAGGCAGCAGGGTTCATACACAGCCCCCAGCGCTTCCTTCAGGCTCCTAAACTGCTGTTGAGGGGGAATTTTCAATAAGCAGGAAACGTTAAACAAATAAAGGTATTAAACAGTCCTTGTGTCTTATTACTGGTGAACAGCCAGTCAAAAATAAATGCATTTATTATGGGCTTGTTTGCAAAACTGATTTTGTTTAATATGGCCCAGTTTCTGTTTATGGCACCACTGAAACCACTTGTAAATTAAAGGAAAGGTTGTTTTTTCTTGGCTTAGTAAATAATATCTTTGCCTGTAAGTTCCTATGCCTTTCTCACTGTTTTTCTCTTCCAATTCTCTTCCATCTGTAGTTATATCATCCATTTCCCTCTCTCCATGAAGGAAAACATCACCATCTTCTAGGTCAAGCTGACTAAAGGTGTTGGTTCCCTGTGATCCAGCACCATAGCAGGATATTCAGACTTTTGGTGGGAGGTGAGTCAGTCTCAGTATTATATTTAATAGGTACTCGCTGCTTACAGGCAAATGAAGTAACCCCAGCCCGCAGACCATGATGCCAGACATGGACTCCGCACTGGGTGAAGCTGGGCAAGCGGTGGGACCTTCCTGTAGGCATAAAGCTGGAGAGCACGTGGGGCAAATCATGTGCGGGGTGGCTGCCTCCTCCTCTCATGTAGATATTTGCTGATATTAGTCACCAGTATCTGACAGTTCAGGCTTTCATCTAGCACCAGCTGAACCTCGTGCAGATAATCTTTTTTTAAATATATTTCCTACAGGTACTTTTGTATGCGCTTGTAAACATAAATGTACTGGGCAGTGTCTGGTGCATGGCTTGTGTCTGTTAGTCATAGTTGAGGAGTGTCTGAAAATGGAAGATTTTCATAGAATCATAGAATATCTCAAGTTGGAAGGGACCCATAAGGATCATCGAGTACAACTCCCTGCTCCTCAAAGGACTACCTAAAACTAAATCATATGACTAAGAGTGTCGTCCAGATGCTCCTTGAACTCTGACAGGCTTGGTGCCATGACCACTTCCCTGGGGAGCCTGTTCCAGTGACCAAGCACCCTCTCAGTGAAGAACCTTTTCCTAATGTCCAATTTGAACTTCCCCTGACACAGCTTCATTCCATTTCCTCATGCCCTATCGCTGGTCACCAGAGAGCGGAGATCAGCACCTCCTCCTCCGCTGCCCCCCTTGAGGAAGCTGTAGACTGCAATGAGGTCACCCCTCAGCCTTCTCTTCTCCAAGCTGAACAAACCAAATGACCTCAGCCGCTCCTCATACGTCTTGCCCTCGAGGCCTTTCACCATCTTGGTCGCCCTCCTCTGGACACACTCTAATAATTTGGTGTCCTTATATTGAGGCGCCCTGAACTGCACACAGTACTCGAGGTGGGGCCACACCAGTGCAGTGCAGAGTGGGACAATCACCTCCCTCGACCAGCTAGCTATGCTGTGCTTGAGGTACCCCAGGACATGGTTGGCCCTTTTGGCTGCCAGGGCACACTATTGACTCAGTTCAACTTGCCATCAACCCAAACCAATTTGTATCTCTTGGATGTCTAAGTGGGCACTTTAGTCAGAAAAGCTCTCCGTGATTGGGCTGGTGTTTCTAGGCTCAGTCCCAGTGTCAATACCGGATGAGCACAAAGAAAGTGGTGGCTCCTCTGCAGCATGGTGCCACGAGTTAGCAATCAGCGGAGAGACCTCATCCTCCCCGGCAGTGACCGAAGCTGGTGCCACACAGGCAGGGCAGCAGATGCTGCCTGATGCAGGCTGGTGGTTGGGCTGGCTCTGACATTTGTTCAACACATTGACTGAGAACGGGGACCTTCACATTTCAAGGCTGTTTCATCCATATTTCACTGAGAAGGTGCTGTATGAAGAGCTCAGTCAGCTGGACCATTATGGACTGGACTTCTGTTATGCTCAGAAATCAAAGGCAACAAGATGACAGAGGATGGCATTCAAGGTTTTCCTTTAATGCTTCTGTCTCTTGCCTCTATCAGGGATACACATGGGAAAAGGCAGTAAGAAAGCATGAATTTTGCAAGATGCCTCTTTGGAAATGTTTTGTCAAGGTTTTTATACACTTGCAAAAAAAGTTATAGTGAGTTTTTGTCCATTCATTGTCCATACATTGCCTACTATGAGTTCAGATCCTCTTGTAGTAGGCAAATATCTCAGAAAACTGAGGCACCTTGCAGATTCAGGAGAACCAAGGGAAACAGTGAAGATGGTAGGTCAGATTTGTGTTTGCTTAGCAGTACAGCAAGCTCTTTAGGGCTGACCTACTTGTTTGCTTTATATAGAGGAGGAACTTCAGGCAACAGCCATGACTTCAGAGAAATTAAGGCAAATATTTCAGGGGAGGTTTCAAGATGCTGCCTTCTAAGGTATTAACCTTACCTAGAAAACTTCCTTTTAAACAGGAGATTCATCTCAGAAAAGTCATCTGTATGATTTGAGCTGCACCATGAGCTGCTGCCTGTACCTGAGCTCAGAGTCTAGCTCCCTGCCCCTAAACCTTCCTCTGTGCTTTGGGTCACTTTACCAGAAAAGGTCTCTGGAAAAGGAGCTGATGGGTGTCCTGTGATGCCGTAAAGTCCCTTATGCTGGAATGAGTTTCCTTTAATAAGCTGACTTATTTCAGGTGTGAAGGACACCAATAAATCTCACAAATTTGATGGGAGCTGTAAGCCCATAAAATACGGGAAATGGTGTGTACAGGTGGGTAAACCCACAACATCTCAGACAAATGATAGAAAGCTGCAGTACACTTCTCCCCTAATCTGACACAGACATCAAATCCTATGCACATATTTTTCAGCACCATTTCACTTTTTATAAGGCAATCACATTATCAGAAAATTAAAATTAGCCATAGAGAGACAAATCCTGCAAGTTCTTTGCAGTGGAGGGAGAGCAAATAGGCAGAGCTTTATCAGGAAATGAAAATCAGGCCAGCTTTATTGCCACACCAGATGTTGTTTATTGAAGAGGACTTGTTTTTAATCCATCGCTTGGTTAAAGAAAAGCCCCAAACCAACCATCTGACCCCAATGAATAAATTGACTTTCCAATACAAAGCCATACACAGAAAGAGCGTTGCAGCAAAGCTTGCTTGGTAGCTCAGTTTGTGCTGCAAAATGAATGGGAAGATTTTGCAAAGCACCTTGCCAGTCGTCTGCCATTATTACAAGCAGAGGTACTGATGTGAATGCAGCTGCATCCATGAATCTCCACCCTGCCTTCTTTCCTGAGGTGGCTGTGCAGACAGTGTTCCCAGAATCTTACTCTGTGTGTGTGTGTACCTGCAAGATGACCAAGACAGCAGCAGCTTTGCCTTTCTACTGCCCTTATGGCCCCGGTTTCTTCACTTTTCAGCTGAACACTGAGCCTTGTTGATTCTCCCCACTTTCCCTTTGGTAAAACACGTGGGATCACCTTGAGTACAAAACCTGAACAGATTTTTTACCAAGCTTGAAAGCTAGTCTGTCTTTGAAATGACTGCTTCTGCAGTCAGGTTTGATTATTATTAATCATCTGCTAATCCTAAAATAACATGTTATATAAACAAATTGCTCTCCCCTCCAGCCTCAAAAATTATTTTTTGAAATGTATTTTTGCATTCAGTTAAAATGTTGCTGTTGATTGATTTTTCACTCTGCCTCCTCTAGACTTCACAGATAACAGTGGAGTTTATATATAGTGATGGAGTCTGGCGTCAGGGAGGAAGAAGTATTTCCCAGGGAAGCTATTACTGGTGTGTGTCAGGTAAGAGCTGCAGACACAATCTTGTCCCACCAGCACGGGTGGGAGACCTGAGAATATTGGGTCAGTGTGCACCTTTATTCCGCCTGCACCACTGAAGTCAAAGGGTGCCTGGACATCACTTGAATGGGAGAAGAGTCATCATTTTCCATGCTGTGTGGCAGCACTGTCCTCTGGGTGGGAGCACTGAATTCAAGTCAAGAGACCCAAATTGTTGCTAATTCTGCCATTTTCTATAGGATTGTGGGTGTATAAATATTGAGCAGCCAGTTAATTTCTATGAGATTTTGGGAGCAGGGGAGCTCTTAAATGGATTTACAAAATATCTAGCATAGTGGGAATATCAACTTGGCAGGGAGCTACATTAGATGAGGTCTTTATATTATAACACCTCTACAATGGACTAGGGAGAAAAGATGGGCAGGAGCAGAGGTGATGTTCCTCTGGCTTCAGCAATGCTGATCTGCTTGCTCCACACATTTGAGTCTTGAGTCCTGAGTGACACAAGGCATAAAAGAAACAGATGAAGATTTCAAAACCACTTGCTCACTTATCTGAGCTCTGGCCTAGAGCAGTTCTTGCAGTAATAGCTGTGACTTGGCCCTACTTCACCTTCTCAGTGTTAATTCAGGGCTTGTTCCTCCAGGTCAGCATGTGGTGGCAGGAGAATGGGGGAGTGAGATCTCACTAAGGGCAAATAGGAAAACAGAGGATGAAAGTTGGAGAAAAGTGGTGATACAAAGGTCAGGCAGGTCATTTACATGGGGGTGTACAGGGTTGTGAAGCTAATCTCATCAAACTAGTACAGTCAATTGAAGCAGTACATTGTATTTCAGCTGCCCAAAGACACCCTGAATCCAATCTGGGTGAACAGAACAACTCAGCCTGGTTTCTCTAGGTAAACCATGAGGAGAAATACTATTGAGTGGTTCAAGCTTCACATCTGGAGTTGGGACCTGGGCACTTCACCTCTACTTGCAACACACCCCCACCCTTGCCCCTGCCTGTGCCATGCTCCAAGGCAGCCAGCCCCAGCACCGGCGTGTGTGCTGGTTTTGGCTGGGATAGAGTTAATTTTCTTCATGGTAGCTAGTATGGGACTATGTTTTGGATTTGTGCTGAAAACAGTGGTGATAACACAGGGATGTTTTCAGCATTGCTGAGCAGTGCTTACACAGAGTCAAGGCCTTTTCTGCTTCTCACCCCACCCCACCAGTGAGTAGGCTGGGGGTGCACAAGAAGCTGGGAGGGGACACAACCGGGACAGCTGACCCCAGCTGACCAAAGGGATATTCCATACCATATGGCGTCATGCTCAGCATATAAAGCTGGGGGGACAAGAAGGAAGAGGGGACGTTTGGAGTTATGGCATTTGCCTTCCCAAGTAACCGTTATGCGTAATGGAGCCCTGCTTTCCTGGAGATGGCTGAACACCTGCCTGCCCACGGGAAGTAGTGAACGAATTCCTTGTTTTGCTTTGCTTGTGTGCGTGGCTTTTGCTTTCCCTATTAAACTGTCTTTATCTCAACCCACGAGTTTTCTCACTCTTCTGAATCTCTCCCCCATCCCACTGCGGGGGGAGTGAGTGAGGAGCTGTGTGGGGCTTAGCTGCTGGCCGGGGTTAAACCACCATGTCAAACAGCAGCCGACAAACCCTGTACACCTGGGGCACCTCTGCAGGGCAGCATGTGGTCAGCAACCTCTGCAGCCTCCTGAAGAGATCCCTGCATTGCTGTGCCTCACTCCACGTGCAGAGGGTGCCCGCATGTGCCTTGTAATGTCATCTGGAGTGGATAGGGTGCTTTTACAAAGCATTTTGACTCCTCCTAATAAAGAGGATATAAATATGGCAGAGGGGTATCAGCCTTTTCATTTGTGCTTGATTAGGACAGCTTCAGCTGTATTTCGGAACAGCAGCAAAGCTTTACTATAGAAGGAAGGAAAGAAAGATATTTGTTTTTGAAAATGAAACAGCCCAAGTCTCTCACTGAAGCTCCAGGTGAACTGAGAACCGGAGATGCTGGGCCACCCCACAGGTCGCTCTGGCTCCATGATGGGAAGGAGGGCCCTGGACACCAACATTTCCTCTCCTGCCACAGATTTTTGCTGTGACCCTGGCCAGTTTGCTTAATGTGTGTTTGCAACTGTGTCTGGATGAGGGTAAAGGCATGTGCCTATACCCATTCTCTGCTGCTGAGCCCAGGTGGCGTAGGGTGGCCCGTGTCTTCCAGGCAAACTTTCAGATTGCATGGTGTGGCCACATCCAGACTGCCTGTTGGCAATGGTGTCTGCTCCATGCACACCCCTGAGCCATGCCTCGGGATTATCTGAGACGGTGCTTGCTGGCCTGGGGGCCAAAAATGTGCCAGGATTATGGTAACGATTTAACAGTATGGAGAATTGAGTTCCCCTGCCAAGGAATGTCTCCTTTGGGACCTCCAGACAGAGGCACATCTTTACGTCACCAGAGGTAAAATTGCAAACATGCACACACATATATATGCATAAGTTATATACAAATGCATATTATGACATTAAATTTAGGTGCTTGGATTTATAGCAAAGGTATTTAGGCCCCTAATGCAAAATGAAATGCCAGTGGGAATATGGTGTCTCTGTGTATTTGCAGATCTAGGCCACAGTCGCTGTCCCAGGGCGTTTGTGGTCCCACTAGATACCTCTCTGCTAGCAGGAACAAAGGACCAGCATAAATGAAGATATGCATTTTCCTTTGATCTTTCCCCTGGTTGGCATTATCTTCATTTGATAAACTAGCTCCCTGCTGCCAATCACTCCCCCACCATGCTGCTTTTATGCCAGACCACACAGAGGAAGCTCAGAGGTACTTACAGTGATTTTGAGTGTGCTGACTAGCCTTCACAACCCTCAGTGCCCCAGGAACACAGCAGAAGGCCACAAATCTTATTTAAATTGCCATCTTAATGTGATCTCTTGAGGCCCTTTAGGCTGGGGTTTGGGTAGAGCTGCACATTGAGTCCATTCATTTTCTTTACCCTGTTGCAGATTTCACCAGCTTGCTGATCTTTAACTAGGTCAGCTTCATAAAGCATCGTTTCTGTTCTAGGGCTTTGTCTTCGGCTGGGAAGACATAATTGGGGAGTCTGGATAGCAAATGAGTGAGACTGCACAGGTCTGTGTGTGAGCGTTAGTCTGTTGCTCTTACCTATTGCCTTATAACTATTTGCAGAAGACCTGTGAATTGAGGTAAGCCACGTGAGACCAGTCCATTGGCACTTGCTATTCCACACTGGAATTAAGATGTCCCATACTGGGACATTGCTCAGTGACCCACGTGTCCCTACTGTAAATGGCAGGTACCCAGAGAAACCTTCACATTGAAGCTCTCATCATTTGTGAGTTGAACACCAAGATGGACTGAAGGCATGGGGTAAAAGAGCAAAGTGTTTAAAATGGGGCAAGTGGTCCAAGGCTGGCTGTAAGGGATGAAATCTCCATTAAAGGTGGCACGGTGGACGTGGTGCAGCAGGCAGCCACGGTGGGGCATGGCTGCCGGTGGGGAAGAGCGGAAAGGGAAGAAAAACAGTGAGAGCGTAATGGCAAATGCACTGTGTGAACAAATCTCCATTAATCACGAGATACAAAGTTAAAATGGAAGTCTTGATAGCTGAGGGACAAGATGGGGCTGCAATACGGACAACCTCTGCCATAAAGGTGACAGGGAGGGAGGTGGAGTTGGGTGAAGAAGGAGTACGAGAAGAGGAAGGCAAAGTAGGCAAAAGAAGAGAGGTGTAAAGGCTGAGTAGGAGTGGGAGAAAGGGAGAACAATTAAATGATCATCAGTCCTGATTCACACTTCTACAAGCTGTATGTTTTTACAGACTCAGGAGGGAGGAAGGGCTGCTCAGAAACAGCTTTCTCTGTCACTTTGAAAAGCAAAGCAAAGTCCTTTCTCATACCAGAAGGAAAACACAGTAAAACTGCTTTGCAGAAGTGAACTGAGTTCCCATGTACAGCTAGACTCTTAATCCTGTCCTTACCTGGGTCTTGTTCTGTACCAGAGACCCCACTCGTGTCAGTTTTTGAATCAAGCAGTCAAAATGTAGCCCTTTAGTGGATTGAAAGGGATGAAAGATTAGAGATGAGAACAATTTTATACATGAGGAAAGGTGATTTACCTTTTCTCTGGACCCATAATCTGATTTTTCAGTTGTAGCTTTTCTCCTTACCTGAAATCTACTAGCACAAGAATTTATTTTAATGACTATGTAATCATTTTCCAGACATCTATTAAATTTGGAAGATAAACTGTCTTATTACCTCAGTTAAATTAAAAAAAAAGTGCTGTTCCTAATAAATTTCAGCAGACATCTGCAAATGAAGCAAGCCTTATTTAAGGCAAGTATTTGAGTTTCAGGAGTATTAAAAAATACAGGAAAAGTCTACATATGGATCCCTATGCACACACACAAGTAGGAACAGATGTGAACATGTAGGCAACCATCTTTTGGGGCATTCACCAATTAAACCAGCTCTTGGTTAAATAAGGCTCAGAATATGATAAATTATTGTAAATTTACTGGAAGGTTCTGAGGTCACATGGAAACACTTCTCTGCCAACAACAATCATCTTGAGACCTTGGCCTCATGTCTTGGCCATCAGTCCTGTCAGTCAGGTTCCCTGGTCCTCGTGCAACTGAGCCTGCAGAGATCAGTTCTCTGATGATGTAGTACGTGGGAACAATGTACTATTATTTCGAAGTAAATTGAGCAGGAGCAAGGTGATCTAAGTTTCAATTAATCAGATGGGTTGTTTACCAGGAAAACAGATACTCTGACTTGCTCAGGACATAGTTCTGGCAGTACTAACACTGCTTTCAGACACAAGTGTCTCCAGTCATGTCCCAGAGATTGCGTGGTATCCAAGAGCTTCTGCGACGCAACACTCTCAGTGTGTCACTCACGCTTTGGCAAAAAGACCTTGAGTTCATGTATGCTGCCTCTATTCATGACCTCCACATAATCACCAGATTAAGGACAGTCACAGATTGTCGTTTTTGCCACATAGGGGTCTTCTGCTTTTCTTGGTCATCATGTATCCAGAGCCCGTAGTACGAAGGCTGGTTCCTTACGCCAGCACAGTAGCATGTGCAAGGATCGTTTCACATGTCTGCAAGTTGTTTTAATGTCCCAGTGGGATGTTTACCATTTTCCCAGCTCAAAGCATTCCTGAGCCATCTTCACCAGCTGTTCCCCATCGAGGATCCATGCAGTCAATTGTTGCTGCCTCTGTGTAGGACCAGGAGCCTCCAGGCCCACCAGAAGCTGTTAACTCCAACAAGGCAGGTTTCACACCACAGCACTGCACCTGTGGCAACCTTAACATTAGTGGTGAGGTCTCTCAGCTTAAGAACAGAAAAGCATTTGCAAGGTGTCTTCTGCCATACCTACATGTGTTTGGGGTTTTGGTAAACTTTTGCCCGTGTAGAAGAGGTCATTCTTGTTCTCTCTCTTTTGGCTTTATTGTGTCAGATGTCTGCAGAGCAAGCCCCATCTTGGGAAAGGTGCAGTGTTCAGGCCCCATCTAGTATACTGCATTCAGTTTTGGGACCCCCAGTACAAGAAAGATGTTGAAAACCTTACATTAGAGGTCAGAGGTCACTAACATGATTGAGGCTGGAGCACATGACATATGGGGAGAGGCTGAGGGATTTGGGCTTGCTCTTGAGCCTGAAGAAGGGATGGCTTCAGTGGGACCTAACAACACTTTCCAATGACTATGAGGGAGTTATTAAGGAGATGGAGCCAGGCTTGTTGTTGCGGTGCACGGCAGGGCGTCAAGAGACAGTGGTCAGAAATGGAAACGGGGAGGTTTGAATTAGATGTAAGGAAAAAATATTCATTATGAGAATAACTAAGCTTGGAGCAGGTTGCCCAGAGCGACTGTGCAGTCTCTGTCGTCTTTTCAAGAGGCTGGAGACCTCCTCAGGTCCTTCCAGCCTGAACAGTTTAGTGCTGCTGTGACTCCTGCTTTAGGTTATGTTTCGAACAACACCTTTTCCCTTCCTTTCTGAAAGGGATGGTTTGTGTGTGGTGGTGACAACAGAACAAATCTGTTTATATTCCCAGCGTGCTGAGAAGGCACTCAGTTTGCAGCAAAGATTTCAAAGGGTTGCTTAATCCTGCCATCCTGTCCTGTAGTCAGGGCCAGTCAGTCTTTACAAAGCCCTGCTATATGGGAAAGGTAAGTCATAAACCAGAATGGGTGAGGACGAGACATGGGCTTTTTCCTGCATACAACAAATTGTGGTGGGTCTGCTGTGTATTTGGAAGGAAGCCTCATTTTTATCATCATTCACAAATCCTAGCACAAACCCTAAGCAAGGATTACATTTCCTTGCAACAGCACTAATTTACCATTCAACGAGTCCCAGCAGCCATTTTGCCATTGCATTTTTTGTGTGTTTTGGAGTTTGTCTTTTTCTTACTTCCATTTTAGTTTTTTCTAGAGCTCCCCCTCTGCAAGGCCATTTTCTTGTACTTGGCTGTGCTGGGATGAGAAACGGGTCAGGCATGACCCAGCCTTCCCATGCTGTGTCTGGTTCTTCCATCTGCAGCAGCCCCATTGCAGAGGGACCAGCCTCCCACTGGCACCCCAGAGCTTGTGCGGGATCCCCGGGGGGAGCCTCTGCTTTCCTTCACACATTGCTACCTGCTTGTTTAATTCCCTGAGCTGTAACACTATCAAGGAGAACAAGCACAGTATTTGGAGCTAAAGCCCTGCTCTGTCTTTAGGAGCTGCTGAAATATTTCAGGAACTCAGGTTGTCTGAGATGGTTTACCTCCCTGAAATGTGAATGTCCAGGGCCTTGTTGCCTCATTAAAAAATAAAGTTACTGACTGTCAAGTGCATTGAAGGCCTGGGCTGAAAACTGTCTCCTCTTAAGCATCTTCTGATTTTAGTGTTATGACGGTAGACTGCCTGCTAATTACATGGCTGTCTTGAAACTTGTCACCCAGCTCCCCGCAGGTGAACTGCTGTGACTCCAGATGCATGGTCTCTTAATTTTCTGAGAGCAGCAAGATCAGTCGATGGCTTGTAGATCAGAGGATAATGCTGCAGTAAGAGGGAACTGGGATTTCAGGGTGTTGTTCAATACAAAGCATCCTTTTAAAAAGTACCAAAGAAACCCAGCCAACTTGTTTTCCGTACAGGATACAGCCTGGCTCTTAATGCTCTACTTATTCTGCAGGGATGTAGCAGTGTGGGGTTTGTTTTTACATCTGAAGAAGAGCTGAATGCTAGAAGGTCAGGTCATGGGACACAGAAGCACCTGCTGTGCCAGGGGAAGGCTACAGAGATGTAAAAGCATTTGGGTGAAAGAGAGAGACTTTTGGTAGAAGCTGATTTCCTTTCAGGGACTGACCAAATCTATTTCCAGCAAGCTTATTAATATTGCCATAGTGAGAGGAGAGCCTGGTAGCAATGGAAAGCCGTAGGTCACTGCCCCAAAAGCTTCCTGCAGGAGGAGGGAGTTATCTACACAAACAAGGCCATCAAAGAGAACTAGGAGGACAAAAATGGGATACTGGTTTCTTTGAGCTCGCATAGCAAAGCTGAAAAATCCCACCTTCTGACTGCAGTCCATGCCCTTCCCCAGGTTCCTTCTCCTTCAAGTGTCTGCACACTCATGCTTCATCTCTCACCCCCAGGCAGATGAAAGAAAAATGTTGCTGGTAAAATTTTCTCTCCGCTGTTGCTGACAACCAATCTGTCCATTGCTTATCTTTAACACGCACTGCGCTAGAGAGAACCCTGCTAGTGCATGTGTATTTCTAAAAGTCTTGCAGCTGATATGGAATTATCATCTGACATGTCCGCATTTGTTGGACCTTGCATTACAGTGACTTGTGTGTGTAGATTGATGTTTCCTTTAGACTTTGAGGTCAAAAGCCTTATAAAAATAAAACCCCATCATAAGATGTTGTAAATGAACTTCCTCTGTAGCTGGTCTGACCTCCTTAGTATCCCCAGCAAAGTCAGTAATGTTTTCTAAGAGAACAGTGTTGAGAACAAAGCTCCTCTGAGCTCTGAAGGGCACCTCTGTTCCCAGAGCACTATAGGAAAATAAAAGCATTCCCTTGGTCTGGTGCTTTGTTCCTGCCCTATAAGCAGTACTATCATCTTCCCCACAGGTCAGTCCAGCTTTGAGATCCTGATGGCTTTTATACCACAGATTTGCTGGCACTAAGCATCATTGGTGTTCCAGGCTCATTCATTGGTTTTAGGCAGCAAAATCTGAAATGAGGATTTTGAGCCATGCATAGAAACTCAGGATAAAAGCTAGATGGACACAGCCTTGTCCCAGTAGTAGCCCACCTTCCAAGGACTCTTGTCCCAGAGCTTCCTCAGTGTACTGTGTTATTTATTATTATTATTATTATTATTATTATTATTATTATTATTATTATTATTATTATTTACTACTACTATTATTATTATCATCATCATCATCATCATTATTAATCATTTGAACCACCATTCTGCTTTGAGGTCTGTACTAGGAACGGGATCTCCCTGCAGCAGACAGAGTGCACATGTGCATAGCAAGAGATGGTTCATGCTATAGAGAGTTCACAACATAAACACGTGAGATTGGAGAGCTGGGAGAAAGCAGGTGGCAGATCCTCTGCTTGGGGCTCGCCTGCCTCGTCACCTCTCCTGACAGCAAGGGAGAGGCTTCCTTTCCCACACCGACTCGAAGTGGTGGGCAGCGTCTCCCTATATTAAGCTCTACCCTACTTAGGAAACCCAGAAGGGTCCTTGGACAACCATATGCTTGTTACTAGGAAAATGCAATTGTTCTTAAATCCTTACAGGGTGCTATCTGCCCCTGTTGCTTAGCTGGTGGGAGTGCATCCAGCATCTAAGCTATCTAAGAGTTAACCATCTCTTCTAAACTAGTTTTCCATGGTCTCAGTATAACCTTGAGAAAGAGATAGGAACTTACTGACTCCACTTGCCTTGGCTACTCTCTTCAAAGTGTAATGAATGCTTCCTTTGGAAGTGCCCACCAGCTAATGGAAGGCGCTTAGGTAGGTCTCTCAGACTAGAGCTTGACTTCATTCTGATCAGATTAATTGAGATTAAAACCAAGCTTGTAGACTAAGTAACAGAGGAAAAAGTTGAGCTGCCCCGGTAGGCAAATAATTGCTGAGGAGTTTCATGAGCTCTGGCTGCATCATT
This sequence comes from Ciconia boyciana, assembly GCF_034638445.1. NCBI lineage: Eukaryota > Metazoa > Chordata > Aves > Ciconiiformes > Ciconiidae > Ciconia > Ciconia boyciana. The sequence continues at coordinate 12,928,377 of NC_132935.1, forward strand.
TTAGGTTGGTATTAGATGAGTTGAATTGCACCTCAACTAAATGCTACGGGAAAGGGTATGTTTCTTCCCATATCTTTATGGAGGTTGCAGCTCTCACCCAACAGCAGATGTAACTGGTCTTTTTGGACCTCTTTCACAGAACAAAGCCTAAAAGCTAAAAAAGCCTAAGGCCCCACCGATGAGTGGTGAGTCCTGGTGGCAACAGGGAGACCATTAAAAGCCTCAAAAACCTTAAAACAAAAAATATGAGGAAATCTGCAGGAAGGGGCAAGAGCAAACATTAAAATATGAAACATAAAAATGTTTACATAATGTTAACAAATGTTAACATAAAAATACCAATTACATTTACTTTGTGAAGGCTTTGCTGAGTAGACCCATAGTCTAATGCAGTTGTCAAGTATCTTTTAAAGTTCTACACAGAGGTGAACAGATGGCTTTTTTGTGTGCCTGTGTAAGAAAACCCCTTTCTGCAAATAGGGGATGTCAGGGGAGTTACTGAGTGCACTAATTAACTGGAACAAATTCACACTTGTGTATTAAGTTAATTGTGCAGCAAAACAGAGCCTACTGTCAGGTTAGTTTCCACTCAGTACTGGTAAATTAATTAACTTTCCAGTGTGTTAACAAAGGAAAACTGGGATGGATATGTGCATTTCCTAGCTAGGTAAGACGTCAGAGCACACACTGCAAGCAGGACCAGGAGTCTTTTCCTCCTTGCTGATATCAACAGGAGTTGGTTTGATCCAGCCCACAGTAAGCACTGTGGTAGCTCAGTCTGGCTTGGACAGGGCAATTAATCCATAATGAGTACATCAAAGAGATAGCTACAAAATCCCGTTGAAGAGTAAGAGATTTTGAGGTTAGGAAGAGCTATTAATGACCATCCCAACCTCCTGTAGGACACAGTGAAAGATTTTCAAGTGGTTAGGTCCAGATGTATTGCATTGTTTATGATTGTATTAGGAATAGAATCAAATACTATTGTATTACTGCTTGCTAATAAAATTAAATATGTATAAATGTATTAAATCTCATTAACTGTATTAGAAATATGTAATCTATGTGTTTATAAAATGGATGTGTGCTGCTGAATATGAGCAAAGATATTGTGGTAACTCCCATTTGGCTGTAAACACCTTTGATGAAGACTCCCTGTAAGCTTTGGGGAGAAACAGGGACTTTAAGGGCTCGTCTGACTCATTTTATGTATTTGCATTATGATGAGATGACCAGAACCCTGAAAGACTCTATTGCTCTGCACTGATTGAAACAAGGAGGTAATGGTTAGCACAGAGGTAAATGTCTGCATTGCAGGCATCCATATTTCCTAAATAAATCTGACTATATTTTAACTGGAACGCTTTTAGGATTTTAAAAAAAAAAAAAAAAAGTGTTTCTTAGAGGAACCAACTGATAGCAAAATAGAAGAGCAACAACCCAGTCAGTAAAAACTGTCCTGGAAGAGTTTGCAAACTGGCCAAATCATTAAGGTGAAATTCCCAGGTTCATTTGTCATGCACCAGAAATTACAATGGGAAAAGACTCAGCCTTGAATCCAGTGTGCTCCTGGGATTTTACTAAACAAGGGCATGTGACTGCCCAGTGAAGACTGACTGAACTACGCTTCCTAGGGATTAACTTTTTATTAATCAGAATCAATGTCAATTTAGGTTGCTTTCTTTCAGATGTGGGAGGGATAGTGAGCAGAGTGAAGGCAGTAGAGGCTGTGAATAATGATAAATACACATGGCGTGTCTTTGTTGTTGTAAATAGGAGTAATTCTGCCAACAGCAGTGCTCTGATTTAACTTGAGTATTCAGTCTGGCCTATGATTATACTGCACAAATTACATGGTTTAAAACTTTTCATCTGTTTGATGCCTCTCTTAATGGACAGGGAATTTCAGTGAGAGAGAGGCATAAACCACAAGCAGAACTGTTCTACATCTGACTCAAGATAGCCAGGTATCATCAGCGTTCCCAAATCAGCTTAATCATCTTCAATGTCCAAAGATATTTTAAAAAAGAGGTTGAAGAGGAAGAAAAAGACCCCAAAATTGAATTGTTGGTGAGATGCTGAAATGCAACATTTGCGAGACGCTGCTCAGAAAATTTCCCATGCAGAAGGAATGGTGAGACAAGAGAGGTTTTTTCAGTCCTACAAACTCAGACAAAGCAGAATTACCCCTTTGCTTAGCAGAGGTTTCAGTCTCATCTGCAGTGCTGAGGTTTTGTTATCCTCTCCACGGGGGCTCCAGGAGCTCATGGGGCTCATTACATAGCAGGACGTCAGGGAGTATCTTCTGTCCTGCTAAGAGTCAAGTGGGCAGGCCACAGGGGAGCTAACGTGGTGACATCAGGAAAGTGATACTCAGACTTGACATTGCTACCTACTGCCTGTAGGGCATCGACTCACACAAGTCTTCCCATCAGTGAGAGCCTCAAGAGATGTCCCATGGACCTCAGAGCTGGGGAAGGAGGACACCTGGGCATGACTTGCCCTGGACTCCACTGCTCAGTGTGGAGCTGGCTCTCAAGGGTATGGGCCTCCTTAGCCCTGTTGTCCTGTGTCCTTCCCTAACCTGGCAGGTCTGTGGCCAAAGGCCAGACTCTGGGTGGCGTGTGGGCAGCTCTGCAGCCTCCCTGCAGGGACATCTAGCAGATCCCACCCAGCTGGAGTCAGGTCCCTGCTCTGCAGATCGAGGATGCTTTTTCTCATCTACTCCTGCTGTACAGGAAGGGTAATGATGGCAGGGAACTAATAAAATTTCACATCCAACATATTTTGGCTTCTTTCTGTTTTCATAAAAAGACGAGTGCATCTCACTATTTTCTCTGTTTATAGAGCAGGCCATGGAAACAAGATCAGGGACATATGTTCTGTTTGTTCCAGCAACTGTGTGGCTCACATTGCAGAACAAGCCGGCAAGCAATGGCCCACAGAGCTATGTACGGCAAAGGTATGCAGCCCCACACAACAAAGACGGCATGATATAACAATGCTAAGTCCTATAGCTCCCACTGGAGGCTTTGGGTTTGTCTCTCTGGACACTCGTGAGTGATTGACCTCGTGCACTTCTCCTCTGGGCCTTTTTCTTATACTTACTGCTGAAAATAAATTGTCATCTGACATAGAGAAATAACTGGGCCAAAGTACACTCAGACAGGAAGGAGCAAAGGAAAATGTGTGTTATATTTATGTACATTTTATAGCTGCTACAAAAGCACAAGCTTTGCTGTGCAGTATTGTCAGGAGTTCAAACCCCAGTAATAGGGACGTGAGTGGTATTTCCCGTGTGTATGTGTTCTTTAAGGTGGGTGATGTGAGGTCATCACTGCCATCCAGATGGGCATTTTTGGAAAAGGACACCCTCTGTCATGCAAAATCCCTTGTGCCTTAATACCCTCTCCCTTCTGCTGTTGGAGGTACATAGCTCAGCTATGTACCAAAGGTTAGCTACTGAGTCACTGGAACCAAAGCATCCGAACAGTGACTTATTTGAAAGCTACTTGCCAGGAATGGTGATTCACTGACCCAAATCTGAGGTCTTTTTCATATGGATTTGAGAGTAATTTGATTATCCTTCTATTTTCCCAGAAAGATTTTCTCATTCACGCTCCCTTGTTTTCCAGGAACAGGAGCAGCGGAGCAGTCATGCAGTGTTGGATGCTCATCCTGGCAATTGCCAAAGTGCTGGGAGCAGGGTATGTTAGGAATCTTGTTTATAAACATCCACTAAATGTCCTCTGCCTCTGCAAAAGTCTCTAGCCCCCTCATCCTGAAAGCTAGAAAACTTTTTTTTACACATAAATATATAAAACCTCCCCTCGTACAAATTTAGGCCTTTTGGCTTATCTGAGGAAGCCACCCAGACACCTCCTTGGAGTGAATCTCCTTTTCCCTGCCCTTGCTCCACAGACCTTCAGTCACCAAGCCAGTTGTCCTGTCTTCTGTCAAAGGTTGAAACTCCATCCCCTACCTGCCATTTTGGCAGCAGTCTCATTATGCCAAGTCCTTCCTGACATGGCTTTCAGCTAGGAGGGATTCAGCCTTATCTGAGGTGAGAGCTGCCTGGAGGAACTCAGGACAGAAAGCAATGAGCAGAGCTGGATCCCCGCCGCATTAGACTTAAAAAGCTGTCTTCGACATTGCTATTAGTCTTGCTCAAATACCATGCTCTTTTTGTATTTTCTGAAGTCTTGCATTGAATTAATAAAACCTACCTTTATAATGGCTTCCAGTGTGAGATCTCGGAGTATTTACACACAGTTGGTAAGCATGAGTCAGTAACTTGCAGATGACTCGGTCATTTAGTGGAAGAAGGAGAAACAGAACTGGGGCTTCCTAACTAGCACAACTGGATATAGCTTAGCAGAGGGCAAAATCCTGCCTTTTGGTTTGCCCAGGCCCAAATGTGCTATGTAGTGAAAGTTAATTAGTGGGGTGTGATCGTTCACAGGGCGTGACAACTATTTCTCTAAGGTCTTGGGGTTCAGACCTACTTTTTTGTTTCATATCTGTCTGGTAGCCAGCACACTGTGTTGTTTTCTGTTGCCAAAGAGCTGTTAGTGATAACAACATCATCATAATTCAGAACAGCCTCTGCATTTTCTGGCCTGGTATTTCTTCTGCAGATTAAATATCTAACCATACTAAAAGTGAATAAAGCGTAGTCTGCATGGAGCAAAGGTACAATCTGGGCTATCCATCTGGGACAGAAGAAGAGAATTATGATCTACTCTTTTGGTCACCTGAATTGCAATCCCACTGAACACAGCTGGGAACAGCAGTAAATTCAGACGTCCAGAGTAGAGCTGTAGACTTTTATGTGTATATTGTCGAACACTACCTGGCAGGAGAGAATGTTTTTCTGACTTGATTGGGAGAAATAGTATCTGGGCTGCTGCTTTTCTTTTTTAACTCAGACAGGGAAATGTAAATAGCCCAGGCCATGCATGCCGGTTGTCTGGGAGCTACAGAGCAAATGAATGAGCTGTAACAAGAGGGGGAGAAAGAGGTGATTTGTTGCAGCAGCAGACTGCAAGATGTAGGCTGTAGATTTTGTGTCCAACAGAGTCAGAGGTGCCTGCAGACATATTGAGCAGGGTTCATCTGACCGAAGTCTCTGGTATGAGCACAAGGAGCTAGCTACCTTCCCTTATAGTCAGCCAAGAGAAACAGTGATTCCTACGCAAATAGGCACCTGCATTGACTAGAAAGTGAGTCATGGATGACCAACACAACTGTAGCTACCTCTATAGATAGATCATATATTTAATTTGTGAGTTTATTGCTGCTCATACTCCAGTGTCCAAAAAACCACAACTTTTGACCAGCTGACTCAGTCAGTATTGTACGTCTAATAGACTAGAAACTGAGAGGCGAGGAAAGCTGAGCTGATGGTCAAGGGTAGATTTATATACAGTGATGAGATGGAAGTACATAAAGAGGTTAAGTGTGAAAGGTAATGGAAAAGCTTGAATAAAAATATGAGGGCAGTTGTACATGCATCGCACATAACATGGGATGTTGTCACTGGGGCAAGTAGAAGGATGTAAAGCAAAGCCCTGAAGAAATATGAAGCTGAACAGGACTTGATACAAATCAAATGAATGAATGTACCAACTTCCTTCTTTTAAATCCATTACAGAGTCTGCTGAAATCCCCTCAAGGAGAAGGGCTGATGGGGCCTGGTAGGTCTTGCTGGCTCTTGGAAGTCAGAGAAGGCAAGCTCAGGAGCTGAGGTTGATCACTGGGAAACCCCAGACTTCTGTGCTTTATGTGAGGCTGCAGTGAAAGTTGGGGTGGGCAGAGCTCCCTCCTCTCTGAGACCATCACTCGTCAGGAGAAGGTAGCGTATAACCTGACTCTTCTGTGTTTGAGGAATATTTCAGAATGAGGGGGGTGATACTGAGTTGTCTTGACTTACGTTGGTTTTCCCAGGATTCCTGCAGTGGTTAGGGAAGGGCTTCCTTGCTCTGACCATTTCATTTCAGATGGTGCTTGAGAACTTTGCTGACAGTCTGGGCAAAGCTGGGGGCAAGTTGTGACGTAGTCTGTCTGGGAGAGGCTGGTTTGGGTGGCAACCTGTTGTAGTGTCCCTGCAGGATGGGGTGAGCTGCTTTCCCTGTCCATAATGAAAGACTGCCACAGTTTTCTGTGAGGAAAGAGAGAGCCAACTGACCAGAAAGCCTTCCAAGCTGCGTGAGACAGAAGCAGCTGTATGGAAGAAGGTATCGGACTTGAGGAAGTCCTCAAAGTGTTTCTGACTTGTGAAGAAGGTCTTGGTTCATATGACCATCCAAGCTGCTGAAATGTTAGTTCACTCTTGAGTCTGAATTTGGAGTGAACTAACCAATTCACTGTGTCATATGTTCAAAATGTTGGGAGGGACCTCCAAAGATCATCGGTTGGCTCTGCCATGCCCCTCACGTTACTGTGGACACTCTGAACTGATAGGATGTATAATTGTATCTATAATGGGAACTGAAGCCCAATAATGACCCCAAATTATTTTGATGTTTCCCTGTTGTTGATATAAATGGAATTTTGGTGCCTAAACATCTTTCAAAGGGATTTATCAAGGGTCAGGTGTGAAATCTGTGGAAGAGCAGGGAACTGAACAAAGTATCCCAAGCCTTGGGCTGCATCCAACCAAAGAGCTCTGCAATGGGGGAACACTAACAGTACCAGAGCATGGAGGAGCACAGCACAAAGTTGGGTTTTTTTCTCCAGTGAGCTACATGCTTAGTTTCCCTGCCTTCTTGGTTTGCCCAGAAGTAAGTGAGATCACCCTACAAGGAAAGCAGTAAGATCCAGTACAGTTGGGCATTGTATTAGTTTGGCTTAAAGACATGAGTGACACAGCCTGACAGCTCATGGGGAGAAGTCAGGGTGCCTTTCCAAGGGCAGTGCTAGCCAGCTGGTTTGTTGATACGGATCCTGCTTCATGCTTGTCTTGGCCATGCAAGCTGCCTTGCAGCCCAAAAAGTGATGTCCTGATGTGGAAAGGCTGTCTGTATTCCTGTTACTGTTTTGATTGTACTCTGCATTTTCTCCATGCATTGAATTAGACTGAATGTGTCTGTTCAGGCTAACAACAGAGATTACTTAGACTATATGAAGTCTGGGACAATGAGCAAACCATCTTTGTAAATAGGCTAAATGCGTGCTTCCCATGCAAAACTCAAGCCCTTAGGGCAAAAAATGAAAAAATTGCAGTTTTGCCTCTATCTTTCTCCTCCATCCTTGTCAAAGTAGCTAGGAACACCTGTTACCACTTATTTATGAATTGCACTTGTAAAAAGTGATTTAGCAACCAATTAACTCCACATTCTTGGAATGAAGGTAGTTAAAAACTAATCCAGGTGGTTTACACTTAGGAAACTGGCAATTCCTCTTAAGCAAGCTTTTAAACACTGGAATCCTCTAATATTATCGGCCACCAGAAACCACAGAATTATTCTGGAAATGATCACTTAAAACAGAATTGCTTGTTTTGCATGAACATTTGCTCAACTGTTGAGGTCCTTATCAGCCTGTGGCAGCTTGAGTCAAACATAATCTACACCAGATTGAAACTTCAGAGCATCCTGCATTTATGTGCCTGACGAGGGATTTTGGAGTTGGGAATCGATGTGCATTTGGACTTCTTGAACTCGGTAAACTAACACTGAGTAAAAGAGATTGTGATGGTTAACAGATGCCAACACCTTCGCTTCCTGGAGGCTGGAGCAGCAAGTGAGCACCACGAGGACCTGGAGAAAGGGCTTTCTGATGCTTTTAGAAGTGACCGAGGAGGGATTTTCCTAATAAGAAACTTAAATCTGTGCAGTGATCAGCCAGACCTGCTACTGCTGTTTTTAGTCTCTTTGCAGCTGCTGCCACGATGGCACAACCCCTGCTGCAGCACCAGAGCGATTCCTGGCTTTGTCTTACAGGAGATAAGACTTGAACTCTCTTCTCTCCATCAGTCAAATAAACTTACGGCTTTTTGTGAAGGAATGCATTATTTCAAACAACAGTAGGGAAACCATAGCAGTCCTGACTTCTCTCAGTGAGACACCAAGCTGTAATATTTAACACTTTAAATGTACAAGTGCAACTCTATTTGTGTTGTACAGCTTAAAAATTACAACCTTTCTGCTCAAAATCCCTGCAAAAACACTTTTTCTGCTAGCCTGCCCTGACTTTCCTCTTCCTCCTCTCTGAATGCCATGCTTAGAAGCTGGGAGAGCTGTTAGAGGGTGGGGAAAAAAAAAGCAGTGTTTTTCTGGTGTTTGGATTGCTATGGTGATTTATGCATAGGGTTATCTACTGGCGCTTCAGGGAGCAGCAATTACAGATCTCAGGTCATCAGATTAGTTCTCAAAGGGCTAAAAGCTCCCATTAGAAATGGTGACAGATTCAGCTACCAAGTGCTGCCTTTTATGGAGCATCTGCAGTCGCTTCAGAAGGCCAAAGGTTTTACTGCAAATGGGATATTTTTTTTTTATCTGCTGCAGAGCAAAGGGACAGAAAGCAGCAGGGCTTGCCCCAGGGAGTGCCTGTGGCTGGGAGGGGAAGAAGGCACTGCACTGCTGCAGAGCCAGCGGGGCTGGCTCTAGCACCCCCCCGGCCCTCCCCACAAACCCCAGAGTCTGCACTAGCAGAGGGGGTGGTTGCACGAGTGCACCACGTTCCAGTCTCTCGCCTGCATGCTCTGCGCTGGGCCGCTTCCAGCTGGCAGATCTTCAAGGAGCTCGAGGACTTGTGCTGCATCCCACGGGGGATAATGCAGTGCATTAGAACCAAGTGTGCTCAGAGCTCGTGGGCTTCTGCAGCATTGCTCCCATGTACAGGGAGGACAAGACCTGTCTGCCATGTGTTTTGCTATTTGGGAAGTAACATAATGCAGCCATGTACATGTGGCCCTATGTATAACTGACTTAAAGGACAGCAGGAAGATGATAGAGGTTATTATTTATACTTGTGAAATGAACTGAGTTAAACCAGACAGAAATGATGCTGTGAGTAATCACGGGCAGTATTTTCCCTGAAATTACATTGAAGTTTTATAACAACTGCTGTTGAGTTTCATACTCTTATGAGACTCATTCAGACAGTGGGCTGGCTGGTAAACATGTGCCACCATGGCCCAAAGCTGGTCCTATCACTGATGGTGCAGCTATCAATGCAGAACAGCATCATGCTTTTAAAGCAAGGAAATGGAGCATTTAATTTGAAATAACCTGTTAAAGTTAAAAAAAAAAAAATCAGTTCATAATAATTGGCTGTTTAGTAGGCAATTAAAGAAAAAGGTTGTTCGTTAGATAATCTCATTAAAACAAAGCCAAGGAAATAAAGCAATTTACTGACAACAATACCGGCAATTGGTTTGTTGATTTCCATTGATTTGTCTCATTTCATATATCTGGAATTGCCTCCCTTACCATCCCATTGCATGAAGTCTATAAATTACGCTATGCACAGTGCAAGCTCTGTCAGAGAGGCTCTAACACACAAAATAGTCTCTTACTTCATTAAACAATCTAACCTTGCCCCAGGCAGACAGAGTAACTTATGATCTGCTCCTTAATCCAGTCAGGATATGTTTTGTAATACATACGGCAATTCCATGGGCCAAGGAACATGAAAAGTTACCTCTAACTCTCATCAGTGTTGGAACAAAGAAAGTTATTTTCTTTATTAAGCAGTATAACTTGGGTATTGACTGGGCAATTACCATGCCCTGTAGAAGTTTTCAAAAAGAAGTAAAACTGGTTTCACGTAGGGAGACTTGGGAATGCTGTTTCAGTCTGTCCTGGTCTATCCATTGATGCCTTTGCATTTGAGGCTGGGGCTCCTCAGGCTGTTGCAGATTGATTCACCATCACCATTCAGATCTGGCATCTGAAAGTGTCAAAAGCCACAAAGTGTGGACCAACGGCCACTATGGGAGTTTCCAGCTGCTATAATCATCCTATCTGATGCAGAAAAAGTATCCTTCATAAGTTCATCAATAGAAAAATCTCATGTGAAACTCGTGCGGTTTTCTCTGTATGTCTGTCTGTGCCCTAAATTCTCTCTCAGGCATTGCCTCAGGTAGCCGAGAGAAGTGCCCTCAGCCAAAGAAATGCCTGTTCTATTTAAGTATTATACCTTAACACTGTGATGACAATAACGTATGATACACTTTATATCTGCTTTAAACTCTCAAAGCATTTTGCACGTTATTTCTCCTTTTTTTCTGCAGTGGATAGATTGCATTTGTCCTGCTTGGCAAAGTACAGAATTGAGGTGCCTTGATGTCTCTTAATTTAGGCTTGCGATGAGAGAGCAACTTCACAGTCCCATTTTCAATATTGGCTTCAGTCATTTACATCCTGCAGTGCCTAAATACCCTTTGCAATCTGGATCTAACTGATTTGGTGAAGGATGGATGATGAGTTACTCTAAACTAGGTTCTGAATTCAGAAATACCTGGAATCCTGCCTTGGGCTGCCTTTGCTAGACCATGACTTAGAAGAGATTTACGGTGATTGATGGTACTATGGGAATAATCATTAACAACACTTAGGGCTTTTTAGGACTAAAAACAAAATCTTGAATAATTAATCTTCACAGCACATCTGAGAAGGTGAGTGACTATTTGCCAGCCTGAGACAAGGAGAAAACTGAGCTGTGCTAATTTACCTCATATTATACATAAATTTCAGAGCCCAAACACAGCCTCGATTTCCTGTGCTTAACCCCTGAGGCCACTATTCAGCTACAAGGGGAGTCCATTCATTTTGCCAGCCTTCTGAACAATTTTGTTATTGTTTGGCAAATATCTGGCCAGAAACATTTTCCTGGAACAAATGTAAAACTCCGTGGCACTTGGCGCCAAACTCTCTGAACTCCATTCCCAGGACCGGCCACAGGAGTTTGGCAGGGAGTTTGGTGGAAGCAGAATAACGTTGATATTTCAGTTACTGTAGGTTTGCAATAAGCACCCAAAGCATACAAAATGTGGTTTAAATGCAAATGAAGCTCTGCCTTAATACAATTACACAACTTAAGATGCCAAACAACTTTTCTGCTCTAGCCATGAAATAACAATACCTCATCTGCAGTATTACGTACTTGCCTTGCAGTTCCAAAATGATGTGGAACTCAACCAAGATCTGGAAAGAAATATGTATTCCTTCAGAATACCTCCTGAGCCAGAATGAAACTTAGCACCTCTGACTATACAAATATCAGTTGTCTTATTCTTAAAAAAAATAATCAAATTGGCATTTTTTTAGGGCAGTGGCTTTGCTCAAAGCTCCTGACCAAAACCAGGGATCAGCACGCTGCTATGTGGTGTATATACACTTATAAACTAACCAGCCTACTGCCCCCAAATCCTTGAGTGGAGACTGATTAGTCAATGTAAAATGAATGTGAATTGGATAGAAATATAAATATTGGCTGCTGGGTTTTTCAGGAAATGCATATAATTCATTTTTTTATAAGCTTTGAACAAACTGTGATTGATCAAAACATTCAACCACATTATGAAGAAAAATGCCTGTGCTGTTTGTGCACATTAAATATCTCCAAGCACATATTGCAAATAAGGAAAAACAGATTTTGTTCTGAAATGTTCCCCAGATAGGTTCTGTAGGTGCTTTGTTCCTATATATGAATGATCTGGGAGTAATTCTTTGGTGAATGCCATTATTGATTTACAGAAAATGTACATATTTAGAATTTGTATCTATTGAATAAATAAATACATTAAAAAATTCATACTTGTCAAAACTGAAGTTGCTCCCAGGAGAACATTGGCCTTGACAGGTATTTCAATTTTAAAAGACCTGGTGATATTTTTAACACAAAAAGATGATATTTATGGCTCAAAATGGCTTTTAATTATTTAAGCATTTAAGCATTTTTGGCAAATGTAATACGACATCAAACCAAAATATTTTCCACTGACATCAAGCTTTTTTGACTTTTAGTTTCAAGCTTCCAAGATTTTGACTTCTTGTCTTGATCTAGAAACAGAGAAAGGCCTTAAAAGTCACTTTTTTATCCCCAAGACAGGAAAACAACTGGATAAGATTTTCATTGATCACAAAAGCAGTGGCTTGGGGAGTTCATCTCCCTGCCAGCTTGCAAGGCTAATCCCTTTTGGGGCAGTTAAGTCTCTTATGAATATTCTCAGATATCTAGCAGTGGCTGTGGTGTTTGGCCAAAATGCAGCCTTACGTACCTTGATAGTTGTGTGTAATTTGGGGTTCTTCAGTATTTTGTCATCCTTCCACACTGTTACTAAAATCCTGTGGATATCATTTAGCCAGCCACAAAGTAGATGTTTTCTAATAGTGCTTAATGTGCAAAACAAAGCAGCTGAATTACACAAAGCAGTGTAATGAGATGGTAAATAATCTCATCAGGTGTTGTCTGAATAGACAGTGGAAGGTAATTGCCTCCAAGGGGAGTGTCAATGAATTAATTCTTAGCCAGGCAATTCAGCTTATGAGTTGTTCAGAGACCCCCAAATGCTCTTCACATCCTTGTATAGGCTAATTCCCTTAGCCAGAAGCCTTCAGATGATAACATCCTGTACGCACAAATAGCTTTGATTTGACCATTGCTTCTGCCCATATTTAAGTGCAGATTTAGCCATTGTAATTAGCTTTAAAATTCACAAGAAAAGGAACTGGCAGGTGCATCAGGTGGAGCTGTGATTGCAGCAAGGTAGACACAGCTTTTGGTCATATTAAAGACTCATGGAAGGGTATTGCAGCAACTACAGATTTTTTGGGTGACTTCAGAGTGATGCTGACAAACCTTCATAACCTTCATGTCACCTAGACCTTTGTGCTGCTACAGATCTGTCCTGCAGACTAGGAGGGACCAAGTCAGACAGATCCTTCAGGGATCCATGTCCGTCTGGCGAGGGTGCCGGTCTGGTCCAGAAAGAATTTCCTCCAAGAAGAGCTGGGAGAATGGAAACTGAGCCTCCCTGACTCCTCTGTGACTGAAGCAACCAAAAGCTGTTGGAGCCTCGTGCATGAATGAGGCAGTGCTGCTGGTTGCTGGCTGCCTGTTCTTGCCGTGGTGCCTGGTACTTGGGTTTGGTGTGGTTAGGGGTGTCTGAGGGCAAGCTTATAGCAACGGCAGGGGACCCAGATTCTGAATGTTCCCAGCTACAGACAACCCCACATTGACCTGAGCTGGTCTGTTCTCCTTAAAATGGGATTGAGGGGACAGCCAGGGCTTGGGACAGCTCGGGGAATTGATGAGGCTGGTGGGGGGTGAACTGAAAGCTTTCCACTTCGAAGGCTTTGGAGGGAGGGAGTTCTTATCATTATGGAACTGGCTGGTGATAACAAATTACTTCTTGATACATTTGGCTCTTGCTTTTCCTTTCCTTTAATTTACAGGTGTCCTTCCATAGAATGAAAAGACAGATTGATCTATGATTCCCTGTAATATCTATAGATGTGCCCAAGCAGACGAGAGAACACACCTCCCTCCCACAACCCTCCACCCCCCAAAAAAGCCCTTACCCATGTCTCAGGCCCTGAAAGAAAGCACTCAGCGTCTCTACTGTATGGTGGCTACTTTCTGCATTCGACTTAGCTGCACGTGGTAGCCAAAGATGTGTAAGCACTCCTGGTATTATTCCCCTGCATATGAAATCCCTCAGGAGGTCACTGTAAACTGAGGCCTATGGTCAATCCTGCCCTATTTTGTTGAAGTTGCATGCCAGCAACATGCTCCTAGTTTGAGTGGATCATGACCTTGAGGTAATTTTCTAATATGGCATCAGCTACTTTGGCACAGGCAGGCACACATCTAGGCTTGCAGTATGGTGACGTGTCCTCCCTGTTGGTTTAGAAGGACTGTCTGTTTTTACAAAGGTTTTCCCCGCTTCTCCTGCAAAGCAGAAGAGTCAGAAGAATAGCAGCTGCCTGATGGCATAAACATCTCCCTCTCGCTGCATATAGGCCAGGTGTTGGGTGTTCATCAAACTGCCAGACAGGTCCCTGTGCTTTTGGTGGTGGGAAGAGCTGCCAGCTGTTGTCACCGACAGGCCACGCCGGCAGGGCTGCAGAGCACAGCCCAGCCCCAGGCAACCTGCGGCACATCTCTTGGATCTGGTCCTGGTGTTTCTTATGTCATTGGTGTCCACAAGCCTGTTTGCAAGATTAAAAGATGGGGACTGAAACTGCTTCTCTGCTTCTTCTGTCCCTGTTTGTCAGCACAAGCCATCTTCCACAGAAAATGCAGTTGTTGGAAAGGAAAACTCTGTAATGGAGGGGATCCTGCTTGACCAGATACTGACAGCTAACCATCCTGAGATGGCAGACTGGTAAAATATTGACAAGCTCCATGCTGGTCGTCTGCCTAACTCTGGTAAGGTACTGCATACAGTTTCACTTAATGTCATGGTTTAACCCCAGACGGCAACCTAAGCCCCACCCAGCCGCTCACTCACTCCCCCCACAGTGGGATGGGGGAGAGAATGAGAACAGTAAAAGTGAGAAAACTCGTGGGTTGAGATAAAGACAGTTTAATAGGGAAAGCAAAAGCCATCCACACAAGCAAAGCAAAACAAGGAATTCATTCACTACTTCCCGTGGGCAGGCAGGTGTTCAGCCATCTCCAGGAAAGCAGGGCTCCATCACGCGTAATGGTTACTTGGGTAGACAAACACCATCACTCCAAACGTCCCCCCCATTCCCTCTTCTCCCCCCAGTTTATATACTGAGCATGATGTCACATGGTATGGAATAGCCCTTTGGCCAGTTGGGGTCAGCTGTCCCGGCTGTGTCCCCTCCCAGCTTCTTGTGCACCTGGCAGAGCATGGGAAGCTGAAAAGTCCTTGATTTAGTATAAGCACTACTTAGCAACAACTAAAACGCCCTGTATTATCAACATTGTTTTCAGCACAAATCCAAAATATAGCCCCAAACTAGCTACTCTAAAGAAAATTAACTCTATCCCAGCCAAAACCAGCACACTTAGCACAGAAATCATCTCGGTTGCCTTTGGCCTTCTAAAATTTTAGAGATAGCCAAGGGAGGCAGACAAGCACATCTGGAATGACCATAATCACAGACAACTTAAGCACTGCTTTTAGGATAGCTTGAATTATCTCCAGACACCTGGATTTTTAGGAAAAATGAATCCCATCTGCAGTCTGAGGAAATCTAACTGCAGGGTGTAATTTTACCCATCTTCATTTTCGTGGTTTCTTGGAAACCTGGCTTTTATTTAGAAAGACTTTATGTAGATATTTGTCTGTCTTTACAACTCTGTCCCTGTTAGACTCTTCGTCATACTCACAGCAGTATTGGTACAGTCAATAGGTCAAGAACACTGATCTCAGTGATGCTAATGTACATGGACTCACACCAGCTCAGCTGCTGGCCCAATGTCTTATTGAATGTTTTCTTGAATCTCTGCCACAGTTCAGTCTGTGAATATAGCTTAAGCAGATGGATATTCCTGTTTGCTTTACTCTTGTGGATAAAGGTTGCGGGATCATGCCTCCTATCTACAGTGCTCTATTCAAGGTGTTTGATATTGATGTCCCAGAGGTACCAGGCGGTGTGTGCCTTGCAGGACTCTGGGTAACGCCCCTACCTGGGTTTGCCCTGCCCTACCAAGTTGCACCAGCCTCACTAGTGTCCTCGTGGGCTGGCAGACACAGCCTGAGTCATGCTGACAGCACACTGAAATGCTGCCAAGGGATGTTAAACCCATTTGCTGGGTGAAATGTGCCTCCTACTAGCCCTGAGCATGGCTGTTTGCTGAAGTACCCATGCTTGCCTTCCTCCAGCAAGAATCCTGCAGTCCCTGTGCCCTGCATTTTTGTTCATACCGGAACCCTTCTGCCCAGAACCTGTGGTGCCTGGAAGTGTGCGCATTCCTCATAGAGCCTCCTGCTCTTTGCACATGGTGGCTAGCTCACCTTTGCATGCACTCAGGAACAAAACAGTGTTTCAGTGATACTATCACTTTCCAGGAAGACCAGGCAGAGCCATCAGAATTGGCTGGAAGGAGGTGATAGAAACCATCAGAAAGCCAAGACCTCGCTGATACTCTGATGAACAGAATGACAAATTACCTTCTCAGGCAAGGTCAGGGTTCACTGAATCCATTAATTTTCATGTGTTTCTCAGAGCCTCCAGAAAGTCACCTTCTTTCCCCAGTTGGATGGCAGATGACAGTGCATTGGCAGGGATAAAAGCAATTCTGCTGTTGAAATAACTCACTAATTTTAAGAGCATGACCTGGCAGCACAATGCAGGACTCACAAAGTAAAACCAGGAGAGAGAGAGCAGCCAAAATGTCTTCCTACGTCAATACTCTGTAATCAGCTTTGTTGCATAAAAAACTCAGGCTTTTGTGGGAATGTAATCCAACAAAACATATTTCAAATGAATAAATCAGCTTTCCCTGATGGTAAGCTATGTGCAGAGCGGTACTGAAGCATTCAGGGTAGCTATGGTGACAGTATCTTCCTCCTAACAAAGAAATACGCTGGAATTAGAAAAGGATTTGTGAACAACCAATAACTGTGCATCCAAACCACAAGAGTTTGTAGAAAAAAGGGTTGCAAAGTTCTTGAACACAATTTTTTATAATACACTGTTTAGATGTTGCAGTTAGATTCTGAAAACAGCCAAACCAGTACATGCCTCATTTGCTGAAGGGGTGTCACTTGGCCAGGATCACAGCTTTTTGTCATTTGTAAAGCCTGTGGTTTATCTCTGCTTGCACAATTTTCAGCTCCTTTGGAAAAACTCTGCTGAACTTTTCACCCAGCCGGTGTTTGCTCACAGCCTGGGTGTTCATAAGCAGAGCTGCCTTGTTCCTCTCACCGCTTCAGGGACCTTTCCTATGCAAATCTCTAGAGATCTTGGAGAGGATGGGTCGTTGAGGAACAGTAATTACAGTATGGTGGTGGGCAGCCAGAGGACTTCTCAGACATTGTCTGCCATATAGGATGTCCCCAAAGCACATATCCATCATGCTTTCCATTGCACATCAGAAAATTCATAGCTTGCACTGTGTTTTCTCTTAAGTCACACAGCCCATCCATACCCAACCCATTAGGAGATCCAGAAGTGTGCCCATGGTCTCACTGAGCTCTGCTGCTGTTCAACAGCCGTGAATACAGGAATATCTATACTCATATGAATTTGTTTGTCTGTGTTTTGGGAACTTACATTCACAGTTTGATGTTAACCTCTTGAATTTAGCAACAACACACGGCCCGTTTGTCTTACCCTGGAGCTCATAGTATCTTGAAGAGCTGGTCTTGCTATACCCACTGAGACCTTCCATAATAAAGTGAGAAAATATATAACGGGAGACATTGACAGAAAAGCATGAAGCTTCAGAGTCTGAAAGTAAGTCTGAAAGAGAGACAAAAGCAGTAAGAGGTATGCAAAGTTGTCCTCCAGACCCCTGCACAGCAAAATGGAGTGTTTCAAAGAGACAGAGAGCAAAGAACCGAAGGGCCGTCTCAGGAGGTGTTGTACTGGGTACAACCACGTCCTCCTCCATACGCCTTCCCTTCTTGGTGTGATGCAGCAGAAAGAATTTGGGAAGACCATTTCTCCAGTGGAGAGTAGGACTACTGAATGCATCCACACTTCCACGGGGTCCCAGAAGGCACCTTGTTTTCTGAGCAGTTTGTGTACTGACATTGCATGGATCCCTGTTGCGTGGAAAGCCAAGTTCTCCTCTCTTCTGGTGCAGATGCACAGTATAACTCCTTCCTTCTGATATGGAGGGGTCTCCAAGGAAAGAAAAAACAGCTCCTGACTCTACAGGCACAAAGTATCACACTGTGATACGTGCCACAAGCAGCTATGTCAGACTGTGTGGTTCAGGCTCTCCTCGCTCTCCCAGCTGATTCTTGTGCCTGCCCTGCAGCTGGCTGCTGGGAATCAGCAGATGGCTCATCCCTCATCCCCAGCAGTTGCATGTCGCGGCCTCTCAAACAGCCTGCAAAAACACAGTGAGCACTGATAACAGAAATGTTTGCTGGGTAGCTTCCAGCCTGTTCGTACAATCTTTCTATTGGTCATTTAAGTTGCCAAAGGCTCACACCGTGATCACCCAACATCTGCTCCTTTGATAATATATTCTTTCCTTGCTGTAGGATAGTTGTTATGTTTGATATATTTCTTAATTTCCCAAGGAAGTGAGAGTATGGGAGGACCTTAGGAAACACAATCAGCACAGCAACACTGCCAGTATGAGTATGTCGGTTTGGAAGAAAATGTCCTTGCCTGAAGCTTTTGAAAACATTTTGTGTCCCTGTGATCACTAGGGAATAGCCATCGCTGGTGTTAGCGGTGCATCCCTGATTATCTGTACATCTGCTGGGTTGTCTAACAGAAGCCTGTAAAATCATGGGTCAAACAGAGGAAGTAAATAAGGAACAAAAGGTGAGTGTGTCTTCGCAGCATGAATGAGGAGCACTGCATAGCAGGTTCAAAAGAAACACGAGAGATATTTCTTCCTGCAACATACAGCTAAATAGTGGAACCCTTGCTCCAGAGTACTAAGATTTTACATGGGACTGAACAAGTGTTTCTTGAAGATGGGAGAAAAATGAATCTAAGACTATTAAGCCCCCAAACCTTTCTCTCAGCTCCTAAAGTCCCTGAGCAGCAATTTGCTGGAGTTCTCCAGGACAGTGTTATGTTCCGGCTGCCTGTCCTTCTTCCTAAAGCATCTGCTATTGGCCATTATCAGAGACAGAATAACAAGTTTTATTTGGCTTTAGCCTAACACACTGTGCCCATTCTCACCTGTTAGTGCTGCACTGCCATGGGGATGTGCACTGAGCACCCGAGACAGAGGAGAGGCAGGGGGGCAAGGCCAGGAGATACTTTGTCTATCACTCTGCAATGGAAAGAGAAACCCACTTCATGGACCTGATCTGTTATCTCCTGTGTATTGCCCAAAATCCTGATGAGTGCAGCCAGACACACCGCATGGCCCTGCATGTCTGTTGATGGCTGCACTCATTGGAGAGTTGTCCAACACCAAGCCAAATGCCCTCCAACAGCAAACCACTGTGGCTAACTTCTGGAGCAGAAACACCAGTCCTTTCTTTACCTGGAGTCTAGTGAGGTGAGCTGGGCACACTGCAGAGGCAACACAGCTTCCCCATCGTGGAGACCTGAGGAAGTTTCTGACAGTATCACACATTTTCTCCAGCATCCCAGGAGACCCCTCGCCCTGGCATTCCCACTGCAGCCACATCCCAGGAGGATGGGCTGCCCATGCAAAGGGGAATCAAATGTGAAGCACAAGAAAAAGGATGCTGAAAGCTATCTGTTGGGAGCATTTCACCAGTTTACTCCAGATGAGCTCTTTGGTTTGACTGTGCCCACTGCTGTTGATATCAGAGTGCTGGCTCCTGAATTTGGCCAGCTAAGTCCATTTTTTCTGAGCGTGCTGGGCCTTGTCGTATAGTACTTAGCAATTTTACTCCATGCCTCACTAAGGAGGGTTAGATTGTGTGGTTATTATTAGCATGCATTCAGGCTCTTAGCAGTGGTAGGACACAAGCAGTAGCACATGTAAGGACATCTGGTAATGTGACCTTTTGTTTGTGCCAGGGTATGGGCATGAGTTCATAGATACAGAAAGTACCGTAGACCTTTCTTCCCTGCCTTGTTCTATTTACAATCTGAGTGTATTTAGGGTATAGGGAAATGAATCAAAACTGACTTAGACTTTATTTAGCACTGTAGCTGCAGTTCTTATTTTGATCCCGTCAAACATTTCCTTGGTAGATTGATTTCCTTTGGCTCATTCATTGATCATTTGACATGAGAAATATGCAGTTATCATATTGATTTTTTTACTTTTTTGCCTCTACAGTTAATTTTATAAACTGGTTCTTCAAATAAGTAGGTGAATGGTCAGTATTTCAGCATAGCTGTTACAGAGATGTGTGCACCTGATGTTCTCATAAAATACTATGAGAAGTGAACCAACCAGTATCTGTAAAAGTGCGAGCTCAGCTTGCTCATTAAACAGCCTTTTCGTGCTTTTTCTTTTTAAAATAGGACATGATGATGTAAAAGTTGATCATCCAGGAATGGAAAAGTGAGCAAATCAGTAATAATATTTAGGAGGTGTATATCATCTTTCACCTCAAAATTTAAAAGTGCTTTATGAACTACTAATTAAGACTCAAAACCAGCAGGGTGTTACTGTAATGAGTACTGAGACATCCGACTTCATGCTGAGCTGAAAACAGTCTTGACATGCTAATAAGTTTCTATTGTAGACCTCCCTATGGTTGGTATTAACAGGGTCTGAAATATTATGAACAGGATGGGCAGTCAAATATTAAGGTCAAAGTAAAAATTTTTGTGGTTTACAAAAGCAGCAGCAGTCGTTTCTTTTCAAAATGCCTCTGAGGAAAACAAGATTTTTGCTTTATTTCTGTTAATACAAATATTTATTTACCTAGCTGGGGAAAGGATCCCCTTCTTAAAATTTCAAATGTAAATCAAGTTTGAAAACCCGTCATATGAATGTTTTCAATGTTTTATCCTACAACCATTTGGGAGAAGCTTTTTTTTAAAGCAGAAGTGTTCACATCACCATGTTATTTCAGAAGTTCTGGTTTTAAGTAAAACACCAGATATTAAGAGTTTTATGAATTTTCTAGGAAAATTTTCCTAGAACATTTAGGAAAAAAGTATTTATTGAACCTAAAGCAAGTCTCGTTCAGTATTTTCTTCATGGATCAATAGGGATTCTAAAGAAATATGAATTGCTACAAAACAACTTGAGCAGAGGGGTAATAAAGGTGATACTAAACTCTTACACAGAAAAGAATGAAACCAGGAGATAACTTCTGGTTTTTGAATGGGACGTGATGCTAACTATGTTGTAAAGAGCAAAGGTGTCATGAATAACTTTTAAGGAAAGTTTGCGTTTCTAGTCTCACTGTAAGCAAGGCTTGAGTATTTCTCAAGTTGCTATAAATATCCCATAGCAATGGCATTAAACTTCAAGTAAAAAATATGAATAAGGTCACAGAATGACGCTTTTGTGAGTATTTGTTGATAAACTAGGAAGGAGCATGAAACTCTTTCTGAAAAGAGATTTAAAGTGCCTTTAGCAATCACATGGCATCCTTCAGGAGTTTACCCAGATCCAAGTAACTACAGCTCAATACGCGCTGGAGTCATCACAAATTAAACTAGTGATATCCCATCAAACATGCAATTTCCATCTAAATTAGAAATAGCTACTAACGATTTCTGTTAACGGGTTTGGTATATAATTATTAGATACCGTCCCCATACACATGATATGTTTTTTACCCACTCAGGTAAAGATATACTTTGATTTGGAATTTGCTGTATGCAGACTGTGGCCCTTCCACCCATAAAAGCCCTTGAGGTTTCTTGCTAGCCAGGGGCTTTCTGTATCCAAGTTTGATATACTGTTCTGGCTAGGTCTAATCATGCTACCCTTTTGCCTTCCCTTTTACACAGCGGAAAGATCAAGGAATGAGTTTCAAAACAATGAAAGGTCCTTTCTGTCTCCCGATTCAATAGCAGAAGCAGACAGCTTAAAAAAACCTGGAGACTGATGCCTGCTATTTTATTTTCTGCTTTCTGTTCAGCTGGGAACATTTTTCTTCTTTTGCTACTTGACAAAACAGATATGCTCCCCCCAGTATTCAGCACTTGCCTATTTTATGTGTGTATAGGCATATACCTTGCAGCGCACACTTTACTGCCCATTTTTTGGTAAGATGTGACTTATCCTTGCAGATAATGAAAGCCATACTCACTAAAATGATTCGTGCTGCCTTTGCACTTGATGTCATTCCTGCATATCTTGCTTCTGTAACATTGTTGGGACAAGACTTGTGCACAAGATGGTTGCAAACAGCACATCTAGCCCATGGCAGCCAGGCATGCAGCACGGACCGTAGGGCTAACTGATTAAATGGACTGTTTAAACCTGCAGTAAAACATTCAAGATTATTAGGAATCTTTAATATCTGTGCTGGGTGGCATTTCCAAAAATATACCGTTCATGAGAAGAAGTGCCCATTCAACAGTTCCCTCTTCCCATCTAACTCTGTGGCATATCTTCATGGTGCTGGGTGACAGAGATATGGATAGATACAGCCTTCTCCCTTTCATAGAGAGGGGATAGAAACTCTTGATTCAGCTCTGAAATGTCTGTGCTTTTCATATGGAAACAAACCAACCCAACCACAGCATTCCTGTTTGTAAAGGCTGGTTGAACCCATTACCTGTAAAGAAAAATCCTGGTAGCCAGCAATATAGGGAACAGGTGAAGAGACACAATGGTTAGGTACCAGCGCAAGAGACAGTGCCAGTGCACTGCCCTCCAAGTTAGATTCTGACTTTATAATTATAGCAAAGTCATATTAATTTCTTAAAATGCTCCTCCCAGCACATGCTTGTGTGCTGGCTTGGGAATCCAGCAGCTGTATGGTGAAGTCCTGATGCATTTGGCTCTCCCCATACCTCGGGAGAGGTGTGTGCCATGGCAGACACGAGGAGCCGGGGGGGACACCTCGGGAGCAGCCCCCCGCCACTGTTGGTCAGCAGCAAAGTCTGTGCCTACAGCTCACCTCCCAGCTTGAAGGAGAGCAGGAATCTGTCCTGAGAGTGATGGAGCACAGAGAGGCTTCAGGTGGCCTCCGGTTGTGTGATTTGTGGTTTTAACATTATTTCTAGAGCAGATGCACTTTAATCACCTTTCAGTCAATACTCAGATATTTGCTTTCTGCTTAAGCCAGGCATATACCTCAGAAGAGATATATAGAGCTATTATTTTAAAGCCAGTTGGTCACTTTTCCTTGCACAGCCAAAAAAGTCAGGCACAAAATATGCTTGGATGTTTTTGTGGATACATTTTTGAGGACTATAACTCAAATGCTGTGGAAACTAAAGGTAACTGGCAGGAAAACAGAGCAACTCCGTGCTGCCTTCAAAATCCTTTCACTTTTAACTCTTTTATTAACTTCTCTGTTTTTCTCATAGATATTGATTGTGCACAATTCTGATTTCAACAGGCTGAGCAGATGGTTGAGATGAAATGAACAGCAAATTATTGCACAGGTGTAGGAAATCCAGCACATTCTGCAGTGCTCTAAGTCAACATGCATTAGAGATGCCAAAGCAACCAGACTCAAGGGACACTTGAACATGTAGGAACAGACATAAAGTATACAGCCTGAAGACTGAAATCCTTAATACTATGAATAGAAATGCTTCATCAAGTTTCTATAGATTGGACTTCTTGTTCCCCTCGTGAAAGAGAAATGTTGACAGCATATGTTGAGAGAGTACGTAGAAATCCAAATTATACTTGTGCCTGCAGTGAAGCTTCCTGCAGAGGAACGGATGAGATATCCTGGAGGAACAGGGCTTGTGTATTTTAAACACCTGTTTTTCAAGGACAACTCAAAAGGAGCTAGGAAAAGGCAACTGTCTCGATAACAGCAGTACCTGCAATCAGAATAGACAGAGTAAAAACATCTGTGCATTTGTGGAATGGATTTCTAGTTTGTAGTTTTGGGTCACCAGCTATATTGATATACCTGAAAGGGGATTGAAGGAAGCCATCTTTCTGGGAAAATCATTGCATGACTGCCCTGGGGGACAGTTCTTCAACCTTCTGGATCCTCCAGAGATGACCTTTCTCAGAGATGGAGGACTGACCTTTGAGCTCTGTATGGGGTGGAGCTGACCTTGCTTGCTGGATGTCTTACCTAAATAACAGGCCTGATGGAAAAAAGCATTAAAAACTGTGGTGTGCTTATCATGAGAATGTGTTGTGGTTGGCATCTGTCTTGAGTGGCTTCATTCCACCTATGTGCTTCTGGGTAGGAAGAGAGAGAGAGAATTGTTTATGGGATCTTGTTTTTACATCTCTATACAACACACTGCCTGATTTCAGTGATGAGTGAAATGTTTCCTGAGCCAAAGTTATTCCAGCAGTTGCTGACTTTGCAAAATACTTTGAAACCAAAAGGGTGAAAAGTGCTGAATAGGGAGCAATCCACAATTCTCTTATTAAGATGAAAATTAAGTAGTTGCTGGATGATTTGTCAGTGCAAAATCCTAATGACAATTTTTCCGGCCTGAAATTTTCCTTCCCAGTTTATCTGGGTCACAGAAAAGGCTAATTCAATATTGCAACTGGGGGTACTCTGCCTGGGGGGATTAATGGACTACTCTGAGCCTTTACCTCTTCCTCCGTAATGCTGTGTCAAAGACCATTAGTCAGTAATTATCAATACTCTTGGCCTACATTCCTGCTTACTTGTATATACATATATTCTGTAAAACTATTTTCTTCAGTTTTAGCCTGATGAAAGATGCTTTCTGATGCTTTTCATTTACAGGCAGGCAGCTGGATCACAGGCTGAGCAGTCACACTGCAGAGAATGAAGGCATCTGGGCTGAACATGGAGATCGCCACTTGCCTCCTCTAAACTTTTCTAGCCTGATAGGCAACAAAGCATATCCCACCCATCACAAACTTTTAAAAGGCAGGCAGAGTGATCTGGGCAAGAAAATCTGGATGGCAGCTTTAACACCTTATAGATTTGCAGTCTTGTGGACTGACATAGCTTTAAGCCTGTTGGCCTGGGGCGAGCTGGGGAGCTGGAAATGACTCAGTGCTGAGCACAGGCATGATCAGCAAGGTCCTGTCTGCCCTTTCCTTCCAGTGCTGTTTTCCAGCACTATTCTTGCCAAGCAGAGAAAGAAGGGCTGATCTGCTTTATTTGCCATAGCAGTTGTCAGAGTAGTCCAGGATGTGGGCATATGCCATACCAGCATTTAAAACAGCTACATGGATTCTTCCCAGAGGGGAAATGGGATAGAATAGAGAATTTCCTGGGATGCAACCAGGTCTTCCAAATAGCCACACAGCTCCATTTTCATAGCTGCTGTAACAGCACATGCTCTGTAGGAAAAGGTTGGCCAAACTATACATATGCCATTTAGAAACAGAGGAGAGGTCAGCTTACTGAGTGCTGATCTTTATGATAATTCACCTTTTCACATACTGCAGCTTCAAAAAATGGGGAAGGCATGGGGCAAATTTCCATGTTTCCTTGACTCTGACCTTTATTTTCCTTCTGGAGAGCCTACAGGGACCATAAGTTTTCAAGAGTGGTTGGGAAGAAGCTGAAGGAAGGAATTTGGAAAATACTGGAGGTTTTAGCAGGAGGTAAAATTGCTTGTTTGTTGGCTCATTTGCTTTGGAAGGGATTTACACTAGCTGTTCTTGTGTTTTAAAGGACTGAACAATTAAATACAGTCCTTGTGACACAGAAAGACAATCAGGTTTAATTTTATGAGGAAGGAGGTGCTTTCCAGCACTCTTACTCCTATGACCAGGGACGTTGTTCAGATACATTGAAAGTAGGTTGAAGTACATCATTCAGGACTGTTCCGGCACACAATTAACTCCGTAGAAAACCACTCAAATGTAAGTGGGAAGATGATTTACCATGAGGTCAAAAGACCTGTCAAGAGCTTTGATATAGTTCTTCTATGAATGAATTACCATTACCTGCTGCTACAGTTGGCTGCGACAGTTTAGAGCAGCTAAATTTTGCAATCTGGAAGGAGAACAGATGCACTTTGCAATGTTACTCACAGTGTTTCTCATCAGACAGGACCATGCTTTGCCTGCTCTTGGGGGTGCAGCCTAAACCTCCTAACAAATAATTTTTCTTGTAAACTGGATAGACTTTTGGTCATTTGAAATACAGGGGGAAACAACCAACATAACTTCTTCTAAGCAGCAGCCGCTTTCACTTTATCTTTAATTTTTATCTTGTTTTGAAGTGATCTTGGTGATAACAAGAAAGTTAGTACAGAGGAATTTTTAAGCCTTTTTTGCAATAGGCCAAAGCTTATGCTTCTGCATTTCCGTCTGTCTGTCTGTGAGTCATTGCCTCCCAGTACTTGTAAATCCAGCTTTTTGACCAGTCTTGACAAAGATGAGGAGCCTGGAATTTAGAAAGTGCCAGCAAGTTCTAGAAAGGTAGAGAAGACAGAAATCAGTATCTCACCTCTGCAATAAAGATGTCAGTGCGAGCTCCTTGGTTACCTGCTCGGTTTGACCCACCAGCTTCCCTACGAGACTGAGGGCACTGGGCAGCATGAGTGTACTGCCTGGGACTTCATTTGTCTGGTAGTCCTGGTTTCCTTTATGCCTTGAGCAAACCAAAAAATGACATTTATATCTTGCGTTCTGGATGGGCGTGGCCAGGTTCAGAGAAGCAGTTTCTTGTGCATTCAAGGTGCCATAAAAGTAGATACATCAAGCTTTTACTGCACCCAGCTAAGAGGTAACTTGTTCCACAAGCAATAAGTGATGTGCTAGATTAATTCCCTGTTACCTGAAACACAGGTTGCTTTTATTGGCTATCTCAAGCTTTTAATGGCATCATTCTTCTCACAGACTGACAATTTAGTATGACTTGAACAGCAACATGATTGAGCTGGACTCATGGCTGTATCTGTGACAGCTCTGCCTCCCTTTGGGTTCATCATCCTTAGTCTGTGAGATACTGGACTACACTGAGCACCCTGCCTGCTCCCTACTCACCTTTCCATATCTTCCTTCCATAAGCACAAGGACCTCCCTTTGCCCCAGGTTGCTGTAAACCCCAAAAGCTCACAAACAACAAAAAGGACATAAAAAAGACTATGAAGTGCTGTTTAAGTATCTCCAAAGTGGTACTTAAGTATCTCTTTTGTCCATCTTTTGGTCCCTAATGTTTGCAGGCTGAGATGTTTGCAGTGCTGCCAGGTCTCCAGGATATGGCCATGCAAAGGAGTTTCGGTCCCACAGCCACACAGTTCTCACCATGTAATTCAGCTGAATCCAGTTATGGTGACCCGGATGAGGGTACCAGGGGTCACCTCCCAACGTGGCTCGTTGCAGCAAAGGAGCTCTGTGTTCTCTTGGTCCTTTGGCAGACTTTCAGCCCCAGAAGTTTTTCTCCAAGGACTAAGGGGAGTCACAAGAAGGTCCTGTTTCCTAGATCTGCATCAGTAGGGCAGCCTTTTTCTCCCTGTTTATTCTCAGCCTTATGGCTTCAGAGACAGAGCACAGAAGTGGGAGCTGCTCATCCTTTTTCCCTAAGAGAGTAAGGAAGAAGGAGCAAGCAGAGCTCTTTTGTGCTGCTGGGCTGTCTCTCCCCTCTGCTGTCGTCCAGCTCAGCTACTCTTCCAATTTTTCTGCCCCAGTGTCACGTGGCACAGCTGCTAAAGCAAAGCTCTATTAAAACTGTGGTGTTAGGTCTTGCCAGGACATACTGCCCAGGCAAGGGGGTCCCCATGAGCATACCCAGGCGTGTTATGCAGCTGAAGCATTTTGATTTCACTTATACATCTTTCCAAGGGTGAGTTTAGCAAGGCTATATTCCTTCCCTGCCCTCCGCTTTCAGCATTATCTAACATGATGTGCAGCCTGCAATTAGGACCCACCATAATTGCTTCTGGCCCGTATTCATCAGGCCCACAGCTGTGCTGGAAACAATAACACCAGTGCAGGGAAGCTGCAAGTCAGCAAAGATGTTTCCAGGAAAAGAAATTTCCCCTTGCTCTTCTGCCCTCTCAAACTGTCCTCCCCAGCGCTCCTTCGAGCTGGCCGGGGTGGCAGAGCGCTGGGGCAGCTGGCCAGAAACACTGTCAGCCCTCCAGCTCTGCTCTCCACCGAAAGCAAAGCAGGAAACCTGCAGTAAGTTCAGGAGCTCAGAGCTGACATGGAGAGCTGAAAGGAGGTTGGAAAGCAGAGATTAATCTCTGGCAAAGGCGTGTTTGATGTTCCCATGCTACTAAAGCTATCGGATATAAAAAGCACTGGCCTGTTTTATTATTTTACGAGTGAGCCCAGCTAGCTGGGTTTCTTCGTCATGGGAACTGGAATGCTGCTGCTTTATGATCCCATGAGACACTGTTTTATAACTCTGTTTAATCATAATTTCTTTGCTTATAGTCTGACCGCATGTGCTTGGGTCAGAGCTGAGTGACATGAACTGGCGCTCATTCCACGTCTGGATCCTGTCACTAGAAATGAAGATATTTTTAGCCTGAGCTGAATTGCTGCTATTCTTAGCTGCTTGGCTGGAGCTGCTTCTGTATTCTACCATCTTCTCCCCCTTATATCTCCTGAAGGTTTTTTTACTTTCTTTCTCCCAAAGCTCGCTAATGAGGATATTGGGAATATATTGCTGCTAGTAGGGGAGGAAGTATCTTGGGATTGCACTGAATTTTAAAAGACAATGAGAATAAATTACATTTTTTCACACAATGCCCAGACTCAATATTTTCTAAAAATGAATCTGCTCAAGTCTTTATGTAGGAAACCATCATCACTGAATTACTGTGGGGGAGATACTTTTAAAATAAATCTGTGTCCAGACCTTTTTTTGTTCCAGGTAGGGTCTGGTCTTGACTTGCTTAGACCAGGAAAAATATAAAGGCAAGATACACACAGCTCCTGACCTCTAACATTTAAGTGGTGAAAGATGAAACAAAGGAGAGGTGAAATGATCACAGATCCCTGAAGGCATCATCACCACCATCAAACCCAGGTCTTCTCAGCTTCTCAGCTTCTTGCCTTTGCACTGTGACTGCAGTTGTTCTTGCTCCCATTTTTCCCACCTTCTGTGCAGCCTTCTGAGAGAGCTGCTGGTTTGAGACTGTGCTGCAGGGGAAAAAAGTGAGCTGAAAATATCCTTATTTTCCATACTTTTAGAAGCAGAAAAATTAAATTAATGCCAAAAGTTGCCATTTAAAGCCTTTATTGATGTTGATCACCCTCATTTAAATCATTTAATGTTTCAGCAGTAGGGCAATAGACTGGATAGCTGTTCTTATCACTCTGAGTATTATCCATATTAATCCATGCCACAAACCTGGGGAGCAGAGCTCATTTCACACTATCAGGTGCGCTGGTTTTGGCTGGGGTAGCGTTAATTTTCTTCATAGTAGCTAGTACGGGACTATGTTTTGGATTTGTGCTGAAAACAATGTTGATAATACAGGGATGGTTTTTTTATTGCTGAGCAATAAATCACAATAAATCACAATAAATATTCCACACCATATGGCATCATGCTCAGCATGTAAAGCTGGGGAAAAAGGAAGAAGAGGGGACATTCGGAGTGATGGCGTTTGTCTTCCCAAGTAACGGTTATGCGTGATGGAGCCCTGCTTTCCTGGAGATGGCTGAACACCTGCCTGCCTATGGGAAGTAGTGAATGAATTCCTTGTTTTGCTTTGTTTGCGTGCAAGGCTTTTGCTTTACCTATTAAACTGTCTTTATCTCAACCCATGAGTTTTCTCACTTTTACTTTTCTGAATCTCTCCCCCATCCCACCGCGGGGGCAGTGAGTGAGTGGCTGTGTGGTGCTTAGTTG
Source organism: Ciconia boyciana (assembly GCF_034638445.1). Taxonomy (NCBI): domain Eukaryota; kingdom Metazoa; phylum Chordata; class Aves; order Ciconiiformes; family Ciconiidae; genus Ciconia; species Ciconia boyciana. The sequence goes on from NC_132935.1 coordinate 12,957,829, forward strand.
CTGGCTGGGTTAAACCACGACATCAGGTTATAATAACACAGAATCATAGAATCAGAGAATCATAGAATAGTTTGGGTTGGAAGGGACCTTTAAAGGTCATCTAGTCCAACTCCCCAGCAGTGAGCAGGGACATCTTCAACTACATCATGTTGCTCAGAGCCCCATCCAACCTGACCTTGAATGTGTCCAGGGATGGGGCATCGACCACCTCTCTGGGAAACCTGTTGCAGTGTTTCACCACCTTCGTTGTAAAAAATTTCTTCCTTATATGTAGCCTAAATCTACCCTCTTTTAGCTTATAACCATTACCCCTTGTCCTATTGCAACAGGCCCTGCTAAAAAGTTTGTCCCCATCTTTCTTATAAGCCCCCTTTAAGTATTGAAAGGCCCCAATAAGGTCTCCTTGGAGCCTTCTCTTCTCCAGGCTGAACAACCCCAACTCTCTCAGCCTTTCTTCATAGGAGAGATGATCCACCCCTCTGACCATTTTTGTAGCCCTCCTCTGGATCCATTCCAACAGCTCCATGTCTCTCCTGTGCTGAGGGCTCCAGAGCTGGATGCAGTACTCCAGGTGGGTTCTCACCAGAGCAGAGTAGAGGGGCAGAATCACCTCCCTCAACCTGCTGGCCACGCTTCTTTTGATGCAGACCAGGATACAGTTGGCCTTCTGGACTGTGACTGCACATTGTTGGCTCATGTCCAGCTTTTCATCCACCAGTACCCCCAAGGCCTCTTCCACAGGGCTGCTCTCATCCCTTCATCCCCCAGACTGTACTGATACTGGGGGTTGCCTCGACCCAGGTGCAGGACCTTGCACTTGGCCTTGTTGAACCTCATGAGGTTCACATGGGCTCACTTCTTGAGCTTGTCCAGTTCCCTCTGGATGGCATCCCATCCCTCAGGCGTGTCAACCGCACCACTCAGCTCGGTGTCGTCTGCAAACTTGCTGAGCGTGCACTCGATCCCACTGTCTATGTCATTGATGAAGATATTAAACAGTAATGTTGATAATAATATGATAAACAATGCAGGCACCAACAAAACAGGATTTCTCTTGAGATATTTGTTTCTCTTGAGATATTGCCACACCAGAACAAGACACAGTAAATGATCTCTAAGTGCAGGTTCATATTTAACTATTGTCTTTACTTTTACTGTTATCCCACACTGACATTATCATCCATATCCAGCTTTTCATACATAGACCACACAAGAACTGCAAATGGAGGTGAGAATTCAAAAAGAGGTACATTTGAAAGAGTTTGGAAAGTTTGCAGAATCTGGGAAATACTCAGCAAGCAGTACATAATCCCTCAGAAAGTTTTGATGAATGATTATTACTCTTAGCTGTGAAATGACACTTCAGAATTAGAGCTGTAATGGCTGTAATTTTAATCTTAATGTGTGGTATTAAAAGATGCACATAGACATTTGTTTACAGTCAACATCATATAGTAACTTCTGAAGCAGCTTCGGGGTGCTCCTGATAATGCTTGAAAATACACTTGTCTCCATTGCAAAGCAAGAATTGTGAGTTACTTATGACAGAGCGGGAGAAAGCACAGAAATGCATTTTGACCATTTCATATGGCTGAAATATAAACTTCTATTCCATAAGAAATTAGGATTTCAAACTGTTCCTGAGAAACTATTTTTTCCTTGCATATCTTGAATGTAATGACAAAGATCATGTTTACTATAAAGGGGCAGAATCATGCACTTTATGAAAATACACCAATTTGGAAAGGATAATTTCTCTGGTCTGGTCAGTTCCATAATATTTTTGCTGCTGCAGCATCTTGGTGTAAAGCACTTCAGTAAGGCTCAATGGCAGATTTACTGCTTGTCTCTTTCTGCAACACAGAATTTGGTGTTACAGAGATGAGACTTGCCCTAAATTAAAATTTATTCATGTGACACAGAAAGTTTGTTAACCCTTTTTTTTTTTTTTTCTAATAGATAAACAAATCCAGTCACTTGTAACTTTGGCATTCAGTTGTCACTCAAATTGAAATGATTCCTCAAAGACCACAAATTCAACACTTTGACTTCCAACTCTTTTGTCGCTTTCCCTAGCACGTTTAATCAAACATCAGATGATATAGACAACCCTTTTGCGCCTCTGTCTCTTTCTCATGTCAGACTTTGCGTCCTTTTTTCCCCAGTATTCTCTTGAAATCCAATTTCAAAGTGCCATGGTGCTGCCAGAGTTATCAGTGCAGCAAATAAATACTGAGTGAGGTTTTCTACAAAAGGACTGACTGGTTAATCATGCTTATCTTTAGTACATCAACATGTGGAATAGTGTATGTGGGTCAGGTCACCCTATCTCCAAAAGGATACAGTACAACTTGAAACAGAACTGAGAAGGGCAACAAGGATGATGTCATTGCTTTAGTATGAGGAAAGACTTTAAAAGGGACTTCAGTCTGGAATGAAGAAAACAGAGAGGGCATGGGACAGAAGTCTGTAAAATTGTGACCATCGAGGAGAAGGTGGAAAGGTATTCATTACTTTTCATAATACATGCCACAGGTAGAACCCAAATTACTGGGTAATAGGTTTGAAACAAAGAAACGCACATAGTGGTTAGTAGGAAGTGCAACTTCACGGCTGGGCTTCTTAAAGAAGGTCAAAAGTACAAACAGACTCCAAAAGGGAATAGATACATTCACACAGTAATGGGCTATCAGTAGGTATTAGATACAGATATCTGGGTGAAGCTTCTGTCTAAGACATCATCAAAGTGCTAATTAAAACACATTATAATTATTTCAGCAGGGTTAATTTTGGCTAGCTCCAGTCTGGCTCTGAGGACTGAACACTCATCAGCAGTGAGAGCTCTTGAGGTGATCCTGGAGCACAACTCAGATTTTATTTCAGCTGAAAGAAGCCCAGGTCCTGTCCAGCAACGCTCTGGGACACAGACTGAAGCACAGTAAGTCAAGATGATCAAGAGATTTGTTTCTGAAGTGCACTCTTGATGTGAACTGCAATGCACATGAAGGCTCACCATTATACAGTTATGGACAAATGAGCACCTTGACTTCAGTGGATTCTTTTTCTTTAGAAGGGGAGGGTGGGAGATAGATTATCTCTTCCCATTAGAATGCAGATGGGATAGAGGCATGAAATGCATTTAGTGCACCTAAATATAGGAAATGGCCTAAACATATAGTGACAGTGTGAAGCACCCATAGAAGCACTCATGGTGACCATGTGGAAAATGGCCTTTGAGTGGAAAATGGGTTTGGCCCTCATGGGTGGAAAATGGGTTTGGCTTTCATGGCTGCCACAAAGGTTTGAAATTTTATTCCTGCAGGGACCTGTGTTCATGGTATATGTCCTCTCCTTCTGATCCAACAGCAGAAATCTTAATGGTTATATATGAGTATTCACTGGTTTACACTTGACTGAGGATTAGATTCAGGCTTTGAATTTCCCTTCTTTCAAAGCAATGCAGCACATAAAAGCTGCCTTGCTTTGATACACCAGAAAAGGAGAAAGAAAACAGAGCAACGTAGAAATTCTGATGTCTGATCTTCTTTGATGCAAAGATACACTGCTGTTGTTCACAGTTGTTTTACCCCTCATGTCCTAGGAGCATGTGAAAAAATTCAGGATATATGTAGGAAACAGTATTTTCTGTCTCTAACTGGCTCCAAATGCCACAGTGATAGTGTAGGACAAAGGCTAGACATTTTTCCTGTCTTGCGAGTTCTTCTTTTCAGCTGAGGGCTGCAGTGACATGTGATAGGTGATGAACATTTATTTCTCTTTGGCTACCACCCTCTTGTCTGGAAGGGGTAAATCTCATGGTTTGAGATGTCAAGAATCTGTTGTTTCTCATGGTGTTGATCCTGGTTTCTAGGTGGTGTTATTTAGGAAATTTTATTTCTTGTATATTTATAATAATTTCACCCTCCTTTCTGTTTTTAAAAGTCTCTCTCTTCTATGATTGCATGACAAATTGAAAACACAGCCAGAACAAAATGCACAGGCTCAAGCAGCAGAAAGCAAAGAAAAAGATGTTAAAATATTTATTTAAAGTCTTGAAAGGATTACATCAGTGGCTGAATTTTGTGGCCTGAACAAGGATTTTGTTCACTTCCACCTCACCTGGGAATGTTTTTGGCATCATGTATTTCTGAGAAACATGAATTCTTACAGGAGTCTCATTGAATTCGCTCTTAATTTGCTGATCACTTAACATGAAAATCATATGCTAATAGCATGCTAGTATTATTCAATTGATTACTACACATAATTTTACATTATGTTCATCATGTTCCTAGAGAAATGTTAGGAGGTGGGTACAATGTATGGACAACAGGTTTAAAAAAATTAAAACAATCTCTTAAGCTTCAGAATTATAATTGAAGCAACTAGTTTAGGGTAGTAAAAAAGTAAATAAAAGCAAATGAGAAACAGACCATAAGGCAGACTTGCAAGACTCCGACCTGCTTCTCAGTAAGCAATCAGTCAAAAAAAGAATATTAAAGATTGTTGATGAGATGCAATACTCAGAAGACTAGCTGGTTTGCAAAAATGGTGATTTCAGGTTTGTACTTTTGTCAAAACTAATCACAAATCTTATCGTAGTCAGGAAGGAAGGAGAGCATCAGCATTAATTTCATGGGGAGAGAGATGTTCAGATCCATTGGTCATGCCAGTTCACCTCAGTGTCTGGGAGTCAGCAATGACTATTTAGTTTTTCCAGCTCTTTCCCAGAGACAGACCAATACTAAGCTTAGCACATATCCTGACTGAATTCTGTAATAACTCCTTCTAAGCATCAGGTACTTCTTGAGTTTCTTATGAATTTATTTTTACAAGACCCTACCAGGAAATTATTGTTTTTACAAGACCCTACCAGGAAATTATTATCATGGCCATTTTGCAGGTGGGTAGCTATGGCATAGGCAGGTGAAGGACTTAGCCACACAATCAAGTTACTGTTTCAGCAGACCCATGGTCCTTTTTCATACTTTGGAGCCTGTGGCAAATGTGATGCAGTTTGATTTTGTTTGATCCTAACTTGATTTGAACTGTTTCACCAGAATAACTATCTTGCAAAGATACATCATTACACATAATGAAGCTAAGGCAAAATAGTTCAGCAGTCGAATAATGCTGAGAAAATTCTTCAGTTAAATTTACAATTGGCTTAGCCAAAATAACTGGGCAGAAGCTGGAGATGGAAATGATACTTCCAGCGCGCCAAGTTACCAGTGACTAAGAACCAACCTCAGTCCATGCAGGGTGTCAGGGCACACTGCCCATGACAGTAACACTCTTGTTCAGTCTGCCTTGTAGGTGACTGATGGAACAACACCAAGATTTTTGCATGTCCTTTTCTGCACCTTTTGGTAGTACTGCTGGATGTGAAAGCCCAGGCATGACAGCTCAGCCTTGGAGGAATTTCACTGTTCTTGGGGGCCTTCTAGTCATCAGTGAAAGTTGCATGCCTCAGATCCTTGAAAAAGTGGGTCCTGACTTTTTTCAGCAGCAAGAATCTATAATTTCAGTTGAATTCACTTAAAAAACCACATCTAATTGTATCCTGTCCTTTCTGTGTCTGTTTCCCCATCCGCACAAGACACATACACATCTTTTAATGCCTTTTTGGGTTGTGAAGTCCTGTGAAGTCAAGCAGAGTGATTCCACCACTGGAGGGATGAAGGGATGAATCAAACCAAAGACTGGCAAACTGGTAACAACAGATGAGGAGAAGGCTGAGGTACTCAACAGCTTCTTTGCCTCAGTCTTCACTGGCAACCTCTCTTCCCTCACCTCTCGAGTGGATGGACCGTAAGGCAGGGACTCGGGGAGCAAAGTCCCTCCCACTGTAAGAGAAGATCAGGTTCGTGACCACCTGAGGAACCTGAACATACATAAGTCTATGGGACCTGACGAGATGCATCGCAGAGTCCTGAGGGAATTGTCTGATGTAGTTGCCAAGCCACTCTCCATGTTTTTTGAAAAGTCACGGTAGTCAGGTGAAGGAAAATGGGAAACATTGCACCCAACTGTAAAAAGGGTAGAAAGGAGGAACCTGGGAACTACTGACCTGTCAGCCTCACCTCTGTGCCTAGGAAGATCATGGAACAGATCTTCCTAGAAGCTCTGCTAAGCCACATGGAGGACAGGGAGGTGATTCGAGACAGCCAGCACAGCTTTACCAAGGGCAAGTCCTTCCTGACCAACCTAGTGGCCTTCTATGATGGAGTGACTACATCAGTGGACAAGGGAAGAGCTACAGATGTCATCTACCTGGACTTCTGTAAGGCCTTTGACATGGTCCCCCACAACATCCTTCTCTCTAAATTGGAGAGATATGGATTTGATGGGTGGACTGTTCGGTGAATGAGGAATTGATTGGATGGTTGCATCCAGAGGGTAGTAGTCAACAGCTCAATGTCCATATGGAGATCAGTGACAAGTGGTGTTACTCAGGGGTCCGTACTGGGACCAGTACTGTTTGATATCTTCATCAATGACATAGACAGTGGGATCGAGTGCACCCTCAGCAAGTTTGCAGACGACACAGAGCTGAGTGGTGCAGTTGATATGCCTGAGGGATGGGATGCCATCCAGAGGGACCTGGACAAGCTCAAGAAGTGAGCCCATGTGAACCTCATGAGGTTCAACAAGGCCAAGTGCAAGGTCCTGCACCTGGGTAGAGGCAACCCCCAGTATCAATACAGGCTGGGGGATGAAGGGATTGAGAGCAGCCCTGTGGAAGAGGCCTTGGGGGTACTGGTGGATGAAAAGCTGGACATGAGCCGACAATGTGTGCTCACAGTCCAGAAGGCCAACTGTATCCTGGTCTGCATCAAAAGAAGTGTGGCCAGCAGGTTGAGGGAGGTGATTCTGCCCCTCTACTCTGCTCTGGTGTGACCCCACCTGGAGTCAATACTCCAGGTGGGGTCCAGCTCTGGAGTCCTCAGCACAGGAAAGACATAGACCTGTTGGAGCAGGTCCAGAGGAGGGCTACAAAAATGATCAGAGGGATGGAGCATGTCTCCTATGAAGAAAGGCTGAGAGAGTTGGGGTTGTTCAGCCTGGAGAAGAGAAGGCTCCAAGGAGACCTTATTGGGGCCTTTCAATACTTAAAGGGGGCTTATAAGAAAGATGGGGACAAACTTTTTACCAGGGCCTGTTGCGATAGGACAAGGGGTAATGGTTTTGAACTAAAGGAGGGTAGATTCAGACTAGATCTAAGGAAGAAATTTTTTACAACGAGGGTGGTGAAACACAGGAACAGGTTTCCCAGAGAGGTGGTAGTTGCCCCATCCCTGGACACATTCAAGGTCAGGTTGGATGGGGCTCTGAGCAACATGATGTAGTTGAAGATGTCCCTGCTAACTGCAGGGGGGGGTTGGACCAGATGACCTTTAAAGGTCCCTTCCAACCCAAACTATTCTATGATTCTATGATGCTATGAAACCTGACCCATCTGACCTCTGTGCTACCCCTCAGCTGCTCATCCATCCTCCCTTCTCATCATGTAATTGTGCTCAGAAGTCCAAATGAGAAGAATGGTTAGGAAAAACAGGATACATTTCAAAGACTCATCAAATGATTGATGGAACTGTTTCATCTAAACGACCCATTCAGAAGAGTGGGTTGTTTTCTGAGTCATGATGTCTGCTGAGATATATAAAGGGCTTCAAAGTATTAATTACTAAAGAATCAACCAACTTGATAATTGAAGCCTTTACAAGACAGACAGCTAAAAGAAAATAATAAGAGGAGCAGCATGTCCTCAGCTGGCACGTATGTTTGAAAGGAAGATGTGAATGGCTTTTATATTAAGACTAGTCAGAAATTTCAGTCTCTCCATTTCATGTCTAATCAGCAGGATTGCTCCAGCTCCTGGCAATGTAACTCTTTTGTCAGTTGTGTGAGTACATTCAGCCCTACAAATACACAAAGCTGGGCCAAACAGGAGGAAACATGCAGTGTGACCCTGTATTTCCAACATTTTGGCTTCATGTAGGAGAAAGGGCCTTCTTCCAACCTGTCAGCATGGTATTGTAATTCATTGTCTGAATAAATATATCCTCTGCTGGATATTCAACACTTCTAAGAAGGAGCTGAGGAAACTCATTTTTACCATGGTTAAATGATTCTGAGATGTTGCTGCACCACTGCTGTAACTTGCCAGGCAAACTGTAAAGAAAGACTTAATGGTTGTTAACTAACTCAAACAAATTTCTTTGAAGATCAAAACATCATTACAAATTTTACTTTAACATCATGAAAACCATCATCCCATATGCCATTTCATAGCAGATATAAAACATAGCACTAAAGTTTAAAGATCTGTTAATTTAGGACTTGTTAGTGTTTCACGTTTCTTGGGAAATGTAAATCATCACCTCCCAGGATGATAAAACTCTAATCCTTGTCCTTGGTGGGTTGTGTGTTATAAAACCTTTAATTTGCTGATAGTCTACAATTAGATGTTACCGTGATTTATGTAATATGGGTAAAATGCAGAAAGAAGGGAACTGAATATTAGCATGTTTAAATTCCTTTACCTTTTGTTTTCACTCATATATTTTTATCTTTAATGAATGGTATCTAATAGCCCAAAACAATGCTCTCACCCTGTTGTGTTGAGTCCTGAACAGATAAATAACAACAAAGAGGTTGAAGACAGAAGAAGTCAAAGGAGAACAGTGTATCTACAGTAACTGCAAAATTATTGGTTTGGTTTCAGTTCTTATTCAGAAAGATGTCTGAAATGATTGACTATTTCTACCTCCCATTTTCTGCTGGCTATTTTCATACACCCCTAGTTCCTGAACACAGTTTGAGCTCCTAGTTCCTAGTGCTTGCAGAAAAACTTGAAAAATAAATTTCATGACTCAAATAGCAGACAGAAAGCAAATGAAAAGGATTTTTTTTTTTTTTGGTCTAGATCTGATAGCTTTAAGACAGTTTCTGCATCTTATTCTCTTTTTTCAACTTTTGGAGTTAGCATTCAGAAAGATGCTCGAAAAGAGTTAATATGGAAATGGTTCAGCTGAGAGTTCTTTGCCCAGGGACCAGCGTATCCCATGCTTATCAGTTCTAATAAATTTCTCATTCCACAGAGAATTTGCTTGCTGCCTAGAAAATACCAGAACTGCAGAGCACAGTTGCACAGCTCTACTGGTAATGCACAACCCTCTCCTCACAAGAGGGGTTGTGTTTCCAGCCTCGAGACTGAGTTACTGAAGCTGCTGTGCAGTCCTGTCCATGATCCTGTGTCTTGCTGCATCCCACTTGAGGAGGACTCATAAACAGGGAGATAGCAGAGATACATCAGGGCCTGGGGAGACACTTGCTCTATTTCTTTTAACTAAATTTTTGGCAAAGGAAGAGCTTTGTGTCAGTTTACAGCCTGGCTTGTTTCCGCGGTGAAATCTAACCCCCTCCGAAGTGATGAAACCAGCCATTTGTGCAAAGGCCGTATGGGATATTTTTAGATAAAGGGTAACTTCTTAGTGAAATAAGGTAGGAGCACCAGCAGTAGCAGGGTTTGCTTCCACATGCAAAGCCCTACATGGGTGGTGACAGCAAGGAGGTGATTTGCTCCCAACACTGGCATGGCACACGCGAGCTCAGCACAGCGCTTCTTGGGGCAGCCTGTGGAGGGGCAAAGTTCGTGGAAGAGCTTTCCTTGGGCAGCTTGGGGCAGCACAACCCATAAAGATGTGTGGTTCAGGGGACCAGATGGAAAGTCATCAAAATTAGACACCCCCAGCCACATACAGCATAGAGGAAAAGACCTCAGCACTAAATGCTCTGATCCACCAAATTGCTTGCTCATGCAGGTATTGCTAATATGGGCCATGAAATGGCTGCAAATGTCTTTATTTTAAAACCACATCAATTCCCAGCTGTATGAAAGACTGAATGACCATAGTGATGTTGTATAACTTCTTAGTACCTTCTTTTCCCATCTATAAACCCAAAATAGTAACACTAAACCTAACAGCAGATGTTGTGCGACTAAATGAACTTCTGAGGCCTGGCTCCCATCAAAAGATACAATTTAGGGCCTCTGCCTTTGATGACGCTATGCTCATACTCATCACTGGATCTATCCCACCGACTGTTTTATTAGATCTCTTTGCATTGCAGGTGTTAGATATAAAATAAATGTAAAAATATTTTCAGGCTGAAGAGCAAAGCCAGTATTAATTTTGCCAAATATTCCATAAGCAGGAAAGTGATAAAACCCCACAAGATTATTTTAAAAAACAACACCAAAGCCAATGGAATTATTTTCATTTGCCATCTGGTTTTTATTATTTAAATGCATAAATATTAAAGCCAGCAAAGGCTGTTAAATAATTTGTTGTGACATTCTGAATGGAGGGAGCTTAGACTTCCACCTTGGGACTCTTGGACGAAGCCTAACAGCATATGTTTGAGTAAAACAAACCTTCCAGAAACACATCTGGTTCTGTTAAGATTTCCAGAGAGGCAGAAGAGTCTCAGCTCCACACTAAGGTTTAGAATGAAAATAGCTTAAAGAAAAATTGAGATGTTTTCATTGCCAAACATGACCTAGCTCAGCATCAGGGGCTTTCAGAAAAATACACTGTAAAGCCACAAGAGTTAGCAGCTACAGGAATTTTAAATTACTGATGCTCACTTCTAGGTTGCTTGTGAACCATTAAGAAGATGTTTGCACCTCTAGTTTCATGAAGGCTTTCCAGTTTTGCTTCTGATTTTTGACATGCATGCTCTCTCTGACAGGGAACATACAACCCAGACACAGACCTGTGAGACAGCATGCTTGGAGCAACACCAAGAACTCATCCCTCACCACTTTCTAGCCCTGTTTAATAGCAGGTTGGTTTTATTTTTTCCCTGTTTTATGAAAATAATCCCTGTCCTCAACATGGATGTGTGTAAGAGATGAGTAAAAAAGATTTTGGGAACACAAATTAGCACTATATCCTAACAGAAATGACCAGGGTACCTGTAAATTTTCTAACTTGCCCTGTGCCATGCTGGTGTAGATGGAGAAGATAATGGGCCATTCATGACCCTTCTGCCTCATTCCCACCTCTGGTAAAGCCATGGTGTAAGGGCAGTGGGAGCATATAGCATGCAAACAAGTGCTTTGCCACAGAAAGACTCCCCTCAAATCAGCTGTGTCCTGATTTGGAGGCAAGGTCATCTCTCCTGTTTCTAATTCTCAGCTCTGGTCTATTTTTTGGAACATTAACAAAGCATCACTTTTTTGTTTACTCCATCTGGTTGAACGTAGCTGTGTGAGCAGGACATCTTCTTGAGCTATTGCATGGTTGGCTCTGCTCCCAGCACTTGAGAGTGGAGAAGGTGAGACATTCCTGCACATTTTCCCCCTCTGGACTGGCTGACTGCATGGCTGTGATGCCTAATTTGAGCATGGACCAGTATGCTACATGACAGACATGAGGTCCCATGCAAACAGAATGAAAAGACAGCACTGTATGGATAGTGCATTGTAAATACTGTCTTATTTTGCTCTTGGTGGGTCAGTGCTGCAAACTGCAAACATATATATGTGAGGAACTCACTTCAGTCAGTGCTGAAACCACAATTACTTGTTATCTTTGTATTTAGTGGTCTGGCTTAGATCACACACAGATTACAAAGTGTGTTATGCAACATGACTGTTGCTGCTGATTGATCTTTGGTTTACCAGTGACACAAAATGTCTCCCCAGCCTCCTTCTGCTGATATATACTGTGGAAGAACAAGCTGAAGGCATACTTTCATCAGGAAATGAATTCTCATCTCATTATTCAAGCAGATTTTCAAGCTCTCAGTCTCGTGACTCCTCCACATCTTGCAAGGTCAGGAATGGCATGTTTTTTTCAAATATATGTATTTGTCTCTGGCCAAGCCATCCTTTAGGGCTCCACGTGGCAGTGCAATCAATCAAAACCTGTGCTAGAGGTGGATTTTTAAATGGGTCTTTTATGTTAAGTTGTATAACTGATAATAGGCTTGCAATGATGAGGTGGAAAAAAGGAAAAATGAATGTCAGCCTGTTTAGAAATCTATGTTCCTTGCAGACTCTGCCTAATTTTCTGAATGCAAAGTAAATAATTTCTGTCCATAGATATGGAAAAGAATTACCACATGTTCAAATGGCTGTTGCAGATGATGGTTGGACTTCTCAGAATCACTGTCTGGCTCAGACAATAACCAAACAAGTTACCTCTGGTCTGCTGAACTGTAGTACCAGTCCAAGCTACTAAAATAAGAGGTAACTCCCCAAAGAAGAGGTAGTAGGTAAAAATTCAGTGAAAGAAAATACACACCAACTTTAAGCACCAAATAAAAAAGCTTGCCACTTTACTTTCCTACTGGTAAGCGCTAGTAGCTTGCCCACAGACAGTTGTTAATAGCCAAGTTTATTAACGTTTGTCAAAATCATTGAACTTTGTACGTCTACAGAACATCCTCGCGTCTCAATCTCTCTTGATAGTCAATGAAGATAGGGACTTGTAGGGCGTGAGTCATCCTGCCTATTTAAACACCATTGTAAAAAGAGACAAACTGCATATTAAATCTGCCTAGTCCACTCTTCTGACTCCAGTGGGTGTCTAGATGATGCAGTTGAGGTGGAGACATGGGGAACAGAGAAGACAATATTTACTCAGATGAATCCTGGCTGTACTACTCAGTTAAAGCTCCTTAACATGCTATATACCTGAATCTTCAGTTGCTTAGGAGTATCCTCTTCATTTTGGATCAGTTGATCTGCAAAAATAACAAAAGACTGGGTGATTTTTGAAGACCTGTCCGAAGACTGGAGAGTTGAACACAGGTGCACACCAGAACTCCCACACCCTTCAAAATGCTGGAGTTAAGTCTGTAAAACTACTACCACAAGTTCATGCTGATTTTCAGCAGTACTGTTTATTAGGTTGGAAAGTACCTAGAGGATAAAACTAATTTAGTAGTAATCATGCTCTGAAACTGAATTCAATTACTAAAGGACTTTAAGAGCTTTTCTTTAAGTTGGACTCATCTTACAGATTATGCACATTAGTTTTACTTTTGTACGCAACATAGCCCTGATTTGTTGTGATTTGTGCCCTTCATGTGTGCACAGCATAGCCCTGATTTAACTGCACAGCCAATGTAGTCACATGCACAGGCCACATATTTTCTTGTGCAAGTGAGGCCTGATCTTGCAACCACTGAATGTGAATAAAAGGACCTATTATCTCTGGTGGTGCAGGACCATGCTCCTGGGTACCCATGAATGTGGCTTGTCATTTCTGCGTTTTTCCCTACCACTATCACCAAGCTCCTAAGACTTGCAGGATATATCTACACCATTATTTTTCCATTGTAGGCATTCCAGTCAATTAGTGTCAAGTCTCACCTTATGGTTCAGGCCAGCTGTCCTTTGGGTCTGTCCTCCTGTGTATTGCTAACACACAGGTATTTGGTATCACTCACTGCCAAACATGTTCAATATTGTGCTGCCCCACTCTCTCCAGATCCTGAATCAACAGTGTCACTCTCTCTAATTCAGCTCAAGACCATCTTCTTCCCTTCATCTTGTGTTTGAATCTCCAGAGCTTTCTGAAGCATGAAAGATGTTATGTTTAAAAAAGAATCTTCCTCAACATGTGGATCAAATATTGTCTTTGCTCTCTTTCTTGCTGCGTCTTGTTAGGTCCTCCTCTTCCTATAAGAGGTAGAGCTATTTCACCTGTATTATTTTAAACAACTTCTTCATGTGACCCCCACATTCATTAAAGGAATGAAGTGGCAAGCAAACAGACTACACACTGGGTTTTAGGTTTTTAAATTATGTCAGGAGAATTCATGCAGTCTGGACATGCAATTACCATTGCCTTCCCCTCACAATCTCTGTACAGAAGAGACAGCTATTTAAAAGATTTGGGGAAACTGTTATCATCAAATAATTTGATAGAGAGGATTGCCCCATCCTCCTTGCCCCCAGGCTGCTCCACCTGGCACCAGGACTGCGAGAGCTGGCAAACACCAGCCCCTTCCTTGCCCGGGCAGTGTGCTTTGGAGGGGCTTGAGGAGGCTTGAGGTTCCACCTGCCAAGGGAGAAAAGGACCTAAGCACCCCACATTAGTGCAGGACAGAGTACCCCAGACTGTGCCCGACCCCATTTGTGCCCCTCCTGTCGCTCCCATAGGATTTGACCCATCCATTCATCTCCATGCTGTGCAAGCAGAAAGCAGCATATGTCTGTGTGTCCTTGAACCATCTCCCAACACATTGCACAATCCTTGCATTACTGCGGGCCAGGAGGTATGTGACCTCTACACATCTTGGGAGAACATTTGATACTGCCCACATGCCCTCGCTGGCATGGTTAGTGCTGCTGATTTGCAGTCAAAGAGCACTTTGAGCTCTCTACCTGGGAGCAGTGGGGTGAAGTGGAGTGCCAAGGAGGATGGCCTTCTGCACCCACCTTGGTGCAGACCCAAGGGAACTACACAGCTGACATGTGGCAGCCTCCAGAAAAGGCTCTGAGGAGGGGAAAGTCCAATCACAGAGGCTGGGCCGTTCCTCTTGTTCATTAGCCTCTCCGGGCTAAGAAAACCCAAATCAAACAATTATACAGTAAATGCATGCCATCTACTCTGGGCTGCCCCAGTTGGAGATGTATTGGCTCTCAGGCTGGATTTGGCCTGCTGTGAAGACAAAGATGCCCAATGCTTTTGTGAAGCCAAGACCTGTATGTACATTGTATGTAAATTGGCTGCTTTATACCTTTTTCCAAGATGCATTGAGTCTTTAATATGAAAACCATAAACCATGTCTCAGACAATGGGATGGGTTAAAACAGCTGGCAAGGAAGTCCCCTCTCAAGGACTATTAAAGCAGTAGCATTTAAATGGTGTAAAGGCCATTGAGTAAAGGCCAACAAAAGCTCATGGCTGGAGCCAAAAAAGCCTGTATGAAATCAAGAGGGTCTTTACCATCCCCTGTTCAGCTACTGCCTAATTCTGCTACATTTGTTGGCTCTATGGGCTGTGCTCCTGGACACCAAGCACTGCCCACACACTGAACACTGGGGACTTGATGCCTCATTTTGCTGTTGGAAAGACTGAGCGGTTTGGTGCTGAAATTACTGGTGTGGCAGGGTGGTTGTGGACCTACACCAGCAACTGGACCCTGCAGGAGGGTGAGACCAGGCGATGTGGATTCTGGGGGTGTTGGTCGACAGCCAGCTGAATATGAGCCAGCAGTGTGCCCAGGTGGCCAAGAAGGCCAATAGCATCCTGGCTTGTATCAGCAATAGTGTGGCCAGCAGGAGTAGGGAAGTGATTGTCCCCCTGTACTCGGCACTGGTGAGGCCGCACCTCGAATACTGTGTTCAGTTTTGGGCCCCTCACTACAAGAGAGACATTGAGGTGCTGTAGCATGTCCAGAGAAGGGCAACGAAGCTGGTGAAGGGTCTGGAGCACAAGTCTGATGAGGAGCGGCTGAGGGAACTGGGGTTGTTTAGCCTGGAGAAAAGGAGGCTGAGGGGAGACCTTATTGCTCTCTACAACTACCTGAAAGGAGGTTGTAGCGAGGTGGGTGTTGGTCTCTTCTCCCAGGTAACAAGTGATAGGACAAGAAGAAACAGCCTCAAGTTGTGCCAGGGGAGGTTTAGGTTGGATATTAGGAAAAATTTCTTCACTGAAAGGGTTATCAAGCATTGGAACAGTCTGCCCAGGGAAGTGGTTGAGTCACCATTCCTGGAGGTATTTAAAAGACGTGTAGATGTGGCACTTAGGGACATGGTTTAGTGGTGGACTTGGCAGTGCTAGGTTGATGGTTGGACTTGATGATCTTAAAGGTCTTTTCCAACCTGAATGATTCTATGATTCTATGATCTCAGTGTTGGATCAGGACAGACAGTACTATTACCAATTAAATTCCTATCTGTAGGTGCATTCTTGCTTTTTCACAGGGTGGTGTGCTTCTATATCTAATGGTATGGAATTGTGCAGGATGGGTTTTGTAATAAAGGATCCTTTTTTCCCTCATTAATGCCTGTTTAAAAGACTAAGCTATCAGGAGGATGGAGGAAATTTTCCTTTAACCAGGGACTAAGCGGTAATGAGGGACTGAAAAGGATTTGAATGCTGTAGTGAACATTAATTTCCTTCTTCTATTCTTTGTTACAGATTATAGGTAGGCATGTAATCAGACATAAGGATAAAGAAACCACAGAGTTTGGGGAAATGAAGGATTAGGGCTTGGCTTGACCCGAACCCATGTGAAAAACTTTCTTTCAACATTTATTACTTGTTTTAAACACCGGGATTAGGCTGTACTAAGCACTGGACAAAAAATCTAAACAAAATCCCTGCCTGTATGAATTTACTGTTTGGAGATAAATGAGACCCAGCATGGGCCACATGCAATCTCTCTCATGCCTGTGTTCAGAGCTGAGGTTTTGGTCCTGACCTATCTACAGCCAGGTTTTGACCTGGATTTCCAAAACTATTGGCTTTCACCACATTTATAGAATCATAGAATCATTTAGTGGCAGGGGGGCCCAATTCTGAAAACTGGGCCACAAATGTGCGGTTGCAGGGGATGCATTAGAAAGAAATTACATTAAAACCAGGTTTTAAATGTCTTGAACAAACAAAGGAGGTAGCGTTTCATGGGAGATATATATACTTGTAATGGGAAATTATACACAGCACTTTGAAATCTCATTAAGCTCCATAAGCTGTGTTGTGTGCTGCATGATGCAGAACATGACTGAGGAGATCTGCAACAGATCATGGTCCTGTGTCCTGTGACCTGTCCTGGCTTCACACTCCCCTCAGCCATTCAGAGGAAAAATATATATTCATGCATAGTAATTAGCGAAAAAACAAATTACTAAAAAATTTCAGATGAGAAACAAATCAATTGTTGACTTGTGCTAAAAATACTTGCATTTAGTCATGATTAACATGTAGGACCATGAGATCCTGGTTCATGCATGTGGTACGCAGGGCCTGGTGTCATGTAAATGAATGAGCAAAAATACTCAAATGACCTTTTTCCAATATATTAGGGAAGTATTGCTTGAGGTATAAATCACTGCAAAAGTTACCAAAATTTGCAAGCTAACACTCTGAACAGCTGTGTTTTATCCACTATTAAGTCAAGGCAACTACAAACCATAGTAACCAAATATGAAGATCATATTTTAAATAAGGACAGAGGTAAGAAGTAGAAAAAAAATGTAAAAATAGCAAGCAGCAAAATTCAGTGTGCTCTGTATCCTGGAGACATGCAGAAAGGACTGGGATGTATTTCTGTCTTTCGTTCCCTTATGCCAGTCACTTCCATGCAGCATGCAGAGAAACACCCATCAAAAGTCATAAAATAGCAACGAGACCACAATGTATGAGGAAACGTAATCCAGAGCCCAGAGCAGGGTACGACTGGGGGGGTGATGGTAGCTGTGGTAATTCCTTACAGAGAGGAATTCAGCCAGTTTAAAAATAGAAGTTGTCAGGAGTCCTGGAGACAAGTCCTGGAGACAAGCAGGTGGCTGCAGCAGATTTTTGTTTGAAATGCTAAGGTGGAGGAAAATTACCATCTTCATCCAGCCTTTCTGTTTCTTGAGATTCAGAAGAAGCCAGGAAAGCACATGGAAATATCTTGTCTTCCCACTGAGCATCTCCTTTCATGGGAAAATGAAGATAATGTCTAATATGAACTATTGCCTCTTCTGCAATTAGTGTATTGATGTTCTCTTTGCTCCCATAGTTTGAGAGGTTACTTAGAGGCCAGATACTCTTACAAATGTAATTTACTGCCTATGTCAAAGCAGGCCTTTTTTTTCTTTTTTTTTAGTTTCTCCAGGGCTCTGAAACACTCATCCGCATCCCTACTAACGCTTGCAGCCAGTTGTCTCTGGCAAGGAAGGGAGGTCTCTATTCCTAAAGTAACCAGATTATATCAGAAATGGGAATAGGCAGAAGCAGACAAACAATGGCTGGAGCAATCTATCAGTCGTTCCCAAGGGGCTCTTAGCAAACAGCCTTGACACACTCTCAGTACAGGAATTTAGTGGCAGTGTAACCAAGTAAAGCTCAATGCATTACAAGAAGAACAAAGCATTTTCATTGATTATATGCTACATGCAAACCAATAAACAAGTCATCAAAGTACATGCCTTTGCAGATAATTCATTTTAAACAGACTGGGCATAGACTTTTGTGTCAAAAATACCTCTGCTGTGGTTAGATAGGGAAAGATACATCATACCTAAGTTTGGATGGCTGTAGCACGCATACTTCCATCTGAGCTTCACATTGTAAGTTCCTGCCACTGTCAATGGAAAGAAAAAGTAGGCAATTTTAAATATTATTTATATAGTGTATTTTAGATATTGACTTTAGAATGAGATAATGGACACTCTGATATGCCTAGTTGTAACCACTATTAAGTGAAGCCAAATGAATGTCTCTGACATACTCTTCTCTTGATCACATGAATCCCACCGAAGGAGTAGAACAGAGCTTGGCCTGTGTAGAATCCCAGTACTGTCCAGTAACTGTAACCCTCTGCCCTGTCTGGTTTATCTTGACCTACAGTGTTTGATGGTCATCTGGGACAACTCACTGATCTGCTGGAGCTGGTAGTGTCTGGCCTTTGTCTTGGTAGCCCCAGGCAGAGCAACACCTACTGGGAGGACTAGGGCTAGGAACAAACCTACGCTTTTGGGGCAGCACCATATGAAGCAGGTCTCTTTTCTGGACTTTGTTTTAGTATCTTTTAAAACCTGGCCAGCAGGTCGAGGGAGGTGATTCTGTCCCTCTACTCCGCTCTCATGGAGACCCCACCTGGAGTACTGCATCCAGCTCTAGAGTCCTCAGCACAGGAAAGACATGGACCTGTTGGAGTGGGTCCAGAGGAGGGCCACAAAAATGATCAGAGGGATGGAACACCTCTCCTATGAGGAAAGGCTGAGAGTTGGGGTTGTTCAGCCTGGAGAAGAGAAGGGTCTGGGGAAACCTTATTGCGGCCTTTCAGTACTTAAAGGGGGCTTATAAGAAAGGTGGGGACAGACTTTTTACCAGGGCCTGTTGTGATAGGACAAGGGGTGATGGTTTTAAGCTAAAAGAGGGTAGATTTGGACTAAGGAAGAAATCTTTTACAATGAGTGTGGTGAAACACTGCAACAGGTTGCCCAGAGAGGTGGTAGATGCCCCATCCCTGGACACGTTTAAGGTCAGGTTGGACAGGGCTCTGAGCAACGTGATCAAGTTGAAGATGTCCCTGCTTGTTGCAAGGCAGTTGGACTAGATGACCTTTAAAGGTCCCTTCCAACCCAAACTATTCTATGATTCTATGATCTTCCAGGGTGCCTGAGCACTACCCATTTCACTTCTTAACAGTGATAAGGACTGCAAAATGTGTACTTCACAGAGTACATTACAGCATATTGCTAGGAGGACAGACAGTCTAGTATTTTCTCACTCTGCTGAAACAGATGTTGACAGTAGTATATCAGCCTGTAAAGATCTGAGGCACAGATAAGGTCTCCCCAAATCCTTTGGTCTTCAGTAGCACACTCTGGTATACTCTGGTATTTAGGCGACTAATTTCCACTTGGCTTCTGCTGTAGATGTATCCTGCTCCCCTTGTCTTTCTCCTGAAGCTTCTTGCCATTTCTTTTTTTTTCCACAGAATTTGTTCATTTTTCAAGCTTATATCTGTTCAAGGGGATCTGAAAGGCATTCAGTAGGCCTGAAATCAGAGGCTGAGGAGTTCGTTCCTGATTCATTTCTGTCCTTTGAGCTCCTCAGGAATGGCAGTTTCCACCACTGGGAAACTCTAGCATTTCTGACCTTTCATTCCAAACCAGAAAGAAAAATTGGAAATCTGATTTTTTTTGCCAATACAGCCATTTTCAGCTGTAGCTGTGTGCCGGGGAATTAAGGGGGAAACTTTGAATTCCACTAAACTAATATTTTTCAAAGGAAAGTTGTTAGGATATTTTCAGCCATAACTTAATGAAGTCTATGCCATTATTCAGTCCTGACTTTCTTCACTAAATTCACTTGACAGGATACTGGCTTAAGAGAGATTATTTTGTCAGCATGCTGCTCTGTAACATTTGCTAATTTTACTCAAATAGCTTTTCCCCAGATAGCTGATGGATAGCTGGTATAAACAGTATATATTGTCACAACATATACATTGTGACTACTTTCCAATTTCAAAGCAAGTTTAAGTTTATTTGCTACTGTGATGTCTGCTACTGTGATGGCAGATGGCTTCTGGTCATAAGCTATGCTGTAAAAGATGGAATCACTTTCTGTGTTTGTGCAATTAAAAAGTAATGATCAGTCTTAAAATGTCGTGCTGTAATGCCAGTAATGACCTTATGTGCACACTCAGGTGATGAGCATTTTCCCTGTATTTCTTTTAATGCTAATGAAGTGTCTTTGTTCTTGTTACTGCCTTTTCTGTGGCAAAGGTAGGAAATGCAAGATGCATCTCTGGTGTAAACCAATGCACCTAATAAAGGGACAGATTTGATTAAGTGAATTTGAAGAGCTTTTCTGCAGCTCATAGAAAATATTGATATGAAGCATCAGAAAGAGCACAATGGGATACAAAGGCATTTTGTTCTGTACATATGTTAGAGAAAGCAATATGAGTGCATATACTTGCATGCTCAAGATACAAGAGGGAGAGGATATTTTATATTGTGGGCAATCAAACATGAACTTCTTCAGTACCCTCTGGGTCCCACCTAAAACCAGCGGAGCACTGCCAAGTAAGCCAGTCCCATGCAGGCATCAGCTCACTTCACCTCTGCCCTGGCCTTCTAACGTTTCCTCCGTGAGCAACAGCTGTGTGTCAGGGTAAGCTCTGCTCAGGCCAAGGCTCGACCGGCATCCTCTTCCCATACTGCCGTGTAGAAGGATCTCACTGGCAAAACACCTTCAACCTCTCCTCCTCCTCTCTTCCTTTCTTTCCCAGTCTGCTCTCTGCACCTTCAGTCCTCAGGGGAGAAAATTTTCATTGTGACATCTGTAAGTGAAATGAATAATTGTAATACCTTATAGCTCATATCTTTTGTGTTTTTCAAAACACTTCAACGATGTCTGTAAGTGGCATCTCATTCTTCTGAGACAGAGGTCTCTGAGGCAGAAGGGGAAAATAGGGACTGTAGGGCAGTATCTGTGCCAATCTTTAGACATCTGTCCTGATTTTGTCTGGGATAGGTTTAATTTTCTTTCCAGTAGCTGCTATAGTGCTGTGTTTTGGATTTAGTATGGGAATAATGTTGATAACACACTGATGTTTTAGTTGTTGCTAAGCAGTGCTTACACTTGTCAAGGACTTTTCAGCTTCCCATGCTCTGCCAGGTACACAAGAAGCTGGGAGGGGGCACAGCCAAACTGGCCAAAGGGCTATTCCTTACCATAGGATGTCATGCTCAGTATATAAACTGGGGGGAGTTGGCCAGGGAGCAGCAATTGCTGCTCAGGGACAGGCTGGGCATTGATTGGCAAGTGGTGAGCGGTTGCATCACTTGGTTTTTCTTGGGTTTTGTTCCTCTGTCTCTCTCTCTCTTTTTGTTTCCTTTTTCATTAAAATTTATTATTATTGTTGTTATCATTATTATTATTTTACTTTATTTCAATTATTAAACTGTTCTTATCTCAACCCATGAGTTTTCTTACTTTGCTCTTCAGATTCTCCCCCCAATCCCACCAGGGGCGGAGGGTGAGCAAGTAGCTGTGTGGTGCTTGGTTGCCGACTGGGGCTAAACCACAACATCTAGAAGTTTGCATGTTTAGTTTTAACTGGTTGCACATGCCTCCTCTATTGCTATGGGTCACCCAAGAGAAGAATTCTTATTGAAGACTGGGATAGGAATAATTTCACTTAACTTTCGACACCTTAGTTTGAACTACTCACCCTCGGTTTCCTTTCCAGTCAGCGGAGAGAAGTAAACTATGATTCATCATTTCTATGATAGGAGGAGATGAACTGCACCTATTCCTCTTCATTGATCATAAAGGTAATTTAGTGATGACTAGCTTGGCAACTGATGTCTGTGTTTTAGAAGCTGATGTTCAGTGAGTCACATTTCATCCAACATGATAAATGTCAATGTTCTCTGAGATTACTTTTGATACACCATCAAGACTACCTGCTGCTGTGTGATGTACATCACATTCAGACTCAGCCCCAAGGTACAGATGAGACTGTTTGATGTTGTTTGGTTTTGGGTGTAACTTGTAGTTCTTATCTCATGGATTCAGCAAACTTCATATCTAAAAAGTTCTACAAAGTAGTTGACTACAAAGGCCATTTGCCAGCCAGAACTTGTGTAAGAGGGTGAGAAAACAAGATGACAGGACCATTTTTGTGGTCATGACATTAGTCAGCATTATAGAGAGTTTTAGAACCAATTAGCCTTGACTAAGGAGGCTAAACAACAGGAAAAAAGAACAACTGGACAAGAAATTGCTTTGTAGACTTTTGTGACTGACTACTGAAAGCCATGTCTTTCCCACCCACTACATTCTGGTGTACATCTCTGAAGAGACCCAAGTTTTTCCAAGCTTGGGCCATTGCCAATCCCAGGTAAGAAATGTCCTGTCCTGAATTACCAGATTATCAAGTTTACTCAGTGTTAGCTGCTTCACTAGAACCTGCCTTCGGTCCTGCTGGCTGTTTTGGAAAACAGCATTTGAAGGATTGGTGCTATGCAGAGCCAAGATCTCTAGATAGTATAGGCATGTCATATTCCTTTTCTCTTTATTTTCAGTTTTATGATCTTGTATGATAAACTTAAAATGAAGTATTTTCACTCATTATATCTTCCAGTAAAGAAGACCCAAGCCATATCTCCTGAGTGAGCAGTGTGGAAAGTGTCTCATAACTCTGGGAGGCACCTCATCTCAGCACAGCCAGCCATCTTCGGCTGGGACGAACTACAGTCGTTCCATCTTTGCCTGTACAGCCACTGGGATACACATCTTCTTGAGGCAGTTATTCTTGAATCCCATTTGAGTCCCTCCTGATAGTCTTAGTACCACAGGAACCATTTAGCCACGCCTCAAAGGGCCATTTTGATTTAACTAGAGGAAACAGGGAGATAAAATATTCTCATTTCTTCCTGATTAAAAAAAAAGACATCTCAGGCATAATTTTAATGGAGTGGGAGGATGTGTATGTTTGAAGAATCATATCCATTTGCTGAATTAATTATTGAGACAAAAAGTTCTGATATAATCAACCAGGAAAGATGAAATCATATTGAGAAGCAAATACTGTATTCAGAAATCAAGACATTCATTTGCATATAATGCCACGAGAGAAAGATAAAGGGCAGACAACTTCTTGATCATCATTTCAGTTTTCGTCTGTGTCTTTTAAATAATAAGGACTCCATTTCTTCTGGATTAAGTCTTACACAGACTGCAGGCCAGGCCAGCAAAAATAAAACAGTAAACTGAAATGTAAAGAGGAATACGTTTGGGTTTTACAGCATTCTTGTGACTGTCTGTGCAGGGCAGAATCAGCTCTACCTGAGCCATGCTGGGCTTGAAATCATGTCCATTTCCAGGAGAACTTTTATATAAGCACATTTTCTGGTTATCCCAATATTGTCAACTTCTTCTCTTAAGTTGAGCTGATTGAATTCATAGCTGAACAAGAAAACAACCAACCAACCAAAAAAATCGCAAGGGGAAGTAAAAAGCCCAGAAGAAAAGGATTTTTAAGTCTTCGGTTCAGCCAAGTCTGAAGGTCATGTACTGAGTGTCCCAGTGGACTGACATTTTCTTACAAGTCACATATACCTTGTTTAGCAGGAGTAGCTCAAAACTGACTCACTGCCTGCTCTCTCATCTCACAGCGCTCATTAGCTGACATAGCTGTCTTAGTACAGGATCATGTCTGCTCTACATAAAAGCACGAGCAGAACAAGCAATTTCAGACTTAAAGCTATGCTTATTGTCTAAATGTCAGCTAGCTGTTTGATTGAATGGATTCCTTTGTTATCCAGACAGATGACTTGTCTAGACCTTTTCTTCCCACCCCAAGTGGAAGGAAAGATGGACCATGAGTCTGGAAGTAGCTGAAATACCTGTATTAGCTGTTTTCAGAAACAGGCTTCTGAAAAGATGGACATGCCTTCAAGTCCCTGATACTCAGTCCAATCCCACTGAGGCGTCCTTGGGGAGACATGTGCTGACTTCAGTAGCAGCTGAATTGTGCCTCATTTCCCCACAGAATTATGATGGAGGATCCAAACTGACTACTGATGGATTTTATATATACTGTCCACCATGTGCATCGTAAATGCTGGATTTCTGCACACAGGCACAGGCCATTAGCAATGTGAAATATTCCTAGGTAAGGTCCTCTAATGCACTAAACAATTTACTAGTGTAATCTATAAGTGGAAATTGTATGTTTTCCTCAAGCTGCCTCTTGACAGTGCCTTTGAAATACTCCTTGAGCTTCCTTAGATATGAAGCATTATGCTGTACCTGCTTTCAGAATATCTAGAAATAGCTGGTGCTGAGAACAAAAACAGACAGAACAAGATTTCTTCACGATGCTCATTTACTTACACATGTGGCTTTATTTCTTAATTCAGGTCTGTAACCATTTCAAAATTAACATGATGAGAATATGAAGAAAACCAGGGATCTCCTGTGCTGGCACATTCAGTCCCTGTGTCCCTGTACAGAGGAAGACTGCCTAGACAAAGCAGAGTGGGGGGGCATGTTGGTCCGTTCAGCACAGGAGCAGGTGCCCACAGAGACGGAAGAATCTGTGTCCTTGGAGATTTCCAAAACTCAACTACACAAGGCCCCGAGCATCCTGATCTAATTTTGGTGTTAGCCATGCTTTGAGCAGGAAGCTGGACTAGATGACCTCCAGAGGTCCCTTCCAACCTAAAAGCACCTAAATCAAGATACTATAATAAAGCTGTTGAGGTGTTAGAAAATGCAGTAAGAATAGAAGAAACAATCTAGTTGATGGTCTGAGAAGAAACAGAGAGAGGAAAGTTAAAAAAAACACCAACAACCTACTAACCTACCATCTTTCTTTCAAATTATTTAATTGCCATGGTACCTAGGCCCATAATAATAGTTTAAATCAGTTGTCTTTTTTATCATACTGTGTTCTACTGCTACAGTAGAGAACAAGTTTTCCTTTTTGCAGTTTTACAGTTTCATTTTTTTCCTCCTGATTTGTGCCCATCATTCTACATTTTTGTAGTATCTGTTCACTACCAAAAGAAAACACACTGCAAGAAGTTGCATCTGTTACCACACTCTCCAGTCACTGAGTTTCATGAATTTGAATCCTTAGTGCAACACTTCCGATCCTTAGTGTGACATCTTCCTGTATACGCAGACCCAAATTCTCAAGGCTATTTGTTGCACATCTACCCCCTTTAGGCAAGTGTCGTGTTTTAACCCCACTTGGCAGCTAAGAACCACAGAGCCGCTTGCTCACCCGACCCCCCCACCCCCCCCCCCGATGGGATGGGGGGGAGAATGAGAAAAAAAAAAGTAAAACCTGTGGGCTGAAATAAAGACAGTTTAATAGGACAGCAGAGGAAGAGAAAATAATAATAATAATAATAATAATAATAATAATAATAATAATAAGAAGAAGAAGAAGAAGAAGAATGTACAAAACAAGTGATGCACAATGCAGTTGCTCACCATCCACTGACCCATGCCCAGCCCGTCCCCAAGCAGCAATCGCTGCTCCCTGGCCAACTCCCCCCAGTTTATATACTGAGCATGACGTCCTATGGTATGGAATATCCCTTTGGCCAGTTGGGGTCAGCTGTCCTGGCTGTGCCCCCTCCCAGCTTCTTGTGCACCTGGCAGAGCAGGGGAAGCTGAAAAGTCCTTGACCAGTGTAAACATTACTGAGCAACAACTAAAACATCAGTGTGTTATCAACATTGTTCTCATACTAAATCCAAAACACGGCACTATAGCAGCTACTAGGAAGAAAATGAACTCTATCCCAGCCGAAACCAGGACAGCAAGGCAGGCTGCCATGTAGGTGTTGCCAGCTCTTCCACAGTTCAGCCTGCCACCCCGATCTCTCAGACGTTATATTTTTCTGCCACTGAGCTTTTACAAATCCACCAACAGTGCCCTACAGCAACCTACCTAGGGTTAAAGGCCCACAAAGCTGCACGTAAGAGCCTCAGGCCATGTGTTTGCCTTGAACAGAGAGCTTCAGAAAATCCTGCTGGGACCTTCTGCTTGCTGTTGAACCACTAGACCAGAAAAGAGGCAACAAAGCTCTCTCTCCAAAAAGTACCAGGTACTTCGTTATATAAATGTGGTGGAATGGAGGAATATGAGCGGAAAGGAGAGGTGGGAGGGGGACACTGAGAGTGTTTCACAGAAAGGCAACAGGACACCTAAGTAGGTGACCTTGAGGGAATAGAGGATAAAGTCCTGCCTGGGACCTGTCTGTGGCTCATCAGCCAGCTACGTTTGTAAATCCCCATCCCTGTAAGGAAAGATGTAGGTTCAAGGCTGAAACTTTCTAGTAGATGGTCAGGAGGGCAAAGCTGAGCATGATCACATTTAAATATCTTTGAAGATTTGGCCTTCTGTGATTTATGCACCCTCCAGCTGGACTGCCTCTGACCTGCTGATGGAGTGACCAAGCTCCCTGTGGGCTGCAGCATGTCTGTCTGTAAGGGCAGCACTGTGCAAACCCTTCGGGACTGCTCAGGATTGAGGAGCGTTGTCCCACCTCCGTGTACCAGAGCTCCACGGCAGAGGTGCCAGCAGATGGCACTGGGGAACACACAGAGCAGCCCCAGGGTGGCCGAGGCTGGGGAGATGTTCGTGCCCTGCAAATGGCTCCCTCTGTGCAGCACTTTCTGTAAGCTGCTCTCAAAACACATCCAGAAAACAGAAAGCAGGTTTCATTTCACACTGAATTTTTTTTATGGATATATATATATAAAAATATATTTAATTTCATAGCTGTGAGAATAACGACATTATTGCAGCCAGGGTAGTGGGGAAAAAAAGAATAAACAAATTCCGATGGGAGCATGAATCAGATAATTTCCATCAAATTCCAAGACTTCTGCGCACAGGAGATGGATCTAACAAGCACACATTTCCTACTCTAGTCCAATGTGTAAAAGAATGCAAACCTGCCTAGAGAGGAAAGAAACATTTTCGAGGAAAGAAAAAATTAGGAATTATGTTGGATTTTCAAGTGCAAAAAACTATTTCTTTTTATTTTCCATGGAGGAAAGTCAGACGCAAGGAAGAGCAAGTCACAAACCTCCAAGTGGAACCAGCTTTTGCTGGGGTAGAGGGAGGCAGCTGACCCAAGTCACCAGAAGACCAATGGCACAGCTGGGACCAGGCAGTGGGCCTCTCACATCCACATCTAACCTATTCTACCTCCCTTGTGCGCCTCATTCAGCAGTTCTCCTCCCTGGATCAAAAACATTACATGTGGTTATTATTTGCTAGAGCACTCTTCCCCTGCCATATCATTTGTTCAGAATTATGTGTGAGCTATAAATGAGGAAATATGGATATTATACCTCTGTACCAGGAAGGAGAGCTGTTTGTGCAGTCTTGCTTTCCCAATCCACATTTTCCAGATGTGCTCCTTGTCCTTTTTCGTAAGATAACCCCTCTCTTTCTCTCTGCTCCTTTCCTGAGCATTTCATTGCCTTTCATCTAAAGTTTCACTGATTTTCTTTCTTCTACCCTCAAAAGCAAGCAAAAAAAATGAGGTAGACATTTTTAATAGCTGAATTTTCTTACTGAAGAATATAAGGCTGCAAACTCAGAGGAAAAAGTAAATGTCACAAATTTCAGCAGCTCAGTGAATGCTAGATACTGCTGACTGAAAGAAATTAAGCTGTAAGAAACTTGGTGCTGGGAAGGAGGTTTTATTGGCATTCTGTCCTCACCGAATTCTCAGCACTGGAAAATGATGAGCTCTTGTGTCCATGGAGATACACGAGGGATTAATTTGGTCTTTCTTGTTACTTTATAATGTCATGTACAGTGGATGTTATATGACACAGACTGAAGTACACAGTCTGGTTGAGATACAGACTCTGAGATTCATGCAGTTACCTGCTGCCTCACACGTCCCAGAGGCATGGCCTGTGCAATGCACATTTGCAGTGGAGGACCACAGCCACCTCCTTTTTCCACAAGTTCATCTGACAAGGGCAGTAGGTTGAACCCTCATGGAGGAAGGAGCTGCACTTCTTTCCTTTTATACCTTTCCTTTCCTTCTTTCCCCTTTTTTACTAATCTGCTGCTGCAGAATGGCTGCCTTTGGCCTGGGTACTGTGGAAACAGCTTTAGGTTACCCTTCCAAGACCCTATCCCAGGCCTTAGCAGAGGCGAGCTGCTGAGATACCAAGAGCTGTGTCAGATAGGACCATGGCTGGTTGAGTCATGGGCTGACTGAGCCTCTGGACCTTGTGTGCCATTTAGCTTGGTGTAGATGAGATAGCCAGAAAAGTTACCTGTCTTAATTTAAATTAGATCAGTTTAAATTAGACCATGACAGCCAAATGAATAGTGCTATTTTATTCTGTGGAAACTATTTGAATAAGAACATGAGAACTGACACAGTGGCTTGGAGCAAGGGCCCATCCAAGGGCCCTTCGGTCAGCAGCTGGTGGCTGATGCTTAGGGAAGAAGGTAAGACAGGGGAACAACAGAGTGATACTTCCCTCAGTATATTTCCAACCTCCAGAAAGCAGCATCTGGGGGACTTTCTAAGACACAGTTTATATCTGAAAAATCATGCTAAATGGCTTCTGACGTATCTATTCTACTATAAATTCCTTCTGGCCTTTCTTTGACTCCTTTCATACATTTCACCCCCCTATAACATCCTGAGGCAATGAGTTCACAGCTTAATTAGGTATAACATGAATAAATCCTTCCTTAGGTTTGTTTGAAACTGCTGTCAGGTATTATTGCAACAGAAAACACTACATGGTTACAGTTAGGTGAGATGAATGCCATGAAAAAGGGAGAATAAGAGAAAATGGACACAGATGGACTGGTTGGGACATACCAGACAACAATAAAATAGCACTGGCCAGCATGTAAGGCAGCAATTTCAGGATATCAGCATTGTAAACTACATCAAATGTGCTGTAACAGAGGAGCAAGGAGGGAGCTGAAGGAGAAAAAAGAGTTAGCTCTAGAGTTGAGCAGTTCTCCAAGCCTGGGGCAAGTAGTGCCTGAGAAAGCAGAAAGGCACCTTGAGCAATGGAGATAGGTGTGATGGCCCTGTGGAAGGTGCAAGTCAAGGTCTCAGCAGGGGACTGGCGTGGAGAGAGACTTGGGTGCAGACAGATCAGTTGGTCAGGCACCAACCACACAGATGTCTTTAGGACACCATGAAGATAAGCTTTCCTCTGCATGCGATTGTCACATACGTGGCAGGGAGCTGTGCTCCCCAGCTATGGAAACCCATGCTTAGAGGATGAAGTCCTTCCCTGAAAAACACATTGTTACCTTAAAGTGTAGTGCAGTTTTCAAGCCCAGTTTCAAGGGCTTGAAAACAGATTTTTAACTTTGTTCCCTCCATACTGTGCATTCTTAAAGAGCACCATGCTGTAATCTGGAGTACTGGTCACCCTGGAGTCTGCCGCAAACCCATGGAGCCCCTCTGACACTCAGTAGACAAATGGCCTCATGTGAATGGACACCTGATGGATGTATCATCTCTCCCCAGCCAACCCATCTCCAGGGAGAAGGGAAAGGATTTCTTCCCCAGCCATCCCAGAGAGCTGATTGTGCTCTCTATTTGTGTGTATCAACAAAACAGGTAGGTTTGGTGTGCACCTGTACGATCCCTGACTCTTCATAGCTTTACATCAAACCACCACTGGATTAAAACCTGTAAATTTTCTTGGGAGCACCATTTAGGTCCTTCTGGCTGAGGACCTTCTAGACCGCATGTTTTGGTTTCCTGACACAGAGCAGCCATCAGCTACAGATATTTTTCTGATGCACTAAGTCATTTTTACCACCTATGTAATGTACCACAAACATATAAGCCCATATGTTTTTCTGCAAAGGTAATAACACATGGATCCTCCTGGCTCCAGCTCAATTTGTCAGTCACCCTCCTCCAGTTTATCAATGGATGAATTATAAGAGGTACTACCTGAGTTAATTGAATCTGTTTGTTTTTAAGTAGAATTCCACATTGAAATGGTGGTTATTGGTGTTTGGCATTGTAACAGTGTATGTTTTAATGAA
Organism: Ciconia boyciana; assembly: GCF_034638445.1. Classification (NCBI taxonomy): domain Eukaryota; kingdom Metazoa; phylum Chordata; class Aves; order Ciconiiformes; family Ciconiidae; genus Ciconia; species Ciconia boyciana. The sequence continues at coordinate 12,988,110 of NC_132935.1, forward strand.
TTTACTTTGCTATCTTAATGCCAACTAAGTAATTACTCCTAACCTATCCAGACCACACGGATTAAAGCCTGGACCTGTCTCACACTAAAGGACGTGAGATGAAGTTCAGCATATGGAGCAGGGATAGTGCTCAGCTGTGTATTACCGGTTCCTGCCAGGCTTCATCAGCACAACAGCCACAGGGAAACATGCAGAGAACATTGAGCATCACGTCTTCCTGGGAGAAAGAATAAACCAGGATCTTTTATTTAATTTTCTCAGAAGTAATCACTCTAAAGATATATCCAGGAAGAACCTATTTAAGAATGATCAATCCCAATCAGGGCCCATTTGGTGAGTTATATTAGAAGAATATGTAAATGGATGCACAAGAACATTATATGATTTCTCGTTTGGGTGGGAAAATTGAACATACTTTTTCTTCAATTCTAGATGAGTCTATCCAGTTTATAGTTTCATCAATCCTCTTTTCCATATGTTTTTTACTGCCCGATGCTTTTCTGGCCTTCAGGAATCCCAGGTCCCAGAGACCAGGGGGAAAATCTGAAGAAAGGAAGATGTACCCTTGGTGGAAGAGGATCAGGTCAGGGAGTACTTGAGCAAACCGGACATACATAACTCCATGGGTCTGATGGGATGCACCCACAGATGCTGGAGGAGCAGTCTGATGTCATTGCAAGGCCACTGTCAAGAATCTTTGATCAATCATAGTGATTAGAAGTGCACAAAGACTGGAGGAAAGCAAATGCCACTCCTGTCTTCAAGAAGGGCAAGAAGGAGGACCCAGGGAACTACAGGGTGGTCAACCTCACCTGGATCCCTGGGAAGGTGATGGAGCAGCGAATCCTGGAAACCATTTCCAGGCACATGAACATATATCTTGGAGAATCTTTTTTAATGAAAAGATAAAAAGCTAGGTGAAATTAACGTGAGCTATTTCATACAGCTGCCATATGATCAGATTAAATTACACCTATGAAATTGTGGATTATATCAGCTCCAAGACAAATCTGGGTTGACTAGCTCAGAGGTAGAAATCTGTATCTCTGGACATTTACATTCAGTCACCTTAAGTCTTAAGGCAGCTAGCAACCCAAGTGGGCAATCTCCAGGGATGTCTCTACAGGACACTTTAGAAAAGAGAAATATAGTGAGATCCAACAGAGTATCACTGAGTAGTAGTGAAAGGTTTTGGTGTCCAAGTGCCTAATGTCAAGATATGGAAGTTGCACTGCTGCCCTCCTCCCAAGAGCAGAATTTTTGGTGCCAAGGCTGTCTGTGCCTTACAGGTTGCACCCAGCATAGAGCAATGTTTGACACAGAAGGAGCTAGCAGTGCTTATTTGATTTTCTTGGCCAGTCTGGAGGTGGGAATTTCTGTTAGAGGACCAAGTGAAGGAAGTCCCTGACTGGGAACCAGAGGAAGTGGTCTGAGCCTGCATCCTCTCTGGAGCAGTGGGTGATCCTTCCTTGCCTGCTTAGGGCTCAAGGAGGAGAGTCAGCCCTCGGGCCATGATCAGGGAGCATGATCAGGGAGCCTGAGGGACAAGGACTTTCAACCCACAAACTTACTGAAACTGAAAATGGTTTTTCACAATACTTGATGCTTGCAATTTTCCACATACCAGTTAATGGGGGGAGCATTTTTCTCTATGGGTTGCAGATGTCAGATCACTTAGATGCTTTAACAGAACTTCAGACATTAATTAAGTATTTCAAGCTAAGGAAAAAAAAAAGGAAAAAAATATTTTAAAGTGAAGTGAAAGGTTCGGAGGTGACAAGCCCCCAGGGAAATACAAGTGGTGTCAGGCCGAGGCTCCCTGAAGTGCCAGAAGCATTTGCAAGTCAGTGAGGAAGATTTATACTGGGGACTCTCCTCTTCTCTTAGGTCCATGGGACCATGTTCCAAAATGAATCCTGATGTGTTTGTTCTTAGAGACTAGGATTTAGAGGAAGTCTACATTGGTCATTGGGCTTGCTCTGGCAAGGCACTGCAACCAAGGATGAAAAATAGGTATGAACAAATTGTGGGTATTCAGCAGGGTGTTACTGAGAGAGAAATCATCTTTACATGCTCATGATTGGAATCTAAATAAGACCTAATAAAGTGCTGTGCTGGGATGACTTGGGGAAGTTGCAGAGATTCCTTGACATATTTCAGTGCTGTTGAAGAAATTATTTCTAAGGCTGCCTTAACAGCTTTGCAGGAGGTTCATGATGGCAGAAGTAATGGGTGAGAAAATACTGGGGTCTGGGAGACTATTGGCTACATTCTGTTTCTTAATGTATAATCTTGGTCCTCTGCATCTGAGAATATGTCTGATGCCATGTTCCCTGGGCACATGAGACCTCCAGGCAACTCCAGCAGGGGGGTCTGACCCTTCTCCAGCAGTCACTATCAGATAGCAGCTCTAGTCCTTCTGCTAGTTTCCAAGGGTTCACAACACTGCTCTGTGAAGTGAACAGCCCAGTGAGTGAAGTGGTGGCTTCTTCACCCTAGGAAGGAGCCTTCAAAGTCAGCGTTGCAGTCCAGTGATGGATGGGTAGGTGGAAATCTCAGCTGCACAATTAACCATGGAATGACCCTTGACCAATATGCGAAGGAGAGCAATTTCCAGGGCTGGAAAGCTGCTCCCTTTCCTGGAGACTATGTGTTCACCCTGTTCTGAATGAAAGACCTGGGAAAAGCCCCAGTCATATCTCCTTACCATGCCTTTCAGAGGAACAGTGTGCAGGTGCAAAGGTATCCAGGCTACGAGACCACCTGCCTTCTCTTATTATTAAAATAGTTCTCATCACTGAATCTGTAGTAATTACATTCAATTCCACATTGTAATTTTTGGAGTCAGACAGATGTAATATCCTAAATCCAATTAATTATGATCCCTCTCCTAGAGACAGACCATCTCTTTTAATGAGAAAGACGTGTATAATTTTTATATAACAACCAATTCTTGGCCAGCTTGTCAAAAGCAGCTTAAAGAGGCTGCCACCATCACAGTCCTTGGCAGAGAGAGCCACAGGCAATGGTCTTGGCACTGGATTTATGGCAGCTGGAGATACTTGCGATCTGGTACCTGATACCTGAGATATTGGCTGTATGGAGATGTACTTCTCCCCTGTATGAAGAACACTTCATGGAAATGCTTTCAGCATATGGCTTTGGTATTCAATAAAAGCAAACCAATAATATTAGGTTCCGTAACACCAAGTGACATTACAAATTAACTTGAAGCCTTACTTAAGATCATCATTCCTGTAAATATGTCAATCATTACTCAAATACCCTTTTTATCTGACAAAATCACTCTGATTCGCAGGGGAATGTTCTTATTCCTAGATACTATATATACCATCTCTCCATTCTCAGTTGAAAGTGTTTAGCTTTTACATATGTAAATAATCACTTAACCTGTTACATCATTGTTTTAGTTGGACAGGCAAAGATAACAAACAAAACCCTAGAACCTTGTCATAGAGGTTACGTTAATTTATTGCCAGATTAGGTAAAGAAGAATAACAAAAAAAAATTATTGTATGTAGGGGACACCCCTTCTTGCTCAGGACCTCACTGGACAAGCCTCCAGCCACAGGATGAGGGTAATTCCTATAACATGCTTGATGGTCCATCAGTCTTCAGATCCCAGCCTCTCTTTTTACTGTGTTTTCCTTTCAATTTAAAATATTGTTAACATCTAGTTGGTTATCTTTAAATGTCTTGATGTGGATGAATCCTAAATAAAGTGATTTCTGTCTACCGTTTAGGTCCTTTACTGAGAAATTTTGCAGCTGTGATGCTTTGTCACTTGTTAGTTGCAGTACCACATCTTTTATTTTGCCTTGTCTCTCATTTATTTGCTTACAGTATCCCAGCAACAGCAATCAGGGGCAGACTGGGTTTACATAATTTTCTGTTGAGAGCAAAAATGAGAGTGAGACAAGGTAATATGTCACCTGCTCATTTAAGCAACATGGAGTCTGCATGCACAAAATGGCATTATTTAAGCTATGTTCAAGCCCACAGAAGTGGCTTTTTCTTATGAACTAAACAAGAGATTGCTTTATGACTGAGAAACTGGGCAAAAGCAAACACTCAGATTTGATTTTCAGCTACAGAAAAGAAAGAAACAGGATTTATACCTCAGCCTTCCCCACCTGAAGTGTTGCCATCACAGGGTTATTGCTCCATTTAGTGAGTGATGGGACACAAACAACTTCTTTCACCATTTTCCATGAGAAAGGATAGTCCTGACTGAAGCATTAACTCCACTATAGAGAAAGGGGCATTTAACCTGTCTCCTCCTCCCTCTCACATGCCCTGCTGTGGCTTAGAGACCGCACCACTCTTATTTACCACTGTGGCATTTGTGTAATATGATTCATGCATCACACTGAGAGTTTAGGTGTTGAGCTCAGGACTAGGGATTCAGCGATGGGGCAAGTGGCTTGAGTCCTGTTGCTGGGATGCTGTGTGCTGCTGGTCCCCTTCATGGACCTCGCTCACTCATCTTTAAGACTCTTCCATGTTGGGTGACTCCCAGGGCTTACTTGATGCAATATTGCATGTGTTCCTTAAAAATCCTCTATGTCTAACCTTTTAAACCCGAATTTATATGTAGCTATATCCTTTTCATATCCACTTTAAATTTCCTTCTAGAAACCATAGCATCCATTTTACAACCAGGACATTAATTTCTTCCACTAGTAGAAAACAGTTTCTGTTACATATTTCCTCTCTTCCAGCCTCTGGAATATTTTTATGCTGCATTGACACAGATAAAGAAACTGCAGTACTCTGTAAAAAACTTGGGAAAATATTAATCTTATTACACATAAGAATACATTAAAATAGAAATAGACTGTTCAAAAAAGCTTCACTGGCTATGGTTAGTCAAGGTATAACCTCAGACAGTAGAATGCTGGTGTAGTTCTACTGGCTTTATAGCTGATTTACTTTGGATGGAGTTATGTTACAGAAATAAAAATAACTGAGTGGAATTTTAAATGGATTAAACAATTTTCTATCATCGACCAATTTCTGATCTAGAATTACTCTTAACTAGCCTGTCACAAGTAATCCACTATTAACAGAAGTGGGAGGCTGAGTTTGCGTTGGAGACTGTCTTTGGGGGATACTGTTATGTGGTACATTTTGTGTCTGATCTACAAAGTTCATTTCATAATTGTGATCTGATCTGAGGTCAGGATAAGACATAGAATTTAGATGGCATGCACATAAGCCACATGTCTGCCCTTGATGTGGTTTTTGAAGTGTCCATGTTCTCTCTGAATCTCTGAAACAGGAGCTTTTCTCTTGCTATCTCTTCTGCTCCGATTCTGCATATAATAGTCCCTAAGGCCACTCTGCATATAATGATAAATTGGTGTAAAAAAGATTTAGAAGTGCCCTGATACAATAAGGTATCTTCCACAATTCAATGTGTTGCGCACATCTGTCCTTATGCTCTTATGGTCCCCAAGCACGTTTCAACTGAAAAGTTTTAATAACAGCTTTATAGATCCACTGAGATTAGCGATAGGGAAAATAAACAGTTTTCTTTCACCATTTTCTTCCTTCTCCTGGGCTGGCTGCAGTACATGCCTACAAAACACGGACAACAGAGTAGGTGACTGGACCTGCCTGACTCCCCGAAGTGATACAGGCTCGGCTGGTCTTATTATTAAGGTGACTTTTGCAATTAGCTTACAAGAGCCCCGAGGTTTCCCTGCTGCCCTATTCAGCACGGATGAGGTCTCAGCTGGAGCATCTGGGTCTGTTCAGAGGCAGTGACGCAGAAACATAAAAAGGTCTTGAAATACACATCAGGTTCCTGCAAGGGAGAAAGAAGTAATCCCCGTTTCCATCCCATGATGGGCCAGATAAGAAGTAATCAAAGAAACATGGAAGAAGGTACAGACTGGAGAACAGAAAACACTTTCTGTGAGATCAATGGATGAGGAATGACCTACCTGCCGGCTCTGAAGGCAGGATCCTTCCAACCCTACAATTTGCCTTATAAGCATGTCTCCTGTCACTTGTAATTTTGCTCAATTGTAACTGAGCTGAAATTTCACAGTCTGGGAAATTTCCGTGGACCTGAGGTTTAGTGAAACTTTCAGCCCAAGCAGCGACAAAGTTTCAGTTTCCACCAGTTCTCTTGGCTCCATTGCTGACTTGGACTGGAAGGATAGGGTTTGGGAAAACTGCAGTCTTTGCTGTTCTCCAAGCCAAACTGGAGGGGCTACTTTAAAAAACCCAAAATCTCTGTTTGTACATACCCAACAGAGGCATCCATATTTTGTGGTTATCAAACAGAAAGACTCTGCATTCAGGGAATCGAGCTCAGCCCCTAATGGCTCTTGAAAGAAATGATGTTTGATCAGGTGTTGGAGAAGTTCCTTCTATTGCTACTTTTCACAGTACATGGAAGTCTCACAAGATGCCTTTAATGTCTCACATGTAGCTTTTTTTCCCCTGTAAACTAAATGAAAAAGTGATGCAAGTGTGGCTACCTCTCCAAGAATTGGTATAGGACCTATCTCAGTCTCTTATCTCTCCTAACTTTAAACACTCTCCTTGAATGTGCAAACTGAGAAGGAGCACAAGCCTTTGCCATCTATTTGATGTTGTCTGCCAGGGTCACTAGATCAGCTGCTTTTGTTGCTGTAGTGCTGTACAAAGTTCCGGCACCTTCATCTGCATCCTGCCGATACTTCCAGGGAGAGAGGGCCATTCAGATCCTGTTAGCCTTTCTGAATAGGATCTGTTCCCTGCTGCCATTCATGGAACCAGCATCCAGCTTCTGGGCTGGTTTCATGATGAAATGGGGTTTTTTTCCAATCAAATACCTATTTACAGCACAGTTTAATTCCTTAGCTAGTTAGCTTTAATAATAGTAATTAGCAGATTGGAAGAGCATTCTTGATTTCTGAAGTCTCTGCAATGATTTTCCTGCTGATTACTTGAAGAACAGCAATGCCCTGAGCCCCAGGCAGGAGTGCAAGAAACTTCTGTATCAGAACAGTTATGAAAATGTGGCAATGATATCACCATTTGAAGAAAAATAAACATATCTCATATTCTCCAAAAGAGATTAATGGATAAATGCTGTGATGATAGAAGGATAATGGTATTTTCAGTTCGTCAAATATGGAGGTGAGATAATTCTTCCTTTCTTCATTGTTATCTCAAATAGGCTCATGCCCCCACATTGGCTGACATGAGGCAATGCAGTCCATGTGAAGAGACAGAGATACCTGCTGGGGCAGTTACGCTGGGCATGGGCTGTGATCTCAGCAGGATCAAAATACAGAAAACAAACTCTGAGGCAGGAAAGACCCAAGTGTTTTTGGAGACTGCCTTGCATAAAACTTTCCATTCCCTCAAACAAGTGAGGTATGTGACAAGAGCAGGCAAAGAGAAAAGGGCACCTGGAGCTGGAAGCTGTCCCTCAGCTGCTGGAGAGGGACTTCTGTGTGGGAGCTGGCAGCAGGGAAAACTGCCTTATGAACCACCTTTAAAGCTCTGCAAGAGATGTGCCATCACTCATCCTGGGTGGGGGGTCCCAGTGGTGCTGCCTGTGCACACCTCTAATTAGCCTTGTTACTGCTGAAGAGTCTTCTCACTTCCCCAAGACTTCAAACACCAGGCAAGGCAGGGATGGCAACGTGACAGGTTTATTTCAGCCAAGCCAAAGGATAGGTAGCTGCACTTCAAGTAGGGGGAAAGATTACAGAAGAGAAAGGCAGACTAAAGGAACCCAACCTCAGATCCTACCTGTGCAGAAACATTCCTCCCTGGTAGTCGCTGAGATGCCCTAAGGCTTTTCTCAGCTGCTGGAGAGCAGAAGGGAGTTCAGGCATCACCACTCACCTCCCTGCATGCTGCTATTCAGTGTCGAACCCCTAAAGAGGTTTAACCCCTGAGATCTTAGCCCTGACCAAACACCTTCCCCATCCCTCCCAGGGCAGCTGTGGCTGAGCTCTCTCTCGTCCTTCTATCTGTGATGGCCCTCCTTTCCCAGCTGTATTTGAATTTCGCTTGCTGGTTCTTCCCTGTAATAGGAAGGCAACCTTGGTGGCTCAGACTGTTGTTATGTGGGACCATATGCTCTAACACCTTCCCCTGTCATGTCTTTTGGAGACAGGCTTGGAGGTATAACATGCAAATGTAACAGGAGGTCCTTTGTCCTCCCAGGTGGCCCCTCAGTTCTAGAGTCTTCTTTGGCTGGGACCTTCTTTCTGCTGTAATGAATCACACATTGTAAGATGCATTTATTGTACATACACTATAGGCAACCCACGGTCCTGCTGAGCTTTATCTCTCCACAGGGAGCGAGAGCTACATCAGTAATGCAGAGGATGTAGTTGTCCAAACTGCTCACTCCGACGCCTGCCCACACACCTCTCACAGAGGGCTCGCTGGGAAGTCAGTGCTTATTTATTTATTGTGCCGTGGGGTATGGGGGAAGAAGCTGAAGGGTTTTTCATTCCTTTGGTCACTACCTGAGAGCAAAACATTTTCCTTGATTTAAATAACTATGAAGGGCTCTGTTGGCACACTTTCCGAGTGCCTCAAACTCTTTAAAGAGTTTTATCACCTCCCTGATACGATGTCAGATTTTACAGATGGAAACAGAAGTTGTAAGTATAAGTAATAAGGAGGCCAACAACATCCTGAACTGCATTGGAGGACCGTTGCCAACTGGTAGAGAGAGGTGATCCTTCCCCTCTGCTCAGCACCGGTGAGACATGTCTGGGTGCTGTACCCAGGGCCAGGCTCCCAGTACAAGAGAGACATGGACATACTGGAGCAAGTCCAGCAAAGGGACATGAAGATGATTATGGGACTGGAGCATCTCTCTGGAGCTGGGACTGTTCAGCTGGGAGAAGACAAGGCTTTGGGGATCTTATCCATGTCTATAAATACCTGATGGGGAAGGAATAAAGAAGACAGAGCCAGGATCTTTTCAGTGGCACCCAGTGACAGGACAAGAAGCAAAGGGCACAATTTGAAATACAGGAGCCATTTCTTCATTTTACAAGGTCTCCCAATTCCATGAACAGCAAAGAGACTATTTGCTTCTGCATCCCCATAAGAATAAATATGCTGAAAAAGACAACTCAAAGCCAGGGCTGTGTACTTGCTCTGTGGCACCAGTGTGACAACAGCTCTGGTATTCCATAGGCAGCAGCGTGCTTCCATGTGCCCCACCACATCGCAGCGTGACTCCATAGCCAGCTTCAGGAGATGAGGAAATGAAGGTAAACTTCTTTGTGAAATATGGATCCCACCGCAGGCTCCTGCAATATGTGTGCCTGTGCTTAGCTTGTGTTTCAACTAGTTCTGTAAATGTTTCATTCTCCAAATCATTAACTGGGTGTTCAGTGCAGAAGCCATTGCAAGAGGGAACAACTGCATTATTTTTTCTTAATAGAGCATTTGAATCAGGTCTCCTGCATTAATTACGTAATGCTTGTGTGAGGTGGGATGCTATGGAAGTTTGGAAGAAGCCCACAGTGGTCAAGTTTGCATAAACCTCAGATTGCATTGTAGATCCAGCCATGCTGAGCATCCAGTCAGAAGAAGAGCATATGGTGGGTTTTCTGCAATAAGAAAGAAAAGCTTCACATTTTTCAGGAAAACAATGGGCTTTGGAGAGGTTTGCAGCTGCAGTAATTTGGCTGCAAAAATTTGTTATTTAAAAGTGTTCATTTGCAGACACATTGGGAGAAGAACAAGTAACTTTCAACTCTAATTGTATATTTTGAAAATAGTGCAAGGATTCCCAAGGCCACAACATAGTGAGTATAAATATGGCCTGGTTCAAACCTCCTTTGTTTCAATGGGCTTTGGGTGGACTAAACACAGAAGGGCCCTTATTGTTGCTAATGACGGATCAGATGTGAGATTTCTGAGCTGGAAAAGACTACAGGGCTTGGTAGCATTGCAGAATTCTCTGACATGGAAGATGTAGGAAGATCAGGCTATGTACACTGTTCAGACTGATCAGTGCAGTGAGAAAAAGCTTAAGAGGTTCCTGAGGATGATATTCACAGAGCGTATTAAGAGCATTTAGGCAGGAGGGTAGTCTCAAAGCTACAGAGCTCACTTGTCTCTAATTTGGCCAACACTGTCAATTTTGGCCAATACACAGCCCCTACTACTCTCCATTAAAACTGAGATTTGGCAGCTTCTCTGTATTGGGCATCTGAAAAACAAACTTGCTGCTTGGAAGAATCAGAACAGTTATTGTAAAACTCTCAGAAAATTTCAGCTTTTAGAAGTAATTTAAAAGTGCATCAGATACTACAGCTTTTGTTTTCTTCCAGACAGCATGTTCACCGAGCTCCCACCTCCAGCAACTTTCCCTGGTACAGCTGAAAATGAATGCAAGTAAAATGAAAGCACCAGAGCTGCTAAAGGTGGTAAATTTATTTACGCAGATTATGGTTTATTAATTTACAAAAGGCAGCCTTTTGTAAGCCAGCAACCGAAGGGATGGGTACCCCCTGCCACAGCTACTGCAGCTCCTTCAGGGCTGCCTTTGTGCTTCGCTAGGAGTCATACCCAAGTGCCCAATTTCACAGCATTCAGCTTCACTTCAGGACACTGCAAGGCTGCCCAAATGTATTTTTCAAGGAGCAGGCTGAGAAGAGAAAGTTAAACACCATTTAACAGCATTGTTCTTGCAACTTCAAAGAAAGGAAAAAGAAAAAAGAAACTTCTGTGGACTAACAGAAGCTTTTTTCTTGCTGTTGTGCAGGAAGACAGGTTTCCTCTGAATGGGACTTAATTGCGTCTTCACTGCCTCTGAAGAGTCGGATGTGTCTGTCCATGCTTCCTCTCCTCTCCTGCTGCCTGGAGTGGTGCTTGGAGGCTCTCACACCTCCTCAGAGTGCCCTTTGCCATCTGAGGCTAGGCTAATGCTGTAAAAATAAGATTATCCCAGGCTTGCTTTCATTTAAGACCCAGAGGAGAGGCAGGTAGTGGACCCTGAATGAGTCCATTACCATGCAAACAGGTCAGGAGTTATTTTTGTTTATGAGAGGTAGCATATCTTAATGGCAGCCTGCCAAGAGTTGGAATTCATTTTCTCAGAAAGCTTCCAATTTGTTTATTAGAGAAGGCATCAGCAGCAACTTCATGTTGAATGAGACCCTGTTCTAAAATCTGATTTCCACCCTAACCTTGATTGCAGTGAATGAGCAGAATAAACAGGAAAGCTGAGAGGAGGGAATGAAGTTAGTATCTTCTGAGTAGCTGGAAAGTGCTGGCTCCTAGCTCTGGTGGTGGTTTCAGATGCTAAACTGCATTTGTTCAGTGTGCAAAGGGCTCTCTGGCAGCCATCCTTTGATTTATTTATTTTTTTTTTATGCTGTCAGAAAGGGTCAGTGTTATCACAGGGGAGAGTTACAGTACTTTGGATGTATTAGGGGTGGTTGAGTGTCTTCCAGGTTTCCTCTGAGTCTCCCTCAATCAGTAAATGCTTGATCTTCCCCTGCCATAAATGCTACAAGTAAATTGTACTTTTTCTTGCTTTTTCTTGTTCTCAGTGCAACTTTCTACTGAATTGCAGGTTACGGTTGTCTTTGTACAAGTGCTCAGAAAACACAAGGTGAAGAAAAGCCTCACTGTGATTGTGTGGTGGCTGGAAAGCTGTCCGGCCAAAAAGGACCTGGGGTGTTGGTCAACAGCCAGCTGAATATGAGCCAGCAGTGTGCCCAGGTGGCCAAGAAGGCCAACAGCATCCTGGCTTGTATCAGCAATAGTGTGGCCAGCAGGAGTAGGGAAGTGATCGTGCCCCTGTACTCGGCACTGGTGAGGCCACACCTCGAATACTGTGTTCAGTTTTGGGCCCCTCACTACAAGAGAGACATTGAGGTGCTGGAGCGTGTCCAGAGAAGGGCAACGAAGCTGGTGAAGGGTCTGGAGCACAAGTGTTACGAGGAGCGGCTGAGGGAACTGGGGTTGTTTAGCCTGGAGAAAAGGAGGCTGAGGGGAGACCTTATCGCTCTCTACACCTACCTGAAAGGAGGTTGTAGCGAGGTGGGGGTCGGTCCCTTCTCCCAGTTAACAAGTGATAGGACAAGAGGAAATGGCCTCAAGTTGTGCCAGGGGAGGTTTAGACTGGATATTAGGAAAAATGTCTTCACCGAAAGGATTCTCAAGCATTGGAACAGTCTGCCCAGGGAAGTGGTTGAGTCACCATCCCTGGAGGTATTTAAAAGACGTGTAGATGTGGTGCTTAGGGACATGGTTTAGTGGTGGACTTGGCAGTGCTAGGTTAATGGTTGGACTCGATGATCTTAAAGGTCTTTTCCAACCTAAACGATTCTGTGAATCTATGTATGAGGTCCCAAGAACAGAGATGTTAATCACAGCTTAAAGTCTGCTTCAAAGGGCCCACATCAAATAGCTGCTTAATGAGGGCACGTAGAGCCGACTGTGAACACAGTGAGAAATGTGAGCAGGAAGGACAATGAGGTCCCTCTGCACTCAGGTGTTCCTCCTGTGCCTCGGAGCGACCCATTCCTGTGCAGCAATTAGATAATGCCTCTCCTCGAAAAACCTATATCCCACCATCAAATTTCAACTTCTCTCCAAAAATTAGTTCACAAATAGTGAATTTTCATACAGCAAGTATGCTCCCTGAAATTACTGACCATCCAGAAATCCTACCTCCATCCCTTATGCCCACCTCAGGCAGGCAGAGCATTGGGAATAACCTTCCCCAGCCTTACAAATTCTCAGACCTGAAACGATCATGCAAGTAGAGTACAATCATACAGACTTATGTCTGTATGTTTCATACATATCATATGTATGATATGATATGATATGATATGATATGTAAAAAATACAGACATGTATTTTTTAATCTGGTTCCACTGATGTTAAAGCAACCACTTCCATTCCCAGTAGCCACATAGGGGCATTGAGCACAACCCACCATCCTGGGATATGTCCTCTTCAGCTCTTTAGAGTGGATGCAAGTCTTCTCTGAAGATAACGTGATGGGTTATGGGAAGATGTTATTTGAATATACACGATATTCAAGCAGTAGCAAAGTATACTGCATTCACATACACACACACATTCCTGCTAAGGTATACTGCTATGTAGAGACTTTTAAAAGTCTTCCTAAAATCCAAACTCTTCCTAGTTGTTCTCTCAAAAACCAAATTAAGAAAACTTACAAAACTTCTACCAAATATGAGCCTGGGAATTAAAATTCATGTTTTTATTGCATACCAAAAATCAGTGGCTCTGTAGCAATATTGCTTTTATGGCACTTAATTTCCCTTCTGCCTAATAACCTCTCTGTGCTCCACATTTTCTACACTATCTTGCCTTCTCTTTCCTCAGGCGATGTCTACCTCAGCGCCTTTCTCTCCATCCTGTTAATATCTCTCCACTTGAGAGGTACCAACCACATTTCCTTCAGCGATGGTCTGATACACAGCTCATCAAACTGTGACAACTTTTCTCTGCTGTTACGTGCCTGTGAAGCTTCCTGCTGCTATTGCGGATCTGAAGAAGCTTGTGTGCCCCAAAACTTGCCTAATTCTTCCTGTTGCACTGGTTGGTCTAAAAAGAGATGGTGTCAACTGACTTAATAATTTTTATATTCTTTATTTTTTAAAGAAATATTTACATAGGGATTTGCTTTAGGATGCCAGAATGACTGAGCTCGGTGCTGCAGTTTGTCTGCAGTGTAGGGAGTGACACATTTGCATCACGAACAGCCTCATTAGGCCAGGTGGATTTAGAGTCCCCACAGCGTAGTAACTGCACTGGCATAACAGCTTTTCTGCTAAAGGACTTACTCCAAAAATATAACTGTATATAACTATGAATTACTTATTCTACAAACAGGAAATAAGGAAAAAGGAACAGATGGTAATAGTCTGGGTAGGTGACTCAAATTTTGCCCTTTAATGAAACCAGTCACTTTATGCTTTACCAGTTGGGTTATGGCAAGCCAATATATAAACTTCCAGGGAGTGATGATGAGATGAGAGTCTGCTCCATTTCAGTCAACAATAAGAGGTGATCAGTGAAAGCACAGCACAGATTATGGATAAAAATTGACATCCCAATAAAAATGCAGTGAAAATGGTAGATGTGGTTGAAAATCACACATGACGTGCATGGAGAATCTTCTCCACCTTATTCATTTGGTCATATTCTCCATTTTTACTCATTTTCAAACTGAAATGTTACTCATGCTTTTGCCACAGCTGAGAAATTATTTAATTAGACTTCTTTCCAGCTTTTGCAATAAAAAGACTGAAATCAGCAAAATAGGAAAGCAGTAGGTTTGTCTATTGGCCCAGCCTTGCTCTGCTGAACTCTCTGGTCGTTAATCCAGCACCATCTCATAACCATGATGGTTTGACTGCTAGGTCTATTGAAACAGCTTGTTCTGGGTCCCTACTGCAAAGCAATCTGAACTCAGGAGATCTCTCTCTGCCGTCACTTCGAATCGCCCTAGTGTGTGCTGTACGCTCCCTTTTTCCAGCATTGAAATGCTCTTGACTAGGAGGGTTCAATTCTGCAGCCACTGACTGCTAAAAATGCTTCATGGCATCACTTGCCCCATCTCAGTCTGTCCCATAAGGTGTTATTTGCAGCAATAGCTCATATCCAGGCCCAGAGAAGCATCTGCAGATCTCCTGGTGAGGATGGGCTGGTGAGGAACTCACGTCAGGTGCTGCAATGGGGGATGGTGGGGTCAGTGCAAGCAGCCGACTGTCCTGCTTCTGCTCTGCTGGACAGCCCCAGTGCCACCATAGCAGTGCAAATGGGGTGTCCGATGTCGGTCCTGCCTTGGTGTCTTCCTGGGTGATGTTCCTACATACCACCCACTTCAGAGCTGCACCTAGTGATCCTGGTTGAGGGAACTTGATCTCCAGGGCTGCAATCAAACTGCAGGAGTTTAAAGAGGCTTTTTTTTGAGAGAGAGAGAGAGAAGTTTGTTGGGTTTTTTTCCCCAGTCCTCATCTGGAGTCCTGCACAACTGAAGTCTGAAAATGTGAAACCTTGAAGCTACTAGCAGCTTTTTTATAACGTAGCATTTGATCACAGTGGCTCTTTCTTTACTGTGTATTCAGTTTCCTCTCACATACAAAACTGTCAGAAGCACATATATTTGATGAGAGGCAACAGAGGTTTTTTCCAAAGCCTTCAGCACCAAAGTTACTTACTCTCAATCTGTTGACTGTTTGAAGTCTAGCAATCTCAGGCCCCGCACACATCAGAAATGAAACTCCCACCATGTTCAGCAAGAGCAGAATTGCTTCCTTGTGTGATGCTTTGCTACACCAGGGGCTGAATGCTGGCAGAGAGTCATTTCAGATTAATGCTTAAGCTGTGCTAGGGATGATTGACCACACAAACCATACCGTCTGTTCGGTAATTAGTTGAGCATAAATGCTCTGGCATACCAATGTTTCAGGAGCTCTGCTCTGATGGCGGGCCTCACCGTGAGAGCTTTGCAAGGTGCAAGCAGGACGTGCACCAGCTGCATGCAGCTCAGCAGACGACTTGCAACTGCGCACATGCCGTTTGGAGCTGCACTCCCTTTGCTGCCCTTTCAGTGAGGTATGTGGTAGCAGATAAAACCAACCCACAAGGAATCCTGTGTAAAAGACCTGATGACCCTGAGATGAAAGGTATTTTGATGCATTAAAAAAAGAGATCACAGTCATGCATATTAATGAGTTGAGCCTGGTGAAAGCTCTGAGTTAATGTAATTATAAGCAGTGCATTCAAAGAGCTCTCACATTTGAAGTACTTGGAAGCTGCTCCAGATTAAAAAAACATTTTTCACTGATAAATTTGCCTTGCCCCCTCGAAAGCACAGACAAAAAAATACTGCCTGCTTTCCTGAGACAGGGATCATCCTTCATTTAACTCAGTTCCAAAAGAAACTGCCAGTGGTTTTGAATCAACCATAGCCTGGGAGAAACTTGCATAAAGACCTGCAAAAGTACTGAAATGCCACCGGACCCAGAGAGCTGAGATGAGACGGCATCCCGTAGGTCTGGGCTAGTGCTGTGAAAGGCTGCTCCTGATCAGCACTGAGGAGCCTCGGCAGCATCAGAGCCCGTCCTCCATCACGCATCCCACGGGGCACCTCAGTCCAGCTGGTAAGTCTGCTCCTATCATGCTCAAGCTGCTCTGAAACCTGGTGGTAGCAGCACCAGCTGTGAAATTTGGAGCTGGTTCCTCCTCTGTGCTCCTGCTGCGGGCTGGGATGTGCAGGAGCTGGGTTCCAGGTCTGGGTCTGATTTGTGCTGCCAAACCTTCTTGTAAAATAAACTTTCTGTATCTCATTTTCACTTATTTCCAAGCAGGCTGCATGTTTCCCAGTCCCGATGACTGCAGAGATGTGATCCACCTGCTTTTATCCTTTAATTTACAGCCAATAACTGAAGAAAGTCAATAATACAGGCTCATTAAATAACATGCTGTGGGTACTTTGCAGCACACGAAGCAACAATGAGCCCAGTTAAACCAGGTGTGCATCTACTTTTCATTGCTGGTGGACGATGAGCTTGCTCCATGGGTATTTAAAATGAAAAGAGAACTCACGAGGTTGCTTTCTTCCAAAGAGGGAATTACTTGTCTGCTCTTGCAGTACTGGGAACGGGTGGCACAGGGGAAAAGAAACAGGGGGTTTAGCTGATCACTTGGCAATGGTGAATGTTTAATTTTAGCAGTGAGTGACAACTGATTTGGAAACCTTGTTGTCTTGTGGTCAGGGACTGCAGGGAAAGCCTTGTGCCCTTGAAGTGTGCAGAGGAGAGGACTGAAAGCAGGGAGTGACCCGAAGTTAATTAACGGGTAGGATTCGTATTGCATGCTCTGTTCATCCTTCAGCCCTGTCAGATGGGATCAATTAACAAAGAAAGGCATGATCAGCACGGCTTGTTAAATATTACAGCTTTTCCAAGATGAGACTCAAACAGTGAATTGGTATTTCTCTCCCCAGGTGTCAGTCGCCCAGCCTGTCTGGGAGGTCCTCGGGATGCTCACAGTGACTCCTGAGGAACTCCTTCGCAGGGGGTGCCAAGTGAATGGGAGTAAATTAAGAGTCAAACGTGTGGCTTTTTGTGAAGCAACCGAAATGTAAGTGACGGCAGCAGTCAGTGTGTAGTTTTATGTGCAGCAAATTCTTTTTCCATGAATAAATTATCATATTTGAATACTAACCAAGTGGAACAACCTTACAGGCAGATGTCAGACCTTTTTTTTTCCAGTTCCTAAAAAAGGTTTTGTCTCTGGCATAAGCAGTTGAACATCTGGGGATGCCCCACATGCCTGGATGCCACAGGGAATTCAGTCAGCATCCCAGTGACTACAGGTGCAAGTGATTTACAGGTGCAATTTCCCTTTTTGGGTCCAACAGGAAGAGCACCTTGGATAACCTAACACCTGCTGGGAAATAATTTGCCTGATGTAGTAAGAAACAGCTTTGGCAAGAGGGCATTCAGCTGCGCAAGATCTCACTGTCTGGAGCATGTTTGTGATACAGGCCCCCAAGGATTGATGCAAGAGCTTAGCTTGGACCGTGCCCCTCATACGGCTTTGTGCCCAGCTCTGCCACCGTCCCTGCCAGCTGCTGCTGGGTGGACAGCCGGGTTTGACGGCTCACGGTCCAACCTGATGGATTAGCCCCAAGTTGTGGTCAGTCTGTGCTTCCCTGTCCCTAAACCTGCTGACTTCTCAAACCACTAAATGGAAATGGAAACACCGAAGCCAATCTACAAAATTTCAGCCCCAAAATTGAAGGTGATTTGGGGGAAAGTGAGCTTCTTGGAAATAAAGATGTTTTGGGACTTGACCTGAGGGGCTGCAGTGGCTCTACAGTCGCTGGAATTTTAGAGGGCTGTGATGGGATTTCGACTAGAAACATAGCTGTTCCCCAACGTTCCCTTTTTAGCTGCCTGAACAATCTTTGGTTTTACAAACCAAAACAGGTTTTTAAAGGGTAGTAAAGCTTGTAAAGTTTGTAAAGTTTGTAAAGGTTTTACAAACCTGAACAAAGCCTGTGGAGTTAGTAAAAAGGGTTCAGCCTTCCCATCTTTCCTCCCCCCATCACAGATGTTACAGAAAAAAAAATGCTGACGAAGCATCCCAGCTTCACTTTTCAGGCTGAAAAGCCTTTCATGTCCAAAACTCAAACAACTGGAGGAGCTAATAAATTCCTATTTCTTGAGGACATGTGTTGGCCCCACCCTGTAAAGGTCTGTCATGGTGGGCAGTGAGCATCACTGGTGAGAGATGCTGACCCAGGATCACATGGACAGCACCGGAGAAGGCAGATATTCAGCTCTGTTGAGGGTTTACTGAGCTCCTGGGAGGGAAATCACAGTGCCTGGCTTTGAAGCCCAGCCTCCATATTGTCAAATTTTGCACATCCAGTCCCTAAGTGTTCCTCACAAATAGCTACTCCAGCTCCTTGTGCCACGAACAGGAAGACCTGGCCCCAGTACATCAAAATCCACCCATGTTCCCAGAGCCATGAGTGAGCCCTCTTTGTGGTCACAGTGGCCGACGGGGCATCTGCGTGAGCTGCACCCTATCAGGAATCAGTCAAAACAGAGCCTGGGACATGCAAACCATTTCCAAATAAAGAGATTGAAGGAGGAGAAATGTGTGAACTGAGCAGAACAAGATGACTCTCACTAATCCTTTGATTAACGGGTTGCTCTTATTATTACTGTTTGCTTAATATATTGACTTTACTGTATGATATTCACTATGTGTTCCAAGGCTCTAAAATAGCCTTTAAAGCTGCTGTAGTGTAGCACTTTCGCACAGGCTGCGTGCATCCATCTGCACTGTGGGTACCAGCTGTGGAGAGCTGTTGGTCGAAGGCAGAGCTGCTCTCTTGGGTGAAGCTATTCACATACCAAGGGTGAAGAACATAATGATGGTGTCAAGAGGCTGCAGGCTTTTGAAAAGTGCTTTGTTTAGTATTTCGGTGAAGTTTTATTGCAATGGCTAATTAAAAGTTCATCACATGCACCAAACGCAGCCAACTTTTATTTGCTGTACACTCATATTGACAGGCCAGTGTTTTGTCAGTATATTAGAGTTGTGTGCTTGTTTCTGGAGTGGATTAACTATTGCTTATCTGTCAGGAAAAAGAAACATCACTAACAAATAAGTAAACAAAAAAATAAATCCTTGTCTCTCATGACGTGCCAACAGCCTTTGGAGTTGCTTTTGCATTTGGCTCTTTTTCTAATATTTTCCTGAAACCTAGCATGTAAGTTGCAGTGCAGAGCTAAATGGCGTGGACCATGCCAGCGTGCTCTGGGCATGACAAACCTATCTGGATTTCCTTGTGCCTGAAATCTGTCCCTTAACCCAGCAGGGGCTTGGAGCTGTAACCACTGCTCATGGGTGCAAGGTGCTTTGATCTAGCATGAAGGTTTGAGAGGCAGGGGTTCCAAACAAGGCAGCTGGACCAGCTGTAGCCACTTAGGCTGCAGGTAGCAAAAGTGGGTGAAGGAATCCCTCTGCGGTGTGATACCCCAGGGTGGCCGACTGCCCTGATTCAGGGACCGGGGGCATACAGAGACCTTCTGGATGAGAATTGCAGAGAATAACAAAGAACTAGAGTAAAAGGAAACCACTGGAGGAAGGTGACGGCAGTATAACTATACGGTTCAATCATCCCACCTAGCAGTGTAGACATCTGAAGAATTCTTGGTCTGTATTTTTAATATACTTTAATATATATTACAGTATTTCCCAATCTCCAATGATTCTCAATTTTGCCCACTAATGGATGCCAAATTTCTGTACCTGCCTTTCTTAAAAGGCATTTGGGGAAGAAGTCTTATAGCACCTGCAGATACTACCTGCAAGTCTGCCATGTTTTCAGTGCCTGAATAGCAAGGGAAAATGCAGGCTGGGGCTGGACATGGAAAGAGGAGATGGTTTCCTTCCCCTCTGCCAGCCTCTCCTTCACTCCAGCTTCTGAGCCAGCAGTTGTGTGCAGTGGACTTGCTGCTTTCCACCTTGCTCACTGGCAGGACCCAGCTGCTTGCAAAAAGAGCACCCGCCAGCAGTGCAGCAAAAGGGGGAGGCATTGCTGGTAACGGTGTCCTCCTGCGCCGGCGGGTCAAGCACAGCCCTTTCGAGGAGCTGCAGTATGAGAAAAGTTCTGTGCTGTGATGAGCAGGTAACTCTGAAAGAGCAGGGTGCTGGAATTAGCCCGTTAATTAGCTGTCAGTGTCATCAGAGAGAGTTCAGCCAGGGCCACTCTCCCAATCAGTGGGAGAGAGGGAACAGCAATCTTCCCAGCTTGCGCTTAATGAAGGTGGCCTGCGTTACTGCCACAGAGTCCTGGAGCCATGGCAGAGGCATCCAGGAAGCAGACACATCATTTCTGCTAATTAACGTAGCTCTGATTAGTCTCCATACCTGCTTGCAGAAGTGATTAAAAGAGATGCAGTCTGGAAGATTTTTATAAATCATCCTTTCTCCATCAGAAATATGTGAAAAGTTGTTATTTGTTTGCTTTTCAGATGGGGACTTAATTAGAAAGTGGAAGGGAGAGGTGGTTGTCATATACCAAATGTCTGGGAGCCTGGAACCAGATCTTGGGTTCAGCTTTTCCCCAGTCACAAATAGCTGGTAGAAAATACGTAAATTAGTCTGGAAGGAGACAGCACTCTGCACTTTGGAGCTGAAGGCAAACAGGCTATTCAGCCAAGCTCATAAATATCCCTTTTGGAGCTCACAGCCGGCACACAGAGCAATGAGGAGCTCCTCCTGGCAATCAAAAGCCGTTTCTGTGACTAACGTGTGGAGGAAACAAATTCTTACATCACCTCATCAGGGGATTTGTTTCTTCCTAATGTAAAAGTCATTTTAACGTAGTCATTAGTCACTACGAGACCAATCTGCTGGGTGCAGTGCAGTTCGCGGGCTGGGAGCAAGGCACAGAATATTCTGCAGAAAGCAGGGCAGGGCAGAGCCCCTGCAGACTCCCCGTGACCCCGCTGGCTTCACAACCCCGACTGAATCACCTTCCCAACAAACACCTCAGAAGCAGCAGCAACTGCAATGTTACAAGGTATTTCCGTGCTTTGTGGAACAATTCAGTGCACTGAGATGGAGATTTGATTTATAATATTCCATGTAGCATGGATACAGCTGTCTCTTATCTATAAGGAGAGCAGAGTGGTGATAGTTAAATATGAAAGGCTCTAGGGTACCTTTAGGTGAGGAATAAAATTCAAAGGTTTGGGTAATGACTTCCTTTTTCTGATATGTCCTTAATATATCCTGGGCTGTGGTGACCACGTTTCTTTGTGTTGAAATCAGGATGGAAGTGGAGGACACCTTGCACTTACTGCAAAGTGCCAGGACTGGCTTGAGATGGTCTAATACATGCAGTGTGAAAAGGGAGACCTCCAGGGGGTAGGGGTAATGGTAGGGAGACCCCCAGGTGTTGAACCTTCAGATAAATTAACTTCTGGAGCTATGATCACATAAACATCATAGTGCCTTCAAACCTTTTCTGAGCAGGAAAGAAATCTCTTTACAGGTAAAATCTCTTCAATTAGTCCAGAATCTTAACTTTCAAGAAAGTTTGGGGAAAAAAACCCAAACAAACAAACAACAAAACAAACCCCCAAACTAAACAAAAAATACCCAACTTCCCAAATCCAGGAGATCCAGTCTATTTCATATTGGACTTAAAAACCACGAAGAATTAAGTCTGCTAAGAGGCACAGAGCTGTCGAATTTGTTGTCTCAGAAGAATGATAACTGCAGGATAAAGATATATACAGTCTGTTTTGGAGCTTAGCTTTTTCCCCTTCCTTTGCTTTGTAGGATAAATTGTTCTGCCCATCCACAAATTCAATATTCAGTACATTAAAGCAGTCTAACTATGAATGGCCACTGTCAGTATAGTAATCCCAGCAAAACTGACTGAGTACGCTATCCACAATTTCTGCTATTGCTATCTTCACTTTTTAAAATGTTTGCAAGAAGCTAAGAAAATAAAAAGGCTAGGCTTTCAAAAAAACTTATGCCTTCCTTACAGACTGAAAATTGGAGGATACATTTTCGAAAACTGTCCTTTTACCTTTATCACAATTTGGTCGATAGTTAGGTGTCTCTAAATTGGAACTTTTACAGATTTAGTCAGTTCTTGATGCTTTTCGTGGTTTCCATGAAAACCTGACTTTCTGTGCCCTCTCAAAAGGCAAAGAGAAGTCCATTGCAGAGCCAGGAAATGGTGTTCAATCTCTCTATTTGCAGTGCTTTCCTACACAGAGAATTCAAATGCCAGCACCTGGCCTGACATGTGCTTATGTCCCTGTGTAGGAAAGGACTGCTCTGCCTCTTAGGTGAAGCCTGGTTTATCCTGAAAGCTTTAGTCTCCCTGAAACATTTCAGGGATACAGGCTGATAGAGTAGTTTGTTTTCAGTCACAATTCCTCTGGATTGACTGGCTGAGCCATCTGTTTTGTGACATTTCTGGCGTTTTGGAGCAGGTATGGAGGTGCAAGCTGCTATGAGGCAACCACGGCTGTGCAACCACAGCTGTGCAACCATGTCTCTGCAACCACGGCTGGGCAACCACAGCTGTGCAACCATGGCTGCTGACTGATGCATTTGAGAGAGTTGTGGTTCAGCATGAGCAGCCAGGGGTCCAGCAAAAAATTAGATTCTAACTGCTGCAATGGTGTGGCTAAAGGGTTGGGGGAGTCAGCAAAAACATGCATTTCCATCGCTCCCTTAAAAATGGACGGAACTGTGTAAATGAGAGCTAGCAAAGCTTCCTTCCACTGCAGAAACAAATGAGAAAATCTCTGATGAAAAGCACAGTGTGTGAGTTGCTGGAGTTTCTCCCATGTGCAAAAGGGATCTTCTGACACTCCTGCTCCCCTCCGTGTCCTGCTTTTCCAGAGTCTGAGCAATGCAAGGCCAAGATGCCAGGCTGGGTGGGCACAGCTCCTCAGAGCCTGCCAGTACCTCTCATGGTGGCTGCAGAGGCTCTCCCGAGTCTCCTGGCTTGTACTGGTGTGGGGGGAGAGGCAAACACACACCGTGCTCAGAGCATGATGGCTCTCAGCACAGGACCTGGAAACATTTGTCCATCAGCTATGTTGTCAGAAGAGCCTCCCCACAAAGCTCATTTATTTTGGGAGGGAGGCAGACACGCTGCCTCATTCACAGCAGAAGCAAATCAGCCCTTTGCCAAGGTCACATCGAGACAGGAGAGGGATGTACCTGCTGCCAAGGGGTCCCTGCCAGTGCCAAGGGCCCACATGGCAAAGAAAGGAAAACAAATCTCCAGAGAAGGTCTCTGAAGAGAGTACTAAGCTGCAGATGTGAGTGTAGCCCATCTGGACAACCCAGGTACCAGCCTGGTCCTGCACACTGCCAGGACGCTACCTTGCCATAGGAAATGCAGACTAACTGCACAACACACAGAAACTGGCAGGGCCCTGGTGAGTTTTGCAGAAATGACTTTGCAGATGAAGGTGAGTGTGTCCTGGCTGGCCCAGCATGAGCCTGGGCTTGAAATCTCGTCCTCCAGCACAGCCTCAGGGCTGCACCTTGCCGGGGCCAAGGGCTGCTTGGGATGCTCTGGTTGTCCTGGCTCTGCTGGCCAGCTCAGCATCAATGGGGGCTTGGTGGGAACTTGACTTGCAGGGAAATCAAGTGCTGCTTTTCTCTGGCTCACTTCATGGGCAGGGAGGGGGAATTAGAAATTACATCTTTTTCCCCAATCCCTTTTTATCGTGGGGTAGTTTAAGCTCCCGAGTTGTGGTGGCAGTGGAGGAAAGTCTATGCTTGAGTTTTCCTGAGGGTTTTGTGCCAGGTTGGGGTGATATGAATTGGGACTAGCTGGTAATGGGTGCTGCACGTGGCCCCATCCTTAACTCCCAGTGAGTCCAGTGAGCATTTCACACTACGGTTTTCCGGATGAGCACACATAAACAGCTGGTCTTCAGCAGCTGGGCTGAGGAAGCTTTTGCCTACAAAGGTAAATGTTGTTTTTTGTTACAGACTTGTGTAGCAAGAGTCAGGAACAGCAAGTGTATTCTTTGGGAGCTGCTACACTGTGCAGTGTGAGACTTAACATTTTTTGTTGTTGTTCTAATTAGATATATGGGAATGCAAAATTGTCAAAAGAGGTCAACACCTCTTTTACCGTCACCTACCTGGTCATCATGTAGCCAAATCAGTAGGAATTCAGGCAAGATTGCAGCAAACCCCACTGTGGTGGCATTGCTGGCAACTGTCTCCTTTTACTGGCTGAGCTCACAACTTCTGCTGCTTCTTAAGCATTTCATGCTCTTGCTTGCCTGTAGTATTACTATGCCACTGTATGTTCCTGAACCGAGCCAATAGAAATGACAGAAGTATAAATGAATAGATATTTCACATGAGGCTTAACAAGTCAGTAATCTGTTGGGGTTTTTTTTTCAATATTGTTCCCTTTTATGGGAGGCCCTGACAGCAAAGATCTGATAGTGATTTCCTATCACTTTCCTCCTGCTCTGTTAAAGGGAATGGTTTCACATCTCTGCTCTGCAGTAATGGTTCTTCCTTCTGACTCATGTAATAATGTTTTATAAATATTTCATTTTAGTGTGCCCATGAATATGCCCGGAGCTGAGATTTTTTTTCTGCAGAGAATCATTCCTCTTTGTGTGGTTTACATTGTATCTTGATTAGGTTCTGCTTCATTTTTCCTCCTTAAAAGTAGACTTTCCATTTCCTTTCCTTGGATGTTCTTCAGCTGGATGTTCACAAGGCAGAGGTCCATCTTTCCCTGTTGCCCCATCTCTACCACTGTGCTGTTGGACATCAGCTGGTAGCATTTATAAACTTGTACAATTTCTTTTCATGAAAAGTTTTGCCTAGTGACTGAAAATGCAGCACATTCACCTAAAACAATGGCCACAAGTGTGGGTGACAACAGGCCACTATTTGCCTGGTGTCCCGATGTGTTCTGTTGAAAGCAGCAAGGCTTTGGCACCAATACATGTTTCCAGGCTAGAGCTGGCTTCAATTTGGTCAGCACAACCTTCTGACATGTCTGTCCCCAGTCACCCGTCTTGGTGTGCCCATAGGTCAAATCAGCTACAACTGGATCCTAGAGCAGGAAGAGCCAATCAATTGCCAACTTGCTCCACAACACTAAATCATGGGACTCTGTTCCAACTCTGCTCCTTAAATGCCAGCAGGATGTGAGTTTGTATCTAAAAATCTGACCCAGGGTACCTGAAATTGGGCACTCAGAAATTATTACACCCCAAACTTGAGTCTGTCTTCAACAGTTCAGGCATAGGTCTCTCCATCTTTCAGGTTTGCCTCCCAGAAGGATAACATCTGCTCCCACTTGAGAAGATTTTTGCATGCAAAAAGCAGCATTTATTGCTGCAAGCCAAATGTCTCAAAGCAGGACGTGCCTTTTTAGATGAGCAGTGGTAGGCTATTATTTCCAAATATTTTTGGGATTCCTGGCTAGCCTTCCCATTCCAAGAGCACAATCTTATATACACAGATCTTGTATTTGCCAATGGTAGCACTCAGCTATTTGATGAGCTATTTGTGGTCAGAAACCAGTTGATAAAACTCCAAGTTGTACCAGCTGGCTTCAAAATGGAGCCAGCATAATTGCAGATCAATATTGAGATAACTGCTCAGGATAAGGATCTCTTCTTTTTATATGAAATAAATAGGAGCCCTTGACAATAACAATAATCCTCGGTATAAACCTCACTCCCTATTAACCACAAAGCCCATGTCACCATAAACTCACTTAAGATGCAAAATCGTAACATCTGGCATTGTATGAGTAGTCCAGCATTGAGCGCTGCTATATTTTGTCTCTTTAATACTTACTGACAGCCCCACCTCTCCAGCTACTTTGCAGCCATCTGGAAGACCATGAAGAGGTATTTGATTTAGCTTCATCCCATGAGACAATGCTATCCAAATGAGCCTACATGTGTTGAGTGTAGTGATAGGCAGTTTAAGAGTTGTGGAGGAGTTAGTTTGCTTGCTTTTTGGCTGCATGATGCCCTTTCTAGCCCAGACTGCAGGGCTATGCAAGGGTAAGGGGACCTTTGTGTTCATCAATACAAGGGGCTCAGGAATGGCCGTGCTGCAGGGGATTGAAGACGACCCGAGGGGCAGCAGGGTGAAGGAAGTGACTATTTGCACTGGAATGCAAGGGACGAAAGGGGACAGGGTCTTTGCAAGGTACCTGCTCATCCAGACTCAGACCAGGACTTGGAGGGGGATGTCATTTCATCCATCTTGCCCTAACGGTGCTGCCACTGTGCGCTTGCTGCTGGGGTCCAGAGCCATGGCTTGGTCCTGGAGCTGTGCAGGAGGACCCTCTAGCAAGGGCATGGCACTCAAGCCACAGTCCAGTGCTTCACACAGTCCATGGCAGCAAGGGCCAACAAGCAGAGTAAGGACAGATGGACACAGCAGCTGCCATGCAGGATCAGGCCTACTGCCCTGACACACTGGAAAAAAGTCAGAACCATCACCTTTAGACTGTCACAACATACTCCAGTTGTCACAATTCATCTTCTACCTTTTGCACCAAAATAATTTTATTTGCTTTTATTGGAGCTTGTAAATTGCATTGCCAAATTTCATGGTATGGTGACACATATTAGGAGAAATAACATTTCCTTTTCTGTTTCATATAGGCTCAATTGCAAAATAGCACAAAAGTGAAAAATAAGTGGTTTCAGAGGAATGTGTCACACATGCTGTGTCAGCAGAGACTGCACCAGATGAGGGCCCAGTGCAGAGCGGTATGAGACAAAGAGGGACTCGAGGGTGCACAGCACCTTTCCGCATCACTGTCTTGCATTGCTACGTTTAACTAGTGCAGATTCAATCACGTGATAGTGTTCTAATTTCTTGGTCATGTTAAATACACTTCTAAAGGAAAATGACCCCACAGTAAAACCCATCCAGTGTGGTCCTTTGCCACACATCTAGTTGTAATGTAATTACTCACATACCTAAATAATTTAGTTATATTTATTTATATATTTATATTGATATAAATATTTTTATATATATTTATATATATTTGTATATATTATATTTATTTATTTATATATATTTTTATATATTTTTATAAATATATTATGTATAAATATATAAATATATTTATATTTTTATATATATATATATACTTAGAACATGAAATTTAGAAGCAATACTGAGTCACAATCTGCTGTATGGGGTGGGGATGGAATGCTTTAAGCCTGCCTTTAGCCATCTACTTCTATCATCAGTGGAATGAGGAAGAAGCACTTTTAGAGCAATTCATCCCATCCAAAATAAGCCTCTAAAATGCTTTTTAAATGTAAAATATTTTCTGTGTGGAAGTTGCACTGACATCCATTTTTCAGAATAATGCAATCACCTGTGTTGTAGCCCTGATGGGAACACAGAGGCTCATGGCACAACCTCAACAAGCCAGGTACAAGCCGTACCACACAAGCTTCCCATAGAAGTGGCCTCTGAGAATGATGCAGATGCCTACATTTCTATTCCTGCACCCGAGCTTGGTAGAATTATCAGCATTTCTAGGATTTCTTTTTCTTGCCTTTTGATACTTTAAATTTAATTTGCAAAGGGTGTTCACACTTTTTATAAGCAGAGCATGATTGAAAGCATTTTCTCAAAGGTCACCTTTACAACATGTCTAACCATGGATGAGTCTAGAGGAGATTTCTATAGCTACTTCAAATTCATAATCACTCATTTTAAGGCCAAGTGGGGTCACTGAGTTATCAAGCCTTGCCTTGTGCATGACACAGATGGCAGCATTTTCTGTGTTCTTAAATAGGATGAGGATTTTGACATTGACAACTGTGTAAGGTTTTATTCCCTGTTTTCTTTAATCCTCCATGATTTGTTCTACTCTGTAGCCCTTCTCTTTGCCACTCCTCTTTCTCTCTGCTTGTCAAGCAGCAGGATTCTCCCTGTTCCCTCTCCTTTACAAGGATCATTTGCTATCGCAGTGCCTGTGGCTGAGTCTTCATCTTCCTGATCCCTCTCCTCCAGCGACCTCCAGCACTTTCAAACTGCAGCTGAAAAAAGTTCTTTCCATCTCTGCTTCTACCTCCCCCTGTCACTGACACTTACCTCATTTAGAAGCGTGTGAGATGTCTTTATAGAGCACAGAGCTCCTACTGAGAGGTGCAGGATGAATTCTGCACATGACACCAAATGAGTAAATTTAACCTTAGACTTTTTTTTAATAAACCTTTCATCTCAAAATAATCATGTCATTATAAGGTCATTGAAAAACAGTTCAAATAATTAATTACAAAACTATGCAAAGACTGAACTATACATTTATCTTTGTGTACTGATTTTGCTCTTAGTTTTTAATCATTTGTCCGTAATAATAAATACTTGACTGACAAATCAGTTTCTGCATAGCATTAAGGAATTTACTTTCAAACACAGTTTTAGGAGCAGAATCAAACTTTCATTGTCAATAAAGCTGCAGTAGTATGTTAATGATAATGTACATTAAGGTTGGGTCTGAATGAGCAGCCAAAGAAGATGTTAAAATGTTCTAAGAGAGCTCCAGTTTCTGATACAAATAGTTATGTTTTCTTTTTACAAGGAATGAGATGTGTTTCAGGTTGATTGATTAATTCTGTATGCCTGACTTTTATTTTTAACTGAAGTGTTTGTATATGATTGGTTACAATGAGAGCCATAACCTTACACTCAGCCTACAACTATCCTATGACTGATTGCACCTGGCAGTGTGTAGATGAAGAGCACCAGGAAGACAATGAGAATAAGCAGAATGATGCCAATGATGATGTACTTCTTGTAATTTCTCCAGATCAGGTGATACAAACACTTGAAAGGATTTACAAACCAAGAGAAGGATGTGTCTGGTCGGCTAAAGGGGAAGAAAGAAAAAGATAAAAACTTTTGTAAAGGCAGATCCAGCTATTTCCAAAGCTACCCCACTGCAAAATATATATTTGAGTCTAAAAAGGACCTTTAAATCCTGGGAACCCACTAAGGAGTTTAGAGGGAACATCCATGAATTTCACATACTATTGGGTCAACTCTTCTTCCATCTGTCCCTGAGCCCAAGCTCCACACACCACTCAGAATGAAATTCCAGTTCACACTTTATAACTACTCCAATTTAAGGCAAGATATGGGGTTCAAAATTACAGACAAGATCATGATAAATCCTAAAGAAGAAATGCAGACATCTTGAACTTGAGTACAAAAGCTTTCTAATCATTGCAAGGAATTTAGCATTGCAAAAGGAGTAATGAGCCACTACAAAAAATTTGATTGCTCAGTGATAGTCACAGTACCATAACAGGCAGAGCCAGCTCAGGCCTGGCATACGGCCCAAAATGGCATATTTTCAGAAGGAAATTTAAAACAGGCCTCCTGAAAACAGGAGATGAGATGAAACCCAAAATCTAGATAGTTGGCCTGGGTACATAAATAAAAGCCATCTTTTTCTGGTGGAGAATATCTGTACTCCACAATCCTAAAATGTTCTAAATGTTGCCCATGATGTATTCTCCTCCATAACCAGGAGTTTCTTCACACTGTACAGCTGGCTGGCTGCATACAGAGCTGGCTGCATACAGAGAGGAAAACAATGTTCTTAGGAAAAATGTTAGTGTAGTCTCTCCTCTGGCATGCCACCCAGCTTGGGAGGCCACTATGCCTCTGACTTAACAGCCCTACCCCTGCAGTGAGCCAAGGCAACATCTGTCAGCTTTGCATGATGGGACGACCTGGAGAGTACGGTGGTGTAGAGCGACATTAACACCTGCAAAACTGGGTGCAGGTTGTCTTTCTTATCCAATATCACTGTAATTGTGCAGATGGTGCAGCAGTAAGGGGAATGAAATTAAGACTGAGGGTCACAAAAAGCAACGGCTGTGTCTCACTCCAGAAAGCTGTTTAAGGAATTTAAGCAATGTCTTAGTCATCTGGAGAATTCAGCATTCAGCATGTGGAAGTGAATGCCAATGTGACAGAAAGTCTGTAAATCTAAAAGGCCAACTGAATATCTTTTAATTAAAGACTGTGTTTTATACTGAGATAGAAATGACTCAGAAATAAATCAACAAATAAGCCCTCCAGGTTAAAAGGAATTATTAAAAAATGGATACTCTAAAGAGTAAAACTTACTGAATCACAGACTTCAGTAACAAAACCATTAGTCTGCATGTTCCAACTACTTAAGGGCTTTTCATAACCTTTAAAGACAGGGAAAAAAAGCCAGACTGTTGCTTGTTTAATTTGTTTTCTTTGCAACGTAGGCAATAGAATTTGGTACCACTTATAGCAGCATATTTGTTATAATAGAGTGCATCCGGAAAAGCATCCTGTCTTGATCGGCAGAGATGAAGAGATGGCTAACCTCATGGTGCTTTGGCCAGCAGGAAATCACACTCACTGCACCTTATTTCTCATTTGCATGTTTCTCTTTAGTTCCCAGACATTTAATCTTTGTCCACCTTTGTTCTGGTACATTAAAGAGTCTGCTACTGTCTAGTAGCTCCTAGAAGATAATTTTGGTTTTGAAATTATTTTGTTTCTTAATTTCAAAACTTAATTACACAAAACAATCTGAAAATTTCTCTGCTTCTCTGTGTGAGCCTACATGATTAGCAAAAAAAAAGTGAACCTACAGTACTGGCATAGAGATATGGAGGCCCTGACACAAAGCTCCTTGAGATGTACTTCTTCCTGAAGACAACTCATTTGAAGTGCAGAAACAGTTATCTGTTATCTCTCGGCTGATTTTGACTACTCTGCATTTATGAATCACATATTCCATCACTCGGGGGCACTGATCTGGTAAACTTTAATACCAGCTTTATGGAATTGAGGCATGCAATGTCTTCAGCTATGAGTTTATTTTCTTTCCAGTAAGTGAGTGTCTAGCTAAAATAGTATTTACTATCCACCTGCTGATATTGCTTTAGTAACCTTGGGGTTTATTTTGCCTAACTTTAAAACTTAGATGCCCAGCCTGGTCAGTGGTGCAGGCTGTCTGCATGTCGAGAGGAAGGACCTTCTGGAGGACAATTCATCTCTTTTTCCCAGCTCCCATCTTAAGATACATGTGTTAGGTAAATGGGATGACTCGCCCACCTGTACATGAGCGCTACAAAAGAAGCCTGAATGGCTTGCTTCTGGGATGGGTAATGTCAAGTGAGACTAGCCCCACCGTAATTTGAATTGAATTGAGGCATACGTCTCAAGAGTAGAACTGGGTTGAGCCACTGTGTTGGCTGTGTATTTCATCATAAAAACCTAGATGTGGAGCCTCTCTGATTACTCAGTGCAAGATCTGGAGGAAGACTCTGGTTTTGTGGCTTCTGGGACAAAACACCTCCAGGCTGGCTGTGCAGCAGAGAAGGGCCCACCAGGCTAGTGACAACCTTTTGGCCCAAGAGCACATTTGTGGATACAATGCCTTTGAGTTGAAAACACAGGGAGCCCTGGAGCCCCAGGCTGCCTGGGGTCCATGGGTTGGGCCTGAAAAAATTAGAGGAAAATGAGAGGGTACCTTTGTGCATCCTGTTGACAACCTTATGGACATGTAATCTTTCTATTACACACCTCACTGCCTCTTAAAACTGCCTAGGCTGATTGCTTCCCACCAGACATATTTCAGAGCTATCCCATTCCTCTTTTCTCTGTAAGACAGTGCTTTAGT
The DNA here is from genome assembly GCF_034638445.1 of Ciconia boyciana. Taxonomy (NCBI): domain Eukaryota; kingdom Metazoa; phylum Chordata; class Aves; order Ciconiiformes; family Ciconiidae; genus Ciconia; species Ciconia boyciana. The sequence continues at coordinate 13,019,869 of NC_132935.1, forward strand.
TTCCATTACTGGGAATCTTTCATACAGGCATCTGTCAGGTGTAGATCATCCTGCCTTTGGTTAAAGATATTGGGTGAAATGATTGATTAAAGTCTTTCCAAGGCTAATTTTCAACAAGTCTCTGATACCTCTAATTTTCAGGCTAAATTTATCCCCATTGTAAGGGTATTGGCAATTCCACCTTTATGCTGTTTTCTCCTTTTTCATGTTTATCCTGAGATATATCTCAAACCAAAAAAAATTAAACAGAATGTGCAATGATTACAATTATGATTAGCAATTGATTTTTAGAAGCTTTGGTAGCAGGAAATATAACATCGATTTCTCTTTTTTTTTAAATCTAGCTCCTTACTTTAGTAGAACAAAGTACTTGAGCCAAAATAGATTAGAAGTACATTTTTTCTGAATGCAAAAATCTCAGCTGATAATATTTTTTAAATGTGACAGATACTTAAAGATAAAAAGCTCCTTCTAGATCATCTGCCTTTGTTAAACCACTTAAAATGTCCTCATTAAAAAGTCTTATGATGAAAAATAAGCATCTTCATTCTTTGATTACGAAGCACAAAAAAATTAGAGATGATAGATTTTGTTAAAGTCTTGTCATTCCTGTATGACCTGATTTTCATGTTTTATGTGCCTTTATCTGCAAGTGATTAATTTATGCAAAAATAACTAGATGTATGCAGAGGGCAGTTTTCCATGGATATGTAGCAACTAAGACACCTTTAAATGTGTGCAGATAATTCTTTGAATCATAGAATCACAGAATACCAGAATCATTTGGGTTGGAAAAGACCTTTAAGATCATCGACTCCAACCGTTAACCTAACACTGCCAAGTCTGCCACTAAACCATGTCCCTAAGCACCACATCTACACGCCTTTTAAATACCTCCAGGGATGGTGACTCCAACACTTCCCTGGGCAGGCTGTTCCAATGCTTGACAACCCTTTAGGTGAAGACATTTTTCCTAATATCCAAAATTCTTGTTTCCTAATACTAAGACTCTGTCTCCTAATGGTCATATTAAAAAAAAACTGGACAGAGGAAATATTTCATACAGTCTTTTTAAAGCGTTTAAACATTAATGGCTTATGGTTTTCTAATGGCTTATAGTTATCCTCTTAATATAATAAATATCATCCATATCATGCATAAGTTATGATGGTTTAAGAGGTTATCACGTGCCAGGACAGCTATGGAATGAGCCCACGTGTGAACTATAGTTGAGGACAAATGGGCAGATTTATTTCAGCTTCCAGAGGAAGGCATTTCAGGTAACCTGGAAGGTGCTGTCAGCTATGAGTGCCAGCAACCAGCCCCATCGTGAGGGAGCCCAGTGATGCACAAGTTGACCAAATGGCTTGCTCAAGGTTACAGCAGGAAAGAGGAGAAAAGTCAGGAGAGGAGCAAGGAGACCTGCTCTTCCCATCCCTTGCTGAATGCCCCAGCTTGTTTAATGCATATGCTGTTACTCACTTGGGTTTTTCCAAGGGCTCAGGCTCCTTTCGAGCTTTGCCTACTGGATTCTTCTCAGCTTCTTCTGCTGTGACTAAGTGAAACTCAGCTTCCACTTTGCCCTGGATCAGAGAGATGATACGTAAGCATCCAGTCCTGGGTTATTATAATTAAACACAGCAGGATTCAGCTTGTGGAGAAATTATGAAAACAGCTGAGGGTGAAGGAGTTTGATTAAAGAAAATAAAATAAAGTATTTGCAGATAAAAAGAAAGCACAAAGGAAAACCCAAGCACCAAATTCCTGACTTATGCTCAAGGACCATGAGGAAAGAGAGGTAGTATATTTTCTTCCAGACCCATAAATATCTTTTCTGCTTCCTAAATTACAATATAATTCATCTGAGCAGACCTGTCTTCTATCTAGCATGTGTCCCGGCAGAGCTGAACAGCTGAGCTGGAAGCTGTGCTGCTGGTTTGGACAAGGTGCAGTCCATCAATGGGGGGAAATTCAGCCAGTCACAATTGCTGGAGCAGTTGAGGTGCAGGGTCTCAGCTTGCAAAAGGAAGATGGCTAGAAATTGGATCTGTGTGCAGAAAATGTCATGTAGCCCTAGAGCTCTGTTCAGACTAAAAGAATAGTGGTCTGGTAGGTGGATTTAGAGTCAATTTTCTTCATGGATGGACAGAAGATGATACTCAGAGCTGTGAAAAAAGGACAACTTTGTTCAGCACCAACTTACTGATAATTTCTAGAATTCAGAAAATTTATAATGGAACATAACTGCTGGTTTACTGCTTGTTTTCATTGTCACAAGCCACTAAAGTTTGTTGAGTGACCAATAAAATATTAGCACTTATAAAAGATCATGTCTGCTGCACCTTGCAGTAGAAATATGTAATCTGAGTTATTTGGACTCTTAGTATCAACTGTAACTTCTGCTATAGAAGTTAGAGCTTCCTAAATATGGGTTAAATATTTGGTTTTCCCTTGTACTCACAGCAACAAATCTGTTGATAATTCTGTATTATGCTACAGAGACATTCTGTTTTCCCTATTCATCCAGGTATGTTCTTCAGTGCTACCTCCACTATAGATTTAATTGGGCCAAAGGGAAAAAAAATGAAGATTTCAGAGATTTAAAGATTCCAGTAACAATTAAGAGTGGGTAAATCAATTCAGCTTCACAATATCTGGATGAAATTGCTTTTCATGTATTTCTTATGTTCCTACCCCATACCTTTGTGGATATCAAAAATTGAAGTGTTAATCTATGTCCAGTGGCTGGGATTCAGCACAGAACTGGACTGAAAGAAGGATGCAGATAAAAGGGATCAATGTGGAAGACAAGGGGATCGAGAGATGAAAGTGGACTGGGAGAAAGCGAATCAATTGTACAAGAGTTGAGGAAATGGAGGTAAAGCAGGAATCTGCAAGTGGAGTCCGTCCACTAAACCCATGCAAAGTACACAGTCACCTTCAATCTGAAGAAGGCAATGAACCTGAAGATGGCAATTTTTATTAAAGCATTCTTCTTGCTGGAAGTGACAGAAATATGAAGGAAGGGTGAGGTTTAGGAAAACCATTGGAGATTCTATGAAAGTCTAGAGAGGGAGGGAGATCCCCTAAAAAAGGACCAAAGCAGGTGAATTTGTAGAGGGCTATACTACAGGAAGGTAGCTTGTAGCCCTTGGTCTGTGTCCTCACAGGGATCTGGATGGACCTAAAAAGACTCCAACCACACTAATCCCAGAACTGGGCTGCAGGGATGCCCAGGTTTGGGTCCAAGCTCCCAAAGTGCTCTGTGGCCATGTAAGCACATTGGCTTGTGTTTTCCTTCATGAGCTTACTCTGCTTCATGCTCTGTTTCATGTAGACATGCCCCAAAGACCATGTGCAGAGTTAGCTATTGGGATGTACTTCATGCCTAGATACATGCACTCCACCTAGGAAATAGAGGAGCAGAGCTGTCTTTCATTTACACTGAGGATCCCTATACTGCTGTAACAGTACAAAGGAGCCTTAAAGATGGGGAAAATGGAGAAGTTGTGTTAAACACTGAGAATTTCAGTGTAGCTCCAGATTATACACAGAAAGCACTGCAACATTATGAAGAGAAGCTGAAGCAGAAAACTCTGAGATAAATAGCTAGGTACACACTGAGTGAGATTTACACCCTGCTGCAAGTCTTGTTATGCTAGAGGCTTCAGGTAAATGAAAATTTGTGTGGCAGCATTTACATTCTTCTTAGGATGATACTTCTAACATAACAAGTCTTGTAGAGTTTGGGGGAAGCTGTCATTGTCCTTTGCATTCCTTTATACCAATTGTATCCTGCCACTAAGCCAAAAAAATATTGGCTTAGTGAGCACACTTCAACAGGAAGAGGAGACTGTGCTCTTTCTTTTCAAGATGTGTCACTAGCAAGGAGAATAATGGTAGACTCCAAAATCAGTTCCTTCGCCCTGGTTGAAGTGAGAAATAAATAGAAAAGAAACAAATAAGCAGGTGAGATTCCTCCCAGGATTTCCTCAGCTGACATAAAGTTGGCTGGAAACACCTGATTTTCCACCCTAACCCATACAGTGTGCTGGGAGACAAACAGTGGAAGAAAGCAAAGAAAAAGTACAAAGTGCTTTAGTTGCTTGGGATTATCTGAACCAAATCTGTGGGGGACCACTGAAGCATTTGGAGGAGTCCTATGCATTGCCAGTGGTGGTTGTTCTTCAGATGCCATATCCGAAATTAACATCTGTCTGTCTCAGGATCGCAGCAGAGCATATCAGCCCTAGAGAAAAGCTGTTCATCTGTAGTGAGCTGCCTACCGTGAGCTCCCCAGACTTGATGAAAGGCCACCAGCCTCTAACGCGCTTATGCTGAAATATGGAGATCTTGTTTTCTTTACTTGCTGCCACAACCATGCCTAGGTCACAGCTCTTGGCTGCCTTTGCTGCTCGAGGGAACCCATTCAGGTTCAATTCAAGAGTGCCTGGAGGGAGAAGTAATGTGAAAACATTCAGAGACCAAACAGATATGAATGCATTCAAACAGCAGCTTCCAGGTAAGATACATGGAGCAGTGCAGCAGCTTGGGCCCAAGCTTCACAGCCGGGGATCTCTCTGTACCATAAGCCATTCATTTGTATTGCCCTGGCATCGTCTCATCTGAGTTCCTAATTGTTCCCTCTCCAAGAAATGTGTAAGTTTGCAATGTGGTACGTCAGAGAAAGAAAAGCAAAAGTTGAGTCTCAAACACCTCTTTGTACATACCTCTATAAAATACAGGTCTGGCAAGACCTCAGGTGAAGTTCAGACAGATCCATTGCATACTTACCCAAGAAATCATCTGAAGAGAGCCTTTCAAAGTCCCACACCTGAAGCACCAGTTCAGCAGGTATTTTGCGCTCTGTCTTTTCCAAGGAAAATATGTTTTCTCTTTTACTAACCACCATTTGTTTCTCTGCTGGGAGATAGTAGAACGGGAACACGAAGCGCCAGTTGAAGTTTCCCTCTCCTGTCAAGGAGTTATAATGTACATCTGTCTCCTGCTTGTCCTCTTCCAGGCCCTTTATCCACCTATGGCAAGCACATAGTGGAATACACCGCTGTCACTGGGGGAGCTGGAGTTGTGGTTGTTGTTATTCGGTTACAAGCATGATAATTTACTAATTCTTCCCTCACCAGTATGAGGTAACACACCATTCAGGACTGCAACACACAGTGACAGCTCTGGCTCAGGGATCTCAGCTACCTCCAAGCCATGGCACAGGCTGCAGCAGTGGCCAGTGATGATCAAAGTTGGAGAGTGAGAATGTGATTTTTATTTAGATCAGACCCCAAAATAGCAGTTGGCCATTTACTATTGGCCAGTCCTGTTTGTCTGTCTTGTTTGGGACCGGCAAAGACAGCATCATTCATTTATCCACTACTAATCACCCTATATTCATGTTGTGCCACACTAATAGTCTGTGTCAATGTCCCAAGACTCATTTAAGTGCTCAGTATTAGAGTCTAAACCTTTTGCAGTTGCGGTTTGGGGGATATAAATATGCCATAAATAAATAAACCAGTCTCCCTGGTTTTTCTTGTGACTTCCTCTTGGTTTCTGCTACAGTGTGCACAACATCTGATGTGCAATGCTATGTTACAAAAGGACGATGCTTTCCTAAGCATAATCTTCTCTTCTGAAGAGCTCCACTGAGGTAATGATCCAGCTAGGTATGTTTTAGTTCTGAAGATGATTTATCACAGCTTGAGTAAAGATTAGCATTTTTGCGCTGCATCCAAAGAGTGTCTTTCCCCCTGCAAGCTCCATTATTTCAAAAAGGAATTGGGAAAAACAGTAACAATCCCAAGCACGGCACTGCTCCCAGTGCAAATCCATGCCTGGTGACAGATTCAGTGCCATGTGCACTGTTTGAATACAATGAGCTTTGTGTCTTCATCATTAAGGCTCAGAAGCAAAAAGTTATCCACTTCTGGCTTTCCCTGTCAGACCACTCTGGCATTGATAGCGATGTCCTCATGTTATCACATAGCTCAGCACAAAGGCTGGCTCCCTGTTTATTTCCTCAATTTTGTGCTCTCGGATCTACTCTTCTACTGCTCTGAACATGTTAGTTTATTGCTAAGTTGGATATATCCGTGTGAACACCAGTGATTTCAGAGTGGCTCCTCTCAGGGAACAGCAAGGGGAGGTTTGCTCAGCCAGTTGCAGCACACTGGGGGCCATATGGTTGTATTAGTGCGTGCTTCACCTACGGTAATATCACCTGCTCCAAAGGAGTGGTACCACTCCTGGTGCCCCACACAGCTTGGTCAGAGCTAATGCAAATTTTCCTGGTAAAATACATGTAGATATACCCTACACAGGAGTAAGAGCTGCCACCAGACTGCCCTATCGTTATGCTTACTTTGGATTTCTTGTTAAGTTCACATGATTTTTCAGAACCTGCAAAGTGGAAAACATCCTCCCTTCCCTGCTCTATCAGTCACAGTGCTCCCTCCTCCCACCCTTTGCATTGGTCATTGGCAATACTGCAATAGCCTTTTAGGGAAATTAATTATTTAATATGCCTAGCATTCTACAAATTCAGATTTTTTCCAGGACTCCACAATGACACAATTCATATTGGCATATTAATCTCACTCTCTAGTAGTGGAAACGCAGCAAGAAATAGAATCATAGAATCATGGAATCATTTAGGTTGGAAAAGACCTTTAAGATCATCAAGTCCAACCATTAACCTAGCACTGCCAAGTCCACCACTAACCCATGTCCCTAAGCGCCACATCTACACGTCTTTTAAATACCTCCAGGGATGGTGACAACACCACTTCCCTGGGCAGCCTGTTCCAACGCTTGACAACCCTTTCGGTAAAGACATTTTTCCTAATATCCCATCTAAACCTCCCCTGGCACAACTTGAGGCCGTTTCCTCTTGTCCTATCACTTGTTACCTGGGAGAAGAGACCGACCCCCACCTCTCTACAACCTCCTTTCAGGTAGTTGTAGAGAGCAATAAGGTCTCCCCTCAGACTCCTTTTCTCCAGGCTAAACAACCCCAGTTCCCTCAGCCACTCCTCACAAGACTTGTTCACTAGACCCTTCACTGGCCTTATTACTCTTCTTAGAATCATAGAATCACAGAATCGCTTAGGTTGGAAAAGACCACTCTCACACCTGAGATTTCCAATACTTCCTTCTGCCACTTATGCCATAATTTCCCCCCCACCCCTCTCTGGTACTTTTATTCAAGCCCTGCTCAGAAGCAGAAAGTGCAAAGCAGTACTCCAAAACAGGCAAGTAATTTTAAGAAGTAACCTGCTACAATCTCAGGAAAGAGCTGGTTTGAGTGTCAAGCTCCCCTTTTGCTCTCTCTCTTTTAATTTTATTTATGTGATATGGTTTACTGATTATCCCAGTAACATCTGTGAAGCTGTGACAGACGTTTTGTCTGCAGCAGCAGCAAGGAGATGGAGAGCAGAGAGTGCCCATGTGATGTTCTCCCTAGCATGGCCATGGTCATTCACTCACACATGCTCCCATGTGAGGTTAGAAAATATTTCCAACAGAAATAGCCTGGCAAACGCTTTCTTGTTTCTAATGTGGTCATAATTACCTTTTCTCTGATTATGTCAAACCTCTCTGCATCTGTGTAAGCTCTTACAGTTCAAGTTCTGTAAGCATTTGATCTCTGCTAAACTGTGGGCTTGGTTCTCTTCTTGTGCCATCTCTGCCTGAGCGGGAAGTAACGACTAGTGTCATTTTAGAGTTACTTGATTGTAAGGGGGGGGGGGGGGAAAGCAGCAGTATCCAATATAGATGAGTAATTTGGGCAGACATTTAGAGCAAAGTGCCAAGGTCACAGAAATAGCTTATCGGATATTCTCACAACATATTTTTTTGTCTGATTTTTGTATGAAATATTATATATTCTTTTGAAGACAAGTCCTGAAGAACTTACCCTTTTACATAGATATCACTTGATTTTTGCCCCGTAAAGATATTTTCATCTTCTAGAATTACATCCTCTGTATTCCAGATTATTACCCTCAGTTCATAGCTGAAAAAGAAAATAAAGTAGGCCTGTGTATACTCAAGCTCTGGTCAGACACTAATGTAAACCTCTATCAAATCATGCTTTTATAAAGTGAGAAATGTTGTATTTGTCCAAAACTCTTAAAATAGCATCAGTCTCAGGCCTCTTCTGTTTACAAGAGTCTAGTGATAGAGCGGGGATGGTGCCTCCTCTCAGCCCTTAGATCACGCTGTACGACAGTGGGGTCACTGCCAGCTTCGGAGAGATGGAAAATTCCTTGCTGTTCCTTTTCAATTCTTTTCACAAAAATGCTGCAGTGAAACGAGGCAAAGTTGATATGGACAACATCATCAGAGCACTCTCCAAAACAGTGAGCAGCTTGCTAATAAAATCCAGAGCTGCCTGGGAGGTGCTTTTCGGAAGAAATGCCTAAAATCTTTGTATTTGGTGCAGTCTAGTGCATTAAAAGGGAAGAGAAGCACTGTTTAGAGATATTTTCATTTAAGCAAGTGCAATCATCTTTAGAAGCAACAGTAAAAGGAATTAAAGCTTTCCCATCCTTTCCACTCCCTATATACAGACATTTATGGTGGTCATACAAAGCACTAGAAGCTTGAACTGAACTACAGATGTTGCAGGTGACATAAAAAATTGATACTCAAAAATTTAGGTATGCCTTGAGTTATTGTTTGAACTAAAAAATAAAATTTAAAAAAAGAACCAGGACTGTGCACTAGCTAAAGAAACTTTCATCTGCAATGCTCCATCAGCTCCTTGTTCCGTCAAAGATTGTCAACAAGAAATGTTTTCAGAAACTGTTTGAAGTCTCATGGAGCCTGGAGCCTGTTTTGCTGTAGCAAATATGCATTTCTCAGCAAAATGTGTAACTTGTGTTTGCATGTTTACTTTCTTTCTTATAGTTAATGGTTTGACAATATTTTTCCCTGCTTTTGTAGGCTACAAAAATGGCAGCAACAATTTGGTTTTGTGGGTATGATTAGTTTAAATATTTTTGGATTGGAAAATGCTTGTTGTTAAGGAGCTTTATAGAAAGTTCTGCTCTGAAGAAAGTCATTGTTACTTAGACTCTTATTTTTGTCAGATCTTGGCTTTTGTAAAAGGAAAGGAAAAGAAACAATTTTTTATTACATTGTTCTTGTTCAAACATAAATAATACAGGAATAGTACCTGATGCTGCTTCAGAAATAAAAATTTTAGGAAATGCCTTGCTAAAATATTGGAATAAAGCTGATACAGGATGGGCTGAGAACTCTGTTGCTCATTTTTGTGTTTCATTTACAAACATTCAATTAGCTTTAGTGTTGCATATAAAGTAGCAAAGGCATCTGTGTGAAATTTGAGAGAAGGTTATTCCAAACGTATCTCTTCTATTTGTTGCTGCTTTATGCATTTCTTGATCTTATCTTTGAATGAAGTGCCGGAAATCCAATAGGTGTAATACTATTGCATCAGATTAAAGATCTCAAGCAGAGTCAAGTAAGTTATCTCGCTGAAAGAGGCAGTGAAGACAGAATTACTTTTTTCAGCTCAACAAGTGGATGATAACATCAGAATTATTAAGGGACTCTTGCCTCTAGCCACCTGCAATCTCTGTATGAAAAAGGGATATATTTCTAAAAGACATGTGTGATAGCCCTCGATGAAAAAATCACGAACAGTTCTTTGAGTTGTTTAATGGAGGAGACCAAACTAGATGCTCTGTTTTGACTTGAAGTCATGTGAACCTACGAAAACTTTTCTCAGGGTCACAGAAGTTTGTTGTGATAGTTCTTTTTATAGTTCTTTCCAGACACATAAGAAAGACTCAGTCTTTGAAGACTTATGCCACTGTGCTGGGAGGAAAGCATAGAGTATTACCCTTTGGGTTTTCTTGGTGAAATGTCCACTGGGGGTCCTAGCAGAGGCATATCTTTAGGAAACATGTCGACCCACATCTGTACACGACCCTTGAAAACAAAGAGATAAACATGTCTGTAACCTTATTTTAAAGAGACTCTAAAAGGCTTTAAACATAGTTCTGACATCCAAAACCACCACTTCCTCTATAAGCACCAACCAGTTCACTATCCTGTAACTACGATTTCACCTATAAACTTACTATACAATGTATTTTTTTCATACACATATTCTATCAATCTCTCAGGAATTTGGTGAAGTAGGAATTGAGCTCAAACATTGGCAACTTCAAGGCAAAATCCGTATAAAAATGGTACGTGATGAAAGGAAAAAAAAGAACCAAAGCCCAAATACAAGCAGAGTTTGTGTTAACTTAATAAACTAAAGCATTTAAAAGAATGAAAATATGCAGTCACACCTTGTGTGATTACTGTGTATTTAGGTAACTGGCTGTATACACACACATGTGACAATTTCCAGGTTGATACTCTACAAAGTCTAGTGTGTGGTACAACATTTAGATGCTGTCTCTGTAAGTTTGCAGGTACAAACAGAAACCACAATAACTGGAGGAAAGGAAAACTGCTCCTGGGTCTACCATCACCACCACCTCTGAGATGTTCTACCTGTTCCATGCCTGGCTTATCCTTATGGTAGAGAGGCCGAGTCTCAATGTGCTCTGGGACCAGTTTGTATCCAGCTCCAGGGATTTCTTCCCAAGCATGTAAAACCTTTAAGGAGAGATGTTCATACGATTCAACTGGCTCCTCTATAGGAAAGAGTAAAACAAAAAGAACAAAGAGAGCTGAGTTATAATGTTGAACCCCTTGGTGATATGTTCCATTAATTATTAAAGATGGTCATTAAAAATCTGCTTGGGTTAAAAGGAAGGTTTTATGTATCTTAGCTAAGTAAAGAAAGATCTTGAAATGCATTTAATTCTTGTAAATAAGGGTATGCACCAGGGTAATTAGAAGATTAGCACTTAGGCAGTAGTTTATCTATAAAACACAGTGAATCATTTAACTATTACAGCAGCATTTTCTAACAGGAAGATGGAAGAAACCTGTGAACTACTCTTTTTACAGAAAATTGCAAATGTGAAGCTTTTGTATGGTTCATGAAAGACAAGGAGATATGGATGTTAACAGAGCTGACAGTAAATAGGCACTAGGAGTTATATCTACACCTCATTTTGCCTTGTAATGGCAACAGCAATGACTCTCCTGGAGAACTGAATCACACTTCAAAGGAAGAGGGTTGAAGTCCATGGGCAAGAGCATGTCACCTCCTGAGCAGCTCAGCTTGGCCACTGGAGGAAGGGAGACCCCAGAGAATGGCACCTCAAGGAAGGACCAGTGCTAATATTGAAAGTAGGGTGGATATTAGAAAGCAGAGAAAGTCTTTTGAGCTGTTGAGCTTCTCTTTCCTCCCTTTTTGTGTGGGCTCCACACAAAAGGAACCCAGGCTTTTGAAGAAGCACGTCTCCTAGATTAGGGAAGGACTACCCAAGTGAGAAGAAAATTAAGACTTCTTTCTGTCAGCAAACAGTTATCACTTTTCCTGCAGTGTGATATCTCTGAGTTGCTGGCAGAAGACAAAATGTTTGTTTGGGATCTAAACAGTAGGTATTAAACCTTTCCTAATGGCTCAGAGAAGGAGGAAGGATGACCCTGTGCTTATGAGTCCTAGTTCCCTCTTGTGCACCGACATGTGTTTGGGATGTGATGTATTTCATCTAATTTTAGCCAACTAAAAGCAAGGTCTTTAGCCTGAGCTACTCAGTCGGGCAGCCTCAATAGCAAGGAGAGATTGTCCCATGATAACCCATATCCTCTCTCAGGGACCTTTCTAAAGATTGTTTTCACCCTCTGAAGATGCTTTTTTCTTCCCATTGGCTACAGGTAGTCCTAGACTACCTGAGAGTAGTGGTCAGGCACTTGGACTAGATGATTGTTGTAGGTCCCTTCCAACTGAACTATTCTATTCTATTCTATTCTATTCTATTCTATTCTAACTTCTATGCTCCTAGAGCAAAGTTAAATTATTCTTTCCCTTGCAATTTAAAGCTGGATGTAAGGCCCACAAGTATAATTTTCTCCACCTGTAAAGTGGAAATGGTACTGTTCCCCTTTTCAGTACTCCTCTATAGGTCAAATCTGTGGTCTTTGTTAGTTTTATAGATCCAAATGATGACCAGCACAGGAACCCAGCAGTCAGAGCGGTAATAATCAAGAGGAGGAAGAAAACAACAGAGAGGAAAGCCATGTAGGTAAGGTAGGACTGGCAGGTAAGTGGCCTGGAACCTAACTGTGCTCAAACAGAGGACTTGTCTTACCTTGAGTAACTCACTTCACATCTGTATTTCCCTTCTCCCGTCTTCTTACTTCTTGGGTCTGTCTACACTAGTGTTTTAGTTTAGACAGGGAATGAATTTTTGATGTTTTGATTTGCTGTGTGGAATGATCTCAGAGCATGCAAGCTGCACTCCTTTCAGATGAAACTAAGCCAGAAGACATGTTCCAAGAAGGTCCCCTGCACTCCCACCAATCCTGGGCATCCCATCCTTGGGATCAGGCAGGAACTAGTCCAAAATATCCCCCAACACCTACCACGGGGATGTCAGGTCATCAGCAATAACTGTCTCACCCTACAGATTCTCTGCGATTAAGCTACAGCAATAGCTAATATAGACACAGCCTTCATCACCACAGTTATATGAGTATTTCAAAGCAGAGTTAGGTTCCAGTAAACTGACTTTAGAGTGCATAGCACAATGGGGTCCCAGCTACAGCTTGGGCAGGCTCTTGGTACTGCTACAATGCAGCTGAAGAATGATGAACTACTTCATTACCATTCTCATCTTCTGTGAAGATTGTCTGTCCCTTAAAGACTTTTGTTCCTACTTGTATCTCCCCTGGCCGCATGAAGGGTCCACTTATTCTGTAGTCCTTACACAGTTTAGTGAGGATCTCACTTGGCTTGGTTGCATCTCGCCACGCATTATACCCTTCTCTGCAAGGAGGGAACAAAGAGTGAAGAGAAATGGGTGAGGTTTTCCTTCAGCAAACTGCACTGGCAAATCAGAACTTCCCATGCAGAGATTTGCTTCGTGGTCAGTGGCCCTGACATCTGCTCAGCCAAACTTTTCCTTTGAATCATCCAGCACTACTTCTTTACTTGAGACACCCCCTTTGTCTGCTCAGGTCCTGGGGCCAACCACTCTTTTCTCTTAAAACACAGGAGAAATTGAGGCAGCTTAGATAAAGTAGCCCTACCTAAAGGATTCAAGTTCTATCTAAAGGATTCAAGTCTACATGTTCTACCTCCATTTAAGGAGAAGTGTTCTGCGGCTCCCACATGGAGAGGAGAAGCAGAGATTATCTGGGACCTGGAACAAGCACATAAAGAAATACCTCCCACTGGAGACTGAGCTGGCAAGGGAAGTCTTGGGGTTTGGTCTGTGCTCCTGGATTGCTTTTTTACATTGTCCACCCTTTGTTTGTAGGTAAAATGTAGAAACAATCATAGGAGAAGAACCCCAAACCCACATGTCCCAGGTTAGTGCCCCACCCCAGGGCAATGGAGTTATTTTAGTTTGACTTTCTCTGCATTAATTAATCTTTGTGCACAATGTCCTTGAGAGTGCAGCCATATGACGGTGACTAGGAGCTCAACACCACTGCCCTGAGACTCACCTCTGTTACAGAGGCCATGCCAGCAGCCCTGCTCTGCTCCCGCTCCCCCCAGTGCCACGCCAGTCCCACCTGCCTTGCTGCAATCGCTCCAGTTGCAGCTGAATAATGGAGAGCAGAGTAGAGCCCTGTCATAACTTCTCTGACAGATTTTTTTCCACTTGCCTTTTATGCCTGTCCAAAGGCAGTTTATCAAGCAGGTATGTTATACATAGGCTGTTTACTATCTAAAATACTTGGAGAATAGTATTGTTAATTTTAAAATATCCACTTCCTACTGAGGCTGGCAGCTACCCAAAGCCACTGCTAAGTTCTTTGGTGAATTTTAATTAAAATACCTCCTGTGACACTTTTGTTCGGGAAAAAGCATAATATTTAGCCACATCTGGAATTCCTCCTTCAAATCAAGTCATTCACTGTGTGCTCTGTTGCTGTCTGAAGAGGTACTTACATTTCATATTGACTTTGTAACCCACAGGTAGCTCGGTGCCTGCTGTAGAAACGATTTTCCAAATCAATTTTAGTCTCTCCAATGAGATCATCTGTTCCCACGAAGTCATGGTCATAGATCAGGACTGTGAGCAAGGAATCCTTGGGGAATGTAGCTTGGATTTCAAATGATCTACAGCAAAAATTGAGACCTATGTGCAGTCAAATCAGTTTTGAAACCTAAAAGACTAAGTTAATGAATACTGTGCAAACAATGTGTGGACAGTGTCTCAGTTCTAATAAGCAGAGGGGTTTTTTGGTAGTGTTTTTTGTTTCAGTGGAATATCTGAACATACTGGAAACATACAGTGCAAAAGTATTGTCTTTCTCCTGCTTCCCTACCACCCCCTATACAGTTCTAAGATTGTTCCTACCTACAGTAGACAGAGGAATGGGACAGAGCTGGTCAGCTGCAATGATTTATCCTGAATCCGATAGAGGTGGAAGTATGGAAATTACAAGGCTAACAAAGCTGTATGTAAGAGTTCTTACATGCTTTTCAGAACTCCCAAAAAGGACATCTGAGTCTTTTCTGTTTTATTCCAAAAGCTCCAGGTTAAATATTGAATATAGGATTCTGAGGGCACTCAACAAAATTATCAGGCAAAAGCTTTAAACAAGTCTCAAAAAAGCAAAGATCAGAACTCCCTTTTCACTCAGTGCTTTTTTCAGGGACAGGAATCGTTGTCATTGAGATGATTAAGGAAGCTGAAAATATAAAAGTGATTTTAAAAGAGATTTGACAAATTAGTGGAAGACAGGACATCCTCATCAGCACAACAACCGGCTCCAGATTTCTCCAAGGCACAGGCAAAACTGAGCTTTGTCTCCTGAAGGACAAGTTTTGTTCTTTTTCTCAAAGTGGCCAAAGTCAATTTTGTAGCAACAACAGAGCAGTTTTTGGAGGAGAGAGAGGTTTGAGAACGGTCTGGGATTACTAGAAGTTTGTGGGGCCATGCTGACCAGGGCTTCCAGGATGACGAGAAGTGGTTAACCATGACTGATGCTACTGCTGCAAAGGAGTTGCTGGTCCAGTCATCCCAGTGTTGCCACTGGCAGCCGCAGCAAGGACTATCCAAATGAATCGCCCATTCCTAATCCTGTCTAAAACAAACACAGTGGTGATTTCCCATTCCATCTATATGCACCTATAATGGCTGTGCTTTACGTTTTATCATAATGATGGTTCAGTTGCAACCTCTACTAAGGAAGAGCTTAAATCACAGACACTGAGATGGCATGCTATGCAGGGACCAGTCTGTTCTTGTCTTTTCTCCTTACAGTTTTTTCTTTAAGACTCTGCTTTGGCAGACAGGACCCTGACCTTGGGGGCTTTCAGTCCAATGTAGTATAGTTTCTCTGTCTTAATGTTCTTACAGAATAACTCCATCCCAATTCAAAACATATTCAACCTTCTTAAAACAGGGAAACTTACTGGCAAAAAATCACAGCTATTAGCATTAACAATATAAATAAGTATAAAGCATTGATAATACAAAGTTGATATTTACTGACAGCTTGCCCCTAGCTCCCCCATTCAGAAGGCTGTATGGGTTCAAGAAACTAGGTTTTTTTGGTCCTCATCCTAAAATTATGAGATTTATTTGGCACTCAGTTCAACCTGAAATAGCAACAAAGATTTTGAAATCACACTTTAGTGTGCTGACATTTATTTCACTTTAAAGATAACAATTGCATTAATTTGTACAGATGAGATAATTTCTTGCCTCATTTCCTCTCATGCATCATTTTGCAAAACCTCTCACAGATTGCATTCCATGATGTGTTTTGACTGGTATGAAAATGAAATAATTTATAATCATACAGGATGACACTAATTCTCAACATTTTAACCAGAAGAATTACAAAGCTTCCAAACAAGCAGAAATCAGCATGTAACAAACACTTTGTAATAGTAACAGCAATAGTGGTGGCAAGTGGTAAAGCAGAAATCACCCCTGGATAAGCCATCACTGACCTTCCAAATACTGGATTTAGCTGCTTGGGAATGTAGTTTTCCCTGTCTTTAATTTCCGTGTTGCCCAGTCTCAGCACAATGTAGGGATCTGACTTGCCATCTGGATCAGCTGGGCTGAGGTTAAACGCCTGTTGGGAAGAAAGACTGTGTCCTCAAAAAGTTTGCTTAAATGCAGCATGGTCATGACACAGGACTGTTCCTATCTAGTCCTGGGGGTTCTGAAAGTGCAGGGGCTTTGTTTGCCTCACGTAATAGAAAATTTGGCATTTAGCTTTGCAGGCTACTGGGAAAAGATGATCTGGAGGAGAAGAGAGTTTGCAAAGGTGGAGCAGATGTAAGTGCTGTCCCACCACTAAGATGGAAAAAGAGATGAGCAGGAAAGGCAACGCTGAGGAAGAAGCTGGCTGCACAAGTGCATGTAGGATTCAGGAATGGCTTCCAAAAATATTGGTCTAGGTCCTTGAACAATGCAAAACAACTCTTCAGACTGTATTTACGAGATGGCTTGGAAGTCTTTATATTCAGGAAATAAAACAACCTCTTCCTATTCTTCTCTTCTGTTTTGTTTGCCATTGCCTCTTTGCATGCCATTCTTCCCCTCTTAGATCACCTGCAGATCTCTTGTTTCTCTGAAATACCAGCTCCTTCTACCCCTTTCACTTCTCACATCACACTCATCATCTTGTCCTCTATATTTCTACCTCTTTCTTCACCCCATAACTTATTCACCACATCTACCACTTTGATTACATGCAATTCACAGCAGTGAAAAAATATGCTTCCATTTCCCCCTTACTGAGAAGGCTTTGTTTAAATGTGTGTCATTTTGAAATAACTCTACTGATTAAAACTGGCAGCATTTGCATAATGTGGCTGGGACAGGTTGTCCATACTATGTTAGTTATGTCTCTAGCCCTTTCAGTTTTCAGTTTGAACAAGTAAAGTGATTCTCCAGTCTTGTGATTTATCATGAGGAATATGTAATGTTTTCTACTCTGAACACCCATTTCTACAACATGAAACATTGTATGAAATATGATTTAAAAAAATTCTACCACATGGATGAGGCTTTTCAGAAGCTTCACTGCAAAGAGGTACACTGAGTTGAAGAGAAACGTCGAAGTTATTTTGAGGTTAGAAGAACATCTGTCTACTTACTGCCACAATATAAACCCTGATGAGGACTTTGACAGAGTGGTTTGGTGGTATTCCTTGCAGGATGCGGGGCTGCCCTCTGTCCAGCAAGCTGCCATCCTCAGGACTTGGGTATATGCAGAAGGAGCCCTGGTAATACACTGGCTTTTATGTCCCTCGAAAACAGATCAAGTGCAATACAAAAACAACCCTTTGAATGCAAATAAAACATAATTCATGCAGCCTATGCTGCAGCACATACATATACACCACACATTTTGTGGTACCACTCAAAGGGAACCCAGGCTTCAGTGCACCTAAACGTCATCTTTTAAAATGTCTTTGCACTATGATATGGTACTATCATCACATCTAGATGATTGCAAGAAGTACTTGCATGCTCTTAGCTCTCTATTTTATTATTTAAAGGACTAACACAGGTGTTTTAAATCTAGTTTTCTTAGTATTAATATTCTAAAAATAATATTTTGCCCTTAACTGTATATTTGCAAATGGGTAATTCCACCAAGTTAGTTTCACAACAATGTGACTAGAATCCAACTGTAGTTTTGCAACCACTATACAACTCATATAAATCAATATTGACTCACGCTGCTGAGTAGCTCATACTGCCTGAAAGCAACTAGCAAGTCATTTGAACAGAAATTTGCATTGCAAACTAACAGAGGAATCAATGACTTTAATCAGTTCCTCTAAACTACAAAGTGCTTGAAATCCTACTAACATTATTCATGCTTTGAACTACATTTTCAGATTGCCTAATGGTGCCCTGGATCAGGCTGTTCAATTGTTTTCAACTGGAGTAGCTGTAAGGGCCTCCATTTAAATTCCTGAAAATTACGTATAAGGTGCTGTAACTGATAGTGCAGTAATAAAGTTGCATTAGCGTAATCTGGACTACATAATATATCTCTTCTTCCCCTTCTGTGATTTGAAACTTTTTTGTAATTCCTTGTTTCAAAACAACAGTGAACACATGGTGTTGGATGCTGCTTTCATCTATCAAATAATGGGAAAGGAAAAATATTACTCTAGATGCAATAAAGGAGATGATAACTTTATTTACAACAAACTGTCAATGTCTTTTTCTTTCATCTTTGGTATACCTGAAATATGCATGAAAACATAAAGTCTCTCAATTATTACCCATTTAATCAACTTTAAATCTCACCTTAAATTTTCCTATTATTCTGTCTTCAGAATCAGCATGAACTTCGTCATTAGATTTTCCTCTTAAGAGCTGGAAAGTTTTCACCCAGTCCTCAAAGTTATTAAATTCACTCTCCAAGTCTCCTTCATAAATCTTTGAAAATAGGAGAATACTTATTTTTTGTGGTGCAGTGAATATATTTATAGCAACTTTCTTATTACAGGATGACTAGAAATTCGTTTTGACTCAAAATACAGATTTTAATAAAATCAAGGTTTTGCAAAAGTCCTTGAGAAAAATAAGTTAATTCCCCACTTAAAACAGGAGTAGGTTTGTCCTTGATCAAAGTCCTTCCCCACTACTGGAACAGCACGCTAATGCAGCAGGTAGAAGTAGCTCTAGAAGGGCCAGAATGAACATTTATAAGCCCAGTGTGGATGTGCTGCTCTTTGCTTCTGTTTCCTCTCTGCAATGTGATGAAACAGAACAATGTGTAAAAAATACTCTTTTTTAAGTCTTTCTTAATAGGCTGTAATATTTCCAACACAAAATTTGGAATTTCCAAATTCAGTGTTTTACAGGTGAACAACAAAACTGAATTTTCACTTAGTCTCTCTGGGTGTCTCCATACTGGTAAATTGAAGGTCTAAGGCCAAGCAGGCCACATCCACCCTACGAGACCCTGGTTTCCTCTGGGCCCCATGTGCTGATGTGCATTGTCACTATCATTTTGTGTGTTTTATTCATTTCAAAGTGTCTGAAATAAATGTAAGGAGGGTATTACTAAACTCAGCTTTGGGGAGACAGTGAATAACAGCCTTACCCCTCAGCCTTACTTTTCTCTTACCTGCAGTGTTGTTAGGTTTGGAGTTTCTTTCTGTTTCCTTTTCAATGTCTTATCCTTCTTCTTTTTGTCTGGATCCTCTTCTATGAGCAATGCAATGTGGTCAAAATTCTGCTTATCTGCAGAGATTTCATGACATCATGTAGGTTTTTAGTGAGCAAAGCACATCAAATGCTTCAGATAAGGATGCAAAATACATTTTGAAGATTCCCCCTCGCTCCTTTTCCATTCATTCTTCTACTCCCAAGCATAGGGTCCTCTCTTTTCCCACCACTCCTCCCAAGCAGAGAGGTGACATTTTATCCTCTCTGTGGCTAACAGTCTTCATGATGAGCTTGGTGGACCAAGTGTGATGGTGTCCTCTATCACTCCTTCCCTGCTGGCCATCTTCCAGAACACCCTTTTCCTTTCTCTCTGACTCCTCCCAGATGCAAACTAACAGGTCTTAACAGCTTTCACATAAAAATTTAAGGCTCATTTAAAACTGGAAGCTGCTATTTAGGCTGACTGGTACTTTAGATATCAGGTGATCTAAGTCCTTCTCTGCTCAAAGGCATCACAAAAGAGAGTGCATCTCACTTTGGGAAAGCTCAGAAGTATGAGAAATGGGAGGAGGTATCTGACCAACCTCAAGCTAGACTCCGGACACTGAAAGGGGACTTTGCAACAAATAGAGGGTGAGCCCTCAAAAATGGCACTGAGATGGTTCAGTTCTTTGGCTGAAATCTGGATTTTGAGTTCACTTTACTTTCATTTTTTTTAACAGTTCATGTGTGTTTGATATCAATAAATATTTAGATAGAGAGATATATATGTATATATTATATCAGTGCTGTCGTGTATGTATAATGCTTATCATCATAGGTGAAAATATGTAACAAAAACTATCAGAAGAGAATTTACAAGATCTGAAGTCATCAGTCAAAACCAATATGCCACAATTGCCTGAATAGCATGTGGGTGGATGTCACAATTTCTAATTGTCTAAATTTCTAATTGTAAGTGAACGTCACACCTTTGTAGAACATTTTCTATCTAAATATTTCCTCCATGTGGACAAGTGAATTTCACTCAGAAAATGATGTCTGCCTCATCTCTCAGCAGCCCTGATGATCACTGAAACACTGTCAGCTGCTATTTCCAGAATGATACCATCTGACATTTAGGTCATGTCTTCCATCCAGAGCAATCTCAACACCTCCTTTAAAATAGAAATCACCTCAATCACTGGTGAAGTGCAGTCAGCTCTGGCATGGGAAGATGTTATAGTTTAATTCTGAATAGCAGCTCTGTGTAAACAGTAAACATTTGTTTTCCTTCCCAGTCTACTCAAGCAGTCACATTTGTCCAAAAAAACCCCAATTTTCTAGAGCTCTGTTTGTGGGAGGACCTGTTAAGCCATGGAGCATACATATATGGAGACATATATACATACACAGAGCCTATTTCTGGCCAATTCTTTTAGGTTCTTGTGCAAAAATTTTTCTACTAGAACCTGAGCTAGACACAAAGCTTTTCAGCTATGGAAGTAACACACGAGTACGGAGTCTCCTAGCAGAAGCTGTTCCTACATCATTGATCCTGAATTGGATTCAAAATTGAGAGAAGCTTATTTTTCTGAACCTGTTGCAAATGTAATCTAAGATTAGGATAATCTCCACCTTTTGTCATTTAGGACTTTGACTTTGCAAATCTTTGTGCATGAGATTTGAATGACAGGAAACTCATGTTAACCCAACACTGCCTGTGAAGTTTTAACCTACCCACCATCTGATCAGCTGTAGAGGAAAGAATCCCTTATACTGGCAGTACTCTGTTACCAGACATTAATTGTTGATGGTAAAATAGTAGAGAAACAAAGTATTAGCAGGCCAAAATAATAGAAAAATGCAAATAATTTACTTACTGTCTTCAGGTTTTCCCTCACTGGAAAAAGTTCCTTTTGCCTTTCAAAAGAAAAAGACAATGGACAAAGTCCTCATTATGAATGTAATACTGAAAAGGAATCATTCAGCAGTAAATCTACTTTTACAACATTGCTTATCCGTGAGAGTTTTGAGCATGCTGGGTGACTTGCCTTTTGCATTTTGAGCACAGAAGCATAGTATTTTGACCACCAGTCAAAAACATTTTCATCTGATTCATCTGCAGTTGTTCTTCTTCTCCTCTTTGTTGACCATTGGGTGGATTTTTTCATATCCTACCAAAGCATGGGGAAAACACTGTTGAACTCTAGAACCGATTAAAACTAATCACTTGACTCATGACATCAAGCATGAACAGATTTATATGAAGAAAATGTCAACCTCCAAGAGCTAAATAAAATACAATATGAATAGAGTCTTTGTCTTTTATTCCAAGACACTTCATCATGATCATCATATTAGTAAAGCTATCTCTATATTACCTACTGATGATGCCAAAACTTAGAACATTTGAGAAACTTTGAACATTGCCACAGGAGCAACACATAAACAGGCAAATCTACACAGAGAAATAGGTAATGATGTTTTAAGGGATGTGAACATTCAGATACAAATTGGTTTCTCCCACTTAAGTCTGCAAGTATTTTAAGAACTCCCATTATTACTTTATTGCCTTTTGGAAGAAGAAAGAGTCCTAACAGTTGCTGCAGTTCAACTGTTCTCTTCTTACAAAAAGCTAAAATCTGATCCTGAATATCACCTGCTCATGTGGCACATCTTACTGACTTCATTCTTGCCTAAAGATTGGCCCTTGTTAAATAGAGTGTTTCATCCTTTCAGCCCTTACAGAAAGTTGTCATCTTGGCTGGGGAGGCTGGAGCAAAGATAGATAACTGGGAATGATAGATACGTGGGAATGATAATTAATATAACACAGATAGTTAAATTGCAGGGTTCCCTTTAGGACTCTTTTCTTACTATACTTTGCTGTCATACATTAACATTGTTCTGTACCAGATAAAAGATCCAGACTGGTGTGTACATGTAGGGAACAAGACATCCCTGCAGTTTCTTTGACCTCCTAATTATGAAGGATGCTGGAAACATCTGACCACTATCAAACGTTAAAGAAGCATGCTTTATGTAGCTGCAGAAACAGCTTCTGAAATTAAAGTCAGTCCTGCGTCCTCTACTTTTATTGTTGTTAATAACAGAATGATTGTGATGGGAGAAACCACAGAGAAGGGAGGAGCATGTGCATCTGAACAAAAAATAATGTGTACAATCTAGAGCGTATACTGTACTGTAAATGCCATGCTGACCAGAATTGCCTTGTTTTCCTGTACTTTCCAATCTTCTTCTACCGACAGACTGACACCAGTTCTATACTTTGACCATAAGATCTTTTGGATAGACTTTCTGCTCCACGTTTGTACAGCATCTTATACAAGGGGGCTTTCATCCCTGCCTAAATGCCATGGACACAGGAACAGTCATTCACAGGAGAGTTTTGCAATTAAGGAGATAATTCAAGGCCAGGAAAAGCAAAAATACTACTATTCCAGTAGTACTTGTCCATGAGATTAATATCTAGCACAAAAGGAAAGAAAGGAAGTATCTATTAATGGAAGTAATGAAATTATGTGGGGTCAAAGCCACATTGCTAGCTAGTTCTCTCAAGGGCTAGCAAGACAGCGTGGGTGTTAACATCAGTACCTAGAATCTCTAATCCTGAGATAAGTAAGAGATTACCATTTTATAAGGAAGGGCTAAAGTCTGCAAGACTGCAACAGAAAGTTAGCTGGCAGCTTCAGCTATACCCACCTTCTGTTTTCTGTCTTTCCCTGGTTCAGAGGCAGAGTGCTCTGGTTCAGGGGCAGGAAGTGTTGCGAGATATGGGTCTGGCTCTACCACTGTACATTTACCCTGCTCCACCTCGGCATAGACGTGATCAGCTAAAAATGGTTCTTCTCGGGATAACTCAGCAGACTGGGATGACTCAGGTGAAGCTGAAATTGAAACTTTGCAAGTTAGGTAAGATTTTGCCATAAATGCTATAATCACATTTGGTGATCATCAAATGGTCATATCATTAAGGGTTTGACCCTACACTCAACACAATAAAGCATATCTTCTAAGTATGTGCCTAGTGTTAAGCCTCTGAGTAGGTCCTTTGTCTTTTTATTTGGGGTCGGGATTGGACATTTACCTTTCTGAATTTCTACAATGTCTAGTCTGTTTGGTGTAGCTTGAGGACCCAACTGGGTCTTACATAGGAATTGCTTAAGGCAATTGATGGTGTGTGTTCCAACAAGAGTACTCCTCCCAAACGCTCTCCAGTCGACCACACAGATGCTTAGTGGTGGATGCAAGAGTTCATTTTCAGGCAGCTCCTAGTGGAGGAGGACAGACAGCAGTATGAGAATTGCTAGAAAATATAGAACATGTATAGAATATTTGTTGTGCACAGCAATGAGACTTTTACTCTTCCCTCCCTTTTCCTCCTCAGCTATTAACATACTTAAAATGCAAAATGCATACAGCATAGGCAATACAGTTCTGTCCATGGTTTTCTGCAAAGTCTGGAGAAAGCCCTGTCCTTAAGAATACAGAGTGGACCGTACGCACTGTGCTACTGAGTTGAGTCCCATGTTGTCATATATGAGCATCTCTTGTTAGAATAAACTGGGAGAATCAGGAACGTTTAGGAGGAATGAATGCTGTGTTGGAAGTTACGAGTCTTAATGCCACTGCTGCTGTGTTGAAGGCTATTAACCCTACCTGCCTCAGTTTGCCCAACCATGAGATGTGGACACTGGGTGGTTACATGCCTTATAGGATGAATTACAAAAGGGAAAACAGCTCTTTGGGCATGTGATGTACAACAGAAGCTAAAATTACTGTAGCAACTGTACTTCAGTATCCAGGTTAGTGTTTTGATATCCTTTTGTCTTATAAATAAACAACTTCTCTCTTGATGCTAGCAAATCTAACAGATTATTTTTTTCTGATGCTGACATTTGTCCACTGAAAGTACCAGCTCTTATAACCCAGCCAACAGGTGATAATTAAATTTCCAGTCCATAACAGCAAGTGTTTCAATATTAAAAGTTCCAGAGCTCATGAGCCAGAAATGATCAATCCCCTTAATAACCCAGTAACACACGAAGGAATATTAAAAGAATTGAAAGAAAATAAAGGAAACTTAGCACTACCCTGCAAAATGGGAAAGGAGGAGGAAAAAGTACTAAAAATATTTCTTTTATCTGCCAACAAGTTCCAACCTATCAGTAAAAATCTGATTACAACATATTTCCTTGCCTATTTGGGACATAAGATAAGGAACATCATCTTTTTTTATCATACAGTTGTAGCAGAAGTCTTTCTTTTAAAGTATCTTCAAATCAGTAGCTTTCGCATAAGAACTGATGTCCCTTAGTATTTCATCAAGACACAGAGGCAATTATTTGACAAGAAAGGAAGGAAATTAGTAATTAACACCTTGCCTAACCAGAGAACGGACAGGTAAGGAGCAGCATGCTGTACGCACCACTTCAAACCAGTCTGCAAGGCCACTGAAATTGGGATTTTTCTTGTAGCTCTGGATGACAGAGGATTTCACTCCTTTCCCTGCACATTCAATGAGAACCTGGGGGCGATCTACAGAAAGGAGCTGGACTTTCTTCAGCTCTCGAACACCCCAGAACAGGACCTGTAGTGGGCAGAGAGAGAACCATTGGTAGCCTGCAGAGACCACTCAGTCTGGGGGAAGCCACTGCTGGAATCCCATCACCTCGTATCCCTTTGGAAATGCAGGAAAAAAACAAACAACTTAAATCTGATATCCAATAACCATCAGGATTATGGTGGAAGTTAAAGCAATTAATAACATCCAACTGTTACCAAGAAGTTATTGCCAACAGCAAGCCATAATAATCATGTTTGCAAAAGCTGTCTTTTCAGCAGGGCAAGGGGACTATCCATCTGAACAGCAGGGGTTTGGTTTGTTTAAAGTGTCAGAGTTGTTGAAGGAGCAAACAAATCCCATATGAGCAGAGGGGATTAATAGAGGTTTGCCAGCTGAGCTAGCCCTCAGGTCTGCAATGGATGGTGGAGGTCTCCAAGCAGCTTTCCTTCAAAGGACCATGCTCCTGGTTTGAAGGATGAGGAGCAGACGGGGTCTGTAAAATAGGGGTTTGCAGGAAAAATGGGACTTTATACAGCACATGCTGGGGGGCCCTGAAAGAAAGGGCTGGGGCAGCGAGGGATGGTTATGTTACCATTGGTGACGGAATGAATCTCATGAACCTGAAATGAAGACTGGAACCGAAAAGGAGCGTAGAGGGGCTTTGTGGACAGCTTGAAGGCTGGCAGGACTGGGGATTTGTGTGAGTCAGAGAGTGGCAAGGGGCACTGGAGCAGAGTGAGGATCAGTGAGATCCTGCTGCACTGACAGAGGTTCCCAGTTAAAATCAGTGCACACTTCCATAGTTACATTTCCACCAGCATAGGGTATTAGTTTATACTATCTTGACAAAAACAGTAGTGTTATCTTTGTCCTTTGTTATTTCCTTGCTGGATACCCTTCAGAAAGGGTATATTTGGGAAATACGTATATTTCACTTTATATACATGCACTTCAACTGTAGACCTGTTCTCATAGCAATTTAACTGTCTGGATCTGGATACAATTTCTCCAATCTTAAGGTGCCTGAGGTATCAGACTGAGGAGTGGAGTTGTCCTGGGCTCCCTCCAGAACCAAGGGAGACAGAGATGCACTTCCAAAGTATAAAATTGGATTTTATTTTTTTTTAAGATGTGAATCACTCTGGGAGGGTGGCTGCTCTACTCAGCTGTCCAAACAAGAAGCATACAATGAGGATGCTTCTAAGCTGGGTACCTTAGAGCTGGTTGGGATGAATGTCACAGCAGTGTAAAATAGAAAATGTACAAGCAGGACAAAACAATCCTACTGCAGAGGCAGTGGGAAGGCCTTCATAGCACAATACTTAGAGGAACACATAAGTTTAAGGATTTAAGTTGTCCCTTTAGCATCGACAGAGTAGTTCATGGGCTTATTTACCTTGCAGAGTTGGGTGTAAAAAAACTGCTAACAGAAACTCTTTCCTATGTACAGAGAACAAGAGTTTAACTAAATGATACAGCAGAGCTAACAACTGTCTCTCCTTTTCAGCAGCTCAATAGCTTGATCTTTGAAGGCAAAGCTGGAACTGCTTCTGGGCTTCCGAATGAGTACTTCTTGGGAAGGGGCACCAGGTTACACAAGCAGGGTCTGGCTTGGCACAGCAAAATGGACAAATAAGCAGCTGGTATGAAGGCTATAGGATGAGTGACAGCGAGTGGTGAGGCTGGGCAGCATCCAGGCATTATACTAACATGAAAACCTGCCACATTTCCCTGCTTTCTAACATAAGGGGAATTTGGGCCTAAATGGTGCAAGAGAGGAGGGGAGAGAAGGTGCAAACATTTGTACACAGGCGGGTGACATTGCTTGGCTGAAGTTTGGGACCCAGAAAAAGCCTGGGAGGTGACTGGTGTAGAACTTCACCTCCAGTCAGGTCAGCTGCAAGGGGAAGCTCTCCATCTCCTGCAGGTACTTCCCTGGGCTGCACACAGTGCAGGTCCATCAGCCACACTCTGCCACAGGAGAAGTCCCGTCCTGGCAGGCAGGGACTGAGATGTAGCCTTTGCTGGCCTCAGGTGGAAGCACCTCCTCACATGCCCAGCCTCAGAGAATCAATTTGATATGAGCTTACTACAGTTTTTTTAATCCATATGCTATTTTTACGTGATTCCTATTGATCAGGATTTTAAAATCATCATCCCTTACTGTTACAGTTCAGTAAGAGAATAAAAGGAGCTGAGATTTGGAAACGGAAATATTCTAAGTAACTCACCTCCACTCTGTACTTGCTTAAAACAGGTCGGATGTTGGCTGGGACTGGGTAAATCTGGCCAACATCTGGTGGATCCAGTGGGGGAATTCTGTCTGGATCTGACTCAGGAATCTGAAAAATTAAGCAGTCATAACTCAGGCTGTTTTTCTGAAGAATAAAACCAGTATCAGAAGTATCTGTGAATAGTACATAGAACACATCAATTTTATGCAGTTTTGCAGACACATTGTAGAGCAGACAGGTTGTGCTGTGAGAGGAACGTGACCTGGATTGCTATCTGTCCTGCTGTGATGCTAAAACACTTGGCAGGAAGAGTATTCAATAGATTGGGTTTATGCACCTTTCTGAAAAAGAGTCTCCTTTGTCCTAGCAGGACATAGTCTGCCCTAAAGACATGCATGTACTGAAGCATGGTAATTCTATTTCTTAAAATAGAAAGCATGGTAATTCTATTTAATTAAATTCCTGTGCAAAACTGCTTAGAAGATTTCCACAGGAAAATTCTAGATCTGATTTTAGTTAAAAAAGGCTGGTGAACAGACAGTACACATCAGCTAAGCCGCACATTTGCCAGACAGACATAATGCTCTTCAACCATTATGGAATAGCAGTCCTGCATTATTGCATGCTGTCAGCATTTGAGAACTTGCAAATCGCATCTCCAGCATTAGGGCTAGGTCTTCTCTGTGCAACTACTGAAATCTTGCAGCGGGCAGCACTTACATTCTTTGCATGTGATTGCACATAAGCCTGCCCCACGTTCAGGAGTTTATTTGGGCATACACAACTGCTCTCTGCTAGGTGGGTGGGAGGAGAGCAGGCTCCACCGTAGCTCTGAGGCTTGACCATCTCTTTGCCGTGCTCCAGGCTCTGCTGCCTGTTTGGTTTGCCTTCTGTGGGAAAGCTCCCTGGCTTCATTTCCCAATCCCTTCCTAATTTTCAACTGTGTATTTATGACCTCCTCAGTCCATGCAGGGCAGATCTGAAGCCTGGCCTGATTTAGCAAATTTCTACATAAAACAGCTGAAGCTAGCACCTGATGATCAGTCCTACCAGAAGCTCAGGCTGTGATAGCAGAGAACAGTAGGAACACAGGTTTCACAGGTGAGCTAACCTCGCTCTCCTCAGCTTTCACATGAAGTACGGTACCTAAAGCATACTGTACGTATGGCTTCTGGGAAAAAGAAACCCAACTTCTGGAGTGCTTCACCGTTCCTAAGCTAACTTGTCACTGTTGAAAGGTGAAGCAGCTGAGATACAGCTCTCAAAGGACATGTAAAGTTGAAGTTTTCTGCTTCTTTTAACTAGGCCATCTGTCCATCTGTCTGTTACCTGCAGCTATGTACAGTTGTGTGGGAGTTTAATTAGCATAAGGAAGAAAGGATGTGTTCCCTAGTACCTTGTAGGTGAAGGAGGACATGGGTGGAAAATGTATCTTCTAGCATAGCACCTGCAGCATATGTGAGTATTCATATAATTAACAGCAGTAATTCACATGCACATGTTTACTGCCTTTTATCAGTAAAAATCCAAAGCAATTAATTTAATAGATTTTGTGGAACTTGAGGCCAGAGATCTAGGTATAGTTTTGTTGTTCCACCATGTATCTGGTTTCTATCAGCCACCTCTGTCATGCTGTTTAAAAAGCCAAACAGAAACACACAACTTCATGAACAATACCTGCCTGTCTAAAAATCCACCTGCTTACCTTTATTATATTCAGAGCTTCCAACTCTATATTAACTGACATTAAACACTCCAAAAATTTACTCCATAATAGATTAACTGGTACTTTAAATAAAACAAGAGGCAAAGACCACCTGAACCAGATCACATACCAGATGTCATGTCCCTGCACACAGTTCACATCTCAGGGTACCCACTGTCACTGCATTATCTGACTTGGGTACGGATGGCAGGTGATCAAGAAAAATGTATTAATCTGCATCATACAGTGACTTATGCATATGTAATTTCTAAACGGCACCATTTATTTTAATTTCTTTTAAACTAGAACATACATAGATATTTGTGTCTCCTCTTACAGCTGTGAGAAGGGATTAATTCCCAAGGACATGGCTAAGGAGAGGAATGCTGGCGAGATCTCACATTTGAGGACAGAACTGCCTCATAAAGAGTTTTATTGAACTGCACTCCAGGACTGCAAAACCTAAGACTGATATCAAATCAAGATTCCGTGGATCTTCACTTTTGTTCTTTTTAAGTATTGCAGTTAACTGAACAGTTCTGCAATATATTGCAAGGTCTGCAGTTTTCCAAGATCTATCAACCACTAGTGGAGCTGAGAGTGTTTCTGTATTACACAGTGAAACTGTTAATTTCAGTGAAATTAGCTTGGTATAACTCAGAAATGACTTTGCTTCATGGCCACAGTGAAACTGCACAGAACAAGAAGTGAAGAATGATCTAGCACTCAAATGACAGTAGAGGAAAATACCCACAAGGTGTGTTTACAAGCGAATTTTCTCTTTTGATTAAAAAAACCCCAATCAGTAAATCCTGAGACCACTTCGAGCAAAATCAAGATTCCTAGTATTCATTAGTCTGTATTTTTTTAGTCTATTATTATTCTAAATGCCAGGATTCTTTGTTATAAGAATAATTTTATCCCTCCAGCAAGACCCAGCATAATAGCATTCATTTTGAGAAAGGAGCATTGACTTCTTACACAACACTTCTTCAGCTGAACCAAATGGTACCTGCAGGTCAGAGTTATCGAGTACGGTATGTCACGGGAAAGGTTATGGGCTCAGAATGAGAATAAATTAGTGGTGAGAGATTGTTTTTTTCCATCCTCAAACAGAGCATCATCAGGAATCCCCTGATGTTGGAAGGAGCCACCGGCACATCACCTCTGCAAGTGCTTTGAAGCCTGGCAGATGTTTATATATATCTTTTCCTGCAAATTTCTTTAATGTCTATATTGCTATTATCTGCCACGTGAGATGCTGTAGAATGTTGTCACTGAGAAGAATAATACAGAGCGTGAAAATAAGGACTGCAGGGTCTTTACTTACAGTTCTTGTCAACTCTCTAGAGAAGACTTAGGGGTATATTTGGATATATCCCAGAAGCAGTGCTGCTTCCCTTGTCCCAAAAGATGGCAAAACAAAATACAATGCTCTCTTTATTCACCAAAAAGTGGATTTCAATCAAAAAATGAGAAAATTATGGCTAAGGTACTAGACTCTATCCCTAGCTACCCACCATAATGAGGAAATGTTCCATGTGGTGTCATATCTCAGGCTTTCACCAAGAACGTAATTAGCCCATCATGTTTCAAAGCCTGTTTTATCTTGGGATTATCTGTAAAATGTGTCACAGAGTTCCACATTTTTCCCATTTCAGATTTCAGAATAAACTGTTGTAGGTTTTCAGCACAGAGAAGTTTCCTCTAATTGGTGGCTCTGCAAATTCCACTGAAATTCCCTGAAAACCCAGGCACAATACACCCCACTCATGCATCTGCCGGGCTAGCCCCAGAGGTAAGCTGAATTTGCCTTTTGTCTCGCAGTCGTAACATTTCTCTTAATATGTTAGGGGTATCTGAAAACTCAGTCTCCCTAATCCAATCTTTATTATTCACCGCTTCCTTTTTCTAAGAGTGAAAGCTTTGAGAGCTTTGAGGTTGCTAAGGTCAGGGCCATGTGCTACTCCAAAGAGCAGGTCATTGTAATGGCTGTGGGATTTTCACAGTTGTTTCTCAGGCCAGAGCCTAATTTAGGGCAGGGCAAGTGACAGGCAAATGAGGCTCAGAGCATGTGAGGGGCTGGCAGTGGTGTGTGCATGAACAGTGGCCCCTGGTGGGGTGGAGGGAGTGACAGAGATTGCATGGGAACTATGAGGTCCAACAGCAGAATGATCCTGCTCCAGTTGCAGTTCCGATCAATTCAAGAGGGTGATGGGCCTTGATGCCGCGGCTGCTTTTGTGATCCCAGGGTGTAAAAGTGTAACGGTCAAGAAAGTCTAGTTTACCTCCAGAAGCTCAAATGTAGCAAGAAGGTCTCCTCCTGAGAGATCTCCGCAATACACTGGGTGGTAAGAAAGTTTAGGTGGTTCATAGTTTTGATCAGCAAGTCTCACCACAGGGGCAGCCACTGTAGACCCAATATACTCTGCCTTACCCTAAATAAAGGAGAATAAGGGTGTCAAATGCATTTGAATTTCACAGCTGTCATAGGAGCCAAGATGATGCAGAGTTTAGTGTTTGTGAAAAAAACCTTCTCCTGAAGGAAAGAGCAAGGTAAAATGCAAGGCAGATATGAAAATGGAAGAGCTGAGTACTTACTACCTCTTCAGAGCATCCAAAGTTTCTGAGCTCTGTATTCAGTCAGTGAGACTGTGTCAGAGTTTGCACGGTCAGAGATAGATAAATCCATGTCTCCCCAGACTTAGATATATTTACAGTTGTGTGCAAGGGACGTGGGGGCAAGATGCTTCTGATTTCTGTAAGCCAGTCTTGGGGAGCAAGATTCACTTGGGAAAAAACAAGGCCACAGCTTTGCAAGGATATGAAGTGCGTCTTGGGGCTCTTTTCAGATGTTAAACTGCAAACCACTGTAACACTGAGCTCCATTCAGCAAGGTCATTCATTTAATGCCTATTCAGTGACACAGCTTTGCTTTCACACTGGCAGTAAGATGTAAGAGCCCAGGTTTTTACTAAGAAAGATTTAGAGTTTACCACTGCATCGTCATCATACAGCTCGATGACGATCTCTGGTGGGAACTGAGCAATCTCCTCTCCATCGCCATGAAGCACAATGCCATTGAAGAGCAGAGTCTGGTTCCAGGTGGGGGATAATGTCTGAGGAACTATCTAATGAAAGAGAGGAAATGTTTAATGACCTATGAACTGGTTGGCTGGGAGTCCTTCAGCGGGACATGCTGATCTGCTGGTGACATCCTTTCCCACAGCCTGAACAATTCTTTGTCTGAGACACCACATTTTTCAGCAGCTATTCCCAGCCAGAAGATGATTCTTTTGCCTTGAGGCCAGTATGTCCTGTTTCTCCATTTCCCTGTTTGCCTCACAGACCCCTCACAAGTATATCAATACATGACCAACAGTCTGTGTAGACAAAGCTCAGTATTAAATTCAGAGGAAAGCTGTTGGTTTAGGAAAGCAGGCGCATGTCCAATGCTATTAAAATAAAGCCTTTGCCCTAATCCAAGGCCAGTTTTTGCTTCTCCAGGGTACATTTTTTCAACCTTGTTTTTACTTCAGTGTAATGACACATAACACTTAATAATTAAAAAAAAAAGATATTTTAATATATCACTCATAATAAATCAATAGTTTTAAATTTGTTGTAATTTGGCTTAGGTGGATGCTTATGGCATTTCATCATAGACAATGTTTATACTGTCTTGGCAGGAAGTATATTTAACAAAGATAACATTTAAAGAGGAAAAATATGCCAACTGCAAAATGATTCATAACCTGCTATCGTTCTTTCGAATGGAAATAAGGCTCTTGACTACAGTTTATTGGCTTTCAGCTGACAGTCTTCTAAAAACATGCAAGTTATTGGCTGCAATATTTTATTCAGGCAGTGAATAAATTTAACACTTACGTGCCTATAAAATGCTATTTTTTCTGGGCCAAATTCTGCTTTCCTGAATCTGGTGCATCTAAACACTAACTTCATTGGCTTCATTCACCAACTTTTATTAGAAGTTACAATCACATTACAGGAAAAAATCAATTCGTGTCCTTGAGGCAAAAGCAGCACCATCACCTATGACTTAGAGCAGAGAAAGGTTTTTGCTTCCTGCTTCCTTAGGCATATGCTACAGAACTTGCTTCCTAAGAAAAGAAGGTGTCAAAGGAATTTTAGAATTAATTAAATTAAAACAGTCTTCTGTGGAGTTTTTTGGGGAAGGAGTTTTTTTGGGGGGGTTAAACACTTTTTCTGAAGCAAGACCATGTTTGGCCCAGCAATGGGTTTCTGCTTGTGGCACGGGTTTCAGAAATCCCAGTCCCATTTTAACTCCATGGTAGTTGTAGAGGTCTCAGGACCTCTGAAAGTCAGTCCACGTGTTCTGTGAGGGGCCATCCTCCTGCTCATTTGCCAGGGCTGTACTTCAGCCTTTCTTGCTGGAACTCTTTAGAGGTTCCCCCTTCTCTTGAGACGCTCCATTAAATGTCCACAGGACACCATTTGCCCTCTGGAGATGCCTGAGGGAGATGTGAGACCACTGCTTATGGGCACATTTTTGCAGCATTTAAGTGATGCAGAAAGTCTCACACCTCTCTGTTTTCAGCTCATTTCAACTTTGCCACTCTAAAACCACCAGTGTGCTTTGCCGAATTCCATCGCAAAGAACTGTGCTGGCTCACATGGCTACAGAAGCCATATAAAGGTCTTCACTCTTTGCTCAATCGTTGCACGCATAGACTATAGGAAAAAAGAGAACTGTGGGGGTTCATCTTCATACCAAGCAATGACAACAGCCCAAACTTAAAACATATAGAAAAAGATGTAGAGAAAGGTAATTCACTTGCTGCAAAGGCCCAGCAGCCCCAGAGAATCTGACATCTGAAGGAGTTAAAATAAATTAGTACTACTGCACCTCATGTTAGAGGAGTGGGTTACACTTAAACTCTTGACTTGCTTGCAGTGGACTGTCAGGAGCTGCCCTTTAACAGCAAGCATCTAACTTTTCCTGCTAGGTACCTCCTTGCAAAACCAATAATTTTCCTTTTCATGGTTTAATTGGAAATAATTTGTGTTTTCTTTTACTGAAAGAGACTTTGGAACTTACCTTTGTGGTCTGGCAGTGTGATGTGAAAGTAACTTTTGCAAAAGGATCGGAAAGTCCAGTGCTGTCAGCTGCAATGAGCCCCCTTGCCTGATACATGTGGGCTCTCAGCTGGAAGAGGTGCGGGGCTACATCATTGCAAAGAAAACAGTAATGTCAGCTTCATGGAAATGATGCAGCACATAAGTAGGAAGGGAAGATTCACCACCTGCTGTCCAACCAGGATCTGACAAGGGGAACTGTTGCTAGTGCTGTCTTACTAAAGAAACACGAGACACTCAGAAGTTGTGTAAGAAAGACTTCTGTATTCACTTAAAATCAATGTCCGATGTAAGTCTCTACTGCAGGGTTGTTAACTGCCAGTTTTTATCTCCCATCACTGGTTTATCTACTAGGTGTTCAACATGGTAGCTTCATCAGGAGAACTGAAGGATGCTTCCTCATTACGAGGAGACAGACCCATGGGACAGGGAATATAAATTGCAAGCAAACAGGTCCTTTCTTTCCCTGACATCTGCAAAGTGTCACTGGCAGGACTGATGACTTGGCAACGAAACTAGCCTTTTCTGATGAAAAGATGCTAAGCCATGATCATCTTGGAACACTTACTTTAAACAGAGGTTGTGCCAGCCTCTGAATTAGAGCTTTTGGGGCCATGTCTCTTAATTGCTAATATGGAGAAGAAACAGTGCCTTACTTTTATACAGCAAGCAGGCAGGTGAGGGCACCACACTGTGCCCTGAGTTGGTGTTAGATGGTAATTCAGTCTCATATCCTACAGGCAAATTCTCCATGACGCGGTCGGCATAGCTGGCAGGTCCAAGCCATAGGTAGATGTCCACCTTTGCCTGCACAGTCCAGCCTAGCGGACGCTTGCCTGGTAACTGAAGGAAAAATCCACCCATCACCAACAGGCTCAGGAAACAGAGATGGCTGGATGCAGAGTCCTACCAAGCCAGAGTAAAATAAAGGAGCATTCACTGAGTTGATATGCTGATAAATGGCATTTCTCCACAGTGAGTGGCCCTGAGACTCATTTAGCACAAGGAACTTCTGTGACTCTTCGGGAAGAAATGAGTAGTTTGCTCAGTTGAAAGCCTATGTAAATGGCATACTGCCTAATATGCAGAGGTTTGTGCAGGGTATCTAATAGCTGCAAGCATATCAGTGCTAGCTGATACCCTACTTTTCCCAGACTTCAGCCTACTTTCCATTTCACGCAGTTTTGCTGGTCTCCAATAGTAAGTCCCATGTATTACTAAAAATATTACTCCATTGGGCAGGTCAGAAAACATATTCCAGTATAAAACGTTACTAGGCTTGACAAACAATACTGTTATTTCCTTCTTGTCCCTTCCCACTCATCTAGCTCACTGAGCTAAGCTCAGTGTTTGGTATTATCTGTTCCTAAGGTAATTCTTGATATTGAAGGGGCTAGAGAGTTAATTATGGTATTTTTTTGTTCATGCAGGCAAATAGTACTGTGCTTAACAACTACCTATGGCAACTATCAGAAGTTTAGATATTTCTATCCCCTCTTTAGCCGTGCTTTATGGGAGTGCTCCCAGCAGCTCCAGGTGAAAAACCACTAAAAAGTCATTATATGAAGTTACTATTTTCTTGTGTGTTTGGGCTTTTCCAGATGGCCATAGTAACAATTACACTGCATAATATTCCACTGCTGGGTACTACCAGTCACACTGCCTTTATAAGATTATATCCACTAAGACTTTCCTTCAAGATGAATTGTCCCATAACAATATTTTGGACATATATTGCACAAACCTAGGCACATTTTAAATAGCAAACATAAATAATTGCTGTAATTACCTCTGAATACCTAGGTTTCCTTGTTATCTGGGTTGCTGCCTGCTGATCTCTTACCAGTCTCATCCCGGACTTTCATGTGCTGCATTCTGACATCTTGGCCAGCAAAGAGGCTGTACCTCTTCTATCTCTTTATGTATACAGCTATAGATAAACAATGCTAATACTTGCCATAACAAGTAGTGAGAGAATTAATTACTCATACACCAAAAGCCTGGCAATGATACAGTGCTTAAATAAGGACAAGCATAAATGTAAGAAGCAAACATTAATAGATGGCAGATATAAACGTGTACACATTTTTAGTACATTACAAAGATGAGCCTGTAAAATACAATCCCTGAAAGAAATTTGAATAGCAAATGCTCCCCAAGCATTACCTGTGTTTGCAGAGCACCCCAGACTTACTTTCAGGAAATGAGTTTTAATCTTCCCACAGTCCTTGCCTCTCTCCTCTTTCACTGGGGAATAGAGTATGCTTTTTGCTGGGACTCTTGCATATGCAACTCTCTTGTTGCTGCTGAGCATCCAGATGAACACATCAGGCACCGTATTCTGCGGCTGTTAAAGGATGAGGAATACTGAACTAAAACGGAATTCTTTCTATGAGCCACCATGTTATTTTTTGTTAAAACACTCTCTACCAAGAGCTGATTCCCTTGCGGCTCCTGTGGAGTGGCAGATGTGCACCTGGACTAAAAGAGGCTGTCACTTCATGCATTGCAGTCCAAACCTCCATTCCTAAGCATAGCTGAAGGTAAAGAGCTTTGTAGCGTGATTAAGGAGCATCCACTCTATAAATCGTTTCAGGAGAAACTAAAACTAAAAATCTGGGTATGACTCTGCCTCAGGAAATAATTTACCCACAGACTGCATAAGCTGAAAGTACCTACCATGGAAATACCATCAACCTCATTTATACCAGCAAACCGAAAAGGACCAGGGCCAAACTCAAGCACTGGCTTACGATCATCTATTCTACTTGTGAAGATGCTCCATGGCATGGCCTTGCCCTGCTCCAAATAGCATTTCCCCAGGGAAAGACTGAGTGTGGTTTGAAGCAAAGACCAGCCCAGGGGCTGTTCCCAGAAGAAACTGTGAGCACGGTCACCCTGTTTTGGAAGGGAAGAGAATTTGGGCATAGGATGCAAACCATGCCAGGCTGTGCCACTTGCTCTCTGAGCCAGGGAATAGCCGTGGTCCTGTTTAGTTTGCTAGCACAGACAGCTCTCAGAGAGACAGCACTCCACTGGCTGGATTTTGGCCTGACCAAATATGGTTATTCTGCTGTTATTCTCAGGCTTAATAGTATGTCTAAGCGGTGTCTGTACAGTGAAGTGTAGTATAGAGACCCTTGAGCTCATACCAGTTCAAATCACTATGTCTGTACAAGTGGAGACATGTATTCAGACCAGAAAGCAGGCTGTCTCCAAAACACTAGGACACATATGGGATGACCTTATTTTCTAAAAAAAAGAAGAAAAAACAACTATCTGTACCGCATCCTCTCCATACCACATAGCCCAGTGTTCCCTACCCCAGTCTGTTAACAGCTCCATTTAATGCAAAACAGGATTGGGTCCAGATATCCAAAGGAGAACTCTTTGGATAACCAGGCCAGGAGTTATTATTCACATAGGAGTGTGAAAATCAAAGCCAAGCCCTGGATTTTAAATTTATCTGAATTTTTGTGTGGATTACCTCATCAACCAAGAATCGAATTTTATCTATAAAGCTCTGAGTCTCACGCATCATTTCATCCAGTGGCACCTTCTTTTTCTGCTGCTGAACAATTCCATTTGCATCACTGGACATTGCTTCCTGCAGTCAGGAAAGACAATATGTATTTTTAATGCATTATCAAGTAGTTTGAACTAGACACAGAAGGAGAAAACAGTCTTTGATTCAAGTTGAAAAGAGAAGATGGAGACACTTGGTTCAAGGTAGCAATTACCTTTTTTGTCACAACAGAAAGTGATCAACTCTTTGGAGCTGAATAACATAAAATGTGAATGTCCCCCATTTTCCCTTTGTTTCTGTGTATACTGCCTGTATGGAAGTCCCAAGAGACATGCGATTACTACCTAGAATTATCGGGCCTCGGTCCTGACAGAAGTCACAACCAAATTCTGTACTACAAAACAGTAAATAAAGCTAATAAACATTCAGATGACCTCCACCCAGTTTGGTTTCTTCTGACTGGTTCCCTGGAGGAGGTGACTAGGTCCAAGAATATCAAATGCCAGACTTTACTAGTCTTGAACTTCAGCCCCACCACAGTAATTAAATGCCTAACAGAAGTGTTAATTTGGTGTTTTTCCACTGAACTCAACATCACCTCATTTTAAGATGTATGAAAAAGAAAAATCAGATCATTATTATAATGTCTTATTTGTATTTAAAAACAACATGTTCTGAATTATTTTAGGGTATATTACATTTATTACATTATATTTTAGGGTATATTTTAGGGTAATTATTTTAGGGTATCTTTATTAAGCACAGCAGGGTTTTATTAAAAAAAATACTCTTGGATACTATATTCATATTAATTACAAAGCATTCCAGTATGGTGCAATCAAATAGAAATTAAAATGTATACAACCAGCATGCTTTCAGTTAACATCATTGCATCAATGCTTAAAGGAGGAAACACACATACCAGCTCTTGCTTGAACAACATGAGTCTCTTTTTGTCCAAAGCAGTGTAGTTCAACCCTTTGGGCTTCTTTTCAGCAAGGGTAATGAAGGCCCTAGGACACAAGAATGACAGATTCTTTATATATGTTATTTTTGTAATGTGAGCTGCTAAAATACATTGGAATGAAATGTTCTCTGCCTGCTGCAGCACATGAACCAGAAGACAGAGATGCTGAAATTCTCTAAAATAAATATTGAGCACCTATAAGATTCAAAGAATAGAGTCCAAAAAATCTGCACCACATGTCACAGAAATAGGGTTAATATCTAGAAATTAGGGTTTATATCTATTTTGAGCCCAATCGTGCCATCTGACACAGAGCCCACTGCGTGATTTATCCCAGCATGTGGAATCCTTTGTTTTTATCTTAAGCTTGTCCTTTTTTACAGTATGCCTATCACACACTTTATTAAATCCTACTTGTCCCATATATGTTCTATTCTTAGAGTCCATAAAGGTAAAATAATATGACAATGATTGGCAGTAGTCTACTGTCAATAATGAATATTGAAAATACCAATAAAATATTTTCTCTGTATAAATAGAAACTGCAATTTGGGAAGGCCTTTGCTTTTATAGCAGAATAAATAAAATATATATCTCAGTAGGTTTACTGTACTTTTTTTTTATTATCATCAGTTTCTTTGTCTAGCCTCGAATTTGTAGCCAACATATAAAGTTGATCTTCTGTATGCCTCTAGTAAATGTGTTTACCTGCTTTGATTGATAAAATCATTTAGGGTCGTCTTCATTTTCTCCTCAGCCACAATCTCTGAAACCTTGATCAAGTCCTTTACTTGCTCTAATGATTCTTCCTACAAAAAACACATGAAAAAGCCGTTATGTAAAGGAGGGCACTTTGTCATTCTGCCGGTGTTGTAACACCATTATTCACTGCATGACTAGCAAGAATGAGGGAGGCGACTTTGTAACCTGACAGAACAGGACCTTTGATATATCACTACACCTGAACTGTGCAGACTCCAGTAGCACGATTTATTTTG
This sequence comes from Ciconia boyciana, assembly GCF_034638445.1. NCBI lineage: Eukaryota > Metazoa > Chordata > Aves > Ciconiiformes > Ciconiidae > Ciconia > Ciconia boyciana. Next base: position 13,059,260 of record NC_132935.1, read on the forward strand.
ACATTTACCCAGTCTCTCCAACTACTGGTCCAAGCTACTACTGCTTGGAGCTGCTTTGTTTTCCTACTTCTTTGGTGAAGATCAGTCAGTGGGAAACATTTTCCACTAGGTCAGAGGAAAAATTGTAGCTCTCCTTGGTTCTGTTTCAGTAGTTCTCCTTGATTCAGCCCTGCTACTTAAATTTAGCAAGTTGCTGGAGTTAACATCTTAAACTTTTAGAATCGTTTCGGTTGGAAAAGACCTTTAAGATCATTGAGTCCAACCGTTAACCTAGCACTGCCAAGTCCACCACTAAACCATGTCCCTAAGCACCACATCTACACGTCTTTTAAATACCTCCAGGGATGGTCACTCAACCACTTCCCTGGGCAGACTGTTCCAATGCTTAACAACCCTTTTGATGAAGACATTTTTCCTAATATCCAATCTAAACCTTCCTTGGCACAACTTGAGGCCATTTTGTCTTGTCCTACTAATTGTTACTTGGGAAAACAGACTGACACCCACCTCACTACGACCTCCTTTCAGGTAGTTGTAGAGAGCGATAAGGTCTCCCTCAGCCTCCTTTTCTCCACGCTAAACAACCCCAGGACCCTCAGACGCTCCTCATAAGACTTGTGTTCTAGACTCTTTGCCAGCTTCATTGGTCTTCTTTGGACATGCTCCAGCACCTCAGTGTCTTTCTTGTAGTGAGGGGCCCAAAACTGAACACAGTATTCGAGGTGCGGCCTCACCAGTGCCAAGTAGAAGGGGACAATCACTTCCCTAGTCCTGCTGGCCACACTGTTTCTGATACAAGCCAGGATGCTATTGGCCTTCTTGCCCACCTGGGCACACTGCTGGCTCATATTCAGCCAGCTGTTGACCAACATCCCCAGGTCCTTTTCTGCCTGGCAGCTTTCCAGCCACTCTTCCCCAAGCCTGTAGCATTGCATGGGGTTGTGTGACCCAAGTACAGGACCCGCCATTTAGCCTTGTTAAATCTCATACAGTTGGCCTCGGCCCATCGATCCAGCCTGTCCAGATCCCTCTGCAGAGCCTTCCTACTCTCAAGCAGATCAACACTTCCGCCCAGCTTGGTGTCATCTGCAAACTTACTGAGGGTGCACTCAATCCCCTCGTCCAGATCATTGATAAAGATATTAAACAGAACTGGCCCCAGTACTGAGCCCTGGGGAACACCACTTGTCACCAGCTGCCAACTGGATTTTATTGCATTCACCACCACTCTTTGGGCCTGGCCAGCCAGCCAGTTTTTTACCCAGCGAAGAGTATGGCCGTCTAAGCCATGAGCAGCCAGTTTCTCCAGGAGAATGCTGTGGGAAATGGTGTCAAAGGCTTTACTGAAGTCTAGATAGACAACATCCACAGCCTTTCCCTCATCCACTAAGCAGGTCACCTTGTCATAGAAGGAGACCAGGTTACTCAAGCAGGACCTGCCTTTCATAAACCCATGCTGACTGGGCCTGATCCCCTGGTTGTCCTGTACGTACCACGTGATGGCACTCAAGATGATCTGCTCCATAACCTTCCCTGGCACAGAGGTCACACTGACAGGCCTGTAGTTCCCCAGATCCTCCTTCTGGCCCTTCTTGTAGGTGGGTGTCACATTTGCTAACCTCCAGTCAACTGGGACCTCCCCAGTTAGCCAGGACTGATGATAAATGATGGAAAGTGGCTTGGTCAGCACTTCCGCCACCTCCCTCAGTAGCCTTGCGTGGACCCCTTTCGGCCCCATGGACTTGTGTGTGTCTAAGTGGTGTAGCAGGTCGCTAACCATCTCCCCTTGGATTATGGGGGCTTCATTCAGCTCCCCATCCCTGTCTTCCAGCTCAGGGGGCTGGGTACCCAGAGAACAACTGGTCTTACTGTTAAAGACTGAAGCAAAGAAGGCATTAAGTACCTCAGGCTTTTCCTCATCCTTTGTCACTATGTTTCCTCCCACATCCAATAAAGGATGGAGATTCTCCTTAGCCCTTCTTTTGTTGATAATGTATTTATAGAAACATTTTTAATTGTCTTTTATGGCAGTAGCCAGATTGAGTTCTAGTTGGGATTTGGCCCTTCTGATTTTCTCCCTGCATAACCTCACGACATCCTTGTAGTCCTCCTGAGTGGCCTGTCCCTTCTTCCAAAGGTCATAAACTCTCCTCTTTTTTTCCTGAGTTCCAGCCAAAGCTCTCTGTTCAGCCAGGCCGGTCTTCTTCCCCACTGGCTCATCTTTCAGCACATGGGGATGGCCTGCTCCTGCCCTTTAAGATTTCCTTCTTGAAGAATGTCCATCCTTCCTGGACTCCTTTGCCCTTCAGGACTGCCTCCCAAGGGACTCTGTCAACCAGACTCCCAAACAGGCCAAAGTCTGCCCTCCAGAAGTCCAAGGTGGCAGTTCTGCTGACCCCCCTCCTTACTTCTCCAAGAATCAAAAACTCTATCATTTCATGATTGCTATGCCCAAGACAGCCTCCAACCATCACATCGCCCTTCTCTGTTCACAAGGCACAAGGCCTTCTCTGTTCACAAACAACAGCTCCAGCAAGGCACCTTCCCTAGTTGGCTCACTCACCAGCTGTGTCAGGAATTTATCTTCCACACTCTCCAGGAACCTCCTAGACTGTTTCCTCTCTGCTCTATTATATTTCCAGCAGACATCTGGTAAGTTGAAGTCCCCCACGAGAACAAGGGCTAGCGATTGTGAGACTTCTCCCAGGTGCTTATAGAATATTTTGTCTGCCTCTTCATCCTGGTTGGGTGGTCTGTAACAGACTCCCACCATGATATCTGCCTTGTTGGCCTTTCCCCTGATTCCTACCCATAAACATTCAACCCTATCGTTACCATCATCAAGCTCTACACAGTCAAAACACTCTGTAACATACAGGGCTACCACACCACCTCTCCTTCCTTGCCTATCCCTTCTGAAGAGTTTATAGCCATCTATTGCAGCACCCCAGTTGTGCGAGTCATCCCACCATGTCTCCGTGATGGCAACTATATCATAGTTTTCCTGCTGCACAGGAAAACTGCACATAGTTTTCCTGTTGCACAGTTTAGTGTGCGCCTGAATCCATATGCAAGGTCTACCGCAACACCTGCTGTTATCATTGGGAAATGGAGTCTGTTCTTACAAACTAAAATAAATGGCTGGATTTCCAGCAAGGCCTGTGGGTGTTCAGGTACACTGACAAACATATCTCTCCATATATATATTCAGACGTTTAATTTTCAAATACCTGGGTTTGAAATATTGGCCTATAAGCCACTGTCTTCTCATTATACAGCCTTGCATGAATATGACTTCAGTGTTGTTGCTCACGAGGCATATAAGGATAAATGAGGGATTAATCAGTCTCTTAATCTGAGTGCTCCAAATTAAAATATTCAACATTAGAAGTCACTTAAAAAAAAAATACTACTACTTTCTTGAGACTGTTGATAGTCAACTTTAAACAAGGGTAGAAAAAAACATCGTTATGGGAAAACACTGTCACTAGGGCATCACAGTGATTGCCCATGAGATGATATGCCATTTCGTCTCTATCGATGTTTTTAGGAAAACTAAACCCAAAAAGTGTCCTTTAAAGAGTCTCCAGCATAAACACAGGTTAAACCATGTGGTCTGGGCAAGAAGACATCAGAGGAAGAGCCATAGGAGACAAAACTATTCTCTATCTCATATTATAATTGTTTGACTGTTCTTACAAAGAATGAAATGTTTCTGAGAAAAGAAGACAGCTCTATGGCTAAAAAAAAAAACAATTTGGACAGGAATACTTGACTAGCTCTAATAGATCAAAACAATTTGGAAAAAAATAGAGAAGGGGTGATAGCTACTCTTTCACAAAATGAATAGCAAAGAATGCAGTTGGGGGAAATTTTGAAGGCCTGTTTTGGGGAATGTGACCTCTCACTGACATACTCTGCTGAATACATGGGCCTGAGAGGATGGATGCCACTTACCAGGTGATCCGCCATTTTCTCAAGAGTGTTGGAAGAGTACAGACGAAAGGTCTGGTCGCTCCAGTAGCTCTTGACACAGATACAGGGCTTCCTCTCGTCATATGGCAGATACTGGTAGTTCCTGTGAAAACAAAGTACGGAGCAGATCATAAAGGTGAGAAAGGAGTTCAGGGGGCGGCGCGGGAAAGAAAAACTGTTTGGTGCTCTCTCACAGCACAGAAACCGAAGACACCACAGGATGTGTTCACATGTGCTAACCAGTAAATACTGGGAAGAACAAACACAAATATCACTTATGCTACCTGCAAGATCCCTGAAGAGAAAAAGCTTGAAGTCAATGGATCTAATTTCAGTGCTTTCCAGGGTGGGAGAAAAGCCAGGCAAAGAAGTATGCAGAAATGCTCTGAAATTCTGTTAATGGTGGGAAGCAACAAGGCAAAAAGGAGCAAAGATCAAAATCTAATCACCTCTTCAAGAGCAGTGGCTCCACACACTGCACACTGGGAGAGGCATGGCAGAGTCTCACCACCACATTAGTTTCACAAGAGGCTTTTTTTCAGAAGCAATAGCTAGTGGAGATTGACATTCCTTGGCGGAAGCTGATCTGCAGGACCCTGCTTAGTAAAAGTGATACTAAACTTATAGTAACTCAGTGATAAAATGCATCCGCTGTTCTCTTTTCTCATTTTTTATCTTAGGTCCAAGTTGCCATATTGACCCTTTCTGTAATGTTGCTTTCTTTGGGTGTTCAGCTGTATGAGTGTCTTGTACTTAAAAAAATGAGCAAGACACCAGCATAACCAGAGGCTCTGCAGACTTTAATGCACACCTGCCACAAAGCCTATTTTGATTAGAGTTGTGGTAGGCACTATGTCAAAACCATGTACCTGATAAGCACTTTGTCCTTCCTTTATATAAATACTATAGCCCTATGAAACACCATGCTCAGCCATACTGCATTTAACACCAAATGGTCTCATCATTTTCCTTACTAATTGTGGGACAGTGGAGAACTTTTTAATGGATACGAAGCTCTAAAAACTGCTTTATGTTCTTCTGGGAATGGCTCTAACCCAATGCCAACAATACATGCTCTGCAGCTGAGAAGAGGCTGTACTGGAGAGCTATTTTCTGGTGTATACTTGTGTGGTGGTTTAACCCCAGCCAGCAACTAAGCACCACACAGCTGCTCGCACACTCCGCCCCGGTGGGATGGAGGAGAGATTCAGAAGGGTAAAAGTGAGAAAACCTGTGGGTTGACATAAAGACAGTTTAATGCAAAATAAAGACAGGTAAAGCAAAAGCCACACAGGCAAGCAAAGCAAAACAAGGAATTCATTCACCACTTCCCATGGGCAGGCAGGTGTTCAGCCATCTCCAGGAAAGCAGGGATCCATCATGTGTAATGGTTACTTGGGAAGACAAACACCATCACTCCAAACGTTCCCCCCTTCCTTCTTCTTCCCCCAGCTTCATATGCTGAGCATGACGTCATATGGTATGGAATAGCCCTTTGGTCAGTTCAGGTCAGCTGTCCCAGCTGTGTCCCCTCAAACTTCTTGTGCACCCGCAGCCTACTTACTCATTGGCGGGGCAGTGTGAGAAGCAGAAAAGGCCTTGACTCTGTGTAAGCACTGCTTAGCAATAATGAAAACATCTCTGTATTATCAACACTGTTTCCAGCACTAATCCAAAACATAGTCCCATACAAGCTACTATGGAAGAAATTAACTCTATCCCAGTCAAAACCAGCACAACTTGCCTTGTGACTCTTCAGTATTTCTCCACAGAAACTGATTCCCTAAATAATAAAGAATAAAACTACCCAAGCCTTCTGCTCTTCGCAATGTTCAACAACTGGCAGAAAAAATGGTTGCATTTTCCATTTTCTCTCCTCTGGGAGAGGCTGTGGTATCCAAGAAAGGAGAGTGCACTTGGTATGGAGAGATGGCTTGACTTCTTCCATTTCAAGGTTTCTCTGTCTGAGCACAGACAAATTTTTAGAAAGTCCTGATTATCTGCTCCTGAAATCCAGAGCCCCAACAGGCTGAGTTGCCTAAGCATGGGCATCCAGAAGGGGCTAGGTCTCTCATGTTTGCTTGTAAGGATGCCTCAGATAGATACCTTAAGTCATTTCAGCTAGAACTGGGCACATGTGTTTAACCACTAAGCAAAGTCCACAGAAACCATCTCTACAACTTCATTTTACTGGGGTATGGGATATGATATCCTATGGGATATCAAAAGAGAAACAGAATTTCCCATTTACTTTCTCCTCAATAACCTATAGCAAGGTCAGCATTACCCATTGAATTTGGTGCATAGCAGAGCTACACAGGTCTCGGGCAATCATTAAATTTGGTGGTTTCATAAGAGGGAAAAACAATTCAATTATCTCCCAATGCCAGAACATCTTAACCTGAAATTCATAGAACTTATGAGTCCTTTCATGGGATTTACTAAGAAAATTATATAGCCATGAAATAACTCACATGGAAAACTGAACTTTCATGTCTATTATTCCCTCTATAAGAATTTCGGGGAACCACTTTTTCAGTGTTAGCTTATCCTTGCTATATATTTTGACATAAATGTGGAAAATTCCTGGCAATTTCATGGGGTCTGCTTTAGAAGTCTTATTGCTCTGCCTGCTCCTTTAATTAGTGGTTTTAATCTCCAAAATGGACTCTTGTTATTGTATTCTATTGTTCATTTATGATTCTAAAATGCAGAGTTTATCTAAACTATTGGATATCACATTAAGTACTGATTAATAAAAAAATATCCAGTGATGAGACCAGTAAGATGCCAATATGAGATGACAGTCATAAAGTCATTAGTTGGTATATGTGGCTGGCCAAACTGTTTTAGATAGCACAGGAGGGAAAAAAAGACACAGCATTTTACATAAATTTGAGGAAAAAGGATCTTTAAGGAGAGAAAACTTTGTTAATATTGGAGTGAGCCAAGAAGCAAATAGCAGATTTGAAGAATGATTCATTCTTTTACAACAGTTCTTTAAATCTTATTCCTGTTAAGGGAAAAACTAAAAATCCCACAGTCTCTCAGGGAAAATAATAACCTAGCATGTACCCAAATCTGCAGTCCTGTTAATGAGAAGAGGCAATTATCTTTCTGTCAAACATTGTTTTTTTCCCCCTTCTCTTTATTTATTTGCTGCAGAAACAAAAATTTTTACCATGGTATTTTCATTCTTGTTTTCTTCCTCTAGCTCTTATTTAATCTGACTGAGACATTGATTGTAAGAGAGGATGAAAGTACATTTTAACTTTAGGGAGGTGCAGAAACCAAACAGATCTAGGTTGATAATTCCCACCTGGTCCTTATATCTATAAACTGCTTGGCAGTGCCTGGCCTTCTAAAGAAAGAGGTATCATCTAGTCTTGGCATTCAGCAATATCAAGGATCATTCTACCTACCAAAGCAACAAAGAAAAGATTTATTTTTATTAGCATCTTTGAAATGAATTAAACCTTTACACTTCTGTTTATAAACAAGGCCATTTAGAAGAACTATTCTGCATGTTTTCATCCATTGCTCCATTCTTTTTTTCAAGGACTGTTTCCTCCTGCTTCTGTTACTACTTGCTATTTAAGTCTACATCTATAATTATTAGCTCTGGAAAGTGTTCTGGGAAGCTGACTTTGTCTTGACCAGATTTCAATATTTTTGATGTGTTATTCTGCTTCTGGAGCTGGTCACTGGGTGGATGTTATTGTGATCAGAGTATGGGACCCTAAACCAGGGATAGCACTGAAGGAGTTGCACCTTCCTATAGCTTTCCAGTGTATAGTTGGTATAACGCAGCCTTTTAGAAACACCAGAAGTTCAAAAGCCCATGAGGCCAAGATCAGAAGATGAGTGTAAAATGGCTCAGAGCCCATTCACTTCAGTGGAGCCTAGAAAATTTACTGTTGTGAAAGATGTAATTAAGGATTTGAAAGTCTCAATTCCACACAACCTGTTTATTAATGAGTCCCGCAGGATTATAAAATAGGAACCAGAGTCCTGCATGATAAGGTTTTGAAACACAGATGCTCACCTGTTCCCACCTGTGATCAGTGGCTTCTTGGGGGGTGTGGTGGATATCAGGGGTACTCCAAGGTCATGAGAAATTTCATCCTCCCCCTCATGCAGCAGGCTTTCTTCTGCTTCTTCATCATGTGTCTTCTTTTTCCCTCCAGCTCTTGCTGACACCCCATCAGTAATATTTCCAAAGTTACCTAGAGACACAGGATTACAAGTGAAGAGATTACTAGCTTGGAGGTGGTAAACCTGAATGAGGTTTAAAAAAAGAGAAAGACCAGTCATACCAGTGGAAAATCTTTGTCCCCTCCTGTTCATCAGCTGTTCTGGCCATACCACAGTTTATAAAGTTCCTGACAGGGTATGTCAGTCTCAGTGACTTTTCAGACTCCAGGACAGTGCTTCCTTACCTGCCCTATGTGATATATACCTTGTATACTACTCCTATCACTAAGTGATGCTATCTTCTGGTTGCTGGCCCCCAGGACCTTCTGCTTTTGCTAAAGAAATTCAGAAGCAAAAACAATACTGCTCTTGATATTTCTAGACCCAGGAGCCCCGATACATGTTTGATTTACATAGCAAATGTATGTCTTCTTTACAACATACGGATGATCATTTCAAAGTCTGATCTCAAGACTGCTAAAGCTCATTTTCAGACAAGCAAATTTTGCATAGTAGGGTTGCAGAGTTAGTAATAACAATGCTTTGAGGTGCCAGCTTCAAGCCTAATGCCAGACAACTCTGCTAATGATACAGCCATCTTCTCTGACAGGATTTTGCCCTAAAGGGCAATTATCAGCACTGGGAAAGAGGTGCATCCATCAGACTGGTAATTACAGATTTTATTAGAGACAGGCAGCAAACATTCCCTGCAGGAGAAGGATGTGCTGAATCACACCATACAACATCCTGATGTGGACTTTTGGTTCAGCCTTTCATGTAAATAATGGCCATTTGCCAAATTTGGATCCAAATTTCAACTGCACAGGTAGCTGGTAGATCTTCAGGTCCAGAATTCAGAGACAGATTCATCCTTAGTATTAATTCTGACAAGAATCAGTATAATTTCTTGCCCAACTATACAAATGAGTTTCTTGTCATTCTCAGCTCTGCTTCCTGCTAAGTTTCATCAGGAATCAATACCACTCATTGATTGCCCTGTTTGTCACAGACAGCTCTCCCTGCACACATAGCCTTACAGTTGAGCACACTCAGGTACACAAGCACAAAGATGGGAAGTGCCAGGGTGCTACTGTGCACTTGGACTCTAAGTGGAGCTAGTACAGAGATAAGCAAAACCCTGCAAGGGAAATGAGACCAATTCAAGCTTCTCCCTTAAAGGAAATTTCTTCTGCTTTGAAAATATCCACTCAATGTTCATTAAAATGTCTTCATTTTCTCTTTAGTCTGCTCCCGGGGACAATTCATCTCCACCATGAGGAGGTCCCTCACACAGTACAGTCCTGCTTTACTCAGAAAGAGGACAGAACTTACCAGAAGGATCTTAGAGAACAAGCTGGTGCATGCATTTTGAGGCTTGGCTGTACATCACCCCCATGCCACACTCACAGACCCACATGTAACTCAACGGGGTTGGCCAAGATGGTCCACATGGATCCTCCCTGCAAAGGGGTTCCCTCACAGCCAGGGACTAATTGCAATGGGCACCACAGAATGAACTCTGCCCTGAAGTAAATTATTTTAGTTTGGTCTCCCAAGAAATTAGGAGGCTAACTACTGGGTGAATTGCTGTATATAGTGGGTGAGAGGATTTCTATTACTACAGGGCATCTGAGAGTAGAGACAGCTAGGCATCAGTATGCCCAGCTTGACTGCTATCCAGAGAAATTACAATCAAGGTTTAATTCAAATGTAAGCCCTACTCTGAAGCCGACTCGTGAGCTCTGAGACACAGCTGTCAATAACATGTAGCACGCCCTTGCTCCTGAGACTGCCTCTCTGCTTTGGAGAAGAGCTTAACACACTTACCAATGGAAACCTCAAAGGTTACTGGCTTGTCCCCAACCTTCCTGTCAATCATTGTGGCTTCAAAAAATGTCCCAAAGAGGAGGAATTCGTCAAGTTTCTCTTCATAGATCTATTGGAGAAAAGGAGGCAGAAAATGACATTTATTTTACCTTCTACTCTTTTTTATAGCACAGAGGAGTCTTTATAAGTCTCTAGCAGCCATGTTACTGTCATGGATCTATTGGTCTGAGGTGGTCAGTGAGGCACAATTTGTAGGAAGAAGTAATACCTCTTCTCTGAGAAATTGATGTGATTGGAAAAAGAGATAAGCCAGTGTGACTTTGGTCTTGTCAACAGTGTCCAGTTATATCATAACTGGTTACATAAAAGTCATTACCCCTCACTTCCTATGCTGTGTCACCAGTAGTCGATATTAAATGGTTTCAGCATCTTCACATACTCCTATACCATCATTCAAACTATACATCTACTGCAGTTCAAGGGCAATTTAAGGGCACTCTTTTAGTGCAACAGCAACAAAATATCACCATCCCGATATAAGTAATTTATCAGTGAGCACTAGTCTTCCTTTGCATTGCAATAGTAAATGCTGCCATCGTAATGCATCCAGGCAGGGGAGTGCTCACCCAGCTCTGCTTTCCCCAGGATGACTTTAACCTACTGCCCATGTGTTTGTACTATCAAGACTTTCACCTTGCTCAAAGTCCAGAGTTTGACACTCAGTTCCCAGTGACACCAGTAAGACACAAAGATTTCTGGTATCCACATTTTAGAAGGCAGCCCTGTGCAAAAGCCTACTGAAACCAAGCAGTCCTTCATTTTTTTTATCCTGCTGTGTTTTAAACCACAGGCCCAAAGGTGGGGCCTCGGGGAGGCGGGGGGTGTGCAGTCCTCTGCTCTTTGCCTTCCCTGGCATCACAGCACAGAAACCTGTAACCCAGTAACCTTGTTTTCAGCTTTTGACAGTATTTGGAAGCACAGGAACCAAAGGGTCTCAGCACAGCAGCACGCCCTGAAAAGTGTAACGACCTTTCGTAGAGTTTTAAGGCTCTGCTAGGCTCTGTTTAAACCTATTGGAGACCCAGCATCTGGTTGTCCCTGGCACACACTCTCAGTCAGGGAAGGCCAGCTAACACCGCTAGCACTCTTGGGTCATTAGCAAAACAAGCTATTAGCCCCAAACCAAGACTAAGCTCAAAGGAGATGTATTTTATGGTTTGAGTTCTCCCCAAATTTACACGCTGACTTCCACAATCTCTCCAATGCAAACCCTACTCATTTCACAGCATGGACACCAGCGTGCTGAAGCCCATTAGGCAAGATCAGTACTAGCTTCTTTTGCAACAGAGTGAGGCAATGAATAAACCATCAGTTGTATATGAATATTTGTTTCCCTGACTTTTGCAAAGCAGAAACAGCTTTTGACACAGCCTATGATCTCTTCATTTTGAAAAACCTCTGCTATACACAGTAAAAGGGCATAGGTCTTCAGTGAAAGGATTAGCAGCATCACACATTAAAGCTAACCCCACAGATTGCAGCTCCAGAGTAGCTTTAGCTTCCCTGCACCTTGATTATATTCAGCGTGAACCCAGAGCATAGGGTGCTTAATAAAGCTGAGGCTCAGAGACTATGACACACACATCTATCTGCCATTATAAAGAAAGCAAATCGCAAATGTTTAATGTCTTCTTGCTGATGGAATAGGTCAATAAAGTTGTGCTGTGGGGCTGGGTAATTTGCCTCTGTTGTCTCAGAGGCTCTATGAGACATTTTTCACCTTATTTGTAATGACTCTAGTTCCTGCTTTTCCTTTCAGAGAGTTGTAATACAATTACTGTGTCTACTGTAGCAAGAAATATTGCTGAATGTCAAAACCAAAAGAATATCAAGCATCACTGTATTATGTTGTGCCTTTTACTCATTCTGTATTTGAAACCAAGGCACAGTAGCCAGAAATAAATACTTATTACTACTATTAATATTTATTTGTGTTACAGCAGGGTTTGTTCCTCTACCTGGGGTATTAGCTAGCACCTAAGACCATAGTGTTTGAGCCACTCACAATAATGGACTTCTTCCATATAAAGGAAAATCTATATGGAAATAAATTTCTTCTCATGTCACCTCTATTACAATCTTCAGAGAAGAACTGAGGGTCAGAGGCAATTTACAACTATATGAGTATATGAAGCAAGACCAGGGCACAGGTTCACACAACTGGCTTGCAATTACCCATGCAATTTCTCTGCTAACACACTCCTTGACCTGCTCCAGCTAGCACTCATGCTGGCAATGCCAGGGCACAGGCCAAGGAAGAGCACTTGTCAAGGCTAGGCCTCAAGACCAAAGAACAATTTCTCCTCTCCTATTTACTTGTAGAGATGGAGCCAAAAGACCAAGAATCAGATCTAATAAAGGACACGAGTACCTTAAGCACTGAGGTGGGACTCCCACTACAAAAGCCAAAATTTCGATCAATGACATACTGAAGTGGGAAGAAAATTGGTTATGAGAACATTTTTCTTCCTATTTACTGGGTAAAAAGAAATAGAGCTTGCATATGCATCAATGTGCTGTTGCTCCCAGACAGTGATGTGATGGAGCAGAGAATCAAAGCTCAAGTATTGGCTCAGCACCTGAGCCCACATGCCCTGCCACAACTGCACAACCTTCTCAAAGCATCATAGCACAGATCTTCCCATCATGTAACCCAGTACAACAGGTGGAGTTAGGAAAGTAACATCAGTTAACACCAGTTGACAGTGAGCACATGATTTTCAGCCCCTCTCCTAAGGAGATTAGCAATCTAAAACTACATTGACAATGCAGGGTTAAAGGAGAATAAAACAGGCTAGGCTGTATCTCTCTGCATTTGCACAAATTCTGTGTCAGTGATTCCCTACTGACTTCAGCTGACAACTACTGATTTTCTCAAATGAATGCAGGAAATCAGGCTTTATAATTACCAGCTGCCCCCATCAGCTCTCCGTCATTTAGCAGATATTGCTTCATATAAGTTTGTAGTAGGAACAAATGGATGCAGCTAGTGCAGAAGGGAAAACAGGACAGGAGACTAAGTTTTATGGGAACCAAGTCCTACTGGAGATTTTTTTACGAGTTACAGGTACACATTAATGCTCCATTTGTGCTGCATTATTATGGGAAGGTCCCAAAACTACAGAGGCATGGAGAACCTGTAGGGAGCACAGAAAAGCAGTATTACATGGCCTGAACCCAAATACATGCATCAGAGCCATCCTTGGAGGTTTAGGGACACATGTCAATCAATCTCTTAATATCATACCAACCTCTGAAGGCACATCAAATGGCTCGACTTCCACTTCAGTTGAGTTCATCTTATCTGAAGGAGAAGCTGACTTTCGATCCTCTCCTGCTTTCTCAGTTTTGTCTTTTCCTTTGAGTGCTTTGAAGTCTTTATCTTTAGATGGCAATTTGATGTCCTTGGTAATACTTGAAAACTTCGACTCACGGGCTCCTCCTGAAAGTATCTCCACGGCAATCTCAATGACTAGACGTCCCCTGAAGGAGACCCCTTCTCCAAAACCTTCGTTAAGCTCCTGGTGGTCATCCATGAGGCTGTGGTTCCTGGGTGAGCCATAGAGATTGATCCAGGCAGGCCCAAAGGTAGGCAAAAACCCTGGAGATAAAGCACTTTATGGCATTTCCGTTAGGTGTTAGCATGCTTTCCTCACTGTCTGCTCCAAGAAATCTTGCCTCTTGCACACCAAAAGCCAAACCTGGACCCATCTCTATGCAGGCGGGGACCACCTCATATAGACCACTGTTTTGTAGGGCAATTCTTAGGCACCAGGGAGTTTCATTGCCCAACAGAAACTTGCACGAACTATAAACTTACATCATCCCTAATGGACTAGAGCAGACTATTGCCACAGCCACAAAGAAGGTACCAAGTTACGTAGCAGGCCTGTAACAAGAAAGGCTGTGGCAGACCACCATGCACCGAGCACAACATAACTTCAAATTAAGCAAGAGAAGGTCTCTCAGAACCAACATAAACTACGGATGTTCACTTGAGCTCTGGGCATTCTTAAAATGGGATTAGCCGGTGCCCAGATCCCAAGCAAGTAGATTTTACGTTAAGGGCATATTCTGGAACAGACATTTTCCCCCTTACCTTTGTCACCGTCTTGCTCATTTGATATTTTCTTCAAGTCAATGAAGTGGGTGGCTAAGGCCACATCATTCATGCTGCCTTCATCCCAGACCTGGATTTTTACTCTTCGGCAGAGTGGAGGGAACATTTCCTTGAAGATAATCTGTTCGTGCCATACTGGATCTGCACAGTTCTTTTGCACTGTTGTCCGACCCTGAAATGAAAGTCCAGTAAATTTAACCCCAGAGGGGTCAGACTCTGGAGAATGGCAATGAGTATAGCACAAATTGCACTTAGCAACATCTCTTCAGTCATTTTTAAAGCACAAATATCCTATCTTGAAAACACTTTGGCTTTTCTATTAGCTTGTTTATTTTCCTCTCCATATCTAATAAAAGACCACATTATGGCTAAAGAATTCTCACCTGCACACAGCAGAGCCTGGAATAATATCTAATTCTTCAGGGCCCTTATGCACAAAACATATCTGTGAAGCCAGACTTTGGCATTTCCGCTACAAACTGTACATCTTCAAATGGCTTTTGAAATACCTGGCTAGTGGTAATGCAGTGCAGTTTGTCTCACAAAAGATGAAATTCATTACAGCTGCCAGGCTGCACGTACCAATGGAATTACCTTAAATGAGGCAATTTATCTAGTATAAAATATGATTACTGTGGCTTGCGTTCTGGGCATATGCCTGTGTGCTAGGGATGCAGAGACCAAAACTATTCCTCCTAGACTGAAGGAGATAGCAGGACCGTGTCACAGTTCGTGCAGCTGCGGACTGTGGCAGGCCTTCTACTTTCACATTTGGTGAGGAGAACCGAGTCAGGAAACCCACCAACGATACCTCTAAACCCATATTTTACACACCAGCGTGCAAACTCACATCAGTGACCCATTCTTATGTCTTCTTCAGCCCTCTATTAAACCTGAAGTAGCTGCATGCATTTGACTGGTTTAACCCATACTAGTTTGGGATGTAATACTTCGCAAATTGGATTCACAACAAAGCATGAAATCAGCACCGAGGACCTTGTTCTCATGCCTGAAACATCGGTAAAGGACTAACTGGAGTTCTCCCTAATGCTTCCTTGCACACAGAAAGCATTGCTGGCATAAAATAATTTCCAGTTTGATTCTTTCCTTATTTACCCCAATAATCAAGACAAGCTCCCTGACACGGTGTTTCATGGGTGTACCCCAGAGGACCAGACCCCTGGACCTCCTCTGTGCTCCTCTTCCACCAAAGTCAGAAGGCTCCTCTCAGCAGCTCTCTGTAGCACCATGTTTGATGTTGAAGGAGCTCTGGGAGCCATGAAGCCAGGCAACACTAAGACAGAGTCTACTCAAATGCTTCCCACAGAAGTCTGCACAGTCACCCACAGAAAAGCTGCAAGGGTCCTGAATTACAGCAGAGTAATTCAGAAGTCAATACACAGCCCTAAAATTCAGATTGAACCACCTTTACTGATTTCAGCCCTGCTTCCTTTTTTCACTCTAGGGAGACCAGAGCATAGCACTTACCTAATACCACACTGGGTAATTCACTGTCTTGTAATTTTATGTTTTAGTAACAGATCTACAGAATTCTCTTTCCCCTCCTGCTGCCTGACTCTAACCTACTGCTGTGAGGCTGATATTAGATCTGCTGGCATTAAGTGTTTGCATCACTTTGTTCCTGCATAATTTAAGAACTGAAAATTTTCTTTCTGATGACAGAAATGTGTGTTTTACTTAATTTATGTAACTATAAGTTAAAGGACATCAGCATAATCACCTGTCTGTAGCACAGCTAATAGGAAAGAAGGCCTACATTTGTGATTAAGAGGATCCTAATTACCATTTGACCTGCAAACATGACCACCACATAGGGATCCACAAGGTCCTTACTGTCACCTATGAATGCTTTGGTGACATTGGCCATGATGCTAGAGTTCATCTTCGGAAGTCCTTCTGCTTTGTAAATTCTCACATAAAATCTGGCCCATGGTCTTTCAGATGGAAAGCCTCTGGGGATCAAGAGGTTCCTGAAAGAAAAAAGAAGTCATTTCCTTAAAATTGAAAACTCAGATAATTGAAGTGATATTTTTTCCAACAAAATTGTCATCTTGAGTTAGCTTGTATCCTGAGAAAACACAAAAAGGCATATGAATTTGCTTCTGCATCTAAACCAAAACATTTTCTGGTTACCATGAGAAAATTATACAGCATTACTCAGCAAATTTTTCCGTGTGATATAGAACGAGGTCCAGTTAGATCACGTTGCTCAGGACCTTGTCCAGTAAATTCTGAATATCTCCAAGGATGGAGATTCCCACTCTCTCTGGGCCCCTGTTACATTTGACCACCTTCATGGTAAAAAAAATTCTTATCTGTTCTGAAATTCTCTTATTCTAACCTGTGTCCAAAGCCTCTCATCCTTCTACTCTATTCACAGAATCATAGAATCATAGAATAGTTTAGGTTGGAAGGGACCTTTAAAGGTCATCTGGTCCAGGAACCCCCCTGCAATGTGCAGGGACATCTTCAACTAGATCAGGTTGCTCAGAGCCTCATCCAACCTGACTTGAATGTGTCCAGGGATGGGGCATCTACTACCTCTCTGAGCAACCTGTTCCAGTGTTTCACCACCCTCGTTATAAAAAATTTCTTCCTTAGATCTAGTCTGAATCTACCCTCTTTTAGTTTAAAACCATCACCCCTTGTCCTATTGCAACAGGCCCTGCTAAAAAGTCTGTCCCCATCTTTCTTATAAGCCCCCTTTAAGTATTGAAAGGCCCCAATAAGGTCTCCTTGGAGCCTTCTCTTCTCCAAGCTGAACAACCCCAACTCTCTCAGCCTTTCTTCATAGGAGACATGATCCATCCCTCTGGTCATTTTTTGTGGCCCTCCTCTGGATCCATTCCAACAGCTCCATGTCTTTCATGTGCTGAGGACTCCAGAGCTGGATGCAGTACCCCAGGTGGGTTCTCACCAGAGCAGAGTAGAGGGGCAGAATCACCTCCCTCGACCTGCTGGCCACGCTTCTTTTGATGCAGACCAGGATACGTTTGGCCTTCCGGGCTGCAAGCGCACCTTGTTGGCTCATGTCCAGCTTTTCATCCACCAGTACCCCCAAGGCCTCCTCCAAAGGGCTGCTCTCAATCCCTTCATCCCCCAGCCTATATTGATACCGAGGGTTGTCCCAACCCAGGTGCAAGACCCTGCACTTGGCCTTGTTGAATCTCATAAGGGTCACATGGGCCCACTTCTTGAGCTTGTCCAGTTCCCTCTGGATGGCATCCCATCCCTCAGGCACGTCAACTGCACCACTGAGCTTGGTGTCGTCTGCAAACTTGCTGAGGGTGCACTCGATCCCACTGTCTATGACATTATTGAAGATATCAAACAGTACTGGTGCCAATATGAACCCCTGAGGGACACCACTGGTCACTGATCTCCATCTGCATGTTGAGCTGTTGACCACTACCCCCTGGATGCAACCATCCAACCAATTCCTCATTCACCGAACAGTCCACCCATCAAATCCATATCTCTCCAATTTAGAGAGAAGGATGTTGTGGGGGACCGTGTCAAAGGCCTTACAGAAGTCCAGATAGATTATATCCATAGCTCTTCCCTTGTCCACTGACGTAGTCACTCCATCATAAGAGGCCACTAGGTCGGTCAGGCAGGACTTGCCCTTGGTAAAGCTGTGCTGGTTGTCTTGAATCACCTCCCTGTCCTCCATGTGCCTTAGCAGAGCTTCTAGGAAGATCTGTTCCATGATCTTCCTAGGCACAGAGGTGAGGCTGACAGGTCATAGTTCCCAGGGTCATCCTGTCTACCCTTTTTAAAAATGGGTGCAATGTTTCCCTTTTTCCAGTCACCAGGGACTTCACCTGACTGCCATGACTTTTCAAATATCATGGAGAGTGGCTTGGCAACTACATCAGCCAATTCCCTCAGGACTCTGGGATGCATCTCATCAGGTCCCATAGACTTATGTATGTTCAGGTTCCTCAGGTGGTCACGAACCTGATCTTCTCTTACAGTGGGAGGGACTTTGCTCCCCAGTCCCTATCTTGCAGTCCATCCACTCGAGAGGTGTGGGAAGAGAGGCTGGCAGTGAAGACTGAGGCAAAGAAGCTGTTGAGTACCTCAGCCTTCTCCTCATCTGTTGTTGCCAGTTTGCCAGTCTTGCTCATCCAGGGTGTATGCTTTCTTTGACCTTCCTTTTCTGGCTGACTTACCTGTAGAAGCCCTTATTATTATTCTTTGCATCCCTTGCCAAGTTCAGCTCCAGATGCACCTTGGCCTTCCTGACCCCATCCCTACACAACCGGGCAGCATCCCTGTACTCTTCCCAGGATACCTGTCCCTGCTTCCACTGCCTGTGCATTTCCTTCTTGCCCTTTAGTTTAACCAGCAGGTCTCGAGTCATCCATGCCTGTCTCTTGCCTTCCTTTCCTGATTTCTTACACCTGGGGATCGAGAGCTCTTGCACTCTATGGAAAGCATCCTTAAAGATCTGCCAGCTCTGTTCTGCTCCCTTGTCCCTGAGAGCAGTTTCCCAGGGGGTCCTACTGACTATTCCTCTGAAAAGAGTCTGGCTCTGCCCTCTTCATGTAGGATACCCCTTAACCTGCTCTTCTTAAGGCTCAAGAAACCAAACTCCACCCCCCACCCCCCCTTTCCTTGTAGACCATGTGCTCTAGCCCTCCATCAGCTTGATGACTCTCCATGGACTTGGTCCAGTATATCAGTACTGACGAGAAACATTGCTCCTGTAAAATTTAAAATATGCTGGCAGCATACTTTGCCACCTCGAACTTCTGTATTTTACAAGGAGAATGCTAATGCACTTGAGTTTATCTAAGGATATGGAAAATATCCATGCACACACATCTGACATAGGAGAAGGAATAGCTTTTCCTCAATTTTTTTTTCTTACTTCACTGCTTTTCAGAAATATTTAACTGGTTTCAGATCAATGAACCTTCTGTCAGGGATAATCTGGCACTTAGCCACAGGGTATGGCCAACTCTATCAGCTGCAGAAAAGTGACCCTAACATGCCCTTCAATTTAGTTGAAAGGATTGTAAAAAGTCTCTTTGAGCACATCAGAACAGCCAGGTGTACAATGCTATCCTGCTATTAAGCCTGAGTTAGCAAGGAAAGGACTGAAAGGAGGGCAGAGGACTCTTGAGGTACTTAGTAAAGATGAAAGCAGTAAAAAAGAAACTATTACAGTACCTTTCAATCTGCTCATCAGTATCAGCTGTTTTCTGCGTAGCTTGTATTGCATCACCTTTCCCAGTCACACTGATGTCACACTTCAGGTATCCCTTGGCTCCCGTCCTAATGTCAGCAGGGTCTGTGAGAAGCGCCCACTTGTCACAAAACTGATGACCTATAAGATGGACAAACTTAAACACCCAAATATAGGATGGAAAAAATGCAAATGTTTCTCCTCTCCACTCCCAGAAAGGGCACTGCAAACAACATTTGTGCTTTCAGGAGGATCATGCTGAAGTACACTTGTTTACCAGGCACATCTAGAGGGTCCAAAATGTCATGTGATCAAAAAGTTAAAGGATTGATCTAGAGCTCATCAGGAACAAGCTCATTTTCATCAATGGTTACTGAGATCATTGACTAAAGACCAGTGGAAGGTTGGGTGAGATTTCAGCAGCTGAATTAAGGCTGAGGCTTTATGAGGAAAGGCCAACTTTTTGATGAGAACTGTCTGAAGATCTCAGAACTCTCCAGCAGTAAAACCCTTGCTGGGATCTGTGGCCAGGTGTAACACTGGCAGCCAGCTGAGAAAGGGAGGAAGGAAGGTGGCCAGCCATCAGAGGAAGAAGAAGCAGCCAGAAGCAGGTTCAGCTCTATCTTTCCAGTGGGAAAATGCACAAGACAATTCATCCACAACAGCCCTTGCTGCAGCCCTGCTTCAGCAACCCCCCTCAAGCAAGGTCCTAAAACCTTACATTGAGTCCTTGGCCATCACCTTGGGTGTGTAAAGGAGTGGGAGGGAGAGACCAGAGTGCACCAGGGATATGAACTCAAGATCAACCCTCAGACACCACCCCCCTGTAAAACTGTGAGCAGGAAATACAGGACAGAATTCAGAGACTAATGCAGTCTGAGTATGGACGTAGACTGCTCACTTCAGTCAGGCCATTTCTCTCTACTGACTCTTGCAGGAACCCTGAAGAGAGGATGGCCTGAATGACTCTGTAATTGGGTGACATCTATAGCAAGTGACCTAAATACGTTCATTCCCAAAGACTGAGAAGAGACCAGGTCCTTGAGTAATTATGGAAGAGAGAAAGATACATGTTTTGTGGATGATTGTAAAAACAGGCCAAAAATGGGGTAGGTGATCTTTTCTTAGCTTCAAATTTCAGAAAGCACTGGACAGCTCTGAAGATGGCTGGTCAAGTGGACCTATGGTCACCTCTTTGTCATGTCCTTCTCTCTCCCGTTGTGGTCTGCTCCTCCTCTTGTCTTGTGCTCTCCTCACCATTCCTTCCACGCTCTGTCCCACTCTCCCTCCCTCCACCCCTTCTACCCCAACACACGTGGCAGAGCTTTGGATGTTCTGTAACAAAGGAGTGGAGTTGGGTTTTGTACAGCATTGAGCTGCCCACTCTGACCCCCTAAAGAAAAGCTGTCCTTGATAAGTGCTTCCCCCCAATGAGCAGATTGTCAAGGTGTTTTCAGTGTTGAACTTTTTTCCAAAAATTTGGCTGGTGCTCTGGTATCCAAATAGGAAAACAACTCTTCCAAAAACCTTGTTTAGTTTATCTCCTGGCATAAACCACAAGCGTCTAAGTGGAAAAGCAGCACACCTCGTTCTCCTCTCCTCTCCTTCCCTGCCTCACATCTCATTTAATAGACAAAAAGGGCAGAAAATGCACCACTTACCTGGCTGAGCATACACCGTCCCCAGATCTACTTTAAAGGAGCCTATCAGCACACTCCCAATGAGTTTATTGTGCATAACCTGTTAGAAAAAGGCCGGTTAAAGAATGTCACTCTCTCTCTTCCCAGTCAGCACAAGAAAGAGCAATCCAAAAAAAGATCACATTTGATTCAGAGGTAATAAGCAGCGACATCCAGCACCACCCAAAACTGAGTGTACATAGCCACAGCAGATACAGCAAGCATTTGAAATCTGTTCTTTACCCAATATTGTGCCAATTTAGAAACCAATATAGTTGCATCCAAGTGGAATCACACAGGTTCATCCCAGGTCCCAGGATTATATAGAGTGGGAATCAGATGGATGTGTCTTCAGAGCAGATGCAGTTATATTACTTATCCTGGCAGTTTTAAATAAATCATAATGAATATAAACACATAGGACATAACTCATTTCACACCAGGCTGCAGAAATCATATCACTTTCTGTGCAATAGTTGAATTGCCATAAGAACTGAGTACACCCAGAGGAGAAAGAATTAAATTGTTTCTTTGCAACATTTCAATGTGCACATAAACCAAGAGACTCAATTCTGATTTACCCCCCACACTATTAATGAAATCAGAGAAGTTATATAGATGTAAATGAGATGGCAAGCAGGCCCCAGCGAGTCTGTCTCCTTATCCTTCCTGACAAGTAATGAATTTAATTTAATTTAATCAAATTTAATTAATAATTTTCCTTTGTCATGATTCCTGGATCTATGTACTTCTGCATCTGGTTTTCAATTACATGCATGTGCTTCACTTTACAGACAAGGCAGAGGCTAGCAACATCATCTAAGGGAAGATTGGCTCTAGAACTGTATTTCTCAAAATATGTATCTCACCTGGTTTCAGAATATCTTAAAAGGTTGAAACCTATTCCTTGGTTGTGGAAAAGCTTCTGAAAGCAGGCTGAATTGTCTGGAACACCTTGGCCAAACTGCAAAGAGAAACTAAGCCCATGGGATTCAAGTCCACAGAAGCTAAATCTAGATGTTGGAGCTAAACAACCGAGCATCTGAGAGCATTTTAGGAATCTGGAAGGCATCATACCCTGGCTTTGGACCTACACATCCTAGACAGGGATACAAGACTCGTGTGATTTTGCATTGGATTTGTCATGTGACTTCATTTTGTGCATTTTTCTTCAAGACCAGGAGACATATGTTCCAAAGTAAAGATCACTGACACCTTCATCAAGTTCTACCAGAAAATTCAGGAGGTTTCTCGTTGCAACATAATGTCATTCCCCTTTAAAGGCCTGGGGCCACTGTGCCCCTGTAATTTAGGGAACACACTCAGTTGTCCTTGGCAATTCCTCACTTCAACATGGAAGGAGTTTCTAGGGCTGAAAAATCAAGAGCGGACAAAGGAGCAGTTTTATTTTACCCTACTATTAAAGTTTAAAAATTAAGCAGCCTTCAGGTGGGAGAGGAGCCAGTGTGAAGCCAACGCTTCATGCACTGGTGCTGCTTTTCCTCAATCCCTGATGCTGCCAGGTCCCATCATAGCACTGGACCCTTGCTCCTATGAGGTTGGACCAGGGCATATGGAGGGTGGGGAAGAAGCCATGAAAACTGGTGGGTTTCATCCTGATGCCAGGCAAAATTACAGTTTTGGAGGAACTACATGGAAATAGGAGCTTGCCCAAATCAACTGATCCGACACAGGATGGACTGAAGGGGGAAGAAGGCTGTAGCCTTTCTGTAGCCAAAAAAAAAAAAGAGTTTCTTTAAGACCCAGAAACAAGAGGAGGATATGTGGTGAGTCCAAGGTGGTGTTGTCTCATTACTCTTTGCATTTTCTCTCCAGGGCATGACAGCATGTTCAGAGAGTGTTAAATGTGTAAACCTCACTTCTCCATCCTTGAGATTTGCTGTGTGAAATGTGGTGCCCTTGGGTAAATGCCCCCTGTTCCCACTGAAATGATGGGGGTTTCCACTCCCTGTAGTACATCTGTTGCTTTTAACTGCTGAGGAAATAACTCACTGCCTCTATTTAGTGCTCTGCATCTTCCCGATACTTTTTTCCAAGCATATTTTTTCTAATGTAACAAAGCAGGTGAGCATGAAGCTTATAGAAAACATTTCTTGTTTTCTCTGAGAGGGAGCATCACATTTACATCGTATCTAATCAAAGGTTTGTGTCTTTTCACACTTGATTAGCTCTATAGATGACTAAAGGATTTTCTGAATGAGGACAAGTATGCACAGTGTTAAACTGGGGAGTATTTCAGTACTGGAAATACAGGTTTAGCATTAAAGAGGCATCTCAGTTTTACTATGGCATTGCTACAAGGTTGCTGGAATGCACTGGAAGATATTAATGAAGAAAACTTCTATTAATTAGCAGGTGCTGGGAAATCGAAAATCTCATTTTCCCCTCAAATGCAGGGTTTGAATACACACTAGACTAACTGCTGAACTGATGGACAAAGGCACTAATCTTTTTTGGTTTTCTTGAGCTTCCATATGCAGATGAGTTCGTTTTCACAGATTAAGCAAATTCAGTGCATGAATAATTGCTGGTAATGGAGGCTGCCAATCTTTCTCCTTAGTGAGATTCATGCTAAGCAAGTGCTGTGAAACTTGTGAAACTTAGCATGTGATACATGCTAAGCAAGTCCTGTGAAACATCCCCCAGGGTTTCCTTCACTCCTAGCACACATATTTCCTCTACTTGTTTCTGTTCCCCTGATATATTGCATTCTCCAAAACTATGTCGCAAGGTAATGAATCTCTGTTTTCAGTACATGACATACCCCACTGCGCTGGGTTAGTTTGTTTTGGTTTTTTTTTTAAAGTCATTTTTATCTAGAAGACCTTTAATTTCTTAGTGTTGCACCTTCACCAGCTATAAATCAAATAAGTTTGCTGAGCCTGATGAAACTATGCAGATTTACAGCAGGTAATGGTGACAGATTTCCCCACACCCCCAATACACTCAGAAAGCTGGCACTCTCCCCTCCACCACTGGATATATGGAATCCTTATCAAAAGAATGTGAGATCAGAAAGACTGGCCACATCTTGGAGAAAAATAACTATACATCCCCAAGCAGCAGTAGCTCGCAAGAGTTGATGCCTCAGTACTGTGCTGATACTAACCATGTCAGAAACACATATAGGGGCCATACACTGTGATATAAGTCATAACAGTGAGATGATATCTACTCCCATGCAAAAGATGGGCTATTGTCAGCCTGTAGTAAACTCTGTCCTCAGGTATAAGTGAAGGTCAGATCTGCAGATACCTTATGTAGGTATGAATTTCATATATTTGAGCTGTTCCTGTGATATAGTGGATTTGAACTGGAGCTTAGGATTCATACTGTCAATTTACTGCCAGCATTGAAAACCTAGTTGTCCAGCTGGCCATGTGTAAATGAACACTTCTATTTCTGTAGCTGGGAAAAGTCACGTTATTAGCAGCTCAGCAGAGCACGTACACAGTGAACATCTCTAAGAGGTTTTGCACAGATGTTTCCTATAGCTCCTGACCACTGCCTGTCTCTGTCAAGCACAACCAGCATAGACCCTTTCCTGGTGTACTTTTTTGAAATGGACAAAACACTTCATGGAAGAAGAACCTTTCCTGGGACAACAACTCACTGCTCATTTCTCTGGCCAAGTGGTGGGACTTTTGGCAGTAGAAGTGCAAAAAAAAGCTCATGAAGGGCACAGCTTGTAATATTTTTAAGTAATACAAATATAGCACTGTCCAGAGTCTCATGAGATCTTCCTTAATTCCTTAGCAGCTTTGCTAAATGTGGCAATGAACCTCAGGAGCTTCAGGTAAGATAATTAGCTTGGCTCCATAGACTTGGCCTTCCAAACTGCAAATCATTATCTGATGCCCCAAGTCCAAGAGCATGTGTGTCTTCCATCAGGGTTGTTCTGAGATGTCACGTAGCTTTGCCAGGACTTTACTTGCAGTAAGCAGTGGGAGCAGCACTGAACACTTGGAGTCCACTCCCATGCTAATAACAACCAGCCACTGACACTCCCGGACAGCCCGAGAGCCACTGCTGAGGATAAGGTACCTGGATAGTTTAGGTAGAAACAGTTGTATATGAGGAACTGAGATAAGCCAGAAGTTCAACTCAGTCATTTGAAACAAGTGGCAGCTTGAAAATTAGAGGGATGAAGACAATGCTGACAAGAGTTAACTTAAGCTGAAGTTTCTCTTTCTACCTTGCAGATTGCCAAGCAATGAGTGTCCCTGAAAATGCACACTTAATCTTCCTTTAGGGTTACGTTCCTTCAAATCATTGCCAGCTACCTTTCCTCCTTTTCCTCTCCCCTATTCTTTCTCTTTCCTATACTTCATGTTGACTTTATAGCACTCTAGTACCTAAAATTGTTTCTCTTTTTGATTACATTAAGAAGAATCATTTAGAGCTTAAGTGAGACAAACAACGACTTTTACTTACTGTGCTAAGCTTTCCTAGGTACTTACAGAGATGTTGATTATTTTGTCGAACAGAAACACCTGCGGTCCAACGAAATCAAACACAAAGTACTGTGGGAAAAGGGGACAGCAGATCAGGATTGTGGTTGTGCTGGTAGCCAGCGCTGTCAGCAGCATGGTTTAACTTTTTGGGTTACCACACAGAGCCCCAGTGAGACACTGGGGGTGCTGGAGAGGCAGTGGTAGACACAGCAAAACCCTTTCCTTGCTCTCTGGCTCATCTCTGCTGCGGCCTAGACCTGTTTTCTACTCTCCTCCTTGCATGGCTGCACAGCATTGCCCTTCGCAAATGCCCGCAGCCCTCACTCCACATGAGAGGGTATTGTCAGAAGGGACAGGAGCCACAAGGAAATCCAAAGGACTGGTTGGTTTGGAGAGTGGTTTTGGTCTCATTTGTCACCAGCTGGGAAAAACACATGTCAAGGAAAGGCTGAAAAAACAGTGACATGGTAGAAAAGGGAGGTTGGCAAGGCAGCTTAGACAAAGCTCCCAAATGGATCATTTGAAAAAATGCAGAAGCAGTGGTAGTAGGGCAGGATGTGGTGGAGGGGGCAGGGAACAGAATGGACAGAACTTGAGAAGAGAAAGAGCAAATAGACCTAAACCCAAGGGAGCTATTGCTGGTGCTTGGCCAAGCTTGAAACTCAAACAGCTCCAGGACAGACCTCCCTGCTCTGACATGCAGGTGCTACAGCCTTAGTTCATCCCCTTTTGAGCTACCAAGTGGTGGAGGCCACCCAGAGCCATTGAAGAAAGTGCCTTCTTCAAGAGAAAGCACCTACCTCATTGTAGAAAGGGGCATTTGTTCCTTCCTTTACTGTCGTTTGCTTCTTCTCGTCACCTATCTCAATGATCACCACAGGGTCAATGTTCTCACCCACCAGCTGCCTGGCCTCGATGATGGTGATGGCAATCTGTGGGGCACAAGGATACCACATGCATTCCTGGGCTCAGGTCCAGCCTGCCTGGGGATTTCACAGACCCATAAGGGTCATCACCCCCTGCTCACCTGGTAGTTCTGGGATTTCATCTCCTCTTCGTGAATTCTGGTCACCAGCTTTGCCCTGTTTAAATGACAAACAGGTCATTAGGCATCTCTAGGCAAGAGCTGGTACTTGGACACATGTTAGAAAGACTTCTCATCACTAAGCAAGCATTGTTGTAAACTGTTAGGCTTGATTTCATCACCAGAGACCATCTCTGTCTTTCTCATACACTTGGTAGTAGGGAAATGTTTTGCATCCACACAGACCCGTGCAGCTACCTGCGACAGGACTTGTTGATCCCATCAAACCTGACTCCATTCCTCCCGTGTATGAAAAAGACAACTACACAAGCTCTTGGCTATAGAGCTGTCCCCTTTGGCTCGTTTTCATTAGCAGAGTTCATTAGCACAGTTGAGGCACTCTCAGCATCCATTTCAATGTTTCCTGCACTGGATAGCATCTGGTGACAATCTATCTTGAGCTGATAATATTTTGCTGACAAGTACATCCCACTCTGTCATGTGGGAGAGCAGGAGTGAAGGGATCACTGCTGTCAGCAAATGGATTTTCTGTCAGCAGATGTATGGTCCTAGGGCAACGTCATTCCCAAGAAGGATGGAAAAGGTGTTTTGGGGGATGTTAGGTAAGGTATGCCGAGGAGCACCTTTTCCTCTTTGGGCTTAAGGATCCAAAAACATTGGACACTGCATTGCTGTTCATTAGGTCTTCCTCTCCCTCCTCTCCTCTTCCGAGAGTGTCATGGTGAAGATTTGCACTGTCATCATGATCACCTGATGAAGAAAACAATCAAGAAAGTAAAACCCACCTCTGATTTCTACTAGCAAAAAGCTAACTTGGAGCAGAGAATTCATCAGCATGAACTGAATATTTTATTTATTTGGGTATCACAATTAGAGATACAGTAGTGGTTTGTGTTGAGCAGCATTGATTACAGCAGCAGCTCCCCTCCTGTGCAAAATCATATACCATATAAATTGTGACTGTAGCTGCTCTCTTCACCCCATGTGGACCCACAACAGGCACATGCACGCTAGTCGCATCTGACTGCCCCATCTCTCATCTGCTAGAAAAGCAGTGGGACAGATTATTGCTGGGTTTTGCAGCAGTGAGTCTGCCATCCATGGTTTGTCATAACAGTCTGACACACTTCAGTCCCTTCCAAGCGACCAAAGCAGACCCTAGCTTAGAAATAATTTCTCACCTTTCCTCTTTGCAGAGATGATGAACTGGAAGATCAAGGACAGAAGAAGAGAGTTGAAGAGCATGATTCATGGGATCTCTTGTAGAGAGTTATACTCAGAAGAGACAAATTGCTTCCAGAAGTGCTTATTTTTCTTCCTGACCATAAAGAGAATCTCAGCAACTAGCTCAGATGTACACATCTACATTTGGCCAGAGGACCCCTTCTCACACTGCTCTGCTTTGTCCTTCTGGTCCAACAGAAGTCCTACCAGCATCTCTGCCCCTTGGGGAGCATGTCTGTGTTCAACACCTGCCTTGGGGAGGAAACCGTGTGTTTTAGGTGAAAGTTTAAAATTTGGGTGCTTGTAGCTCATTCCAATAATTATTTTATAAGCAAGAAATGTTCAGTGGCTCTGGACGTGAGTTATTTCTGGTCTAGAAGCTGTCAAGTGGTACTTGCAACAGTAAAGATGACTTGTCCAGCAATACCCAGAGGCTTAGATGACCTTACGGATGACCTTGCATCAAATGAAAGGAAACACATCCAAGTGCATTTTCTGCAAGTACTCTACGGCACTATGCTCCCCCTACAAAACTAGACTAGGTTGTAATAGTGCTTCCTTGTCTCTTTGCAAAGGTATGGTCAATTGAGGGGTGTTTAGAAACTGGTGATGGTAAC
This sequence comes from Ciconia boyciana, assembly GCF_034638445.1. NCBI lineage: Eukaryota > Metazoa > Chordata > Aves > Ciconiiformes > Ciconiidae > Ciconia > Ciconia boyciana. The sequence goes on from NC_132935.1 coordinate 13,087,691, forward strand.
AAAGGACCATCCATTGTACAGTAAAACTCACTTGGATAGCTCTCATCAGGTCTGAATGTTCCTTTTTCGGCTGGCTTCCACAAGCCCCTACTCCGAGGCCAACCACCAAGCAGGTACAGACAGACACAACTTTTGCTTGTGTTGCAAGGCAGCCAGGCATGAGCCAGCTCCATGAAGGTTCCTCCACTAGCAATCTCATATAACACAGGCACAATGAAGGTTACTCCACTAGCAATCTCATATAACATATATGCTCCCCGACTGCCCCTCTGGCTCTTGTCCAACCTCCCTAGAACACAGGGGAGGTGAACTTGTCTCTGTATCCATGTAGGCATAGCCTGATTTTCAGCCCTTGAGGCACAGGCACCTGTCCATAGTTTTGCATCTGGAGCATCAAGTTCCCATGACTACCCTCCATATCCTATTTACTCTAGAGCATGAGGTTTGATTATGGGCTTGTAGTAGTATGTATTCTTTGCTCTGAGTCTAAAGCAGATAAAACTTTCCCCTGGTTGGGGGACAGGCGTGTGTCAGCATGACGCCCTGCCTGGACCACTTTTTGTGAGTTCCATGTTGTTTCTATTGAGATGTAAACTCTTTGCAATGCTTCTTTCTCTTTACAGCTCCATTTTCCTGACATTTTAATATCTGAATCGCTATCCTTTTTTCCCCTCAATAACCATATGGATGTTGTGCATAACCGACCAGAAGGAATTATTCCCCTGTATGGATCCAGTGACAGAAATGTTCAAATGGTTCAGTGAGTGACAACGTTCCCTTACTGAACACTTCACCAATAGATCTCCTAAGCCCAGATCCCAATCAAGACAAGAGAGAACTGGTGATTGCTGTATCTTTGCTAGTTCAGACTCTTCAGCAACAGACACCAATAAAATAGATGAAGATGCAGCATAAGGACCCCAATCTATCCAATGATTCAAACACAGTCATTTGAAATAAACAGAGATTTGAATGCTCACATGTAAGACTGAAGCAAACTACAGTATAGTGTACCTTGTAGACCATGGTATATTTCATGCAGCATAAGATAAATAAGCTCCAACATTTCTGTAATTAGTAAGAAGTTTAATGGTCTTTAGTTTTCTCTGTTCCAACAGCCCAAAGCCCTTGCTGTAAGGACCAGAGGAGAATCTTTTTAAAAGTAGTGCCCTTTAGCTAAATAATGCTTAAGGCACAAATTATGTATTTCTGTTTCTGCCCAGCAGTGAGCCAAGACACACATGGCTGGTTTATTACAACACTGTAATTCAAGGGCTGCACTAAATACATAGTAGTCCATGTTTTAAAAATTCCATGAAATTTGAGGCATGAGAATGCAAAATAAAACTACAGAAGGTGAAGACATTGTTGTGCCTGAACTACAGGTTTTGGTGAATGGGAGGACTGTGGTGATAGGAGAAAAATGACAGTGGTAGGATGTGCAGCTTGGAAACCAATGGTGTGTTAAGGGAAAGAAATAGGAGATTCTGCATGTCTTATGGATGTACCCACATCTATTAAAAATAAAAAATAATTATTAAAAATAAAAAATAAAATAAAATACAAGAACTGCCAGACATTTAAGAGGAGAAATGCTACTAAGTAAAGCTCCCAGCTTTATCGAGCCAGCCCATCCAGCCATCAGAGCCTGCTCAGGTTGTGTTCTTATGGTTTCTAGAAGAAGCAGATCTTCTGGAGGAATCACACACCTGTAATGAATTATCTACCACTAGAGTAGAAAAAAAACTTTCAAAAATGTCTCTCTATGGTAAGAGCCAGGCTGGCATTTTGGTTTTACTCTACCAGATACAGCAGTCTGAACTCACAGAATCTGAAGGTGGACTTAAAATAGTTAATGCAGAAAGAATTAGCTCTCTGTTTACCTGGGAGTGATAAGGAGTTTACTGCCCATTTTATCAATACTAAGCCCTAAGACACAATTCAAATGAGTTCTCATTAAATTAGATATAATATAATCCCCCACCCGCTTTTCCCAGTTGAAATATTGATTTATGAGGCCTTACCCAGTGCATCTTTGTTTGCAATAGTCAACCCTTTCTTGCCCTGTTTCTTCTTCTTCAGCTTCATGCCAGCAAACAGCCCCTTTCTGAAAAAGTAAAGAAAAGTGATCAGTGCAATATCTTCAAGCCCTTTTCTATGCTGGACTCTAATTTAACTCAAGGAGCTGTTAAGAGGGAGTTTTGATTTCCAAGCTAGATCATTATATTCTGATCTTCCTTTTATTGAAAGCAAACAAGAGAAAGCTCTGGTTTTATGCTTCATCTAATTTTGTTTATTTTTAAAATTTGGCTGTGTACAGGCAAACATAGTGAGAGAAGAGCCTAAACTTCTTTTCAAACCAAGACAGCAAGAAGCAAAGAAAGGAAATCCAAGATAAGTTTCCAATCTACTGACTTCCCACACACATAATTCTTATGCCTGTGACAAGACCAGAGATAAAAGCTTCTCACAAATTACAGGCTCCAGATCAAAAGCAGTTTTCCAGTGAATTAAGATAAACATAAAAGCATTTGTGTAAACTTCCTTGGTGAGGACACCCACTATATCAGTGGCACATACACCACAACAGCTTTTGACATTTCTTTAGTTAGTTCTCACTCCCTTCCAGCAGCAAAGCCATGAATGGGACTGGACAAGGGTTTCTCCTTAGGCTGTGTTACAGAGGTGTTTCAGCCCAGCATCAACCTCAGCTACCACTACGTGGGGCTTTTCTGCCTCCCACTTCTTCCTATACTGGATTAGGGAATTGATCCAGCTTAAAATTAACCAACCCAGTTAAAGCTTGGTGAGGTCATTTTTCAGATCGTGCCTGGCTAAAGTGGCTCTGTAGCCTCATTACGGCTTCCTTATTCCTGGTGTTCAACTCAGTTTTAGCCACAGCTCCTTGCCAGGAGCCTACCATAGTCATCCACAAAGGAGGTGCATTCGTGGGGTGAGACGCAGGCAGGGAAGCGTGGCCCCTGTCTGGTTGCCATCACAGGTAAAATACGTCCAGACATTCAGCAAGGACCCACGGTGCAGTCCTGCTTCTTGGGAAACTGATGGCAAAGCTCCCCGTGGCCCTGAGGCAGGAGGAGGTACACCTGCCGAGCTCAGATAAAGCACCTCTCCCAGCAACAGCGCAGGCCCAGGTTGGCTGTTCAGAGGTCTGTGATGGTGGTCTTTTTCCTATTTTACTCTTCCATTGGTCCTTCAGCTCTTCAGTGAGTAGAGAGAGAGAAAGAGCTGTTGTGTTTTGCAAAGTTGGTTTTAAAGAGGGAGTTGAAAGGAAATATCTCTACAAATGTCATACAGTATCTTCCCCTCTACAAAGGGTGTCCTTTTTCCTCCCATAGCCACCAGTCCCTCCTTGGTTGCCAGCCAGCCTCATCCCACCAAACTCTTTGTTTGCCCCACATCAGGGTCTGGGAGCACCGGTCCTGCAATAGGACACTGATGCTGTTCCGACATTTTGTAAGCACAGAACAAAGTATGACTACAAGACTAATAACTTTAACAGTCTCCAATTCACACCTGACCTACTGCTCCAACTTCTGCTCTGCCACATCCTAGAGTCGAGGCAGGAGCTGATACATTGCAGAGAAGGAAAGCTGTGGGAAGAAGATGGGACTTCTCCCCCTTGCCCCTGAGCAGGGCTCAGCACAGCATCCATTCTTAGCAACGTGGAAGAGAAACACCATTTTCTGCATTAAAGTTGTGCCCAGAGAGCCCCTTTCAACCCAAGATTTTGGAGAGTGGGAAGCAGCCAGCTGTCCTGCAGTTGCCTCCTTGAGAGATTAGAGTGGGGAATTTAGCACAGTTATCCTTACTCTTTGGGAAAGGACTGGCTGTTTTTTGTTTATCTTAATGGTTTTCTTATCTTTTCTTCTTTTTACAAAGTGTGTGTTTTTAAGCCACATGATTCATAATTCGAGAGAGGGTTGGGGAGTGGAAATCAAATCTCTGAGCACTGGAGCATGCAGTTTAATTTTTCCAGGTTTCTGAAGGTTTCTGGAGGCTTGAACCAGTGTTTAATAATGACCCTTAGAGTCTGCACATGTCTTTTCTTGCTGCCAATCAAGGTCTGTCAAAACAGTCACAGGAAACATACACAAAAGTTCTTCCTTAATCGTAAACTAGACAAGGCTTGGAACAGGAGTAGGTGATAACGGACTCTTGGCTTTGAATGCCTGAACTAAAATGAAAAAGAAAAAATGGGAAAATAAATCAGTAGAACCAAACTGAGCTTGAGAGGCTATTTTCATTAAATAAAAGCCTGTGGACTTACCATTTTGAATTAACCAGACCAACCTGACTAATACTCAGAAATCCAAAGTCATTGCAAACAATTCACTTGGCTTTATTTGATGGTGAAAATGAAAATCCCATTGTTGCAGGTCTTACCTGCTTGCTGAAATCAACATAGTTCAGATTTCATATTATATAGTAGTGAGACGTGGTTCTATGTGCAGGCAATTCGGTCCTTTTCAATTTGAAATGTCAAGATAAACATTTCAGCATATCTGAAACTTCATTTTGAAATGTTGAAATTACATGTTTTTATATTTTGAAAATATACTTCTTTACACCTCATTTTGAAAGCTGAAACATTCACTAAATCTGACACAAATTTGTGACAAAAATTGTGGGATTTCAACCCACCCAGAACTTCACTTTTATTAGTATATTGCTCTGTACTATTTTCCCAATTATTGGTCACATTGGTTCAAAAGGAGCTCTCTGTGGGCATGATTTCATACTACGGTTTTTCCAAGGAAACAAATATGGCACATATTTCAGAGGGAGAAACAACCTATGCTGCTTGAGAATTTTGTGCTGTTAACTCTACTGACAAACAAACCAGGTGGTGATAGTGGAAACACAAAGGATTTAGTATAATGGAAACATTTTTCAGGTTCTCTGTTGGCCACAAGCATGCAGTGATAAACATTCAGTACATGTTTCTTTGCCCTGTCATCAGAGGACTTGTTTGCCTAAATGGCTGTAGGAATAAAATCTTACCTGGGGAAGCGGCACAGCCCAACTAGCCCAAACAAACAGACACCTATGAGTTGAGCAAACCTAATAACAATCAGTGCTCAAACACCTGAAATCACCTGAAAACTCGAGGTGCATTTAGCTATGGAGTAAGAGTTACTGCAAACTGGAAAGGGAAGCTGATAACATTTAAAAGTTGTATTCAGAGCAAGCAAATTAAGTTTACTGGCCGGGCCCAAGAGGAATGCCAGCAATGGTGGGCACAATCACAGAAAATGAACAACTTCTGTGTGCCAAAGAACGCCAAAACCCAACCAGTGCAAGTGGAAATGTAGTACCATGACAAAACACGGCTCAAGCAAAGCAGGAGTCAGAGGGCAACTGGAGGGAATGGCCGCTAATAAAGCCTGATGTGGAAACTGGGCCATCTTCCATGATTCTTATGTTTACATAACACCAAAACTGCTTAAAGACAGAACTGCAGAAAGTGCCATGGAGTGACAGAAAGAGAAACAGCCAAGCTTGAGATAACTCCACAGGTGCCAACAGCAAAATCTATATTTGAAGCAGACCAGATTTCAATCTCAGCTTTTTAGTCTGCCGGATGTTTGGGCACAAAAAGGCATCAGGGTGCACCTGAGCTCCCCTGCACCCTGGCCCCACCGGTTACCTCGGCCAAGGGCAGCTGTGACCACACAGAGAAGTGTCCCTCAAAAGCACCGGAGAGGCAGCAGGCACAAGCCGCTTGCAAGGCTCAGCTATGGGAAAGGAGAAGAGCATGGGGTTGTTCGCCAAGATGGCAGGGCAGTGTTCATTATACATGGGATTTGCCAGAGAGAATCTTCTCTGTAAAGGTATAAGCTAAGTACATGAAGTTTTCAGGGAACTGAAGTTATAAATCCCTCACAACAGAGAGGCTCCATCACTTTGATATGTAAACCGCTTGTCATCCAGTGACAGTGTACATGCTCCAAATATTATGCACATGGGTAATATTCACGATGCTTAATAAAATCATTTAGGCTTCTTAAAAATGTTCTGTGGATACTCTTTTTGTGATAGAAAGTTTGTTCTCTGGGAAAGAAAAAAAAAGTAATTTTTTTTTCAAATTTCCACAAAGAATGTTTCTTTTCACTGCAGCTTTGACATAAATTCAATCAGCTGCTGAAAACTTGAAAATTACTCCTTCGCCTCTCCCCGAGATTGTGAAAATTTTCACAGGAAAATGTTGGAAAGAAGGGAAAGTTTCAGGCTTCCATGCAGTTTCACCAGATTTGATAATATCCCCAAAGTTATTCACACCCATCTGTTATCCCTAAGCCAGGCATAAAACTGTGTGCCACCTGTAGGTAGACCCCGAAGATGTCATGAGGAAGTGTCTCCCATGTTCCCCACAGGACCTCCTGGCTGTCAGCAAGGCACAAACACAGCACTGCAAGAACCTGGGAAATCAGGAGAGACTTGGGGTGCAGATCATCTGGGTGCAGAAAAAGTCTTTCATCTGTGACCCGTGGTGAGGTTGGAGATTGTTAGTATTGTGGTAGTACTGACAAACTTCAGTGAAGATTTAGTCCCCATATGCTACATGATACACAAATACAGATAAGGATTTTGTTCCTTCTTGGAGCCAACAAGCTAATTTAAGATACAATAAACAAATTCATGTCCAAAGAGAAGGTGGAGGAAAGAGTTCCTACAGGCTACCAACATGCTTACCTTGGACGTTTCCCATCGTACGTAGCTTGGATTGGAAGCAATTAAAAATCAGCCATCTCAGCTAATCAAGAACATTGCTTAGTTCAAAGAGGACTGAGTCTCCCAGCTCCTTCCACATGGGGACTGCAAAAAAATCTGGAGTAAGGACAACCTTTTTTCTTCTGCATAGGTACAGTGACAATGTGGGTCCTAGTTTATGACTGTGACTCATTGAGGTTTCCCTGATACAAATAGTAAATGAGTGGGACACCAACTATACCACCGCATTTGACTATACTCAGACTGTGTCAGATTTGCACCAGAAATCTATAAATACAAGGGTTCATTTCCCATTATCAGTGCACAGGTCCACTGGGTCTCTGAATTAATTTTCATACTCTTTGAAAAAGACTCACAAACTGTATTCTACTCTCATCAAGATTTATCCATGGCAGCTTCCAGCATTCCAGCTTTGTTAGCTTTCCAAAAGATCCTTTCATGCCCTTTCTTTTTCACTTAAGCTGTCCCGTCATCACAGAGGCTTCATGATCACTTCTTGCACTGCATAATGTTCTCTCAGATATCCGATAACTGAAATTTGCAGTGTAATTTAAAGGAAAGCTGGCAAAAAAAAAGCACTTCAGAGTTGTCAGCAAGGAGTACAAGGGACCTTACTAAATACTGAATCTCCTTGGAGTTTTTCCACTTTGTTTAAACTTAGTTTCTTCTTCCAGCAAAATCTTTCCAGAAGTCTGTGTGCTCAGAGAATTGATGTATGAGGAGAATAGCTTCTGCTGGGGAATGGTCACACATCATCCAGAGACAAATAGGCACTTCTAGGGTGCAGGTTATCTGACTCACTCTAGACATGTACTGTAGGATGGCAGAAATCACTTCTCCATTGTTTATAAAGTCAGAAGAACAACCTTAGCTATCTAAACAAAGGAATGTGTAGCTCAAGGAGGGACCTTCTGTCCCCTTCTACAAGACCCCCTCTCAGTGCAGCTTTCTACCTGTTGTTCAAGCAAAACCCAGTCTTTGGCTTAACCTGCATTAGACTGAGATGCTTGTCAAGGCCCATTTTTGTAGCCATGAGCCTTGGGATGACCTTCCCTAGTGCTCGCATATGAACCAGGGAGGCAGGAGTTGGGGATCCTTGGAAACATGGAGGGCAGACACAGAAACAAACCCTGTTTTATCCAGTACGTCTCCCAAGACCATCCAGAAGTCCCCATGGGGACAGGGTGAGTGAGCTGCCAGTGTGCTCCTGGCAGCAGAAAATCCTTATTGGAGCAGCTGCCCCACTTTTCCCCCCAAGTTTCTTCCTCCCTGGAATCAGCAGTCTCAGCACACTTTTTGGCACCATCAAAATGATTTAGTTCAGGGATGATCAAAGGTTCGTGCAGCTCAGATCTGAGCCAGCTCCAGTGCCTAAGGATTGTAAAGCTATGGGTACAGTGACTGCCTTGACTGAGAAAGTGTTAGAAACTGAAGAAAGAAGAGAAACAGACTTCAGCCTTCTCACACATGAATGTAAAATTTGTTAGGCCCTTTGCATTTTGTAAGGAAGTTTGTGTTTTTTGCAGCTCCTTAAAATTCTTCTGCTTTCAACAAAACTTAATTTTCCAAAGAGTTTTGCAGTAGATCAACCAGTATTGCACCAGGTAAATAATTATCTCCACACAATTAGTTCTAATTTTCATCAAATAAACGCAAGCAAAAAGAACCTAATTCTCTAGGTGATAAAAACTTTTTCTCTTTCCTTTTTAAATGCAAAAATATAAGAAAAACTGTTGGCTCATTTTTCACTTCCACAATATGTACTAGTCAAGGAAATGGAAAGGAAAAGTAAATTATCTCATAATTTAAACCACTCGTCTCAAAGAGTAAAACATAATTACAATACAAAGATAGAGCTTCAAAATAAAAAGCCTAATAAATCTAAAACTATAATGTGAGCATAATTGGTTAATTCAGAAACATTTTTTATTAAGCTAGTATGTCATTTGTGATAATAAGTGAAGTCTCAGGGAAGAAATTTATTGCACTACTTTTAATTGTCAAAGAGGGCTGAATAAAACAGCTTCTGTGTACTTGGTCACATGGAAAGCAAGAAACACCTTAATGAATAGTTAATTATGTACTCATTTCATGTCTTCTTTTCTCAGGATTACAGAAATTAAGGGAAGATTTTTTTCTGTTTATTTATTTAATTTATCTCCTTTGCCAGTGCAGAGTTGCTTCGTACAGTATATTGTCAGATACTTTAACCTGATTCAGTAATGAGACTCCCTTTATCCCAAAATCCATTATTTCTGCTATGGTTCTTTCACAGCCTAGAGCTCTCACTAGCTGTCTTGTTTCCATTTTTCCTGATTTCCCACTGGTTCTGCTGTTTTGACAGGTCCAAGTATTTGCAATGGAACAGCTTCAGCTCCTCAAGAAGGTGAATACACAATCCTGTATGACAAGCTGCTATTTAAAAACCAGCTGTGGCACACACGCAGGTATCAGTTCTGAAGCCTGGGGGTTTTCACATGTATGTGACACTATGCCATCATATGTCATCTCAACTATTAATGTCTCATCAGCAACAGGAAAACAAAATTGCAAGGTGACAATATGGTGGTCAATGTTAGTCATGCATTAAACATGTATGTCCAATAATAGGCTCTAAATTAGGTATTACAACTCAGGAAAGAAATTCCACTGTCTTTGTGGATAATTCTCTATAAAAATTCAGTTTATTGCACTGCAGCAGTCAAAAACTGAAATCAGCCATTAGGAAGTGTAAGAAATGAGATAAAATTATGATAGGGAACATCATATGCCACTAAATTACTGCATTTTGGCTACTGCTTGCTGCTCCAATTGGCTACTCTTGAAAAGAGCACAAAACTCAGCAATGTGCAGAAAAGACTGGTAAGTGTAATCAGAGGAGGGTAATGGCTCCTGGCAGAGTCTATTCAGCCTGGAAAAGAGATGATAGACTGTGTTTTTAAGGTGGTGCACTGAGATAAAAATAATCAAGTATGGCTGAGAAGTGCTGAACTCAGAACTGGCAATCAGAACTGGCAATCAGACTCAAGGAGAGGGTCCTGGAGTCATCACTGGTGGTCTCTGAAGTCAGCAGCTCAGTGTGCAGCATCGGTCAAAAAAGCCAACACAGTACTAGGTATCATCAGCATGGATATTGGGAAGAAGCCAGTGGGTGTCATTTTGCTTCTAAAGCATTGGTGAACCCACACAGGATCATAAGGCAGGATCACAGAATAATTCAGGTTGACATCTCAAATACTGTGTGCAGCTCTGGTCTCCACATCTCAAGAGAGATAATGGGGTTAGAGGAGGCACTGAAAAGGGTGCGAGAAGCCACCTGATGAGAGACTGAAACAGCTTGGACTCTTCATTTGGAGAAGGGATGACTAAATGGGAATAAGATCAAAGTTTATAAATTTAAGCTTGTGAATAAGGTGAAAGCAGAGCTGCTTGTAACTCAGCAAAACCCACAACACTAGAATGAGGATGCACTTGATGAAACAGGTCTAAAAATTCTAAAAGGACCAGACAGGGATGTATCCATTAACACTCATGATACAAGTGTTCTGGATGCTGGGGGGATGGACCCCAGAAAGTGGCAAGGCTCACGTGCTCTCCCTGAATTCACCTCCTTTTGTCACTGCTGAAGACAGAGCACCTTGCCAGATGGATGCTGGATCTGACCTCATAGGGTATTTCTCATGTTCTGATGGTTCCCTGATCATAAATACCAGATCTGTGCATGGCTGGGTCACCTGGCAGTCACGCTGGATTTGAATCAGGTATGGGTTCATTATCATATTTCTGTCAGAATGATCAAAGCACACAACAGAAGCTTTTGCCAGAATTATACCTAATCCAGCATAAAGCCTGATAGTGAAAAAACTAATCCATGCTTGGAACACATTTGAGCAGGAAGGTGAGTTCATCCCCAATTCACACAGCCTCATGTGATCACCATGTTCTTGAGAGGTACTGGGATTTACTGTATTGTCTAACTGCAGCTGAAGTGGTGTTTAGAAATGAGCTATAAAATAATGAGTGACATGGAGAGATGAATAGAGGAGTTTCTCAGTTTCAGTCCCCAGACCACAAAACAGGAGCACTCAATGACATTATCAGGCAACAAGTTTAAAACCAATGAGCAGAATAGCTCTTCAGTGAGACACATAAATCATAAGACATGTTGCAAGGAAGGTCGTTGAGACCAAAGAATTCGAAGAGATTTCAGGTAAATTTATGGAGTTTGAGGCCAGAGGGTCTGATATCCATCCAGCTCAAACTTCCCAACTGCATGAAACTTCTAAGGGCAGGATCACTTGCTCATACCTGTTTCACAGACTCTTTTCCCAAATATCTACCCTTCGCCCCTCCTGGGAGGCAGAAACTGGTGTGAAGGAGACCTTACGGTTTGACCCAGTTGCTTCCATGTTTTTAGCATTCTAGTTAAAAAATATTATTTCCCTAGATGCTTTTATATGCAGAATGACTAAAAGATGATCTGGAAGAAGAAATACTGGATATATTCAAACACAGTCTGAACAACCTATAATTTGAACTTTTGAATTGTGCTCAGTTCTGCCACAAATGATCTTAAACTCCAAAGCCCTGAGAAGGCTTCAGAGACAGCAGCTCCACAGCACGGGACCTCTGCAAACATTGGCCATTTACCCAGGCACATACAGCCTTGGTTCTTTCAAGTCCTGTCCTTTCTGCGGAAAGGCAATTACTTTTTATTGACATATTTAGCACACTTATACATCATGAGTCATGACAGCAAAGCCACATCCTGAACAGGTGCAAATTGTCATATTCAACGACTTTTCTTATGCCAATGCACAAGAGCTGGGTAACAGATCTACTAAATACTAACATGCGCCCACAAAATAAAGAATGCAGTTATTACACACAGGGAGTTCTTTTCTCCTGTTCCTGTGCTTCTTAGAGTCCTTTCCTCCCTCCACAGGGAGCTTGAGCCATCACCTACTGGTCTCAGAAAGTCTTCCCTTGACTTTGTGCAGGTAGAAATGATTAAAGAAAGCACAAGGCAGTATGGAATAGATAAATATCAGCAATAATAATAAAGTCTGCCAGGAGCAGTTAAAGAAACATTAGACTTGTTTATTTTCTTTTCCTTCAAGAAGAAGTCTTTAAATATAATTAGCTGAATTTAACTCAAACCTTGGAAGAATTCCCTGAGGGTATTAGACATACCTGTGGGCCTGAGGTGCCACTGCTGAGGGCTCCATCCTTCTGTTTTTCTTCCAGTCCCTACCTTTTACATCATGAACAGGCTCTACAAGCTTATATTTGCATTTAAGACTGCATCTAAGGTTCATACTTGCTGGTAGGAGATGTGGTGCCTGTTTAGTCAAGTCAGTAAACACTGAAGAACAACAAAGACTTATCCCTGTGTGCACGTTAACTCCTCTTGCTCTGCAGAGACCCACAGGAGCAAGCCAGCGCGCCACACGCTGCCCTCGAGCAACAGCTCCAAGCTAAAAGGACACCAAAATTTTCACACTTACCAAGACACCTTGAAAAGGTTTAGATTTCAGACAGACTGAGCAACCACTCTCTGGAAAAATAGGCCTATTGTAAGTATTCATGTATTTACTCCCAGTTACTATTTAATAAGAACATAATTTCTTTTTCTCTGTTTTCTCATTTTTTCCACCCATAACTTGCCTACTTCTCTCTATTGCAGCCCAACATACAGGGCTCTGGACTGTGGTTCCCCCTTCTACGCCTCCCATCTCCCCATTTAAAAGGTTTAATATGTGTTATTTTTAGTTAGTAAACATTCACATAATTCACAGCTCTGGCCTCCAGTCTTGTATGTACAGCTACTTCCTTGACATTTCCTCTTGGACGGACTCCAGTCCTTGCTGAGAACAGGTTACAGGGGCACAAGACCTCTCTTGTTCTGCACTTCCCAGAAGACCGTTTTCATACCGTTCTTAACCTTGTCTGATGGGAACTGACCTATAGAGAGGATGGCCTATTACCACGAGGCTGAAAGTCTCTTTAAGGACACTTTTGGAATTAAGTATTTGAACCCCAGCAGAGTGGGAGGGATTCATTCTTCCCAAGATACATAATTAAGTTCCCTGCTGTGATGAAGTACCCATAGCATGTGAGACATCAGTAGTTTTACTGGAGTGAGAAATGCAGCAGAGAAATGAGACGACGTTAGGCAGCTTAACCCAAGTGATCAGCCAGGTTCAAAATTCTGCATCCTTTCATTTCTTTTGGGTCATTTTTGGGAGACAGCTGCCTCTGCAGGTCAGGCTTATTTGCTCTGCCTCAGTTCAGCAAGGTACGAGCTTCCAGCCTAGCTGTCCAGAAGCTGCCCTGCCCTTCACCAGCACCAATAATACTCTTGTTTGACTTGAGCGGTTGGGCAAAGCTGTGCTAGGAGGAGAAATGGTAATTCAATCAGGTATCTCATACAATCCTATATCTTTAAAAAGCCTGTGCAAAATCCCTTTTTCTTCAGTGGAGCAGAAAACGAATTGCCTTTTTTTCATTCACCCTTCTGAAGTTCACAGTTAGCGCTAAGTTTTTATTCTGGCTTTTTATGGGGGTGCTTTTCTTCAATTTCTTTTCTTACTTTCATCTTCCCTCTGTTTCTACCAGAAACAAGCCACTATAAAAAATAATAACAGAAGTCACCAGCAGCACATGCCTTATGTTTGGTTGATGATGTGCCTGTGCCCCAGGCAGTTACTGTTGTTTTAGCTTTCTAATTCCCTAAAAGGCTTAATAACTTTTACTGTGAAAAGCATGAGCTACACTAAGGAAGGGTATAGCAACTCGTATAATAGTGTATAATAGCACACCTAGTCCAGGCGGACTTGGCTCACAGCAGAACAGCGTGGTGTCCAAGACAAGCCACACAACACTGCCATGTCAAAGCACATTCACCAAAGCCAGGTTTTAAAGCACTGTTTCCAGATGAAACCCTAAACACCATGAGCAGCCCATGAGCCCTCTCAGTGGAGGGTTGTTCACAGCCTGGTGACATCAAAAAAAAACCCCAAACAAACCAAAACAAACCATCCAACCCCATCTCTCTCACAGGGCTGAATTCAGAAATGATTCATTACCAACACAGAACGGTTTCATTACCTTACCCTAAAATTTGCAACTGAATAAGCTGAACTGGCAACTCTGCAGGAAAAATGCTGTCAGGGAGAGACAGTCCTCAGCACCCTGAGTACCCACCAGTGGCTGATCACTTTTGCTCACCAGCATCCTGGCAGGCAACCAAACTCTCCTTGCGAAGGCTGAGAGCCTCCCTGCCAGGCTGCGAGCTACCTACACCATCTGGATCCCAAAGACCTTCTTTCCTAAGTGCACAAAAATTCCCATAAGACCTGAAACAAGCCAGCAAGCATCCCTTTTCCTCAGCTGAAAACAGTGGCTCTATAATGAGCACCCAGTTAGTACTTGAGTAGCAAAAGCTGAGGCAACCTTTTAGCAGCTGCTCTGTCCTAATCAGGACTTTTTTCTCTTTTTTTTTCTTTTTCTTTTTTTTTTGCTTTTATTTTCTTTTTTCCTTGAGATGGTAACAAAACCAGCTCTTGATTAAAAGGTCTGAAGAGGAGACACTTTGTTGGGAAGAAGGAGAAAGTAGAGAGTATGTGTGTCTGGACTGTTTCATTTTGTATAGGAAATGTTTTCAGACTTACAGACTTTAACAGTCAAGGTTCAATGTGCAAAGAGGTGTAAATCAGCCCCCAGGCTACATGGGATGCCTGCATTGAGCTGCCTACAGGGCTTTTTTAAGAGGAGGTTTAATGCTGAAATACATGGATGTAAACATGTAGACTGCTCCTCAGTCCGTGTGCCTCCAGACTGGCAAGAGTTGGCATGGAGGAGGAGTCCCACCAACTGTTTTATAACTACGTGTAGTAACAGCAAGGAAAGGCTGCGAGAGTGGTATCTCCTGTTCTCATTGCTTGGAAGGACCACATTGCTATGCTTTCAGCTGCAACTTCTGCTCATGTTTCCCAAAGTTTACCTTTCCAAAGCTGTGGTGCAACAAGTAGGGCAGAAGCAGACACGATATATGTGTCTATATATACACTGAAATCAATCCATGTTTGCAGAGCACCTGGTACAATGGAGAGTCTTGTCCTAGGAACTACCCTTTCCTTTTATTATTAATCACTAAAAAAGCAATGGCTGCTCTATAGAAGATACGTGCTGAATTACTGAAATCAGGCTATGTGATGTTTCTTACCTGTACGACCTTTTACTGTTAATTCCTTTCTCCTCACCCTTTGCCGGTCTTCGCTTGTGAAACTAAAAGCTCTTCAGGACAGAGACAGTCTCTGTCTGTGCACATATCCTGGCTCAGACACTGTGGGGTCCTGGCCTCTACCTGCCATTGCCTCAAGGGCAGTGAAAAACATCACTAGAATAATTCTGGCCATTGCTGTGGCACACAACAAATGCCTCTTCAGGGCACGGTGTCCAAGGTTGGGATAACAGGCTTCAAGCAGGTGGTAGCCAAAACTGAAGCTGTCTTCAGCAGGCGGTTAAGAGCTTCATATTGAAATCAGTGTAAAAAAAAGGGGGCTGGTTCTAGCTGTGGTGTTAACACAGGAAAGTGGCAGCAAACAGCGCCGCGGGCACTCTGCCTTCGCCAACCATCCATCACAGATCACAAAACACATCACAAATCGCTGCCTGGGGAGGCTACCTTTCCCTGAGCCTTGCCTCTTTTCTCCCCTCCCCTAGTAAATCCATCCCTGGTTATATTTGTTGAACTTATTTTTTCCTGCTGTGCTCAGAGGCTGACTGCGCTTTGCATCTCCCATTGCCATCCAGCAGAAACACCCCATCAACCCGCTGGCCACAGCACTGATGCCTTCATGCCTGCTGTGCAAGGCAGCACAGGGCAGTAATCCCTCTGCCCGATGGACTGCCACAGGAACAGCTGAACAAAAAGTGCTGGGGTTTTCATTTCATGAATCTGAGGCCAAACAGAAAAGTCCCTTGTATTTAGAAAGGGGGTGTTTCTCTGAGCTACCTGATAAACCAAGGTGGGGGCTGTGCCCAGCACCAAGTTATAGACGTTTAGGAGTGTAAAGGAACAGAAAGCTTACATAAGGGGAGGTTTTCAATAGTCAATATGTTAAAAAAGTGACTCAGCCCCTCTTCTTTCATAAAAAAGCAGACCAGTCCTGGGCTAAGCCAGGTCTCCAGTGGAAGGGAGGGGATAAGAAGAAAGTCAACATATTGAGTCTATTTCCAGGTTCACTCCTGCCACATCCATGAAGTTATGTAGCTTTGGGTGACCTGTTCAGTTAATGGATTTAAAACATTTACCTGTCCCACAGGAAGAGCATCAGGAGGCTTCAGTGTTGTTTGAGAAGTGCTCTGATTAAAACCACAGTATTTATAGAGATGGGCCAGTGCATCTAAGGAAAGACTCCCTTGAATAAAATGGTTCCTCGCAACTACTATAGGCACTTAGCGATCCACATGTTTTGTTTTGGGTTTCTCTAATGGGTGCAGAATATTGTTCTCATTCACCTTGAAACCCTGAGGGACCCAGTGCCTTTTGCTCTGTGGGGTCTGGACTGAGCCAAATGGTCCCAAACTGGGTACGTTGCTGCCAAATGCAAACAGGAGTTAATTCTTGTTGATGTATGTCAGAGAACCTGAACCACAAATTGTCTGCTGCTGGGGAGTCCTCAAAGTGTCAGAGCAACATTATTTGAGAGAAAGATACTTGGTTAGAAAAACTGAGAAGCTTAAATAGGCCACCTCCTCAGCAGGTATAAATTGGCATGTTATCTCAGTGACTGGGTGGCCCTAGAAAGGGGATCACTGTAATTTTTGAGGGAGGAATCCGTGTGTTAAAAACTAGGCAGAGGCATCCAGCTAATGATCCAGCTGAAAATAAGTAAGGACGTTTGATGGAGCCTAGTATAAAAAGCAGGATTTGACTTTTGTAAGTGATGCTGCAAGCTGATCATGGACCACGAGAAGTGCAGATATGGAAGCATCCGTATGGGACCATAGCAGGAGCATTTTCTCAATGCTTCCTGCAGCTTCGGCAAGCACGGTTGCAGGGCGGTCAGCCAGGCATGGAAGCCAGAACCTGCTGACTGCGGCAAGCCCTGGCTGGTGCGGGGCAATGCTGTCGGGTTACCCTTGGTGAGTGCATCTCTTACTGAATACTGAACTAATGGATGCTTTGATGTAAAGGAAAAAATTTCAATTTGAAAAATAAAATAAATGCTTTGTGGAAGTGAAGTATTACATGCAGTGCCTTACCCAGGGGGACCTTGGCTTTGTGGTATCATCCCTAACTCAACCTTTTTGCACTTGCTTTACTAGAAATTTTTATTTTAGGAAGAGAACAACATACTGAAGTGCAGAGGGAGTGGTACTCGGGAGTCCCGAACTGTAATCCCAACTTTGCCTCAAGGCAGCCGAGCAGCTGCTGGTAGGTCTCTGCGCCCCTGCTTCCCTTCCCACCTGCCTGCTTGTGCAGCGAGTGCTGCAGCATGGCTCAGGCAGCACGAAGTGGCTCAGGCCCCTGAAAATGCCTTTGGTTCTACTTTTGCAATGTCATAAAAACCTACCATGCCTATAGAAGTAATGAAACATCAGTGAGAGGCTTAGGTCTGTGCTGGTCTGAAAAGAAACCCGCTCAACTGGCAAGGCGAAGAGAAGCCTCATTGCCAGGTCAGCCAGGAGGGGTCTATAACCAGCCTATAATCTGTGCTGATACCTCACTTAGTGCCCTGTGGGTGTAAAAACAAGCCTGGGTCTCCGTCCTGGACAGGAACTGTTCCTGACCAAGCTTTGTTCCTGTAAAGTCAGGCAGACAAGTATCCCTTACTGAGCCATTTCTCACAGGCAGTGGTTCAACCCTTCACAGCCAGTGCCAGGTCTCAGCATTCAAGCCCGTGTTTTGCAGCTCAGCTGTGCATCCTACTTCTCCCTGAGGGACTTGTTATTTTACAGTACTCCCAATATATTTAATCTTTGACTTTCCAAAGACTGTTGGCAAGATTTATCAGCAAATTACTGTGGAGCTAGAAGAGGAGAGGAATAATAAGTCCCATCTGGGTGGACTTAGTACACAATGGACATCGTGTAAGGTTTGGACATCGTTGTAGAATCAGTCCCAAGGCAGAAGTTAGTCTCTTGTCAAGGTATGATTAAGCCACAGTGGTTTAACTCCACTCCCTCCCTTCCCCATACACGCGTTCCCAGTCATCAAAGGCTGCCTGGGCCGTGGATATGAAACATCCTTAGTGCTGCCTTATTTTGTACTAAACCCTGTTGGTCCCAAAGGCAGAGCTGTGAGCTCTCCCGTGCTCTAATGGGGAAATGAGGCTCTGCCTTCTGCTCAGTACAGCTATTAGGACTCATGGCTCAAAACTACAGCCCACCAATATGACCCCCAAACTGCTGGCTGGTTCATCATTCTCCAGTGACGATGTAAAATATTCTGTGAACGCCAATTAAGCAGTGACATTTGCAAAGATGCTTCTGTTTTATCAGCACGTTGTTTGCACTGGAACGTAACTGTTGGCTGTTCAGCAGGGAAGTATTAATCTCAAATGAATCCTTTCTGGCATAGGAACAAAAGCAGACTGTTTGCTGTCGGAAGTGCTCAACATCTGAGCTCTTCACACACACGGTGAGATTCTCTACCAAGTAGACATGAAGTTTAAACATTGTTCAGGAGGCCGAGCAGGTTGGTTTCCATAAACAAAAAGGTGTCTGAGCACAAAGCAGCTCAGAAGTCACCCCATCTGGCAGAGAGCCTTTTTTTTATTCCAGCCTCAGAAAGGTTGTAGCTCACCTTACCAAGACAAGTACAGAGGTACAGCAGCAAGAGACCTGTTGGGCACATGCAAGGACCCTGATGGGCAGGTGTGGAGGATAAGGGATGTAGGTTGCCCTCCCAGAGTTTTATCAAAAGCTACTGCCAATTCTTGAGCACATAATATAGATCTCTATTTACAGCTGCCTATGTATGAGATTAGAGTCATGATCTTTGCATTGCCCATGTGCTGACAACACTTTTTCACTTCCTATGTCCCTATGATCCTACATCACCAACATTGGATCTCTTTCCTTTTTAAATCTATCCTTCCATCATAAATCTGTTCTTATTGTGCCTACTTCAGTCCCAGTCTGAATAAGTAACAAGACAGTCGTTGACCAATGTAAAAGATGCTCCTAGATGAAGAGGCTAGTAGCAGCTGTTTCTGACATTTCTTGAAACAGGATGAATAACCCCCTTCTCTTAAAGTGCTAAGAATTCATTTATTTCTGGCTCAGTGGGACTGTGAAATGCTAGAGCTTAACAGTCACATATTCCAGAATAACCTCCTGTTCTGCAAAACTTTCAGATTAATCTTCAGCATGATTTTAGAGGATTATCTTCATAACAGACTTATATCTTTTGAAAGCCAGAAGAGAAGATGCTGCCTTCAGCCTTTCTATAGATACCAGTTTAAACTGAGCATTTTATGAAATAGCTGGTACAGTAATTGTGTCCAAGTTCAGACAGCAGTCATTGCAGGGTGATATGATTTTCAGTCTGGATAGCCTGTGCCCCGCCAGGCCAAATAAACTCCTTCCTTCTCCGGTCCTGAACTAGTCATGAGAGAGTAAAAAAAAATAATATCACCTCGAACAATTTTTTGTAAAGCATTAGGTTATTGCCTGAGCCAAACACCAGGGAGCTTCCAAGGGCTACAAGAAGGACACAGGGCTGATGCCACTCAGCACCAAGTGACCAACCCACTAGAGGTGCTGATCAGGGAGGTAGCAATGGCCAGCCACAAGAACACGTGCTTGACGCTGATGCTGCCAAATGCCTTTAAACTGGACTGGAAATTGGTCTCCACTGGTGCTGCAGCAATTCAGTATCCATTCACTACCAGAAAATCCAAACTTGTAAAAAGAAAGTGTGCAACCAGCCTAAGCTTTCCACAAGATCACCCTTTCATTCAAAGCCAGCTGTATCTTGCAGATGAGAGGGCCTGAAAGTTTCCCAGACAAGCATCTCCTCTCTCCATTTTTATCATAGCCACCAATATAACATCATTCATCGATATCGCTCCTTTACTTTACTGGTGTTGGAGGGAAGCTGTTCAACCAAAGGCTGTATAAAATGACTAGAGTACTACTAGTGCCTAAAATAAACATCTTTATGTCTCAATATTTGCTTCCCACCAATGTCCTGAGAGCATCCTGCCTTCACAGGGTACAACTCAAAGGAGTTTGCTGTTCTAGAGTATGATTCACACTTTGTCAACAATAAGCACATTTGGTTGAACTTTTGGTTACTGCAGTATTTCTCAAGGTGTTTGGAAGCAGCCAAGCCCCAGCAATTGCCACAAACATTGTTAGTATCAGAGATGGAAATGGCTTGTTAAAAATAGCTGTCTGCATAGTCTGGCAAGGAGCCTGTCTCCAAACAAAAATTCAGAATGAACCTCCTTGGAAAGGATCAGGTCTGCAACCCTTGTGCTTCAAATTTCATTCATATTTTACTGGGACTATTTAATAAAGAAGAAAAGCAAACAAACAAGAAATAAAATGCAGATTATTATATGAAGAAAGATTGTTGGAGGAATGACTACTATGCCCTCTTTTGTATAAACATATAGACAAATAATTCATCTTCTATTCATAGAATCATAGAATGGTTTGGGTTGGAAGGGACTTTTAAAGATCATCTAGGCCAACCCCCCCTGCAATGGGCACGGACATCTTGCACTAGGTCAGGCTGCTCAGAGCCTCATCCAACCTGACCTTGAACACTTCCAATGATAGGGCACCCACAACTTCTCTGAGCAACCTGTTCCAGTGTCTCACCACCCTCATCATAACAAATTTCTTCCTTGTGTCCAGTCTAAACCTATCCTCTTTCAGTTTAAAAACATTGCCCCTTGTCCTCTCACTATAGGCCCTGGTAAAACGTCTTTCCCCATCTTTCCTATAAGCCCCCTTTAAGTACTGAACGGCCGCAATAACATCTCCCCAGAGCCTTCTCTTCTTCAGGCTGAACAACCCCCGCTCTCTCAGCCTGTCCTCGTAGGAGAGGTGTTCTCATGGCCCTCCTCTGGACCTGCTCTAACAGGTCCATGTCTTTCCAGGACCTGACCTTTCCATCCAGAGCTGGATGCAGTGGTGGCAGGGGACTCCAGGTGGGATCTTGCAAGAGCAGGGTAGAGAGGAGCATCACCTCCCTCGACCTGCTGGCCATGCTTCTTTTGATGCAGCCCAGGATACAATTGGCTTTCTGGGCTGCAAGCACACATTGACGGCTTGTGTCCAATTTTTTGTCCACCAGTATCCCCAAGTTTCTAGTGAACAGGACTATTGCCCCAAACTTGAAATAAAAGTCACCCACTATGTTCACCATTGCTGAGGCTGAGGAAGGGAGGGTCCCACTGCATATTAGCAGTATCCCCAACCCTTTTCTGCAGGGTTGCTCACAATCCATTCATGCCCCAGCCTGTATTGATACCAGGGGTTGCCTCAACCCAGGTGCAGGACCTTGCACTTGGCCTTGTTGAATTTCACAAGGTTCACACGGGCCCACCCCTCAAGCCTGTCAAAGTCCCTCTGGATGGCATCCCTTCCCACTAGCAAATCAATTCAGCTTGGTGTCACCTGCAAACTTGCTGATGGTATTCATATTACTGGAGGAGGAAAGCAATACATCACTGAAGTAATTTTCCATATCCACTATTTCAAAAACATTTTTTCCCTAGCACAGTTGATTTGCTTTTCCTTGTGCTGCAGTCCCTAACAGAGCTGCTGATCTCTAGTGAACAGGACTATTGCCCCAAACTTGAAATAAAAGTCACCCACTATGTTCACCATTGCTGAGGCTGAGGAAGGGAGGGTCCCACTGCATATTAGTAGGCAGGATCCCCCCTAGCAGGCCTGTGGAGACAGACAGGCTCTTCCACACAGCATTTAACAGCAAAGGCTTATCTGGTATTATGTGAATTGTTTTCAGGACGAATACTTCCCTCAATGACAACAAGCAGCCTGGATCCTATGTAATACCTAAAATTAATCAGAATAATCCCACCCAGCCTCCTATTGCCTTTCTACTGTGATAAGCCCTTTTCAGAAGACACTTCCTTTTTCTTGTTTTAAATGTATTCCTCAGTAATGCAGCAGAAATATCTATCTGATAATAACTAGAAATCCTTTCTTCTGAGGATTTCAGAGAGCTTTGCAAGGGCAAGCATAGACTTATCTTTAAAGATGGTAATATCAAGGAACAGAGAAGTTAATGGTCCTACAGAGGCTAGGCTATAAGTCATAGCTCACAGTTCCTGCTTGCCCAAAAGGCAGGATTATTTGGGACATAGTTAAGGCATGTGAAAAAAGGTGAGAAGTGAAAGCTGATTTTGGCTTTAGGAAGGATTACTTATTTTTGTCACAAGCAATGCATTACAGCAAGTCTCTTTTTTATCTTCTATAATTCCTTGCCACAGACAAATCCTCAGTACGAACGAACATTAGCTGGAGCAATGTGAGACACTCCGGTAGAGGCAATACAGCCATTTGCGCTCAGCGGAGAGACCATCCTACAACATCTCTGTCTTGGAGGGAGCTACAATGTGCAGCAGACTTTTTGACCCCTTTGCCTTCAGCAGGGACACACCAAAGCCTGATAGTTTTCCATCCGTGGATGGAAACATTGTAAGGGACGTGCCTTTTTCAGCCACTTCTACCAAGGCAGCGTTTCTGACAGCGTTGGCTAAACCCATAGTTTTAGAGCTAACCAAAGCCCTGAGCTACAGCTTGGAAGAGACACAGCCGATGAGAACAGGGTTCAGACACAACTGAGTTGCCTTGTATCAGTACAGATCATTAACTGCAGGAAATGCCAAGTAATGTCACTTAACATAAATGTCTGTTGTTGCAGGCTAACTTTAATCCAATTATCCTCCTGTTTCTAAGAGTATAGAAGCCCAGAGTTACTGCCAATCAGGCAGATGCATGTCTCGCCCTCAGTCTGCATGTGCGGGTTGGATAGTGGTTCTTCCAGGCTTTTTGCATGGCTCCAGCCTGCACAGCCAGAAACACAAAATTGTACGATATCCATTGTCACAGAAAAGACTGTGTTCTTCAGAAATTCTATAAAATCCACCTCATGTCCTCGGGAGGCAGTAAGAGCAAAGACCTTGCAGGAAAAATACACTTTGCTTCAATTTTGATATTTGCAAAGGTGCATCTGAAAAAAAGGAAAAAAAATCCCAAGACACAAGACTTCCAGGGTGAGTTTCACATGAAAATGAAGTAGGAAATATGTATCAACATTTCAAAAGAAATTTAGGCCAGACGCTCAGTTGGTGTTAACCAGCACAGCCTCTCTGACAGTTTCCCCACTTACACCAGCTGGATCCAGCTCAGCCACCTGGCCAGCACTTTCATCAGAAGGCATGAGAGGATAAAGACAAAAAGGCCCCATAAAGTCACAACAGGGGGTTTATTTGAGTGTGATCTGTTGCCACACATCTAGATGCCAGTGACAGATTAATCTCACCTAACTTCAGACATCTAGAGGGAGGCTGCTACATCCCAGCCAGTCATCCCAGGCAGTCCGTATCAAGTAGACATCAGAAATGCATCCAAATTAATCAGGCACCAGAAGTGTTTATTTCTCCCCATCAACTGGGAAGGGAATACAGACACTTGAGACATCTACATTTGTCCAGATTAATCCCACCCCTGTGTGGCAAGCCTGAGCAAGAGGGTGTAAAAACAACCAAAAAAGATATATCAAACTTTCTTAATGAGACAGAGAGAGATTTCAAATACAGAGAGATTGCATAGAGTGCTGGGGGGGGGGGGGGAAGATGTTTTTGTAAAATCCAGGGGATTTCATTTGAGAAGCCCAAATGTAATGTTTTCCCCGCCCTTACACTGACCCCCACATAGAACACAGCTCATCTTTATATGAACATGATTAGTTTAGCTCTACCTCAGGGCTCTACACAAGTAACCTGATGTCAGCATTTCTCTGGGTCGGTGAGGGGGAGACAGTGGTGCAAGTTCTTGCCTGCTCATGGTTGGAGTCAGCAAATCTCCCAACTCCAAAGTGAGATTATCCATCGCCCTGTCCTGGTAGAGGAGTAAGTGACATTGCAAAGCCTGTCTGTGCCACCAGTGCTTGGTCCTCAAATGCCACCTGATGGTACCTCTTCGAAGCCCCATCGGGTCATTACAGGTATCCTTTGAGGATTAAAAGGGCTGAGTTGTGTCCTGTGAGCAGCAAGCTTTCTGCAGGAATGGAGATGCCTACAGTCCTGGTCCCCATTGAACGTGTTTGTTTGATGAGCTTGTAATAAAGAGTTTAAGGCAGAAGTAAACATTGGTATAAGTAACATAAAATATAACAGAAAGGGATGATGGGGAAAAGCTGCATCAGAACCAATTCCGCAAAACTTTCCTGAGCTGTGCGCAGCACATGTGCATTGCAGGCAGGACCCAAGGCTGGTGTTACACACGGGAGTCAATGCATGTTTTCCAAGTCCCATCCAAAGACCTCACCATCAGTCACCTTTTCTATCCATACAGTTCATTTTAGTCAGGTGAAGTTATTCAGTGATACCCTTAGCAGCTATACGAGCAAGACCTGAATGCCAGCCTCCCAGAGCTTTTACAGTAGCTCTGTAATAAACAATAAAAAGGCAATAAAATTAAAATAAGCAATAGCAATAGCAAATAGCAATAAAGAAGTAACAAGGAGTCAGGAAGAAGAGGAATGACTTGATTCAAAGAGCAGCGGTTTCACCGTTGGCAGGGGATGTCCCTGCGCTTCACTGCCACTGCATGTGCAGCAAGTTGCTGGTTGTCACAGCAGATCACATGTAATTTCATACATTCCCCAGGGGAAAAGGGACTGGAGGAGATCCCCTTCTTGCAGGACAGCTTTCTCCATCTGCAGAGAGTGAAACCAGGACCTTGCTGCCCCGGACATCCCAGGTCACCTCCTGGAGGCACCGGCTTGCTCTCCAGTGCCTGTACATCACCCTGACCCATGAAAATGCCAGGAAAAAGGATTCAAAGCACATAACAAGGAAAGAGGAAGAAGGCTGCATTTTATGCATCCTTGAGGTAAAAAGTGTTCTGGAGGTACTTGCTCAAAATACGTCAGAGTACCATTCATTTTTTTGTTTGTTTTTTTCTCGGTGGAGAGCACTTTGGACTTTCTGGGCCTCATAAGCCACCACACTTTATCTAGGTGCAAAACCAGCAGCAGGAGGTTTCCTGCCGTGTTTACATGCTTAACACCAGGAGCTACTTCTACACATACAGGTCACACAACCCTCAAGCTGGATTTTGCCTTTCCCAGCAAGCAAAACTTGCCTCCATAGCTCATGGCTTGCTATGAATTAAGGGCATCTTGAGCAATGGCCCAATACTCAGGGCTCTAAATCTGAACTCTCAAGCTTTTCATGTGCCAGAGAGTTTTACACACGGGAGCTGGAAACATGCTGGCTTGAGCCAAACTGCAGGCACTGACACATCCAAAGCCCATGCTTAGACATAGCCAACCAAGACAGGAGAGGTCAACCTACGACACTAAGCAACAGAGCCCCAAGATGCCAAACTCAATCATGATCCAGCTAAACACACCAGCGCCCCAGAGCCCCGGCAGATATTCATTTCGTGCTCACGCGCAAGGAATAGATTGTGGCATTAGGCACAGGGTTGATAAGAGTAAAATGCTCCCCAGGGACCTCATGAAGGGATTCTCCTCCTGCCTTTCCCTCAGCAGTGGTGCAGACGATAATCCATAGCACGGGGCAGAAAAATGAGGGATCACAATTCCCTGAGTGCTTATAGAGAAACCCAAACCCTCCTCCAAAGCAGTGACACCATCAGCATAGTCAGACACTTCTTGCAGCCGCCCAGAACTTGCCAAGGGGAGGCCCAGCTCCTTCCTTGCCGCATGTTGTGTGGGGTTTTTTGACAAACTCCCCATGCCTGCCTCAGCCCAAAGCTGCCTCGCGATGTGGGTTCCCTTCCAGTGCTGCACGCAACACAGCTGCATGCCAGCAGCCTCCAAGTATTCAGACTACGGGGTGGCAGAGACATATACACAAGTGGGAACAACTGTGCTTTGTTTTCAATTGTAAAATGCGTTTTGGTCTCATTCATAATAATTGTGCATTGTTTTTAAAATAGGTCATTTACACCTTAATAAATACCTGAAGTCCCATCATTTATTCTTAGTGGATCAAATCCTGCTGTCAGGTATGCTGATGTAAACTCTGAAGCAATTACTTATTTCTCTAGAGCTATCCCAGAACTGCATCTGAGATAAAATCAGAATCAATAAGTAGAATGTCAGCTCTGATATTACATAATTTCCCCACTACCCGTAGAAATGAGTTTCACTTCTGAAGTTAAAATAGCAGTACATAAGAAAATGAGACCATGAACTGAATGAAATACCAAATACTCCTCAGAGTGAAAATCTATTGATGTCAGAAAGACCAATCTAAGCAAAAGACCCACAAGAAATTGGTACTAATATTTTTTAGATTGGATTCATGTCATTGTGCTATTTCACATTTTCCCGTGAACAATTCAAATTCCCGAGTGCTTTAGCACTGCTTGTTTACAATACTTTGCATTGTTGTGACTATGTTTTCTTAAAAATCATCAGCTACATCAACTGAAATGAGATGTATCTAATCCATGAAAAACAAACCGTTACCACTTTCCAAAGCTAATAAACTGTTTACAGTCATTTTTAAGAGCCCCGAGCCTGGGAACTCTCTGGTGCAGAGGCTAATCCAACAGCCCAGGCATCTGACAGGGAAGATTTCTGTTGTCTGCAGGGTCAGACCCACAGAACAGCAGATGACTCGGGCTCCAAAACCATGTAGCGCTTTCAGCAGAACAAATCCATTTCAGCAGAAGGAATAGAAAAGTTGATCTAAATCTTACCAGAGCTAATGCTAGATTAGTGTTAGGTAAATTTTCTTAGACTGTTTCAATGAAGGAAGCAAACTAGTGAAACGAAACATGGCTTTCTCTTCACACACCAAACCTTGTGCAATTATCTTAGAATTTAGGGCAGGCACAAATTAAAATTTGTCACTATGTTAAATGTATTTAACCACTACTGTTTATTTACTATTTATCTAAATTAACCTATGGTAAATTCTCAGGTAAATCCTCTAAGTGCTTTCGCCAAGCTTTGGTCTCAGTTCCACATCTCTGAGTCTGTAGAGATGCTACAGAATCCAGGAAAAAGTTCTGGGTTTGGTCTACTACAGCCAGGGCAAAATCTGTTTGCTAGTATCACATTCAGCTCTACTGCAAAAGAAGGTAGAAACAAGAAAATATGCTATAAGCAGGACATCCTATTTAAATAACCTTACTGTAAACAGAAATACAGAGCCATACAAATAAGCATGGTCATATGCATACGTGTACACTCATAGGTACAAACACCCATAGATTCCTCTGTTCTTTCAGCAAAAATCCAGTATCCTTTCCTTATGAAAAACAAGCGCTTCACAAATTAGAGCTAATCCTCAGCTCATTGATTGGATTGATTTCAGGAAAATAAGATTATTTCCAGCTGCTGCACCTGAGCATTAAAAGATTTAAGTGTCAAATTTTGCCCTTAGATGCATCCTATTGAAGACAAAAGAAGTTCTCACTAGGTAAAGTGAAGCATACATGTATCTACCTAAGAAACATGGCATGCTGTTTCTACATACTTCTTCAAGGCAGAATCACAAAACTGCAGGGAGAGACACCAGTTATGTTAGACCAATTGATGTGGCCGTAGAAGCCACT
The DNA here is from genome assembly GCF_034638445.1 of Ciconia boyciana. Lineage (NCBI taxonomy): Eukaryota > Metazoa > Chordata > Aves > Ciconiiformes > Ciconiidae > Ciconia > Ciconia boyciana. Next base: position 13,115,258 of record NC_132935.1, read on the forward strand.
CTTGTACGTTTGAGCCCCAAAGCCCCGGACTAGGGCACTCCGGCTGATTTCTGTTCTCCTACTTGCACTGCTGGGTTGATACACACCAAGTGTGAACCAGGGTAATCCCAACGACACTACACTTCTAAAAAAGAGTAGACAGGAAAAGAAAACCTTAAAGACACAAGAAAATGTGCTTGCTAGAGACATTAATCTCCTCCCATTTGCAGTTCAGTAGAATTAATGATCTTTCCTTAAAGACATTTAAAGTATAAAAATAATAAATACAAAACTTACTGACATAAATGGAACCCTCACACAAGTACCTCAGTGTTAAAATTCTAAGTCTTTAAGTGTTTCTAAACGTCATTTTTCTCGCTGCAGAATGTCTTATATTTTCACTGCCAAAAAAAAGGAAAAATAGAAGACACATTACCTTGGCTTTTTTTCCTCCATCTCCTATGCTCTCCTGTTGTCCAGTGTCAAAATGGCCTTCAGGAACTCATCCAGCACCTGCAAGACACACCACTCTTCTTCCCTTGGCTGCCATAGGGATTCTGCCTGTGTTTATGATTAACCCACCGAGATATCCGCCACAGTAGGGTGAGGCTGTTTAAACACTTAATTATATTCATGACTCATTCTAGATAAGGTTTCCCCAAGCACTGAAGTGTACGAGTGTAGTTAGCTGCTTAGTGAAGCCTTGCAAAATTCTTTGGGTTTGGCTCATAGTGCTCCTTTACAGAGACATTTTTTCCTCCTCCTGCCACAAGTGGGTTCTCCCCACTGCTGTGGTCAGGTGGAACCAGCTTATGACTCAGCCAGCATTTTGGCTCATAAAACAGCTCCAGAAACACAATAGCCTCATGTTCCGGGGTGCAACGATGCCAAAATGGGGTATGCACATCCTTCACGCAGTTCAGGTATCTGCAGCACTAATACAATTTCTACTCCTTCTCCACATGCACAGATCCTCTCCCCAGACTTGCCAGTCCAAACTACTCTCCCAAGTGTACAAATATCCCAATGAGATCAATGGGAGTTTGGCCAAGATATTAGAGACTGGTGGAGTGGACAGACACAAGAAAAAGCCCAGGAGTTTAGTTCCCTCCAGAGTTCAGAGATATTGCTCTCCTTTCACTTGCTTTCCTGCATATACCAAAAACATTTTCATGATGAGGACAGTTCAGCATTAGAACAAGCTGATCACTGAGGTTGTACAGTCTCTGTCCTTGCAGGTTTTCAATACCTTGGTGGACAAAACCCTGAGCAACCTGGTCTCCACTCATGGCTGACCCTGCTCGGAGCAGGACGTTGGACTAGAGACTGCCCAAGGGCAGTTCCAGCCTTGTTTCTCCTGTGATCCTATCCTACGATCCTATATCCTGATACTAGTAATGGTGTGTGCAGGTGTATCAGGAATTACAGCATGGGTTGAGGGTGAAATCTGCTGCCTGTAGCGATGTTGATGTTACTGTGACTGCAGAAGTCACACGTCCTCTCTGAACTACAGCTTATGCAGCTACAATATGGGGATTATTCCAGTTCCTATCCCTGGGGCATTTGCAAGCATAGTATAAAATTTTCAAATTATTCATACAGCAAATGGTGATCTATGGTGTCACAGCAATACGGCAAATGCAACATTTCCATTAGTCCTTGGAGCAATACAAATGTAAACTTTGGGACAAAGCACAGGCATATTTTAGGCAATGTCTTGCTTAACCTAATTAAACTAAAAAAACATAAACCTGCTGACCAAGTACAGAGGGTGTTAACTAGCTGATCATTTCATCTCTCATATAAAAAATATATACATGCTTCACTGTGCTGCACAGTTCTGCAAAAGTAAACCTGTTTTATGTATTAAAAAATGTCATTCATACAAGAGGATAAACAAACTGCTGCAATTAATACAATTAGCACAAAAAGGAGACCTGGCTTACTGTGCAGTACATTGCATATGCAGTTATTTTGCTACTCAGTTCAGTAGCTTTGCAATTCATGTTCAAGTGTTGCTGAAGAGTTGTGCTGAGGAGCAAATGGGGAAGAAAATAAAAGCCTGATCTCTTGGCAAGAGGGATGTCTTACATCACAAAGGTTAAATAGGATCTTTCCAAGCAGAAACTCCATCTTGGTTAAAAACAGGTTGTGTCAGAGGGACACAATAAAGGGCATCAATATTTCTTAGGAATTTTTTTATTATTATTTTTTAGGGTTTATGGCTGGCTTAGCACTTGGCTAGTCAGCACAGATGTTCTAGGTGCTAAGGAAAACACACAGGGACATGTTCGTACCATCTAGTTTAGACATTTATCGTTGGTGGGGTTTCACGCAGTAATCTGAGCCAATTTAACAGCTCACTGCTGCTGAGAAGGGATGGGGGCATCACTCCCCCTTACCAATCCCCTCTCCTGCTCTCAGCCATGTTCCTGATGCTGACACCAACTGTAGCAACACTGCTCTGAGCCAGTTGAACCCACTAATCCACCAGAAACAAGTGGACGATTTGGAACTATCTTGCAGGAGGAACCAGGGAGTCTGGAGCCAGAAGGAAAGGAGGGGGAGCCATTACACAGCAGGGAGCAGGAAGAAGGACAGGAGGGAAGATGGAGCCATCGGGTTGGCTCAGATGCTGATGAAACCACAATCCAAAGTACTCGTTCTAGATTCACAGGTTCCCTGTGAGGCCTATGAAGGTACCAGGAGAGCTGTTTCTTCCTTCCTTCACCCAAAGAAAAGTTCATCCTGATAAAGTAGTTCTAGCAGCTGTCTGAGGTAGGACTCTAGGTACGTCTAGGTGGGTACTCATCAGGACAACGGCTGGAGACAGGAGAGGACCCAGCTTCAGAAATAAAGATGCAAAGAGAGCAATTCTGCCTCAACAGGGGCAATCAGTGCCATCTATGATGCTTAAGGACATCCTGCTTGGTTTCCCTTCACTGCTCCAGAAACGTGTGGGTGTCCTGTGGATCCTGTGCTGTACCTGCCAGCCCTTGTGTGTGTGAGGTCCCAGGCACCTCTAATGGCACTAGATACCTGTGTTTATACAGTACCCATTTTGCATGTGATACAGCAGATTAGGGGGACTGAGTGTGACACACTAATTTGCAGTAGGTAATGCTGCAGGGCTGAGTTCTGAAAACTGATTCAAATACAAAGGAAGATGGAAACTTGATTTTTTTTGAAAGTCATTACAAGCTATTCTTAGCCAGTCCAGCTCACACATTCAAGAGATTTTGCCTTTCGCAGTGCTGGGCTCTTTCACTTCGTAATTATTTGGGGCATTTTTCTGGAGCACAGTTAGCTCAGTGGATATTATAGCCACCACTGATCATTATGTTACAGAACTGATGTAGTTTCCTTCACATTTAGGGTACTGACCCATCTTAAGGAGGGAGAATCATCTCAGATGGCTCCAGACATCCATCAGTGTCCAGCTGCCCTTGATTCACCACTCCTGGGCGCTTCCTAATGTACCTGTCCAGAGGAGGCCAGCGCAGCTGTGCCTCACTGCCCTGCATGGACTAGAAAGGGGCTTTATGAGATTAAATGACATTAATCTCACCCTAGGTATTTTTATTTCTCTAATTCCCTAGAAGAAGCCAGTCTCCTGGCTCTGTGGGAGACCACTGAAGGCTTTAGTGCACAGTGGACCCAAGGGAGTTAATCTGAATTAACTTTTAAAGTGGACAAATTCAACTACATTAATCTCCGTGTAGAGACACATGCTCAGAATTACTGTGACAGTAATTTGATTTGGTTTGCTTAAGTTTGGAAGTTAAATAAATGAAAGTGAAATGAGGGACACGTCAGTGCCCTGGAGGCAGTCACCCAGGAGTTCAGTGAGGTCTGTCTGGTCCGCTTGAACACCCCAAGGGCAGAGGAGGCTGCAAAATACTAACTATGAGTGGAAAAGCAGTGACTGTGGTGATGGTCTGTTGTCTGTGGGGAGGAAAGGAAGAGGAAAAGTGCGTCGATACCAGGCTTTCACTCTGCTGATATCTTAGCGTTAATACGTACTCATAGAAATGGCAAGGTATTTTTATAGTATAAATAGACTTCTGTAGTATGAATAGTCAATAATGGAACTCTATTGGAAATCCACAGTGGGCCTCCTGCTGCCCTCCAACAACGGGATTTGGTTTGGCATCAACTGACACTAGTAACTCAAGAACAACACATGAACATTTTTTTCAAAACAGCTACTTGATGATTAAACATGGAAAATGTTGCGTGTTTCTATAGGGGGAAAAAAGGCAGAAGCAGGTCTGCCTGAACCCACCTCCAGCAATGCAATGCTGATCATAGAGATTTCTCTGGCTGAGGGGTTACTTAAGCCCAGGCACTTTCCTGCTTCCTGCAGGTGACTTCTGGAAACTGCTGTGACTCATAAGTGTTTACCCACTAATATTTCCTCAACCCCTGACAAGGGGAGTTGATTAGACAGTTTAGATGAGAGTAACCAAAAGGTGTGCCTAGCTTTCATTATATGGTTATCATTAGTAGTTTGAACAGTGCCATTATGCTTGCAAGAGAGGGTTTGAGTACCATAACGTAGATCATTGAAATGCCAAGGAGAAGCACAGTCCGGGTAAAGCACATTGCTGGACAGAAATGGGAAAACAGGCAATGAGGAAAAGGGCTCCACCCAGGCAGATGCAAAGCTGGCAGAGGTTCTCATACACTTCAGAAGGAAAGGGGAAAGACAGACAAATGGAGCGGTTTATTGTGAAAATTCACTTGGGGATTTCATTACAAGGACATCTTATTTATGCAGTGGTCACATCTAAGAGTCCCTTTTGTGGATGAAGCATCCATCATTTCTTTGTTTTGTGACAAAAAGTATTATGCCACTCTATACACCTAGTTTTAATATTCTGTGCAGTCTAATATTCTGTGCAGTCCTCCCAAAAGAAGACAGTAGAAACTGGGGACAGAGGAGAATGACTGAGGTGACTAAGGGCATGGAGAAGCTTCCAGACAAGTTACAGCTACAAAAATTAGGACACTGATGCTTGGAAAAGACAAAAGAGTGGGATACATTAGGGCCTCTGAAATCAGTAGTGGAATGGCAAAGATGAGCAGGAAACACTTGTTCATATTTTCTCACTGTAGAAGCATTTTGCATAAGATACATAACTACAGTGTTGAACAGATGAAGCAGTTCAGCTGTTGGTACTTAATGCAGGACCATGTAATGTTGATATACCAGAACAAATTCAGGGTAAAGCTACTCCGTTCAAAGCACAGAGGACAAGGTTCTCAAATACAGTAGGTTTTTAAAGCAAAGGTTTTTTAAAATTCACAATTAATAGATTATCATCTTTGGCTTCTCTAGCAGTTCAGACTTCTCGGAGAAAGTCTCTGGGTTTTCATGAATAAATTCAGTCCTGAAAAGATGGTTATTGATGTAAAAGGATTGGAATAGACATCATGCACAGCTACTATAAAAACATTTTCCATGCACTGAAATGGAAGAGTTATGATGTAAATTAACTACAACCTGCCATAAAAGTTTGATGGCCTCTTTCTCTCTGCTTTCTGAACAGGAACCTCCCCGCCAAGGGTCTCCTGGAGGTCCATGCCTTCCAGAGAAAGGGAGGTAAGGAGCAGCCCTGCTTCTTTTCTCCATATTAGTTAGTAGAGATAGCAGCAGTTATGGCAAGAGGAATATCTGCTGGGAAATGACGGCAGGGCACACTCCTGAGAAACCCTGCTAAGGGGGCCAAGCCCCCCAAGAGTTGGATTTTCTTGGTCTGTAGCAGCTGAATTGGGAGGGGAGAAAAGGAAGAGCAAGCACTTCACCCCAGCACGTCTAGCAACCACAGCTCCCCAGTGCCACCTGCTCCGCACCTTGCCTAAGCCTGATGCCTAAACCTTGCCTAAACCAAACATTTTTTGTGTTGACACTGTCTTTTAGGCCAATTGGTTGGTCTGGAGTTCTTGCATTGGAAGAGGCAGTGAACATGATGTCCATCCCCTCCCCAGGCCACTCTGGGTTTTATAGACCTCTACCATGCCCTCCCTCATCTCTTTTTCTCTTCAAAAAGTCACAAAACTCTGTTGTTCTCAGCTGTTTTCTATCCTTTGGATTATCAAAGCCATTCTCTCTGAACCCTCCCTGCTCCCCTACAGCCTTTCTGAGGGGGAAAACCTTCAGCTTCCACCACCACAAGGGTTTTAGGAGGGGCCACCCCCCTTCACTAGCACCAGCACAGCCTGATCACAAGGGAAGACATCTCCATTTCCAAATGCACAACAAAGAGAGAACCAGGCATCTGTCACACAGCTGCAAGATGTGAGTCGCAGCTGGTGTGGAAGACAACCATGGTCAGAGAGAGACTACCACAGTCCTCTCCTCCTCTATGACCCCACTCTCCAGCACCCACAGCAGCATCTGTCCCAAGCCCCACAGCAGCCACATGGCCACCAGGACGCTTGGTTCCTCCATCCACAGGCAGCTATGTGCGAAAGCAGGTGATGTACCTGTGTACACTGTGGCACCTTACCCATCTCAGCCGCACGAAGCCCTCTTGTCCATCGCAGGAAACTCTGAGCACCACATTCCAGCACAAGTTATGACAGGGCCAAGGAGAAGGGCTGTACCACTGTGAAATCTATGGGCTGGAGCACGTGAGGCTGCTCAGCAAAGTCTGCTCCCAGTGATTGCAGTGGGGCCCTGGGTGCTCAGCACCTTGTAGACCTGGATGCTGAGCGCCCACGGACATGGGTGCTATGTAGTCATGATGCTACTTTGGGCACATTTCTGACTCCCTGACATGACAGCCTTAAATGCTCTGTTTTTTTCCCCCTGACTTGCTGTGCTTAAGCAGCAGGAAACAAACACAGCAAAGATCTGCTATGTCTGTAGCCCGTGCTGTAATTCCTACAACTCCAGTATCTTCTCTCACTCAAACCCACCTACTACATGATTGCCTTTACAGCAGGAATATTTGTAATTCTGCTGAAAGCACACACAGTATTAGTCTCCACAGTACTGTCATTTTTGCAGACGCAGAGGTTCTCTTTCGTTTTACTTCACTTACCTCATCAGCTTACCTCCATCTCAAAACAATCCATTTCCCCTCTTACCCACAAACCTAACAAAAAAGGTGCAAAATGGAGACAGGGACGCACAGGCCAACTCTAACATAAAAGGACGAACTTGAACCTGCTGCCAAATTTCCTATTTTTCTTCTGCTGTTTTCTCTCTTCTTTCCTCTGAGAAGGGAGTTGTGTTGCAAGTCATACAGTTTGCTAGGTCATGATCCACCTAATGTGAATGACAGAGGTGAGATTCATCTCTCCTAATTCCAGATGTCTGCAGACTAAATGTCCACATGTGAATTAGTCACCTGGAGCCTCTTGGTCAATGGAGGTAAAGAAGCATTTTGAGAGCTTGGCTGGCCTAACACACTTCTAGAGAACTCATGCAGCTGTGGACATCTACCAGGGGAACTCCCTGAGCTCTCCCAGCAGGTTCGGGTTTAACATTTGCAGACATGGCCCAGGAAATAGAGTGGAATAAAAGACCAAATAGTCCTCCCCAGTCTTGTAGTAAGATTACACTTACTGGCACAACAAGAAGACGTATCCAATAACTAACACCATGAAGGGAGTAGCTCCTGTTCACATACTCCCATCAAGCTCAAAACATCAGACCACCATAGTCTTGCTACAAATGCAGTCTCCCCATACCATATTAGCTGACACCACCCAAGAGCTCTGCAATGTTTGATTTTAGCATCAAGTAGAAAGGACTTCAGGTGCATATGCACCTGCCCTGCAGTGTGATCACTGACACCTTATCTGTCTGCTCCACAGGCAAAGCTTCAACCACGTCCTTCACCTAGTTTTACTCAACAAAATCAAATGTAGCTTACAAAGGCTTGTATCTGGATCCCCCACTGGTGTTGCATGAGCACTTCCCAATGGCTTGAAGGTGTCATACAAAGTGATGTCTCTGCTTCACATGCATCCCTTTCTCACTTTTACTTACAGCATGGAGAGACTGGAATTTACATGGCCAGATTTCTCCCATGTGAATCAAATAAATTTCTTCTCCTCATTTGCATTGTAACAGCTTCCCATGCAGCTCAGACATAGATGTTTTGGTTTCCCTCTGTGATAAAATTCTGTATAAAGCATTCAAACAGTTGCGTCTGCACAACTGTAGTTAAAAACTTGATAAAGTCAGTTTGCTTTCTTCTTCAGCTGTGTTGCATTAGAAAAGGGAAAGAAAATTTTTTTAGCAACTGCACTTCTTGGTATCCCACATAGATATGCTCCGTTGGTTTATTTAATCCACAACAAGTTTATTTGTTTAAATTGAATCTGAAATCCCGTGGGTGACATTTTTATGCTCATATGTCAGCAGATGCCTATTTTGCTTTTTTTACTTCAACAGAAACAAGTTTATAGAGAATTTTCTCAGCAGTGTCCATAATACAAATCCCACCTCTAGGCAAGCTTCCAAGCCTCAGCTGCTTGGTCATATGCATGAGGGTGTGTTTTGTGCTTTAAAATCTCACACAGCACTGCCCACAGTAATCTTTCATTCTCCTTTTCAAAATCCATCTTATTACCCTCCTCTGTTGCCCCTGAACCTAATTTTCTACAAACGAGTTGCTTTAAAGTTAACATTGCCCATATAATTATTTGTATACCTTCTCCCCTTTTGCATGACTAGGTAGTTATTGTGTCTATAACACCATGTGCTTCTTCATTTGTTTAGACCTTATTCCATAGTATAGGCTTGATAAGGCAAAGACAGCTATACCTTTGAAATGCATTTGATTTTGGTGTGAGTCAGACTGAGCCCCTGATTATACCCAATGATTTTTCTCCTTTTTCCTAATTCCTGCATTAAACAGACTTAATTCTTTCTGTAAGCACTTGTGAAACAATCACTTCTCCTTGTTAAGTTAAATTGCCATTAATTGTGATTTTCTCAGCCTTGTCTTTGTTTCTCTGTGTGTATACTTATGGAGAATACTTAGTGTCAGTGCCTTGCACAGCTCCCCCATTACTGTTCCAGCCTCAGCTTCATGAGCCTTGCTCGAAGTATGCATTTTTATCAATTTATGGACACCTGCCCACAAATTTCCATAAAAGACATGGGGCTTCTAAGCACATCCACTCCTAATGGATTTGGAATTGCTCCGTATATTTTATCTGCACTGCTTCGCCTTCATAATACCTGTGGGATAATTTGTAAAGCAGTTTTTTTGTTATCTCCTTATTTAATTTTCTTCTGTGATGTTTCAAACCAGAATGAGACCAGAATGGTGATGTCTTCATATGGCTCTGCTTCAAAGCTGCATGAGGGTCTTAAACAGATTACAGCAGTAATAGGTAGCAGTCTCTCTTTCTGATGCCCTAACATCATTGCAGACCAGCTCCAGGAACCAAAATACAGCAGATGCAGCCTCTTCAGCCTCCAGCATAGATACTACAGTCCCTAAAAAGCCCAGTCCCAAAAGCACTGTAATTCAGAGCCCCTAAAATAATTCCCAATACGGTTGATAAAGACTTCTCAGGTGTGGTCCCACTTACCAATATGAGGTGCCACTCTCCCCCTGATTTGATTTTATAGGGAGGCAAATGCTTCCCTCATAAACAGCTCTCTGCTCCATATACTGAGTGTGCAGCTGACCTGGGCTAGAAAACACCGACGCTGCCTCTAAATTCACAACTTTTGATTCTGCATTGAATTTGTAACCGAACAAGCTTTCCAAATGATTATGTTAACTTTTGGGCATGGCAAACATCTTGACAAATAGCCACACTAGCACTTCTGAACATCTGATAACTTTGCCCCGATTTAGGCATCCCAGATGTTGTTCAGCTCTCATTAGTTTTTGCAAACTATTCAGTCAGTACTAGCTCAATTCAGTTAAAGAAAATGATGGACAAATGTCACATTTTCTGATGTCAAAGCAGCAAGTTGGAAGGGGTTTTTCCTAGTGGGTAGGGCACAAGGTCATTACTTTGATAGGATCAATGCTAGAAATTTTTCACAAGTATTTCCATGACCAGATTTATCTTGATTTTATAATTATTTTATCATTAGAGGTTTTGCAAGGTATTGTAGTCTCCTTTTGTGTGTTTTGTTGTGTTGTTGGGTTTTTTTAAATAGCCTGAGCTGTTGGAACAATATCACCTGAGAATCTCAGCCTTTTCTTAAATACTCCCCTCCATTTCTAGCATGATTTGGCTGCAGAGAAAAACCCATCCACATGTGCAGCAAACCCACCTACAGGCTGAGAAATCAAGGAATAACTGAGTCTTACCTGTTGGGGCACTCCACCCCTGGGTGGTTTGCAGTTTTTAATGTTCCCACATACCATGCAAATCAGTCCTAAGAGGTCAGAGAATTTGACACAATCATTGCAAATTACTCAGGCATAGCATGGAGAAGGGGAAGGAGATGTAATGCAAACTCCCATCTACAGTTCTGCCAATGGCACTCAGTTTTTCCCCTTGCAATGGCTATTTTTCAGTTCTTGGCTTCTATTTTTCAGTTCAATGGCCAGCCCATTGAGATCGTTATGTGGTGCAGCTTCTATAGCATGTATCAAATGGTAGGCCAGGTACAAATATAAAATTGATCTATAACATAGAGTTTCTGCCAAGTAGGCTGGTGTGTCAACATCCCTGTACACTGTGTGTTCAGACCAGTTTGAGTCAACATCAAACATGCAGCTAAATTTGAGGAAGTATCTTGTTATTCCACTGCCACAGCCATGAGAATTTTCCTTGTCCTTTTGGCAAATGTGTATTTACACAGTCATGATTTCAGGTACAGCTTCAGTTTGGAATATGCAAAGCCAGGTCGGTGGTTTCTCTGGCTCCGTGGACTCACTTCCCTTATTGGGGCATGGAGGAGACGGCAAGGCTGGCAAACATCACCCAAAAGAGTCGTCTTTGTGGATCTCACCAGCCTTGCTGCAGTAGGCACCTCCTGGGCCCATGTTTGCACTTCACACCTTTTTTCCTGGTCATTCAAATCTCTTCCTCAGAAAGATGCTGCTGCTGTTGCCTAAACACAAGCATTTTACATCTCCCTGAATGGCCTCAACAACTGCTAAGTGCTTGTGAGTGTCTCTTTTAGCAAGGGTGATAACTCCTTAAGGACCCCACTCAAAATTTGGGTGCCACCGTCTTAGGACTCATTCAGACCTATGCAGAGAGCGAGTTCCTGTCCCAAAAAGTTTAAAAACCTCAGCAAACTTAGGGTATGCTTCAGTAAGTGTTCTGACATATAAATAGACAGTGTGGCATGGCCTTCTCTTCATTGGCTTCACTTTTCATATCACTTTCATATCACTCACATATAAAACTGTTTTACAAAATGACAAGGTGGAAGAAAACTCTATTTTACTAAAAAAAATGAGCTCAAGAAAACAGGAGGTCAGGAAGGTCACACAGATTGAGCCCAGACCAATCAGCTCCCACTTTAGAGAACGAATGAGGCAACCCACAGCTCCATACTGAGTCATAGAAGATAGCAGTGCAAACCAGAAATATCAGAAGCACCAGCGTGTCCCCAGGGCAGGTCACCACCAAAGCCCTCAGAGATGCCAGCAAGGGACAGTCAGCCCAGGCTGTGCTCCACGAAAAGTGGGACAAAGCTAGGACAGAGCCTGCCCCTTTGCTTTGCGGTACCCAAAACCTGCCCCAAGGGACCCTGACCCCAAACACCCTGACCTTTAATAGAGATAATTATAACGATCAGAATCCTGTTCATTCTTACTCTGCATGATTTGGTTCTCTCATTTTGTGGCGGTGACCTTTAACTGCCTGCGCAGAGCCGGCTGAAACGCGGCTCCGAGCTCTCTGTGGCAGCATCTTTTCCCTACTGAGTTCAAAGAATGAACAAGAGCATTTTGGCCTCAGGGCTTTAATCCAGAGTTTTAAGCCCAAACCAGGGGCTGAAGGGAGCTTGTATATGGCATACACTACTCCATCCCTCTCCAAACACCAAATATGCAGTCTGGTTGCAGGATGAACTGGTTTCACACTGTGAGTTTGATGTTTTCATTCTGATCACTGCCTCAAACTATACTAAAAATACAGTAACCACGAAAGGCAAAGGTAAAAGGAGAGGAGGTGATTCTTTTTATACAAGCTACTTTTATGCTCCTTTTATAATACTCTGTGACATGTTAAAGCCAACAGTCCATCGAGCTCTGTCCGGACTGCCAGACAGAGACAGAAAAACGTAGCTGCTGCCTCAAAGCACGCGCTATACAGGAAAGAAAAGAGCATATGAAAGATGAAGCACCTCCTTAAGCTCCCTGTGATTTGACTCACTGTTTATTAGGAGGGTTTGATTTGTAAATGGGAGGAAATACGCCTCCATTAAATTGTCTTTCCACACCAAACACATGCTGCACAAATTATAGCCCTTGTTAAACAAGGAGGCGCACAAAAAGCTCCATTGCTTCGTGTCAGTTATTCTAGACAAAATGAAGTTAGCGATAATGTTTGCTATTCTGAACTGCCATAAGTCACAGCGCAGATGTCTAGTTATTGAACACACCAACACTGCCAGGATCAACGCAGAAACAACCCGCTTCCTCACAGCATCAGCACAGGTTAGTGAAGCACAGAAGCCAAATACTTGTCTTCCTGATTTGGAACCACATTTGTTGGCCTGCTGTGCTGGTTTTGGCTGGGATAGAGTTGATTTTCTTTATAGTAGCTAGTATGGGGCTCTGTTTTGCATTTGTGCTGAAAACAGTGTTGATAATACAGAGACATTTTAGTTGTTGTTCAGTAATGTTTACACTAGCCAAGGACTTTTCAGCTTCCCATGCTCTGCCAGGGGCACAGGAAGTTCGGAGGGGACACAGCCAAGACAGTTGATCCAAACTGGCCAAAGGGCTATTCCATACCATATAATGTCATGCTCAGTATAGAAACTGGGGGAAGAAGAAGGAAGGGGGGGACATTCAGAGTGATGGCGTTTGTCTTCCCAAGTAACCATTACACATGATGGAGCCCTGCTTTCCAGGAGATGGCTGAACACCTGCCTGCCCATGGGAAGTAGTGAAGGAATTCCTTGCTTTGCTTTGCTTGGGTCCGCAGCGTTTGCTTTACCTATTAAACTGTCTTTATCTCAACCCACGAGTTTTCTCACTTTTACTCTTCCAATTCTCTCCCCTGTCCCACTGCAGGGGGAGCGAGCGAGCGGCTGCGTGGGGCTTAGTTGCCAGCTGGGGTTAAACCACGACACCTGCAAAGGAATTTCTTTATTTTAAGCAGCAAAAATACACTGCACTGGGGACCTGAAAGCCAGATAAAATAGGCATCTAGGAATATAAATAAGAAAAACAGAGAGAGAGGACAGAAGTTTTCTGTCAGTTATCTCAATAAATGTGAATTAAAATCTTTTTTTCAAGACATTTAGATTAGTTTTGTGAAAGGTACTGTGTAGGCTGTTAGCCCCGCTTTTCTATTTGAATTGAGATATTAATATAATAAAATGATACTAACAGAAATTTGAGACATGCTAAAACTTAATTAGTACAAAACAAATCCAAGCAGCACTATGATGACCATTGAAATTGGAAATGCAGCCATCAGTCACCTGTGATATAACTTACATCAGCATTTGAGCACGTACAGCCTTTGCTTTTTCCAAAATCTCTGCAGAATGCAGACCTGGATTGCTCTCATACAGGGTTTCATATCCAGGGGCAGTTTATCAAACCACTTATAACAAGGAAATGGGATTATCTAAGAAATGTATAGCTGTCCCCAAAATCCTGCCTCTTCTCTGTACAGATCCTTTAAAAATAATTAGCTGATCTTTCATGAAAAAACAGTGGCCTTAGAAACACTGTCACATTTACACAAAAATTTTCCCCCATTTGGAAAAATGGAGAAAATGGACTTCAGATGGAATTGGACTGGGGAAAAATTACTTCAGATGGAATAGAAGAAAATTCAGGGTTCACAAGGTTTCTCTCGAAACAGCCACTCGCAAGAATTTCTGTGTACAAAAATGAGCAACTGCATGTAGGAATCATAGATCTGCAGACCTCAGTATTTGTAGGAGTTTCTGCAAGAAAGTCTGCAGGGAAAACGTTAGACTTTATTTTAACTCCTCTGCCTTCTCCACAGCTAATGTGTTTTATGAAAGATTTAACAAAGCTCATTTAACTGTCATTATGTTTTCACACAAACACAGAAGAGTATTGGAGGGAAGAAAGCCTGATGCTTTTTTGCGAAGGATAACTAAAATCCTTTGTCACTTAATTGCTTTCTTTCTGAGTAAAGAACCATTTGCAAGCAGAGCCCAGAGCCCACCCGCTCTCTCCCTTTCCCCCCCAAAGCCGCAGCAGCAGAGCCCCCATGCCATTTCTTCGAGATCCATTTCCACCACAGCTACAGAAACTCAACTGCAGTATCAGGAACACACACAAAGCTGTGACCACATGCTGCAAATAACGCTGTATCTTGGAGCATAATATATATATTCAGGAGCCAAATACCCACTTATCAGAGGCTGGATAAGGCCAGTTACTAATATGAAATGACATTTATTTCCAAAAACTCTAGGCATTTGTCCTAAAGTGCCGGTACAGCAATTGAAGCTTTGCATGATAAAGTCTTGACACTCAACACCTGAAAAGTTATTTCTATAAAATGTAGGAAATGCCAGGTCAAGTCATTATCTGGTAGAAACCCGACCAGGAGGTGAGCCTTCTGCATCGGGCCTGGATGCGCTAATCATGGCACTATGAATTTAGGAAAAAATGAAAAGAGAAAGGAAACATGAGTCTCAGTTTCTCCTGAACTTGTTATATATAAATAATAGCATATTAATAGGGCCTAATATATATATTATTTTATATAAAAATATAACATATAAAAATATATATAGCATAAAATATATATAAACAATAGCATATTAATAGGGCAGCCAGGGAGGGGCTTCCTGAACCAGTGCACGCAGCATACAGCCTGCAGCTGCCGCAGGCTCACCGCCCTCGTCTGGGCTGAGTCCAGGCTGGGTCTCGGAGCCTGCAGACAAACATGTTCTCCAAACAGAACAAAATAGAAAATAAAAAGATCTCAGATTTCTGCCCACCCTGTCCCTTAGGTGCTACACTGCCATGGCACAGGACCGCCTGGCCCTGGGGCAGCCCAGGAAGGCAGTATGCCAGCAGAGCACATGAACAGGCAGTCAGGTGCTGAGCATTGAGCAAATGTACCCTGGAAGACTTTGAGGGGTGGTGTCAGTGTTTCCTATTTTATTTTTAGGTCAGCTACTTCCAAAACCAGTTTGCCTGCCTCAGTAAGTTTGCAGACGACAAGAAGTTGGGCAGGAGTGTTGATCTGCTTGAGGGTAGGAAGGCTCTACAGAGGGACCTGGACAGGCTGGATTGATGGGCTGGGGCCAGTTGTATGAGGTTCAACAAGGCTAAGTGCCGGGTCCTGCACTTGGGTCACAGCAACCCCATGCAACGCTACAGGCTTGGGGAAGAGTGGCTGGAAAGCTGCCAGGCAGAAAAGGACCTGGGGGTGTTGGTCAACAGCCAGCTGAATATGAGCCAGCAGTGTGCCCAGGTGGCCAAGAAGGCCAACGGCATCCTGGCTTGTATCAGAAATAGTGTGGCCAGCAGGACTAGGGCAGTGATCGTGCCCCTGTACTCAGCACTGGTGAGGCCGCACCTCGAATACTGTGTTCAGTTTTGGGCCCCTCACTACAAGAGAGACATTGAGTTGCTGGAGCGTGTCCAGAGAAGGGCAACGAAGCTGGTGAAGGGTCTGGAGCACAAGTGTTACGAGGAGCGGCTGAGGGAACTGGGGTTGTTTAGCGTGGAGAAAAGGAGGCTGAGGGGAGACCTTATCGCTCTCTACAACTACCTGAAAGGAGGTTGTAGAGAGGTGGGGGTCGGTCTCTTCTCCCAGGTAACAAGTGATAGGACGAGAGGGAATGGCCTCAGGTTGCACCGGGGGAGATTTAGACTGGATATTAGGAAATTTTACTTCACTGAAAGGGTTATTGAGCATTGGAACAGGCTGCCCAGTGAACTGGTTGAGTCGCTATCCCTGGAAGTATTTAAAGGAAGTTTGGATGAGGTGCTTAGGGACATGGTATAGTGTTAGGTTTATGGTTGGACTCAATGATCTTAAAGGTCTTTTCCAATCTGTACAATTCTGTGAAAAATACAACCACCTTTATTTTTTCTGATGGTGATTCCCAGGATGCTGGAGCTTTCCCATTGTACTTTATTCTCTCTCAGGCTGGTTCTTAAGGGCATCTTCACTAGCGCCATTCTCCAGATGTATTTAACTGCAGGCTGTTCCTGTAAAGTAAATCCATGGCTGGGGAAACCTTGGACCATTGCCTGCTCGTGTCTGTCTTTACAGGACAACTGCACCCTCTCTACCTCCCAAACCAGGTGTGTGGGTTTTGGCTGGGATAGAGTTAATTTTCTTTATAGTAGCTAGTATGGGGCTATGTTTTGGATTTGTGCTGGAAACAGTGTTGATAATACAGCGGTGTTTTAGTTGTTGCTAAGTAGTGCTTATACTAAATCAAGGACTTTTCAGCTTCCCATGCTCTGCCAGGTACACAAGAAGCTGGGAGGGGGCACAGCTGGGACAGCTGACCCCAACCATACCATATGATGTCATGCTCAGCATATAAAGCTGGGGAAGGAGGAGGAAGGGGGAGGATGTTCAGAGTGATGGCATTTGTCTTCCCAAGTAATCATTACGTGTGATGGAGCCCTGCTTTCCAGGAGATGGCTGAACACCTGCCTGCCCACGGGAAGTAGTGAATGAATTCCTTGTTTTGCTTTGCTTGCGCCCATGGCTTTTGCTTTACCTATTAAACTGCCTTTATCTCAACTCATGAGTTTTCTCACTTTTACTCTTCTGATTCTCTCCCCCATCCCACCAAGGGGGAGTGAGTGAGCAGCTGGGTGGGGCTTGATTGCCAGCTGGGGTTAAAACATGACACCAGAAAAAACAGTTAATGATCTCCTTGACAGAGCAGAGATGACATGTCTGGTTGAAGACCAGTGTTACCTGGTCTCTTGTGTTTTTAAAAGCTCTGGTGGATTTATGATATTGAGATAAGTTCACCCTTGAATCTTGCCAGCAGCTGCCTGAATAACTCAGACGTGCAAGGGTCCTTATAGATACAGGTTAGCACAGCTGAAGCTAGCCCTTGTATATATGTATCTGTCTCATCATACAGCAATGACTGCAGCATCAATTTAAATAACACTAATGGGTTTTTTACCCTGATTCAAGTACACAGCAGGAATAAAATCCTCATTTTGGCTGACAGTGGGGTAAAACTCCCCTGCAACCAGCACTAGGGACAGGCATGTGGATCTTCTGCCCCCAACCTTTGGAAACATCAAACTATTTTGTCCTCTAACTTGCAATGACAAATCCTTAGTGTCAACAACAGCAGAGCGGGGCACATTCCCAGCAACACCCATTTAACCAAATATTTGCCAGAAAGGCAGACCACAGTGCATTTTGTGTGTCTATTTAGAAACACATTTACTCTCTGCCAAAGAGCCTTTTCAAACTATGCTATGCAAATACAGCTGTATTTGAAACTACCAGACACAGGAATTTGCAAGCTATTTTTGGAACTAACCTGGTGCATTGGAAGACATTTTGCCTCTTTTGTTGTTACAGACCACATTACCTGTGTTGCTCCTGGTGAACTCGCTATTGTGGTTACCATACTGGCTTTGGAGTTTTTCAGCAACCTTGCATTCAGCACAATTAGGAAATGAACATTTCTTCATTTCACTGTGATGATCCAGATCTCTGCTCTTTTCCTCTAAAATAAAAGGAATTATTTGACCACCACAATGCCATGTATAAAATTGATGTGATGGTGAAGCTGATGAATGAGTCCGTCCTAAGAGGCAGGTAGGGAACACTGTAATTAGGAAAACCCTTCACTTCTGTCCTTCTGTTTTCATCCAGGTCTTTCTTTACTCCTTATTCCGAAGTCTCATTTTTCCAGGTATCAGCCAGATGACACACAGACACAGCACTGCTGCTCAGCAAATCAAGAAAATTGAGAGATTACCTAGAGTTAAAACCTTTTTGCCCTTTACATCTCTCCAACAGAAAAACCTATTGCCATAGATGGTTACAATCTCACTTTAGCACTTTGCCTCCCCGACCAGCTCCCACCGGCTGATCGTGGTTCGCGGCTACTGCTCCGTCAGGCGTGGGCACCACGGGGGTGCCGGTGGGATGGGGCACGGCAGCGGCCCCGGCCGGGCATCCCTCCCTGCAAGGATGCTCCCATGGTGGCATTGGAACCAAAAGGGCCTGGAGAAGAGGAAATTGGCCCCACAAATTTAATGCGGTTCCTCTTCCCTTAAAAAGCAGCAACTTCTATAGATCCATGCAGGAACATGTGTTTGTGCCCCTAGACCCATCAGGACTCTCCCTGGGGGAGCAGCACCCATCGATCTCTGTCGGATGCCGGGGAACAGACGGCGGCCTTGCGGCTGTCTCACGTGTTGTGTCACTGACTGAAAGGAGAGGACCAGTTCGGTTCTGCTGGTGAAGTGAAGAATATAACCTCGATCAGTTTGGGATTGAATGAAATGCCTATTTTAGCATGATTTTATTTAAATTGTTTTTTACCTTTCAAATTTAAATGTAGGCAAAATATTTCACAGTGGAATATATATAGATGAAATCAACAAATAGTTCAGCAAAAAAAGCCTTTTTCATTTACATTTTTTCAACAGGTAAACAATTTGTCCAAAATATGTCATTCAAATAGAGTGTCTCAGCTCCGGTCTTCAGCTCTAACTGGCTTGTTTACATCAGGAAGGAAATGAGGTGATGCTTCAGCCTGAATTTTTTAAAAATATTATGACGATTCTTTCAGGGATGATCATAAACCATAACATACCCCTGTAAATAAGCACTTTTCTATTAGTGTGAGCCTTTTTTTTCCTTTCTCAGATAAAATTGCCTCAACAATTTTCTGTTTAATTTTGTTTTATGCCTTGTGTTGAAAAAGATTAACTCCATTTCTCTAGAAAATACCACTTATCTGTATTCTTTGAAGTGAGTGATAAAAACAAATTAGAGCTTGGTGCAGGCATGAATCTTTTTGCCATCCTACTCCTTGCGCAGGATGGCAGATTGGTTTGCAAATCTTTTAATCAAGTGAGGGTGAAATCTCTAGATAAATCTGAGCAGCAGAACACAGACAATTCATTTTTTTCCTGTTGTCTGCGTTCACTCCAAGGAAGAGCTGACAAAAGCAGAGCCCGTGGAGCACACCTGCGAGAGGTACAGCAGAAGATTGCACAGCACGGCAGCTGAATCTCCTCCTCTGTAGCCAGCCATGAAGATCTAAAAACTATTCCAGTTTTCAGAGTTTGAGATGACAGGCTGTGGAAGAGAAATTCTACCTATTTCAGAATAAATAAAATATGATCAAAGGAAGACCTTCAAGTGATTTTTGTTTCTGAAGAAGGGCTCACAGCACCCTGAAATGAAACATCTGATACTCCTAGGCACAAACTGCCTCGACCGTGTTTCTCTTACAACACCTTTTCAGCCATAATTCCCATAGCAAGGAATTATGAAGGGAGGAAGCACAATTAAAACACAGACTAGAAAATACACGTACGTGATGCTGTCTCATCCACAGCTTCTTTCTCATGTGAGGACACTAAAAACATCCAAAGGGCATCTAACACGTAACACCAGCAAGAGGCCACGCACATCTTGGCCAATAAAACATTTGTGTGTTTTGCTCCAAAACCCACCAGAAAACTTGGCTTCTTCTCGGCTTTGCCCAAGGCAGGCAGCAGCCCCCACTCGCTGCGGATTACGCTGCGGTTTGTGGCACGTGCAGGCTGGAACTGAGCTCAAAGCAAGAGCCGGGGGACAGCGCGCAGCATCCCCCTGGGAGGAATACAAAACACAGAATATTATTTCAGACAGAGGAGCAGTCTCAGTCCCTGCCTGTACTGGGCAAGCGAAAGAACAGCCCCATCCCTGCTGGAAACCCCACCAGCTGCCCTCTCCGTCCCCTGCCAGACACCCCGTTGTCCCCCACACCTCGCTTCTGCCCACATGTGACATTCAGGACGCAAACAGGGCTGTGTGCTTTCCTCTCTGGCCATGACAACGTTGGAACTGAACTACCCTATGTCAGACAGACAGCCCTGTGTGGGGATGTTTCAGTCACCATTTCCCAGGGCTGACATCCCAGTAGGCGAGAGCCTGGTGCTGCCGTAGCTCAGCCCTCACAGTGAGCAGGGCTTAACAGAGCTGTCACGCCAGCTTTTCTTTCCCACACCATTGCTCAAGATGTGACATTCAGGTAGGTAAATGTACTTCAGAAAACCTCTGTGCTGAAAACAGCCTTTCTCACCTCAGAGCTCAGTAGAAGAAAATATAATAGCATCACTACTGCCAACAGACCCTCGACTGTAACTCAGGTTCCGAAACACATTTCTAGGTTTTTGGCACTGAATATCTGCTTCAACCACATAAGAAAGCTGCCAGCACGATTTGCAATTGCAGCTCAGTAACTTTCTAAAAGTTGAAAAGTTTTGCATCTAACTTAAAAACATTATTTGCATATTTTTTTTCTTGTTCAAAATACAAAAATTGCATTATTCCTAAAATTTTTATCCTGGGTAGTTCTCTTTTTGAAAAAAGCAAGTGTCACGCTCAAATGATCTGTAAAACTAGGAACAGCTCTTCCAAAGTCCAATTCAGTGACTTTTCAACCTCTTCTGAGCAGATAACTAAAATCCATTTACAGAAACGCCAGCACCCTGTACAGCTCTTGAATACTTTGTAGAGAACTACAGCACCAGCATCAGAGCCAAAGCTTTACAGACAGCAGGTGTTAGGCAGGGATTAAACACCCCGGGGAGGACAGTCACTTTAATATTACTCTTTTTGCAGGCAAATACTACACCCTCCGATCCTTTCTGCATTACTGTTCCCATTCTCAGAAGTGCAGCTCCATCCAGAAGCTACTAACACAGATAATACCAGTTAATAGTCTTGTGCATAAAATCAACATAAAAACCATACTAAAACCCTCTGTCTACAATAGTCTAGTAGGTTTTAAAGATATAAATTGTTATAGTATGACTATGCATCGTACATCTGTTTTGGGTTTTAATTCCCATTAGTTTGACATCAGAATTGTCTGATGAAAATATCAATTTGAGTCCAGGGTAGCCGGTTCACAAAATCACATTGGGAAGTTAAATATTTACAGTAAAAAAGCAAATATTAAATATGACAGCAAAATGCCATGAAGGTCAGCTGAAGTCTTCAGGGACTATGGTAAACTTCTAAATTACCATGACAAAATGTTGTTCATGAATCTAGCACCCTCAGTTCCCCATTGAGATGGGTGTTTCAGACCCGCTTCATGCTTTGAGCACCCTCACTGCTGTTCAGCCTGGAGAACCTCAGCTCAGTTTTGGTAAGCTCAGGAAGGCTGGCTGCCTTCCTGAGTGCTTTCAGTCAAGTCCATTCAAAAGCTCAAAGGGCATCTCCCTGACCTGCCATTTTAAGAAGTCACACAGACTTCTTTGCATCTTTTCACTTGTTTCTTCCTTCATCATCATTACAACAGAAACATCTCAACTGTGTTATTCAGGATTCACAGGTCTGCCCTTCTTTACCACTACAACACGGATGAGGGTAAATTTGGCACCTGATACAGAAAAGACATCATGCGTGGGTCTTGGGCAACCACAAAACCCCAGAGCATTTCTGACAATATTACTGCTACCCCTGTAGTTACTTACTGCTGTATCAGAGCAGAATACCCCCATGGTGGTCACAGCATCACTAATGCTGGATCTTCTGCTTGCATTTGCCAGAAACGCCTGGGTTTGCCCCAGATGTTTGCGTTACACCATCAGTGTGGCTAAGAGCAGACCATACCGTAGACTGCAATTTCACTAACTGCAAGCAAAAGCTCTCGGGGCTCTGCTGTGCAGAAAGACACCGGGGCACAGGAGTGCATATTGCCATGCCCAGCAGCACCCTTCCTCTCCTTCAGCCTCGAGCTCTTGGCCCAAAAAAGACTTTTGATAAAGGAGCAAGACCCTAAATCAAGCAGAAATCAGACCAGCAGCTTTTTACTCACAAGGTTTACCTCGCACTGCAGGCAGCCACCATAGTATGTGGAAAGTGTAACCTGCGTTCAGTGACGCCATCGTAACCCTAAACCTAGCAAGAAGCGGAGTCACATACATGACCTTCAAACCAAGCATAATCCCACGTTTTGTGCCATTACAGTCACTTAGCAAAATGCCCACTTGTGTGTTTTGCTGCACCAGGCTGAACCATCATAAATTGTTATAAGAATAATTTTAATTGACTGTGCAAGGTATTTAAAGAATATGCAAAAGAAAGTTCTGGGGGATGTGGGGAAGAAAAGGTTAGCATCTCCTGCAAAAGCCAGTTCTCTGTTTCCTTAAAATAATTTGCATCCTTTGAAATTAAGAGAAAAAGGATCTGGACTGTGAATTGATGTTTTATTGTCTTTGCTGTTTGTGATACAAATAACCATTTTTTATTGCTGAAAGTGACACAGATTCAGAAAGTTGTCTTGCTGCATAATTGGTACCACAGATAGATAATAAGAACTTCAGGGTTTCCTCCTGGAGCCACGTGACTGTGCTCGCTTATCACCTTCATGTTTTAGAGAACCTAGTCCTGGCCCATGATCTGAGCACAAATCACTGATTCTACAATCAAAGGCAAAAATCCCTCAACATAGTTTTCTCATATTTTATGATTTTTTTAGGTCGGGAAGACTCATGCTAGCTGGACACTTGAATGCTGCATCTCCAATAGCACATAGAACAATGACCGCTTTGGCCAATTTTAGTCACTTCATGAGAATTTGGTATCATCTGCCTTGAAATGAGGCAGCACCTAGCACAGAAAGTTGAGCTGTTTTCACAGGATTACCAGATTTAGATTTTAATTAGCTCCAAGCTATTCATTAACACCTCTGTTTTTTTCTTTGCTCTTCAGTAGTTCAGTATAGGAGTTTTAATGAACTTACCAGTGGGACAAAGATGACTTTTTGCTATGAATTTATATATTTATGATCTGTCTCTTAAATGTATCTGACAGAAACAGATGATGTGGATCCCCCAGGGAGGGTCTCTGACAGGGTGATAAGGTCGGAGGTTTTTCTGCATTTCACACATAGAGACTCACCGGTCTGAGAGCATTTCCTCCCTTCAGAGCAGGGAAAGAGGGTACAGAAGAAAGGAACACATATGCGGCACTATACGTGCATGTTGCACAGATACGTACACAACTTCCCTACCAGCTTCATACAAAATTATCCATTAGACCCCTAGGTTTCAGCAGCAGCAGGCAATGTTGCGTAGAGCCCTTCACAGCAAAGACAGGGCTGTCCCTGCTATGCAGGATGCAGAACAGCCTTCCAGTAGCTTTCTGGGCAATTGAAGTTGTAAGTTCAGTCAAGTTTGCAAATCTATGGCAAATTCATTCCTTCAGGGCTCGGTGCTTTTTAGACACAGCCAAGTACAGAGGCAGCGCAAAGCTGGAACATCTCCTGGGGCATCTCCCTCCATTCACCCACATTTCACCTTCTGCTGACTCGAGCCCTGGCAGTAACCCAGGGAAGGGGTAAGACAAGGGGAAGAGGTCTCCAGCACTTCCAGAGCATCGACACTGTTCTGCAGCTACCATGCAAACATCACAGTGCCAGCTGCAAGACCTTTCTGACCCTGTCATAATTCCTTAGAAATGCAGCCTTCAGGAGTGAAGTATCTTTTTATTACTATTAAATATTTTATAATATTTTATTATGCTGCTTATAGCAAAGTCCCTAATAGTCTACCTATTTTTATTTACAAATAAAATGGCACAATGCACTCACAGTCATTCCCTTCTGTCCCACTTAGGGCAAAGATAAGCCTGCAGCAAAATTACTTGATACACAGCATGATTCTGTAATTTTCAGAGCTAGGAGCTCTATTTTTAAGTATTAATAAGATGTCCCAAACCTCGGAAGACCTTAATTCATTTTCATTTGGTTGAAGCATTCTTTCCTCCTCCACCACCGCAGCCTCTCTCTGCCCTGAGCCCACTCCTCACATCACCCATCCGTAGGCAGCCTCCTGCAGCCTGAGAAGCCGCTGAGTACTGAAGCCTCAAGCCCATGTGTGATAGGTACAGCAATACAATATGATTTAATGGAGGGTGTCTGTGCTGTTATAATAATAAAGCCTAGAACTGCTACTGTGATTAAATACAGATCTGCAGCAGAAAAATTCTTCCTGGGTCTGACCTGTGCCTCAGCAATGCAGATGAGTTGTTGGCAGACAGGGCTAACCTTTCCCCACAGCTGTAATTAGCATGACGGATTCATTGTTACATGGAAATTTAGATTTGTTTGGAGAAGGAGAGAAAAAGCCTACTGGGATCCTGCTGACTGTATTCATTACCTAAAGAAATGTCAGCGTCTAGATCAGGGTTGGACACTGACAGCTATGGGTGGTTTCTCCTGTACGTGTGGGACTGGGGGCATCCCAGGGACAGCCACTAAACCTGTCCCCTTCAGCACCACCAAAACCCTTCAATTTCTAAATATCCAAAGCCAACTATTCTCTGGTTCTTTTCTTTCACCCCACTGTAGCTCACAGTTACCATGACGGAGATGCAGAAAGATTATGGTAATGAACTGTATCTCAAGCATCCGGACCTCTGTATTGCCTTCCGCAATCATAACTGGGAAGCACACGGCTACATTAAAATGCAATGTATCTCGGGGATGGCAAAATGAGAAAGCACCTGCAAAGGGCAGCGTTTGTTACTTCCACAACACCGTGATGGTTTATCGGAGTCAGGCAATACAAGAGCAGCAGAATAACAGGGTACAAGATCACTCCAGTCACCTGCTGGTTGTCCTCAGGCTGGAAACGTACCTAACCCCAGCTAGTCCTGATGAGCTGCGTGTTAAGCGTATTAGATTGGCTTATTAAATAGGTCGGGACACTCAGGCATGCTGCTCAGCCTTCCAGCCCAGCCTCCCTACACACTGCCTTGCTGAACTCCTCTGAAGGAAGTAAACTGCCAGGGAAATCACAAAGCCCTAAGATAAGATCGATTTGAGCTAGCAGCTTTCCTGCAGCTTAACCCTGGCAGCTCCCTGAAGGGAGCTCAGCACAGCTGGCCCAAGGACCCGGCAAGCACCGGCCACGCCAAAGCGTCCCCAGGAGAGCAAGCACGCAGCTAGTTCAGCTGGGCTCCCTCTGCTGCACTTGCGGCAACAGAACTGCTCTGATCCCACCTGTCTCCTCCATGAGAGGTTTTGCAGAGTTGATGGCAGCGAGACTAGTGATGTTGTATTTGCTTCTCAGACAAGAAAAGAGGCAGAGAAGCAACTTGCGAAGGCCCGGTGGGAGTGAGCAGCAGGGCTAACGTCAGAAGCTGAGCTCCTGCACCCAGTTTAAACTGTTGTTTCTGCACCTGTGAACGTAACGGAGAGCAAAGAGGGGCTGCGAAGGATGCCACTGCCTCTTCCTCTGCACCCTGTGGTCCCAGGCTACGGACACGGTGCTCAGCTCTGCTGCTCACCCGGGAGCCAGGTCTGACCCCCTGACAGCATATAGAAGTGCCCCTCCAAGGGAAGGACATTGCCCGTTCCTAAAGCACCTCAGTCTGCCGAGATAAAACAAGTCGCTGTGAGGTCTCGGGAGCATCAGGGAGAAGCTCCACACTCACACAAGCTATCCAAGCTCGCGTCAGATGTGTGTCACCCCTCTTGTTCACATCCCTGTCCACCTTGGCAGAGCTTCTTTAGAAAGATCAAGACAGAAATTAATGCTACTTTTTGCTGATAACAGCTTTCCTCCTGAAGATAAGCGGCATCAATTTCCACAGCCTTTTCAAACTGATCTGCTGCAAGGAAATTTGTTTTCGATCGTTCCCCATAGTTGCTCCAAAGCAGGACATTTCCAAAGGCAGCAAGCGGCAGAGCTCCCCCCGGCCCTGCCGCATGAAAAAGTAAACCCACGCCGGGGACAACGCTTTCATCGTTCTGCAAAGCAGTAAGTCAGCAAATGAATCTAATTCACCCCCAGTACAAAACACCAGTGCCAATCATTCACATCAGGGCAGAAAAGAATTGCATAGCGCTCCCCAAATGCAAATTTTGACCATTTTGTCAGGGTAAAATGAGCCAAGGCTGTAATTGCTCTACAGCCCCAGATAATTCGAGAAAGCACTTTCCTGGGACTGGCCTTTGAAGCCAGGGCACCATTAGGTATCTCGCTATGGGATCACAGCAAGGAGACAAGAGGTATATAGCCTCACAGTGGACATTTTAAATATATATAAACCATGCTCAGAACGGGGATTTACAATTTCTGCTAGGATTTTGATGAAACCCAAGAGGAAACCTTTTCATCCCACCACTGTATGCACATGTTGGGTGTCTGAGAAGTGAAGACAGCAAACTGGCTCAGTGGAGCCGCTATAAAAAGCCAAAACCCTGCATGAAATCTTCCCAGGTGGGAAGTGATATCCAGGGACACTTCAGTGTTATAGGCCATTCCCTCTCCTCCTCGAAACACTTTTTAAAAGAAAAGACTCTAAAAAGACTATAAAAAACAAAGGAATGGGAACACAAACCTGCACGGCGCCTGCACAGCTCAACTACAGCGGGGAACTGCAGCCACATCATGCATGAAGCCACTGCTGCCAAGCCCAGGCTGGCCACCATTTCAGCCACCCCACCGCTTTGACCTAGGACCAGGTGAGCTCAGGAGCTGGAGCCACCTTCTTAATAATCCATTAAATCAGGTTGATGATCAGCCGGGCTGGACTGGTCGCTGCACAGACAGGTCCCTGCAGAGCAGCTTTGTGTAGCGAGCAAACTCTGCAGGGTGTCCAACTTCTGCAAAGCTCCCCGGGGCAGAAATTCGCCAAGGAACAAGGGATAGGAGGCAGGAAGGGGCTGTTGCATCCCATCCGTCAATAAATTTATCTGCAAAAGTCAAAACTAGTTTGGAGGTAGGAGCCCAGTTCTGCAAAATCTCTTTTTTTCAAGCTAAGCCTGGCCCATGAGGATAGCTACAGTCATTACCAGACATATGATGATTAAAAAAAACCAACCTTATTTGACAGGTAGACTCATCCGGTGACTTCTTTGAAGCATTTGAAGGTTTTCTGTCATTTTTCCCTTCATGTGCAAGTAAAGTTTGATTGGCAGTTTGAAGCTTGCTATTAAATTAGCTCCTGTTTTTAGACCTCGGGGACCATAATGTAGGACAAAGCAAACTTTAAGCAGATGAAACCTGTAAGACCACATGAGGACAGAGGAAGGGGCAAGCAGTACTCCAGCAGCGTGATCGGGCAGCTCAGGTATGCCGGTGTAACTCCCCCATGAGGGCACCTAATACCAGATTAAAAATAACCCTATTCCAGAATGACGACTCCACTTTGAAGCGTAATTACTCTCTTCCCAAGATGCCATTCAATTCCCTGCTCTAGAAAAATTAAGCTTTATAGTGATTATGATTGGAAAGATTTCAGTGACACAAATACAACATAACTGCTAAAAAAAAAAAGAGCTTGCTGCATTTTTTCCCCACAGGTAACCCTCCATGTCTTCTAACACTTTGCAAGGCTTCTGCCAACATCAGTCTTAATTTTTCTCATGCACAGAGCAATCCTTCCAAATGTAATGGCTGCATACAGCTTTGCAGCTCTGAAAGACTCAGTGATGGGTGCATAGCCCAGGAGACACAGTTTCTTCTTACAAAGACAGTGCAGCTCTATCAGAGTCCTCTTTGCTGGTTATTAAACACACAGTGGCCACGACTGCCCAGTGGCCCAGCTGTCCCTTCCAGCCCTAGGTCGCTGCACAGACCTTTCTGAAGCCATCTGACATGACAGGACCCCGAGATATTCAGGAGCAGTTTGGGACACATTTCATCTCCATCCCTTCTCGTCCAGCACGGTAAAAGCACTGGGAGTGGGATAGGGAGGTCTGCAGCAAGGTACAGGCAGGAGCCTCGGCTGACAGACGCAGCACGGCTCTGTCGTGGGGAAAAACCCTTTCCAAAGAGCTGTTGTGCACTGGAATAGCAACACAGAGCAAGTCGTGGGTTTGATGGCAGAGCCGGAGGAAATAGAGTGGAAAGATCTGCAAAAGCAATCCTGGCCCAGCAGTCCCAGCACGGAAATGCAGCAGTGATAGCAATAAAATTCCTACGAGTCCCCTCAGTTGCATGATACCATCTATTTCTACTCTTCTTCCCCCGCAGCCCTGCTAAGAGCCCAGAGGTACCCCAGTGTCAGACTCCTTCCCTTGAATCACCTCACCAGCGCTGCTGATTGATCTCAGCACAGACTAATTAATCTCAGAAGGGGAGATTTTTTCCATCATGGCAACTTTCATCAGTGGCAGACCACAGAGTGTTTAATCAAACTAAACTGATCATCTAAATATTTTAAGAAATCCACCTAAGCTCTTCTCTACTCAGGCAAATGGAAATCTATTAAGAGCATTAAAAATTCTTAAGTTTTTTTCTGAAGGTCTAATAAGATCTACACACTAAGAATCATTTCTTCCTCTCTCCCCTTCCCTCCTCCCACAAAATATTACCTGACTGTATGTCTGTTATCCCACAAAAAACCAAATCATAACCCGGAGCCCAGGGGACACCTGTCTACAAATGACATAAGATAATCCATCACACCATGCCACCAGCTTGGGTTTGCAACAAGCCAGCCAACACCCACTCCCCTGCGAGAGCAGCAGGGAATCCAGCCTCGTTTTGCTAACGCGGGATGGTCCAAAGGGGTTGGACACAGGGATGAAACTCTGCTTTTGGGGACGTCTGCTTGGGCTGCGCTGCTGAAGTGGTCCAGGGGTCCCCTTTAAGCGCAAAGGGAGCGATGGTCTTTGCCCCGTGGATGTACTCACACTGACTACAAGCAAGCAGGTGCAGAGGTTGGCAGCTGGGCTGTTTTAACAGCACAAACCATCATCTTTGAGAAAAGGCAATCAGCCAGGTGGGGATGCGGCTCACAGACTGCCGGGCACACCACACCGATACCTCCCAGGGGCCTTGGGGGACAGCTAGGGACCGCCGCCGCAGGCACCGCACCGGCACACAGCGAGAAGCCACTTCTGCCCTGTAAGCACTTGCACAGATGAAGTAAAAGCAAGAAGCCAAGCCAGGAGTTTAACACCTTCACAACAAGCTCATCCACTCTCTGCAGATGGAGATTCAGCCAGGAACAGGGATAGGAGAGGAGAGGGCCTGTTTAGAAAAACAAAAGTACATTTTTCTAAAATCAAGAGCTTCTGGGTAGCTGCTCTCACTCCTAACCTAGGAGGAGCAGACACAACAGCACTTCTCTGCAATAGATTAGGCTCTTATTTTTTAAACACAAGACTGCTCTCTGTTGCAGAAGCCCTGCCTGCTGTTTGCATCCTATTAAAACCCTGTCAGGCAGCAATGGGTACTTTTCCAGTATCAGCAGGACAGTGGTACCACTGGCTGGGAGTTAAAAATCAGTTTATGAAAAAAGTAACAGTTTGTTCTGCATCCTAAGAAAGCATTATTGAGATTTTTCCCTTGATAAACGAAGCAGCTGTTCTGCCCAACTCAGAGCAAGGGCTATAACAATTCTTCTACATGGGATGCTGTTGTTTTTTTTTTTTTTCTAATTGTGGGCTACGGAGTTTCTTTCCATAATATGCAGCTATTTATATGAATTATACTAGTTACAGCAAAGAAGAGCATACCACTTCGGAGTAATGGCACACCTGGTTCAGAGCAGGGATTGAGTGCCCTGCAGACATCTCTCTGCTGCAGGGAAAAAGGGTCCATCACACACATACACACATCGCAGACCCATGAAGTTCCCTTTCAGCAAATCAGCACTTTCTATGCAGGACTGCTTGTAAAGAGTTCCCAACCAGTTCAATTTTGCTGGTCTAAAGTGCAAGTTTACACCAAGTGTGCAGAGAAGGTGTCCACGTGCAGCTCCACACAGGTGCCTCCTTTGGCACAAGCTGATTGACCCAGGTGTGTCTCACTTCAGCCCTCCACCACCTTCCATAAGCAGAGGTTGACTCAGGCACCCGTATATTTATGCAGCCTCATATGTATATTTTGTAGCCAAGGCCGAGCTCTCTGCTGCTGCTGGCTTTGCACAGGGCAGGCTGCCTTTGCCCAACTCACCTCACTTAAAACAAGCTCAGTGATGTCCCCAGGAGCTGCTGGCTCCATCGACTCAGTCCACAGGTCTGACATCGATAAATTCATTATTTCAGTGCATGAACTCAAGTCAAAAGATAATCTCCAGACCATCCTGTCCAGGGAAACTGGCTCTATTTCATTTTATCTTGCTTCGCTCATACCCCACGGCACCTTCACCTCCTGTACAGCTAGCCTGAAGACAAACATACAGAGCACCTCAATTATAGATCCTGCTATCTGTTTAATAATGGATTTGAGATGCCTCCGCTCTGAAGACTAAAAATGCAAACACAATATACCCTTCCCCCTTCTGAAACGTTATCACATGTGTGTTACCATGGATAAAACTTCAGTTTCCTCGCTGACATCTATTCAGTCCCCTCGGGACATATTCTGCATAGTTGTAAAATCAGCTCTCTAGGATGAGGGCAAGAAATGTTGGTCTAATGAAGAACATAAGCCAATATAATCAGATATGTTAGCCAAAGACACTAATACTTTAGAAACTGCTGTATGGGAATTCAGCTAATAATACTTTATCGGACTGCCTTAGAAGCAAGTGCCAAGGAAAAGAACTCTCTTCGGTAATTCACAAGGTCAGAAATACAGAGACAGCCTAGACAAATTGCCGGCCAGCATCAATGCAGAGTAAGAAATGCAAGGAACACTACAAAACTGAACTTCAGCTGTCTTCTGAATACAAATCCCAATTTATTTCCAAATCAAATGGCTACACTAGCACTGTCAGACTTGCTAGGCATCTGAGGGAGTGCCATCCAAGAGAGGATGGTCCATGCCGATTTTCTATCTATGCACTAAAAAGATATTTCAAAGTCACTCTTCGACCCTCCCAATCATGATTATAAAAAATATGATGTAAACAGAGTTGGGCTAAAACCACATTCCTCTTATTTCCAAGGTGTCTCAGACCCAGGTTCCCCAGGTTGCTCAGACACTCTAGTCCCACACCTTTACTCAGCACTGAGCCACCTTTCCAGAGCTGGACCCAGGTCCTCCAGGAAGCTGAGTCTGCCCTTATTGGGTTTATAGCTAATGAACAAACATGAACATGAGCCAGCTGCACGTAAGAAGTAACAAAGTCCTATACCCCATCCTTCGCTCAGAGGTTCCTGGCTCTGCTTCAAAAGCCAGAACTTGGCCAACCTGGAGCTAATGCTTAACCTAAGAGATGCGGTCGTATACAGCAATGCTTATGGAATCAACAAGTTAATTACAACTGATGAATGTCATTCGTCTTATCAATATTTGCCAAAGGCTTAGTCTGATTATTTAGATAGTTTTATAAACAACTATATAGTATTCTGCAAGTAACATTTTAACCAAGTCTGTTTTCTGAAGCCTCTTTATCGAGTAAGCAGAGCTCTGTCTATTACGTAAAATTGCCTTAGTTCAGTAGTGTTCACTAGCAAAGAACATCCACCTCAAGAATACTTCTAACAAAAAAACCCCAAATCTAGTTTTTTCCTGATGCTGCCTGCTACTGGAAGACAATAAGAAGAGAAGTGCTGACACCTACAGGGCAAGACATTTGTGTGTCTAGAAACCTCAAACTGGTTAAGTCCTACTGCATCACTCACACTGTACGGTCCAGTTAAAAAAGCATACGATTTCAGAGTATGACAGCTACTTGATCTGATTTAATTTAAAAAATTATTGGAGTAATACCTCATCACTCATTTCAAAACATGGTTTGTTTTTATACATCGAGTGCAAATGCAATCCAGGCCAATTCACATTGACTGTTTGAAGGAGTTCAGAGAGCTGGAAAAACAAACAATAAGAGTACTTTTCCAATTCTATTTCTACTCCCTGCTAACATGCTCGGCACCTCTATTTCTGTGTCTAACTTCTTTCCCAGGTTCTTTGGGGTAGGAATGGTCCCTTAGGACTTGTAATTAAGAGGTTCATTTCCATTTCTCTATTCTGTAAGAGTGAGCTCTAGGATATAACAGGTCAGACAGAGACTTTCCCCCTTCTCCCAGCACTTTTTCTAGGCTATTATTCCTTCCCTTTTCTCATAATTAGCTTATTTTCATTTCCATTTCTGTTTACTCTTTACAGTCAACAACACTGGGCCAAGACTCTACTCACTAAACCTCCTGGCTTATATACATGCTATATATGTCACAGGCTATACACAGCTTACAGATCACTGCAAGTTTAGCACTGATGTCACATGGAACATTTTATTCCTGACGAGTGACTTAATTTTTCCCATTGTTTCTGAATCTCTCTCTTCTCAGGACTGGGGACCCCCCTGTCCTGCAGCTTTTGAAGCAGCATACTTACAAATTGAAGAAACAACAAAACAGTGTCTTGCCAAGCCAAATCATTCAATCAGAACCCATGTCTGAATTCAGCAGCTGCTTAGAAGTAAAGGCCCAGCTAACTCACAGAAATTTAGAGCTATCAATGTATGCAATGCTACCCCCTTCAAACAGGTGGTGTAAGCAGCAGACTCATGGCTAGGGCAAAAGCCCATGTGCACTGTGATGGAAAACAGAATAAGAGAGGTCCCCCCTACCCCCATATGGTATTTTATGCAATAACTACGATGAAAGGAAGTTTTGAGCTTGCCAAAGGCTTTAGACAAGAAAAACCAGCCACATAAACATTATCAATACCAGGAAATACATAAGCAGAAATTCAGGGTTAGATTTTGCACACACGCGACAAGCACTGTGTAAAGCGACCAAGAGGGACGTGTGGGGTAGCCTCAGGTAAAAAGCCGAGGCTGCAGTGCAAAAACCCACAGGAAACAAAATGTCAAGAAGAAAATGGGCATTGCAGAAAACGTGATAGCTTTTCTGTCTATAGAAGGAAAGCGAGCAAAAGTTGCAGCCCAGGAAAAACAAGTTCAAGTCCTACGACAATAAAACCATAAAAGAACTAAACCCTTATTCATTTACAAACAAAACAGCGAACAGGTTGAAACAAGACAAACACAGAAACCACCGTTCTCAAGTGATATTATTATTCATTCATAACAACACAGAAGCAATTCAGAAGACACAACGGAACCTATGAAAGCCTTGCAACAGATCTTTCAACAGTTTCTCACAGTGCAGTTTTTCAGTTGGGATGTTTCTATGGGTACATTACATCTAGAAATAAAGGATTCAGTCAGTCCATTACCATTTCTCTCTTTCATATGGCGAAAAAATAAACCCCAAAACAGTCACATAGAAAAGTCAATAGAAAAGCAGCCACCTCTGAGGTTAGGAAATCAGGTTAGCTGCCCAGTAACCACCAAAAAACCTTCTGGTATTGACCTACACAACAGAGCCATAAAGGAAAACTCACTACTGGTAGACAGTCACAGCCGAAGCAGTGTTAT
Source organism: Ciconia boyciana (assembly GCF_034638445.1). Lineage (NCBI taxonomy): Eukaryota > Metazoa > Chordata > Aves > Ciconiiformes > Ciconiidae > Ciconia > Ciconia boyciana. The sequence goes on from NC_132935.1 coordinate 13,148,861, forward strand.
GGGTTTCTCAGCAGCAAAACTCACACCCAGAGCCTGAGGCCACAGAAGCCATTCACTGCTGCTGGATGAGGAAAGCAGTAAATTCCCCCATAGCAGACACCAGCAGGTAAGACAGAACCTGGAAGCACATCAAGAACTTACAAGTTGCTGTGGCCACATGCCTCCTGGCTACTGTTCTCAGCAGCATCACCCCCATCTCCATCCACTCTCTCCTCCTCCAAGGTCCCAGTCCTCAGCACCTTGCTGCTGCCCTGGGCTCTACCCCCAGTCTTCTTGCTGCTCTCAAGTTTTCTTGTCACTGGCTCAAAGTAGCTGGTACCACACAAACCCCACATTCATAAAGCTGGACTAATGGTGGTAGTTTCGTAGCAATGAACTAGGTAAGTTTCACAAAAATGGGTTGTGCTGTATTACTGTCTGTATGTTCTGCTATACTAGTGTTCTCCAAACCCACAATTTGAATTTTGTCTAGCATTTGACTCTGCCCTACTTAAACAAGTGTATAAAATCACTTCATGTATGTTATAACCAGGAGCATAGAATAACGGAGGTTGAAAAGGATCTCAGGTGGCCCGTAGTCCAACCTCCTGCTCAGAGCGAGGTCAGCCATGAGATCAGGCAAAGTTGCTCAGGGCTTTATCCAGTCTGTTTTTTAAAACTTCCACAGATGGATGCTGCACAACACCTCTGCGCAGCCTGCTCCTGTACTTGACTGTCTTAATTGCAAAAAAGCTCTTCCTTATATCCTTTGTAATCAGTCACACTCTCTGCCGTTGTACTGCTAAGATGAATCCTGGGTCTGGATTACTTTAAAGAAACAAACAAATGACAATTTTGGTCTCATTTCTTCCAAGTTCCCAGTCAAAACTGTCTTTAGTCAAAGAAAATGGATAAGAGAACACATGCACAAGTGCCTTCAAATATCCAATATCAAACACTACAGGTTTAGATTGTGGCTGAAAGAGGAGACAGAGCATACATCACCCTTTTGTACTTTCCCTTCTTAGAGGTTAAGCATACGGTATGGAGGAAACTACAATAAAATAAGGGGTTTCCATTGATAAAATGGCATTTCTGCAGAATTGCATGCATATGGGAAAAAGATATTTTGATGACATTTGGTAGTCTTGAGCACTACAGTGAGAGAGTGACATTTTAGTGCTGTGCCCAAGAAGAGAACTACTGCCTGTGAAGGATTCTGCACATGGTTTGACCTACACCACAGTTTATTTGTACACATTTGTTACATGTGCCAATAACTTAATTGAACACAGACTTTGTACAATTCAATGTATAATATTAACAATGTCACACTAGAAGAGTGCAACTGTATGCAGTTACAGTCATACTTTCAAATCTTCAAAATACAAACCATTCGGAACACTAAACAAAAAAGGAAAATTTGAGAACAATGATGGAAGAGAAAAAGAACTGTGAAATAATAAATCACGATCAAAAAACCTGAAAACAAACATAGCACACTTTCTAGTTGGCTCCTGACCATCTTCAGGTATATCCATCTAGACAGAATACTACTTCGGTTGTGCCAGAGCACAAAGCCAACCTCTCTTCTGCAAGTTAAAAATCTTGCGGAAGACAGAAACTTAAAACAGCTTTACAATGTGTAATGCATGTGATTTTCCCCACTGTCAATAAAACTACCCGAAGAAAAGAAATTTATTTAATTTCTCTTTATTTGCAATACAATATAAAATAGATTCTTTTGGTATGGAGATCTTTGAGATCTTATTTTTTTACACCATATTTAAAACAAGAATCACATACTTTGAGTAAAGCCTCTGGACCATCCCAAGCACTGGAGCTGTAGTCGAGTTTCAGGTATTTTATGGACTTCTTTGGTTGCAATCTATTCCATAAACTTCAGATATGCAGACTTGAACATTTAATCTCTTAAACTAGTGTTGAAGCACCTAAATTTGAGTGGCTTGAGTTCTAAAAAACTGCAAGATATCTGGAATTCTCACCATTAACTGTAAGATTTATGGGTATTAAACAACTCTGAAGAGCAGGCTACTTTTATTTAGAAACTTTACTTTAGACAACCTAATAACAAAGGGTATGCTTCACTTAGTAACACTGAAGAATATGCAGTGAGAACAAGAAATTTTCATCCATTTTCAAACTTCCATACAACTTGTGCTATCATCACTTTACATACTAGTATAGACAGTGCATGGCAACATTCGATACAATACACCAAACTAGTTCATCTACTACAGCTCACTGTAGCACTTAAAGTAACATCTATAGTACGGAAAGTATAAGCCATCACCTACTGCTTAGTTCCTCTACAGTGTTAGATATTGGCTTAATCTCCACATAACAATTCTCACAGTAAATGTTTCCTCTGCCATTTCTAGCAGATTGACATCCAATTCTTCTTTAACTTCTTTTGAAGGAAATAAGGCAACTTAAAAAAACGCTGTGGAGAGTATGAACATCCAGTACAAAAGTCACTGTAGTGTAAATGATCAACTTTATATAGATAACCTAGTTCTGTAATATACACAGAATACTAAATTCAGCTGCTGTTGGTAAAATACAAAAACAAAACAGATGTAAGAAAGCAGCACTGAGCAAACTGAAGTACTACGGACTTCCAGTTTCTTAGAGCACAAGTCCTACACTTACACTTTAGGAATGTATATAAAGCAAAGGAAAAAAAGAAGAATGGAATTTTCACAATTGTAACTGAAGCCACTGCATTATCCTATCGTGGTATGTTTGTTCTTTTCAAACTTCTGTCATGTTTTTTCTTACAGCCATACAGAACAGGATACAAACCCAAATGTTGCCATTTTTCTCCTTACTATTGTCCAGCATCATCTATGCCACAAATTTTTGGTCCATTTTGTATTGTAGGCTAGTAATGGCAGGATGGTTAAGTCTCATTTTTAATTATGACTATTTAAAACAAGGCAGTTCCAGTAAAGAAGAGAGTTGGCAGAGTACTTTAGACAGCTGGGTTAAAAGTCTTAACATTTTACATCTCTTGTTTTCCTTGTGTGCTAAATGGGAAAGACTTTAAGCTGGCAAAGAGTTGTTAATGCCTAATATAAACAAAGTGAAATCATGCTACATAAAATCATCCCCTACAAATAGAGCCAGAACATTATTTTAGATGAAACAGCTCACTCTTAATGTTTGTCATAATCAGCAGCCAAATGCTTCAAGGAAAACAGATTCAGAGAAGTGTCTGCCTACATATCCTCTGCTATTATCTTCCTTTGCTAATGACTGTCATGTGAAAAATCAAGAGCTCTGTTCTTTCAAACATTAATCAGCAGGACAGATCTAGATATCTATCTTAAACTCAACTTATGACATCTGGATTTTTCCTACAGCAATCACCACCAGCTTCAAATAACAATGGGACTAACTCCCAGTGTGATCAAATCTCAGACACTCCTGGTTTCATACAAAGAGCAAGATGAATCCATTATCATGAAGAGCCCCATGAACAGAGCCAACCACTTCAGCCCTTCCATAATTCCACACCTCAATCGAATTCTGCCAGCGATGAAAGTGTACCATTCATCTTCAAAGTGGCCTTAAGTCATCAGCAGGCCTTTGAGTTTGCACTAACTCAGCCTCCTGTAAGCATCAAAGCTCTTCCCATTGTACTGACTTGTCAAGGCCCCGGTGTTAAGCTGACCTACAGAATTCAACAATTCTTAATGCCCCATATCACCATGATACTTTTTTTTTTTTAAACAGTAGGTATCACTGAGCTTTCAAAGGAAGAGCCAAATCTCTTGCCTTTATACACAAAGATTTTCAGTAATACAGTACAAAACTAAACGGAATTTATGTCTGAGTAACGAACATAGAAAACTACTACTGCAATTTTGTGGTGACAGCATAGAAATTTAACAATCATCAGAAAGCCCAGAAAGGGCATGTTTAATTACAAAAGAAAGATTGTCTCAAGATAAAAATAGTGCTGACAGCTAAAAAGCTCTCTGTTGCAGCAAGATATGCAGTAATGAGTAACAGGTTCTAGACGGTTTAAGCATTTCCCCAATACTGCAACACAACACATTTTTGTAACACTACTTTTACACGGGTTATGCTGCAGCAGCAGTACACTTCTTAGTGGTTGGCAACTAGGAATTAACCATAGTAGAAGGCATTTAGTGATCAATGCATGAGAATCCCTATTTGACCTGTTCCTTAGGTGTGGTTGAAAAAAACTGAGGAAGGGGACCATCCGTTCCATTCAGATAATACACCTTCTTTGAACATGAGATTCTTGGCGGGAAGTGGAACACCCATATCTGCAGAAATAGGCTGCAAAAGTGAACTTGAAGAACAAGCATCATGGAGCTGATCCAGTGCTGAAATACCTTCCTAAAAGCAAAAGGAAGGAAAAAATAGTGTCTTAAAAACAAGACAAACAATGAAGGATTTAACAGGTAGAACATGACAGGCTAATCTGATCTGCAAATACACTTAGTGTTTCTGAAGTGTGTTACTTTAATCCAATAAATACCAAATCATTATGGAAGTAAAAACAGAATAAACAAAGGGAAGCATGAAACAAGCATACAGTAGCCTCAGCTGCATCTGTTGAATGATTATGACAATCTGCATGAATTATTTGGCTTCCAAGAAACCTTCAGGGAAGCCTGAGGCCTAAAATTGAAGGAAAGACCTAGCAAAATGAATGTAAAGCTATAAAATCTTCAGGACAGCTATTGTATTGCTATTTATCCCATGCTGTGCTAAGAGCTATACATTATTTGGAGGCACTGACTTGACCATATTTTGAGTAGTTGTATTTCGCAGAAGTTTGGTTTTCTCAGCTTAAAAAATCACTTCAGTACCTTCTTTTTTTTTTCCTGTCTATACAGATCATCATCAAAAAAAGTGTATCTCAGAGATAACGTCTAAGAGATTAGGACAGGAGTCACTTGAGACTGTTTGACAGATGGTTTCAAGGCTTCAGACCTACTGGAAATCTCCAACGTTCTCATGAGGAAGTGGTTTCAGGGTCACACCATCCATAACACTACCTCGTTAAGTAACCTGCAAGTTCCTTACCTTACTGAAAAGATAGAATTTTAGACAAAAGTATCATAAGATATAAGCAGCTAAGCAGATTCCATGTTACATGTGAATATGCCTTGCTAGCATACACCTCTATGCAGAATTATAGCAGGCTGTGGACCTGGCACTCCTCTCTGCTTGCTACACAAAACCCCTATTCTCTATCTATATTCTTAAAAAATCCTCCCAGAGTACACAGTTTTACATATTTCTACTCATTCAACACCAAGTTCTAGAAGATCTTAGGACAAGTGCAAAAAGTATACCGGTATGAAATAAATGTTAATATATTTTATTTTTTCCTAAGGGAACACAGTTGACTTGAGATGCAGATAAAAATCTCAAAAGATTAGCGTATCCATGGTTTGCAGTAAATCTCCCTAACATATCTAAGAAGCAACCAAGTAATCAGCAGAGTAGGCTGTGTTATAACAGGAGGAGTGAAGAACAATTTTGCTGTGCATATCCCATAAAAAACAATGAAACTGATTACACACAAGATGCAACCACGGAAGTTAAGAGACAAGTATTAAATAAGGCCAGAAAAGGGATAGGGAAGTACTCACTTTCTGCTACCAGCAGAATTTGAGGTTGATAGTGCTCTTCATACAGTTACCATTTAAAGAAAAAGCAAATAAAACAAACCATGTGTGTTTCCATAAACCCAAGAATGGCAAGTAGGAGGGCAAAAAGGGATAACAGATCATAAAGAATGATTTACATCCGGATTATTGCTCCTTACCTGGAATGAATGAACAAAATTAAGGACCTGAAGAGACAGCTTTCTACTGGAATGTAAGAGTTTTTGAAGGCTGTCAAAAACAAGAGAGAAAAATTATGTCCAAGGTGCACGAATTTTTACTAGCAAAGTAACACCATAGTAACTTGCTCACAATTAACTCTAGTAGTACCTCACATCATGTGACAAAGTTAAAAGCTTTCACACAGAAAGCTTGATAATATTGTCACCACTGAAGAGCTGCTGAACTTCTCAACTGCTCTTGAGTCTAGTCAGCTAAATGCTATTTTCCCTATCATTTACACCATGCTAAAGTGAAACTATTGCAATTGAAAAAATGCCATTGTACATAAGATATATTAATATATTAGATTTCACCATGTCTCATTCTTATCTAAGACAGTCTGGTAACATGACTTTTAAGAAGCAGATTAGTGACACACTGTTAAAAAGCAGGTCAACTACTGTAATCAAATCCCTAAGCCAGGTTTTCAAGCAGCCTTATTTTTGGTCTCCAGAACTAGGCTGGGGGGAGGAGGGGGGAAGGAACACCACACCAAACAAAACCACAAACCCAAAAATCCCATTGTTGAAAGAGTAATCTTTTATAAAGAAAAGCTACAGTAAAAAGTAGAAGATAGTTTGATCATAAGCCATGACTAAACTTAGCAAATAACATAACAATAGTAAAGAAAATTACCGCAAGAGCTAAATGCATTTTACATCAAAGCATTACTGGTAAGCTTCCCCTCCCCTGCCCCGTAACAGGGGCAGGGGGGTTAGGAGGAGGAAAGAAAGCCTGTGCTAGGCTAGGAAGGGGAAATGAGTAGGAAGGCACCCAAATTTACTTTTTTTTCCTGATCTGTTCATAGACAGTTTACTACAAAGAATTAATTTTCAGCTTGCAGAAACTACAAAAACAGCCTAATCTTAACCTTACCACAACTAAGGACTACTAGATTGTACATCATAGCTGGTATCTCTGAGCCAAAAAGCAGCCACCTTACACACTAGAATCAGGTACTCTATGAAACTTAGCTCAGTTCTGCTCCTACAGTCATCAAGTTTAGGTATCATTTTTTGCAGAAGCTCTGGGCATAACACATATAACCTGTTAAACCTGTAGCTGATAAATTACAGCTCACCTTTCTTTTCTACATAATCCATGAGTGGCAATTTTTTTGCAGACTTTCTGATTCAACTCAGAGCTGAAGAGTGGAATGCCAAAGCATAATTCCAGGGGAACCCATTCCAGTTCTGTTGTGGGTGCTGCAAAAAGAAAACCAAGAGACAACCAAATTTTAAGAAAAGACAAAGCAAGAATATTGATCCTAGAACCAGTTCTCTCAGATCAGGCTCCACTGGACAGTTCATACTTTTTAAGCACAGTTCATTTCCTGAACTGCTCAAAGATTTAAGGGAATGTGAATTTTAAGGAGGAAGAACACATTGTGTTGCACTTACAGTCCCAGACAATAATCAAACAACAATACACATTCAGGTCCCTGAAAACAAGATATCTCATTGGACTGAAGATGTTTAGTACAAGCCATTTGTCATGTTTTTACCTTCAAGGCTTTGCTTGACTGCAGAATCCATTGAGGTTTCTTCTATTACCATCTCAAATGATTCTGTGCTCCCATTTACATCAGATCCTGATGCTAGGTCAGCCTCTCCTAAAGGTAAAGTAATTCTTACATAAACATTTAAGTGAATATAAGTTTAGATATCACCTGATGAAATGAACATGACACAAGTTTTGGCCAAAGATGATACAACTACAAAACTGGAGGAAGGGATATGGAGAAAAATAGGGCCTCAATCATTTTAGGACTAAAGAGCCACTTAGGGATCCTAAACACACTTAAAGATTAAGTTCTGGCATATAAAAATGGCACAATTTACTTTTAATGTTCTGAAATTATTTTTTTTTCTTCTGTTGACTGTTCTAGTCCAGTGATTTTCAGCCTGTATTTGCTATTTTTGAGTTAGTCACAAAAAAGAATTAGGAAGTAAGCCTACTGCCAATAGATTCACACTAAAGAAGAGTTCCTATCTGTGTTGGATAGTATTTTGTAGAGTTCCAAATCAAAGAATTATAATCCTTTGTTCAACTTTGCTGAAGTGATTGTATGCAAAATTAAGGGAACACAGCCAAAAAAAGACAATTATTGGTAACTAACCTCTTCCATCAGAAGCATCGCTCAGCTTTCTGTTAGCGTGCCGACTTGTAGGATTCAACATAGTGACATAGCCACAAAAATGCTGCAAGTCTACTTTGTTTCTCAGTATTTTTAAAGCCGTATGAATGCCCATGTTCACACGAGAGAAGTCTAGTAGAAAACAACACAACACATATTCCAGCTTACTTTACTAGAAGCCTCCTCCATAACAATATAGTTTGTCTCTAGGCCAGGCTAAGTTTTTTATGTGCATTTTCCTCTCTTGCAATGCTCCAGGTTAATGATCACATTGGTAGATCTGGGATAACACATAAGTGATCACAGCCTTCCCACACCAAGCACTAACTGGTATTTTATAGTATAGTAAAAGAGCCAAGGAGGAAGAAACATACAAACAGAAAGTGCTCTCTCTCACACACAGACACATACAGTCACACACAGACAGCAGAGATGGCAAGGTTCAGCTAGGAATCAGATGTCCAGCTCTTTCAGTGCCAAAGTCTTTTATGGCAAATTCAATATATGTTCCACATATCTGAAATTCTGAAGAATTAGAATACAGTATTAGAGGGTAACAAGGAGTGTCAACTCTGAGTTGTTCATGATAGAACTTAGAGATTTTGCCTTCAAGATTTTTCACCTAGCATCATGTGGGAAGAAAACAGACATCCCAGAGAGAGCAAATATAAAAGTAACTAATTTTGAACCTAGTAAAAACTAAATTAGGAAATGAGCTTTACTTCTAGTTGGCCCAGCTTTCTCTAAGTAGCAGCTGAAATAATTTTATATTTCATATCTGGAAATTTATACTTTTATGACAGCTCTCAGCCGGGAAGGCTATGGCCTCAACTATCCAAAGTTTGCGTCCTACTCATCAAGGAGTATTTCAGAACGTGTTAATTCCTGCCTATCAAAATCAGTTGAGGTAGGCAGACTTTGAAGGAATAGGAGATTTTGCTAGCAAAGCTCTTCCTGGGGAAAAAAAACCTCTGTAATAGTTTCTAGTGTTACTAATCAAGATAAGCTTGTTCAGTTTTGGTCTCACCTGTCTTATAGTGAAGAGATGCTGAATAGAATATATGGAAGATTTATTTATGCAGTTAATAAATATGCTAGTTAATAAGCAAGTATGCACAAAGAGAGGTGTTTGTGGAAGTTACTTCTTTACATCTGTGCTACGAGAGAAGAGAGGCAAGAAAACACATTCTAATTAGGACAGAGAAGATAGAAAGGACACTGCACCTCTAAGCTCAGAACAGACTAGTCAGCCACTTAAATATTCTTTCCATTTTCTCAAATTCGACTCAGAAGTCCAAGAAAATTTGTATTAAAAGGACTACTGCAACCTTATTGCACAAGGTAATGTGCAAGAAAATTAAATATGGAGGTGTAGAGATTACATTAAAGACAGTCAGTTACCTCCCTGCTGCTCAGCTTCATCAAATGGGAAAGGTATGTGCATTGTTTCTCCCATTCCATGCATGCCATGCCCCTGAACATCAAGAAATTAAATTAGGAACAGAAAAATATACTCATCAGCTTAGCTTAGTCCTATTTGTGCTCCCTTTTAAGGGGTACCAGTCAAGTTGATGAAACAAATAAGCAGACTGAGATACATTAAAGTTCTTGCTTAGCTGAAGTAAGTAATTAAATAAAATACCCCACCCTTCCCCCTAAAATGCATGCGAGTAAACACAATGAAGTTAAACATCTGTGAAGAGGAGCAATTTTTCTCTCCAATTACTGGTTATAAACAGATTGCCTAATCGCTGAGCACTTCTGGAGCAAAACAGAGTTTCCACTCCTAAGTACAGAACATTTTTGAGCAGTCAAAGCGTTCACAAGTGGGCCTTTGAAAATGTGTAATTTTGTGTTTGTTACAACATTAAACACCTATTTATTTGAATGATTAATTCTGAGAGTTCAGCTGAACCAAAGACACAGAAGAGGAAGCTATTTTACTTCTCCCAAATAGACAAACCCACTCTATTTCTGCTGTTTGTGATGAAGAGCATATTTTGCTCATACTTTACTGTAAATACCAAGCACCCCAAAAAAGTGCATTTCTTGAATAACACTTCATATTCCCAGTTACCTTATACCACTGCTGTCTAAAATACCTGTGGGCTCTTCAATTTCATTCCAGTTTCCTACATCCCCACTCTCATAAATCCACATCTCATTTTTAGCTAGCAAAACTCTATTATGTCTGCCCTTAATACAATAATGCATACATAATATGCATTCAGTTCAAAACCCATGTTTTCACCACCACTGAATCATAGCAGCACTGGCTACAGAAGTTAAACATATTTTTCAGCTCTTAGTTAAAGTGTAGCTCTCCTACATTGTTAATCTCCTCCACCATGTAATAGCTTAACTCAAAAAATTATGCATGTTTTCATCATTTATACAGAGGACTCTGTACCTGAATTAGAACAGCAGAATGTGTTAAAGCATCATTCAACATTGTGAGCACATTTGAAGTAGGAACTACTCCTGGGTCGTGACCCCAAGATGTTATTAGTAAGCGATCATAACCCTAGAAGAGAGAAGTTAAGAGTATTTACAGTAGTAATGGACTTTCCAAGCACGTAAAGTGAAATACTAGAGTTAGGCATTAGCATATTGTTACAATTAGGAAGTTACCACAGGTAACTACAACTCTATAGTGTTATACTTTGTGCCAAGGATCACTCATGTTCATATTCCTGGTAAAGACAGAAGTTTGCCAATCTCGAAATTAAGATGCTATTTTGAACAGAAGGTGTATGTGGCCATCGCAGCAGTCTCCTAGCAAATAGGAGATGAAAATAATCCCACATAAACTTAAAAGCAAAATATAAGCTAGATAAACTCACACCATCAGAGAACAAAAATATATCAGTCCCCAAAATACCTATCCAAGGGGGAGGGACAGGAAGACAAGAACACTGACTAGGAAGTAATTTCCTAGTTTCTGTTTTCAAGATTGAACTCCCCTGCATCTCCACAAGACTTCTAGAAATGTCTTGACAGTTCCCTAAGAAAATGACACTGCAAAACAGTAGCAAGAGAGAAGCATTCACATATGCACACAAAGAAAAAAAAGCTCCAATAAGTTTGCGATAGTGCAGAATGTGAGATCATTTAGTACAAGAAAACCTGACCTATCAGCACACTGAGATTCATGCAGTATTGAAGTTTTCCAAGGCTACCACACTGAATGCTTTTTACTAATAAAAGCATAAAATCCATACATTTACTGGTAGTTAAGCTAATGACAGACTAAGGTTTGAATCAAGCTTATCACCAATGGCCTTACAAAATGCCTTCTGCGCTAGAAACTGATTCACTTAATCCTATGTTATCTTAAAGGAAGTCTTAGAAATAGAAGTATTTACAAAATTTTTGAAATCAGAAAGGGAAGGGACACGTCAAAGAGGTTTGAGGAATGGAAGATATATCTACAATTCCTAGAGCCAGAGATGACTGCTGATGTAGGTACACCAAAGAATGCACATCCCTCTATGAATGTCTCCATACCATTCTAATATATTTAGCTCAAGTGTCTACTCAGAATGATGAGATGAAAAATGTAGAGGCCTCTCTGCAATTATAAATTTGAACAATATTATTTTACAAAATCCATTGTGAGCAGCGAGACCCAAACACTGCTAAGCGTCTGCAGCATTTCAAATTAAAGTCAACAGATACAATGATTTTTGGTTCAGGCAAATTTAGAAGTTGCCATGGCCACTTCCACCTAGGTTTGCTAGTATACAGAATACCTAACAGTACTCCTTTGTGGCACATTTGTCCTTATTAGCATCTCGGAGACAGAATGGGAGAAGGCAGCATCTGAAGTCTTTCAGGCGTGAGTTGATCACCTGCACTGTTTTGTGGGACTCCTTGCCAAAGCACTGTATGGATGCTAATAAGTTAGGTAGATCAAGGCTGGAAGGAATTCGGGAGAGCAACTGATCACTGCAGAGACAAGAATTCCAGTCACAATCTCTATATACACAAAATCACATACAGCTCAGGAAGTTCCAGACCAGAACATGGGGAGGGCTAGAAAGGTCTTAAAAGGAAGTATTACATATTGTGCTTATTCTTCCTACTTGCAGCCACTGCTAGAGACAGGCTACTGGTCTAGGAAGACCTTTTGTCCAACCTAGTGCAACCTTTATTAAATTATTCTGTTATTTAAACTGCAGGGAGAATTACAGCCGAGAACTTCAAAGTCTCCATCAGATTTCTACAGTGTACAAACTGGAAGTGATAATCTTGGCCATCTTCTAAACCAGGCGAAGTTGTATGTAGAGGTGTCCTTTCTTATATGATACTAGAATGAGCACAACATACTATGTCTCTATCTTTTGATATAGCTCTTCTACATCTTTGTAACACACTCTAGGGATGGGCTTACAAACCTATATTCACAATGACTGCAGTACCACATTTTACAGTAAAATTGAAAGACGTGGCATCAAATGCACTGGAGTCACATTGTGACAAGAAGAGACATAAATGGCATTCCTTTTTCAGAACCCTGAAATAAAAAAACCAAGATGCTACATAAAACTTGCTTCTAGAAAAGGTATGTCTTCGACAATTAATTATACCTCTGACTTCAACTGTTATCCCTGAATAGCATGCAGCATATGAAGGGAGGGAGAATAAATCTGTGCATATGCTACCTGAAAAATGTCTGGAAGTTTTCGAAGACGTGTTCCTTTAGAGAGCAACAGAGAGGGTGGTCCTTGTCCAGTTATATGGTAAATATACAGTTTGAACCAAACTGAACTGACTTCTGGTATCGCAGGTCCAATATGCTGAAGAGATTATTCAAGAAATGAGAAAGAACCTAATATTGCAACTGTTATATGTACAGATATCATTTAAGAATAAACAGTTTTAGAGAAATATAAATCTAGTTTTGCAAAGGAGTTCAAATGTATTACTCTGCTATTCATTATATTCTAGATACTTAGTCCAGTATTGCAAGACTCTACAGAAAGGTGATAGTAAGGTGTTTTCTATGAATATAAAGTCAAGAACAAAATATCTGTCATTGACTCTACTTAAACAGATAAATTGTTAATAAATTAAGCAAACTTAATTTACTAAGTATTCACATTTTTACTCACTGAACACTTTTTTAGATGAATTGCAATACTGTTCTACATGCCAATAATTGAGTCACTTTAAAAGGGACATCTAACATGTATCCAAAACAAAGCTCTTAAGAAGATATTGTATTACTAGATACCAGGGGGAAAACCCCCAGTATTTTTTCACCTGGGGTGTACAGCTGCTAATAGGTCGAATTTCATTGGTGAGTGGTGCCATGGAAACCAGGAGAGTATAATTTTTGTTGAGAACTCTGCTGCAGGTAGCTGGATCCAAGCCGAGCAAACTCTCACATCGTAAGAGGTCCAAGGGAAACCCTATGTTGAAAATGTAAGATTCTTAAATTATCACTTGAGATGGAACATACAACCCAAAGTATTATTTCAGATTTTCCATTCTCCCCTGCTAAGCCATAAACACTGTATTTTCCACAAGTAAGTTTTAAATTATTAGGGTGAATTTGAATAAATCTGTACATTATTTTAGCACTACAGCTTGCTCCTCACCAACTAAGTGATCCCAGCAAGTAAGCACAGAGATACTGAGGAAGTTAGGTAAGATTTTAAAATAAAATAAAATAAATCTACCCCCATTAGAAGAATACACTTCCTTTCATGACTTTAAAAATGTTTCTTTGACAGAACAACTGTGTCTGAAAAAATGACGACTCCTTTATTATGGCTTTCAGAAGCATGTGATTTGAAACCAATCTCTTCCGCAAGTTCAGCTTATCTTGCCATCATTATAGAATCATAGAATCATTTAGGTTGGAAAAGACCTTTAAGATCATTATGCTTGAATCTGTTTCTTTGGATGTTAAGTCCGAGCTGTGGCAACCAAATCTGTCATTCAACAGGCAAATCCAGTAATACAGGATGAAAAAGTGATGTTTTGGCTTCAAAATACTTCTAAACAAGTAGGATACAGATTGCTTTCTGAAATAGCAGCTTAATCAGAAAGCTGAGTCCACACCAGATAAGTAAACAAACTTAGAAGGATTTCTTCAAAAGTGTTCACAGTACCGTTATTTGGTTGATCAGGCTGTACAGCTTGTGCCCCTAGGTCTTTATTATGCCGCAGAAACAGTATTGTGTTTCTCAGTGTAAGTGCATGATCGAAGTATCGCTGTGCTTCCCCTTCACCTGTGCTTTGAACCTACACAAGAAGCAAAATAAATGCATACAAGTGGCAAGTTGTTTCCACAAGCATCAGTTACACAAAAGGACAGATTAACAAACTAGCATTTTAAAGCTTTGTACTGAGTGACAACTCTGCAGGTTATATGCTAAGGTGATTTATAGCAACTGTTAAATGAAAAGCGAGCCTCGGCCATGCTAGTCAAATGGTCAAAAAGTACACAAAGACAACATCTATAAATCAGAACTACAACTCAGCCTTTAGGTAAAAGTATTTAAATGTCCAGTCATCCTGACTGGTATAAAAGGATACAGCAATTAACAGCAGTCCTCCTACATAATTCTACAGTTGTCCTTCTAGAATTATCTTTAAGAGGTGGATAGGTTAAACATTCCAGCACATAATGGTCAAATTTTCCTACAAAAATGACATGCAGACTTTCAGAAATATTAACACCTTACTAAAAAGAAAGTGATTTCTGTTGAACAAGCCCTAATGCACGTGTGCATACACACAGACTCAGGCAAATGTAGTTCATGAACTCACTTTGCTCACCAGATTCATCACATTCATATACATGCATGGTGTGTCCCTGAAAGTCACTAGAGGCATAAATGCTGTGAATAAGAAACATTCTAACTGAACCACTTAGGTTCAGTATGATAAGGCGTTTGTTCTTATAATTTTATTGCTAAATAAGCAGTTTTAGACAATGAAAATACTGGGGGGGTTTGGCCCCTTTACACTTCCAAGTGCTGAAAAAGCTTTTGGTCAAACATGTAACAGATTACCTTTTCCAGCTCCACCAAGAAGCTGTCAAGACTCTCATCTGACAGTTTGCCAACTTCAAACATAGTGACTGCATGACTTTTCAAGTTCTGGAACAACAAACCAAAACTGTCTTAATTTTTTGAGAATGGGCAAGCAAAAGTTTTATTAAGGAAAAGCATTTCTTAACAACAAACAATACAGAAGTTTTTTAAAACAATTACAGCTGTATTATATTGAAGTCAAAGTATTTTAAAGCTCTACGTATTTATTCTTGGCATAATAGATTGAACAATTTTGACATACTGGTGAAAGATTTCCCATCATTAAAAAGGCAGTGAGAGTAGAATCAAACAGGAAGGCGATACGCTTTGTGTGTCCACCAGACAGATTCAGGCTGCTCACGCTGGCTGTTTCAGCTAATAGAGAACAAAAAGAAAATATACGACCACATTTGTTTTATTTAAAAATAAAATCATCAAGTTTAAGTCAAAGCTATTAAAAAAAATAATTAAAAAAACATTAGTTATTGCCATAGTGAGTAGAACAGAATTCCCTTATCGCTACTAAACTACTGATTGACTTAATTCAGAAATTGGTATCTTTGCATCAATTGATATCCATGATTCAGATTAGCCAAACAGCCTTTTTCTGAAGATGAGGCTGAAGAACTTTAAATCAAGAAGGAGACACCACCTCCCCCACTGTATATTCCATATGAAGAAAGGATCTACACAATCTGTGTTTCACTTGTTTCTAGACCCCTTTACAGCCTATGGCACTCAAGAAATACAAAAATAATTGATCCTAATGTATTAAAATTTACTGTTAGTGCTAACCTGGATCATCTTGACTGTTGGTATCTGTATCTGTGGCTGATGACCCAGCTTCCTGTATAGGACTTCTGTTTTCCCCACTGTCCCATGAAAGCAGCATCTTTTGAGGGTCCAAAGTACTCCTATTAATGTGAATTAAAATCCACATCTATCGTTCACTGTAGCACCAGAGAAGTATCTCTGTCTTCCAGTGCTAGTAGTCCATGCATAGGCATACCCGATACATGCCTTTCAATACTTCTAAGCCCTAAACCAGTCAAGCTTGATGTCCCTCAGAGTCCTGCTTTAGCTTCAGCAGAAAAGTTTATTTGGGGGTTGAAAATACCAGATTTTGAAAAAGAGATCTGAAAAAATCAAACCACCATTGTTGAAGAAGAATCCAACAACAACAAAAAAAAATCTAATTCACTTTGTTCTCACAGTCTGAATTAGCATTAAAGAAAATTCAGGCATAGCAGTTGTTTTAAATGGCTTAATAGATGTTGAACTAAAAGTGCCTGACAATTCTTAATTAATGCAACTTGGCACTCCAACTTGGAGAACCCTTTTTTGACTGGTATTAACATCGCTTTCCCAGGATTTGATTTAGATACACATATATGTCAGAGTGTCAATGACAGAACTGCAATGGTACCTGACAGCAAGCAAGCAAACTTTATGTACATATTCACTGACAGCAGTGCCAAGAGACATTGTTTCTGTAACTAGCACAGTAACTGCTGTTATTTCTGGCCCCAGGAGTTTAAAGCAAATGCACACTTGTCTGCTTCAAAAGTGAGCAAACTAGGCAATAAAAGTAGTACATTGAACTTACAGGGTAAATTACCACCCCTTATCCTCAGATTAAAAAGAAGATCAAGTATTCTTGCCATTATATACATTAGAAAGCCAAGTGAGATCAGTTGTTGTAGAAGTCAAAGAAAGCAACCAATAGCTTTACAGTCAGATTTTGTTTCTAGCTTTCTCTTCAATGAGAAAAATAAGCCTTGTGAAAAAATGGAGATACTTACTTCAGTTTGTTTACCGAAGGAACATTCTTCCATGATGGATGAAGGTTATCCAGGTTTATTACTTGGCCTTTTTTATGAGCAAAGCCTAACCGACAATACATGGACACAGCATTCTGGAGAAACACACATACAAGTAATAAGGAACTGCTATATGAAATCAGGTTGCAAGACAGTGAACTTTCCACATCAAGTTCAACAGATGCATTATACACGCATACCTTTACTAAAGACAAGTCAATCTCTAGGACATTTGCAAGCTAAAAAAAAAAAGAAAGAAAGAAGAATCAACAATACAGTATTAACAATGCAGGGTAATTCACCACTTGTGGGGTTCAGCATCTTTTTGTTGGTTTTCTTTATTTTTAAACCCAGCCTGTACCAGTAGGAGCAATTTTGTCTTCATCAAAAGTGGTGAAAAAAAGGGGGATGAAGTCTCATAACTGTCCCACTTGAAAGCATGCAAAAGAAATATGAGGCTATCTTCCACTGCATAATTTCTAGGTTAATCATGTGTATCAGAAGACACGCAAAGAGGAGAAAAAATCCTGGATATATTTAATGGGTATTTTTCAGGTGCTTATTCACCAAGTTTTGAGAATAAGACCTTATGAAAACATATTTCTCATATTAAAGTTATAAATATTTACGCAAAAGTTACAGTCCTACTTTAAGCCAACACCCCGCATGTTTTCACTGCCAAAGAAAAAGATTTTAATTTTTTTTATTTCACACTAGCAAAACAGAACCAATCTCATTAGGACAGTGGGAAAAACAGACTCTGTTCCAGTTCTAGCCCATATAAAACAGCCTATATTAGTCACCACTGTATAAATTAATCCCAGCTGATAGAATTGTTTCACTGAATTGAAGGTACTCCTTCAAGCTTATAAAAGTTACATTCAAGATTAAAGAAACAGGTTGGATCTTAAGTCTTGCAATACCTCTGAATAAAATCACTTGATATTGACCCATATCTCTGCCTTAAGTATTTTCAGCACTGTGCTTTGGGCCCTTCCAAGTTTTCCTATCTGCCTGACACAGGGTAAGTTTTACTTACCTCTGCCACATTAGTGTGTTCATCTATTGAAACAAATATCTTGTACAGGAGTGTTTCAAAGTAATCACCTTGCACTCTGTTCATCACAAAACCTTCAAGTGGTGGCACTGAAAAGAAGAGTTACTTGCAAAATTACAATTTGGTAACTTTCTTTATTAAACCGAAACTGCATAAAACCAGAGAAATAAATTTACACTTATTTAGTTTCCATGGTACCTGTAATTCTGAGGATTTCCCAGTCACAAAGAATGAAAGTCTAAAGATAGCATACACAGTATTTACAATTCTCCCACTCATTAAGAAAAGTAATGGTTGTCAATGTGTTTTCTTATAAAAACTAAAGCCACTCTACCTCATATCATAGCCTTGCAGTCTCCAGCTCATCCACTACAGATAATTTCCAGTCACCCAGCCCATAAAATGATTTTGTAATGTGGATGGAGATTAAATCATGGCTCTGATTGCAGTGGGACACAAAAAACCCACCCCACCCACACGATCCAGAGCTGAGACTCCCAAAGCTATTATTTGAGCAGTAAGTCTCTTGTATTTAGAGGACTTCCACTTAACTGATCTCTACTACAGCAATGAGAGGTACTTCTGCATGGCCAGGTTCCAAATGATTTATGTCTTTGCAGATTATACTGAACTTGGAAACCCCTGAGACCTAGCACAGCATAATGAGTTGTTCAAAGGGCAGCCATAAGCTGTGCTAGTTTAAGCTCCTACGTAGTCGCCAGACTCAGCGCATGACTATAATTGAGATGACAAGACCATGAAGGATGGAACCGATATCCACAAAAATGTTGCATCTGTCTAGAAAATAGGAGTCAAAAATCCTGGCAAGGCAACTACGTTTCTCTATGCTATTCTTTCTTTTCATTACAGACATATAGGAGGGTACTTATTGATTCATGCCATGAACCTTTAAAAGAATCTCATGTTACCTAAATAAGTATACAAAATAACCTAAGAATTCAAGTTGAAATAAATCCTATATACAATAAAAACAATGTTTTAATAGGGTTGAAAACATTCAGTCAGGAAGAATTTTCATAGCTCAACTGTTTTGTTTAAGCAAACTCATGCACACAGACAAGCAGCTTCCAAGACAGACAACTACAGGATAACCGAAATTAATCCAAGAAAACATAGGTATAATACCATTAAATATTTACTTACCTGCTATACAGCTGTCATCAGATATTGGTACATCAAGGTAAATAAATCCTTTGTTATACAAACCTTTATAAATAAAAGCATATCATTTTAGAAAAAGCATTTTCCAGAGTGCTAATGATACAAAGTAGACTTCCTCATCAGCCCATTCAGAATTTAAAGTAACTTTTCCTAATAGCCTCCACAGTAGAATATTACTTTGCAATGCATGGATCAATAAACCACATCTAATATTAAACAGGTGTAACCCTAATATAGAAGTCTTTACTTGCAGTCTGATGCAGTACACTTGGAGCTCTACAAGTACTTTCTACACGTACATTCAGCATAGCAGAATGCCCACAGATTGAAGCAGCTACATTTGACAAAGATGAGTACGTCCCTGCCTAAATGTTAACTTAGTTTTCACCATCATCACTGTACTGTCAAGTGGGTTTTTTCATCCTGAATTAGTTTTGTCAGTTGAGGATGCTGGCTGCATTTTGGTCCTGCCCTAACTCAGGCTAGAAGTCACACACTGTAGCAAGGATATAAACTAAATCACATCAGTTCTGATGGTCCTCACATGTCCTTCCCACACATCTTCACTGAAAGTCTTTTTTACACAACTGTAAAAATAAATGCTGGGGCAGTTCAACACCAGGTGTCAGCAAAACTGCAGCAGATACAGAGGCACATTGCATACAATAAGGACAATAACATGGTAGATTTTAAATGACACTTTCCCCACATGAGACTTATTTGAGCACTAAGCATCTCAACTGAGTTCTGCAGAGTACATAAGCCAGGGAGAAGTTTTTAAGGAAGGGCAAAACATTTCTGCATTATTGTCTTTAAAGTATAAGGTTTGTAACAGCTGAATTCTAATAGTAAAGCATAAAGCTAAACTATACAGTATAAAATAAGCCCAATTTATTGTCAGTGGTTCCTTTGATGTTACCCAAGATCACTCTATCTACATCATATTCATTACATCAGGGAGGAAGTGTGCCAACAACCCTCAGGCGAAGTGTTACTAAACACGTGAAGCAAAATTGTCAGGATGTATATACACACACAGCTCAGTCCAGCTGTAGTGTGCATGTATATAGGTATATATCTATAGTATATATAGTAAAATTACTACCCCCAGTCAAATCTTAAATAAAATGCCTGCAGTACACCAACAACTAACCTGAATTCATGCTGATACAACTGCTGTTCAGCATGGGCAGTGACACGTACTCAGCTATGCAAACTGATGTGTACCAAGAAACCAGCTTTAATGGATCAGGATGACATTACAAGCCACCAACATGCTAAGGGTGCTTTTCACTGTCTCTCCTTCAGATTCAGCTCTCACAGCTGATACATTCTTACTGTACCTGAAATGTATTGATAGCATCATAGTTTGGACTAAACAGTCCTCTTTCCCCATAAAATCCCATCCTACTGGCAGTCCATTATATTAACATCTGTACATTCTTTCTCTACCCATGAATTAGGGTAGCAAGGTATGTTAGATCCTTCTAAACCTACTAAACCTGAGCTGTAACCCTCTCCGCAAGCAACACCAGGCCACGTATAGAGAAAGATCATTAAGTGTTTCCTGAATTAAAATTTTCTTAAGCCCTATACTGTTTCAGATCCACTCCAGAGCTTGAATTTCACCTATTTCACTTTTGTTTTTATTGTTTTGTTCTGCTTCAGTAACAGGCAGTGAAATTCTGCCTCAATCTCTTAAGAAAAGTACAGTGCACAGGTTCGATTGCTTGTAGTAAGCCAAGCATTTACAGACCAACTTCTCAAGAAGGAGTTTGTCAGTGAACTTGTACTCCCTTGCCTAATATGATTTGTCTAAATCTAATACTTGTTACACTAAAACAGGGAGACATGTGCACACCATTTTTCAGTAAGAGTTGCAGACCTCTGAGAAACAAGACAGCCTCTTAGATTGAAGCCCCATTTTTATGGTGTTCAAACAGTACAAAAATCACAAAAACTGTCCTTCTTTGAAAAGCAAGGAGTGAAGTTTTACCACCCAGGATTACTAACTCTGACATTTTTCATCTTAGTTTCTCTTGTCCTCATCTACCCTCCCCCACAATCTTTACTGACAGTTTCTAATTAAATAATTTGTTGAATCAAATAATAACAGAGCAACAGCTGCTAAGGGCTCACTGTTAAACCCTTTAAAAGATCTAGACTGCAGTCTGTACAAGCTCTTGAGTATTTTCCTCCACCTCCTCTTATGCTTCAGCTGTCTACATCCCATTTTATTCGTAGTTTTTAGACACTACTCTCAGAATTTACTGAGCAAGATCTACAAACAGAAAAGGAATGTTCATTAAAAACTTACTGTGAACTACATTGAAGTCTAATGAACCAGCAAGCTGAGGACCCGAATCAATTATCTTATCAATAGCAGACTTCTCCGATGTAGTACAAATCTAGGTAAAAGAAATCACGTTAGTCTTTTGTAGAAATGAGTCTATACAACTTACTTAATACCACTCAAAAAAACCCCCAAACATTTCAGCCTCAAATCAGTCATAAGTAATGTAAGAATATAGGAAGTATCCCATGTTCTTAATCAAAATATTTACACTGAAGAATTCACTGCAGTTCCTGTTAAAGTCTTAAAAATTTTTACTCTTGTCCCTGCACAAAATTATGGATGCTTTAGGAATGGTACTTAATTGCACAGGTATTTGGCAAGTGAAGTCCACAGTATAATAGGTTTGCTCTTTAAAACTTCCAAACTCGGTGTTTAACCACACAACTGGAACCATTCTAGAAAGAGGTCTGTTATAATATCAAAGTAATGTGCTTCAGGTTAACTATTCTGGGTTGATGGGATGTCAGAATATAAGTAGCCACCACCTAAGATATTCCAAATAGTAGCCAACAAAAGATTCCATCACTGCTTTAAATATGTTCCAATCTAAACAAAAGACAAAGAAGGAATTAAATCCAGATCTTATGACTAGCTGACTGTGAAAAGAAACTGTGAGAATGCGGATGAAACATTAAATCAGCTCACAAGTTTTTAATGTGCAAACAATTAAAAAAATAAAAAGACACGAGGAGCAGAAACAATGAAAACACATATCAAATTAGGTCCCCTAACATTCTGACTCTAATTATACTGAAAGTGAAGATTCAGTCAAAACTGAGCTGTCAGGGCTTAAATATGAAATTTAAGAAAATGTATTTTGTTGCTTGTTCCCAACAAAGCACGTTATCACACATGTTAGTTACCACAGATTGGTTGATGCAAAACCACCTCAGCACTGTACATAGTACAGAAAGGACAAAGGAGGGAGAGGGCAGAATATGTCAACAAAGAAAACATCTCCATTTCCATTATGGAAATAGAGATTGGAACTAAAAGAGTTGTTATAAACCTGCAACATAATCTTTGTGTATTCTACACAAAGGGAAGCCCCTGTTTTCAGGGACTATCAGTATTCAACCAAAATTAGAGGTGCAACCCATACTAAAATACCTTAATGTCATCCTCAGTGATGTAGCCAGACTGCACGACCCACCAAGCTTCTATAGCAATCTCCACAGGTTTCACAGGTAACAGATCATGAGCAGTTTTCCTTCTGAAAAATTTCTGCAGTGGTACAGTCCATTTGAGATAGTAATAAGGAGCACTTCACGTGTGCAGACAGCCATTTACTTTTATATAAACTGATTTTTATAAGCATCCATTTTTAAGTACATCATATTCACAGACTGGACACACACAAATATCTGTTATTTAGTAAAAGCTTCCCTCCTCTCTCAAATCATGTGAAAATGCGAAGGAAAAAAAATTATTTACCTCTGATACTGTTAAGTCTTCCCATAAACCCATATTTTCATCCATATTGTATGTGTCACTAATTAAAAACCACACTATTCAAAACATTAGGATCGAGTCCAAATTTTAACTATTTATAGCATTTTCTAATGTGAACAGGTAAGAGAGCACAGCAAACAAATTATACAAATGGGGTATTTTAAAGTTCAATGATCTTAAAAAAATTTAGGAGTATATTTTATTTACTTTAAAAGATGAAGTACCCCACATTCTCAGTAAGCATAGTGCTAAAAAAGTACAGTGAATTTCAGTCCAAGAAAGAAAAACTAGAAGATACTGTTTATTTATAGGCCTAAATAGCTTCTTTCCATTATATGGCCATTACTTTTTGGTTCACACTTATCAACTTCATATTTTGGTAAGTACACTTTTGGTTGAAGGAGCACTGTGAAGCTACTGCAAGAGCACTTATGAGTTTCCTGAAAAAAGGAACTGTTGCAAACTAAAGGGCCTACTTTTATCAACAGTAATTACAGTGTTTTCCACATGTGCAGTTCACATGCAAGGATGCCTGTTCAGAATCATTACCGTTGTCTCGGAGATATACATACTACAAAAATTTACACCTAGTTGGAGGACTGTCCCAGAATAAACTCTAATCTCAACTGCACCCATAGAAACATGGAATAATTCTTCCAGAATCAGTATCATTATTCCATGTTTATACTGGCCAGGACACATTAGTTATCAGGTGCCAAAGAGTAAATACAGCTCTGAAAAATATACGGTCGGGGTGGGAAGGCGGAAGGACCTAGGCACTGAATATCTTTTTCTTTAGTATACTTCGATTTTAAATTAAAAAGCTCTTTATTAACTTCAGGAAACACAATATAATTAGCAATACACTATGTCGCATTCAATTAGCCATACTATTAAACTAACCAGATCCATGAAATTATTCCATTCTTCATTTCCTATGAAATAATATGGGGGGAGGGAGTGGGAAAGGAAAGGGAAAGGAAATTAAAGACAAACTTACTTTTGAAGACCTACATTGGTTCATTAGATCTATATACTGGTTTCTTCCTATACCAAGAAGTCTTAGACCTGAAAAATAAGTAAGGTTTTATTTCTCTTAAGACAGGTTTAAGCTGAAGATACAAAAAACATTCTTCAAAGAATCAGACCTACTTCTATAAAAATATTTTTAATTACTCCTTCTTCCCAAAATAAAAGGATAGTTATAGGAGCTAAATTCAGTTTTAAATTAATTTGACAGATAACCACGTGCATCTAAAACCAGAATCCATCCCCATTCATTTACTCCGTACAGGTTAAAAAATAACCCCATATCTCTCAAGTCACGAGGTAGCAGGGAATAATCCAACCCCTTTCTCTCCTACACTCATATCAACGTGTAATAACTATGCTTCAAATTAACAGGACTAAAGTTATACCAGATTTTGGTCAATAGTTTTTCTTCCCCCTAATAAATCCCACACCACGCACTGCATTAGAACTAAGAATTAGAGCACAAAAGGCCACATAAGCCTCTAAGAAAGATGATTAAGATCTAGTTGAGTTAAACTGAATCAGAATTTAATTCTATAATCTCTAGCCTTCAACCATGAACAGATACTGGAAAAGTACTCATTAATTTTAAAATTGAGACAGAATACAAGTTAATTCCAACTTTCTAGTCTGACACTAGTTTTTATGATAAGATGTTAATAAAGATGTTTAACTTAATTATACCTCAGCAACTGACCTGCAGCTGCTACTAAAATAACAGAATTGCTAGGAAAAACAAACAGGGAAGCCTTTCCTCTCTTCATACTCCAGAGTAACACTAGATTTCCAACAAGCTATGTGGCACTGAATAAAAAAGTTTTTCCTGACCTGTTTTCCCAGTGTGAACATTACATAGAGGCAAATTAGTACAGTTAACTGACAATATCATTTTAAAACAAGAAAAAAAACACACCAGAAAAACCCAACTGTTTTCAAAAGCTGCAGGCTACTCCTCACCTGACTACACACTATCCTTAAAGAGAACTATATAAATTCATACTGAAGGTGAGGAATTAAGTCTTTATCTATGAATAACTTCTCAGTGGCAGGTTTGATTAACACCCTCCCTATGCCAGCAGTTTGCATCTTCCTCTATAAGACTTATCAGTAGGCTATTGCTCTTACTCTGTTCTCCTCCACCAAGTTGAATGTTTTTGCTTTCCTAATCTCACCATCCCATACCCACAACAGTCTAACAGAAAGCAGGATAAAACACCTGGCACATCCAGGAGTGTCATAAAATACCAGATTCTCTTCTCTCTTTTCTGGTACATCATTCCTTGATCCACACTGATGCTAATTCACAGGAGTGTTAACAGCCTTTCGGTGTCTTCCCAAAGCTTTCTGCCCAACACATGCCAAAAAACACACTAGGAAGGGACCAGCAGCTCAGATTGCTAACGCACAACAGCCAGTAAGACTTTCCACCCAGAAGTCCAAGCAACCAGGAATGCAATACAAGCAAGGACAATACAAGAAGCTGCACAAGGTTTTGCATCATGCCTATTTGTACTCAAACTATCCCAATTCCAGTGCTGACCATACGGACAGAACTCTGTATGGAGAGCACAGGCTCCTTGATAACACTATTTAAATGCTTCTACACCTTCATTCACACACTTATGTTCAAGCAAACAGATGCCTGCAAAACCGTTTTCAGAAGCTCCTTATTTCCAACTCATTGAAAGCAGTAACACAACTAGATAATACTTACAGTCAGCGGCAGTGAAGTTGGGTAATGAATCATAGCTTTTTTCACTGTTCATTATATCCTTAAAAAGACAAGAAAACTTAGTTGCAACAAGAAAGTCGTCATTTCAGAGAAGCAGGTCCGAAATTCTACCTGCCTTTTTTTTTTTTAAGAACAAAATGAAATTAAAACAAATCTATTAAAGTCAGTACCTTATCAAACTTGCCAATTACTTGATTAATCAGTACACAATAAGTTAAATACATTAAAAGATACTTGTTTAATGTAAGCTTTACAAAGAAAAATACTGATTGACAGAATAATAAAGATAAAATCCTGTATCTGTCTTCACAAAAAAAAAACCCCACAGCACACGGAATTGCTAACAGTAATAACAGAATAAGCTAACAACTAATCCATTATGTCTGCAGTCACTATACTCAAACTAAAAAAAGCACTTCTGATATCCAATGAAAATAAAAGGTTGCCAGAGTGCTGACAGAAAACAGAACCATCTTTGTTCTCATAGAAAAGGATCTGCTTCAAGCCTTTGGAAAAGCTTCTAATATGGTTAAGTGTCATTTTTTGAAAGAGAACAAAAAAGAAAATAATTGTTCAAATGTACTGGATTTTAAAAATGGAAAATCTCTTTGTTTTATTAATCTAACAGAATGAGCTATTGGTTTTACAGTTTGAAGTGAAGAGTCACAATCTCAAATATCAAAAGAGAAAGACTGGCCTCAGAGCAAGTCCCACCCTGTTCCACATGACAAAGTCCAGCTCTTGAAAGGCTTATGGGGGCAGAAGGGAAAAAAATGCAGGTACAGGTAGCTCTCTAGAAAGCTTCCTTACCTTGTCCTCACTTGTTAGCTAACCCTACCCAAAAGCGAACAAACTACATGACACCGCCTCGTATGTATTACAGGGCCATCACCAACATCTCTAGGACAGAAAACAACATATTCTCGCCATAGTTCTGTACTCACCTCCATTATGCCCGTGTAATATGAAAAAGGTGTTACTCTCAGACCTTTTACCATTATGTCAGACAAATGATAAGGGTACAACATGAGATGATCTCGACTGTATTTTAACAGATCTTCATAATATTTACGTTCGTCTTTCTTGACATGCTTAACTACAAGGGGATAAAAAAAACGTTACGCTGTTCTGTGAAGTTCAATTTACAAAAAAAAAGTGTTACAACAAAAGGATTAAAAATAGCATAACGGTAATTGACAGAAAACAAAAAACAAAGGAGTAATGCAGGGCATTCAGCATCCAAGTATTTCTACATATGATACAAGTACTCTCAGAGCCTTTAAGGATGACATTAGAACAGAGTAGATTTATTTTACAGGTTACCAGGAAGTGGCCCATTGAGACAGAACTCATGGAGGCTGTAGAAAATTATCTTTTAATTAGTGAAACTGTTATCTGCTTTGGGAGGATGAATGGATGCAGTCAATGCAAAATAAATTGAAAGTCTGCAAACAAGTCATAGCCAATAGCTCATGTGAGTCAGGGCCACTGCCTGCATCTCATCTAGTGACAGGCTTTATTTTATTAGTCAAATCCTCTGTTAACATCTCTTTAATTTCTTGGAAAAGGACGGCATAACTACAGCAGGAATTCAGTTCCACCTGCCAACTCAGTAACCTGAAAGAGCGCTTCACTACAAAAGCTGCCAAATGCATTCAAAAGTCATGACTTTTCTTGGTGTTTTATCATTTAGAAGTATTTATTTTCAGGGAAGGAGGGACCTTTGAACAGGGCTAGTTCTTGCAGTTTTACAGTAAAGACAAGCTTCCACACAGAAGTATCCGTCAGCAGTTAGAAGTTACTTAGCTTCTTTACTCACCTAAGTTATTCCGGTATCGTAACTGATTGCGGATGCTGTAGAGTACAACCTGCCTTTCATATTCCCTCTGAGAGTTTCCAAGACCCTTAAAAACATAAAGGTCTTTTAGCTGACATGCACAAAACCCCTTTTAGTTAAACCACTGCAAAGTGTCTTAGGAGGAAACATATGAAGGCAGTTGACATTACTCAGGGAGTCCCCCAGTTCAATACAGTGATACTATCTCCAGTCTCTGTACAAGATCAAAAGTGTCTTTAGTTAAATAGGTCTCTCTACATGGGATGCAGATTTAAGCAATAATCTTTAGATTTTTTTTTCCTAGTACCATTCTGATAAAAAAGGAAGCATCTAATTCTCAAATCAAAGGTTTTAAACCTTCTTTTAGATGGCATGAAGTATCAAGCATTTTACCAAGCGTTCAGCATCTTGCAGCCTTGAAGAATTGCCCAGAATTAGTGTAGCATAAACCAAGCATGGTGAATGACATGTGAAGCTTCAACTGCTGCACCTAAGAAGCTTATAATGTAAAAAATAAATAATGAAATAGCTCAAGTTGTAGCTTCACACAAGTAAGGCAATCAAGTGATCTTCAGTCACAAGATTAAGGCGTAAAGCACAGCACATTACTTGACTATCATGAAAGACAATAAAAAGAGAACTTTGGTTGATGCTTTAAACGCCTTATTTCAAAAACTGTCCCCTCAAAATTCTTCATGTTCTTCATCTTCAAAATTCTTCTACTCTGCATCTGCAACAAGTGATCTGTTCATTCCCCCCCTCCCCCCTGGTTCCCTCATTGATGCTCATACTAAAAAAGATCCTTAGATAAAAAGGTACTTTACTGCATATGTGGGATAAACAAGTAAGTTGCACACATCCTGCAGAATCAGGTATTAGAAAAGAAACACCTGATATCACAGACAGGGTCTATAATTTATTAAATAACCAAAGAGGGATCCAAGTATTTGCTCAAAGTACAAAAATATTAAAGGACTATTCTAACACTAAAGTAAACAACACAGTATTCCAGAAGTTACATTAAAGAAAATAATGCATTAAATACTAGTATGTTTTCTACCCAGAATCACATAGCCAACAGTACAGCACTCAGCTGGGCAGATAAAGAGAAATCATCATTCATGTCCCTCTCACAGCTCCCAAAATCTCAAACGCAAGGAACTCGGGGCCCGCAGCCACTACTCATCCTCTCCATCCTTCCTTTGTGCAAAAGCAGGAATTGTTTTTCAGCATCTGCTTTCAAGCAGCATAAGACTTCGGAGACAAGAACCTCCTCTCAACTTGACACAATACCTCCCCCTGCTATCAGAGGCCCATTAAATCCAGCAAATCAAAATTTCATGAGGTTTTCTTTTCCACAAGCCTCTCACTGCAACAGTTCCCTGGCTACCGAAACGGAGGGCTGCACAAGTCTCCGCTGACACCAGTCCTGGTTCACCTCAGCCTATACAGGGCTTGCATGAGGGATACCCGCCTCAGCTGGTCCTGGTCTGCACAAGCTGAGAGAGCACCCCACAAACCCGCATCCCCCTCTGCCCACAGAGACCCCAAACCACCCGTACGCCCCCCTCTCCTCACAGAGGCCCCCACGAACACACACATATATCCCCCACCCCTCACGTACAGACCCCACACCGCCCTCATACCCCATTCTCCTCACAGAGACACCCCCACACACACATCCCCCTCCCCGCAGACGGGCCGTGCACCCCCCCGCCTCCCCCTCTTCACGTGCAGACCCTGCACCCTCCTCATACCGCCCTCTCCCCACAGAAAGCCCCACCACACCCGCCCTCACGCCCCCTCTCCCCACAGCCACATGCCTTCCCCCCACGCCGGCGCCCCACGGCCCCCGCGGCCAGGGCCGCCTGCCTTCGCCCGGGGCAGGCAAGGCTGAGTCCCCACGTCTCCCCGCACCCCGCCTGGCGCCCTCCCGCCCTCCGCTTCCCCGAGTCGAGAGCTCGGCAGCCCGGACCCCGCCCGCCCACCGGCACCTGCTTGACGCTGGCTGGCAGCCGGCCCCAGGGGTAGTTGTGGCGAATGTGGAACTCCACGTCGATGTTCATGGCGAGGAGGCGCAGCCGCGCCGCGGGGCCCCGCCGCTGGGAGGCGCTCCAGCCCAGAGGCCGCTCTGCCCTCGGCCCGCCGCCGCAGCCACCTCCCGCCCGCCGCCGCTTCCGCGTTACGCCCCCGGAAGCGCCGGCAACATCAGTTCCGGCGGGGGGGGGAGAGGGGCGGCGGTCGCCTCGGAATACTACGGCCGGTGGCGGGGGGGGGGGGGGGTGTGTGTGCAGCTGCGCGTGCGCGGGGCGGCAGCCGGGCGGCTCCTCAGCGGCGGCGGGCGGTGGCCTGGAGGGAGCCGGCAGCCGGCTTCCCGCCCGGGGGAGGAGAGCTTCGGTCGCCTGCTACCTTCCCCCGCTTCGTCAGGCGGCGGGGGAGCGCGGCGAGGTTATGTCTGTCGGTTTTAATAAGCCGCTGTAAGCGGGGTTGAGGCCTGTGCTTCGTAGCCAGCGCGTTCAGTCACTGCACCAGCAGCAAGCGGCGGGAGCGTCGGGGCCTTACGCGCGTTGTACCTGTACGCGAGCTTTAAGACGCAGGTGCTTGTGCCTCGAAAAGGTTATCCCTCACCTTGGCTGCTTCCCCCATACACCAGTGCAACCATGCGTGGGCTGGCACTGGTTGGGAACAGATCCAAGCTTAAAATACCGCTGTTAACCTGCTTGGTTAGTTTTAACGTTAGTTTCCTAATGCAGTTCATGATACACCTGGACAAATGCTAGTGCCTGCTCAAAGCAAGGGTGGGTACAGGAGCAGAAATAAACATTTCACAACAAGGAATGAGCACTATCGTTTCACTTAGCAGTGGCCCTGGGCTACGCCAACTGAGTGTGTGTGGTCTGCATAGTGTGAGGTCTGAAAGCTTGCAGACCCGAATACCAACAGCAGCCTGTCCTATTCATACAGGGTTTTGAGCAAGTGGATTAATATCATCAAGGAAGCTGCTTCAAATAAAATAGCAGCACGTACCTCTCCTTGTCTTAGGATCTAGGTTTTTGTGAGTCATTTAAAGTCTTACGAGTGCCAAAATCAGTGCCAACTTTCCATGCAGAAGCATTTTCTTATTGTTTAAGTGTCAGAGAATTAAAGACGGGGGAAGGGCTCTATATTTTTAACACCACGCAACATTTTAGTGAATGATTTGATACATAAGTAGAATAAACAAAGCAAGTGAGCCCCTGACCACTTGTGCCATTTAATTTTTAAGGCTGTTATCCTGTATGCTCAGTAATAACCTTGGAGCAGTGGTGACAGAGCTGAAAGGGGACCAACAGCAATAGAAAAAAACTCAGTGCTCTGTTATCAAGTAGGTCCCCAGAGAACTACAGACCCAGTTCTTCTTTGGCGTCACTGGTATCCTCAGGATCACACTTCTGTGTAACTATAGAGGCACAAAGCCTCAGCCTGCAGATGTGCCCCATGGTGCTGCCATGCAGAGATCCCTGCAGCTGAGGAGATAGGCTCATATCACCAGCAGGATTCATTCCAGGAACACAGTCACAGCCTGCCAACCTGACCTCATCCTTAATTCTTTTAACCCCAGTTGTCAGGTTTCTTATGCCCTTTCTCTCACACCCTACATTGGTTTATAAATAAACGATTAAAAGACATTAATAAGAAACCCTTTTTGCCTTGCCCATTGCCACATAAACCAGATGGTACAGGCCTTGGCTGGTACTGTCTGTTTGCTTTTGATATCAGTAATTAGACACACCTCTCAATAGGGCAGGACAGTTTTCTTCTTGGATGGTTCTGAGGTAAATTATCTTGCTAGTGGCACCAGCACCTGAATAATACTTCTAGTAAGACACAGATAGGAGAATCCACAAGCTAAAAATTCAGGTGCTCAGAATGACAGTAATGTATGCAGTATTCCTATTCCATTATATCCCTATTGGCTGCCTCAGACTTTTCAGTGATAGCACTGGCAAAAAGGAAGAAAAAACAAGACAATTAGAAACTATAAATGTGGAGTATATCTTCAGAGAGGCAGAATAATTGAGCAACTTTTGGAGTTTCATTTTCTTAAGGAGCACTTGTCGCAGACTTATTGCTGCACTTTTTTCTTACTATACTTCCTATCTTTCCTTCCTATAGAGAAAATTTCCTTTTTGAGTTTTAATATATTTGCTTCCAGTTATTCTCAGCAGCCTTAATTCTTGAGATCACCTTCTCAAAAGACATTCCCTTTTGGTTCACTGACTTTTCAAAAGTCTGCTTTTTTCCTTATTCCAAGTCTTTTGTGCTTTTTCCTTGTGATAAGTTAACTCCATCTGTCTTTACCATTTTCAAACAAACTACCTCCCCCTTCTGAATTTTCAACCCGTTCCTCCTTGTTTAAAATCAGAAGTAGCAGCTTGGCTTCGTCTAGTGACTTCCTGTATTTCCTGTGACAGGAGTTGATTCCTGTGTGCTCAACAAGCTGGTGGGAGGACTGGTGGGGGCCTGCCATTTTGCTTTTCCCACTGATAGGTAGCTGAGGCATATCTACAGAGTAAAATACAGTGCTCTGAAAGAGGGAGCTGAGCTGAATCAGTGCAGCTCTTCTCTGAACTGAGTACCTGCACTGAGAAGTTGCAATGAGATCTCTTACTTGCATTCCTTCTAGTCCTGGCTGGCCTGACCACCTACATGCCATCTTCACCAACATGTGAAGAATACTCTCCAAGATGACTCTTGTTTCTTTCTCAGGAGTGATTTGTGCAGCACCCCTGAGCTGCTTGCTCAGATTGACAGCTGTTGATCGGATCTCAGGACCAAATAGTCCCCACTGAATTATTTCCTCAGAAATAATGTGTTTTTGCATATCCAGGAATGGGACAGTGACTTCCTTCAAGGACACTGACTTCCAGCTGGAGACAAATTCATTGTAAATGCGTGGTTTTAGCTGAGTTTGTTGGCAGGCTGAATTGTTTATTTAGGACTTCCACTCCAGTTTTCAACCCCTTAAATTCCTCTCCAAAGTGAACATTTGAAAGCTTAAGTCATTCCTGCAGCTTATCCCTGTTGATGAATGCCTTGGTAAACCTGTCTGAAAATCTTTTGGTCCCTGATAGTGCCTGATCAGTCTCTGGTCAACCCACTGCCCTTTTTGTCTGGTCTGGATAAATCTCCAAATACTGTTCAGAATTCTTGTGGTTGTCTTTACTTTCCGAAAACTCTCAGTCTCACACAGGTTCACCAGGGATCAGCAGAGTTGAACAGGAATGCCAGGCACTGCTACCACTGTAAGAGCCATTTCACGGCTCATACCAATGCTGCAGTCAAGGTTAGTGAAGGCATTAATTCTGTTGACTCTGAGCCATGTTTCTCTGTCAAAGAGAACATGTCAACATGTCAAACATGTCAAACAAGCCATGTTTCTCTGTCACACAGAAATCCAGGTGCCTGTCTCTCCAGGGAAAGTTCTGCCTGTTCTTGCAGACAGATGAAGCATCATCCCACTGCCCAGCCATGTGGGCATGCTGCTACCACAAATATCCTCTGCAAAAAGTGCAAAGCTCAGTTTCACTTAGTTCTTACCTGTTACCACCTTGGTCCTTTATTATTTCACTTACTTCACTAGACTGAAGATTTTAATTGCCTCCTCCATTTAGCCTCAGTTAAGGCCCATCAGCTTTAAACAATTCTGTGGTTACCTTTAGAGTAAGGACTTGCTTGGTGGTAGCCAGCAATAATCTCCAGAGTAGCAGTGTTATCAGTCTACAGTGGTGCTCTGCACTGTGTGGTGTTTCTTACCAGGTATAATGTTTCATCTCCTTTTCATCTTTTTCAATTCTCTCCACTCCACCTTTCAGAGGAGAATGTCTGTTTATAGGCACCCTTTTGATAAGCCCTTTGTGCCTTCTCTGCATCCAGCCTGCTTGATCTTGCAATGGCATAATACCTATGCCTCAGTTTTCCATCCTGCTGGCAAAAGAAGGAAGAAATAGATGGAGGCAGACTCCATTCATTAGATACCAAGAGATGTCCCTATCTCATTGCGTGGGGTATGTCACCCACAGGAGTATGGTCCTCAGGTCTTCTGCAGGGAGTCAGTCCTGTTATTTACAGAGCTGAAAAGTACCATACAATCCTTAATTTTTGTTAATTATACAAACCTTTAAACTCCCAGTACATATACTAAGTCAACCAAATTGATGAGTGGGAGTAGCACACAGGGTATCAGTTTTCCTACTGATACCCTATTTGCATGTTTAGGCAGACCATTTGCATGCACAGTACGATATAGTATGACTCAATCTGCTGTTTGTTTTAAATCCTTAATGATTTGCGCCTTCTGGGCTGCAGTATTTCACTCACAACCAGTAAAAGCAGTAGGATTACCAATCTGTATTTGAGTTTACGAGTGCCCTCTGACCTGACAGATTCCAGAGAAACCCTGCAGTTGCTTTCTCTCCAACTTCAGTATTTCCTTTAATATCAGTTGGGATGGCTTTATTCCCAAAAATATTATGAAAGAAGTGGGTTGTTCTCAGCTCAGTA
The DNA here is from genome assembly GCF_034638445.1 of Ciconia boyciana. Taxonomy (NCBI): domain Eukaryota; kingdom Metazoa; phylum Chordata; class Aves; order Ciconiiformes; family Ciconiidae; genus Ciconia; species Ciconia boyciana. Next base: position 13,182,928 of record NC_132935.1, read on the forward strand.
AAGGCTTTGAAGATGCCTTTGAGACAGTATGTTACCACAAAGCATTGAATTCTGGATAAAATTCTTCATATTCACATTTGATTTTTACATTGCATGTGTTCGAACACCATAAACAAAGCTGATCATTTATTTTTAAGTGTGTTTGAATGGTAGCGAGGTCTTTGCAGGAAAGTACTGTCTGTCAAACCATTTAAAACCTAGAATTATTACTGCACTTTTGGTAACACAGTGATTTTGTTTTGCTTGCTGTTTAGATAATCACATAGATATCCCCCCCCCCGAACTGCTATAAATTAAAGTGTACGTGTTTTCTTCTCTTATTTTTCTCTGGGTGTCCTACCTGAGGTCTAAAGCAGGACCTTGGCTGTCTGCCAGGTGCCCACCAAGCTGCTCTCTCACTCCCCCTCCTCCAAGGGACAGAGGGAGAAAATAAGATGAAAAAGCTGATGGGTTGAGATAAAGACAGGGAGATTGTTCACCAGTTACTGTCATGGGCAAAACAGGCTTGACTTAGGGAAATTAATTTACTTTATTGCCAATTAAAAATAGAGTAGGATAGTGAGAAACAAAGACAAAACTAAAAACACCTTCCTCCCCCCGCTTCTTCCCAGGCTCAACTTGACTCATTCATTCCCAACTTTTCTACCTCCTTCCCCTGAGCAGTGCAGGGGTCGGGGAATGGGGGTTGCAGTCAGTCCATCATACTTTGTCTCTACTGCTCCTTCCTCCTCAAGTTCTTCCCCTGCTACAGCATGGGTCCCCCACAGGGTTACAGGTCCTGCCAGAAAACCTCCTTCTGTGTGGGCTCCTCTCCACGGGCCATCGTTCCTGCCAGGGGCCTGCTCCAGCGCAGGCTCTCCATGGGCTGCAGCTTCCCTGAGGGCACATCCACCTGCTCCAGCATGGGGTCCTCCATGGGCTGCAGTGTGGATATCTGCTCCACTGTGGATCTCCATGGGCTGCAGGGGGACAACCTGCTTCCCCATGGTCTTCTCCACAGGCTGCAGGAGAATCTCTGCTGTAGTGCCTGGAGCACCTCCTCGCCCTCCTTCCTCACTGACCTTGGTGTCCGCAGAGCTGGTTCTCTCCATTTTTCTCATTCCTCTCTCACAGCTGCTGTGCAGTATTTTTTACCCTTTCTTAAATATGTTATCACAGAGGCACCGCCAGCGTCACTGGTGGGGTTCAGCTTTGTCCAGCGGTGGGTCCATTTTGGAGTCAGCTGGCATTGGCTCTCTCCAGCATGGGGGCAACCCCTGGTCTTTTCTCACAGAGAGCACCCCTGCACCCCCCCAATACCAAAACCTTGCCACATAAACCCAATAAAAGCAGTGAGATTCTGTTCAAAATATTTTGTAGGAGCTGAGGGTCCTCAATGACATATTAAATACCACTAAATCGCATAAGATCCAATATAAACTCTTCAGAGGAGGCATCCTTCTTTCTGAAATGTTTGGAAAGCTCGTGTTGGACACTACCATAGCTATATGTTTTAAATCATGGTAATAGCAATTAGATAAATTAGTATGTATAATCTCGAGGCTTATATTTTGAAACCCTGATTTTCCTTGGAGAAACCAGCCAGCTCCATGACCCAACAGGATGTGATATTAGATAGTAGGTATAATAAAGCCACCATGTAACAATGAATACACCCCACCTTGAAATGACTAGAATTTAAATAATGTCAGAAGTTATTGATTAACCCAGGGCTGGGTAGGATTTAGCTGCTGTAATAAAAGTTGACTATTCCATGTCAATGCTTGTTTTACTGAAGAGCAGAAGAGTTGCATCTTCTACACTCAGGCTGAGCAAAAATGGGCAGTTCACAAGTAAGTAGTTATTTAATTTGGATTGTCAAGAATGCAGCAACTTCCTGGTTTTATTTTTGTCCATTTTCACTTTAAAGGACATTAATACAGCTGCAAATGAAGATTTAACCTCAAAATCTACTTTAAGTGTGGGTAGGAAACTTGTATGTAGCTGCTAACGTTGCTTAATTGCAGTACATGAATAATGAAACTATTACTGTAACACACAGGTTCTGAGTGTTTTAATGCTCATTATGGCTTAGTTAAAAAGGGCAGCACTTTAATTTTGAGAAAAAGAAATTATGTGTAGGGTATCACGGGAAAACTAATTTTAGTTGGTTTAGCAAATTTGTGTTGGAACATTCTGAACACTAAAATAATTCCCTAAAGATGTATGAAAAGGTTCCTGTCCCAAAGGCCAACACTTTCAAAATTTGGTTAAGTTTATCTCTGAATAGTAGGGACAGGAGTAATCTCAAAGTGTGGTGCTCACAGAAGGGCCTGATTAAAATCCAGGTGTCAGGATTTACTACATCAAATTACCGTATGAGTTTTGACTGAGCCAATTTTGGCTAACATTTGGGTGTTTAATAATAAATATCTAAATCTGCATAAAGATATTTAACCTGACTGTCAAAAGTTTGTGTGTGGTAGCTGTGAATGATCAGTCCTTCTCAAAGTTAAGTAGCTTGTGCTGAAGAAGTTGGGGTTTTTTTAAAACTAATGGATAAAAGGCAATATTTATTCAGCAGCACATTTTCTCCTTGAATGCTGAAAACCTGCAGTTTTACAGTATGTATCCATAGAAGACAGTCTGTCCGCTGATACAGGCTAATGTTATGTTAGTTTCTCTAAGATTTATATTATTTTATTACATGACTATTTATTTAATTCAAATTCAACAAGGCCTTGAGAGATGCCGAGCATCTGCTGCTTTTGGACCGGCTCTTCAGGACATTTTCTCTGGCAGACTGAGCAAGAGAGCCTGTACCACTTGCGCAAAGCTCCAGCTACTAAGCCAAGGAGCTTTTGGTCTCCCTGTGGAAAGGTAGATGGCCCCATCTCCTCACCATCCTTTTGTGGCCTGGCTGCTTGCTTAAGGGGAGAGAAGCAAGCAGTTCAGCAACCTATCTTTGCATAGGAAAGAAGACCAAGAAGGCTCCTGCCATACAGCCCTGCGTGTCCACATAAGCACACATCGTAGGGTTGTTGGCAGGCATCTCCAAAGGGTCCTGACCCTGAAGACCCTTTCACTGGACACTACACTGAATGCAGTGTAGAGCAAGCATATTCAATTTAGGTTTAAACTAGCCAGTTGAGGTCTATCTATGGCAAGAGAGACCTCAGCACTGCATCTCAGGCAGGTTTAGCAGTTTTATGAGCTCTATGCTGGACTAGGTAGCCTGAACGTAGGTGCAGGACACCGGAAGTGTGCTGTAGGCTTCAGTGGACAGAGGTGTGAGCCCATGTTGGAACACAATCCCATGATTCAGCCCGTGACTCATCTGGGAATTGCATCATTCTGTGTTTGTCCCTAGGAAGTTACAGGCAATCTTGGAGAAATGCCTGCGTCTGTATCGGAGAACTGCTTCTGGAACAGCCTGAAAATATTCTTAACAGAGCTTTTCAGCTGCAGTTTGTTTTTTCTCCTAATCTCATGTTTTGCAGCCATAGGTTCATGAGTGTCTTATGTATTGTGTTTTTTACACCTCCAGAGCAAGTCTTACAGACTCACAGAGGATATACGGAAACCAGCCGTAGGGACTACCAGTTTGTCAGCAGATGACCCAGTAAGCATTTTTTTAATGAAGGATGAAAGGGGCACCGTAGTTTTGCAGCACATATTGCTGTGCTTTATGGTGGCTTTGGGAGGCACTGCAGTGCACAAAGGCAACTCCTCTTTCATGGTCAAGACTGACACTGGAAAGCTGGGTAAAACTGGGTTGTTTCGTTCTGTTGCGTACTGCATCTTTCCAAAATTTTGTCTGCTTTGAAATTTCAGAAGTGAAATTTTATTGAATAGCCCAAATTCTGCTGGGAGAAATATCAAATTAATCATCTGTGTCAAATGAGGTATTTTATTTGGTTCAATGGATTTAGGTTTTAAAACTTTTTAAAAAAATGTCATTATTCAATTAAGTTTTCACTGAAAGCTAAGCATTGGTCAAAGAAAAGGTTCCATTATGTGTGTGCTAAAATGGAACTTTTCAGCTGCATCAAAATGTCTCATTTTAAAATGGCGCTTTCATCAAAATTAGTATCTCCCTGAACATGTTAATTTGAACAAAAGTAACAAATTTTACTGAAAAAAAATGCTTTCAACAAAAAATTTCCAACCAGCTCCAAGGTGTACCTTTCTCTTAGAAACTGAGCTCTCAATTAAGAGCTGCACCTGATGCAACATTACAGCTCCAAATCTGCATATTTCCACGCTTTTTGCTCTCGGTCCCTTTTTCTACAGTCAAAGTTTTTGACTGCACATCCTTAGAGATTTAAAGTCTCTAATTATTTTCTCTGTTTGCAGTCTTGCATCAAGCTTATCTGTACTTCTGCTGTCTTCAAAATTACAAGTAGAATCAATCCACCTGAAAATCTGGGTAGCTGCTCTGCTGTCAGCAAGGTGCTTTGGGGACATTTTGGGAATAGCAGCAATGTTTTTGATGATATGATGGTTTGAAAAGTTTGATGGATTTTGACTTTTGTGAAATTGTGTAATTGTTTTTTAACCTTCTGTCTCTCAAGAATCCAGGAAGACTCTTCATGCATTATTCTGTTGTTCCCGGTGATGTTTGTGACTTGAATTAATCTGGGGGCTGGGCGAGTTCTTTGTTTTTAATTTAAACCACTTTTTGAGATTCTCTGGGACTCCCTTGAGTTTCATCTTCTCATTGTAAAGCAGCCCAAACCTTCTGCCAGGGAGGACTATAACATAAGAAGGTGGCAGGTTGTTGTGGGCCAGATGGTTTGAGAACTTGAAGGTAAAAAAGTAAGTATAATGTGGAGAGCACATCTACCTGAGGTGTCCTCTTGGGGATAAGCTCACAAACATCACAAGGGCCTCTGTGTTGCCTCTGGACATTTCTATCCTTGTAGAAATTTTTCCTTAGTACAAGTATTATTTACCACAGCGTGATTTTATTATGTCATCACAAAGCTTAACAATTGCTATTTGTTGCTTCCCCTGGCAGACCAATATTCGGTGACAGTCGATTCTTGTTCAGTCCCTGGCCATAAGCCCACAGTCAGCAGAAGACAGAAATACCTTCTTGTTCAGCCACCCAACACTGGGGAAGAGCTGTGGCAGATTCTTTTCGTTTCCATGGTCCCCTTTTATCCAAGATATTTGCTGTTCCTTTTAGGTCTGAGGCTGCCCTGTGAGTGCAGCTGTGGTAGGTGTTAACAAGCATCTACCCATGAAAAATTTATGGTGTGTTTGTGGCAAAAAAAAGAACCCATCTGAAGTATCAAAGGGTCATTACATTTATGTTTTACATAATGTAAACAGGTCAAACAATTATGTTTTACAAAAACATAAGAAAAAATCAAAAATATCTGGACTCTAATGTTCTTCTTTTTTCAACATTTTTAGTATATTCTACCAAGTTCTGTTGTTACTATCCAGAAAAATTACCCTCCCTTCATTGTTAACTATGCGTACTGACTGAAACAATGGACTGATTACTGCTGTGCTGGGTGACTCAGCTGACCTGGGAGTATCTTGAGACTTCCTTCACCCTGTGAGGTGGAAAGGAGTTAAGACACAGACACTTCCAAGTTCAGTAGACACAGTTGGTTTGTCGGACACTAAACATGAAATGTCTGTATAGTAACGGCCCTTCTATGTGTCTATGAATATATAGATGGTGTTTAGATAATGTATCTTGCAGAGGAATGTTGTAAAAACAATGAAGGGACCAAGGGGAGAAGCATGTAATCTTGGAGCTTCCCTGATGGGGTGCAACATCCTTCCAGTTCTTCTCCTTTTAAATAATTCAGCTTTAGAACACATAAAAGAGTCAGCATGATGTTCCCAAAGATTGTGTCCATGTTTTTCAGCCCTGTGTAGGTATACTTAAGTCATGCTAGCTTTCATGCTGGCATACACAAGAATTTACTTCAGTTCCATGAATGGTAACTTACCAAAACTCATCATAAGTCTTAGTTGAGGTAATGAGTGTAAAATTCTTAATGAAACATAAGAACACATGAGCTATCTCTGTATGAGTATGCAAGTCAGAGATTTGGTATCTCAGCTGAAAAAAAGGCAGAATATGCCAGTTTCCAGTAATTTTAGTTATCATTATCCCTAATGGCCCAGCATACAAAGTGTTTTCCAACCAGGCATTATGGTCAATAAAATAAAAGGAGACAAGTCCACCCCAGCGTAACAGAGAATTATTCCAGACTTGGAATCCTAGATTTGTCCTTGGTGAATAAAGCCATTTGTTTGCTATTTTTTTGTGGCTTCCATTTGCAAGATAAGTATTAAAAGGAAGTTATGTGAGGCATGACTCATGACTAAACATGGGCATGGTGTCTCTGGAGATTCCTAGCATCCTTTCCTGCTTCGGCTTCAGCTGCCACATCCGGGGAGTCAGGTCCCTGTCAGCCTTGTGTCACCTCTGCCAGCCCCACGCAGGTACTGGGTGCTCTGGCACGTCTCAAAGGTGTGTGTGTTTAAGCAGATGAATTGAGCCCTTTAGAAATAAAAGCTGCAGTTTTGCAACTTTGGCATTCCCACTGCATGGTACCCTGCTAGCTAGCTGATTTTAAATGCAATCTGCATTAAGAAATTCCACCAGCCACAAGAGGGTTTGGACACATTAGAACTGGACAATGTAAAATTCAGCCATGAGACAACCCCCTCCAAAAATTCTTTTCTCTTCATTGTGGAATTCTCTTTTGTGGTGATGAGCATGAATAAATTGAGTGGATAAAAAATTAGCCATAAGCTAATTTTTTATAATAATAATATTAAAAGGTACTTAGAAACGGGAGGGAAGTTTTAGGATAAAGATGGTTTTAATTTTGCAGTTTAAATAACTGTCAGAGCAATTACCTTCACTTTTGCCACTTGTTTGTAATAGGAAAAAGTAAATATGACTAATTCTATTAGGATCTTGTAGTCACTGTAGTTTTGGTCTCAGATGTAGAAAATAAGGTTATTTGCACCTCTCAGTTTGGAAAGAGTCCAGAGTCATTGCAAAGGCTGTTGAGTAATGAAGTCTAATCTACATGACTTACATATATTATATTATCCAGTATAGACTTCATATAGAAATCGTTTTGTTCTTGATAGCTACAAATTGTCAGCAACAAGCTAGCCTGACAGTGTGTGTTGCTGTCGTACAGCTGTTAGACCTAAAACAGCTGTAAGGATTTGGGAGAGTGACAGCCTGCCTGCCAGATGGCGGATGGCATTCGGAGACGCTGATACCATTTTCTGAGCAGTCAAGGAGGCAAGATGGCAAATTTCCAGTTACATATTGTGGTTGACTGAGAAAATTGCTCAAACAAACAAAAATGACAGGTACCTTTTACAAAACAGCAGAGGAAGAAACCTTGTGGTCAAAAGGACACACATAGTCCTTAAGGTAGCACTTGCTAATTGACATACGTGAAGAAGTATCCCCAACCCCATCTTTTTATTACCATAGCCCAAACCCTGGTGCTTGCTGATACTGCACCGCTGCCAACATGCCACAGCTGTTCATTTCTGTTTGATTTTAAATGTTAGCGCCCATCTACTCTGACCTGTGTGCTAAAAGTCTTTACATTTCACATAAATTCCTGCCTGAATAATTGAGCCCAATTATTTGAATTTCACTGAAGAAGAGCTTGCAGAAGAACATCTTTCTTTGATGCAAGGATGATAGGAGATGGTGAACCCACCATCCGCTCATGACCAGATATCCTCACCCCTGAACAGCCTTTCCTAGTTAGATGAGACCCGACCTTGCATACCAGTAATTGCTCTTTGTTTCTTTTGCTTCTCCACTATATTGAAAAGCTCTAATATTTGGAAGTTTTTCTCACGGAAGTACCTATACACAGAAATGAAATGGGCTTTATCTGCTTTTCTGCCCTTTCTGATTGATGGTCTGGAGCTTTCTGAGCAAGTCACCCTTTTATCCCCCAGGAATATTTGCAGCCCTGTGCCAGGCTGGCTGACATGGCCAGGAACAGGGCTGTGCTGGTGTCCCAGGGCCTTGCTGCCAGAGAAGGCAGCCACAGGTCACCAGACCCCATTGCCAGCTTGCCCCAGGGCCCTCATACATCCCACAGCAAAGCCAGAGGCTCCTGGTGGAGGGGCGATCCTCTGCCTGCCAGCTCCGAGAGCTCTCCCCCCCACAGCTCTGAAATGTGATGTGTGTCTCCAGGCTCTTTGCCATGGGTGAGGGAGGTATGTCGCTTGTCAGGCAGGTTGGATGCTACTGCTGAAATGGCTTTTCCTCCTCTCTGTTGATGTTCATTCCAGTCTCAACTGCATTTTTAAGTGACACAAGCAGGAAGATATATTTTCTATTAGGAATGCATAGGTTTAAAATAGGGTGACGTTATTATATAAGAATAATATACATTATATAGTGGTAGGAGGCTGTGACTATTCTTGTTATGCTCATACCTTCTGCTATGATCCAAAAATTGACCCAGTTCAAAGGGGCCTAAAGTAGCATTACAATAGGTTGAAAAAAATGTTATGACTGGAAATGTCTGTTTTAGTAAATCAGACTATTCATGAAGTACAAACGTAGCATCATGTTTTCAGTCTGTCTTTGGAAGTAGATCAGAATCAAAATACAGCAGCCTTCTCCCATGTTTGTTCTTGTATTTTATTCTCAACACACGGAAATGCTTGAAAATTATTGATGAGATTTGGGCTTTTTGTCACTAAGACTGTCCCTTTGGGTGGGAGTTCAGTTTGTTCTGCTAACAAGATGTTATCCTGGCAACGTGTGACATACTAGAAGACTAAAACCACAAGATCTAATGTGGTTTGCCCTTTTTAGTGCAAACATGCCTTTTTTTTTTTTTCCTATCCAATACTGTTAGTCTAGTTAACCTTGGATTCCAGTTGTATTATAGCTCATTAAAGGTTTCTGCCAGGATAAATAATTAATCTTGAGTATATGTGTGTTGATAAAAAATTAATCACATAGGTGCTTATTTGCCAAAAGCTTTCTTCCATGATCATAGTATATTAGATACAATTTAGATAACTAATACAGTTAGATAACTAATGAGATTAACACCCCAGTCCTGGCGTTTATTATGCTAACAAGATGACTAGATGGTTTGGGACATTTCTTGGTAGACAGAGAAAATAAATTTTCCTCTCCACACAAAAGAGGAATACAGAAAATCATAGAATTGGAAGGCACCTTGAGATGTCAGCTCACTTATCCATTGCCTACAGCAAGATCAGCTCTGCCCAAACCAGTCCTGACAGCTCTAGCAGTGCTGAGCTGGAGGAGAACTGGTTCATTAGTTGGAGACAAGGCTCCCCAAAGGTCTTTGAACTGGTGACTCAGAGACTGTGCATGGTGAGAACTGAGAAATCTCAACAGGTTCCACAGTTTCCAATCTGTGATGGGTTTTCAATTGTTTTGGCTTGTCTGGTTTTTGTTCTGGCATTCCTGTGCTCACCTTTGGGACATTATGGATCGTTTGGGGCTTGGCTTGGCAGTGTGTATATATCTGTTACCCCAGCTAAAAATATTTGAACCCACTGGACAATTTTCAGATTAATTTACCAGCAGGGTGTTAAGTCTCAAAACTATTAGGTGCCTGTTACGTTTCTTGAAAATCTTGAGAAGAGACTGTATTAGATATCCCCTGAATGAAAGACTGAGGCATGAGCTCAACCCTTATTAGACACCAGAGAATCCACACAGTGATGTGCCATTATGCCTGTGCCCATCACAGGAATCACTTCACCTGCAGTAGGCAGTAGAGGCACTGAAATCAGCCATCCAGGAGATGTAAATCTGTGGGAAACCAGGCAGAGGGGTTTCTGGTGCTCACCTGCTTGGTAGAAAGGAGAGCTCAGATTGTTGCATATGGAACTCATTTATGTAAATTCTTTTTTAAATGGTGGTTTTCTCCAATGCATTTTTAGAGCAATATTAAATGTATGTGAAGAATAACAAAACTGGTGAAATAGCTGGGGCTTGATTCTGTTGCCCATCTCCAATAACCACTGGAGATGCCCTCGGGTATGTGAGATATCTGCACAGGTTGACAGATGCAGGTCCCACAGGAGACCAGTCATTTCTGACAGGCAGCAAGCAGCTTACCCTGGGGCACCTCTAAAAGCACCAGATACCTATGTTTAGACAACTGAATACTGCCCAAAATTTTATTCCAGACTCCACTCACGTGCAGTAGTCAGCGCTGTAAAGAGCAGGGCTGGGTCAGTCTGCCCTTTCTATGTGCTGCCATTTTGAGATTTAATTTTTATTTTGGTTAAGCCAAAGAAAAATAAAAACAGCAACCAAAGAGAAGCTTGAAATTAGACATCCACTAAATAAAGCACATAAAATGAACCTGGCAAAAATGGAGACTGGGGTAAGCACTCAACATCCCTGGATCAATCCAGCCCTTTTTAGAGCTCTGCCCATCGCTATTAGACCTGTATCTCAACTGCTCTGGTCAGCAGCCACATTCCTGCTGGCTCTTCCTAGCGATTTGCTTGTAAGGGTCTGCGTCTGCATTTATCCATGCACATTATCAGCATCGATCTGTGTTAGAGCTGCAGAGGGTGAGCACTGTCAGCAGCGTCCCAAGCAGCTACCCCTTCTGTTGTTTTGACATTATTCCTCCATAAACCAGAGCGTGGCTGTGGCATCTGCTTGAGATGACGGAAATGAAAAAATAGCTGTGATTGCTCAGCTGCATTATCAGCTATTTTCAGGTAGGGTATGTTGCCTCTCTTTTGCAATACAGGAAGCTACCTGGCATGCTCATGGTAGTGTTTCTTCTGTTCTTGTCTACTGACAGATGAGCACTTTGTATCTTCTGCAAGCTTAATTGTCTTTAGCTCAAGGAAGATATTAGATTTTGTCTTCAGAAATGTCTGAAATATATTGCAGCATCCCACCAATTCTAACTACTGGTGCCTTGAATCCACCAGAGCTCTTATTCGCCCTGCCACCATGCCTGTCTTGATTTTGCTGACCTTTTTGTTAAACTGTTTATATGTGCACTGTAAGGGCTCCACATGCTGAAATATCAAAGAACAATCTCCAAATGCTTCTCTAAGCATTGCAGACCATCTTCCACTGTAAACTCATCTTACATCTCCTTAAAATCAAATGTAATTTACAGTAGGAAAAACTACTTGGTGTGCTTTACAACAAGGTAGAAGTGTTAGTTTTAGATCAGTTATAATCTATCCAGTTTAATAGAAATAAATCTGTGGCAATTCTAGCCAAAGCTGCAAGGGAAATGATTGTTATCTTAGAATATGCTTGAGTGAGGCAAAAACTGTTTAAGCTAAGGACCGCTGTTGGCAGAAAAAACAAGTGGACACAGGCCATGAATACAGCTAGACTGGAAGTGAAAAGAGGATTTCTTACCACCAGAACTCTGGCGACACTAATTAATATAGAAGTATTGAAGAGAAATGTAGAAGAAAACGGAGTAACAGAGCAGATGGAGCTGGACCAATTTATGAGACCAAGTTCCCTTACATCCTATGTCCCACTGCAAAATTTGTATGCAGTCTCTCCACCTGATATTTCAGACTCCACATCACACTATCACCAGAATTGCTGTAACACTTGTAAGTCATTAACTACTCAAATCTAACCTAAGATCCTAACTCTAAAACAAGAACTGTATTAAAGTGATTCTGCCCATATTACAAATGTTACAAATGGTATTAAACATCAATTTCTTTTGCCATTTGTCCCTTGCAGGAAAATCCACCTGTCAAAATCCACAGGGTAGGAAGCAGTACTGTTCTGAAACAGCTCTCCCTCTCCTGCGTGGGAAGGCTGTGTCAGTTGGCAAGAACAAGGCTGGGACCCAGCAGGTAGTGAATTTTAACCAGAGCTTTCCAGATGACGCAGGAGTTGGCCTTGACAGTCACTTACCCAAAGTATCAGATTTCTTATCTATAAAGCTGATGCTAGTATTACACACAGTCCTATAAGAATGGTATCTCCCAGGCACATCATTTAATGTTTTACAGTGATTTATTTGAAGAGGGAGGCTTCTTCTGGTGCTTTAAAACAAATGTGTCCTGAACATCATTAAGAAACAGGCCTTCCTTCCCTTCCACATGATTTTCCCCTTGAAAAGAAATACATTTCTTTATTTATGTCTTTATAAATCCTCATAAATCCACAATATTCTTTCAGTTGCTGGTGCTACCATTTTCCCACCTGTTGCAACTGTGGTACACACAAGCACAACAACTACAATGACAAGTTGCACCTAGGAGTTAGGGACTCGCTAAAACCTGAGCATAACTGAGCAGCCATCAAAGGCATAAGAGAGCAAACCACTCTCCCGAACTCCTGTAATTACATTATCAGGACCCGGTGCATCTGATAGAGTTGGGGCAGTGGGAGCTGCGGAGGCGGCAGCATTAGCGTGATAAGGGCAATACCCACAGCCCAGCACTGCTGGTGGGTAAGGCAAAGCAAAGTACAAAGCAGCTCCTTGCCTTTGGGTGTTTGTGTAGGTGTTTCTGTCCAGGCTGAATGACTGAAAAGTGGGAGGGAATGCCAGACGAAGCCTTTTTCCTCTCAATTCTCAACACTGCATCTTCTGTCCCAGGTCAGAAGGAAGTGAATGTGGAGCAACGGTTCTCAACTCATATTGTTGGAGTGAATTTGAGGGTCTATAAATTAGAATAGCACTTGGATACTACAAAGTAGTCAAATCTATGCATTTGGTATGTTAGCACTTTGCTCTGTATTTTGTGCTCCAGAATTGTCCCTTGTTTTGCTGATTTTTCATCTGCTTCCCTGGTCCTTACCCTCACAAAGAAATGCTTTGCAAGCAACTCTAGAATAACTTCAGTACTGGCTGCTTAACACAGACAGCAGGATCAACTGTATGAGTGGCATGATGATCTGAAAAGCATACTAACACTATAGAGCCAAAATAATGATAGCTTAATGTCACTATCGTTTACTCCATTCAGATATTGTACCCTGTTCCTACAAGCAGCTTTCCACATGGCTCAGGGGAAAGGCAGGGATACTGTCTCTCCAGCTTATAGTGTCCTTTGGGATTGCTCCAGGGTGAATGATACAGATGCAAGTAATTGGGAGCGCATTACCCAACATAGTGGTAACTCTGACAATACTACCAATCATATGTTAAAGTATGGACTGAAGTGTTTAAAAACAATTTGCATGTTAAACTTGGTATTATGGAGAGGGGAAAACCATACTGGCACCACACACTGCTGTCTGCGAGGCACACTTGATTGAACAGGCAGCAGAGCATCCTCCTGAATGCTATGCCATGATGCTCATTGAATCCGCCACGCGTTGAAGAGCACTTGGACCACGCTCCTTGTGTCAACACCGTGCCTGTATGACTCTCCAGCAGAGAGGCCCATTGTGCATGCAGAATTTGCATCCTGGGGCTGTATATCCAGAATAGACTTCATTGTATTGTGGGATCCCATTATTGTGTTCCCCCAAATTCATTACCCTCCGAGTCTGGTTAGCTGTCATTTGTTTTGGTATCACAGAGAACAAAGGTGAATTTTGTTCTCACAAGAATGGAAATGAGGGTATAGCAATCAGAAAAGAAGAATGAAATTAGAGCTGCTTAATTTTCAAGCATGTTGTGCAAAAAGATATCTTTTGTACATGATTCCACCAAAGGAGAAGCATGTACACCCTATCATAATAGAAAAATGTGAATGCAATTCATTTTGGATAAAGGCAGTCATCAGTGCATCTGTTTTCTAACTTTGTGCTTTTCCCTTTCCTTTTTGACGAAATTCCTGAGAAATTTCAAGACCATTAAGTAAAATCTCCCACTAGAAAATATGTTACTTATATGCATCTATTTCCACCTTATTTGAAAAGTTGAGAGAAGCATGTGTGTGTGTCAGAGCATACAGTGAGATATGTTTACAAGCAACATTTGTGATCATGATGTGGCAATGAAAGTGTTACCTTGTGCTGTAGAGACCAAGAGAAATTACTGCATTGTTATTGTACCTTACTACTTGCTATTGTTGTAAAAATAACTTTCCATTTCAGTGAGATGGCTGCACTACAGCAGCTACCATCAGCAGTAAGTTGTATCCTAGCTGCTAACTGCATTAGAAAAGCCAGGTACCTAAATGGTCTTTAGTCTGTCACAAAGGTACATTGGTAAAGCAGTGTAGGGACTGGATTTGGGTTTTCTCCTTGAGAAAAGACCCTTTGTCTTTGACAGACAACTCCTTTATCCAGAGCTGTAGCTCTTCCACCAGAGCTAGTAGATCACAGCATGAAACTTTTGAACAATACCAACTAATATACTTCCAGGCTATATCTATACTTGTAAATGAAACAGTTTGTTCTCTGGCCAGATGGGTATGTGGCAGAGCATGGCCCACAGCCATATGCCTGAATTCTCTTTATCCCACAAGCAGAATGATCTTGTGCCTAACGTCTTTCAGGAATCGTCTCTGCCCTGTGCTATCCCCAAAGACAAGGAGGCTAATCAGCCATTTAGTCTCTTCTGCTCTTCAGTAGGATGGTGGCATTTTCAGAAGGGCTTAAAAGCAGACTGCCATTCCCTGGGGTATCATAACCCTTAATTAACAGTGGTAGTGCCAGTGCATGGCAGCCCTGCAAAGCATATAGCCTGATCCACATGTTGCTATTTGAATGGAAATGCCAAAGTGCTTGCAATGCCCACTTAGACCCCCCACCCCGAGTACGTGGTGTGCAAATAGTTCTAATTTATTTAGGAGCCTAGGACCTATTTTCCAGTATTATTTTAGAGTCTAGGCATTTAAAAGATCTGATTCATGATATTAGACAGGTTAAAACATTGCTGACCTCCTGGTCTCAGATGTTTCTATCCTTGTCTGAGAAACAGCAGAATAGAAGAATAGAGGGTGTACAGCAGTTCAGCCCTTGTGATTCACAGCTTGTCAGATTAGTAGGAGAGGGCATGGTTTTCTGTTTACGTTGATATGTCAGGCTGTAAACTGCTGCTGTGGTTGTGGACTTTGAGCTATTATCCCCCATAGATTTAGCTCAAGGTAACCAGATGTAATATTTTGGAAAAAAAAAAAAAAAAAAGTCAAACCACCAGCTTTATCATGTTATTTATCCCCAATTATCTTGTTTGCATGAATGCATCAACGCAAGAAAGGTTTGCAGGACCAGTTTTTATTCAGCCAATTGGGATTGTAAGCTCCTAGTACTTACAAACATAGTGCAGACATGGGGCATGGTTCTGTATGCATCTGATAAGGTGTTTATATTGGCCTATTGTTAACGTGGTACAAATAAATAATATTTGATCTGGCATGAAGATGCCTAGTATGAAGTTACTACCTTTACATTATTTGAATAAGCCTGAACTGGCAGAACAAAGTTCTGTAGGATCAGCACCGTGTGTCATGTGGTGACAGCTATTTGTGGACCGATTCTAGGAGCCCTAGTGACAGATACAGTATTTCAGCAAAGCCCAGCATGAACTTCACAGTTTAGATAATATGAACAAAGATCAAGCAAGAACCTGGCCCAAACTGCTGCCATTCGGGGAGACTAACACAAAATTGTTTCCCATGTATCTGTTGTGTCTCTTGTTTTCCCAGTCAACCAATAAACGCCATCATCATGGGTTTGATGCAGACCGAGATGCCAAGAAAATACATGGCGCCTGCAAAGGAGCAGGTAAGAAAGCTCTTGTTTTTTATACAAAGGGCAAGTCAAGATTATAAAGAGTTTATATATAAACTTAGGGCAAAACAACTGATTCAACCAGTTTCAGGTAATCTTCATGCTTTCTGTCACTTACTGACTCAAAGAACATGCACACCCATGAAGTTTTATATGATTAAGATAAATGGGAAGGGAAGCCAGTTTGTTCCTCAAAGACTGGTAAGATCTAGGTTGATAATTGCTTGGCTTCAGGGGATTGGGATAAACATGATATTTGCTCCCTGCGATAGGAACATCCAGCTGTTAAGGCTGATATGACAGTCACGGGGTCACGTCAGATTAAGGTCATGGTTATATGTCCTTTCCCAGGCCTTCAAGGACCAATCAAAACTATCACCACCTCTATATAAGCTCTTCAAAGCTCACTGCAGCTCCATCAGCTGAAAGGAATATACAGCGGTCCTCAATCTGCATCAGTGATTTTTAACCAAAAATACTGGCTCTCACCATCTTCTAAGGTAGTTTAAAGTAAGCTGCCTGACTGTGCACTGATGTGAATGAGAAACGCACAGTGTTCATGGGATCCTCAGGTTCGTGGAGGTGACGATGTCTGGCAGAGGAAGAACAGCCAAGCAGCTCATGAGAGCAATAAGTTATTAATCCACTCCAGGCATTTGCACAGTAAACATGTATTTAAGCATTTCTTCCTGGTGCAGAATTGACATTCAGGATCAGCTAGTTAAGTGCCTGAACTTTAGGAATTGTTTGTCCCCTATCAACTGAGCCCCCTCAAGACAGTTCCCCAGAGGACTCTCCTACTGAGAGTAACCCCACATTGTCAGATAGCAGTGCATTTCCTTCTAAAATTGGACCGTGCCTTCTGTATTGGTGCTAAGCAGGAAGAACTAGACAAGATGCCCTAAACTTGTCCTGTATGTACCTGGTGGTGATATGCAGGGATGAAAATGCATCAGCTGCTGCTGAATGCCAATATCATTTGTACTTTTATCGTTTGTACTGGTGGCTCCTCAGAAACCCTTGTTGGTCCCTGCTCCCAAGAGCCTGCGATGAGGCATGGCACAAAGCCCAGTAGGTGGATGCAACAGATGGAAGACCACAAGGAGAGCATGGGGCAATGTCCACCAGCATGACATGCATGCATCAGCAGACCTGGCATACAGCTTGATGCCTTTGATCAGCCATCTAAACCCTTTATATGCTATGGGCATTTTGGCAGTCTCCATCACATGCAGGGTCATAGGTCCCTCCTGAAATATGTTCTCCATTTCAAAACCTGTCTTGAAGAAATAATGCCTGAGGCAAGCTGCTGGCCCTGAGATGGAAGTGCACCAGATCATGTGTGTTTAGATTGGATATTAGGAAAAATTTCTTTACTGAAAGGGTGGTCAAGCATTGGAACAGGCTGCCAGAGAGGTGGTGGAGTCACCATCCCTGGAGGAGTTCAAAAAACGTGTAGATGTGGCACTTCAGGACACGGTTTAGTAGGCATGGAAGTGTTGGGTTGACGGTTGGACTAGATGATCCTAGAGGTCTTTTCCAACCTTAATGATTCTATGATTCTATGATTCTATGTTAATGCAATAGCTACTCTATTGTGTCTTCCGGGCATCCAAGTAGCATCGCTGCAAGTCCTGTCCCATTAGCCACAAACATAACGAATGCCTTCCAGCAGCTTTGTTTACTGCAAACATCTGTTTATATGGCTGAGGGCAAGAAAAGTACAAGAACAAGGTCATTGCCTTTAGTAAGCTGCTTCCATCCATTGCATGTTACAGCTCAAAGCTGCCCGAGGGCTTTCTCCTGGGGGGATGCTGGTGTTCAGTTCCCCTGTGGGTTCCCAGGAGATGCAGCTGCTGCAGTGCCCATCACCGGGACACCCCATGCTCCCACTTCACTCTCACTTACTTTTGCCAAGCAAAACAGCATCAGCAGAGACTCAGTCCATGAAGGCTGGTTCCTGCTCCTCTTCCTGACTCCATTTAGCACAAAGCACAACCCATTTTGTACAGGCTGTACATTCCGGCTGTGGGTTAATGAAGCTGATGTAAATACATCTTCACCTACCCCGGCCTCTCGCCCCACACCGTTCGTTCTGTTGTGCCAGCACACGTGTTCGCACACTTAATGAACTGGATCTGGTGGCTGATCCCTCGGGCCTACTCAAACAAGCATTGCCACCAAAAATGTGTATGTCAGCCTACGGGCACTGGCATAACCCTGATTTTAGGAGCAGTTTCTGACCTTCTGAAAGAGAAGACTCAATTTCCCTGATAAAATATGAATGACACAAGATGGTGAACTTTTATTTCATGGTCTGAACATTGTAGCACACTACAGTTAAATATATCCTCAAAAGGATCTTAGATGCTACAAATCCTAAGTTAGCACAGTGGGGATAGATGTATAGTAATTTTTTTCTCTTTAGAGATGATGTTTTCTTTTCTCTGCATTAGATTCCTGATAAAATAATTCCTATGCACAACTTCTTTTTCAGGAACCGATGAAAAGAAAATTATTGAAGTCTTGTCGAGTCGAACATCGGAGCAGAGACAACAAATAAAACAGAAGTACAAGGCTCTATATAGCAAGGTATTTCAAAATAAATGGCCCCTCTGTTTCAAACCGCATGCCTGCTAGAAATACAGCCTACAGGCCTCTGCTTTTGAAAATATCAAGGGCACAGTGGATTTAAGGAGGACACCAGTTAGTTTCTGATTCAGCAATTTATTTTCTCTCCTAAAATACCAATTATGTTTCTAATCTTAGGCCTCAGAGTCTTCTTGAAATCAGCCTTAACCAGATCAGAGCATTTTAATCAAAGTTGGGAGAGCTAGAAAATAATTCATAACTGAAATAAAAAGTATTTCAGCTTGTGTTCATCTTCAGCACATTCAGAAAAAGGAATTAATGTAAAAGGGAAATTTTAAGTCAGAATCCCTCTCAGAACAGATGCAAATTCAGAGGAACTATTTGATCTT
This sequence comes from Ciconia boyciana, assembly GCF_034638445.1. NCBI lineage: Eukaryota > Metazoa > Chordata > Aves > Ciconiiformes > Ciconiidae > Ciconia > Ciconia boyciana. The sequence continues at coordinate 13,201,594 of NC_132935.1, forward strand.
ACATCATTATATTTTTCTTGAGTTTAATAGACGTAGTACTGATTTCTTCCAGTGATGAAGTAGAATACCCGTTGTAAAACTGAGAAGTCTCATTGGGCACTTGATTTCTGGAGGAGGAACCGTAGACTGCCTTAATGATTTTGTGTGTAAGAAAAATAAAGCTTCCAATACATTATTTATGTAAACAGCTGAATCCTGCAGAGCTTATTATTAAATTGGTATTTTCTTAAGGTCTGCTTGCTCATTAGTCATTAATCAATGTTAATAAGACAGGCAGCACTGAACCTGAAAGCCTTCTATATGTAAAACTTACAGCAAGCATGATAAAGATTTTGGTTGCATAAATACTATAGATTTAGTTCTATAATGAGGATTAATAAAAATAGGCATTAGAAATGAGCAAATGCCATGAGACATCCCGGTTACATCAGCACGGAGCAACCCTTCTCGCTTGCCTGGGCACCCTGAATCTCTCAGGAAGGAGCCACAAATTGTACCATTTCGCTCTCTTGTTGCTCCAGGAAGCAAGGTTCATGGTGCAGGCATTGAAACTGCTCCAACACCCATGTCAGCCTCTGACTTGAATAGATTGAGTGTTTACTTGCGATTGTGTAAGAGGGTATTTAAGAACAATAGATTTAGAGCTGGGCTTCTCGTTCGTTGTTCTGAACTTGTCAAGTACTTCCCATACTACAGGAAATGTTAACTCCAGATAGGACTTCAAATAAATCATCAGTAGGCATCCTTCTCAGCGTACATACACTAGCTAGTTCTCCTCCGGGGTTTTACTAAATTTTGAATTAAGTAAGTAGCTCATATCACAGAAGGTTGGGGGGCGGGTTTGGTGGAAAAAATGCTGATTGCTTGGTACCAAAGCACTTTGTAGAAATTTGTTGCTTTTTCCAGTAAGTCAATTTTAACCAAAACTGTAAGAGAAGTTTGGTAAGCTTGATCCCTTCTGTTGCAGCTCTTTCAAAGCAGGAAGTTTCTGCGTTGCATTTCAGAGTAAAGTCTCGTGTTAAGCTTTTAAAAACACTAGTTTGCATTTAATTAAACAAGTAAGAGTCAAAACTGGACTGATATTGGCTGGTATTTGAAGATGGGACCATCATTTCATTCAATCTGAAACAAAAATTTTTAGGTAATTTATTTTGCAAAAAAAATTTCCACGTATTTAAAGGTGGTTTTATGTTTTTGTCCCTTTTTGGTACAGAAGAAACTTTGAAATCATGAAATTCCCCAAAACAAATTAAGAAACCCTCTAATCACACCCCAGCTTTTGCGCTAACCCTTCTGACTATCCCTGCAGGATTTGGAAGAGGACCTGAAGGGAGACCTGAGTGGGAATTTTGAAAAGGCTGTGCTGGCTCTGCTGGACCTGCCCTGCGAGTACGAGGCCCGAGAGCTTCAAAAGGCGATGAAGGGCGCTGGGACGGATGAGTCACTGCTGATCGAGATTCTCTGCACACGAAACAATAAGGTTGGGACACCACGAGTGACCTTCCTTAGGTAGCAGGGCAAAGAGCTTGTCAAGAGCATCCCCCCAGAAGGAGGAGGAGGGATCAGACCAGCTTCTGCAGCTGAAATGCCTGTTGTCAGTGGTTGCAGCTATAACATTGCCATACCGGGGCTGAAACTCTTGCTGGAGTTCAGAGCAATATAATTCAAATTCCTTCCTTGGTTCGACTCATATCTCCCACGGATGGCACAGAGGTAATGCTGATGATAGAGAAATGCCCGGGTGCCTCTTAAAGGCTGCTTTGTCTGACTGTTCGGAGGTGGCTCCTGCTGGGTACAGGAATGTGATCCTCTCCAAAAAGCCCTTTAGCTTATGCCTAAACGCAAGTGAAACCAGAGGGACACCTGCACAAGTCAGGCATCCCTCGAAATGCTGTCCTGAACTGGGCTGGGTTTGAGTTGTGTCTCTGCGCTGCGGTGAGTCCCAGCATGGGCGGGGAATGGGAATTCGGCTTCTCCTCCCTCCACGCCTGCTACGCCTCAAGCAACACAGGCATGGTACTGACTTGCTGGGGTTTTGTTTGCTTCTTTATTTATTAATTAATTAATTTTTGTACTATTATTTATTTATATATAAGTATTTTTCCTTATTTATTTATTTATTTGCTTATTTATTTGATTTATTTGCCTAGGAAATTGTAAACATAAAGGAGGCATACAAACAGCGTAAGTAGTATTGTCTTTCAAACACCTTCATTTAAAGCTTTTATCACTGGGTGAACCCTCACAGATTTTTTTTCTCCACAGTCTTTGATAGGGATCTAGAGTCTGATGTTAAAAGTGACACAAGTGGCTCACTACAGAAGATATTAGTCACTGTGCTAGAGGTAAGGCTGGGGGCTTTTCTCTTATGCATCTACCTGATAGAGAAATTTCTTTTTCTCTATTCTGCCTACCCTGGGTAATCATAATAAGTATTAGCTGGTATTGATAATAATGTAATTATGATATGTAATACAATAATGAGGTAATTATAATAAGGAAAAGGCATTCTTCAGGATAAGAGCCTTCTATATTTATAGCTTTTTAATATAACTAAAGGAGTTATATACAATCAGATGTAATTTTATAAATTTCAATAATTTAAAGACAATAGCATTGTTTTATTACTATTTATACCACTGTAATGGCTAGAATACCCACTCAAGGCCATGGCTACATTATGCTGAATTTGGCCTAAAACAAGCAAATTCTGATTTCCATCTCAAATGAGGAATTTACAATTCAGATAGATACAGAAAAAGTAAGGAAGAGATGGCTGTTAATTTTCCATTCACAAAAAGAAGCATATTTTCCATTAGGGGACACTTTATTTTAAACCAGCTGCATAGAATCATAGAATCGTAGAATATCTCAAGTTGGAAGGGACCCACAAGGATCATCGAGTCTAAGTCCCTGCTCCTCACAGGACTACCTAAAACTAAATCATATGACTAAAAGAGCATTGTCCAGACACTCCTTGAACTCTGACAGGCTTGAAAAAAATTAACATCTCTTTAAAGACACAGTACAACTAAGAAGAGCGGGATCATGCCTAGGAACGCAATGTGGTGGCCAGTTTGAGCAGACAGCCCTTACAAATGAAAAGATTCAATAAATAGAAGCATCTTTAAAGACCTAACAGTCACATTGCTAAATACACCACAATTAGACTCCCATTTTGGAAAGCATGGATACATCTCTCTTCAACCTCTTGGGGTATATTTTCAGGATTGACAAATACATATTATTCATAGATTATTTTCATAGGTTAGTCCTTCATAATTTCTACCAGTGTTACATAGTTTCTACCAGAATTACAGTGTTAGTGAATACTCAGAGTATATAGGTTAGTCAGGAAAATATTTTGCAGTTATCAGGGCATATCCAGCACCACAAAAACCATCAGCACTTCACTGCAGGTACTGGGAACCTTTTTGCAGTAGCTGGATGATGGATACACTAACATTTCTCCTAAGGAACTTTGCAGTTTGAGCCCACGGTGCTGTACATACCCAGCAGCTCAGCCCTCTGGGGGTGAAACCAAAAGCAGTGTTGGGGCAGTCCTGCCCCAGCCCTGTCTGCATATTTCAGCTCCATTTCCCACCCCAACATCTGGCCATGCACACTACCACTTCCCACCAGTGGAAAAATACCCACAAAAAATGGCAGAAAGCAGAACCGAAGAACAAGCCAGGTGGGAAGGTACCTCTGGAGCTCCTCTGGTCCGACCCTCCTCAAAGCAAGGCTAACTCCAAACTCAGATCAGGTTTTCCTCTGATTTTGTTTTCTGCTCCAGACATGTGCTGGCTAGGGGAGGGAGCAGGAACACCCATGGGAAGGCAAGGAGGCTGGGGACAAGGGGGGCCAGCAGGCCAGCCTGCTGCAGGGGAGCATCCGCAGGTATGGTCTAATGCCGTACAGCTGCCCAGCCCCGATAGTCCCTTCCTCCTCCAGAGGCATCAGAGTTGCAGTCTCGTAAGGGTCCCAGCACACAGCAAATAAAATTGCGAGACAAACCCTACCATACAGGCTTCACCTCTAAAGCCAGCAAAACCAGGGGCTGTAGTAAATGTGAACAGACCGTTCAAAACTGTACCACCAAGTCCCGCCGTGCCCCATTGCTAGGCATTGTCAGCAGATGGCAGCAAAACTATAAACAAAATATTTGTGAGGGGCACAAGCTGACAATCTTCCCTTCCGCTATGAAATGTCACCAGCACTTGGTTTGCTTTTTTTTTTTTTTTACTGTCATGTCTTTTCCTGTAGGCAACCCGAGATGAGACCCAACAGGTCAATGCAGAGCTCGCTGAGCAAGATGCCACAGATCTGTATAAAGTAAGTGCAATTGTGGAAAAATCCCTGTTTGCCCCGTGCTGTGCAGCAGGGGCTGCCTCGGGGGTGACTAAACACACCAAGTAGGGGGGCAATGGCAGTGTAAGGAGATGAGCAAGGGGGGCAGAAGCTGGAGCTTGGTGGATCAAGGGCTCTGGTTGATTTTTTCTCTCTACTGTGAATAAACAAGCGCTTCAAAAAAATAACATGCAATCTTTAAGGCAGGAGAAGGCCGCTGGGGAACAGAGGAGCTGGCTTTCAATGTGGTCTTAGCAAAGAGAAGCTATAGTCAGCTGAGAGCTACTTTTCAAGCCTATGAAAAGGTGAGTTAATCTCTTCTGCGATGTGGGTTGCGTAGGGCCCAACATGTAGTTTGCAGACCCTACAACGACATGTAGAGCGGGCAATCCCTTATTTGCCATTTTAAAACTTCTGAATGCTTTAAGAATCTTGGAAAAACATTTCTATACAACTGGATCCTGATCTTATGGAAAGACGCATAGGGGATAACAGCTGCATCTTCTGCCAGTGAAGAACCTATTCCCCTTCATAACCCACACAAGATCCAGCCAAATAAATGTCACGATATCGTTTCCTTCCCACAGCTGCACAACAGTGGGTGTCCCTACTCCTGCAGCAGGACCAGCAAAGGGACAGGTTCACAAACTCCTGTCCTGAAGCAGGGTTTTGCTTTTCTGGTCTTTTCTTCTCCTTCTCCAAAGCAGAGCCTTGACAAGGTCTCTCTTCCTGATCCCCTTGCTTCACACACTCATATTGGCTGGGCAGAGGCGCATCTCCAGCCTCTTCCTCTCTGCCCACGCTGGGCAGACAGCCTGTGCAGGTACTTCACTGTACTCTCCTCTGTCTCCACGCATAAGGCAAAGTAGGTAGCAGGATCCCGGCTGTCTGGTACTTCTCCCTGTGTCACCCACCAGGGACATTTTGCTCATGCCTGGACCTGGAACCAACCTCCACTGAGACCTCTCACCTGGAAATGACCTGTGAAAGTCAAAGCAATGGGAGATCTAAGGTCCTTCTCGTGGCAGCAAGGTGAAAGCTCAGCAGAGACATTTATTTTCAGGAGAGGGTCCCCCCTCCAGCCTGTGGCTTATAGGCCTGAACATCCCTAGGATGACTCTGAGTTCATCAGAAAACTGTAACCCTAGGCACTGAAGATGAAAAAAAATCCAGTCAAGGCCATATTTCGGTGTCAGCACAATAAGGAACCCGTAGTTGGAAAAATGTTTGCAGCTTAATCCAAGTTTTGGTTTGTTGCTGGCAGGAGAACAAAACCAGTCACTAACTAATACTCTCTCCCTCAGAGTGGCCCAAACCCTGGGGGTTCAGTTAAATGGTCCGATAGCCAAGCTACCTTGGCTTTTTGATTCCTAAAGGCAAGCAGATCAGGTTGCCCAAACCGATCTACCACATCCTGCCTGGCTGTATTTGAAGTAGAAGTGGGCCAAGATTAGAGCCATGCAAACATCAGTCCTTCTCTGCATTTGGAAAGACAAATAGGGCCAGATCTAAACCAGGTTCAGGGTTTGCAGAACTTCAGCCCAAATCCTCAGAAGGTACCCCTTCCCGCCTTGTACCCGTGGTCTCCCAGCTCTGACCTAAGAGTCCACTAGAGTCTTGAACCATGCAGGGCCATCCTGATAGGCCAAACAGAGCAAAGTAAAAGGCTCTGAGGTTGACAAAGTTCACAAAAGTCAGGATAAACTCTGGTTTGAAGTAGCAGTCTGTTTTTCCCCTTTCCTACAGAATAATACAAAAACTTGGGAACAACTGCAGTGCTTGTAAACTTTCCCTGGGAAGCCAAAGACAATAAGTAACAAAACTTCATAGAGCTGGTAAAGCTCCAAAAAATTATCTTATTTGTGTGGGAGCCATCCAGAGCCTTTGATTAGAGGGGTTAGAGGAAGCTCGAACAGTTTCTCCTCACTAGGAGTCACTCAAGAAGAAGCTGCAGCTTCTTTGTCCTAGAAGCCCTCTGATACGTGCAACTGCTTGATTTAGGTTGTCCATCTCTTAATCATTGTGCCTTACCTGGCCACATAGACCTTTTTCTCTTGGTGCCAGTGGATCTGTGAGCACTTACACCAGAGAACTTCATTTGCCCTTGAATTACTCCCTTGGAGTAATTTACTCCCTTGGCTCTAAAGGATCTGAACTGGCCTTTTGCCATTGGAGCTGATGCTGGTTTTATGGCCGTGGGAGGACATGCACAGACAGTGGCTCTGATGCCCTCTTTTTGTTGTCCTCTTAGGTGTGTGGGAAGGACATAGAAGAATCCATTAAAAGTGAAACATCTGGAGATCTGGAGAAGGCTTATCTCACTCTTGGTAAAAAAAAAAAAAAAAAAAAAAAAGAAAAACGTGTCAAGAGCATTCTTTTCTAGTTCTTGCCATCATCTGACATTGGTTGTTGGGGGTCTCTGTACAGCCTGGCAACAGATGTCGAGATAGCCCTAAACTGAGCTGACATATCTGCCAGGAAAAGAAGAGCCAGTTTTCAGTAGTGATTTGGACCCCTTGGTTTTAGAAATAAAACTTGCCAGACAGCTCCTCTCCACGCAGCTAAATTATTTGCCCTCCAACACAGGATGGCCACCTCCAAGGTGGCTCTGAGGCCATGGCTGTTGATAACTTCCAGCGGATGCCTGGGCATCATCGGAAGCGTGCTAGCCAGCCACCACAGGGTCCTCAACAGCAATTTAGCATTGGGGATGACTGTGACCAGTATTTGAGCCTGTGCCCTGGCTCTGATTAGCTTACTGGTATTGCTGTTATCCTTCTGGATCTGGGCTCTCCCAGTTCTTGCCCCTGTGAGCTGTGGAGTGAGCATCTACCCTAAGAATAGATGGACAAGAGGAACTCCAGAGGGGCAAATGCTCGTTCTCATTCATTTCATTTCACTGTGGAATGGCAGAGTACTCAGTGCTGATCATCTCACTGTGTAAAATGCTTTCCCGTGGAGAAATGTAGGTCCCCGTTCAGACTCCAAGATTTCTCTTTGCATGCTGACAGGGGACCAGTCACAGAATAAAAGCCCTACCAGCTCATATGTCTGAGCATAAACCCTAGAGAGTTTCCTTTATTTCTTCCTTATTTATTTCCTTCTCATTGCGGGTGTATCACAAAGTGTAAATATACAAATATAATGAAGCCTCTTACTGTTTTCTCTAGTCAGCTGTGCCAAAGACTGCCCAGGTTACTTTGCTACACTTCTGCACAAGTCGATGAAAGGAGTTGGGACTGATGAGGAGACCTTGATTCGCATCCTTGTGACCAGGGCTGAGGTAGGGTACCCTGCAACCTGTAATACCTCACATCAGCTCTGGGAGAAATACAAATGCAGAGGGTATGGAGTGAGTCCTGGTAGATCACGTGCTCAGTCAACCCATATCAGCCCAATGACATCAGTGGTCACACTCTGCTTTTGTACCCAGGCAACTCTAATTTTGATATTGCATCTATTTCTGTTTTCAAAAGAACTACACCAGAAAGCATGCAGGCAATTTCAAGTGGAGTCAACTGTACCTGGTTACAACTAACCCATGGGGAGGTCTGGCCCCAATAGGATGTGTAGAAGTAAATTCCTAGTTAAGTAATGATAAAGCAGCAGTTCCCAAATTGAGAACTCCTTATAAAGACATGTTGCCAATTCTCTCTGATTTCAGCTGGGAAAAACAGATGGGGAGGAGGGAAGAAAAATAAAGAGCCGAAGGAGATAATTGTAATTTTAAAAAGCACAAAACTGCACAAGACATTTGAGATCTTAAACACAATCTTTAAGTCTTCCTTCCTTGTAAGCTAAGCTGTGTAGGTTGTAACCCCAGGGCTGTTTCAGTCTTGACACAGAGGAGGAGTCGTTCACAGGGACTAGGAGAGTGTATTTCTCAATGATTGGCAGTGTGAGAAATTAGGCGCTCTCTGTTAAGACATGGTCCAATCATGGTAACATTTAAAACCCTCAGTGATAAAGATCAGACCCGTGCCAATGGGTGCCTTTTCACAGGAAAGCTCAAGACATGGCGTTTAATGCTCCCCCCGTAGTAACCAGAAAATTACTTTTGTGGGTGGAACAAAACTCTCTTTTAGCCATACTCCTGGAAGTGCCTCCTTCCCTGCTTGCCACTACAGAGTGGCCTCAGGAGCTCGCAGCAACCTGTGTGAGTTTGTCCAGTACCAAGGCTGTGCCCGCATGGCACCACTGAGCGCCGGGCAGAGATGCCCCTGGCCGCCCCGGCACTGCTCTCCACACAGGCCCTTACCCCTCTTCGCAGCTAGCGTCCCCTCGCCACACCATCTGACATGGGCTTACCTCAAATCCCAATGTTAAACTGAAAGTCCTCCAAGATTTTTAGACCTCCTGCTTTCTCCTCTCCTCTTCCCACTGGGTGCGGTGGACCTTGGATCAGACCCCAGGGGTCCTGGTAGGAGCAGGGCATATTACTCAAAGCACGTCCCACTCTTCTAAAGAGGCTCTTGGTGTCTCCTTAGAGCGACCTGCCAGCAATAAAGGAGAAATTCCAGCAAATGTACAAGAAGTCGTTAGCTGAAGCTGTCCGATCTGATACCTCTGGGGACTTCAGAAAGTTGCTGCTGGCTCTTTTGCACTAAAAAGCCATCAAGAATGAAGAGGCATGCTGAGCAGCCACCTCTTGATTAGTTTCTAAAATAGCATCCAAAAAATGTGGCATTAGCACAAAGAAAAAAATCCAATTTATTTTCTTTCCAGCTGGGAAATGTGTTGCCAAGTAATGCTGGACGTGAGGTTTATGTTATGGCTATCTTGCCAAATGTCCTTAAGCAATAAAGACATGTTAAAAAACCTAAATCTAAATTGACCTCTTTGTGTTTGCATACGTAGAGGAATCTTCTGTCATTGTTTCTTCTGGGTAGATTTTCTGTCTTGCTCTCGTTTTGAAGATTAGCCCTGTTCTTTCCCCAATTCAACGGGTGCCATGTCATGCTGTTACAGGCCTGCCAAGAGAAAATGGATAGTAATTTCTTCTCAGCCCATTATCGCAGCTCTTTAAACAACCTGAGGGCTGTGAATTAATGATTTAAGTCAGGCCCTGATTAAAATCTTGCTGTCAACGGGGAAGGTCAGAGTGATTTCCCTGTCTGTGAGTTGCCCTCTCAGCATAGTCACCTCCTAAGTTACCCCATGAAGGAGATACGGACTTGCAGTCCCCATCGGCACCACCTCCTGGGATATAGTGCAGGAGCACAGCTGGGGAAGAGACGGGGCTTCGTGAGGTGGATCTGTCAGGCAGGGAAGTGCTGTTCCCACCAAGGCAGACGTGGGCCTCAGGACAGCTGCGTGACCTCCATCCTTGGAGGTTTCCAAGAGCTGACTGGATAAAACCCTGAGCCACCTTGTCTGATCTCATGGCTGACCCTGCTTTGAGCAGGAGGTTGAACTAGAGACCACCGGAGGTCCCTTCCTCCCTGAATTACCCTAAAATCCTGTAATCATATGACAGAAGATGTAGATGAAAAATAGCATGACAGGGCCTGACAAATAAGAAGAGAGAAAGGAGAGTCTGGGTCAAGGAGATGGGTTTGTGAGTGTTTCTCTGTGTCTGGCCCCTTCCCCCTTTTGAGTGCACTGCTCTGTGTGCAGTGGGGAAGGGTCTTTCAGACCTAGATCCTCTGGGGTACGATAGCTGATGGCGTCCAATTCCCATTGAAAATAGTATTTCTGAAGCACTGGGCCTGTTTCTCCCTGCTTGTGTCAATGTCACAGCAGTAGTACCTGGCCGTCTAGTCATAGTCTGTAAAGACAGGGCAAAATAAATGGGAGATGGGAAAGATGGAGGGCTTTTAAGAACGATGATCTGTGTGTCACACAGGTGTAACAGGGTGTTCCAGCGTTTTAGAGGCCTGATCCCCTTTCAGCAACTTTTCTAGCAACCTAAAAATATCAGGGGCAGATCCTGAACCTGCAATGAACCATCTGATTCCGGATTTGACTTTATCAAAGTCATTTTAACGTTCAGACCCAGAAAGAGTGGAGCAGTGCAGGATCTGCGTATCTCCTTGTTGCTGTTGCCATGGGGCTCTTGTAACCAGAGACTATAGAAAGGATAGATGAATAATCTACTTAGGTGTTCAGTGTTCCTGGGGATATTTTATCCTCCAGAGGTCACACTGTATGTTCAGTCCAAGATAAGCTGGCAAGTACCCATTCTCAAATGATGTAGTTTGAAGAAAAAGCCAGCGGGTGTCTGAAATGCACATGAAGGAGCTGGTTTAGGCAAAGGATTTGTTTTAAAATATTCCAAAAACAGTGCCCAAAGCTATATGAGTGGTTTCTCTAAACCCTCTAGAAGCTCAGCACACTTTAAACGTAGCTATGTCCTTATTTAATGTGAAGCGCATAACTTTGGCAGCCAAATTTATTTTTGCCTGAAGACTGTTTTAATTAACGCTAGTAGGTCATTTTGACTAAAGAAGGAAGAGTACAATTGCTTTCATCTTAATCTTTCACTCTTTAATTAGAGATTGGCCTGAAACCAAGCCAGGAGCCTACACATCTTCACACCCACACATACTGGGCCAAAGTCATTATTGAATTACATGCTATATCTCTCTATCTGTACACAATACATACAGTGATGGCAGTGACACTTGTTAAGATGCTCTGTGTCTCCAGTGCTGTAAGAGTGAAACTTGTCCCTATGCCTCTATAACAAAAGTTTGTCAGGGGTTCAAAAGTCAAGTTCAGATTTCAAGACCAGTGTCTACAGATGTAGTCTGTTACCTCACCTACAAAATCAGAACCAAACCCAGATTCGATCAAGTCTTAAACTAAGCCTTAGTTCAGAATTAAGTATCATACCAATGTGAACAACTGCTGTGGTGATAGGGCACTCAGGGAAATCATGTTTGCTGAGCAGCTAAATAGAAAATGATTAATGCAATAGTTACAGAGGAATGAGAGAGAAGGATTATAAGGGTATCAGGACTTAAAGAATAGGAAGAAGACCAGATAGTTGGCAACTAGTAGCAGCAGAAGGAAGTTAGCAGACTTCTCTGTGGGCAAGAGGCAGCATTCACAAGTTGCAACAAAGGAAATTCCTATGGGGCATACAGAAAAAAAGTCTTCACCAGGAGAGTGGTTCAGGACTGGAGCAGGTTGTCCAGAGAGGTTGTGAAATCTCCATCTTTCAAGATTTCAAAAATTCAACTGGACAAGTCCCTGAGCAACCTGATCTAACTCTGAAGTTAGCCCTGCTGTGAGCAGGAGGTTGCACTAGGAGAGCTCCCAGGGGCTCCCCAACCCAATCTTCCAATGACTCTAGGAGAATTAGGTAGTTTGTGAGCAGGAGACCACATCTGGCAGTGCTGTGTGGAATAGTAATTGTATTTCTGTTGCCTGAAGTAACACAAAGGACTTCATCTTATTGTCACATACAATTGTCCATCAATTCCCCATATTCACACTGGATTCTGTTTACTTTTCCATGTCTTCTCCACTGCTTGCTAGCTTGGGGAGTTTCATTGCCTTCAGTGAACCTGAGATGTCAACCAGGGAGCTAGAGGACAGGATCAAAGGGCTGTTTTCCCAATCCAGTGAAGCAAATGGTAAATCCACACTGGGCTCCGGCTGAGCGTGGACAGGACTCAGGGAGGCTGCTTCAGTGGGGAATATCAGGATGAGTCCAAAACCAGGTGCTGGGTATGGGGAAACATTTCCTTCACAGGTCTGACCCAGACATCACATGTGGAGTTAGGTCTCCTGGTGGTGTTATCAGCTGGGTGAGATACAGACATATGTGTTGAGGGCCCTATCCATGCTATCTCTTGATAGTAATTTGCTAGTACAGACATATCTTTGCTCTTTCAATGCACATATTCATTATATACATTTACATGCGTGTGTAAATATGCAATACATAAATCTAATAATTCCCCAACACATTTGTCTTCCTTTCTGCTCCCGTATTTCTCTCCCCTCCAGCTTATAATAAGCAAAATGATGTCAGGTGCCGTCCTACTCAGGTCAGGGCCCACCGACCAAGCTCCACACCGCCAGGGCACGCAGCATTCCAGGCAGAGCTGGCTGCTCTCCCAGCCTGGGCTGAAGGCTGTCACCCCAGCCAGCCACCACTGCTGCTTGGGGCATCTTCCCATCCTCTCCAATTCATGGCATCTGATTAATTATGATCCCTGTAATTGTCTCTTTTTACAATGAGGAATGTTAATCCTGGGTTTTGTTCCCTCTCCCAGTTTTATAAAGACCATAATAAGGAATATTTTTTCTTGTCCCTCTGTCTATTTAGACTGAAAATTTAGGGAAAGGGATGACCTCTCTCTTGATAACTGTGGGGGCTGGTAGTCATTGAGGCAGGGCACGTAACACTGAATAAGCTCAGTGAAGTCTCTGCCTTGAACACTCCTTTTTCCTTATCCATATTTGTTCATTTTCACCTGAATTGTAACAGGATCAGTGTATGAGTTTTAGAAGTTGTCTGACATCACTAATCTTCTCTGTGCACCTGTCTGCTGGCCGATTAGATTACAGCTTTTTTCCACTCTGTTGCTTAGTGGATGATAATAGACATTTCATCATCCCATTACATTAAAACATAAGAAGAGCTGCTCTGGGGCAGATCAAAGGTTCAACCATCCTAATTCCAAAACTGAGCAATCCCAAACACTTGAGGAGAGAGAGCAGAAGGAGCAGGGTGAGTATACAGCATTGCAGCAAAGTGGTCATTCTTTGGTAGACATTTCCATTTTCTAGAAACTGGCCATTGATGGAGTCCATACAGCAGCGGTTGCAGAGGGTCGCTGTTTATAACAGCCCCCAGTGGCTCCAGCCTCCCTCAAGGGCTATGGGGGACCTGCAGCATCACGTCCCACAGCGCTGCTGGGTCACATAACCTGCGAAAGAGCCCACTTTCCCACTTGCATATGGTGTTCAGAGCAGCCCGTTACCCATGTAATATCCCACTCCTGTGGCTAATGCAGTATCCTGTCCTCCCAAAAAAGACCGCTCAGACCTGGTTCGGTCAATAGCATACCAACCTAGGAAACCCACCTCAAGAACTCATTCAGAAACAGACTTTCTCAGACAAGTTACACTGTCCCACAGAAGAAACAGCTCTTCCTTCTCACCAGGGGTCATGCTGCAGCAGTAGGGGCCATATAGGACATACTGTTCTAGGGTATGCCATGAAAAATGATTTCTAGTTTATTTATAAAGGAAGTCCTAACTAAGCAGCGCTGATGTGCCCACTTGGTTGGAGATGTGTCTGAAACCATAATCTCTGGGAAAGAAAGAAGAGAGAGTTGTAAAGCACGCAGTAGGAGCTTCATTGCTCTGGAGCCTTGGCCCCAAATTGGCAGGGACCTGTGTGGGGACTCAGCAGGGAGCAGCGACCCCCCCCAAGAGCAATAAGCTATTTAAACAGCACACGCTGTACTCCGGGTTAGCAGGAGTTTGCATAACCGTGCAAAGCCCTCGAGCCTGGGATCTTCTAAATAAATGCCACATTTATCAGTATCTAAAGCAGAAGAACATCCCACCTACCCTTCCCCGACCCCATAAAACAATGTCATTAGTGAAGTCAGATAGCATCATTTGTTTCTTTAAGGGTTAAAAAAATAATCCACAGCCACTGCCAGGAAGAGGCACAACTAAACAGGCAGCAAAGAGTTAGAGCCAGAACAGAGATGTAAAGCTAAATCAATCATCAAAACGGACCACAATGAGAGCATATACATACAGAGCAAGAAAGAAAGCAAGAGGGCGTTTTGTTTGGGTAGCTAATGTTCTCTGGACGAGGAGAGAGAAATTCTCCTTTGGGTTTTTAATACCACTCTAAATATTTATAGCAAGATCATGGCCAGCTGGTGAGGCAGCGGCAGTGGGGAGTAGGGAGGGGAGGGTGCATTTCCCCCAGCACCCCAACATCATCCTCTGGGGCGTCTCTTTACTCGAGGAGAGGGAAAAGGCTGCACATTGCCATGTTTACCCTCAAAGTGACTCGTCTGCAGGAGTCAAGTCCAGTGGCTCCTGCCCTTCCCCTCCCTCACCTCGCCTGGCCGTTCACACATGTGTGTGCACACACACACACAGATTGTGCAGGAAGGGAAGATGCCACAGCCTCCAAAAAGCTATGCCAGCCCAACTCCACCCTGTCTTTAACACGGGTCTGAGCCTTCAGGGTTTTGTCTAGCCTTCAGGCATTTCACCATGTTGTTACGCTGCATTGAAAAGTCTCTGGGAAAGGCCACGTACGGCATGACCTGTGATGCAAAGCTGCTGTTTTTAGAGGAACAAGCTGCCCCCATCCTTGCAGTCTGCTGGGCCGTGGACGCTGGGGCAGGAACATATGGAGGTCTGCAAACGCCAGCGCAGCACGGCAGTTGACATAAGGGCACTGTGGCTCCCAACGATTTTCGCTCATCTGCCTTGCTGTGACTAGACGCAGACATGACTCACCCATGAGCTTTGGCTTTGAAAATATCAGAAGGAGTTTTGCTTTAACCTTGTGATTCCCTGTGGTAGCAATGCTTAGAAACAACATTTTGGATTCAATCCCATCCTAGAACAAAGGGAGTAATTTCAGCACAGATGAGGGGCCCAATCCAGTTACCCAGGCATGGGCAGCCGATGCCATTTTTCTTGAAACACCCAGGAAATTGGCACAGTGCTGGGACACATCACACTGGACCTGCTGGAGACCCCGGCCGGGGGCCAGCTGGCGTTGTGGAGGATCCTCCGCTGGCACGAGGTGCTCGACTGATCCCAGCCCTGGGGATGGCTTTAGGCTCATCATCACAGATACCTACATGGGAGTGTTAAATATGGACACCTACATGTGATTGAGGCATCTGAGCACCTGTGGAGACCTAGCAGTACCTGGAGGACTGTTCACCTGCCCAAATATAGGTTGTACTTACTGGTGACCTGAATAACTCAGCAGACTTGGTTGTATTGACTAGACCTCACTGGCCGCAAAAGAGCTCAGACACCTTGTTCATATGCAGGCATCTGCAGTTAGGGACCCCGTCGAGGTGTCTGCCCTGGGGAACTAAGTGCCACCCTGGGACCTGCCACTCTGGGAACCTGGTTTCCACCTTGCTGCACTCACTTCAGCAACCCGCTCCAGTCCTCCCATCCCTGATGCTGAGCTTCCTCAAGCCACCTGCTTGAGAAGTCCTTTGCTAAGGGTTTCAGAGAGCTGAGGTCCTTACACAAAAGGCCACAACCTGATATTTTCTATCTGAAATATCAAGCAGCATCATAAAGATAAACTGCTCCGAGAGTGAACTTCACTCTCTGCTTGGCAGAGGTAGCTGGGGTCTCCCTGCCCATCTTGGGGCAGCCCTGGGCGCAGGGGTCCCGGTGCATCAGCATCTCCCACCAGACTGCAATGGGCCGATGCTCCCCAGATCTCTCCATAAGGTGGAGACACGGTCCGTCCCACCGGGGTCCCTGGAAGCCCTTCTCTCTCCCTTTTTCTCCATGAAACTACAGTGACAGTGCATTACCTAGCACGAGGCGTTGCAGACTGTTTACAGGCTTCTAGAGTTCCCAGGCACTTTAGGACAGGGTCCTGCTGCTGTTTCCAAAAGGACGGCCAGGACTTTTATAAGTGAACTTTCCTCTCCGTGTCTATTTATTATATGTAAACATTTGCCAGAAAAACACCACTCGGGCATGCTCAGTACCGGCCAGGTCATTGCAAAAGGCAACGGCGGCGTCACATGTGATAACAGTGAGAAGCCCGTGTGCGCCTATTCTTAGCGCTGGAATGTATACAATGCCCCACCACCTCGCTGCTCCTGCGCACAGCTCCCGAAAGCGGCAAAAGTGACTTCAGAATAAACACATCCAGAAATCACCCTCTATGAATCACTTACCTACTGAAAGAAACGTCCTGTGGGTTTATAAGTTTTTATCCAGGCTCTAGCTATGGAAAATCTCAGCAGAGAATAAACGACAGAGAGTAAGTGCATGCAGTGAAGGACAACAGAAGGTAAACGTTTCTACCCTACCATTTCACTGCAGGTCGAGCAGTTAGCCATGACAATAGATACTCATCATATTGCTCTGCCTGGCACTTAATTTAGTCATTGTGTGTCTGATTAACATAAAAAAACCATAGCTAAGCAGAGTTAATAAATAACCATTTTAATGCAGATTCCCAGTCTCTGGGGTTTCGTTTGCCCTGCTGCAGAGTTCAGCTCTGCCAGATTTACATTCTTTGGGAGTGACTAACTCTAGGGGAAAGAGGCGCAAGCTACTAAACTGCTAATACTTGAAAATAGTGAATAAATGTCTAAGTGCATTTATTCAACATGATTAAAACGAACAAACCAATTGCTTCAGCCGTCCAGCTTTCATCCCAAATCAGTGAGATAACTTCAGTGCTTTTGCTTCTTGCCAGGGACACAGGCAGTGCTGACCTCAGAGCTGCAACCTATCTGATAACTTTATGAAAATTTTAAAGGGTCTTAGTGACCTTTTAGCTTCTTTATTATTTTCCCACTGTGCTTAACCCATGTTCCATTTTTATGCATAACAGTGAATGGATATTTAGAGCAACATCAAAGTCCCGATTTGTTCCCTTGGAGCTGGATATTTCAATAAAAGCTGCTAAGAATTTGTTTTTTTCTGCCAAGTCCAGAATTCATCTCTCTCCTATTTTGCTATGGAGGAGGGATCCACTGAGGAGTTTCTCTTCAAAGACCAGGACTTCTCCTCCGAACTGCTGAGGCAGCTGAATGCTCTGCGGCAGAGCAGGATGCTGACTGATGTTACCCTCTGCTCCGGGGGCTTCGAAATCCCCTGCCACCGAAACGTGCTGGCTTCCAGCAGTCCATACTTCAAGGCGATGTTCTGTAATGACTTCAGAGAGAGTCGCCAGGCTAAAGTCATCCTGAAGGGCATCGATGCCGAGATTTTGGATCAGATTATCCTTTATGTTTACACAGGGGAGATTCTTATATCTGCTGAGAATGTCCTATGCCTGTTGGAGATGGCCTCCATGCTGCAGTACGCTAAGCTGTTTGAGGCCTGCTCTGCCTACCTCCAAGACAAGCTGACTCCTGACAACTGTCTGAGCATGATCAGACTGGCAAAAGTCTTGAACTGCCAAAGCCTGAATAAGAAAGCCAAGGCTATGGCTTTGAAATGCTTTCCTGAGGTGGCCTCTTCTGAGGATCTGAAGGACCTTTGTCCCTTGGAGCTCATCGATTACCTTGGGGACGATGAGCTCTGTGGGGAAGAGGAGCAGGTCTTTGAGACACTGATGGTCTGGATCCGGCATGACCTCCAGGCAAGACAAGGCTACATCCAAGAGTTGTTCAAGAAGGTCCGGCTTCAGTACGTTCATCCAACTTTCCTCTTCCACTTCATCGCCAATGACTCCCTTGTTCAGTCCTCGCCCACTTGCAGGAGCATCCTTGAGTCAGCCCGGAGACATATGTTTTCCTTGTACAGCACCAACACACCTGACATCAAGCCCATGCTGCATGTTCCTCGCAGGTACTCCAACCAAGAGTTCCTCATCATCATTGGTGGCAGGAAGAACAGCCAGCAGACAAGGGATGTCCTGCTTTATGATGACAAGACGAACCAGTGGCTAAGCCTGGCCAAACTTCCTATGCGCCTGTACAAAGCCTCTGCAGTGAGCTTACACAGCAATATTTATGTGCTCGGAGGGATGCCTGTTAGCAATAAGAAAAGCCCGGTCAGTGATAATATTTACATTTATTCCCTCAAACTCAATCAGTGGAGGTTGGTTGAGCACATGTTAGTTCCACGTTACTCCCACAGAAGCTTGGCATATAAAAATTATATTTTATCATTCGGTGGAATTGGCGAAAACCAGGAAATCCTGAGTTCTGTGGAAAGATATGATAGCATCTACAACACCTGTGAGAGCATGGCAAACATGCCTGTTGCCGTCCTTCACCCTGCTGTTGCTGCCAAAGATCAGAGGGTCTACCTCTTTGGAGGAGAAGACATTATGCAAAACCCTGTCCGGCTGATCCAGGTAATGGTCAGTCCTGCTTGTTGTAGGCAGTTTCATCTAAGGTATTCAGCAGTTCATCACCCTCCTGAGGAAATCAAACTCCCCAAAAAAACTTTATTGTGAGTTGCAGCAAGAGGCAGGATGAGTTGACACATGGCTTCTGGGAAGTCGGGTCTGCAAGGAGCATTACAACTCTTTCGTTTTCCCCTTTGAGTGTTTTTCAGGCACAAGCCCCGAGGTACTTCTTTGGGTGTCAGTCAGCTCTGCTGCTGGTGGGCACTGGGGCGAGGGCTGCTGCAGGTGATGCTGTGGCAGGCAGCGGCCGACCTCCCTGCCTGGCTTCATGCCTGTAGCCAATCTCACCTAAATCAGTGCTTTCCACTTGGCAGCCAAGCTGGGGTCTCAGCTGCACACCTGCTCGCTCGCAGCAAAAGCAAAGATTCACGATCATTAGAGTGATTAGATTCTCACTCATCAAAGGGCCAGGACTTAAACTGACAGTTATTTCATATAAACAGTTGTGTTAAAAATGTGCCTCCTGCCACATGTTGCTGGCTCTCTGCCTGCTTTCAGCGATTACACTCTATTAGGAGGAAAAAATACATTAAATCCTTTCTTATCTGATTTGATGCTTTAGCAACATTGTAGTGTTACTTCCCCACGAGTGGTTTTCACTGGTTTAGGTGTTTAACTAATAAGGATCATCAAAGGCTAAGATGGCAGTCAGCACATGAGCAATACTTCTTTCCAGTGATAACACTACTTGATTATCAGGGGGAAGGAAACGTATTTATCAGTTAGTGAGATGTCCTGAAGATATTTGCTATATTAAGAAGCGGATGACGTGACATAAAAGTTTGCGTCGCCCAGATACAGATGACTGAATGATCATCATCTGGCAACAGCTCTTTTTCTCACATAAATTGATGACTTAGATACCACTCTAAGTCCCATCAACAAGTCCCTTTGCCAATCTGAGTGCATACCAGCCACCAGCTCAAATATAGCAGCTGGGCAAACACGGTGGCTGCCAGCAGAGCTAGGTGAAATTGAGGTTTGTTTGCCCAGGAAATTGCTAAGGCTAAGGCAGGAATACACAGAATAACTGGAAAATGAAATTAAATGGCTTGCATTTTGGGAGAGCATTATCCAGGAATTACAATGATTTAATGGCCATGCAAAGATTTACAACTGAGAAGCTTGCATATGGCAGATACACTCTGCCTTAGTGCATGTGCTAGCATCTCCTGAGCAGACAAGCCTGGAGAACTAGAACGCTTTCCAAGGGGACATATTAGGAAAAAAAGTGGGTAAATTCTCAGATTTCCAGCAGTTCAAGCCAGAGGATTGTGTTCATTAGGACAAAATGAAAACCGTAAGTTCCTGTGTAATTACAATTGCCAGTTAAAATGCAACATAAACAGCTGCATGTGTATCTTTATTTATTTGTCAGGTTTACCATGTCTCCAGGAATACGTGGTTTCGGATGGAGACCAGAGTGGTGAAGAATGTCTGTGCACCAGCTGTCGTGATTGGAGACCAGATTATCATCGTAGGTGGTAAGGGCTCTGTTTCACCCTCCCTCCCTCCCACCTGCCCCTGCCCAGCTCCTGCGGGATTTTGCAGTCTTCCTGCTTGGGGTGCTCCCTCAAAAAGCACATGGATCATGGGAAGGAAAAGAGGAGTGTGTCCACCCTCCATACACATCTCTCATGGGGTCTCATGGCCATGGAAGCAGGGACAGGTTCTCCACAAGGCACCTTCTTACTCCAAGTAGCAGGACCTAGGTGGGGGGAAACTGGGGAAAAGCCAATGCAAGTTACTGCTCTGCAGAAGAAGGGAGGAAGCCAAGGACATCAGGGTCCTTCTCCTCCCGTGCTGACTCACAGCCTGGCCCTCTCTGACTGCTCTTCTTGGAAGGGTGGAGAACGTGGTTACCACAAGGCCATGGACAGCTTGTTGGGATGGGCTACAGGGGTCTGTTGGTTCTGTAGCTGCCTCCTGGGAGTAACTGTGAAATGTCCTGAGAGAGACGTGAAACACTCAGAGAGGGAAAACTTCTCCGTGTCTTTTTCAACCTGAGGATCAGCCTCTACCCGTGGCACTTTGATGGATCAGATGTCATTGGTAGTTTGGCACTACAGGGATACATGGGCAAGGTACTGCCTGGGTACCAAGCTTCCAAACCTCCAGTGCTCCAGGGCAATGGGCCTGGTACCAGCCCTTACCTCTCAGCAGATGCGAGGTTACATCATCCCTCAGTGGAAGAGCTGTCCATTGGGTCACTGGCATGGTGGCCAGCACAGACGTGGTACCGAGGGCTTTGGGAGTGGAGCGAGCACTGGTGGCACTGGGCTGTTGAGTACCCAGCTCCATTCAGTAGACAGCTACAGTTCCAACGCAACAAGGCATTGTTGTTCCCTTCCCATGTGCCATTGGTTTCTGTATTTCTGAGTGAAGCTCTAGGATTCTCTTGGGTGAAAAGAAATACTTTGGGACATTTAAAGGCACATGCAGAAAACTGCAAGCTCCAACTGTGTTTGACAGGTTGCTTGCCTGATCTGATGGGTTTTATGGTGCCCGTCGAGCCTTGGCTGACAAGGTACTATGAGACAGGGTGAGGACAAACAGGGAGGGACAGACAGGCATTCTTGTGACACATCATCACTTCCCAGCTTAGATATCTTAATTCTGCCAAATTATGTTCCAGTATAATAGGTTTTATTGAAGACTAGCAGGAAATATATTATCTTTCCTTCTGCTGGCCATAAGTTCTAATTCCCATCTGTCTCTTCCACCTCTGGCTTTGCATTTAGGGTACACCCGGAGAATAATTGCTTATGATACAAAAGGCAACAAGTTTGTTAAATGTGCAGACATGAAGGATAGACGAATGCATCATGGGGCCACTGTCATCAAGAACAAGCTGTATGTCACAGGAGGACGATGTCTCACCGCGGACAATGTCATTGAGGACTTGGATTCCTTGGACTGCTATGATCCAGAGACTGACACATGGACACCAAAGGGAAAACTGCCACATAAACTCTTTGACCATGGGTGCCTTACACTCCAGTGTGTCCCCTGTTCTAACCTTCTCTAAACAACCTCTGGTACTTCCCAGGATGTTTTGTGCTTTCCTTCCCAGAAAGGACCCACCTTGCTCTGCAGAGAGCACATGGAGAATCCACATGGGGTCCCACAAACTCCTGACCTTGAAGGCACCAGCAGTGTTAGTCATTCCCCAAATGCTCTGCTGGAAAGGTCATGAGCTTTGTGCTCATGCTGTATTCATCTGACCAGTATTGCATGTGGTGCTGCTAAGTCCAGCCCGGAGGCCTTACCCAGAGCCTCAGCAGAACCCAGGAAAAGATACTGGGTAAGAATCTGGTGCAGGATTTGGCCTTGTACAGACTTCAAAAAGAAAGGTGAATAGGAATGCTGGTATCTCCAGGGAAAATAAGATCTGGGTAACCTGCATTTGTTAGCATGCAAACTTAGCTGCATGCCACGGCCCTTTGCTGCTCCGTGCTGACCAAGCTTTCCATTTCGAGTGGTGGGAGCATTTAGAATAGGAAGCCCCAAGCTCTAGTCTTGTAGCCAGCCCAGCAGTAGCTGCCTGCATTAGCTTTGGTAGTCATCTCATAAGAAATAAAATTTTAATGTTCCTAACATCAAATTAGAAATGAGTAAAAGGCTGATGCTTTGATCTGAACTCTCATATTGCGACAAGATGCAGATTTGACTTTTCTGAGCTACTGCTCTTTGACAGTGGAGGGAAGATTTTTGTTCCATCTGCTTGCTCTCTGAAGGAGCGGGAGAAGGTGGGATGGAAATTAAGCTTGTCTGTCTTCTTTTTCGAGGGATCTTGTTTTGCAGGGAGCTTGCTTCTCCTTTTGCATCGGGGTTAGTTAGGAAGCCCTTTGGCTGATGGAATTCCTGAAATCTGGAATAGCAGAGAGGACACATGGAGGAAAGGGGATGTAAAAGAGAAGAGGTATTTGGGAGGAACAATTTTTTTTTCCCTTTCTCCTCTCTCCAAACCACTGGAAAACAGTGATGAGAGAAAGCCAGTGACAGGAAACCAGCTTTCCAAGAAGAGCAAGTCTAAGTCTGCCACTTGGCAAAGCAGCTCTGGCTCCACCAATATTTTTGTGGGGTTCTGCCACTAAGTGCATATTTTTAAAGGCAGGGGATTAATCATCAGATACTGAACAGGCTGTGAACTGCTGTCAGGTCACCAGGCTTGGTAAGATTCCTGAGAGAGCAAGGAGTTTTAAAGATAGCACTGATGACCACCATCCAGAGAAAGGATGGCAGAAACAACATCCCTTTTTCCTCATATTTGAAAGAAAGTGGGACTTTTCCAAGGGTACAGGGTGGCATGAGGAAACCACGCTCAACCCTCCTCTTCACAGAAGGCTGCACAGCCATGTGGTCACCACCATGTTGCAGGACACCAACTCCAACCACTCAGATTCCCTCCCATAAATCTGTATCTGGGAGCAGAAGGGTGACAGAAATAGTTAACGAAGTGGGGGACTGGAAGGAAGAATTGCGTATCAACTGCTGTTTTAACAATGCAAAATAAAATGGTTATTATTGTTTGTATGAGCTTTGTGTTCAGGAGTCCCCATTGTTCCCTCTGCATTGTTGATAAAGGGAATTGTTTTTGTACCAGTGGTTTTTGCCAGGGTTTCCTTCTAAGGATCTGAGTAAACCTGCAAAAAATGAGTGGGAACCCAAACTCATCTCCCAGCTTGGAAGCCTTTGGCTACGTTTCTCCTCTGTCTTTCAGTCTATATCATCATCTCCTCCCTGTGCAAAGCAGGGCTAAATCACGGCACTTGCCAAATTGGACCAGAGCAGTGATTCATTCTGCTTCCTCACAGGCCAGCTCTCTGGAGAAAGAAGCCTTGTCATGGCCAATTATGGAAAGTCTGCCCTGGGGAGATGTTTATTCCCAACCCTGCAGTGCCGCCTTCCCAAACTCTTTCCTGTTGTGACCCCACTCAGCTGCAAAACTCCAGGAGACGCCAGTTGCTGCCATGCATTTTAGCTGACATGGATTCCTGCCAGGCTTGTGACTGTACCCAGAACCAAGGAAAAAAAGCTGACTTGCGGCCATAACCCCATGTTTGCAAACCATTGCCACAGTCATTGGTTTACGCTTGGAAGCAAACAGATTTTTTTAATTCCCATATCATATAACTAGTGATTTTTTCGGCATTCATGTGGGGACCAAATAGTACCTTGCACAGCTGTAGCTGGGCAGGAAATGGGGAGTGCAAAGAAGAGGCATGGTTGCAGCAGCGTTGAGCGCAGCAGCGTTGAGCACAGCATCCTTCCCCCGGCCCTCGGGGGGCCCTCATGTCACCCCCAAGACCTTGGAGATGCCAAGGGCTATGGCAGCTCTGCTCTGGCTGCAACCCTGTGCTCTTTCCCTTCACAAAGTTCTCACCTTGTGCCCATAATTCAAGGAATTTGGGTTTGCTGGGCAGTAAATACAAAGCCTGGTTTCTGATAGACTTCTGTCTTGTGGTCAATTGGATTTGATGCAAACTCTGACCAAAGCTTTTGGGGCCCTTTGCAAGAAGGGTTGAAACCAGAGAACAGTGTTGAGCCTTACCGAGGCAGACGAGGGCTGTCAGAGTCGCTAGGTCACAGGGAGGCAGCAGCACACACAGCTTCAGGGCAGGGGATACTCAGCCCCAGGGCAGACACTATGGGGAGAAGAGGTGCTACCTTTCTAATCAGGTGCTGGCCACCACCTGCCCCACCTAGAGCAATACCTAGTACCATCCCAAGTGCTTTGCAATTGTCGTACCCAGTGGTGCTATGGGTGAAAGCACTTCTAGCAAAGGTTGACCAAGGTACCCCTTTCTCCAGTGTCAGGATGGGACTTTCCCAAGCAGGATCTGCAAGGCCACTGCTACCTGGAACACTTTCTGAGTCACCACATGCTTTTCCAGAGGTCTCATCATCCTAATAGTTGAGCATTTGAGTGCTCGCTTAGATGGGAATCCTCCATGGGAGAGCAGCAAGGTTCTTCACAAATATGATGGGGGCCCCATGAAGAGGTGGGAATTTGTTGCACTTTATTTAATAACCATGAAAGCCAAGGAAAAGAGGGTTTTAAGAAAGAGCCATTGATTTGGGGGTCAACTGTTAGAAGGACTGAGCATCTGCTGCTTTTTTTCAAATCAGGGAGTGCCACGAAGGCTCATCACCTCCAAGGTCTCATTTCTGGGTGTCCCAAGACAGTCACTAGATCATGGAAACCATAGGACCACATGCCTGAAAGCAGCCTGCTCCATGGGACAGTAAGTTCCTCAGTCCCTCATGGCAGGTACTTGTCCAACACATTGAAAAATCTCCCATGAGAGACACTCTGCTCCCTCCCTAAGCAACGTACTTGAGTGCGTTATTAACCTCACAGCTTTTAATACTATCTATCTTAAATCTTCTTTGCTGTACCTTCTGCCATCCCCACAAAGATAAAGGGTAATCGATTACCCTTTTTGACACCATATTTTTTTACATCTTTAAAGTTTATTAGGATGTTTCATATTCTGTAGACTAAACAAACCCAGCCCTTTCCATCTTTCCTCATAAGTCATGTTTTCTAGACCTCTGATCATTTTTGTTGCTCTCCTCTGAACAATTTCCAGTTTGTCTGTATTTTTTTTTATTTAAGTGCAGGGCCATGGCTCAGCCTCACAGTGCTGAGAAGGGCAATAAAGCCCTTCTGTGTCTTACCTACAGCATTCCCGGTCTCGCAGCCCAGAAGGACTTTTGCTTTTTGCAGCAGCAGCAGATTACTGACTCAGGTTCAGCTGTGCTCAGGATTAAGGAATGCTTGCAAGTTTGGGCAAGGTCACATGGAAAGACTGCAGGAGATCCAGGATCTCCCAGGGCTATGCTGTAACTCCATCTTTGCTTTGGCTCACCAGGATCCTGAGCCAGATCCCATTGAAAACAATAAGTCTCTCCATGGGCTTCAGCAAGGGGCTTTGGACTGGGCCTTAATTATTGTGTTCTCAGCTGGGTTCATCATTAATTCTATTAATTTTAACAGCAAATATTTAATGTTTGAGTCATTTTTTATACTAGGGGCAAAGTTTCAGGCAAAAAAAAAAAGGAAGGGAGGAGATTGCATTTTCTTTTTAACTTTCTTTCACTTCCCTTGCTGCAAACTCAGAGCTGAATCCTGCTGCACAGGCAGCCTGTGGTGGCAGGCAGCTTTGCTTTGATCTTAGCGAAGAGCTTCATAGGTTAAGCCTGTGTTTTTTCACTGTAACCGTTTATCAAACAATACAATCCTTTCCAAGGACAGCCTTTTTCTTGTGCAGTAATATGTTTATAATTATAATGCATTTCCTGCTTCTTTTTGATTAAACACACCTGACAAAGTAGGAAAGATGTTGATGCACAAATAAACGGGCACTCCAAGTTCGTCACTTTGTCAGTCCTTTTTTTCCAAACGCCAAGGAGTTCACTGCAAGGTGAATCCTCTAGTTGAGAAGGAAACAACTGGGGAGAGCATATATGAATAGCGTACAGGGTAATTTATCCCTGGCATTGTTCCTTAGCCTGACCTGAGAGCAATTAATAATTGACAGCAGCAAAAAAGATCTCCTTTTTAAAAATATAAAAATCCATACTTTTTTTTCCAGCTGCTTGAGAGCTCCCACACAGAAGTTAAACAGTCATACTCTCCATGGCACAAATGAACATTAATTCCTTGGTGCAAGCTTGCACCAGCAAAGTTGCTGAGACCTGCTAATTAGTGGGCTGCTAATAATGTTTTCAGCAGCTATCTCTGATGAGTTTGCCCGGGGTCCAAACAAGGCACAGTGCATATGGAGAAACTGGTGTCTCAGGCTGCCGTTGCCACCAAAGTCAACGGGGCTCCTCAGGGTTTGTGCTGGAGCACTGAGAGAGATTGATCTGGCCTCTTCTGTTTATTGAAGTTTCCAAAATAGTAGCAGAGTAGCGAGGAGCCCAACTGCTCTGTCACTCGGCAAGTCACCCGCTGGCTCCAGCTGCCGCTTGTCACTTCTCTCCCTGGGGCTCTTTGTTTGCCTGCACTTCTTTCATGTTGCAAGAACCCCTTCTGAGAAAAGCAAGGAGCAGCACGTCTCGAGCAGCCCAGGACCGTTAGGTGGATGCCTCGTGGATGCCTCGTGAGGCATCCTCACAGCTGTTGGAGACATTTGGCTTTAGGCTGGGGGTGAGCCATGGGGTAAAATACTGCTGGAGGTGGGAAAAGGTGGCAGAATCTGGACCACTTCCTCATCTGCTCAGGAAGATGTCTATAAACCATCCTCCTATATCTAATCCTCCCATGTCTAGTCCCCTGAAGTTTGTTTCTCAAACTGTGTCTTCTGATGAATAAGCCATGTCCCACCACCCGTCCCTAAAGCAGGCATGCTGGGACAAGGGCACAGACATGTCCCCTTCCTCAGGTTCCCCAGTGCCACAGCTGTAATGACATCACCCTGAGTTCTGCCCTTGTCTTGGCCACACCACTGAGGTTTCTCCCTGCTCTCAGACACCTTCTCAGGACAAACAACTGGGCAGATGTGCTCTGCAGGTGCCCTGCACCCACGTTTTGAGGTGGCAATGACTGCCCAGAGCACCAGGGAGTGTCACCAAGGACTCTCAAGTCCAAATTTTCAAGCTGATGGGATGCTCCTGGTCTGTCAAATGAGCCAAAAACAACCTGACCCTTAGAGCAGAGCCCTGACATCTCTCTGTGAGAGCCAGGGGACTGCAGGGGAATGTGTCCAGGCCCAAGGAGCAGAAAGCAAACTGCATGGAGGGTGCTGCAACGTGAAACTTGGCTACAAAGCTTCAGTGCTGGGAAAGTGCAGTGTTTTATCCAGATCAGCAGCAAGCTCTGGAATTAATAGGGTTGATTAAATCATTTTGATGTGCATGGTATGCGGAGATAAGGGCCCGATTCCCAAGGGCTCCCAGTGAAAATTAGATGTTAAACATAACAGTACGTGACATACCCTGACAGGGGTGAGGAAGACAAGTACAAACCAAGGGGACAAAAGAGGCAGCTCTTGGGAGAGCAAAGTTACCACAAACTTGCTGGATCTGTTTTGATGCTGAAGTGACGTGGACCCTGGCACCAGGCAGATTGAAAGCAAGGGAACTATGCCTGCGTTATGTTGTTATGACACATATATTTCCCTGAAAATGACATTAAAGAGTACCAGAGGCTCAAACATTGTTTTGTTTATCTGTTCCCTGGGTAGGGCTCTTACTCTTAGAGACAGCCTGAGCACTGCAGAATATGGCCTCTGTCAAGAAAACGTTGCCTCTGGCATGAGGACTGTTAGCAAGTGTGACATGGGAAGCCAGCCCAGGGGTCAGGGCGTGCACGGCTATTGCCCGCTGCTTTGAGACACACAAAGGGATGAGCTGCCAGAGGAGACTCCCCTGCCATGCACTGAGGTTTGCAGATAGGAAGCCAATGGCAGAGGACAATTCTTCCCCAAGGTGTTGACCCAGGGTTCATCCTGTGCGAAAGCACGGAAAGGCTCCTCATCACCCAGGCTGTGTCGATGGTGCCTCCATATGCTTCAGGCCACGTTTCAGCCCTGGGACTCCCTCACAGTGGAGCTTGCACCTGAATTAGCCATTAAAGGGATCCCAAATTCCCCCTACCCACAGCATGAACTAACCCATGCTTGTGCAAGCAATGCACACATAGCCGTGGCATCCTAAGGAGAAGACTCCCAGCAGCTTAACTGGGTGCCAGCTCAAGCCTTGACCAAGGAAGAAAGCAGTGAGGTTCTATGGACGTTCTTCAAGACGCTGTGATATTTAATGGATAATTCAGACCTTTTTAAAAGAAGGCAGTCTTTGGGCTTGGGAGGTGCTGGCTGAAGCCCTGAAGGCTTCTAGCTGAGAGATCCTGTTTAGAGCCTACAAGAGTTGTCTTTCTGCTCATTATAACTTGGAACAAATGTCAGTAAATAGAGTCTGTTTCTTCTCCACGCATAGGGGGCTCTGGAAATTTTCTCAAGAGAAAAACAGCAACACGCAGTGAAAGAAGTGGTGCCTGCAGACTGAAATACAAATGGTAGAGAAGCCAAAAGCATGTTCACCCTTCCAAGCTTGAGCTTATGTTTTTAATGGCATGAAATGTGACATGCACTGTCAATCACAGATTTCAAGCCGAGAGTCCATTATTTGCAATGGCAGCATAAAATACACGGGTCCTTACTCTAAAAGAGCTTACAAGAGATTCAGAGCAGAGGACACAGATGACCCTCAGAGCATTATCAGCTGGAGTTTCAAAGCATCCAGCTCGTTTGTTAGGCAAAAGCAACACCTTATGCCATAACCTAGATAAATGAAGTACACCTCAAAAAAAAAAACAACCCAGCTCTGCCCTGTGGCTCCCTGGTCCACAGTCCGTCCCACAGATCAGCACACAAATGCGATCAAACAAGTGGCAAGGCCCAGGGCTTCCTGGAAGCTCAGGCAACATGTGGCGGATGGGCATTAGCTGTCTAACACCAACCTCTTCTGTCCCCAGGTGCCTCATAGCCAGAAGAGCATCATTACCCTAAAACATACCTAGGAGAAGAGTTTTCCCCTGGTTTTCAACATCTAGACTCTCCGCTTCCCCAGGAAAGGTAGCAGAAGGTTTGGGACAACTCTAGGAATGGGCACACAACTGGGAAAGGGGATCCCTTCTGCTTTTAAAAACACATGCTTTACAGAGTGAGGAGAGAACATTCAGACAGCTCAGGGCTCTCTGATTTCCAGGAACAAACTATAAAAGCCATTTAGATTGACTGAAAATACTTTGGCATTTCCCTTTCATATTTCCAAAGTAATTTCAAAGATAAGGTGATAGGTAGTGCAGACTGACCTTCCTAGGACTGTCACCAGGGAAGGGAAATGCAGCGGGGGAAATGAGTACATGGATCAGTAGGGTTTTGCCTTTATCATATTTGTTTGATTCTAGAATACATTCTCCTCTGCTGATTTGTGGCTGGACTAATGCAAATACATGGATTTTCATGTAAATACAACGTACCGCTTTGTGGCTGCAGGATGTTGGTGAGCTCAGCTTGATCAGGAGAAAATCCCTGCCTAGGTTTTAGTAGAAATCTGCAGACACACTGCTAGCAGAGTCGTGGTACTGCCAGGGTCAGTGGGATATGGCACTTGAAAACAGCATGAGTCATTTGCCCTGGAGCTGTAGGAGAAGAGAACATCTGAAGATCTAGATCAGATTGGTGAATCAGCAGCATCTGACACAGTTTAAGAGGTTAAGCCTATTTATAGACAAATTAGGGCAATTTTCATAGCTGAAGGGATTGGATTTTTTTTTTAATAAATTCATAATAAACTCTAGGGAGGAGAATACTGAGATCTGTACTCAGTTAACTCCTTGGAGATGAGCGGAAGTTTGTCCAAGACAGGGATGCAGTCAAAGGAGCCAGAAACTCAAGAGTGCACTATCCTCACTGCTTTGCTTTTTATCCACTCACAGAATTAAGTTATGCTTTCAGGACAGTACAAAGCATCCCTGTGGAGCCAGACCTTGATCACCCTGCCTGGCGCACGGGTGGGACTCCCCCGGCACCTGCACAAGCACATTTGATGGGGGAAACTGGGAGGGACAAATTGGATGTGCACCCATGGGGAAACAAGACCCTTCCTTACAGGGGACTTTCTGTTCATCATTTCTTACTTCATACTTTACTCTTGGTTATCACTAATGGTGGACATGAGAGTTAGTCTGCCAGTGCATATCAGCAGCGGAGCTGCATGGCATCATCAGTCAAGTGAGAAAGGATGGGAATTGCTGAGTGATTGTGGGTAAAACATTATTTCTTTTATGTCTCCATTGCCACATCATTAAAATAAGGATGATACCAACCCAACAAGGGCCTTGGGAATGAATCCACTAAAGCAGGAAAAATGCTGTCTTTTGTGAATTGCCAAAGACTGCTGTTGTACAATTCCACTGCAGCTACTTGCTATTTAGGAACTAACTACACCTATAGAAACAGTGCTCTTAAATGAATATAATGATGATCTTAAATGAACTGGTAATCAGCTGGATAAGTGCAAAGATGTATAAAATGAATATGGGTCTGATTTTGACTGAGGCTACCCCCCAAAAAAAAAAAACAACCCTAAATGCTCCTTTAAAGACTACTAGTGTTAAGAAAAGCCTTTTATAAATAATAGGGCTGAAGTTAGCCCCCACGTCCTTTTCCTACAATGTGGTTTTGTACACTGCTTTCCATAGAAATCAAGGATGGATTGAATATGGAGTTACAGACCCACTGAGAGAACGGGCCTTATGAAAAGGACACAAACACTTGGAGGGTTTGCAGGTGGATGCAGGTGCCCATGGACTAGTAATGCTTTTACTTAAGCAAGGGCTCCTCTGCTTGGAGGCAATCTCCCAAGTAAGCTCAAAGATAGGAAAATCATCCCCTTGAGGTCATCTGAAACTTTTTTTCAAATTCAGAGTCATGATGTATGGAGCACTCCATGCACTCATTTCATTCCCAAGTCTGCAATTTCAGATCATGCCGAAACATAGCATTTCCATAACATGCACTTCTACATCCAAGGTCTGTAGGACCAGGTCCTTGCTTGTTCTCTTGGAAAAAGCAAGTTTTTAAGTTCTTTCAATGTTTTTGCACCAGCCTTTCTGAGACGCCTTCTTATAACCTCCCCTCAGCATCTGTTTTATTTTAAAAGGATAAAAATGCGTCAAAGTCTCACACATTCTTGCTACTTTCAAGATTCTCCAATTACATTATTTATATGAATCCATTCCCTTTTTTTGTTAGGGTTGGGGTTTTTTTTGTAGTTTAAATTTCATATACCCAGTGTCAAGGACAGAGACCTGCAGGGTGTGTTGTTTTTAAAAACTATTTTATTTTGGCTGTTCTGTGATGAAAACTTCCTGCAAATGTAGGATTGCAAGGATGTTTGGGCACCTGCCATCACTCTATTAACTTTAAGCTGATCCTAGGAACTGGCAGTACTTGACTATCCGGTTCCCAAGTAGCATTTGTGAACTGCAAGAGTCCTTCAACCTTGTTTTCCAAGCACAACTCCTTAGGTCCCTCCACTCACCACCTGTCTTGGTAAGCTCAACTCATCCTGCAATCTTAAAGCTAACATGAGGCATCTCCATTCTTTGGCCTCTGCGTGCCTGTCTCGGCACAAAAGGGGACACAGCGTGGAGATGCCCAAGCTGGCAACCCAGATGGCGTACGCTTCATATGCGCTTGTCCAAGTCAAAATTCCCTAATTTATCCCCTGGAGTTTGATCTGACAGTCAATGGGTCAAATGCTTCAAAGCAGCCTCGGGGCATTGGTTAAGTGTCCCAGGACTAGCATGGGGCTCCTTGGTGCTCCGTTTCTCACACCTTCCCAAAAGCAGCTCCACTCAGCGTGCTTCAAGCGAGGCAAGCAAACCAATTAACTGCTTTTGAAAATCCTGACCTCGGTCTGTTATGACGAGATCCTCTTGATAACAGCACTGCCTGGAGTGAGCAAAGAGCTTTCCTTGTTTTCCTCAATCCAAATTCAAGCAAACTTCTGCCAACCTCTTCATTTTGGCCATTTGATTTCAATGGGAAATGGATTGCACAGGGACCTTTGACCTCAAGCCTTGTATATTTTCTCTAATATTCTTTTATCTTCACTAAAAAACATTTACTAATATTTTAAGCTAATGTTTCTCTTCAGAGGGTCACACACAGTTCAGCGTGCATCTTGCATCCAGAGATTTCCCCAGGTCTCTAGTGTTACAGTTTTCTAAACAGGTCGGGTATTTACTTGCTGTTGCTGAAGGGAGCAAGCAGAGCCATTCTATCTGACATCTAAAATAATGAAAGGAAAACCATATGTAAACCATACTTTCTGGAAATAAACTGACCCTTCTACATTTACAGGGTCAGAGGAGTACAAGCGACCCCATATGTCCCCATGTGACTGCCCAAGTTTCTACATAGCAGGAGAGAACAGGTCACACAGATGTAGTTACAGAAGTTGAAATGGGGATGCAGGGGAGACGTGGAAACGCTGCCAGATTTAGAGCAACAGGTGGTTCCTCCGCGGCACCCATGAGGGACGAGCGAAGCTGGGTGCTGAGAGCAACCTCTGCCGAGGCGCCGGCGCGGCACAGCATGGAAAAGTGTCTGCAGGGATGGGGCACCATGGAAATAAACAGAGGAACTGGCACCCGCAGCATCCGCCCTTTCCTAGGATTGGTCCTGCAAGGAGCTTTGAAGAAACCTGACCCTGCGATAAGGGCTGTACCTTAGGACTTTGGAACCGTGGGGTTTAGGCACCTGCTGTCCCAGACTGTGTGTGACTATCAACAAACCGCTTGGCCACAATTTGCAGATCCCAGCAAGTGCTTAAATACCTTTATAGATGTGGGCATTGGTGTCTCAGTTCTCCTGTTTCCTTTCCATGCCGGGGAGAAAATAGCTCTTCCCTACCTTGCATGTCGGAGAAGACAAACGCATTCACCCATGCCAAATGCTATTTGAAATGAGGTCCTTATTTTAGGGAGTGCACTCAACTCAGAAGAAATAACCCATTCCTGTGTTTCCAGCTCAGCACGGGCACCTCGTGTAACCCTGCAGGTTTCTGCCCAGCAGCGGACAGGTGACACAAAGGAGGTGACAGAAATCCAAGCAGAGCACTGCGATCCGGAGAAGATTATCAAGCCCTGGGCAGCTATGGGAGTGAACTCATAGCAGGTCAAGAAGAAAACAATTAGCACGAGGTTTGAAACACAGTCTCTGGGGAAGCTCAGAAAGGCTTCCCAGAGACATTTCAGTGTCTCACGTGGACACTGAGCTTGGTTCTCCACCATCCTACCCCTCATGTAGGCACTGGCACATAAAGTGCGCATGAAATACCATTGAGCTTTAAGTCATAGTTTACCTCCAATTCATGCTCTTGAGCCTGTCCAAGAGAAGGAAGAGCTGGATTTTTACATGCTAAGCTTACAGGATTACACTGCTGCTATGCGGCTGGGGCTTTCAGAAGTTAAAGCCAGATGCAGCCAGACCCTTCCTAGTCCCACTGACCTTTTCCCATCGATGACTAACATCAGGCCTGCCTGTACGAGCAGAGAGCAAACAAGTCCAGAGTGGCAGTTCCTTGGCAGGGACTTAGTTTACCTTTCAGTGCCACATTTAATAACACTGGATGGCACTTATCAGAATACATTTTCCAGCAAGTGGCATGCCAAAGCCTTGATGAAATCAGGCCTTCTGTCTGATGTCAATCACCTACCCTTTGCCAGTTCAAAAGTGCTATCCATGCTGGAAAATCAAGACCCGGAGCACTTTAGCCCAGAAGCATACAGCTAAACCTGGCCTAGCAATACGGTGTAGTAAAATGAGGTCACTGGTGCATGGCCTTCAACCTGTTCTTCTACACTTTGTGTTAAACAACAGACTCACCTAACTACTGGATGTGCTTCCACATGTCTTCCTATCCTTTTGATGAGGAACCCTTCATGGCCACTGGAGCTGGAATATGTGCATAGACCTGGGTATCTACTGAGGTGCAACAAAGTGGAAGTGCATCCACCACCTTATTTTGCAGACATTCCCTAGTCTTTACAATAGATTGACCCCAACAGCTGATTACAAACATGTGAAGACTTTAGGGTGTGGGCAAAGCTAATTCTCAGCTCATGGCCCGAGCCTATCCTCACTAAACATGCAAAAATAGACATTGTTCTCACCCTAGATTAGGTTATAATTTTGGTTCTTGTTGTTCCCTGGTGTCAATAGGAAGTATGTTCTCTGGCATCTGCATTAGGCCCATTTGCACCAGTCCCCGACGGCTGCGGAGCTGCAAGTTCTGCTTGTGGGTGGCAACTTTGCCTCCTGGTCTTTTGTTTTCAAAATGCAGCTGCAGAGGAGAGGAACATGGCATCATTACTGCTATGAAAGGTCTTTTCATCCTCTGTGGTTTCCGGGTTAGAGCTGTGTTGGCTGAGGATTCCTCCCCCAGGGTGGAGGAGTAATGGAAACGCAGCCTAAAACAGGATCAGGAGGAAGATGTGAAAACGAGCGCAAACGTACAGCGTATGAGTCAGTGCCACAAGGAATCTCTATCCCATAAAGTCAAGATCACACCTCCTCTTGGTACAGCAGAGCTGTTCCCACACAAGGAGAAGGCATTGTGTGGCATTCATCATCTTAAAAAGGACTTATGTCCTGACTGAAAGTTTAATAGTGGGAAAATGTTTTAAGGTCAGCAACACAGCAGCTTCAGAGAAGGGTAGGAAAAGCAAGCATGACATGCTGCATTCATTATCTGCTGTAAAATAATATGGACTGGATGCTGAGGCCAAATCTTCTGCTTGTGCAAATCAACAAAGCCTCACTGATGCTAAGCTGATGCTGAACTGATTAACTCCAGCTGATGAGCTGGCCTTTGTCAACAAAACCAGTCCTTGTGCTGTGAGGGGTCTTTCATGGGGTATTATGTTTTTAAATTTTCATTAACAGCCTCACCTCAGACTGTTCAGAGGAATTAAACTGTAGCTTTAGCACAAGGAGTAGGCAACAGAGGCTGAGAAATACCGAAAACAACAGTTTCACCGTCAAGCGTCTCCAGACCCCCAGGCCTTAAAGAGGCATCCCATGGCAGCCTGGCGCTGCCAGTGCTGGAGCTCAGACCTGGGCTCGTGGGTTCTCCAAGGCAGACACCAAGTCCATCAGAGTGGGAAGAATTTTTCCCCCAAGGAAAGAGCGAGGACCCAACAGAGAAAGACCTTCTCCTCTCAAGTAAGCATGAATAGGGCAAGGCAGAGTCGAGCCAAAAGAGTAGGGCCAGGTTTGAGCCCAGGCAGGATTAGGAGGTCGGCAATGAAGTCGAGGCAGCCATAAGGCAGACTAAAGAAGCTGCAGTCTGCTCTGAATCAAAGGTCCAGGGGACTGGCATGGTTGAGGTCAAGAAGCAATATAAAAAGAGTTGGTTTTATTGATGTTTATGTCCTGAGGACCAGACTCTTACCTGAAGCAGAAGTGCGATGTAAAGGAGCAGGATGGAGCACAGCTACCGGGAGTGAGACTGCTGGTGGAACTGCTACATAGACCTGATCACGGGGCAAACATCAGCCCCACTTCGGCTCCTCTTGGTGAAGCTTATCAAGCCCTGCCTCTCCCAAGGAGCTAACTGCAGTCAGGGAGCAGAGCTGATAGCCCAGGTAGAAACTCATGGTCCATCCAGCTAGACATCTGAGCACATATCGTGCTTGACACCAGCCCTCCGCTTCTCTGGATGGGCCCCACCGATAGCTGAGGAGCAGCAGCATGCCACACCACCTGCTCATCCGTCACATGGCAGACGGAGCAATGCAGCGGCCGCACAGCCGACGCAGCGCTGAGCCTGCCCGCAGGCTGCCTCGCAGCCCAGCGAGGCACCTCACATTCTTCTGCCATGAGCGTGGCTCACCCGGCCGCACCCAGCTGCCTGCCACGTCGGCAGCGGGTGTTGCAGCACCAGCCCTCCCGCCAGCAGCTCTCCTGGGGCATGCAGGAGGAGCTTTTCCAGGAAAGAAGATGCTGACAGAGGTGGTGGACCACGGGTGTCACCCCTCACCAGAGTGGGCAGACAGCTTTGGGGACAATCACCTCCAAGGAAGCAAAAGAGGAGGGTGCCTCAGGTCACCCTGCACGCTTGTGCATCCTACCAACCTGGGAGACACCCTGAGGAGCCCAGGACAGGGGAGACCCAGGACTTGGCCCAGGAGGGCAGCCTGGGCCATACCTGTGCCCTTGGCACCCATTTCCCAACCGCTTCTTCAGAGGTGTCCATGCAGATGTGCACCTGCACAGGCAGAGGGGACACCGCTGTCACCCCCTGGATCAGCAGGACATGGCCAAAGGCAGGCCCTAAGCCATGGTGGGTGCCTGTCTCCTATTTGGAGGGGTCTGTGACATGGCACACAATATTATAAAAGCCTCTGTGTAATTTCTCGCAGTAGCTGGTCTCTGCTGCATTCAGTTTATAAGTGCAATGACTTTTTTCCTAAGTGCTGGACTGATGAATGCCGCTGGCATCCGAGGTTCAGGATGTTCCCAAATAAAAAGCATGTTTCCAAGGACACATGCACATCTTCCTCTCTTCCATGAATTTGCATGGCTGGAGCCCAGTGAACTGCTGACAAGGCATGGGGAGGAGCAGGACGCAGGTCATTCTCTGGTATCCATCCTGGCTTATGTGAAAGCAGACCTTGTTTCAAATACAAAGCGCTGAGTAGAAGATGCCATTTGTCACTCTTGGGAGCAGATTTTCACCGTAGAGACCCCACTCTCATTTACAATAAATCGCCTCATAATGTGTGGGTGATTTATGCCATTCTTCAACTATAAATTATATTTACATCCACTCTATGGTCTCTTTACATTGTTAAAGTGTAATAATGTGACTGTGGGGTAAGTGATAGTGATAACTTGTCTACAATGAGAAATTCATCAGAATAACTGTGTGCATGAAGAAGAGTCTTTTTCATCTTGGAAAAATATTCTGTCTGGTTTCCTCATGTGAAAAAACATTCACATCACAGATTTGATCTGCAGGCATCATTTCCTCTCACCCGAACACCGCAGATATGTGCTGTATCTTCCTCCGAAATGGGGTCAGGAATTATGAATCTCTTCTGTAACTAACATTATTTTTACTCACAGTATTCATCCAAAGATCCCAAGCACAGAGTAGAAAGCTTCCATCAGAAGCAATTTAAATTGTGAATGAGGATAAATTTGTCCTGTTTGCTTTTTTGGTTTGCTTTTCCAGCATCCGGAGAATATATCTCTTCCTATTATAAGCTATTTTTCAAGGGTGATTTTACTTACAGTCAAAAATGAGCATTGTGAAATCAACTGTTAAATTTAGATCTTCAGGCTGTTTTCATCAGAACAAAAACATGGGGATTTGTAGCTGTCAGCTTCCCTAAAACTGATTCATAGAGAAAGACCAAATCCTGGGCTCAATTACCTTAAGGTGGTTTCCAGTGATACCAGAGCCACAGGCATGAAGTCAAGGTCCTTTTGGACCTTAGGATGAGAGATCTTTTGAGCGTTTCAGGGGATGACCAGATCAGGAGAGGTAATTGAGAGAGAGACATTTTAGCGGTTTCTCACTGCTAGCTTCCTACTGAAACTTTTGAAAGAGGAAAACAACATTTCTGGTTTCTCATTTTTCTTTCTATTTTAGGATATGACTTTGGCTACAGTTGGAGCTTTCTAGCTTTGAGAGCCAAATTCTACCATTAGATCTGCAGGCATTTTATCTGGGCGGGGAAGAAGAAAGTTGGCTGGAACAGGTGATGGAGGACCAGCAGGATTCTTCTGCGCTCCAGATACTAATCTCAGTGGATCCATGCTGCTTGTGTGCTCGGGATAACGTTGTGTTTTGTTCAAGAGGGGGCAATTCTAATACTACCTGCACCACTAAAACACACACCATGATTGCCTGCCTGTACTAGGGGCTAAATCTTCCCATGCCCTGGCTGATGACTTTTGAGGCCAGATTGCTTAATATGCTAAATTACAGCCAATTACCTTATTATTATGGATAAAGTATTTTCGTCCAACATGCCAGGGAGATGAACATTGCACATAACACGATGCCTCTGAAATTCACAACAGTGTTTTCTGAGAAGAGCCATCCATCTGTTTCACTGGTAAAAGCGATGTCTTTTATCATTTCCCAGTAGAGGGAATCAACCAGATACTGGATGAGCTCCTGCATTCAGAGCTGTACTTTAGTCTTGGAATTTAGTCCAAGAACTAAATTCTGGGCCGAAACTCTGCCAACTTGAGTTTTTATCTTCCTCTGTTAGTCCAGGAAATCAGATCAATGGTCTGACTGATACTGTGTCAGTTTAATTGCAGAAATCATGTTGCACCACTTAAAGCTTTTATGTGCAGGCTCGTTTTTATGTTGTTTTGAATGTACTTTACATCAGGTTAGTTTGTCCCAGCCCTGACCCTGTACATCATCTCTGTGTTGCTTTTTCTAGGGGAAAAAAACAACAGCTTGCTACCAGACTGACTTCTGCTGATAGCCTGTGCAGGATAAAGTAAATTAAAACCATGCATGTGGTTGGTCAGAAAATTAGGTTTACATGCAAAGAGGCGTAACTCCAGTGCTGACTTTTTTGTATCCTTCTTAAACATTATGGAACCTGTAGTTAATGCACTTTATGCTGCCAACTGTATGGGCCATTTCACCGGTAAAGACCAAAGCCCCCAGGAAGCACTGAAGTCTGTCCTCCTGGAGAAGGAAAATGGTATGTTATGAGAGTCATTGATGCTGGTGCATCACAGAAGACCTTCTGTGGCTGAGAAGGACAGCCCATAGAAAAGGATAGAAAAGCAGAGAAACAAAAATCCTGCCTCCTGGGGCACACTGAGGTAATATCCATATGACAGTAAACTCAATGTTTCTAAACCCAGAGTTTCCCTGGAAAGCAGACACTTCATGAAAAATGTCATAAAGTTGAATTTAACCTTTTCCTGCTGGAAACATTGCAGCCAGACCTTTTGCCTGCTGATAGAACGTGCTCCTTTTCCTTTTTCCTTTCTTTTGTTAATGACAGAAATATTTGCACACTGTATGGACAGTCCGGACATGACTGGGCTAGAGCTGGGGGAAAAAGAGAGGGAGTCAGAATTTGGGAGGTGGTGTCCTCTTCTGCCCTTTGTGCTATCCATGCCTGGGGAACAGGGGGATATTTTTGGAATATTATTTTAAATAGCAGGGAGGGGCTATCAGGTTTCGTTTCATCTGTTGGTTCTGGTCTGCGGTGCCAATCAAGCTATAATTGTAAATTATAAAATGGAGTCCTCTGTGGCAAGGAGCAAAGGAAGAGACAATGCCCTGCCTTCACAGCTGGGGCATACCTATGGCGATCTGTGTTTTCACCACTAAGCCCATGTTACTGCCATTATTGTCTGCCTTGGACTTACTTATTGAAGCCTATTATGTCAGCTTAGTCAGATCAGTGCAGTAATGCTCTGCTCACCATACTTCAGCCCCCAGGGGAGAGAAAATAGGTTCCTCT
The DNA here is from genome assembly GCF_034638445.1 of Ciconia boyciana. Taxonomy (NCBI): domain Eukaryota; kingdom Metazoa; phylum Chordata; class Aves; order Ciconiiformes; family Ciconiidae; genus Ciconia; species Ciconia boyciana. The sequence goes on from NC_132935.1 coordinate 13,241,037, forward strand.
TTCTAGAGGGAACTGTGTTTTTTCTGACAGTGTGAGATGATGCATGAATTCATGGCATAGCTAACATCATCTAAATCCTAAAGTCTTTACCCAAGGCCCTCTCGGGAAGATCCATCCAGACCCCATGCACCCCAGTGAAGGAGATCAACAGGGAGCACGACTGACCCCCCCCCCGCCCACTCTCCTCCTCTCTGGGAATAGCATCCATCTGTGCTTTGCATTTTGTCCCTTCTTTACAGCCTACAAATCTTTCAGCCATTTTGGTTTTACTTCACCTTCTACTGCTGAAACAGCTGATGATCGTACAGTCTGACCATGTGGGGAAGATGTCCCAGAGATGCACTGAGAATCTCTGTTTATATCCAGATAAGGCTGGGTATCTGGGATGGGGAATGGCTTTGAAGATCCATCAGGATAAGGGAGTTGAGTGGTATCCCCAGTTGACTTTTCTTGAGAAATACATTTGAATGCAATCTCACACAAATCCCAGCACCAGGGAAGGGTGAAAAAGGGATCAACTGTTCTCATGGTATCAGCCATTTTTGCAAGCTTTCAGCTACAGTGCAGCCACACCAGAAGATGAGGTGGCTCTGACGGTGATGACACGAACGCTTTGGGGCTGATCTTGGGTCTGAAGATTTTAAGTTGAATTTACCTTCTCTTTCTTCCTTCAACTTAAACACTCTATTCAAAAGACAGCAGCAAGGCTTGTTCCAAAAACATTGTGAAATTAGTTATATGGGAAAAGTAATAAATTTACATGCTGGCTTGCAGGGTTGTATATTGTCTACACTGCTACAATGATCTAATTTAGCTGGAGGAGTTAGACTCCAATATGATGACAAAGGCTGTTTCTGCACAGGCTAAACAGTAACAGCTTTGTACAAGGTACGCTGCAGTGCCTGGGAACAGGAGGAAAAGACTGGGTTCGGGCAGTTTAAGGTAGGTAGCTGCATTTCAAATAGCTCAGAGACGTAAAAATTCAGCTGTTTAATCAGCTGTCACCTGTTCAAGGTTTCCTTATTCTCCTATGCTACGCACACTGCCTTAGATGATACGTATTTTCCACAGACACATTATGAGACCTCCATGAGGCCCCATGTGTCATTACCCTCCCACACCAGAGCTAACGTCCTTCCCATAATGGATATATAGATATACACAACACATCCCCTTCCAAGAAAGCTTTCCAAGCTTTTTCTCCATTAAGTTAACCTCAATTGTATTATCTGGAATTAATTTTGCTCCAGTACTTGTTGGATGTTCAACAAAAAGATGAATGCTATAAGCTTTTATACAAGTTTCATGCTCAATGGAATAGCTGATCACTAAACTTGGATCTAGAAGCGTTTTCCTTCCTTGTGCTCCCGCTGGTGTACTTAACAGTGGTCACACTTTAAAAGTCAGCATACTCTGCTCAACACCCTCCAATAAATAGCACAGTACCTGCTGGGACAACAGGGCTGGAGGAAGAGGACTACTGGTTTTGCTGCAGCCGTCAGCAAAAAGCCTCATTTGAACCACCACAGAGTTTCAAGCTAGAGTATTCCTTAGGGACACGGACTGCAAATTTAAGAACAAAACCTGCTCCACTAATATCAGTGGGAAAGTCGCCAACAGCAGCTGCAGAGGCCAAATTCGCTGTTCTGGCAGCAGCAGAGGAGACTATTTTGCACTCTCAGATTGATGCAGCTACCGTGCCCCACCTAGCCTGGGCAAACCCCTATTGAGTTAGAGTAGAAGAACCTTAAAATTAAATGCAAACTTAGGAGAACTCACTTTTTTTTTACTCCAATATGGGTGGGAAATCACATTAGAGAATATAGCTCTGAAAAAAAGCTATCCCCTGCTCCCAGGGACCCTAAAGAACAGGCTGGGATGGACTCAGCTGACAGACTCGTTCTTGCAGTTAATTACTGAAATTTAACAATTTCCTGCCTGTGAGCCACCGTAACTGTCCCCGAGCACACTGCTGACCCCAGCGCACCGCAAGGTAACCTGACCTCGTTTAAGGAGCGGGGGGCAGATTGCATCACCCGCAGCTGGTGCAGGCGAAGAGCGCAGAGCCACGGCGTCCTGCAGCTCTCCTCCTGCACGGGGACTCGTTAAACGCAGGCGATCGCGCATCTCGGCTGCCAAAAACCAGAAGAAAGGTCCTGTCCTGAGCCAGGTGATGCACTTTGGATCAGAGGGACAAAATTTTCTCCTGAACTGGCCTATAATTGTAATGTGTCAGCTCACATATCTTACCATGAGCCAAGGAAGGATGACAGGTAACTTTTTTTCCCCTTAGGATTGATTTGCGGTGGCTGGGTAGAGCACCTAACTGCTTCTGCAGAGCTCAGAGGCTCTTAATGCACACCAGCTCTTGCCAATAAAAAAACCAAAATCGATGTTCCAGCCATGCAGGTGGCCTGCTTGGGCTTCCTCTGACTTATGAGCCTGCTGAGCTTGCTGACTTACTGAGAGTCCTGCAGCCCCATATCCCAATTTTACTATGGCAGGGATGAATTATTTTTTCCATCCACCCCAGACACCTGAACCCCTGCCAATGTATAAAGGGGCCTTTTTGTGACTTTGAGGGATTGTCACAGCTCACACCTCAACCTTTGGGAAAGGAACCTGTGATGATACTCTCCAAAAAATTATTCTGCCCATCAGCCAAGTGTTGAGACAAGCAACTCAGCAGAAGGCTGTGTAATTGCCGTGTTAGCCCCTTTTAAAATAAATTAAATAATATTTAAATAAATATTTAACTATATTAAATATTTAAATATATTTTTAAAATCTAAAAATCAAGCCACTTGATATATAAAGATAGATCTGGTATTACTTAGATCTTCCTTCTGTTTTACAAGGAGAAGACTGCCTCTTTCCCAGCTAAAACTTGGAAAAGAGGTAACTACAGCTGAAGAAAAATTGACTTAAACTCTGATTTCATTCCTCCTGTTGCAGGTACCAGTGTTGTGCCCTTTCCTTGCAGCTACTAGGTCTGGACTGATGGAAAACACCTTGGAGAGTATCGCTCTTGGGCTGTCTCTGGGCTGCCTCCCCTTTTCCAGCATCCTCTAGGAGTTGGGCTCCCATTGCCTGCACAAAGACTAAAAGATCCTAAAGATGTAGTAGCTGCCCATCATCATTTCAGCACACTGTGTGCTGAAAAATCCCCGCCTCGTAATAACAGTGATGCTGCTGTGACTCCTTGGCACTTTCTCTGCAAACCCACTTGCTTCCTGGAAAATCAGGCACGCTGTACTCCATGCCTGGCCAAGAAAATCCAGATGCCTTATTGCTTCATTCCCATGCTGCGTTTAGTTTGTTAATGCTTTCATGTGAAAACAGTGTGACACACGGGAACCCTAGTCTATTTATTTCTTCTGTAAAGTCACTTCTTGGTGCGAGAGTTAAAGGTTACAACCAGTGAACGGCTCTTGACTGCAGGGGTTACTCTTACAAAGCAAACCAACACTGATTTTTATTTCTGTTTATCTGAAGCTTGCAGAACACTACACACCACGTAAACATCACAAGGCAGCAAGGGGGAAGTTGAAAGCAAGGACTGACCACTGTGATTATGTCTGCACACAGCACAGGGAAGCACAAAAAAGTGGATTAAAAATTGTGGTTGCTGAGCCACAAAGTCTTTGCCTCTACTGGAGCAATACCAAGCCTGAGCAAGATGAAGCCAAAGCCCCTAAGATATGTCTTCATATTACCTACTGGAAGGGAAAAGCTCAGATGCGCAGTGGTCTTCAGCAGGAGGCTGATCAGAAGATGTCCCTCTTTCATGCAACTGTTCATAAAAAAAGAAAAGGGTTATAAAAATATCTTATTTGTATGCATTTAGATTAAGAGTGCTGGCATTAAGGTTGCCTGTCGGCAGTGATAGGCAGGGCAAGGGAAAGGAGCCAACCTGGTCTCATGCCTCCTACCTGCTCCTCTAAAAGGTCCTGGGCATGAGAGGTGGCCCACGGAGCTCACCACTGCAGCTGTGCCCTTCTCAGCACTTCCTAGGAGTGAAGGGAAGAATTTGTCACCTATTCCAAAACACCTAAATCCCTGCAGTCCCCGTTCTCAAAATTGTGGGTAGCTTCTCCATAACAAAAAGGCCTGGTACACTGGCATCTTTCCCTGAGATTGCCAGTGCCAAGTACTCAAGGACCACAACTTAGCCTTAAAAAACATAATATTCCTTTTTGATTGACTTCTTACCCAAAGCACGGGGTATTTTGCATTTTTTGAGCCACAGGAGCATGCTTGGAAGTCACTTTATGTTTCTCTCTGCAACTGTCAGGGCTGCAAATGTGCATTCTGGGTTTAAACTGAAAGCTGAGCTTCTCACCCCAAAACTATGCTCTAGATATTGGTGCTGTCAAAAGAAAGCTAGCTATCACAAGACTTACAATAAAAATCGGAAAGCCAGCAACTGCCCTTCCAGCAGAGCATTCTTTGTGACTATGAGTAGCCAGCTGAATCTCAGCTATGTGATTTTTAGAGACAGAATTTAGTACCTCCAGCTGCACGACAACAAGCCTTAACTATATTAACTCAAGAAGGTGGCTCCACCGGTGTCCCTGCTCACCGGCACCTGTGCTGGCCTGATGCACAGCCCAATAGAGGGCAGTGGTACATGCACAGCATCTGTCAGATGCTCAAGAAACAAAATGAAGCTGAAAGAGTGGTGGTGCTTATAAGTCATAGATGTGAGGGATAAAGAACAGATGGCATTGGGCAGAAAATGGCAAAAAGACCAGTAATTACAGTACTTCTCTCCTGGTCTGAGTTCAAGCACATGGGCCAAGTGGCCCTGTTCAATTAAAGATGTATTTGGGAGAGGGCCCACACGAAGCCACAGCGCTATTCCTGGCCACGCTCCGGGTGAGCTACGCCGGCAAGGAATGCGTGCTTCAGGAATGCAGCTGGATGGGCTGTGTTTAGGAAAAGTTGTGTATCCTACCAACAGGGAGGAGGATCGGAGCTCTCCAATAACCACTCTTCTCCCTTCACGGGGGGTTTTACATGGCAAATCGCCCCGCTGCCCTGTGCAGCCTGCTCCCATGGCTGAGCCGGGTGCTGGCCACCCACAAGACCCAGCCACCCCGGAGCAGCTTCATACGGCCCGCCCCGCCAGGCAGGGATGCTCGCTGCATCCCGCTGACACTGCCAGGGTGGTGGTGAGGTAAGCAACATGTAGAGTGACCCAGGCTGGGGCTTGCCACAGACACGGAGGTGAGCATCCCGAGAAGCTCCCGTGGGCTCATCATTGAGACCGAGCGGTCGAAGCTCTGGCTTTCGTGGAAAGCAGCTGCTCGTGCAGGAGAGGGCTTTCTCACCTGTGGAAAAATGAGCTATTCCGTAAAACAGGTAGTTCTGGGTTAGAAACACGTAAGGGACAAGAGGGTCAGCTACGGGGCACCTTCAAATCCAGCCAGGAACAACTTCCCGGGCTGCTTCCCCTGCGGTGGTTTCTATAGCATGACCATGAAATCTGCATTCGCTTAATGGCCAGTGAGAAAAACAATTCCTTTCAGAGCCCGTGAGAGAGGGTAGATGTGCTGTGTGGTCCAACAGCAAGAGATTACCTTCAGATTTTCTCCCCCACCGTGTTGAACGGAGGCCTGGAGCGGGCAGCGTGCCCGACGGGCAGGGCTATAACCCCCTGGCACCTTCCCAAACCCCGCCTGGGGCCACCTCTCACCTTCAGAAACTGCCCTGCCCAGGGACAGCTCTTCACACGATGGAAACAGCTGCTTTCTGCGGGCTGCTGCGGGGACAGAACGGCGGAAATTTCACACTCCGTTCCCTCCATCTGTGTTCCTACCTTCCCTTCCAGGGACATCCGTCCTTTACAGCAGGCTCTGCCCTTGGAATGCACCATCCTTCCACCTCTGAAGGCTCCAAATCCCCTGAGGAGACAGGAAAATGAAGATGCAAGAAGGCTTCAAAAGGGATTACCCAGCATTAACCACCTCTCTGTAACAGGCATCCAGAGAACAAGAGCAGTGGGCAAAAAAAGGGAGAATCTGGGTCACCCAACTGGGTCCCCTGAGACTGTGGGCAACCAGGCAGTGATGCTTGTTGCACAGGGGGCCACAAAAGCCACAGAAAACACTGCAGCACCAATAACAAACTTCAGGCCCATTATAAGAGCCACAGCCATGGTGTGCCACAAGGAGGATGGAAGAGATGAAAGGCATGGCCACTACATGATGTCCCCAGGGTAATTACAGCAGCTCACTGATCATTCTAGGAGGTCAGCCATGACCTGCACTAGAAAGCCAGGCCAAGCCAAACCCACTGCTGACTTGATCTTCACAGGTGCAATACCCACAGAGCTCAGTGCCTTCCCATGCCTTTTGCTTTCCCCAGCACTGGTGGTGCAGCACGCACTCCGCCGTGGACCTCGGGGAGGCCCTGAAGCTGATCCAGCTCTTGCCTTGGTGCATTGCTGTCCCACAGAGAAACCTGTGTCCTGCAGGACTGTTGCCGCGGCCGGTTCAGGCGCTGCTGGCCGCTTGCCCACCGTAGCTCTGAACTCCTGCTCTTCTCCATTGTGGAACTGAATGTCAAGTACTAACAACTCCTGGCTGCAAAATCCTGGGCTTAACCCAGCGGGCAGGAGGCGGAGACAGCCTTTGACATGCAAAATATATATTTTCTACGAAAACAAGTCCCGAAGCCTGCTGTCAGCTACCTCGTGCATAATTTACTATAAGCAAGAAATATTTCCCGGATAGACTTCCAATTTGACAAGACACTGCTCCTCTTTTCAATCAGTTTGCTGACATTAATTTGCTGCCAGCCTCTTTCCTCCTTTAGAACTACCTATGGGGAGGGAGGACGGGCTGGCCCATCGCGTGCAACATACGTGGAAGTTGGCTCGCAGACAACACCCCGCTGTTTGTCTTTTGTGCATGGGGAACTGCCAGTACTATTGCGGCTTTCTCCTCTCTATTATCTGTCCTAACCACATCACCCCGTGTTTAGGGGTATGTTTCTGTTAACCAAGGTAAAGCCAGGGCGTCATTTTACTTTTCCTAAATATTTTCTATTTTCACACCGAACCCGCTTGCCCAGGAAAGGATGTTGCTCTCTCCCTCCAGTTCCCAAGGAGCTGCTGCTCTGCTCCCATTTCAGTGCAGAGTGGGCTTCTCCCTGGGGAGATCAAGTAATTCGCCCAAGGTCAAGCAGCAGCTGGCAAGACCAAATCTGCCCTTGGGGCCAGTCTCCTGGCTTGAGTCCCCACTCGTGATTTACACAAACGGCCCTCTCACACCAACATCAGCAGCCAAGACCCCATCCGGAGGGTTAAAATCTTGGGCTCGGACTTTCCAAGGCAACAAAGAAAAAGTTTGGCACCCCGATGCTGCCAGGAGCTGCTTCCCTCAGCTTTTCAGCATCCTTAACTGGGTGGTCTCGTACTGCCAGACCCCAGCAGCGAGTCATCGGAGGATGCACCCCGCGACTCCCTGGCCACATCCAGTGCTGGAACCTGCTTCCAAAGGTGAGTCATGGCCCAGCACCTCCCCACAGGCTGCGTGACTTGCTGCCAGAGGAGAGGCTGGCTCCCGCACCTCCTTGGATGCCAGCTACCTCCTTGATGAGTACATAAGGTCTAATGATCACGGGATGGGCAGGCAGGAACTGCTGTGATTTCATCGCAGCCGTGACCTGATTCACCCTTCATCACACCATTTACTCTGTCTCTCTGTGGAGCAATGGTCATGAGACTCGCCTGCCTGGTATGAGGATTAATTCCTACCAGCTAATGCTTTGAAGATGAGAACAGCGTACATTGCTGGGTGCCGCTGTTATTGCTGTTAGACCTGTGCTCTGCCCACCTGTGACCGGGCTCTGGCAATGCACAGGCAGGAGTCCGTGGTGAGAGGCATTTATGTCACTGGCATTTGTGTGACATCCCTCTCCCAGGAGGATCCCACAGGAGGATTCACTGTCGGGTACATCAAAGGACTCACGTCCATCAAGCAGTCACCGGGAGGCCACCGGGCAGGGGCAGGAGGGTCCCCTCCCGTGCCTGGGGTCAAAGGGAGACCTGATCCAGAGTACAGCTATCGAATTTTCAGAAAGATAAGACTCCACAGGACACCTGTGAACATCCAGACAGGAGAAACAGAGAGTCCCAGGGGAAAACCAGCTCCCCTAAAGCATCCCTGTAACGCACACGCCAGCAAGCCAAGCTCATTCCCAGCATTTGCTCTCGCTCGGTGAGTCGCTGCTTTCAGGGAACAAAGGTGTAGGAAAATAAAGCTTGGGTCACACCATGACTCACCGTTCCTGAAGTTAGGTATCCTTCATCATCACTGCGCAGCTTTGCCAGACGGCAAACCCTCCCGCAGCGGCGTGAGCCATGGCACGCCAACTCAGCCGCTGGCATGCCCAGCTGGGAGTGATGGGGGCACGGAGGCTACCAGACCTGTCCCCCTATGGAAATATCCATCAGCTGGATCATTTTTCAGGCAAGAGGGCCACGTTTGCTTCTGAGGTTTGAGAGCACGGGCTGCTGCAGCCAAACACGGGCTCCTCGCCTCTCCCCATCAGATAGTGGGAGCACGTCTGGGATGGCCTGAGCCTGTGGCGGGGGCAGGATCCTGTAAGACATGCCAAACTAGGGTTTGTTGCCCAGAGTTTGCTCTGAAAGAGAGTTCCTGGCTTTATCCCCATGCGGGAAATGCATCCTTTAATGCAGACATTGATGATACAATGACCACATCGATAATTCTCCCAAAGCCCACTTACCTGTGGGAACCCCAGTGAGTCATGACCAAAAGTCAAGCGCCCATTGCCTTTCTGAAAACCAACGCTGACGGGTTTTGTCACGCACTGCCCGTTGCAGCACCCTTCACCCACAGCCTCAGTGCCCATTTTCACTGCCAGAGCTGATTTCCACTGTTAGCTTTGCCCTACGGCATCTATATGTGCTGACCGTGAGTCTACACAGGTCGAAGTCAAGACACCACTGGAATAAAGTCCTCACCACCCCCTGTGCAGAGTGTCTGCACCGCTGCCCCAGGACTGTGCCCACCCCCAGCTGCACCCCATGGCCGCTCGGCAAGGTCACCCTATACCCAACTTGTCCCAAAAATTCAGTTTTTCCCTTCAAAACTGCGCTGCAGCAGATTCCCCCTGGCTCCAACCAGCTGTGGTCAATGGCAGAGCCGCCCTGCCCGGTTCCTGCATGCCTCGAGATAAAATGCATTTCTCGGCGTGGGGAGCCCAGCCTTAGAGGGGTTCAAGGCTGGGGAGGTGGGGTTGTGTGCAGGAGCTCCAGGAGGAGGCATAAGAGGCTGCTTCGATGTCTGTGCAACGTGCATGCACACGTGCACACCGGGCCGTGCAATCCGTTTCTATAGAGCTGGTAACGGGTAATGCCAGCCATAATGGATGTGCTGCAGCAAGGCCCCTACAAGAGCCACCGCGCTGGTGTAGGGAGGGGGAAGTTCTCCTTTCACAGCTAAACACGCCGCTTTTAATCCCTCTGCTGCCGACTCCCAGATCTGTAAACACGGAGCCACAATCAGTTACAGATGTACCAGCTCTGGACAAAACCAATGCCTCCTCTGGGCTCGTTTGCAAATCTCTGCACCTTCCCAGGCATGTGCATGGGTTTGTCCCTGCTTCGTTAACCCCTGCACACCAACAGCCTGCAGAGGACTGAAGGCAGAATTTGAGCACCTGTGGTAACCTGCTAAGTAAAGGCTTAAGTAAAGAAAGGCTGTGCATGGAAGCTGCTGCCCTGCAACAACCCGGCGTGGAAATGCGCTCAAGAAAGCTGCCCCTCCATGACCCGCTCCGTGCAGACCATTGCCACTGCGCCCGGCTGGTGGGAGCAGAGCAGCTCGGCCATGAGCAGATCTATTTTGGTCCCTGGGGAAAGGGTCCATGCTCCAGAGCGCTGCTAGCTGCACCGCTGTTTCCAAAATGTCAGTGCCTGTGGCGGGTCCAGCCCGAGTAACCCTAGCTCTGCACCTGCGTGTCCACGCAGCGAGCTTCACTCTCATTTTTTCGTTGTGTTTTTTCAATCATAAAAATTTTTACCCTGGGTTTGAGCTATCCCACAGCGCTCATGGCAGCAGCTCTCCTGCCACACCATGTTAAAATCTCCACAGGTTTTAACACGCCCCCTGCTCGGTCCTATCCACAGCTCTCACCAGCTCATGGTCTGGTGCTTTCCATCAGCCTGCTGCAGACCGCCGGCAGCTCCCCAGCTGCTCAGGAACGTTTGACGGTGCTTGTGGGTTATCGTCCCAGATCATGATGGCTTTTAAAAGAGACAGGACAAATCAATCCCAGTGTCTTCTTTCCCTAGCACTCATTTCTCTCTCCATCCCCTTCTGCAGACCAAACCTGACCTGCGCTCCAGAGTAGCCGAGCAATCCTTATTAAAAGGATGAAGATATTTGCAGTGACATAGATCTGCCTGGCTTAACCCACTCGGCAGGGCAGGATGCGGGTGACAGGCAGTCGCAGCCTTCTAGGGACACACCGAGCTCAATGATGCTATTAGGAGGTGGCCTCACCCCCAGCAGCTCCATCGCTGCAGGCTCGGTCCCCTCGGGGGTCTCCTGGTGTGTGGAGGGCGATGTGACCTGCAGCGATGCTGTTGGAAGATGCTCGGTTGTCGAAGGCATGGAGCATTTAAACTGCAGAAGAAACCCACCAAAGATGATTTTGCAGCTCAAAGCACTCTTGCAGCTTAAACAATATCCCCTGCCACTCGAAACATAGCTGGCACTGCCTGTAAGTGAAGGTGGGACCGCTGCCCCGAAGGGGTGGATTGGATGGGCAGGGGGAGGAGACCTCGACCCCGGTGTCCTTGTATTTGGATTTTAATTTCTGCATGTGCTGCAGCTCACTGCCGCTCTCAAGTGCTTTCTGTCCCCAGGGGCTGCAGGCACCCTTCAGACGTGGCAGCTTTTAGCTGGTGGGTTTTCACTCTTCCTCCCACTGACCCCCCTGTAACACCCGCCCAGGCGAGCCATGGCAGGAGACAGACATGGGGCGGCTGGGGCGGCCAACGCTCCCGGTGCAGGGCTTCCAGCATCGTCAGACACCCGCCCCGCGGCTCTCCTGCTTGCAGAGCTCCCGCTGCCTTCACCCCGGCAGCGCTGCATCGCGGCACCGCATCGCACGCACCACCCTTGCTGCGCCTCGAGTGCTTCTTTTTATTAGGGTTTTTTTGTTTTTTTGAGGGTGACTACGTAACACCATCGCTAGCAACGCCAGATGTTTCCGAATGCCCCACGACGGCAGGTAGTGCAGACGGGGAACGGCTGGCAACGTGACCCGGATTAGGGCAGCTTATCCCCCTGGCCCCACGGCCAGCCGCTCGCCATGTCTCTTCGCTTCGGTCCTCGGCCCTGAGCGCCAGCCCCGTCCTGACAGCCTGGCAGCCACCCACCCCTTCCCGTGGGACTGGAGCTGCTCCCGGCCACCCAGGGCCACCCCATATGCGGTACCCCCAGGTAATGTCAACTTGGCAATACGAAAACCAGTGTCTTGAGATACATACACCATCGCATAGGGCAAATATGTCATAATCCTAATACAAAATGTCCTATATTTATGAAATGAGCTATAGCACATTCCTGGCTGTGAATGTCACACCTCAGCCTGGGCTTGAATGCAAAAGAGCCCATGTTTTTAATGTTCAATACATAAGACCTTCTCTAGCACCTACCAGTGCACGCACCTAATAAGCTACATTTATATATTATATATATTTTCATATATAATATTGCTTTATATATATTTTAATATATATTTCTGTCATGCATATTTATCTATAAAGTATTTAAAAATAGTATTATATATAACAATGCATATAAAAGCACATGCATATATAAAACAGATATAAAACATGATATACATACATAAAACATTACACAGATATAAAATAGATACATATGAAACATACATTTAGAAAACATTCTATATATAATACTCTCTCTATATAACATTCTCTATATAGAACCATATATAATGTTATATATATATTCTGTGTTTTCACAATGCTATAAATTTATCTGTATGTTTGGATTCTGTAGGTTTCTATAAATAGGATATAATTTTGTGATACATAAATATCTAAAACACATTTATAAGCATAAACAAACATGCCTGCGTAAATATTTATATTATTTGTATCAATAAATCAAATATAGGACTCGTAGACAGAATTGAAATACGCATGTAAGATTATATATATTTGTGTTCTATATCTAATGTTTCATAGATACAACGCAAACATATAAAAACGCTTTTGTGCACAGTATATAAATTCACTACGTGCATATAGATGAGCTATTTGTGTGTGTACACACAGGCTGCCACACGCCAACAGGGCAGGCACAGCTCCCACTGCTGCTCAACCAGCTCGCTGGCCCCGCCCCCGCCCCGCCCCCCGCCCCGCCCCGGGCCGTTGGCGGAGGGCGGGGGCGGCGCCGATAAACACCGCCACGTGCGGCGGGGCGGGGGCGGGGCCAGCCCCGCGCTTCCGGCAACACGCCGCCCCGCCGCCGCATAAATAGCGCGGAGCGGAGCGGCGCGGTGCCCGCAGCCGCGGCACCCACCGCATCGCTGTGCTCCGCTCCCGACCCGGGTTCCGCTGCCCCCGCTCCTGATCTCGGTCCCGACTTCGGTCCCTCTCCGTCCCGCCGCCATGCCGTTCCTGGGGCAGGACTGGCGCTCCCCCGGGCAGAGCTGGGTGAAGATGGCCGACGGCTGGACGCGCTTCCTCGATGAGAAGAGCGGCGGCTACGTCGGCGACATCAGCAGGTACCGCCGGCGGCTCGGGCTCGGTCCCGCTCCCCGTCCCCGGCGGCGCCACCAGGGGGCGCCGCGGTGCGGTCGTGCGCTGCCGGGGGGTCGGTGGGCGGCGGTGAGGGAGATGGACGGCGGCGCCTCGCCCCGTCCCTTGGCCGGGGCGGCCTGAGCCGTGGGCCGGCGGCGGGGGGTGTCGCTGTGCGGGCCTGCCGGTAACCCCGGGCCTTGGCGTCGCTGAGGCGGCCGGGCCTGCCGGCGGAGGGGCTCGGCGGCTCTCCCCCGGGCCTGCTCTAAACCCAAAACGGGTCTTCCTCAGCCCCGGTGGGGTCCCGGGGCGGCTGGGCACGGAGGCGGCTATCCCTCCCTAGGCGTCCGGACCGTCCCTATGGCTGTGGGAGGGGGTGGAAAAGGTGAAAACAGTCGCTGCCCGACGGCCTGGGCCGTGTGCCCTCGGGGAGCGTCGCTGAGCGGTTCCTGGGGGGCCCCGGAGGTTTTCCCCCTCCTCCTCCCGCAACAACCCTTCCTCGGGCTTCCTGGCTGGAGAAGGCTGATGTGTCTGAAGCCATAAATCTTCCCCAGACCATGAGTAATGTACCTTGTGTGCTGCTTGACTCATCTGGCTGCAAAACATCAACAAAAGCCCCAAGATGGTGAAGCATTGTGGAGCTGCGTTGCTGTGGGCAGGAAGCCTTTGCAGCAGTGTGGGTGTAATGGTCTCTGGCCAGATTGCTCCTGTCAAAACCAAACTTTTCTTGCAGAGCTGCATCTTGCTTTCAGCTGTGTGCAGTCAGGTTTGGGCTTGCTGGGGGCTGAGGGATGGGTCAGGAGTGTCCATGGCAAAAGGACTTGGAGCAAACAAGGATTGGCTGTGAACCACTGCTGAGATGTTATTGTGCAAGGAGGTTCATGGAGTGGGTCTGTATTTCTTGCCCTCTTATGCAAGCTGTGAATAAAAATCAAGTTCAGAATCCAAAGCATCTGATTTGTAAATAGGTAGAAAAGTGCCTGGCTGTGTGATTGTGTTGGGAATACTGAGTTTGGCATGGGTTTGTACATCCCTTTTCCCATTAAAAAGCAAGGAGGTGACATACTGGCCCTGCACTGAGGTCCTTGCAGTGCCAGGTCCTGGTGCCCAACTGTTCAACCTGTCAAGATGCCGTGGAGAAGTGTGTGGAAACCTGGCAGTACATAAACAGGGGAATAATCTGCCTCCCATACTGGAATTTGTCCACTGCTGTTGTTATGAAGGTTTCAGATTACAGAGTCATTCAGTAGGAAGTCAACAGTCAAGGGTGCCCTGTTGACATGTAAGATTTAAAGCAGATCTGTCTTGTGTTCTTGGGCTTGGATTCTGCCACTGCATGGGGCATGTGAACCTGGCCTGTTACTGATTTTGTTGCAACCCTGATAAAATATGAGCTTGAACATCTCAAAACCACTTCTTCCTTACTGCCATACTCTGTTCTCTGGTTTTGGTCCCCCCAGCAGAAAGCTGTGTGGATGGGGGAAATGTGCAGCTGAGATGTTCTGCTCTCAGGTTTAGGTTCTTCTGAGCCAGCTCCAGCTGGTAGAAGTGTCTGGTCCCCTGAGCTGTTGTTGCTGTGAATATTGTCCACCTGCGTTGCTGCTGTTGTTCCCCCTCTGCAGTGTTGTGGTGCCTTCCCTGCTGCTCTGGTATCCTGTGAGGGGTGACTTGGAGCAGGAAGGGGGAGCTGAGGCTTGTGGTGTCCTAAAGCTGGGGGAGATTTCTTCCACTTCTGGGGCCATGTGCAGGTGCCAAAGCAGAACACCCATCTGGAGCCTGCTGGAGGGTGTCTGGGTCCTTCACGGCTGAAACTCTGCCTTGGTCACTTGACTTCTGTGTGTGCTGGTGGTGTGGCTGTGCTGACAGACGGCAAACCTCCCTCTCCTGGCTGTGGGCCTGGGCTGGTGATCCTGCTTATCAGCAGGGGGAAACAAGGAGCCTTGTCCTGCCGGTTTCACTCCTTTGCAGGAGCCTGTGCTGAATGGCTGTTGGAGCTGTGAGTTGGTATGGTGCTCACATTTTTTTTGAGGCTAAACAGTGTAAACATGAGTTCTGTAGAGGAAGCAGCCTGGCTGTGTAAGGGTCCTCTTGGCTGTCGCAGAGGAAGCTTGCCCAGTGCTGTGAGCAGCAGCATGTTTCAGCATCTGCCAGAGCTCTGTGGGTGTCCCAGACCAGTGCTGCCACGGCAGCTGAGAGGTCCAGTGAGGTGCCTGGGACCCTTCTCTGAATTTAGACCTGCAGGTAGCCATCTCCCATCCCTTGTGAGCTGCTAGAGCAGCGGGGGTAGCTGTCCTTCATTCTCCTGGATGCATTGCCTGTCTTCTCCCCAGCACCTGCGAGGCATCCCTGCTGCTCTGGGCAGCATGCTGTGTGCAGGGGGGCCTCTGAGAGCTCCTGATGGGTGCTGCCTTCCTCTGCCACCCCCAGGGATCTGTGCCGCAGAGCTGTGGTTGCCCAGGGGCTTCTCAGTTTCACATTGCTGCTTGGATCTGCTGATTTGCAGGTCTGCAGAATGTGGAGATGTTGCTGCATAGCCTCTTTACAGATAGTCTTTCATTGCCCTCAAAGAAAATAAGGGGTTATAGCTCCCTTCACTAATATTATGGTTCCAGCAGAGCTCCAACAAATGCAGAAGATGGGCAGTCTTGGACAAGAGATCCTAGCTGTTAATTTATACAGTCACTACTGTGTGGGGTTTGGAAAACCAGCAGTCAAGTCTCAACCTCAGCTGAGCTTTTCCTGTAAGCTTGAAAGAATGTTTTGTAGGGACTTTTTTGTTAATAAATATTTTGAGGGCATGTATATGTCCTCAGATGTCTAAATATGTCCTTCTGTAGAAGTCTGGCTTAGAGGAATCTACCACCTACAGTAGGAGGATATGGTGTTACTTAAAGATAGAAACAGGTTAAAGGGAGGAAAAGAATACTGCCCAGCAGTGTCCCAGCATTAACTGTGCAATCTGTATTACCTGCTGCTGTCTGTTAGCTAGCACAGAAATGAGGCACCAGGGGCTTATTTAAGAATACCATTACTGGATGCAAAAACTGCATGCAGACTTCTCAAGAGCAGCCTGCAAGGAGGCAGCTTTGGAGCTCACAATGAAAACCTGTGTATTTTCTCTCCTTGCAGGAAACATAGTGCTCAGCAGACTGCAGAAATAAACAGAATCCTTGCTTTGTGTCATTCACAGCTTTTGTAAAAAGGATGATCACAACAAAGAGAATCTCTTCAACAGTCTGAACTATGATGTTGCTGCCAAGAAGAGAAAAAAAGACCTGCTGAATAACAAAGCCAAGATTCAATGTAAGATGTCTATTTGGGCTCTTTTAAATAAAAAGTTGCTGCAGGAGAATGGAAAAAGCTTCATATCTATGGTTTTTGCACAGTGCATGAGGAGTCTTCCAGAGTGTCTCAAAGGGCTTTGTGCCCATGTTTGACCTAAGTAGAGAACTTGGATGCAGTTTAATGTGAAGATTTATGCCCGCTAGTAATCCCTGCTCTGAGGAGTTGTGCTTGTGTTCAAATTTTTGTCATTTATGTTTGTCAGGAGGGTAATTTTTTCCTATGGTACATTCAGATGAACCAGTTCCAGTTTTTTCCCCCTGTAGACTTCCTTCTGCACAACAGGCTAAATTTATTCTTCCTTCCATATGCATGCTGAGTACTAATCTACATCACTGGAGGCTACAAGCCTGAATGTGAGCTTTGATCCTATCTCTGTGCACAGAGTGCATGAAAAACTAGATTTCAGCTTGCTCAAAACAATGGAAGGTTTGAAATCTTTCTGTCCGCACAGCGAGCAGCTGGGGTCTCCCATGGTGCACTGTGGGAGGACTCAGGGGAGCCTGCAGGGACAGCAAGGGCTGTGTTGGTCTGATTGCAAGATAGGTACTGGAGTTAG
Source organism: Ciconia boyciana (assembly GCF_034638445.1). NCBI lineage: Eukaryota > Metazoa > Chordata > Aves > Ciconiiformes > Ciconiidae > Ciconia > Ciconia boyciana. The sequence goes on from NC_132935.1 coordinate 13,257,746, forward strand.
ATGTGAAGGCTACAAATGTAAACATACACAGAGGAAATGAGTTACAATTCCCACACTACTATTAGCTCATTGTGCATCCCCCAGGATTTTGGAAACTGATGCCAAAATCAGGCTCCTCTGTGCATTTGGTTCTCTGAACAAACAAATGTTACTATGACAGTTTTGGGCTGGATTCTGCTGTGACCTACTATTTAAAAGGGCCTGATGCACGGTCTGCATGCCTGTAAGACTGAGTTTGTCCTTGGGCTCACAGTACCAGGCAGGAGTACCATCACTGCATCCTTAGGTGAAAAAAGACTCTGGGAGCACAATATTTCCTTTAAGGAAAGGAGTCTAGCGGGATGGGGAGAAGAATTTTTCTTACACTAGCTGTTGAATTTCTGGTGTGTGGTGGAAGAAGGGTCAAAAGCCCATGTGAGAATGGGGTGGAAGAAGGATTGAGCAGCATAACTGCTGTTACAATAAGGACTCTTCTGCAAACCAAGTTAGCAGCATGTAGTGGGTACAGAGAAGCTATTTTGGGGAGTGGATGGGACAACTCCCATTTCTGAGGGCAGGGAGGGGCAATTAGAAATAGGAAAATTTTGGTCCCAAATAGGTTTTTCTTTTTTAGCAAATAAGCTGCAAGCACAAGCATGCTCCTCTGAGCCTGACCTCACTGCTAAAAGCTGTCTCCCACATGCCTGGTGTCTCATGACATTTTTGCTCAACTTCAAATTTGACATTCAATCCCAAGCCTGTAACCAAGGTAATGAATAGTTAATAAAATCAATAACAACAAAACCTGGCTGTCAGCCACACTTACTGTCTGGGACCAAAGAAGAGGAGGTGCTATGGTATATCTGTGGCTGGCAGATTAAACATTTACAGTCTTGAGCTGTGTCACTGAAACAGAAACCCTTTCTAAGGCTCAGGGCTGCAGTCTCAAATGAAGCAATATGGAAACAAAGCGGGCTCAGCAAGTTGCTAGTTTTGGTTTCAAGTGTGGTGGTGTAAACACAAAATAACTTCATTTGCACTAAAAGGGCAGTAAGTGTTGTGAGCAGAACAGAGATCCAGCCCTCTGCAAGGTGGAAGATTAACTGAGCAAAATGTGTTGTCCAAACAGATTTCCACCAGGAGAAGTGGATCTATGTTCACAAGGGGAGCACAAAAGAGGTGAGTGCCTCCATAGGTTCTTTGTTCTCTTTTCTACTGTTTTTTCCAAGTGGTGGAAGATCCTGTGCTGATATAAATCAGCAGAAGCTCTTAAGAGATAAGTGGAAGATCTGGCTTGTGGTTGGAATTTCAGTAATTATTTTAAGCCCCAATCAGGGAGCCAGAGCTTGTTGTACAAGGCTCTGTACATGTGTTTAAAATATGACTTGTTTGCTTCCCTTAGTTAAAAAAAACCAGCCATTTGCAGACCAAGCCATAATACTGTTCTTGGCTTTCACCCAGTTCAGTCTTAACATGGAAAATCATTGGAATTCATCACAACGGCTTGCTTGCGCTCATGGAGAGAAGCAGCAGTACAAGACTGCTCTGAACTCACACCATATATTGAACCCCAGGAATGTGTGGCTCATTCTTACCTGTAAATTCATGGGTCATGAGCAGAGCTCAGGTCACTCTTGGGAAACTACTATAATGTACACTGGGCCATGCCCACTCTTGATGTCAATAAGTGTGGCTCTGTGGGAGACAGGCCTGCCTTCTCTGGCCATGAGCCGGTCCCATGGTTTGTACCCGTTAACTTGCTAAATTGAGTTGCCCTGGGTCACGTTTTCCTCGTGCAGTCTGGACTCATGTCTGCCAAAACATGACCCAGACTGTTTTTTCTTCTCAGCGCCATGGTTACTGCACCTTGGGAGAAGCCTTCAACCGACTTGACTTCTCCAGTGCTATCCTGGACTCCAGGCGATTCAACTATGTTGTGAGGGTGAGTGAAAGGCCAGGGTTTCTTTTGCTGTGATGGTGGTAGAGGCTCTGCACTGAGCACCAGTTGGGTGATGGGAAGCACTGGCAAAGAGAGGTCCAAGCATGCAAGTGGGGGTGTTGGGCTTTGCTGCATGAAGTAGTTGATGGAAGTTGTGTGGACAGATGCCCAAAACCTCCTCTTTGATCTGTTAAAATGGAGAGGGAGGGAGGTGGTGATAATGTAGAAGATGGGCTGTCCTTAGCCTAGCATTCCTACTACTTTCAGTTGTGAAATTCACTTCTGAAACCCAGAAAATAGCTTCTAATTCCTGAGTTCTCAGTTCAGCTTCTAAATGTGATTCCTGTAGCCCCAAAAGGAGCATGGGCTCTCTGCAGGGGCCATATAGCAGTGGGGACCTCTTGGCACAGGAGGCTCCAGCTCCATGAGGGCTGTGGAGCTTTGTCTCCTTTGAAGTGATACAGGAGAGACTGTGGGGAGTTGAGTGTTTTGGGAATGAGAGGATGGGCTGAATCTCTTGGAGACACTGATCTTAACTTTTCTTTTAAGGATCGTGGTTGCTCTTAATCCTGTGTGACTGGCAGCAGTTTCAGTGGGTGAAGCATTTGGTTAGTCCTGACACCATTAGTTGGTAGGAAGGAGCTGTCAGCCCCAGGTTCTCCATGCTCTGGCTTTGCATAACAGATCAGGGCTTCTCTTTTGACTCTGGGTGGCCAAGGGGGGTGGTAGTGCTTAGGGGAGCTACTACTCTCCTGAGGGCTGTATGTTTATGCACATGTGATCTGCAAATTGATCTCAAATTTCAGAATGCTTATCAAGGTTTGGAATTCAATAAGCTTAAAAAAAATCTGTTATTCACTTGAGGGTGTTTGTAAACAGCTCCTTTTCACATCTCATCAGCAGTTGATCACTGGTGAGGCACCAGCTGTTCAGGTTTTAGGTTCTGGAGCAAGCAGCATTGGTATTGCTTTCCCTTTGAGTCAAATGTCATGAAAAGTGTCTAATAAATGATCTGAGCAAGTTCACCTTGGTTTGTTCACCTGTTGTCTAGGTGACAAGGAGCCTGTGAAAACCTCTCACCCTGGGAAGGGTACAGGCATTGGGGGTGATTACCCACCTGCTGTGCAGGAAGAGCACTGGCTGTCACCTGGATGTCCCACTGCAGGGGGGTGGCAGGGAGTGGGGATGCTGGGGGAGGCAAAGCGGGATACAAGTCCATGGAAACTCGGGCTGTCCTGGCTCTGCTGGTCCTGGGACAACTTGTCTTCCTGCTTGTACAGAGCAGGTGATCACCAGTACTGAGGTACTTGGTGTTTTCTGATACTGGTTATATATACACACAGCCATCTCATCTTTAGGGGGATTATTGTGGAAGGAGCAGTTTGTGCCAAGGCTATAATCCTTTAGACAAATATAAAGGAGGAAAATAAAAACTTGTATTTGGTGCTCCAGAGAATCCTTTGGCAGACTTTCTGTCTTACGACAATGAAGAACTCAAGACCTCAGCTAAGCATGGCCTCCTGTTGTGCTGTGCCATGTGACGGGCTTCTGCTCAGCCCAATGTGATGGGTGACTTGCATGGGACTGCACCGATTGAGCAGAAGTCCCATTAAATCTTTTGAACAGCAAACTCAAATTTCAGTGAAGTCTGCATGGTCTGGTGGGGAGGCTCAGGCTGACCTTCCTCCACCTTTTTCCCATGAGGACTTCATACACAGCAGATTTGGGATGCTTTTATCCAAAATAGCAGTGTTCTGTATGGAAGTCAGCATGCTTCCTTGTTTCTACAAATTACCTCTCTTCTGAGCTTTTAAGAGTAGTTTTCCCCCCAGTAGTTTTAAGGATACAGCACTACTGAGAAGTATGAAGCTTTCTAATTGAGGCTGACTTGTGGTTTGGCAGATTAAAGAAGATATTAAACCTGGTACCACGGATCAAATATAAAACTGACTTCTTAAAATGAAAGGCTTGTATCAGCCAAGTCTCTGGTGGATAGTAGCTCATAAAATGCCTTATGTGCCAGATTTACTCATGAAAAGCTCTGCCTAGATGTGGATCTTGTTTATGGTCCTTTGCAAATCACAGGCCTCGTAGAGCACACAGATGAGCAATCTGTCACATGGAAAATGCCTTGCATGTTGGCAGGCAAAACACTTTTCCCTTCCCTCCCTCTCCTTGTTCTGTCTAGTTTCACCCGTTGCTCAGGGTATCTGATTAATGTCACACCACTTAGTTCATCAAACAAATGCTTTCCAAGGAGGGAAGCTTAGAGTTGAAGGCTGGGGGAGAATATGAGGATGTCCATAGGGGAAGAAAGGAGAGAAGCAGCTGCAGGCTTGGGATTCTGCTGGCTACACCCAAACTTGCCCTGTAGAGAAATAAGCTACATCACTGCTGATAGCAAAATGGGCCTTCAGGCTGAATGTCAACTTGCCTTTCTCAAAGCATTCCTTTCTGAATTTCTTGCAACTTGTGCTCTTTAGCTTCTTGCAACAAGTGCTATGGTGTTTTCAGTGCTGACTTTTTGTCATAAAGAAGTGTCAGCTTAAGATATATCCAAACTAAGTTCTTGATAGTGCACTGATAAAATGGGTGCCTCCAAGTGAGGTGGAGGTGTGAGCTGCAAGAAGCTTGGCAGGTATTTTTCATGGGCAAATACCATCAGCTGTAGCCAGTGAGTTCATGTAACTGAAGTGGAAGAAATTTTCCTCCAAAGTCAATCTTTTCTTGACAGTCTGCTGATGTAGCGCTGGAAGTGCTAAGTATAGGTATTGGTGCCATGACTTGGTCCCTGCTGATCTTTTAAGCTATAGCATCTGCCTACATGTTACAGGACAATGTTCCCTTTTTGGAGCTAGTAACAAAGTGTGTGATTGACACAGAGGACCCAAACTGTTCTTGGTCTTGAAGCAGTCTTGATTTCTCTGGTCGTACCGATTTAATTAAAAGACTGGAAGCGTTCTGTAAGCATAAGTAATATGAGCAGAGACAAAAGTGCCTGCAGCCCAGAAGTTGTTGGTTCTCCTTTGGGAACACTCTGTTCAGATGACAGTGAGGTTTTGCAGGCTGCTTCCTTCAGAAAGATTTGTCATATGATGGTTGTGTAGTAATGTCTTGAGGGAAGGTGCTGGTTTTGATCATAAAAGCTTAGGTCAGGTTAAGCTGCATGGGCACTGCTCTTCTGGAATAACATGATCTAGATAGTGTGCAGCCTGCTAAAGTAGTCTCTTAAATTTGTTTCTTAAGTTTTTATAGCCGTTAGTTCTGGGAGTTCTGGATTTATGCTGTGCTGAAAGAATACCAGCTTGATGCTGTCTCATGGAGATCTGTCAGCACCTGTGCTGTAAATCATTATAACTTGCCTTGCTCTTGCTCTACCTCTACCTCCCAGCCGAAAGCCAATGTGACATTTCAGCCACAGAAAGTGAAGGGCTGTGAGAGCAAGGGGGAGCTGGAGGAGGAGTTTTTCATTGCAGTATATTTCTCGAAGCAGTCCAGATGTGAGGAGCCACATGGAGGAGGAGCTTATGGATCCCCACAGTGTGCAGTCCAGCTTCCCTATAGCTGCTTTGGGGTATTCAGAGGGGGACTTACACTTCAGTAGTTTGAGACTTCTGATTTTGATCATTACAAAGCATTTCCCTTTTTGAGGCAAGGTTATAACCTCCTGCTCAGTGCAGCAGGCCTGCTGAGGATTTTTTGGCTCTGTGCTGTGGGTTATTTGGGGTATGGATTGCCTGCACGCCCCAGTGTTGAACCAAGACGGTGGCAGAAATCCCATCTGGCTGTAGCAGGTCTAAGCAACACTGTGCACAGTGGTCATGGGTGCAGGGCAGCATGCTTTCATGGCCCTGAGACAGGGGCCCTTGTTCCCTGCCACGTGGCACTGTTTTGTTTGCTTGTTTTTTTCCTTGTGCTTATAGAAGGAGGACCTGCTCTGCTCCCAGAGCTAAGTGGCTCATTGCACCAACTGCTTTAGACAACTGCTAGGGAGGTTTGAGCAGGAGCCCCATTGCACTCATGGGGAAGTGAGCAGGTTATTGCCCTGCTGTGGAAGATGCTGCCTCCTGTCAGCTTTGCAAAGCCTCTGGAATAACCCACTGCATCTCTTGCCTTTTCTCCTTGGCTCCTGCGGACCCCTGAGAGCAGACAAAATAGGGGTGAGGTGGTAGGAAGGATTTTCCTGGGGGAAGCTACCAGGTCACCTTTTTCAACTTCCTAAGAGTTAAGAGTGAATTGGGATCCAATGCCCTGTGTTCTGGAGGTGTTGCAGACTTCCCAGCTCCAATTAAAATCAGCTGGAATGCAATCACTTAGTGTTTTTGAAAAGCAGGCCTTTTAAAATTACTCTTAACCTTTCCCTGTGCACTCTCTCCTACCATCTGTCCCTCTTAGCTGAGCGTGGGCTGGACTTAATGCAACTGCATCATAACACATGCTTGCAGCTCTCCAGCCTTTTTACCCTACTCAGCATTAATCTGAATTCATCAGTCTGCTTTTAGTCTGTATTATGTACATGGCAACATTGATTTATTTTTTTAATAATGCTGTAGACCCCAGTTTGGCAGTCCATTAACTGAGACCATACTCTGCTGGGTCTGTGCCAATACTAAAAGACCCTCAATGTACTGCAGCATGTGGGGCACAGATGAACTGTATTGCTTACCTGTTTTTTGTGTATTATATGAGCACAGAAGAATAAAAAATGTCTTTTGACTTGGAGGGCTAGCCAGTCACTTCAGTCAGCAGTCCCCAGGGAGTGGAGTAGTCCTAGAAGTATCCACAACACAGGATGAAATTCCATATGAAAACTGTGTTTATTGCTGGAGGGAAAGGGAGGTGACACATGATATCTGAGCTGGTTCACTGAATGTAAATTGAACCTTGATAAACACAGACAAGGCAAACTTGAATCTGTTCCTTTGGCTAAATTAATTTTGTACCAATTTAGCGTTCTTCAAGGAACTGAGATTTTTATCCTTGTTCCTCTTACAGAACGGCCCTGGCGTCTAGCTCTTACGATATTGTGTTACGTGATGCTTATCACTGGGTGCATTTTGGCGTTTTCGGTAATGGGCACAACATTGCTAACACCCAGCCTGGAGGAAGCTGTCTCTGTGCCAGTTCCAGAACAGTGCAATCTGGAGACAGCAGTTATTTATGCACAGAAGAGCTGATCTGGGTGCATGTGTGGCTAATGTACAGATGGAGTCTGGCAAGTTGATCACTATAATCAAAGGTCAGAAGGCTAAATAGTTTAGTGTAAGCAGAGTATTACATACTACTTTTGGATGCTGATTTTTTTCTTCTTCTTCCTCCAGTATTTCATGAAATTAAGACAAGATCTTTTTTAAAACTTTGCAAACATCTTGCAAACTGCCTTGTTTTTAAGAACATCTAGTCCTTGTGGTCTCACTTTAGCTGATATAGCAAGAAAATCCACTGATGCTTGTGCACCAAATACTACCCAACTCTCCTGCATCTCTTGTTTCCCCCAAATGAGCCAAGAAAACAGGCAGCCTGCCCTTCACAGGAGTTAGCGCAGGTCTTTTTTCATCTTGTTTTCTTTCGGTCATGCGAGGTGCAAGATATTAATAGAATGTAAACTCAAAGCCATCTGATGATGGTGTTGGCCTGAAAATTAAACGGAAGAAGAGATCGGTCACTCTAGGCAACTTCACTGCTCCTAACTGGCAGTCACATGCCAGCTCCTGAGACAAGCAGAGCAGGCGAATGACTGCAGTATTACCTCTCTCCCTGAGCTCCCCACTTCATGGCAAGCTGCCGGTGACTTTTTGGATACATTCCTGTCATTCTTATAGCGGGGCAAACAGTTCAGCTCATGACTTATCAAGTCTTGTCAAAAGCCATCTTAGTTACTTGACACAAGCAGTTGCACCTTCTCTGGGCTCTCTGCGGTGCCAGCAATGGGATACCGTAGCTGCAGATGATAAAGGATTAATAAGCTAGTCATGCGGTAATGTGTTGATTGATTTGTAGCATAAAAGGTTTTTCCTTTCCTTTCTAAATTAAACCAGAAGGTTATGTACATCCAAAACAAATGGACTTGACACGTGGACAGTCTGTGTATTTATATAATGCTGGGGGAAGGGAACAAGGCTTGGAAGATCATGGACCACATGTTCTGCAGAGCATGATCCATAGAAAACTTCCACAGCTGTTCTTGCAGTAGTAGAGAGCCAGGGAGGAGAGGGCATCTTCCCCGTGGGAAATGCTTCCTTTAGCAACTGCAGCCCAAATTCAGTGTTCAGCTTGTACGTGAGTCAGGCGATCAGTGATGGGAAGCAAATCCTAACTGAAAGTAAAAGCGAGATCTCTATTAGGGGAGGCTAACAAACAGGGAAAGGTGGTTTGGTGTTGCAGCTGTAAGAGCTGAACAGAGAGGAGGAAACCATGGGGGAATAGGGATTTGTTGGGGGAGAGGGTTTGTTTTTAATATAGCGCTTAACCTTTCTGTCGTGGTGACAGCACTCTGACAAAACCCATGCAACCCAGGAGTTTGACGTAAATTGTGGAGTCTGATTCTCATTAATGCCCCATCAATAATATCCCCATCCAAACAGGCATTTGCTCATGTTCCCTAATTACACTGCTTGTTTATGCCCCAGTGAAGGACGGTGACGTTGGCTGTTCGTTGTTCCCTCGGTGTGAATAGAGGCTGTCAGTCTGAGCACTACTCTGTGGTTTCTCAGCATCTCTGAACCATGAAATCAAGAGGTTCCCCCCTGCCAAAGATCATTAGAATGCCTTTCCCCCCCACCCCCACCCCTCTCGATGTGGGTTTAATTATTTGGCCTCTGCTCTCCTCCCCCTTTGCATTAGTTTGCTCTGTTCTGTCTCCCTTTTTTTCAAGCAGCAAACAAGTCTCTGGACTGTTTTGCTGTGTCATGTGACCAGGAGTCAAGATTAGAAAGGTATCTCCGCTCTAAGGCTTGCAACTTCTATATTTATCCACAGCTGTTGGAGCTGATAGCAAAGTCTCAGCTGACATCACTGAGTGGCATTGCCCAGAAAAACTACATGAACATTTTGGAAAAAGTGGTGCAGAAAGGTAAGAAACGGAAACAGTGAGGGGGAGGTGGAGGAGGAGTCTGATTTAATCTGGTGTACTCCGTGTGAACCACATCCTTGAGAACAGTCAGGCAATGCAAGACGGGTGAAGAGGGGCACCACTGTGTTATTTCTGTAGTGCAGTTCCACTTTCCTTTCCCTCAGTGAAGGACTATGGTGAGGGGGAGAAGTGGGAGGAAATATCTGTATTTTGGTAGGTATGTGAGAGGCGGTTCCTTCTTCTCCAACTTTCCTTGCTACCACCCCTTCTGCATCCTACTGAGTTCCTATTTTTGACTGCAGAAGAGATGGCTGCTCCTGCCCCCAGCCTGGCACATCTGCAGTCTCTGCTGCTGCCTTGTCGCCAGTTTGCTGTATCAAGTGCTCCCACTGCTCCGGAGGAAAGGAAAGCTTGAGGGCTGTCTTCACCTGCTGGGGAGGCTGAATTATGGTTGAGATGTGCAGCTTCCCTCCCTGATGCTTTAGCTCTGGCTGAAGCCTGGGAATTGAGTGCCCTGTTAGTGTGTGTATACATAATGAGAAAGGAGATCCTGAGCTGTCTCCCTGCACATCAGCTGGGGTAGATGGGGAAGAGGTGCACATAGATAAGCTCTTGCATGTATCGGAGGGGAAAGCTGGCCGGTTGCCAGTGGCTGGAAATGGGAAGTGCTGCAGAAAGGGCAGATACCTCATCTGCTTATTCTGGGAGGATCTCTTTCCATCTGCTGTCTAACCTGCTGTGTCTGGCTAATGTTTAAGTGCTTTCCTTTAAAAAGAAAACCACAGGCTGGCTCTCTTGGCTTGTGAGGTTATAGCAGATGACTTGCCTGAGAAACATGTAGATTCAGAAAAGGATTTGGGCAGTTCCCATCTTTAACCTTTCCTGTTCCTCCAAAGTCCTTGAAGATCAGCAGAACATCAGGCTAATAAGGGAATTGCTGCAGACCCTCTACACATCCCTCTGCACGTTAGTTCAACGGGTTGGCAAGTCTGTCCTGGTTGGAAACATCAACATGTGGGTGCACAGGATGGAGAGTATTCTTCACTGGCAGCAGCAACTGAACAACATTCAGATTACCAGGGTAAGCACAAATCCTGACAGCTAAAAATAATGTGGCTCCTTTGTGAAACCTTCTCATGTAGCAGCTCTCATTTGGGTGACTGCATCCCACTGTACTCCCAGTACAAGTACAGTGCTGGGGAAGGATCTGGAGTTGCCAAAATAAGTGGATGCATTCCTAGCATTATTTGTGTCCCTTAACTCAAACTCAGTGTACACAACCCAAGATCATGCTCGCTATTACTGGTCACAGACCGTGGCTTGAATCCTTAATGGCCATGAAGTGCTGCGCGAACAGAACTGGGCAGGAAACCATTTCCCTCTTGAGAATCTTCAGAGATTAGGCCTCAATATGAAAAGTCAACTCTGCCTTTCTCAAACTGAGAAATTGCCTTCAAAACTTGTTTATCAGATAGTTGAGGTTTTTAGATTTGTTTAATCTGTAAATTAAATGCAAATTTCCAAATAGCTGCATAACTTTGTGCTTCCTGGCTGAAAATATCAATGATTCTTCCAGTAGTCTGGAGCTGCCCGTTCCAGCCGGACGAGTCCTGCTTTCACAACATCTGTGGCTTCAACAGCGTCTGTGGGGATGGGAAAGATGAATTAGCTGATAAATTCCTAACCTGGCTTTGCATGGGAATCAAATCTGAACTTGCTCCACTTCACAGAATCACAGAAGGGTTGAGGTTGGAAGGGACCTCTGGAGGTCATCTGGTCCAACCCCCCTGCTCAAGCAGGGACACCTACAACCAGTTGCCTAGAACAATGTCTAGACTTTTTTCCCCACCTCAAATGGATATGTGCTCCACAAATGCTAAAGCTTTCCCCCAGTGCTGACCTCTGTGTTGGTGTGCCCCTTGTAGCGGGCACTCTCTGGGAGGTCCCAGGGAGTTCAAAGAGCTGCAGAAGCAGCAGTGCCTTATCTGATGGTGGTCTCTGTCCCACCCCTGCTGTCCCTCCTGGTGTCCAGCTCTTGGGATGGGCTGCAGCTCCCTTTGCCCTGCAGGGGAAGTACTGCCCTAACTGTAGGGTGGCTGCTGGGGCACAGCAGGTCTGTGAGCTGGGGAGCTGCCCTGTGCCTGGGCCCTGCCAGGGCCAGCTCCAGCCATGCATCTGCTGCCCTGAGTGCACCACGGGTCAGGACCTACCTCCTGCTCAACTCAGTAGTACAATGTGTTTTTTTCCCTATACTTTAGGCGCACTCATAAAACCCAGATAAGCATTTCAAATAACTCTGCCTATCCAGACAAAAGTGCCTCAAAATATTGCTTGTGAATGGAACTGCCTTTTATGTATACTTACGCATAGGTTTACAGATGCTTTTTTAAAATAAATAAAATAGATGTCAAGCTTGCAAAAGAAAAAATTCACACCACTGAAGATGACTTCAGGTCAAACTAGAACAAAATGAGCTGAGTTTAGAGGAAGGAAGAACAAGCGCAGCTCTGTGCAGCCAGTTGCTTGCAGTGCACTGAGTGCTTCTGATGTTTCTGGAGGGGGGGGAATGTCTTGCAACAGCCAAGAGCCAAACCTTTTTTAAAAAAAAAACTTGCAAAATATTGAGTGTGTGCTAAAGCTGCTTTAAAAAAAACTCTGTCCAGAAAGTGACAGCACAGTGATCTGCTCTGATCTAATCTGTGTTCTTTCTCCAAAAAAAGTAATGTTTGAAAAGTCCTGGAAAGGAATACTGAGGGAAAAGAAGTAGTAGATAAGTCTTTGGCCCTCACTCAGAAAACCTGTAAGGATTTGCTTGAGTCATACTGGTTTCTTCAGAAATAAGACACAAGCATAAGCTTTGGGGTTTTTTGACCCAAGAGCCTCTGAGCTTAGTCCTGCCTGTTGCACCCTGGCAAAGCTTTTGTGTAGAGAGAGTGCAGGAGAGTGCAAAAGGCAGGCTGGCAAGGGAGATCAACAGGAGGTGATCCAAGGCTCCAGTGCATTCTTCCTACTCCAAAATATGACCTCAGTTTGCACTGATGGGCAGGGACACTTGTGGATTGTACCGAGGAAGCATCTACATGTAACCAGGCAGTGCGCTTGCAGCATAACTCTCAGCGTGCAGCGTTAAAGCTGTCATGGGAAGAAATACCCTCTGGAGGTGGCAGAGACAGTTCACTCCTGGAGGGGTTGTTTCAGGCCTGTCTTGCTGGTGGAGATGGCCAAAAGTGATGCCTTGGTTGAAGAGGTGTGGTCCTTGCAGGTACCAGGCAGTGCTGCATGGTCTGGGCAGGCTGGTCACTGGGGCACTGAATGGAGGGTAGGAGCTGTTTGTGTACAGATGTACTTGTGCCCGTGGGGTTTCACATGCAATGGGATGGCTGGAGATGGGACTTTATGATTAAAAGCAGCCTCATGCAGTGTTCCCCTGCTGATGGTAGTCCGTGTGCTGCTTGTTTGAAACGGTTAATAGCTCTGCCAATTGTGAGACGGGTGCTGTGACTCCGCTACTTAAAATAGCAGCGTCTCTGTGCGGGGTAAATGATAAACTTGGCACATCTGTCTAACATTGTTTCTTTGTTGGGGCCCAATCCTAAAAGCTGCTGTTTGCCTTAATAAGGCTGGGGCTGGTTTTGGAGCAGCTGGAGCCCAGGTTGTGGTCCTTGCTGATGCTTTGCTCCCATGTGCGCTTTGGATTGTGCCCAAGTGCAGGACCTGCTGATCCATTGTGGGCAACTTGTCCTGGAGCTGTGCTGCCATGTGGACTTGCAAAACAGTCCTGGACCCCGTGTAGATCAGGCGATGGTGTATGGGGAGTGAAGGTGGCTTTTGGTTCTTTAGGCTAGGATGTGCTTTGGTGTGGCTGAACAGCCTGGAAAACCATGGCTGCAGCTGGTGGGAAAGGGGCAGGTCCTTCAAGTGTTCACAGAGGAAACACTAGCCCTGCCAGCAGTGACCTGGGAGGCCATGTAGGGAGAATCCTGCTGTGGGTACTCATCGGCCACTGCTGTGGTTACAGCAGGATCCTGTGACGCCATAAGCTAAAACACATGTCAGAAGAGCATGAGATTCCCAGCAATATGCGTAACAGGAGGCTGAACTTGAGAAGTAATGCTAGTGTCCCTCATGGTGGAGAGACCTGGGTGGTTAATAGCTGATACCACGATGTAGGCAACGTCCTGTTGTAGTGAAAGCTGGTGGTGGTGCTTCTGGGAGCAGTCTCATAAGTATGGACATGGGATGGACGAGAAGGAGGCTTGGACTGCAACTCTTCTAATGACTGTAATACAAACACATGTCCCCTTCCCTGAGGATATCTCAAACTGTTCTGGGGCAGAAGGTCAAATGTCTCTATGTAAAATGTCTCATTATTCAGAAGAGGGAACTGTTGCTTATTCTCCATGTAAAGAGCAATGCTTAAAAAGCAGTAACTCTACTGCAAGCTTGAATTGCTTGGCTTTTTGGCTTCCTGTGAGCTCAATTTTGTCTGTCTCTTCCAGCCTGCCTTTAAAGGAACCACTTTCACAGACCTGCCGTTGTGTTTACAATTGAACATCATGCAGCGACTGAGTGATGGGAGAGACCTGGTTAGCCTCGGTCAGGTGGCTCCTGACCTGCAAGTGCTCAGCGAAGACCGGCTGCTATGGAAGAAGCTCTGCCAGTATCACTTTACAGACAGACAGGTACAAGGAGGGATGCAAACTGCCATCAGCTGCTTGTTGTAACCCACTAGCAAGTGAACACACATGGGTAGGACACTCTTACACACATGGGTAGGACATCTCTTGGATCTAAGGGCTGTGCAGCAAGCTGATAATACAGGCGGACATGAGAATGGCTGTGAAGATGATTTATGTAGAAGGTTTTGCATGCCACAGCAATGATTCCTGAAATAGGAGCTGAGGAATTAGTCATACGGTGAACTTCTTCAACCCTAATCCAGGTGGTAACAACTGCAAGTCATGCAGTTGCTCCTCGCCCCACGTGTGCGGGGAAAACGTGCAGGCAAGCTCCAGCAATCACCCTGATGTCCCAGGGACTGACACCCTCGCAGAGAATCTCTGTGGATGTGGTCCATGAGTGATGAGTCGTACTCTTGCCCTTTAGAATGAGAAATCCCCTCTGAGCTGTTTTGTGAGTGACAGGACAGAATGTGGAAAACAGCCCTGCTGCTACCCGTGTGGTACCTGTGTAAACATCTTTGGCCTTTTGCAGGCTGGTAATCATCTGGGGTCTTCTAAACTTAAAAACAAACAAACAAAAATCCCTTGCTCTGTTTATGGGTGAACGTCTGGAGTGTTTATACCAGACTTCTGCGCTTCGGGGACCACATGCCAGATTTCTCTGCTGACTTGGCTTTATTTACTCACTCTGGATCTGACTTTGGAAGTGACTCTGGGCAAGTTATTTCTATTAACAAGTAAATTCAAATCAAGTCTCTGCAACTAATGAGCCCTAAAAGAAAGATGGGTGTCTCCCAAGCTAATGTGACAAATCACTGACTCTTAGAGTCAATGAAAAAGCAAAATACTTTAACTTCTGAAACTGTTAAATGCAACTACACTCACTGTCCTGCCAGCCAGAAACAGTGGCTAAAGTAGTATAAAATAGCTCCCAGGATTTCAGGCTTTCATACAGTAATAATCATGAAATGGGGATAGACCCTGATAATGATATCGGGTGAGGCTGCTGCCATCAGGAAGCTGGTTGTAGCTGGATATTCAGAGCAGGAGCTTTCTTGGTGTTACAAGGGAACTGTTATGGGACTGGCAAGGGTGACCCTTATGCAAGGGAGAGGAGAACAGCATGAGTTGAAGAGAAAAAAAACCCAACAAATGTTATTTGACCTGCTACAATTTTGATAATTTTATTCTTTCAGATTCGCAAACGGCTAATCTTATCTGACAAGGGACAGTTGGATTGGAAAAAGATGTACTTCAAGCTCATAAGGTGTTACCCACGGAAGGAGCAGTATGGTGACACACTGCAGCTTTGCAGGCACTGCCACATCCTGTCCTGGAAGGTATGAGGTGTTGGTGGGAGAAACTCAAGTGGGGCATGAGCCATGGGGCACTCGGTGCTTCCTCTGATTGCAGCTAGTTTAGGGTGCTGCAGTTCCTTTGCCTGCATAACCTAGTGTTTTCCTGTATCTTAATCCTTCCCCAACTGTCAAGACCCTTTCTCCTCTGTGCTTCAAAGGTCCCATCTTCTCTACACTGAACAGAGTAGTGGCCATCAAGGCCAAGAGGGGAGGGAGATGGGCATACTGTAGGGCTGCCTGCAATAATCATCTTACACTGCCAGCAACTCCTGCCACCCGTTACATGGAGGTGGAGATCTTGGCAGCAGAATTAGCTGGAAGGAGAGCTGGTGGCTACAAAACAGCCCAGGACAAAAATCTGCTGGCCACTGTGTTGATATCCAAGGCATGTCTCTGGAGTTAAACTCCTATAGCTGATGGTAGGCTCCAGCCTCTCTTCCCTCAGAAGAGGGGAAAAGAGTGAATTGGATCTTTGCTGGTTTTATTTCCTCTGACTTGCCAGTAGCCCCTAAAATCTGAAGCCCAGTTCTGAGCTGTCTGCTCTGGCAAGAGTAGAAGTATTATTCTGGGCTCTGCTCTATCTATTTGCAAGCAGGACGTCTGGCAGAGGGGCAGCGCTAAGTTGGCTAATGCTCTGGCACCCTTTCCACAGTCTCTCTAAATGGAGTTGTTTTCTCCTTTCCCAGGGTACTGATCACCCTTGCACAGCCAACAACCCGGAGACTTGCTCCACCTCTCTTTCACCGCAAGACTTTATCAACTTGTTCAGGTTCTGAACTTGGGTCACCGCAGCTTACGCGACTCTTACAGGACACTTTATGCCACTGAGCTTGGACACTCCATTTGTAAATAGTGTAAATATTAATGTTTGTTTGAAGCTCCTGAGTCAAGGAACAAGAGGATCTCAGATGAAAGGTGAAATTGCTCACTGATGTGCAGCACTTAAGGAATACAGACTTCCGTAGGACTGGTGTATAAATGCAGCATGTTGTACAGAGTCCCTTTTTTATGATCAGAGTACAAGATACAGGGCAAAAAACTTCATTTTTTGTTTTTTTAGAAGTTAAATGAATTTGCCCCACAACCATTTGAGAACTGTTTTGGTTTGTTTCTAACAGAGAGAAAGCAATATGAGGCTAGGACTGTTGAACTGTTTCTCCATCTGGTTTTATTTAGCATACGTATTTATAAATATGACGTTTTAAAAATATTTATGAAAAATATCCCTGTGACAAGTTTAATACTTTTATGTTTTTAAAAATGACACATTCTGAAATACTTAGGATAGAACTCTAGCCTACTTGCAAAAGAGAATCGCACCATACCACTTTCTACCTCTAATAGATTGAGTACCTTTCAAACAAAAATCCAGTGTACAATGTGAACTTTTGTATTTTGTACAATGATTTAAAGGGAAATGTTTGTGATAGTAAGCATCTTTTCTTGTATTAATGCTTACCTCTTTACATTAGTTTTCTTGCTCTACTCAGTGCTTGAATGCCTAGATGATAGGCACCATATAAATACCTAAGACTTTACTCCATCCTCTTTTAATTTGTTGGTTTTATGAAAGACTAAGAAAAAGGGAAAAGAGAAGCCACAAGGATGAAGATTATCTAAAAGGGAGGAAGTTCTATTATAGAGAAACAAAGGATTGGATTTAATCTCGCAATGTAAATTTGTATCAACTCCACTAGGTTAATTGCACTGGTTGAAATACCAAGTGAGGTTAGAATCTGTTTCTTCAAGCCTGTGTTTTCCTCACTTTCAAACATATACACTGCTCTGTATTCGCACTGCTGTCAAGAGAATTCAATCATCTTGGAGCTGGTAAAACATACAGAGAACTGGGCTGTTGAACATGGTGAAATGATGTGGTTTTTATTCACTGGAAGACTGGCAGCATCATGTTTAATTCAGACTACTGGAGTTTAGGGTGATGAGCGAGACAGCATGAAGAAATCGGTCAGCATTTTCCTAAAAACAGCAGTCAGGACTGGGGTAGGCAAGGGATTTCCAGCATGGCACTTGACGTCTTTGGTTATTTCTCTGTGCCAAGGAAATGGCAAAGACCTAGCCTAGTCCCTTCTGCTTCCAGTGCTGACCTTCTTCATGGGATCTTCTAACACTAGCCTAGAGGTAAATTTTCAGTCCTATGGAGTAAGTGGCCAAACTCCTAACTTCACTGTGGCCGTGATCTGGCTCACTGTCTCCTCTGTTGCATACAATGCTTCACTTTTCCCTACGGTGGAGCTACAAGAATCCAGCTCGTATATAACAATTTGAAAACCTGCTGTGGAAAGTTTTTGCTGTTTGCCAGTAGATTTCCTGTATAGCACTTTCTCTGTGCATGATATAAGCAGGATGCCTTGGAAGGGTAAATATTTAGTGGGTTGTGTGTGACTACGTACAAAGAATCGTGAGGAAGAGGAGTACTCAGGACAATTCAGGAAGAACTACTTGAGTTAATTATTGTTAAATATTCTGTTCCTTTTTTTACATTTTTATAACTGACTTTCAACACTTTTCTGCAGCTGTTTGTATTTAAAAAAAATTGACAGTATTTGTGTTTTTGCAAACTAAATCACTTTGCATACTCTTGTAAGAGATACAAAAAGGGAAAAAAAGCTGCCTCTAGATGGAGCAGCAAGGAAGGGGGGAGGAAGCCTGGGAAGGAGAAAACCAGGAAAATGCTGACAAGAACTGCCCTTCTCCTGTCTTCCAGCAGCAAACACAAGCTCTTGTCCAGAGAGCTCTGTGAGCCTGTGCCACCCTTAACCATGGCCCAGAGCTTGGCACTCTCCAGAGGTGAGGAGAAAACACATGCAGGATAGGGAGCTTTGTCTTGGTGTTGATGCCCCATCCATCAGTTTGCCTGCTGGTGGAAAGCGTAAGCCTGCTGGTCGTATTCACGTCAACTGAAAGTGATTTAAAAGCTGTTACCTTGGAAAAATGAACTTGTGCTTGTTTGGGGGGATGTTTGTGAGCAAGGGAAGCCAGTTTCTGTTTTCATTCCCGCATTGATGGCAGCGGGTAGACGAGGCTGAAACCTGGCTTGGTGAATTGAGGACATTAAGGACAGAAACCTGCAAGTGAAGTGAGTGAAGCATTGCCACTGTATTTGGAGATTCTTGTAGTTTCTTTTTCTAGCAGTGAGAGGACCCATGCCCCTCGGCATCTTCTGTTTCCAGCTCTGACTTGGGGTTGGTTTGTTTTGTAGTCTTACCTCTGCATAGTGAGCATAGTGAAACATAGTGAGCCAACCTGTCGTGATGGGGAGGCAACAGTATGAGTGGTATGAAATGCTGGGGGCTTCTACCTAGTCTGAGTCCATGCTTAGCAAATGACACACATCCACTGTGAGATTGTGACACTGGGTGAATTTTAAGCTCAGGTTTGAATCTGGCCTAGTGCATTCCCTGCACAGCAAGACAGAAAATCCCGGCATTCAGCTGCAATTTGGGAATGTCTCGGCTCTAGCCATTGCCTCTATCAGCCCTTCACTGGTCTGGAGTGAAGAGTGTATTCTGTGTCCTCTGCCCAGAGAGCATGGGTCATGCTGACAACATACTTAATGTGCAACTGAGGCTCCTATTTATAAAACTTACTTCAATTAGTGTTTTTTTGATTTCTTAGCACTGTGTAGATCTTAAAGGGTCAAAGTGCTGAAGATGATTTGTTAATACATACAGACACTTGTGTGTTGCTCTGGCAGAGTCCTGGGCTATTGCTGTCAGTGTCCAAAGCAGAAGAAAACCAAGCAACTACTGTACTGGAGAACAAAATGGACTAAACAAAAAGAAACAGAATAAGCCTCATTCAGTTACTGCCTCAGTCATTACCCTCCTGCTGCAGCAGCTGTCAAATAAGACCTTGATCTCTTTGGGAGACTCATTCTTTCTCAGGTGGCTGGTACAGGGAGGTATTATGGTGAATTCAATACTCCTGTATTGTATTTTAAATGAAATGCTGTTGCATCCAAATACCTTAGTCTAACCACTTATAAACAAAAGTGATAAGAATTTTAGCAGTGCAAAGGTGTCTGTTTGGCTGAGGACAGCAGAGTAACAAAACTGACAGTGATAACAGGGGCTTCCAGGCAGGATGGTGTAAGGCTGCCTTCATGTAAAAAGAACCTTTTTATTTTAGGACAATTGTGGCAAAGCTGTTGTGGAGAGAGAACAGGCTTTTACTTGTATTTTGGAAATAGAATGTTCTTTTCAAACAGCATTTCACCTTCCAGTTAGTTGATGCATTCCCATTAGACATGCATCAGTTCTTATACTAGGAAAGGAGGGGTTTTTGCTCTCTTTGGGGTTTTCTCCTGCCAGTGTATCCAGAGAAATCTCACTATCTTCAGAGGATGTGTTAACCAGTGCAACAGTGTAGAACATGGTGCTGTGAAGAGGAAACATAGGTCTGTGCAGGGGAGGAGGCTTAGGAAGGGAGAGATGCCAGAGATGCTTGTTTCTGCTTTCTAGAAGAGGCAGGTATTTGGAGTTTGTTTTAATGTGATAGCCACTTTAAGAGGCACAATTTCAGCTGTACATACCTTAAGCCATTTATACTAACTATGGTATGGTAAAGTTTGATCATAAAAATGTGTGCACCTCCTCTTAGACTGTTTGGGTTGCTTTTTTTAATTGTGAGTTTCTAGATCCTTTTATTTTGTAAAGTGATTAGGAAAACTTGTATTGCTCTGAAGACATGGCTTTGTATGTAAACATTTAATTGCACCCTGCCACTTTCTGTATATGGGAATATCTTTTTTATTATTTTTCTTTGCCCTCAGGTTTTGAACTGTTTGTGTTCCCATTTCTGTTTGACTTCAATTAGTCTTGCAAAGCTATCACCTTCTAGAACATACGCAGGTACTAAACCAGCTTTTCCTGCCCAGAAAACTCCTTGGCCCTTAGTAGCTAAAATTTGATTTAGAGCAGGAACATTTCAAATGCTGTTATGTAGCTAATAAATCAGATGTGCTGTTTCATGCTTATCTCCTGCTCGGTCCAGCAAACCAGCATTGTCCTCTGGGGTTGTTCTTACAAACCTGTTGCACAGCATCCCCATAGATCAGCACCTTGCCAAAAAGACATAGCTTTAAATTAAAATGCCACTCTTCCTAGCTGGCCTGTTTGCAAAAACATAGACCCCGTGGAGCTGATGGCTGATCAGGTTGATAAAGATTCCCTGTTACAAGTTTGGGACTCTGGTGTTCTGCTTGTGCTGCTTTTCTCAGCTCATTGCTTATAATGATGCTTGTTAAAGGCTCTGAAGACATGGCCAGCCATCCACACAGCTGCTGAGCTGCGTGAGTGTCTTTACTGGCGCCCGATTTCTATCCCAGGTCTTCCTCCAGTGATTTTGTTGGTAGCAAATTGGCTTTGTGGGATCTGGCCCTAGGGAGAACAAATCCATCTTGTCCTTGACACATACAGTCTTTAGTATATTACCTTGAACACCAGAGAGATTCCCCCTCCATTGGCCAAGCATTGCTGCTTCTCCTCCTGGGAGGGCAACTGAGGGTGGAACTCACATTTCTTTAGCCATCGTGTGCTGTGCAGAATGCTAACAGGCCTGCTACCAAGAGAACATTTTAATTTGAAATAGCAAATATGCTTATCTTTAGGAACTAATCTACAGTAATTATAAATACCTACTTATATATGGAAGAGAGCGTGTGTTCTGTTTTGTTTTTCCTGAAAGTTGTAACTAGAGATGATATGAAGTGAAAGGCATCCCTTGTATAATATGACTTCTGTTTAATATTACTGTGTGGTTAAAATCCTTCCATTATAAATTTGCACACTTTTTTTCTTCTTCCCTTGCATGTTCAACTCTGATTTTCACAGCTGTTCTGTGCAGACAGTAATGTATTTTTGTAAAACATTTTTGACACTGAATTGCAATAAATGTTCAAACAATGTGAACCATGGAGTTGGTTGTCTCATTGCTTCCAAGCTGGTGATATTACCAGCCTTGGGCTTCTGGTGACTGTAAGCAGAGACTCTTCTGCAGGAACATCCAGAACTTGGGTTGTTGCAGCAGTAGGTACATGGAGAAATACCCAGGATAGAGCTGTTGTTTCATTGTACCCCAAAGGAACATGAGGTGAATGGAGCCCTCACTTCCAGGAAAAACATGTGCTCATGAATCTGTATTCTTCCCAAAGCACAGCGGTGACTTTTGCCCCAAAAGAGATCACTAGTGCTCACACTGGTCTGATAGCTTCAACTCCAACTTGTGGTTTATGGAAATGTTTTTTCTGGACGTGTTATCCAAGTGACTTAGATTTTTATCTTTTTTTCAGTTACAGTTACATCTGGTTAGTCAGGACTGCAACAGTTTGACCTGGGCTCCTCCTCAGAGGCAATGTGAGTAGGAGCCCACTGAAGGGACTCCCAGTGAATTGGGGAAAAGGAGTTGGAAAGGCAAATGAAATGTCTCTCAGGCTGGAACAGGAGAAGTTACCTTGGTAAAACAGGATGACTTGCCTCATGAAAAGTATGCCAGCTATGAAAATAAGCACAAAATGTAGATTATTTGTTTCTAATTCCATTTGCACTGTCAAGTAAGGTATGTTTAAGTTTTTTCATAAGTCTCTTAGGAGTTATGCTGTGTCTCAGGAGTATAGTTAGAGGGTTGCACCCCCAGACACAAGTCTCTGGAAACATGGGACAGTCTACAAGATTACCAGAGCCTTTTCAACAAGGGGTAAGAAAGCTGTTGTCAAAATACATTTCTTACTCAAACTTTCTTGAAAGTACTCAATTCTACTTATTTTAATAGACTAAATCCTTTAAGGGGAATACTTGATCTCTTCAGGAACGTGTTGTCACACAGTGAGGTCTGTCTATAATCCTTACCATTCGTAAGGTATTGCCACTAATGCCTCCACCCTTTTAAGAGTGCTCAGGGATGGATGGTGAGGCAGCCTGAAGCATGGATGAGGTCCTGCCTTGGTCAGTGGTAACACGTCACCCTCTACAATTCCTTGAAGTGCCCTCGCTGTCTGTCTTAGTGCCTTATAAAGAAGTAGAGTTTAGGCAAAAAGCATTTTGAAAACTACCTGTGCAACAAATATTAAGATTATGACTCAGGTTTGCCCCAACTTCCCCTAATCCTCAGCTCTGCTTTACAAGGGATGTGGGGTGAACTCCACTCAATCACACAGGGGGTTGCTTTATTTGTGACAAAACTTGAGCTGCTCCTGTCATCAGAACTGCAGAAATGGGAGAGCGCTGTTTTCTAAAAGGCTCTATAAATAACTTGTGTGGGTTCAAAGGCCTTCCCTAAGCTGGAAAGACACCAGTTCACCCCTTGCCATTCTTGATGTGTAGTATACTGTGCTTTTTAGTAGAAAACAAACAAACTAATGTCTTTTTAATATGTTTTCCTTGGATCGTTTTGGTCCTGGTCAGAACAGGCCTCGAGCATGGGCGGCAGCACCCGCAGGTTTTGCGGCCGAGGTGGCCAGTCCGGCCCGGGGCCCCCAGGGTGCTGCTGCTTTCATCTGACTGCTGAAAATGGGTGGCGGGACAGGAAAGACACCCACTCCCAGCTTCACAGGATAAATAAACAAACAACCCTGCGGGGTTTGCGTTTATAGATGGAGAAATGCAGTTAGCGCAGGAAATGCGAGTTCCTCCTCTTCATGGCAAACCATGAATTTTGACTTATTTTAACAGGACTTTTGAGCATTGAGTTAAAAATATGTGCCTACAAGAATAAGCTAATTTGTGAAGTACATAAAAAAAAATGATGTCTCTATGGGTAATCTTTGATGGGAATGGTGTGTGTGACAAACTGTCAGCAACGGCCTAGAAGCCTCCTTGCTCCCTGTCTGCAGCCAGGCCTGGGCTGGGTTTTGTTTTCTCCTTGCTTTTCCTCCACAGGCAAAACTCACCCTTTTGTAAGGGGTTTAGCTCATGTTATGGGCCAGAAATCGCTTTCTGTCCTTCTTCCTGCTCTGGTGTGGCAGCCCAGCCTGCGGGAAGAGTGTCAGAGGAGGCTACGCACCTGCGGGGCAATTGCCAGGCTGAACCTAGGGCCCGTGTCCAGCCCAACCATGATCCAGCCTACGTTGGTGAGAGTCCCGTTGGGTCTGGTCATGACTGAACAAGCATTTAAATGCTTTGGCAGGTTGGGACCCAGTGTACTGTGGCCTTGCCCTCCCAACACGAGGTGCCTCTTGGTACCACAGCGATCGCTTTTCCCCTTGGGGTTTGGGGCACCCTTCTCGGCTGGGCCTGGGCGACATTTTGTCCATGGGTCTCCCACGAGAACCTGACCATGGTTTTCAACATGGGTTATCTCTTAAATTGCTTTCTCCTGGTCTTTTTATAGCTCTCTTGATGAAGTGGAATTTATTCTTTCTTTTTTGGATATAGCTGGAGGTGTAAATCCAGACGAATATAACTCCTAAAGGGGAATCAGCCTGTCCGTGCCATGGCTCAGCAGCGCCTGTGTTGCTGGTGGTGTATATAAAGCAACCAGGAGCCTTTTTAAACCTCTGAAACTGAAGTCCTTTTATTTGCTTTTTTCTTGCTTATAGAAAATTAAATGGTTCTCCTTTAAAAGAGCTGGTTCCTGGCAGTAGGTAGAAACCTACAATCTTTCTCTTACCACACACTTTTATATTTAAAGCCTCTATTTTTAACCCAATGGTGGGATTCAGGGTTAATGCTCGTTAGATCTGTGTCTAGACAGTTGTGAAAAACAGGAAATGAATTACATTATAGTACGAAAGGAGAATTTAACCTTTTCTGTCCTCACTAACACATGTGACTGAGGAAAATATGTTACAGCAGAGTATTTCGGAAAGTTTAAGGAAGTAGAAAAATGAGAAAGAAAAAAAAAGCTGGGTTTCCACAAGGCCTCGTGGGAATTATTTCACAGAAAATAATGAGCCAGACTCTGCCCTCTGTTACACCCAGGCAGTAATTCGTTTCCTCTGGTCACTGTGGAAAAGTTGCATTTTATTATTCCCTGCTTATGCTGAACATTCAGAAGAAAAAAAAGAAGCCAAGTTAATCGGTTTCACACACATGCACGCGCTCATGCGATAGCTGCAAGAGGGAAGCCACCACGCACCACCCGTCCTCCGACACGTGGAGCCAGGCAGAGCAGATTTGTAACCCCCCTGGGTGTAACAGCACCCTACACCCCTTCTCTTCAGGCTGCCTAAAGCCTCAAGGTCTTTTTTTAATATGTACAAAGTTATTTATTCTTTATTTGAATTAGAGACTGCAAAAATGCAACATTCCCTTGCTTGGCCCTTCAGGACAGTAAGAGCCCAAAGGCTCGCTTACCGCCGGCGGCAGCACAGCAATACCGCTCTGTTTGCCGACATACGGGGTAAGACCTGAGTTTCAAAAGCCTGTTGCAATGAACCCAGAGCACGATTTAAGCCTGAACTAATGCGAACAGCTGGTCTGCTCAGAAAGAGCTGGAAAGAAGAGGCCTGGGTGCTCTTTACCCACTTAACCCCCGGCCCCCTGCAAAATGGCTGCTGTTTGGACGCAAAACACACCACAAAAACGGTACTGCCAGCATCTTCAATACTGCTTCTGAGCTCTTTCCTCAGACCCTTAACCTACCCCCAGTGGTGTATTTTCAAGCCTTTCTCACCCTCCCCAGGGCTGCGGGGCGAGCCAGCAGCCGGGAGCCCCAGCAAGGGGCACCAGGCAAGCATCCTGCCCCGCCATAGAACCACCGTCCTCCCGCTGACAGCTGCCTCTCCCTCTGCCCACTTCTCCCCGACGGTGCTGCGGGCCCTCGTGTCCGATCCCGCTCGCATCCGCAGCCCTCCGCCGGAGACAGCCCTTGCCCAGCTGGGCCCTATCGCAAGGACCCTGTTTATCTCGTGCACAACTTGCCTCCCTCGTCTGCAACTCTTTGCCGGAGCCAAATGTTTACACTCGCCGCACACTCTGTCAGCTGGCCAGAAACATTAATATCCCCGTGGCAGAGCAACAAAGCCTTCCCAAGGATCCTCCGCACCACGCAGCCCAGGCTCTGCCACTCCTGCCCTCCTGGGACCCCCGTTGGCTTCGGTGGCTGCTGGGAGCATGGAGGAAAGGGATTAGGTCTTCCCAAGGACTGTTTATTTGCTTCATTTTATCATGATTGCTTTTAATTTTGAAGGCGCATGAAGATGAAGTGTACAAATCATTGGAATAATACTGCAGCTAATTTTATGGCGTCTTCAGCACCATCCAAAAAGAAATAAAAAAACCCAGCCAACAAACACCCAACTCCCCCTGCAATGGAGCATTCTAAATAAAGTTTTTGAAGCAATACAATATTCGCCTGTATAGTTGTCAATGTTTCCACTGCCAGTTTGTCTACCTAAAGGAACCAAGTTTTGGCATGGCTTAGATCAGAAAAAAAATAACATCTTTAAATGTTTGCAAGGGGAATGGGATGGGTGGGGAGGTGATGGGAGTTAAAATCACTAGGAGTGTTGTACAATGTTGGCCTAAGAGCCTTGGAAAGGAAAAGGCCTCAATTTATCTGGATTTACTTGCCCGTGCCTGTGCCAGCAAGGGAGGGAGTGGAGCAGCAGCCCTCGCAGCCCTTACACCCAGCCAGGTAGCAGCACCCAAGGTGTGGGTCCTCCTCAGGAAGAGCCAACTGCTAACGGGAGCGGTGAGGCTATAATTTAACACTGCTTACTGCTGCTGCCGAGGTGAGCTTAGCAAGCATGGGAGCCGATACCCACTGCAAAACACGCTGCCATGAAAGAAGTCGTCTATATACATATGCATAGAGAGGCACACAGACACACGCGTGCAGCCATACAGACAATTAATGAAAGCTGTCTTTCAGAAGCCTGGCTGTGTAGTGTAAGGAAGGGCAATATTTTTCTTGTCAGCAGCAGCTTTGCTTGAAGGAGAGGCTTTAGGACATGGCTCATCCTGTGGTGGGGAAGGAATGTGTCTGCATTACTCACAAACCTTTTTTTTTTTTTTTGTGAATATATTCTGCCTGATGTAAGTATAGCCTGCTTGACAGTCTTAATGCAGCCAGAAATGGCGTTTGATTTATGGAGGAGGTGGAAATCCAAATAGAAGAGGATACAGATATTCCAAGGGTGCTCATTTTGGTCCCTCTCCATGAGCACACGTGTTACCCCTGAAGTCTCTTGGTGTTGGAAACTGATGGAGGAACCTCAAAGCTCCTCTTGCTGGCCAGGGTGTTTTGCTGTAATACCCTCTCAGGTATCTCAGGAAGCCACTTCTACCTCCAGCCCATCCTCAGGTTACCAGATGAACTGCATCAGCTGGGATCTTGCATCCCACTTAATATTTAATCACCCTTTGCCCTCATTTTCTTAAGTTGGCAGTGAAACCCTAGCTAGCCTGTGTGCCACAGCACAGCGGTATTTTGTTACAGAAAGCTCGAAACAAAGCTTCCACTTGCTAATCCAGCCATGCTAATGGCCATACTGCTGGAGCTCCATAGATCATTCTCCAAACAGCATTAAGCAGCAGCGAGAGGTGTAGTTAAGGCATTACGTGAGAGCAGGCTCTACCGCACTATGCAGGCAGGGCAAGGGACCTTACTGCAAGATACAACGATGCCATCTCAGACAAGACCAAGCGATGAGGAAGATGGTAACGCCTCTTTTGGGCTCCACACATGTGCTTTTGTCATGTGTAGGGCCTCAGATGTCCTCACGGCTGGACAAGCTCCACATGTGGGTTTTTGCCGTGGGCTCCGCTTGCTAAGCCAGGGCATTTGCTCATTGAATGAGCACAAATAATCCCCATTTCTGAGGATTTCTGTAAACCCAGCAAGCATCCTGAGTGGGGTGGTAATGTCCTGACAGTTCCACTGCCTACGTTGCCCCTGCATGGAGCCAGTGACAGGGACACGGTGGCACCCGGCAAGGGCTGGGGAGCTGCGCCCGCGCAGCCAAGGGCTGGGCTGAGCCATTCACAGCCACGGGTTTCCGCAGCGGTTCAAAGCAGCAAGGCTGCAGAGAGCATCGGCAGAAAGGTTTCACTTGGGCTCTGCAGCCGGTGGGGAGGGTGACTGCTGCATCCCTGCTCATGCAGCCTTTGGCAGAGGCTCGGAGGAGGCTGGGGCTGTGCCTCCATGCATGGATCCGATCTCCGTGCACGGTGTGAGCTTGGAGAGGCTGGCGAGCAGTGGCTGCTGGGACTGTGGCTCTTCTCTGCTGGGAACCAAGTCCATCTCTTGGCCTTTCAGATATCAAAAATACCCAATCTGGGTTTTTTTATTTAATAATTATCAAAAAAGTTAAATGAGAACGAGGATTAAGGAAAGAATCTTCCCAGTAAAACACCTCTGACAAATACAGCAGGTAGGGCACTGCAAATCCCCTCCAAGTCCCTTCTTCCCAACCTGCTGCTGGGAACAGGGCAGGGGGAGCGCTGTGCCCGTGCCCCCCAGCCCGGAGAGAGGCTGGACCCCTGCAGCCGTTCCCAGCACTGGTTATTTTGCATCTCAGGACCGAGCTGGTCAGGACCGAGCTGGTCAGGCTCCGTTTATTTTGTAGCAACTCCATGGACTGATGCATTTGAAAACAACTTCTGGCCAGACACATACCTTAGCATATTAAAAGGTATTTTTAGTACCTCTGGCAGAGCGGATCAAACTCTGCTTTCAGCTGTACTAAGACAACTCTATGGACTTTGCTGGCAGTGCCGCATATTCATACCGAGGTAGCAGCTGGTAGAAGCTACTTGACTAAGTGGTCGCATTTACTTCACGCAAGACAAAAACACAAGCGCAGATAAATGCCGGTGGGATTCCTGACTTACAGTGGGCTGTATTTTCTTCCTAGGAGAGTGACTTTGCCTGATAAAAGTTTGAATTGCTGAAGAAACAGCATCACATAGCAAGGAAAAAATGCTCTGAATGTCGCCTCCTCGATTTGTGATGACTTTTTTTTTTTCACTGGTATAAATATAACTGTGACCATTTCATACAGCAAAGTGCTCTGTGATGTGTACAGTATAAATAGCCGAACTGATTACACTGGCTATAAACAAGGACTGGAAACCCTTGCTTCACCCCAGCAGTTAAAAACGGTGGAAGCAGAGAGCTTTACAGCTAAATGGTTAAAAGCCACAGCAGAACATTTTCTCGGGATGGCTCCAAGCGTGGAGCTGGTGTGCTGCCATCTCAGCAGCCAAGCTGAGACAGTGGGAAGCACGCCGCCACAATTGCATACTAAAAAGAAGGGAAGGCTGAGATAACTACCATATTCTTACTGTGTAGGCCATTTAAAAAAAATAACATATAATGATTCCTGCCTTATTGCAGTGTTTGGGTTCCAGATATAGCCTTGCATGGGAAGGCCGGTATGACACTGAATCAGGCCAAATGAGCATTTCCTGCTTTTAAGTAAAGTAATATAATGTCAGGAATCCAGCTCGTCGGAAACACCCTGCTCCTCTCCCTCTGCACCAGCGCCAGACACTCAAAATGAGCTTCAGGTGAATAATGCTGCTTCACTAGGACTTTGTGAGTGACAGTTCACAGCTCAGGTCCTTTGAATGCTTATTTTTATCACTATAAAACGAAGCTCGGTACGCCTCATGCCTAGGAAGTGGCTTAGCTCACTCAGAAACTCAGGGACTTGCCAGAGGCCTTAGATTTGTTTTAGCTGCCCTCAGTATCCAAGGTATTTCCTACTGTAAGTATAAGGAAACATTGAGGATACTTAAGCAACCATATTTGTTTATCTTAGGTCAAACTGGAGAGATTTTCCAGAACCACTACTGCAGCTGCATTTAACTTGTTGAAAGGCTGCATTTGTATGGAGCGCTTCGCTTCTGACTCCATGATCACAAACAAAAACCTTCACCGAGAGCCGAGCTCCACGGGGAAGGGTGCACGCAGCTGCTGAGCAAACCTGAGCAGACGTCTCCAGACACTCACTCTCTGGGTATGCTTCATTAACATTGGCCTCAACTGGGCCAACTCCTGCGTAAGGAGGAAGCCAGAAGGGAGAAGAAAATCACCAGCATTCCCTCCCTCAAATTTCTGAGTAGGTAATTACCTGAAGAGAGACAGATGTCCAGACAGGTTTCACCTCAAGAGGAGATGAGATTCTCCAAGCCTGCGAATCCAAAGTGTTGTAGGAGGGCAACCCCACCAAACCTGGAGCCATCTGCTCAGCCGGGTGATGTGTGAAGTGATGCTCTGCAGGTCCTCCCTTCCGGCAGCATGGCTCGTGCCAGTCACAGGGGACAGCCACTACCTGGGTCATGGACGGCGTCTCGCTAATGGTTCTGCAAGGCACCCGGTGGGAGGTAACTGTGACTGCTGCAGGGACACGGTGGGATTTTCACACCTCCTTCCTATTCCCTGGTACAGCTTTCTCAGGACATTCAGTCTAGGACCCGTGTTTGCAGAAAAGACGGGGGAAAAAAACTATGAAAAATGAGAAAATTTGGACCAAAGTCATTCTAACAAAAGAAAAGCAGACCCCAGAGATGGCCATTTTACAGTAGATGTTTGGAGAGCAACAGTGCTTCAGAGCACACACGAGGCTCTGGCTGGATGATGACTGGGTGAGGAGAGGAGGCCACACAGGTCAAAATATCCCGACTGGGGCTCTCATCCTGGAATCTGATTCATACAAATGCACCCTGGTGCCTCCCTGCCTCCTTAATAGCGCAGATCAAATTGCAGCATCCCAGGTACCTAAATTTAGCCTCTGAAGTCCATAAATTGATAGTGAAGCCTTAAATCAACACCTTAGAATATCGACACCTTAGAATATCAGAATAGTCTGATATTCTAAGGTGTCACACACCCATTTCGGTAGGGATTGTGAATGCTGAACAGATCCCCAAAAATTGGTAGGTGGTTTGATGATGCTGGCATATAGCCCTTGATGCGCACGAAGGACTTGCACTGACATTACAGACTTAGTCAAGGGCTATACGTAACCCATTAGCCGCAACCTTGCAAGATATGGATCACCTCTGCACTGCTGTCACAATTATTTTTTTTTAACTGTAACAGCTACTGGCAGGGCTGAGCGTGCAGGAGAGAGCCGCTGGCCAAGCGTCCCAACCCACACGTCCACCGAATGCTGACTGCTCTCTCTGCTGGCCAACTGAGAAATGGTATTTTCTCAAGACAGACCTGGTCATGTGTAAGTTTGCAAAAATGCGCTGACCAAGCAAATGCGTGCCAGAAAAACAGCATTTTTTTCTAAAGTCCCAAACAGGCGAATAAAAGAGGTTAGTTATCAAATAAACCATATTCTTAACTCAAAAGCAGCAGCAAAGAGAAAAAGGCAGGAGAGACGTGGGTGTCCTATCTCATGCTGCAGCTTACTGCATCAATAGCCTGATGGAGGTGAGAGAACTACCCATGAGATAGGATGTCCCCCCATAATGAATATAAAGCTATCAGGGTCTTGCCCTACGATGTCTACAAGTGAAAGTGTTGGAGAATTTCCAGTGACCAACAGAATACAAAAGCTGGGTGACCGTGGGATTGTAACTGACCTGAGGGCAGGGGGAGTTCTCCTTGCGTTGTTCAATGCCTGACTCAAAGGTGACCTAGTCCAAAAAGCCACCACTTAGGGGCTCTCAGCACATAAATACTGTAATAAGTGGACAACAGAAAGACTTCACTGTGGGAAAGAACAAGGTAGAGAAGGCTGAAAGGGAATGGAAAGCTAAGCTGCACTAAGAAATCATCGTACTGAAAGTAAATAAGCAGCACATCTTTGTGCTGGACACATCTGGACATCGTCTGGACACAGGGAAGATTAAAAGCCTCAAGGGCTATCGACAGCATGGAGTATAGGTAAGCACACGCTGATCCTGCTGTGCCAGTGCACCCCAGCAAATTGGCCCTGCAGTAATGTCAAAGCTTTCATATTGTTTCATATCTCATAGTAGCATGAGCCCAGCTCCCCTGCATCAAGGAGCGAGGGTCTCCCCAGAGCACCACTTTGGTTGGGTGGCTGTACTGGCCAGCTTGGAGCTGTACCTGAGGACCACTGAGTTGTGCTCTGCCGTGTGGTGTACCCCATACGTAAGTATGCCCGTGGTATGAAGCCACTTGAATCTTAGGTGTTTAAATAATCAGTGATCACAGAGTTGATAATTAGTGATGTCTGGCAGTGAAGTTGCCTCCCTCACCGTCAGCTTTACAGTGACAGTCCTTTGCTTGTACTTCTGACACGCGCTGCTTCTGCAGGCACTCGGCAAAGTGGCTCTCAACAAACTTTGCTTTTCTGTCTGCAACTTACTGTGGTGCTCAGTGAGTAAATCACACTGGTGGGGCCACCTCATGCGTCTGTCTGAGGTGACAGCAGAAAGGTTAAACACAGCAAGTTCCCCAAAACAGTGAGGATGAGGGTTAATTGGAGAGAGAAAGGAGCAAAGAGGGGAGAGAATTCACTTAGTCCCTCTGATAGGACACCAGGGCTAATTGGCATTAGAAAAAGGGCTGGTCTCTGCTAATTATGGTGAAGCAAGTAGCTCCTCCTTGTATTTGGGGCCCTAAGTGAGCACTTGGTGTATTCCTGAATTCTGTCTTTCTGATAGTACACCTTCTGAAATGGTGGTGAAATGCCACCAGGCTTGAAGGGCTACAGAGACAGCACCACAATATCAACATCCTCGGCACTGAATTAAATCTCTGGCTTTTACCTAATCCCTCTGGAATGACAACTTTTTACAAGAGCTGCAAAAAGATTGTTAATTATAGAAAAGCTATCATCACACACACCCAGCCTGCTACATGTAAAATTAAGCATCTGTTCAGAATTAGAGAGAAAAAGGACTGTCTCTTCACATTGATTTTTTTTAAACATGTATATTCTGAATAATGGTTGTGACTGTTCTCCTTAACAGCCTTGATTCTGAAACTAGATTAAACCAGGCAAATTTTTGTGTCTGAGCCTCACCAAAGGGAGTGTGTCACAGATTTCAGGCACCAGAAACCAGCTGAGGATGGCAGCTCAGTATTTAAATCAAATGACATACTCAAGTAGGGAGGGATGGGAACCTAATGTTCTGCAACAGTTTAAAGGGTCTGTTGAGCAATGCACAGGAACTCTGTGTATATGAGATTCAATCACTTGAAGGATAAAAAGTGCTTAACATAACCCGTTCATCTAAAATGTGGATCTTTAAATTCTCAGTTCTGCTATTGTCTAACCTCGGCAGTGTGTGCAATGCCCTGGGCACTGGGCAGGCAAATTTCTGCTGCTGTGCACTTTTACAACCACTCTTCACAATGCTCAAAAATAGTAAGTAACAACGTCTTCACTCACTCAAAGTGCGCCTGCCACATCAGAGTCATGCAGAAAGAGTTGCCATTTCATCCAAACACCGATAAATCAGACCTTTTACACAGGTATATTTGGTTAAATCCAGAGCTGCCTCCTCTCGGGAGAGCTCTGAGCACCAGTTTATCAGGAATCCTGAGTTCCACCATCTCAATCTCTTCTGGTGAAGCTGGTTCACAGAGACAGAAACTACAGATCAACTCTCCCACTCTGCAGATGAGTGCCCCGACAACTGGCCTCCTATCCGTAGTCTGCGCTGTTACCCAAGGAATCCATGTGGTAGCAGCCTATCTGCACAGCCAACCAGCTGTGCTGCATCTGGTAACAGAAAGTGTAAGTTTCTACATTCAGCCAGCCCTTATGACACAGAAAAAGAGATGACTGGATGAAGTGAATCAATCCCACAGTCGTTCAATGGTCTGTCTCTGCTGTTAATATGCTGAGTAAATTCTCTGGAACTGATGTGATACAGTAATAGAATATGTATATAACAATACACCTATATAACAGTAATATACATATACGTGTCTTAAGTTTTTATATTTTTCTGTACTTACAAATAAAATAATCCCTTAATACTTAAAACCATTACTGTGCTTTTCCTCACCAAGACTGAAGTCCATCACAAATGTTTATTGTAGTCTCAATCCCAGTAGGTTTCCAAGTCCTGACTGCATAAAGCCCTGGGCAGCCTGGTCTGACCTGATTTGAACAGGAGATTGGACGAGAGACTGCCTGACCCTTCTAACCTGAATTATTCTACCAGTCTGTGATTCTATGATATGCTAGTATGTAAAGTAGAACAGGTCCAAAACCAGAGAATTAAATACCCCACCTTAGCCTATTTCTGTAATCCCATGTTCAGGGCACTCTTCTAAGATGTGGGAGACTTTGCTCCAACCCCCCAATCAACATGGTGGCTTTCCTGGGTTCCCCTGCAAGGATGCAGCTTCCTTAGATCACCTCTAAGGAAATTCAGCAGCAAGCGACCCTGTATGGGGGAGGCTTTCTCATTCCCTTCCCCCCAACCATATGTTCCTGCTGATTTCCTTATACCCGCAAGAGCAGCTGTCTGACCTCATGGCAAGCCAGTTCAAGGAGCTAAGAGGCAGAAAAAAAACCCCTTTACTTCTTTCTGTTGGTTTAGCTTCCTACCCTGGATTACCATGGGGCCAGACAAATGCCAAGTGCAAGCACATGGGGGCAGGTGAGAATGCGCAGCCAGCGTAAGAAGGAAAAACAACTGCTTCTTCCAGCAACTGTCAGCACTAGAACAGTTTAACTGGCATGGCAGGCGTTTAATTCTCCCCTCGTACAGCACAGAAACCTAGATACTTACCTGGTTTTACATAGTGCTTGGGAGTTCAAGATTGTATTACTAAATCTATGTTCCCTTTGTGAGTCTGGCCTTTAGGCTTCTGCTAAATGAGCCTAACTGATAAAGTTAGTGACTAAACTGAGATCCACTGTCTGTTTATATAAGTGATAGAAATCATAACATAAAGAAAATATACTGTATCTCACTTCTAAAACGTGGTGACATTTAACAATTTGAGCTACATTGTTCAGTATTTTATGCATATATTTTTCCAAAAGCTTTTCTTACAGCATGTAAATGCTCTTTTCAATTTGGGTACAGTAGATGGAAAAGTCATATGCTTACAGTGGGATGTCTGCCTTTGATTTGACGTATTAAAAACCAAGTTCATTCTTACATAATCAAAATAAAAGTTTTTATTCCGTTCATGATATTTCTGATTGGGTATTCTATTTGCCCAAATACTTATTCCATGTAAAGAAACATAAACCATAAATACAATGTAAGAGCAGCAAAAGAAAACACAGCCACTCAAAACAGAAGCAGGGAGAACTTCTTTGTTTGTTTCACTGTCCTTCCAAGGAATAGCTGTAATCAGTCTGTCTGCCAAATCGATGCACAAAGTCCGGAAGGGGGAACACTGAGCCCCATCCCACTTTGGGATTCATACTGATGAAATCATCCAAGTTCATCTTGGAGTCTAAAAAAGGACCAGAAAAGGGAAATATTTAAGTTCTTGATGCAGCTTCTGTAGCACAGGTATACATCTATCAAGCAAATGCCCAGAAAACCCTCTTTGATAGTTCCATTCCAAATAGTGGAATTCATAGCACACTTGCTGAGCAGTAGTCCGGCAAGATCCTGCAAATTGTATGGTGCTATGAAAACATCTATTTCCAGTCTCTGAAATGTTGCTTTTGTCCCTGATCCCTCTCTCTGCCTATGGCAATAATCACATTACCAGATCAGTAAGCATCCTTAGTCATTAGAAACTAGCATGCGTAGCAAAGAGTAAGATTTTTCCCTGCAACAGCAGCCTAGAAGGGTCGAGTAGTGTCAGAGAACTGGAGTCCAAATAACAACCAACACAGGGAACTGCAATGCAATAAACAGGTGCTTGTAGTCTTCCTGCATTCACACAAGGCTCATTCATTACTCAAAAGCAGGGGAGATATTATTCCCCCATTAAGTTCTGAACCAAAGTCAACTGAGTCAGCTTTTGCACTGACTACAGAGGACCTGGATCAGAGCAGCAGTCAGAACTGGAAGTTGCTTACTGTCTCTCAGAAGTGATTAGTCTCTTGGCAAACCTACAATTCGTTACTCCCCAGACTACAGTATTTGCTCTGTATTTGCTTTCCCTCCAGCCCTGAACTTTGTCCTTGCTGTACACCGGTCCACTGCACAGTCAGAATATGCAGACCGGCAGAAATGTCTGACATAACCTAGCCCATAGCCTAGAGGGATGCTCAAAGGAAGGTACAAACCTAGGCTGGGGGCAAACACTGTTTTTTTGAATCCTGAACCACTGAATGAAGTCAGACAGGAAAAGGTTAACTGCCAGAGTTTCAAAAGAAAAGTAACCATGACTGCTCTTTGCCAGGAGTTTGATCTGCTCTGACCCTGCAGGAGAGGTAGAAACCATGCTGTCCTGTTCATGGATCCCAGAGAGCTCAGTGGAAAGTGCTGGTGTGCATTTTTTTGGTTTAGCTGCCTTATACATCCTTTTTCTGGAGCTGGCCTGGTACAAGCTTTGCTGACTCAGAACCATGCTGATCAGAGGTTTCTGATTCCTCAGCCTATTCAGCTCTTGACTACAAACATCCGTGGGCTTGTTGTTTTATGTTCTCACTGACGATCTGCACAAATAATCTTTTTAAATGCCCATTAAAAGAAAACTGGAAGAGAATGAGTTTAAAGAACAGAGTGGGAGAGCCACTGGATTTACTGTTACAGCTTTCCTGCTGTATTTAAGTATTTATTTTAACATGGATGATTCAAGTGCGTACTTAAGGATTAAGAACCAAACAAGAGTAGGCTCTAATGAATGGATTATAAAATCCATAGGATGGAATTTGCTTCAGCTGCAAATAGCTTGTGCAATTAGGTTTACCATTATGGACAGCGCAAGTGAGGAAGGGAAGACAATGTTCGGGAATCCCAGACCCAACAGTGCCAGCCATAACCCAGCCCCCGAAGCCCTCTATTTGCACCACATCTACGCTATGGCACAGCTTTGTGATTTACCTAATCCCAGCTCTCACCACTTCCAAGGTCTGGCCCCTAATTCTTTTCTTGTTAACCTGTTTGGGCTCTGCACATTGAAAATCCTTACGTCCAGCCAAGCATCTTCCTACCGCTGAAGTGAGTCTGGCAGAACAGGGCCAATTTCTGCCTGACTATGTGGGGATTTAAATAGCACAAGCCCAGCAATTTGCTGTTGTAGCTCAAGAACAATTAGTAGTGGGTAACAGCTCTTGCTTGCTGGTAGACTGGTAAGCCTGTTTTCCAATTCCCAACTTGTCTTTTCCTCCCAGATGCTTTTGTTTTAAAATTAATGTGATTCTTCATATAGTTTAAGATTTGAAAGATAAGTAATTGCCTGGTTTATGTGCACTGAGCATAGTAGAATAATTTAATAAAACTGTTCTGCAAATGGTAAAGAAGCCCAAAGGGGATTGTTCCAATAGAGTTACAAATGCAGCTGCTGCTGCTAAGAACTTTGAAGTTGCTGTCACAATGTCTGTAGGAAGTGAAATATTCTCTTAAATTCAGAAGGATTGTGGCAGAGCATAACACAGTCCATCAGAGAAGTTTAATGAAAGGAAAAATTGTTTTAACAAAGCCAACAGGAACACTCCTGTGAAGAGGGGATGGTCTAAGAACTGGTCAGTAGATGGCACTGAAGCAGTATGAGAGCTATCCATAGGAAAAAAGATAGCGAGACCTCTCCCGTTTTATTTAATTCAGGAGATAACAGTCTCTCTATGCCACTCTTCTTACTCATGGGCTGTATCTGAATGCCATGTATGTTATGTTAGACCTTGCAGCTTTAGGAAACAGCTTGGCAAAAATGCATGAGAACACCACAAAGTCCTCTTCCTGAAGCAGATGAAGAGTGACAAACAGCAGAATTTACAAAAGAGACATCTGGATGCTACAGTTGACAAACCAAGAGGATTTCTCCACAAAAGGAGGAGCATGCTTTATATAACATTTATACAAGGTCAAGAGCAGCAGAATCAGGTTTTTTTAAAGATTTACATTACACTTGCAGTCCTCCTCAGGTGCTGTGGCTATTATACTAGCTTGCATTTGTGCATGCACAGAGCCAATGCTTCCTCTTTGATGAAACTCACTTTGTTACGCACACACACTGTCAATGAGACCTAGCTGGCGCATTCTGGGATTCCTGCATAATTTTATTTTTTTAATCAAGTCCGACACTTTTGCCCCAAGCAGGGATGAAATAAAAGGCCACACACTATCAGATGGCATTGTTAGCCATGATACTTGTGGCTTCTGCCAACAGTAGTTAGAAAGCAATGTTTCAGCCAAGACAAGGCTTGGCTCACAGACCTTGGACTAACTGCATAATGACAGCTGCTGAATGGCTGCTGGAGGTGAGCAAGTCTGAAACAAAGCCTCCAAGATCTGCTGCTGCCTAACCTTGGGGGCACCCAAAATACTTAGAAAGTTGGGCTCTTCAGAGACTTCTGTAGGCATTTACAGTTCTCTTCAGATGGCCCTCCCTTGCCTGAGAAGGGAGAGAAGTGTTTTTGCAGGCAGAATCGGAAAGGCTGTTACGACACTCAGCTGGAGGGTGCTGTCCCCACAGCTGAGACATAACCAACGGTGCAAACCACCTTGGTCCATCTCGGTGTAAAACAAAGCTGCTCACCTTAAATTATCTTTCACAGAAAGCGGCTTAATTTCAATAAGCCACTCACAGAATTTAAATACTTCTATCTTTAGTTGTGCCTTTATTGTCTCTATCCTGACTTGATTCTTTACTTCCACAAAAGCTCAATGAAGTAAGGACCTAACTTGACAAACTGGAATTTTATTCTCATATGAAAGAAGCAGAAGGCTCCCATGAATTGCATATGAGCTACTTATATCCATATCGGTGCTTCTTTTTTTCCTTCACTAGGATCCTACCACCACCTCAGAGAGGAGATACAGAAGGGAACTACAGACATCTGCCTGGCCTCTGTCTAGCAGCTTGCCTGTTACACAGATATGTCACACAGCACCTCCAGAATTTCTCAGCTGTCCTACTCATGCTCTTCAAAACAAACAAAAAAACCCCAAGTAAACCCCCATCATTTATGGCTACCAGGGATATTAATAATAATAAAAAGAACAAAAAGCCTTTACAAATCAATCCTGCCAGTGTGCTACCAAACACCTAGGGAGAACTGAAATTCAAACCAATGCTTTTCAGTGTTAGAGCTGATGCTAACAGTTGTATATAAGCAGTACCACCATCTGTTCTGAGTAATTTTGAAATGCACTGTGCAAGCTGTATTTTACACAGGCTTGCAGTAAGGAGGCCTGATCTCACCAGGACTCATAAACTAAGCAAAATCAGACCTCATTAATTTGTGGAGAGAAGACTTAAAAGAAAACCCCAGGCTGGGCTCACCAGTCCTAGAATGATGAATCTGTGCACCAAATTGCATCATCTTAATTTATATTATTTGAACAAAATACCAGACTTGCTCCTGTTTTCTTTCAAGTGGCAACCAGGTGGGACCAGGGAAATCTGCTGTAGCTCAGGTATGCTTATTCCACCAGAGCTGCTTTGAGGATAGGGCTGGGTGAGAAAGCACCATGCACCCAGTTAGGTTAGCCAGCTTCTTCTGGCATGCATGGCAGCAAAGCAGAACAGTGGCCAAAGCAATGCCAATAAGAAACATAGAGGCCTAGCTCTGGAAAATGGCTAGGCCAGAGACAGTTGCAAAAGGCTAATGCTTAGCATGTGAGTTCTGATGGAATATTGAGGAGTTTCAGGGTTTTTTGTTCAGTTGGTTGGTTTGGGGTTGTTTGGGTTTGGTATTTTGGGGGGGTTTTTTGTTTGTTTTTTTTTGTTTGGGTTTTTTTGTGTGTGTGTTGTTTTTTTTTAATAACACTAAGGTTCTTTTTTAAAAAAATCGCCTAGTCCCATCTTCAATTTTTTTTAAGCACGGACTGGAATTTATGACTCAGGCTTATTTTAGAAGGTTTATTTTACAACCCCATGAGCAGCACAAATACAGTTTAAGAATAATTCCTTTTGAGTTAATATTAAGAAAAAAAAATGCTGAACTGGTTACTGATAGAGATTCCTTGATTCCATTCCAAAAGGAATTTCATGGTCATTAAACATTTCCTGGTGTATTTCATAAAAAGTGTCACTGGTCCCAGTATCCTGTCCCAGCTCCACACTGGGTAATTACATTATCCTACCTATGGTCCTATTTAACTTACATTTGACTTGGATACTATGGAATTTCCTTTTATTTATTCCTTGAATTTACCAGTCTCTAAAGGATGAGAATTACCAGTTCCACTTGTTGACAGCAACATTTTCTAAACCTGTATGTTGGCCTGCAGGACACATGCTCATCTACACAACCACATCACTGAAGCACAGGACTTAGATTCAGCTAAAAGTTAAAGCACATGCTTGTTCAACAACAGTTAAACCCAGACTCCTCACTGACTTACAACATTGTGCTCATTGAAGCACTCATCATTCTAAGATATCTCAAGTGCATACAGGGAAGACAAAAATCAAAGCTGGAGAAACTGGTACTGAATGAAAGACAACTTGAACTAAATATCCTAGATCTGATACAAACTATTCCTGTTCTGACCCAGATCCTGAAGCTACCTAATGAACAACCTTCCACCTTCAGTGGGTGCAGGCTAACCAGTTTTCTTCATCTGCAACATTCAGCCAACTGACCAGGAGACCAGAGTGCATCAGCACAGAGCTGGAATATTGTGTCCAGTTTGGGACTCCTCAGTACAAAAAACCCCCCAAAACATTGACATACTGGAGTAAGCCCAGAAGAGGGACATCAAGTTGTTTGGGGTGGGAGAACATGATATTCA
This sequence comes from Ciconia boyciana, assembly GCF_034638445.1. NCBI lineage: Eukaryota > Metazoa > Chordata > Aves > Ciconiiformes > Ciconiidae > Ciconia > Ciconia boyciana. Next base: position 13,297,489 of record NC_132935.1, read on the forward strand.
AGGAGAGGCTGAGAGAACTGTGCGTGTTCAGTCTTAAACAGAGAAGATGAAGGGGAGACCTTTCTGCTGTCTGCATCTACCTGATCAGAGGACACAGAGAAGATGGAGCCAGAGCCTTCCTGGAGGAGCCTGGCAACAGGACAAGAAACAAAGAATGGAAGTTGGAACATGGGAAATTCTGATTAGATATGACAAATTATTTTTTTTTTTTACCACGACAGTGGCCAGATATTGGAACAGACTGCCCAGAGAGATGGTGGAATCTCCATCCCTGGAGGTGTTCAAGACGAGACTGGACAGAGCCCTAAAGAACCCCTGTTTTGAGCAGGGGTTGGACTGAATGACCTATGGATGTTCCTTTCAGTGTAGCAAGGTACAGAGCAAAGAAATAAAGCATGGGAGAAATTGAAGATCTATGTATCTTTCACTATCTATTAACATCACTGAGACAATCTGGAGGTTGGTTGAGACCATGTGGCTGCTGTGCGTCAGTGAGGTAAAGCTCAGTCAAGCAAGACAGATAAGGGGAGAGTTACAGGGTTTGCAGCTATGGAGTCATTCACTACAGCTAGAGGTACACGTACACATCTGCAACTGTTTGAGTCATTCTGTAACTTACTATCTGCAAGTAATGTTTTCTACTATTTTGATTTGAGTAGAAGTTTTCACCTTCCTTATCTGGCCTGATCTATATTCCTCACACTTTCATTAGCTCTCAACTATCACAAGAATAAGGTTTCCACAGGCAAAAAGTCCTCAGCACCCTGGAAGCTCCAGTAACAGTGAACCATCCACTGCAGTCCAGGCATTCTCCACTTGCTACACCACCTTTGTATAAACCTTTACTAGAGATAAGGACCAAGACATAGAATTTAAGGTGCTGCATAACCTGGATTGTCTAGAAAACACCTAAAGCTTCACAATGAAGACTACATCTGTGTTCCTGCCCACATTCATAACTCGCTTCTACTCTAGTGTGAAACACCAAGCTTCCTTAGAAGCCAAAGCAAAGACTGAGAATTAACTTGCCAGCAACTTAAAACCACGATAAACTTAGACCTAAACACAAAACATGTTTCTTTGACCCTGCCTTCTCTAACATAAATACATAGCAGTACTGTGTTATTAAAAAAGCAACAAAACCAAACATGCAGAGCAGTAACATGAAAACTCTTTCAAAGCAAAACTTCACCACGCTCTTCTCCATCTGGGAAGAAAATGAGAGAACAAACACATGGCAAATGTTAGCCAGCTTGCCAAACGCATGATTAGAATAAGCTGAAATGCTGTGTGATAAGAATGGTTTCAGCAGTTCTATAGAAGAGAAGAGATGGCAAGTCTTTCCTTCTCTCTCTGCTTGGCCCAGAGGCTATTATCTAGGCTATCGCTTAAAAGAGGCTTAAGGAAAAATTTGCTGACTTGCCAGTTTGGCTTAAAGTGTCCTCAGGTGCATACACCTGGTAGGGAAACCTCAAACAGATCGTGCAGGCAAACCTAGCATGCTGAGCAGAGCCTGAAAACTTTCTCCTGTCAAAATACTCTGCTCTGGCAGGATGGGACCTGCCAACTAAAGTGTGGTATAATCACTGTGTTAAAAATTCACTTTGTGACCCCTAAGCAAGTTGCTTCAGTTCCCTGCTGTAACAAGGGAACAGTATTACTTACCTCTCATTCTCTGCTCAGTTTATGAAGATCAGTAATTAATGTTTGATAATGGTAAATGCCAGGAGACATGCTAGACTTCACATGTTCAGAAAAGGAAGTGCCAAATGCTTCATAGCCCTATTTTTTTTTTTCCATACGAAATAATAAGCTAGTGTGCTGGTTTTGGCTGGGATAGAGTTAATTTTCTCCATAGTAGCTAGTATGGGACTATGCTTTGGATTTGTGCTGGAAACAGTGTTGATAATACAGGGATGTTTTCATTGTTGCTGAGCAGTGCTTACACAGAGTCAAGGCCTTTCCTGCTTCTCACCCCACCCCACCAGCGAGTAGGCTGGGGGTGCACAAGAAGCTGGGAGGGGACACAGCCGGGACAGCTGACCCCAGCTGACCAAAGGGATATTCCATACCATATGATGTCATGCTCAGCATATAAAGCTGGGGGAAAAAGACATTCGGAGTGATGGCGTTTGTCTTCCCAAGTAACCGTTACGCGTGATGGACCCCTGCTTTCCTGGAGATGGCTGAACACCTGCCTGCTGATGGGAAGTGGTAAATGAATTCCTTGTTTTGCTTTGTTTGCATGCGTGGCTTTTGCTTTCCCTATTAAACTGTCTTTACCTCAACCCACGAGTTTTCTCAGTTTTACTCTTCTGATTCTCTCCCCCATCCCACTGCAGGGGGAGTGAGTGAGCAGCTGTGTGGGGCTTAGTTGCCGGCTGGGGTTAAACCACCACAGCTAGCTGCATGTGCTTCTGGACACGTTATGGAACCATATTTATTTCTTATGTGCATCTTGGACCATGTCATTCAACACTGTAAACAGGAAAAAGGAGCTCTGGCAGCTTACCTGCAGTTTCAATGCAAGGGTATGAAGGAGGAGGTTTCTGCCATTGCCCATTTGCATCTTTCATATGAGATCTGTCTGAAGCAAATGTCTTCAAGTACAAATCTGCTCGAATCATTCTGATTTTCCTAAATAATAATGCAAAATTGTATCAAAAGATGCAGGTATACAATACTGCATTAGTCACTCAGAACAAGAGCCCTTTCCTCCCATCAAGGAACATTAATTTCATTAAATACATAAATCAGCAATACTGTGCCAAGCAGTTAACTAGTTAACAAGAAACTACAGTAGGAAAGAAAAGGGCTTTTGATGACTAACACAGTGCATTTATTTTACTGGAGTATAGCAAAAAACCTCTGTCACTACGCATCCACAAAGAGAACTTCAACTTTTGATTTCATGAAATAACATTCATGGTCTTTATATTTTATGTCATCACCTGTGAAATTCTGGATGAAGGCTGTCATCCAACCTAAAGGCCTCCACACTGTACACATCAAAAGGACACGGAAACGGCAACACTGTGTCAAGATCATAAATGAAGTTCTGCTCCCCGCTGGAAACATGAAGTAGAATAACATGGTAGTCCTGGGAAGAAGGGTAACTGCTATTAGTTAAACAGCCATTAATGAGAAACTGGCAAAGGGAGTGAAAAAAAAAGCTTCCTAGAAGCAGAAGCTAAAGATCCTTTCTTTAAATCCTGCTTTCTGCCCTTGAAGTATTAAGCCTGTAATGCTTCTGGCACCAGAAGAGAGATTTCCTAATGCCTGTCTCACCCATCGTGCCTTTCAAGAAACCTTGGTATTCTCCCCATTCCTTTGCAGCCTCCTTTGATTTAAGCCTGGACAGCTAAACTAAAGTGTATGCTAATCCTAAGAGAACAGCAAATCTCTTTCACGTCCCACACCAAAACACAAAAGTTGAGTTGGATAAGCATTTTTGTCTTAGACCCAGTCCTAAATAAAAGCTCACAACAATATATGATGATAGCTTAACATTAAAATTATCTAGCGATCTCTTCTAATAAGAGATGTTGTACCTGTTGCAGTAACACGGTATGTGAATTTGAGTGCCGAGTGTTTAGCTGCCAGAAGCAGCTGAAAAAACAGCATGAACTGAAAAAGCAGCAAACGGCTCAGGTCAAGAGGAACGTATGAGTAAGATGAATTCCTGTAGTAGCTCTTGAAGCTGGGAAAAAACGCCTATGGGTACTATACCACAGTTTTTCAAGGTAACTATTTTGTCTTGACATTTGGGTTCCGAGGTGCAGTTTTATTCCCTAACTTGTAAGAAACATAGGTGTGGTGGAGGTTTGGAGAAATTGGAGTTACTTATGTTAGGTGTCAGATATGTACACTGCTGTTTTCCAATATTAAATTGAAGGTAGCTGTTAACAGCTTATTAAAGCTTACATTAAATCCACTCACAAAAAGAGTCTGAAGCACTGTTTTTTGACGCTTTCAATGTTAAACAATCCTAACCACAAAGGGATTGGAATTAAAAAGATCTTAGGCAAGCTATTTTGACAGACCAATATATACATACAACTGTATGCAACAATATTTAGAAGAATCTGTTACAGAGTATAAGAAAAATTAACTACAAGCTTTACATATCCTGTGTTCCACTGAAACATCAAAGTTAAAACACCTTTTGATCCATGAGTTTTTATCAGAAATCCACATTCTGCAGTGGCCTTTCCCAACTCTCCTATTCCTTCTTAGATCATCTTCATAACACTTGGATCTCTTTTTAAACTAATCCTTTTTTGTACTATAAACAAACATATTTTGGGAGAGGATGAATGATTCAGAACACACAGAACTTCAGAAGTTTGCAGATTATTTTGCAGAATTTCAGAACCAGAAATTGCCACAGGAAATAGAGTTTTTTCCATGTCAGATAACTGAAATAACTCTGTAATGATACATATTTGAAAGGAATTCTGTAGTGGCAATTACTGAATTAATTCATGAAATGACACTCCAAAGCCACCATTTATGGGTCAGTTTAATTGATGACATCTGCATACATTAACGCTTATATTTTTCTATCCTCTGTCAGGCCTATATGGATATTTTCACACACCTACTTCTTACAAGTACGGACATCTACTGAAAATTCTACAAAGCTGGTAGCCTCAACGATACCCACATAATAATTTTCACAAATCTGCACGTACTCTTACCAATGTTAAGGTTTGTCATCTGTAGATTTTACTGGCTGTCTCACTGTTAATTTACTATGAATGGTAAAAAGGAGCACTGGATTTAGGCTCTTTATAAATTTCTTGTAAAAGAATAATAAATATTAATACAAAACTATAGAATGGTTGAGGCTGCAAGGGATCTCTGGAGGTCCAAACCCCCTGCTCAGGCAGGGACATCTAGAGCCAGCTGACCGGGACCATGTCCAGGCAGCTTCTAAATATCTCCAAGGATGGAGACTCCACAATCTCTCTGGGCAACCTGCTCCAGTGCTCCATCACCCTCACCACAAAAAAAGTGTTTCCTGATGTTCAGATGGAACAGTTTGTTGCAGTGAAGATGGCTGACACTGCCCATGTCTGATCCTGCAGATATCAACTATGGAAGCATGCACTCGAAATTACTGAGAGAGAGAGAGAGAGAGAGAGAACAGAATGCTTTACCCAGACAACAGGCTCATCTCCATGTCCTGATTTCTGCTTCCAGAGTGGAATCTGAAAGTTATAAGTGAATAAATCTGAAGTTAACAAAACCTTTCAGATTAATACAGATTAATTTGGGGTTAATTTGTTAGTTCTTTGCTAACCTATCCACTTCATCAGCTCACATCTGTGCTGCAGTCAGAAAATTTTCTCTAGTTTCTATCTTTCAGGAGCATGAAGTTGGAGATAGTATTCTGGACCACATAATATAATCATTCTCCTAAACCGACAGATTACAGGGAAGAATTCCCCCACAGCTCACAGGGACATCATGCCTCTTCCCATGCTCCTGAATGCATCAGATAACTAAAAGATCTTACATGGTATGGTTTGCACGCCTCTGAGCCAAAACGAGCTACAAGAGGGTTTTGGACCATGTCTCACTTACAGGTTGGGCTGTGGTTAAAATGCCTGGGCCCATGTCTCACCTACGTCAGGCTGCAGTCTAAAGACCTGGGACCACGTCTCACCTACACTGGGCTGCCGTCTAAAGGCCTGAATCTCTCCATAGCTGCATTCGCATCACATCTCATCGACTCACCATCCTCTTATCATTAGATATGAAAACAGCATAAAATTCTTCTAAAGGGTATTCATCCTGACTCCTGATGTAGTCACAAAGTTTCCAAACGTTTTCTTCACTGTAAAACATAAGAATTAATTATTTTTTCCCCCTTAGCTTCATTTCTAGTGAACAGAAGCGAGCCGAGAGGCGATGCCTGCTGGAAAGTCACCCAGTGCAGACTCCATTTGTGGCCAGAGGCGCTCCAGGTCACACACCCGCTTAAGATAAGCCTCCCAGTACAGGCTGACACAACGCGCGATTATCGCTCACGCCGCTCTCTGCCTCAGCGCCTCACGGGGGGTGGGGGCATCAACCTCACGGCTCCCGCCTGCCCCGCGCACCGCCCCCGGCCCCGGCCACCGGCGGCCCTTACCAGTAGCAGCTGGTGTAGGCGCAGGCGGGGCGGGGCGGCACCGCCGCCTCGTAGGCAGCCGCCGGCCGCGCCATGGCCGGCCTCGGCGGGGGGTGAGGGCGGGGCAGGAAGTGCCGGGCGCGGCGGGAGCCACCGGCTACGCCTTCCCCGAGGAAGCGCGGCCGCGCGGCAGGGCCGCCATGCCGGCTCGCCTCAGGCGCTTCCCGCGCATCGCCGGAGCAGCGGCCAGGGGCGCGGGAAGCGCGGCCGCTCGCACGCGGGGCCCCCTGGGGCGGGGAGCGGAGGGATGAGGAGCCGCGCCCGCCGCCGCGCGGGGGAGCGGCCGCTTTAAGCGGCGGCCCCGGCAAGCCCGGCGGCCCCGCCCCCTGCCGGCGGGAAGCGGCGGAGGGGCGGGCGCAGCGCGCGCCGCCGAGCCAATCGCGCGCCGGCAAAACAACCTGCTCAAACTTTTACGCGCCAAAAACGTCGAAAGGCCGCAGGGCGGAACGTGTTCTTCCGCCGCCCGGGCCGGGACTCGCTGCCGGAGGGAAAAGCAGCCGCGGGGAGAGCGGGGCGGGGCGTGCGCCGCCGGCCTCCGCGAGGGCGGGCACGCCGCGGCGGGGGAGCCGCTGCGGCCTTCGGGGCGGGCGGAAGGAAGGCAGGAAGGCGGCGAGGCGGAGGGATCCGGGGGAAAGGGCGGCCACCCAGCGGCGCGCGAGCTCTGGCGGCAGAATCGGGCGCGGGGCTGGCGCGGCGCGGCCCCGGCTCCGCCATGGTGGTCCTGCGGAGCAGCGCCGCCCGCCCGGCGGCCCGCGACAGCCGCGGCCGCCGCCGCCCCCCCTTCGACCTCATGGACTCCAGCTCCGAGTTCATTTCCTTGGAGCCCCCCTCGCTCAGCAGCCGCCGCATCTGGACGCGCTCCGGGGCCGCCTCGGCCGCCGCCAGGGCCGCGGGATCCAGGGGGACCAGAAGAGCCGACGAGGCCGTGAGTACCGGGCGGGGGGAGCGCCGGCTCCTCTCGGCTCTGCCCCGGCTCCGCGAGGCAGGCGCTGGGCTGTGGGCCCGGGGAGGTGCGCGGTGGGGGTGCCGGTGCCGGCCGGGAGCCTTCGGGAGCTGTTGGGGGGGTGGGGGGGAAGCTGGGAAAGCCGGGTCCCCGCGCAAAAGCGCCGGAGATCGGTGTCACGTGGAGGAAAAAACAGGGGAAAAATGAGTATTTAGCGTGAGCGCCTGCAGTTGTGGCCGGTTGCGTTACCGTGTGTGAAGAAGCAGCCGGGGCCGCCCCAGCCCCGCCGCCCCGCGGGTTTCTGGGCACCCCGCAGCTGAAGAGGGGCTCGGCACAACCTCTGGGCCCGGGGACCAGTGACAGGGTGCTGAGAGACCCTCACCGGGTCGCCTGCAGCCCTGCGAATGTAAACTTTTCGCCTCGCCTTCTGGTTTGGTGTGTTATCTGTATTTCCCTTTCCCCCTTTATTTTGATTGAATTTGTTACCTAAAAAGTTATCTTAAAAAGATCTTAGAGACCGCTTTACTTTAGTTGTGGTAACGCTCATAGAGAGAGCACTCGCTGTTTTGATGACAAAAATACATCAAAATACATGCTCGACACAAAATATACATGACCTATAACTGCATTCTAGCTGTCCTGAAGTGCCTGTAAAATACTCCTTAGTCAGGTGTATATAGGTACTACTTTGGATGCCTTAAAAACAAAGCTCTGTTTAGAAATCAGGACTAATTTGTACTTAATTAAAGCACTTATGTGCGTAACCTAAAATGGTGAACATTTTACTTCAGCTTTTTATAATTTGAATCTACCCTAGTAGCAAAGAGACAACTTACATGATTATAAAGGATATTATGCTGTCTGTGCTATCTGCATCTCAGTGTTGCTACTTGAATAACTGAACCATTTCACTTTGAGAAGTTCATTGTTTTTAATGTAGCCTTCAAAAGCTAAAACTCTTCTCTGCTCTTTCCAAGTCAGGCTCTTCTCCACAGGGTGTCCTGCATTTCCATGACAAATAAAGGCAGACCAGATCCAACTCAGAAGTGGTCTGCTCTTCAGGGGAGCCTTGCCTTGGAGTGATGCTTGTAGTGGACTCTGTTTCTTTCCAGCAGAACTCTTTCAGGATTTTCAGTTGTATGGATTAATATATATATATTTTTTCCATTATTTTCAAGACTACTGAACTAAGAAGGAAGAAATCCTTGGGGTGGTTTTTTGTTTGTTTTTTTTTTTTTTTTCCTTTGCAAACAGTCATGGAATCTGCGTAAAGATCACTGCTTTGCTTTTGCAGTGTACACTAGAAATGGTTGTCAGAGGCTACAGGGAATTCAGCTGCCTGTTGCGCATGGGGGAAGGCTGTGCAAAGTTAGGCAGATAAAGCAGCTGGCACGTGTTTTCAGTGTGAACAGGAATGAGGAAGATAAATGTAAACTTTTCACTGAAACCAATGCAGAATCATCATTATGAAACTGGCTGTAAAGTTCTTTGTTTTGGTTTCTTTATTTCTTTTCTTTTTTTTCTTCCTTTTTCCAGACCTTTCCCATGCTTTGAGGCATGGAGTCATTCTTATTTCATTTGTAGGATGGCCAGGCTTTGCTGGAGCTTTGTAACTGCAGAGACAATGCAGAAGTCATCTCCGAGATGACGGAGATGATGATGCTGGTGCTAGTTGCATGTTCAAGTCCTAATGCCTCTTTCCTGTCTTGTTGATGTGCAAGGACTTGGTGGTGGCAGCTTTTGCGGTTTTTCTGATATCAGCACGCAATATATCTCTACTTATTTAGCTTATTTTGTCCATAGAGAGTAAGGAGCATATGGCAGGAGGGCTAAGGTAAACTGGCCTCTGATGGGTTTATCTTCTTCCAAGTTTCCAGTTCCATGGAGTCCCGTGGCAGATCTGAAGTGGTTACTGTCCCCTTGGAAGCTGTGTATCTGCAGGTCTATAACCCTGGTGTAACTCCCCAGGCTGAAAAAGATTGTTGTCTTGTGACCTGTATTTGAGGGCAATGTGCTCCAGAGTTCCCTTTTTGTCTGGGCAAAGTGGAAACCAGCACCTTTCTAGGCTAAGCCTTCAGACTCGTCTGTATAGGGACCTTGGCATCTGAGCTCACAGCCTTGTTGCCTAAGCACTTGATCTGTTCTGATAGTACTTCAACATAGATTTACTTCCTCAGAGATACCAGATAGCTAAACATAGATTTTGTAAAAAGACTTGTTAGAAACAATTTCTAATCACTTTCTATAGCATGAGAAAAGTAACAAAATATGAAATGCTTTCAAAATTTGAAATACTTCACAAAATTCTTTCATCCAGTTGCCTTACCTTTCCAGTTTAGCCATTTGCTTCTACTGAATTTCAGTTCTTGAGCATGTTTTTTCAGCCTGATAGGGTTGATAAGAGTTAGTTACTCTTGCTCTGCTGGTAGCTTGCTGGAGTTCACCTAATGGTTCTTGGTGTCTGCCATTTCACAGAGCTGGGATGCCTTCCTACGAATGGAGGATGGTCAGAGTTAGCAATATGCATTGTTACTGCTTTGCCTGTGTCCTAATTTAAGCCAAGATTAAGGTAAAAAGTCAGTATAGAGGATAAAGAATAACACAAGTATTGCGAACATTACATTAAAAATACATTTAAAAAGGCAAACAAGTGCATAAGTATACATAGAAATATTTCCCAGGTCACTATACCCTTTTTTTTTCTAACATCTGTGCTGACATTCTTTAAGTGTTTGTTCTTCTTTCAGTCTGGGATTTGGCCCAGAAATTTGTGAAGTGTATTATTGCAGTGTATATCTTTTAACTGATATGGCAAACCTTTAAGATTTCTCCCAAGGAATATTTACTTCTAGATCAATGAAGTAGAAATACCCAGAGTGGCAGTTATAACTTATGTATCTTGCAGTTTAAGTAAGCTAAATCTTCCAGAGTTGCTCCCAACTTCAGAGTCTAATTTCACAAGTGAGCATGTATTTAGAAATAAAGCCTCTTACTTAAAAAGTTGTCCTTATTTGAAAGTGCTGTTTGTTGAGAGTAGCTGAATCTGGTAGCCCTATGAACAGTACAAATGGCCTGATCCTTCTTCCCTCTCTGGCTGATCAGGATGAAAACCTGTTAGTGGGAAAATACACACAGAGATGTATATATGTAATATGGATCCCTGTATTTGGTCTTGGGCACGCAGTCTGTCTGTAGCTGCCATCAGATGCCTGGGTCTCCCCAGGGGCTGGCAGCCGGGTGTGTAAGCCCCAGAGGTGCACAGCCCTGTTCCAGTTGCTGGTATTTAGACCCCGTGTGTGTGCTCACACGCACGCAGTATGTAACTGTCCGTAGACGCTCGGTCAAACCAGTAACAGGCCCTGGGTGGCCTGGTCTCCCCGTTGCCTCATGCACAGACACAGACGGGTCCCTGGCCCAGACCTATGGCCTCTCCAGTAGCTGCCCCCCAGCCCAGCACTTGGCTCAGACCCGCCTGGTCTCTCCAGTATTTGTCCCAGACTTGTGGCCTTTCCAGTACCTGGTTCCCAAAACTCTCACCCTAGCTACCCTAGCCTCTAACCCTAGCTATGCTGGCTTGGTGTCTGTTAGCGATGGCGCAGGCCATAAGGAGGTGTAGCCCCTTCTCCCGTCGCTGGCACTCGGACCTCTGTGCCTCATGACACAGAAACACCATCAAATAAATAAATAAGAAGCCAGGACAGACTGTGGTGATCGGCGTCCCACAATGAGTCATCTTCTAGGCAGAGGCCCTCACTCGGTCTGTGAGGTGACCCCCGAGGCCTCTCCCGCCCGCACCCCTGGGGAGTCCCTCGCCCTGGAGCCAGGCCTTGGGCTGACCGACGGCCTCGAAGGGAGCGGGGTCGGGCCGCTCCCCCAGTGCTGCGTTACGAGGGTGCCTCTGCCTGCCAGTGCTTTTCTGCTGCTTTTTGTGCAGATTAGCCTTTAATCACGTAACCTAACATTATAGGCAGTTCCCAGGCATGCCGATAGATTGTATAGGATGATATATAAGCCATACTCATACCAGCTGCAGGAATACTACTGAGTACATTTGCAGGTGATAGAACATCATTATTTCTTGGTCTAGGGGTTTTTTTTCTAGTTGTCTCAGTGATGAATGCTGAAAGTATTGGTTCAAGTCTTTATTTACTCCTTTGTGTGAGCATGCACAAAAACCTGCCTTCTTCAGATAAACCTAGGCCTCTGTAAAATTAAAAATTAGTTGAAAGGCTTCCTGTTACTATTTCTTTCTTAAACTTTTGAGAGGAAAAATGTTAAAGGTGACTCTGACGGATCAGAGTGCCTCTCATTAAGTTCTAGGTCTTGCTACATCCATCTGTGCTGGATCTGAGAAGCAGAAAATGTCTTTAGGGATTTCATCTCAGATGCCCAGATTAAAAAGCCATCTATGGGAGGCACCTTGTGAGGCCTCGCTCCACCAGCCCGGAGGACTGCAGGGAGGGAGGTGCTCTTTAAAACAAGCGATGAAGGAAAGGTGATTTAAATCCTCCTTGTGCAAAAGGTCTGTCTTGAGAGAAGTTGTCAGGTTGTTGTGGTTTAACCCAGCAGGCAACTAAACACCACACAGCCGTTTGCTCCCTCCCTCCCCTCAGTGGGATGGGGGAGAGAATTAGAAAAAAAAAAAAGTGTAAGTTGTGGGTTGAGATAAAGACAGTTTAATAGGACAGAAAATGAAGGAAAAATAATAATGATAAAAGAACATACAAAATAAGTGATGCACAATGCAATTGCTCACCACCTGCCAACTGATGCCCAGCCAGTTTCTGAGCAGCAGTCACCGCCTCCCGGCCAACTCCCCCTAGTTTATATACTGAGCATGATGCCATATGGTATGGAATAGCCCTTTGGTGAGTTTGGGTCAGCTGTCCTGGCTGTGTCCCCTCCCAGCTTCTTGCTGGCAGGGCATGAGAAGCTGAAAAGTCCTTGACTAGTATAAGCACTGCTCAGCAACAACTAAACCATTAGTGTGTTATCAACATTATTCTCATACTAAATCCAAAACAGAGCACTATACCAGGTACTAGGAAGAAAATGAACTCTATCCCAGATGAAACCAGGACACAGGTGAACATTGGGGACGGCTTGTTCAAAGTTGACTGAAGAGAAGACCGTCAGACAGTTACAGGATTGCCCAGGTCTGTGGCTCAGGGCTGACCCCTCAGCAGCGGGTGGCTGCAGCTTTCATTGTGTGGTCCTGCAAGGGCCTTGCGTGTGTATCATTGCCCTCCTGTAGCGACCTTCTTCACGCTTCTGTCATCATCTCCATCAACTGCTAATGGAAGTACGTCTTAGTTAGTGTTAAGTTAGTGTCAAGAACTAGAAGAATCTGGTCTATTTTCTGCCCTTTTCAGTGTGAGATTTACTGTGGTGTACTCTTAATGAAACTTTGGGTTGTAAACTGAATAAGGCACCTCTCATCATCATCACAGCTTTTCTCACGTAGTAAAAGTGATAGTAGTCATCCTCCTTGCAGAAATACCAATGTGAACAAGATTAACAGCCATTAAAAAAGTGTATCTTGAGTTCCCTTTGGTTTCCTGTGGATAAATGCCGTCCTCCCAAAGGAAATCTTTTAATGTCCCTCCAAATGCAGTCATAAATGGAACAGAGATAGGAGAAAAACTCTCCTAACTAGATTTTAATCCTAGGACATGCACGGTCAAGCTTGACTGCTCTTCTGAATGAATTTTTAAATAAAAGTTGGGGTTTTTTTTAATTAAACGCTAAGTTTATATGAAAGGCTTTGCCGCAATAATTTATTCAAAGGATATTAAGCTCAAGTTGTCCACAAGAAAAGCATGGCGGAGGGGAGCTTTAGCTTCCAAAGCTGTGTTGTTTTTTGTTTTTCCTGAGAGCTACTTCTTGGTGCAGAAGTGGTTTAAGGCTTACCTGCTGTTAGTTGCACCACTGTCAAGTCAGGAGAGTTACAGAATAAACTTGCCTAAATGAGGGAGAATTTCCTTCTTAGATCAACATACATGGTTCAGATAAATATGTTCTTATTTCCTTCTTTCCCTAGGAATTTTCCTCTGGTAAAATTGAATGCTTCAATGGACACTGTTTAAGATCAACAAGAAAAAACATGCCGCCCTGTTCAGACTCTAGCTTTGACAAAAGCATGGAAATATTAAGTGAAAATGTCAATCGAAGACACTTTACGAGGTATTGTGTTTCTAGACGTCCAATCTCTGTTCAATTCATAGAACGAAAAGGAAAAGTGAAAGCATATACAATGAGTCATGTCATGATAAATCTACAGCTAAAAATCTGCAGGGGAATATGATTATGTTAATGTCAGTGCCAGTATCTTAGAACTAGACTCACTCTTCTTAGTAAAACTCTTCTGCTTGTATAAAAAACATGCATCTTTTCCCAAGTCCTTTGAGATCTCTGCTTTGGTTACTGAGATGTTATTTGCACTATTGAGACTTTAAGATTAGCAGGTTAGGAAATTTATGTCCTTATAGAACTGTCTGCATATGGTACGCAGCAGACTTGGGATCCGAATCCTCTGTGTGGTACACAGGCTTTTCTTTGCATGATGTGGAGCACTGGATTATAAACTTGGCTGGGTTCCCTAGGCTTGATGGGGAACAATACAATACTTCTGTACATTAATTCTAATACAATAATTCTTTTCTCCCTTCTCTACTCTGTCCTCTCTCTTAATGTAGGCAGTTGGCAAAGCCGAAATCAGACCAGAAAAAAGAAGAATATAAAGAAGGTAAGGAGCAGTAACTCCCTAGGATTCCTTTTTAGCCTGGTTTCTGAGAAGGATTGTGTTTGGTCACTCAATTTAACTTGGCCGCAAAAACTTCTGAACTTATCAACTGAAATTAGCTGAAGTTGCGAGAATAGATATCTCAAAGATAGTGAACTTCCTATGAGTTTTATGAAAAGAGGTAGGTGCAAATAGGAGGATATGCTATTAATTCCTTTCAGGCTTGGGGAGAATGCAGTGTGAATTCCAGCCCACTCTTAGGCACTAGAGAATCTGTTCCTTAGCTTCGTTTTTTTTGTCACATGGATTTTCTGGAGTCTGCAGGACACAAATTAGTTGAAAATCATTCTTGCAAATAGGAGAGAATATTGCAGTATTATAATATATGTGAGTTAAAAAGTAATTCAGTCATGAGACGCACAAACCCACTGAGCTGGGGAAGGTGTCACTGAAGTTCAGCGATTTACCTTGGAACTGAATTGCCGTGCTGAGTACACAAGCAGGCTTGGTGCCGTGAGGCCGCTTGCTGGCAGCTGGGAAAATCCGTTATTTCCAGGCAGTGTCCTGCCAGCCACGGGCTGAACGCGGGAAGGGGCCTGAAATGCACTTTGTGTGTAGTAATTCAAGTTCTAATTGTGCACTACTTTCTCACTGACCTCTCTTAACTGTGTTAGTGATAGTGCAAGTAATAAACCCGTGGCAAAGGATGCTGTGTGGTAAATACTGGGCAGATCTTTTTTTAAAGCAGGCAAGCATTTGAGTTCTTTGGTATTTGGGAGTTTATCCTGAGACACTTCTTACTTTCTAGAGCTTTTGTGTCATGATGCAGAAAATGAAAGTGATGCATGCTTAAACAGCATACTAAAAACAGGCATCTTAAGAAGAGACTTCCCACATAAACAATTTTTTTTAAAAAACTATTAGATACAATTTTACATGAATGGAGTAAAAACACCTTAGAGAGAGGTATTTGGTTTTTTTCACTTTTCCAGAAAGAAGTAACTGGAATAAACTTGCCTCCTGCAGGAACAAAAGTTGTGTGTGTGTTTTCATCAGATTGGCTTTCCAGTCTGTTAAAAAGTTGCTATATGAGTCATGCTTTTAAGTAGGTAGTTTAAAAATAAATAATTTAAGTTGAATGCTGTGGTCATGACAATAACTTCTAATTCAGTATCTAATTCAGAAAAAATCAATCCACTGCAGATTTTTTTACATTTTACTAGAGCAACGGTGAAATAAAGGGAATAACATATTTTCCGCCTCAAAATATTTTATATATCAATGCATTTTAGTCACCAGAACACTGAAGACCAGAGCTGATGCAAAAGCTGCAGAACAAGTCCATGAAGAAAATGGGGATTTGGAGGTCCGCCGAAGCTGCAGACTTCGACAAAGTCATTACACCGCTACAAATCAATCTGTTTTGTTTGACAAACTTATAACAAAGTGAGTGGGGTTTTTT
The DNA here is from genome assembly GCF_034638445.1 of Ciconia boyciana. Lineage (NCBI taxonomy): Eukaryota > Metazoa > Chordata > Aves > Ciconiiformes > Ciconiidae > Ciconia > Ciconia boyciana. Next base: position 13,312,814 of record NC_132935.1, read on the forward strand.
TCATCATCTTGCAAAGCTACTAAAATGAGCCTTATTAACCAGCCTTTGTGCTATGGCTTAATATTGGCTAGGGACTTTCTTCTTTTGACAGCAGGAAAAGGTATTGTTATTCCTGGCAGCAAGAGCTAAATGTATTCGGTCGTTAGGCTGAGACTTCCCCATGTGCCCCTATGAATCCTGTACATCCTTGTGATAACTGCTGGGCTGCAGATGCCCTCCATAGTAGTGTCCCACCAGAGTTACATGGCTTAGAACTTGCAGAATATTGTTAGCAACCTCTGCTAACATTCCTTTGCTGTTGATCAGGTGGGGTCTCCTCCTCTTCCTGCACCAGTATGTCCTGTAATCATTGTTAATATATTGATTGATGTAAGGTGTGGTCCTTCATACTTTGCAGCCAAGCTGTTTAACCTGAGTTTTTTGGAAATAGGTGCTTGTGGCTGTTTAAGACTTCCGGGTCGGAGAGTGTGTGCAGGAGGACGTGTTTGGAAGGTGCTTCATGTGTAAAGAATTTGGGCACAGCCAATGTTTAAATTGGCCACTGGTATCTTCATTTTGGGATTGCCAGTTGCGGAGAGATCTCACACTAGAGCATCTTTTATGTATGGGCTGGGTGGGTTTATGTGTTGTCTTGTGAACCAAAACGATCACTTTACGTTGTGACATTTGGTAGATTTAACTTGCCCTCTAAATCAATTTTCTTGGCATCAGAAGTGGCTTCATTTTTAATTATCTTTTCTTCTACACTTATGAATATTTTTGTAACACGCGGTTGAGTTAAGATACTGAGGAAAGTTGGATACAGCCAAAGTGAAGTAGTCCTAGTGTTTCTGCCTGTCCGTCCATGGCTTAATTCTCTTTGTAAAGCCCAAACTGACCTTGTTTTCTGAAAGGTTTGCAAAGTGTAACAGCAGTGGGATGTTTTTTCCAGCATATATAGTCATGGAAAACCAACACGAATCTTAAATTACAGTTAAGAGAAGAATAAGCAACCTGTTGTCTGAGGAAAGCTGTGAACTAAAAATGACTTAATGCTGTCATGCAGATCAACTTAAGTGCTATTAAAAACTGCCATAATTTCTGTTATCTTACTATGATCTTCAGAATTCTTTTTTTCCTACTAAAACATTTTTTTGGTTTTTTTTACTGTGTTCAGCGAGAGGGGAAAATAAACCTGAAAACGGTGTATGTTTGCAAATCCTCAAATGCTTGTTCTTAAATCTCTTTATAAAAAAGTAAACGTTTGACCTAATTTTTAAGTAGTGTTTAAAAACTTGGCTAAGCGTCAATGACTCTGGCTTTGTGCATGCTATATTAAAATGTCATACTGATTATGTGTACTGTTTTAAATGGGGATTTTTTGTACTTGCCTGTCTTTGCTCTTACATGTCAACTTTTTATCTTAGTACTGCAGAAGCAGTCTTGCAAAAAATGGATGACATGGAGAAGATGCGTAGACGGCGAATGATGGAAGACCTTGGGGTGTTCCACGATGCAGAAGAAGTAGATGCTAATTTATTTTACTATTTTTGTATAAGTAGTGTATTTCACACAGGGAAATTACTTAGTTGTAATTTTAATTTAGCTGAAATAACTTCTTCCAAAGAATAGCGTACTCTAAAATAACGTTTGTTTTTGCTCTCTAATTATAATTTAACATCTTACTGTTGCAGTCATGCTACAGATACACTCTAAAGGTGGAGGAAATATCTTCTTCAGAAGACATGAAATAGCAGTGATATGCTGAAATACATGTCTTATACTACGCTTTCTGAATTGCCTTATGATTGTTGAATGGACACTGCTTACAAACAGCTGTTTCAGGGGTTGGGTTTTCACTTCAGATCTTACTGAAAAGTGAATTCATTGATGCCTGCTTTATCTATGTTTGTTCTTGTGCCAGCCTTGCCTGTGTACTTAAGTAGTCCTGTGTCCCTAGAGGAACTTATGTTAAAATTATATACAGCAATCATATTTCCTCTATACAGCAATCATATTTCCTCTGTCTTAGTTTTGCTCTATTAAATTAAGTTCTTCTACTGTCCTTTTGAATGACAGGCACTTCATTTTTTAAACATCTTCATAGCCTGCTTTCATATTTTTTTGTTTAGATCTGAATTCCTTTTTTTTAATTTTTATTTAATGAAACCAGAATTGTCTGTAGTACTTCATATATCATCTCTCAAATTCCATATGAATTTTTTTTGTCTGCTAGGAATTGCTTTTTCCTGGGTTCTGCCACACTCTTCAGTTATTAACCTGTGATTAATTGATACACTCAGTTTTGTATCTGGATAAGTATTTAACTATTGCATGTACTAAACCCTATTTTAGAGCAGAAATTCTTGTTACTAATCCTGGGTGCCAGAATTATGTTCCTATCCTCTCCTCTTGTACCTTAATTTAATCTTTTGTGTATATGGAGTCCCTTGATAATGTTACTCTATAGGCACCAAATATGCCGATATCAGGTTTTCTGCATATTTGTGACTGATCTTTCTTGTTTCTTTTGATTAGGAAAACCTTGATATGTACTCCCGAGGAAAGAAAGAAATCCAAAGAGCTGATGAAGAAATAGCTGATAATCAAGGTGGCATTGTAGCTTAGTTCTGTTTTAAATTTTCTTTACTATGCTCTAGCCAAAACCTTTGTCTTAAACAATTGAGATGAGCTGAACTACTGGGTATTTTTCATCTATTAAAAAATTTGTATTGCTATTGACATTACAAGCCATAGTCACGGACTCTAGTGAGCTCAGAACAGGTATTCAGAGGAAAAAAAAAAAATCGGTGCTTTTCCAAAATGTTTACAAGATAAAAGGCAACAGATGGCTGTGGACAGGTGGGAATATAAAGAAATGGACGGTATTACTCAGAATGAGAAAGAGTGATCTTGCTGCAGCAGGAGCATGACAGTTTTCACGGTTTCGAGCAGCACAGCAAGAGTTTTCAGGAAGTAAGGGAGGCTGCCAGATGTGTATGGAAAGCTCCTCCCGAGCGTGAAGATCAGCAGGGGAGAAGATAGTGTTGTTCGTTTTTGTGTTTAGCAGGTAGTCAGTGGAAGCTGCTGTCCGGGCCTGTAATTAGGAGCTGTCATCCCAGTACTCAGTGGGAAATAACATGAGGAATAAGGCTTAATTGCAAAAGGCCATATTAACTTTATGTTTGAAATGAGGGGGAAAAACTTTAAGGTTTTAAGGAGAATGATAGTTGCGATTAAGGCAGTCAGTCCAACGATCCTTGTAGGAGCTTTCTGGATGGAACAGAATGGGGCGAGACTGTACTTAAGGACAGAAAAGGATGTGGTGGTAGTTGAGCCAGTCATTGTTAGGTTGTGTGATAGACCTCTGCATGCCCACGTTGGAGCTCAGAGAGACAGCGGCAGGAGGGGGAGCTCAAATAATACCCCGCCAGGCTACTCCCAAGGCCATCAGCCCATCAAAGTCCCATCTGCACAAGCCCAGAGGAGCACAGGGGTGCGCAATGGCAAGCAGGGATCCAAATCAAGGACTCAAATCAAGGAGGAATAGCCACCTTGTCTGAGTCCCTCCCAGGGCTGTCCCAGCAGAACCATCAGCCCCAGCGTGAAACCTATCTGGATGAGTCTATCGGGGGCAGCTCTCCAGATCACCTTTTGGACTAAGGCGTTACTGCCTAGGGGTGGGACATTGTGGGATGCAGGGGAAAAGCAGTTCACGCAGGACTTATGGGATCTTGAGAGCAGGAACTGAAGGCAGGACAAGGGAGGGGGTTTAGGGGATTTTGGGAGGAACAAGAGTGGGAAAATAAAGGGGCAAGGGGATAAAAAGGGCCAGTCACGTGTAAATAGTTCACTGGTCAGTACGTTTGTTTGACTGTGCCCTGTGCCTGATCACCTGTCTGACCATCAGACCATCAGAACTTGAATGAGAGATGATTTATGCAATACCCATTGAGGGCAGTATCTTGTACATGTTACACAGACTGTGTAAGACTTGACCACTGGCAGTGGAGACCTACAAAAAGGTTCAAACTAGATGTCCAGGTGATCTTGTTCCTAATCATGAACAAGCCAGAGAACAGTCCGTGGCCTGTTTTTAGGCCTGTTATTCATTCAGACCTAGCCTGTGGCTCCCACGTGTGCACCTCAGTGGTCAGACTTCCTCGTAGAGCAGCAGAGAACTGTTGGAGCCACAGGAGTCCAGCAAGAGGCTGACCTGAAGAAACCAAGGTAGGGCAAGGTATTAACAAAAAGAAACATGCTCAAGTGTGCCAAGGGCATTTGACTGGTAAGGGAGAAGGACAGCTAACTCATCACTTGGAGATCTAGTCAGGAGAATATCAACTCAAGGCCTTAATAAGAGCAGCTTTAATACTAGGGGTTGGCAGTCTACAGGGAGGAACTATATGGCTTGGTTCAAGTGTGTAGATCTCAGGGTGTTGGGCAGGAGAGACCTGTAGAAAGTAATTATAAATAGCATGTTGGATGGGAAATAAGAGTATGGGGCAATTCATTTGTGATCAAAGTGAAAACTCTGGAATTTTAAATTAGGAAAAAACTAAAATATACTTTTATAATGAAAAGCATGCCAGGAAGGAGCGGGGAAAGTGTGTCAGTGTTGGAGTAAAGATGAGTGAAGCAAGGGGAAGGACTAGAGGAGCAGAAAAACAGAAATTCATGCCTTTGTGACAGGAGTGTTGTAGTACCGAGGACTGGGGATGGTAGTGATGTCAAAATCATTTTTCAGTTTTCCATGTGCTGTCTGTATATCTTGTGTAACTTATCTCGCATTCAGCAAGCAGTGCGACCTTTTGGGTGGAAAAAAAAAAGGGTAGTGCTTTCCAAGGAATAAAATTTACTTAATTTTAGTGAGCAGATAGGTGAACAGAGCATGTACATTCCTTGCCTGGTATCCAGCTAGTGACATGAGAGGGTATTATTAAGAACCTGCTAGATAATGATACTCTGGTTTTTGCATTTTTAGCCCCTTTCATGAAGAAACTTCAAGTTACTTTACAGAAGCTAGTGGCATAAACTGTATGCATTTGACGTAGTTTTCTCAGTGAGGAAGTTCAAACCTGTGGTTTGCCCATTATTGCTCATGTAATCTGTGGCAGAGCTAGGACTCAGAGCTAGATTACCATGCTTAGTCTTACCACTACAGAGTATTAAAAACATTTCCTGGAAACACTTTCTCAAAATAACAAGAAATAACTTTCTGAAATAGTGATTTTCATAAGAGCTGCATCTTAGCTAAGCAAGATGACAGAATTGTTGTTACTAAGACTGATGAGACGTCACCCAGCAATTTCAGCAAGGACAGAACAATATATGTATGCTCCTCTGTGTGTGTTTTGTAATTTCTGGAATGTGTCTTGCATAAATTGGTCTTAAGGTTTTGCAGGTTTTCAGATCTATTGTGTCATTAACATGAAGGTAATAGTAAAACCTGTAGGCATCTGTGTAGTGCATTTTGAATTTAATATAATTTGCAACAGTACTTAAACAGTTTAATGTTATGTCGATGTACAGTAGTTTCATCAGAAGAAAGTGAGGAGAAAGAAGATGATGATGGTGAAGACACTCGAAAGCGTTATGACTTTCGACAGAGGAAAACCGTTGAGCGCTATCAAGCTCCATTGGAAAGTAGGTTATATGCACAGTTTCTCTTAAGAGCTAATTTCTTGCATATAAATGAGATTATTTTACTTTATATATATATATACTTTATATTACTGTATATTACTATATTACTTTATATTACTATATACACACACTCAGCTTCTGTTTAAATTTCTTTCCTTCGTTCTGCAAGTAAATTTTATTAAATGCATGTATCCTGTGCACGTTATATTTTTTTGCCATTTGGCAGACTTATTGTTGTTTTTCAGTAAAAAAAATGGCCTATGTATCCTTGAAAGAATAGTAATTAAACAGACTTGATAATCTTACTCTTGTGGTTTTCAGTTCTCCTTAAAAAGTAGGTGTGGGTTTTTTTCACTTCTACTGTACTGATTTAAAAAAAAATCTGTCCCCCAATCACTTGCAGCTTCCCTTGAAATTAGAGAAGATGGGTGAAACGCATCCCATTTTCTATCCTTTCTATCCTCTTTAACTATCCTGCTTTCTCTTAAACTTCTTTGTAACATTATTCTAAATTCTTTGCTTTCAACAGAACCAAGACAACGTAAGATATATTTTTCGGGCCGGTCTTCACCTGTCAGACAGAGATATTCATTTAGAAGTGCTCAGGCACAAGGCTCTTGCTGCAAAAGAACTAACAGGTTGGTGTATGGTTAGTGATAGTTCTTATTTATCAATACTGCTGTCAGTCACATTACTGAATAATGCTTTCAAGGGTTTTTGGATTGGTGGTAATTACAGATTAATAGTATGATTATTGCTGTGGTAGTCTGAGGGTATAAAGAAAACAAATATTGCGGGTGGGAGACTACTCTTATTAGCCATTAGATTTTTTAAAAATGCAGTATTTGTGGTCACTGATAAGGTGATTATGGAAGTCGTGGCTGAGATTGTATAACTGAAATTCTTTTGTTCTGGAATTGGAGCCAGAATCTCCCTCTGAAAATCTTAGACTATTTAATCTTGAAGGATACAAATTATTTTCTTAAAACTGCAGATAATTTAGTTAGAGGGAGAGCCTGGATGAAAGTTTTAGTGGAATTTTTTATTCACTCAAATTGATTCTGGTTTCTCTTTGGAATCAGTTAATGTTTCTGTATTAAACTATCCATAAACAAGAAAAATGCTAAATTAAATTATGAATTATAAATTGCAGTAGTAATGACAAAGGGGTTTTGGATCCTGTAAGCAGTTGGAGCATGGAGAATGCCATGTCTTGATAGATATGAGCACTTTGTTTATCATCCTTGAAAGCAGACAGTTATGGAAGGAAGGGTTTTTGAAGACACATTTTTAAGTAAGTTAAAAAGGTTTATGTTTCACAGAGTGGATACATAATGCTAAGTGAAACTTGATTTGTGTGTGAGAGAGAGATTGGACAAAATGAGTAATTTGTTTATGAAATTTCTTTGCAAAATAGTTAAACATTTTACCTTCCTAAGAAAAATTAAATTTTGCTGCTACAAGGAAAATCATGTAATGTACTTTGAAATCAGATTCATAAGGAGTACAATGATCTGGAAACTTAATAGATCTCCAAGTAAATTCTGAGATAGAATTCACTTAAATTTTGATATTACTTAGTGAGTACTTCAATTTTTTTACTTGTTTGTTTAAATGTTTGCAGACGGAGACATGCAGTCCACAACAGTGATTCCACATCCTCATCCTCATCTGATGATGAAGAGCATTTTGAGAGGCGTAGGAAGCACAGCCATAACAGAGATTTAAGAAGGTTAATGTCATTGGAGAATAGGGGAGGGAGGAATCTACTTGGGAGGAGTTTGCATCTGCCTAACCGTGAAGTGTTATCCACTTCATCTTGTACAGTTTCTAAATTGCAGCAATATTTAATCATGTCTGTTGGTACTGACAACTGTAACTGGACTCTCTAAAATTGGATTTTTAGAATTGATTTTTAATAATCAATTTGATTTCTAGGCGGGAACGTGGGGAGGAACACTTTTATGTAATTTTTAAATGTAAAATTCTACTGCTCCTGTGCTTTACAGTAGTTTATTTGGAAAGAAAACCACCATAACAGAGAATGTTATAAATAGAGGAAATGATGGAGGTTTTGTTACTTAACAAATGCTCTAGAAAAACTATTTTAATAACAATCTAACAAATAAGTTTTCAGCCAGATGTCTTTCAGACATGTGTGTCTTCTGGCACACATCCCAAAGTCCTTGGGAAGGACCAGCAGTGGTGGGCAGCCTTTATAATGTTAATCCCCACTGAAATAAGTATCCTTGGGCTGTAACTTTTTGAATGTAGAAGCAAAAAAATCTTTGAAAGATGTCAGGGTGTTTTGGGGGGTTCTTCCATCACACAAATCAAGGTCAGTTCACAGTCTCCACATACAGAATAACTTGTTCTAAGCTGGCATTCGTATATGTGCTGTGTTGACTGGTATGGGATATTCATAAGTGCTAAGAGTTGTTAAAATAATTAACTCAGTTTAATGTCTGGAGTGACCATTTTCCTTTATTTACTCATGGACATTAAACCAATTTGAATGAATATTTAACTATTTAGGAAGTTTATGCTCATTTATAAGGTCTCTGCGTTCACTTGCCATCATTATAAAAGCAAAAATCTTCTAGCTACATCTTAAGTTAGAAAGCACCTTTCTCTTTCTCCTTAATTCAAATCAGGTGTCTTCCATTAAATTTTGGGAAAGATGAGTTAAAGGGAATTCGCAAGGATCGAATGAAGATTGGAGCAAGTCTGGCTGATGTTGATCCAATGCAAATAGATTGTTCAGTAAGTATTTTTAGTTCATTGTGTCAGTGAGATGTTTCCAGTGTTTATGAAAGCATTCAATAACATGCTGTCTTACAGCTACCTTGGTTTACAGTTTTGTCAAGCGATTTGAAAATTGCCCAGAACATTTCCTTTGTGCTGACATATAATTTCTGATGGAACCTTATCAAGGTTGCAGCTTCCTTTAACATATAGAATGTGTTCTGTTGAATTTATCTTTAGGTACGATTTGATGGTGTTGGTGGTCTTTCTGACCACATTTCAGCTTTAAAAGAGATGGTCGTTTTTCCATTGCTTTACCCAGAAGTCTTTGAGAGATTCAAAATTCAACCTCCAAGGTAACAGACACTGTTTAAAACTATACATTCTAATTCACCCATTTTCAGGAGAATATTCAACTGAGGTATCAATACGTTTCCATGCTTCAAAATTTTCAGCAGTGTTGATGGAGTTTTTTAGCAGTAGTAAAAAGTTATTTCTTAAAAATGCAGAGAATCCAGAATATATTCAGGTTCAAAGATTTACTGTGTGGTGAGAATATACTTTAAAAGTGTTTTGCCTTTAAAAGGTGGGGTTGGGGTGTTTTTGTTTTGAGTTCTATATATAAGTCAACTTGATTAGTTTATAAGCAGGAAGGAATAATCTACTGGTAGTCAACTGTAATTTATTGCTTGGAAGCCCAGTTGTCTCTCCTACCGACTCTCTTTTTTTACAAGTGCTCAAGTATCAATTTTACAATTAATAGTGCTTGCAACTAGAACCTTGCAGTGTTTGTTGTGCTTGGGCTAAAATACAGATCTGTCCACTTACACAGCTAAATTAGTTCTGCGTTAGGAAATAAAATTATTAGAGATTTAATTGCTAGCTTTATATATTCTTGGTCAACAAAACTCAATCATGGTATATTGAAATATGACTTTAAATTCTTTGCTTTCAGTAACTTTAGAAGTATTACAAATAATTAAAAGAAAACCTTTCAGTGTTTTGCTTCTTTATTCATTGAAATTCTTTTTGAAACAGCAGTGTATTGGCTTTTCTAGTTGATGGCTATATTTATCTGGAAATGCAGAATACCCTCCCAGCTTTATTGTTTATGATCCCAGCTCCTTGTTTATGATCAGAAATGGATGGTCTGGGAGACCAAATCCAGTAACTTAAAGCTTTTTAAGGGAGAATGAAGTGCTTTACTATCAAATCTTGCCTTTTGTGAAAACAAGAATGAATATGCAGTGTATTATTGAAGAATGAACTGGTGATTCATGAAGTTAGCCCAGTCTCAGATTCTGTGCTGAAGCTTGTTCTTGTTTAGCTCCACTGTGCTGTAACCACCCCTGTTAGTTTGTCAGCAGTTTTGGAAGTGTCCTTTTGAGACACTACGATCTTTTCTCAAGGTTTTGTACATCTGCGCTATCCTCTTTATTCATTTCGTTTACTGCCTTCTTGAATTGTGTAGAAACACAAAACTTCCATCTGTTTTGACTTTTCTCACACTTCAGCTGTTACTGTTATCTTATACATGAAATGTTTTGGTGAGGAGAGCTGTGTGTTTTGGGGATGGGGGCTGTAATAGCTATTTTTCAGTGATGTTTTTTTCTTATGTGAATCTTTTTTTGTTTTTTAATTGCAGAGGCTGTCTATTCTATGGTCCACCAGGGACTGGAAAGACACTGGTTGCTCGTGCACTTGCTAATGAATGTAGCCAAGGTGACAGGAGAATAGCCTTTTTTATGAGAAAAGGTGCTGACTGCCTGAGTAAATGGGTGGGGGAATCTGAACGACAGCTTCGTTTATTATTTGATCAGGTAAGGTTGAAATGAGCCGTGTGTTCTGTCTGAGTTGTAAGTGTAATTTTCTGTGGTCAGTATTTTTAAGAACTCCTCACTCCTTTTCATGTTTTGTCAGTTCCTTCCACTGAAATGGGTTTGTCAGTGTTTCCTTTTTCAGTGGGGTTTTTAGGGGCTTGAAATCTTGAGATGGATTGGGAAATATTAATAAAACAAACAAGAAAACCTCGCAAAGCACCCCCCCCCCCCCCAAAAAAAAAAAAAAAAAGAAAACAGCCACAAAAAAGGTTGCAAGAGGCAAGAGATGGTGGCTTTAGATCAAAGGGAAACAGATGCAGGCTGAAAGCATGGTCATTTAAATTCATAACGGAAGCTTGCTTCCAGAACCTGTAATTGAATTAAGTCCCAGCTCTGTTCTTGGCGGTTGCCAAATAGCTGTAAAAACTACTGGTACGATTTGTTTCCTGTCACCCAGTCTCAGTGGGTTGACATAGGCTGCTGTCTTCTGTTACTCGTGCCACTTACTCCATTAGCTCAATTAGTAGAGATCCCTGATGCTAGTCTGAAAAATCTAGTTCCAGTGATTTTCCAACCATAACGTTTTTCATCCATTTTCTCTTTAAAATAGTTCTGGTTTACTTATGTCAATATTACTGTGTTTTCATTCTAGGCCTACCAGATGCGACCTTCAATTATTTTCTTTGATGAGATAGATGGTCTTGCTCCCGTGCGGTCCAGTAAACAGGACCAAATTCATAGGTAGTACATTTTTTTGTATCTACATAGAAGCTGCTTGATCTTTGTGAAAAGACAACCACAACCTATTAAACTTTGTGACACATTAATTTGTCCTGAAAACTAGTAAATTCAATGCTACTAAATTTCAGATTATTTTTAAACAATAATTGAAAACAATTCACTAAGCTTGATATCAGCGCAAGGCCTGTGTTACCTTATCTATTTTTTAATGTCTTAAAATGAGTCTTTCACATCTTTCAGCATCTCATCAATAAAAGCTTGTCCTTTTTGAGTGATCATTGGAGAAGGTCATGTAGAACATAACGAAATTTACTAAACCAGTGAATGAAAACTATATTTTTCTGTTAGCTCTATTGTATCAACACTTCTGGCACTTATGGATGGCTTAGACAGCAGAGGAGAGATTGTGGTAATCGGAGCCACCAACAGACTGGATTCTATAGATCCTGCTTTACGAAGACCCGGACGCTTTGATCGAGAGTTCCTCTTCAGCTTGCCAAATAAAGAGGTCAGAACTTAAACTCAACCTTAATGCTAATGTGGCAAAGTCCATCTTTATAACAAAACCACATAACAATGCAGTATCACTGTCCTGGTTTTGGCTGGGGTGGAGTTAATTTTTTTCCTAGTAGTGGTATAGTGCTGTGTTTTGGATTTTAGTATGAGAATAATATTGATAACACACTGATGTTTTAGTTGTTGCTCAGTAATGTTTACACTAGTCAAGGACTTTTCAGCTTCCCATGCTCTGCCAGGCACACAAGAAACTGGGAGGGGGGACAGCCAAGACAGCTGATCCAAACTGTCCAAAGGGTTATTCCATACCATATGACATCATGCTTGGTATAGAAACTGGGGGGAGTTGGCTGGGGGGTAGCAATCGCTGCTTGGGGACTGGCTGGGCATCAGTCGGTGGGTGGTGAGCGGTTGTATCACTTGTGGTTTTTTCCTGGGTTTTGTTCCTCTCTCGCTCTCTTGTTGTTTTCATTATTATTATTATTATTATTATTATGTTCCAATTGTTAAACTGTTCTTATCTCAACCCAGGAGTTTTCTTACTTGTGCTCTTCCCATTCTCTCCCCCATCCCACCGGAAGGGGAGAGTGAGCGAGCGGCTGTGTGGTACTTAATTGCCAACTGGGGCTAAACCACAAGATGGGAGCAGTTAAAATTTGAAATCAGTATTGTACAACTTGGACAAAAGAGGGATATCTGTAGAGACTGTGTTGTACTGTGGAGGGCAGATCTGGTACTGAATATATATGATCAAGATGATTTCAACAAGTAGTTAGTTCTATAATTAGTTTTGGTTTCACTGTGACCAGCCAAGAAAATGGGATGCTGCTAGTCACTGAAATGTTTAAGTAAGAATGAATGTCTGAATTAGCTATAAATTACTGCTATCTCATCTTGAAAATGAAAGAAATGGTGTGCACACAAGAATTCCTTTTTGCTAACAAAAACTTCTATCAAGGCTGGTGCTGGAGCGGATTAAAATTTTTCATTCCCAAAGTGGTTCATGTTTGCTTACTTATTTAATCCACTTAGGCACTTTCACCCTGAAGTGCTCTTGCTCTCAGTCCTTGTTTTATGAATGGATAGTGGATGTACCTGTGTTGGATTGTTCCCAGGCTGGATATCCTGGGAGATACCTATAAGTACTTTGGGATCTGACATTCTTACTGGTACTTATTAACAGGGAGTTGGACAAAGATGTGAAGTACACTGCACAGGTGCAGGGCTTGGGACGCTTCTAGTTCAATAGCGATAGCTAGGCAATGACAAAATAGGTATATAGCAACCAAAAAATACTGCGGGGGGGGGGGGAAGATAAGTGTGCAAAACTGGAACCCTGTTTTTGTGTTTTTCTCTGGCTATCCCTGATACTTCTTTTTCTTTTATTAGCAGTTTTTGGAAAAATTATAAAATGCTGATTGGATTGAAGGCTAGTAAAAGTGCACTGAACAGTGTATTTAGCACAAACATTTGTCTCCAGTTTTTATCTGCTTTTAGGAACAGGAGAGTAGGTGCCAGGAAACATGTAATAGATGATTCCCTACTGTGGAAGAATTCTAGAAATCTGCCACAATTAATCTGTGTACCAGGAAATACTTGCTAAGATCAGAGATGTCTTGCTAAAGTCTTTCTAAGATCAGAGATGACGATAGGCAACATCTGACATTTTCTGGATCAGCGACGGTAGTTCGAGTTGTAATTATTGTTCTTCTTTGTAGTAATTGTAGCAATTTGAAATGTAGTGCTAGGACTGTTTTCCTTGAATGAACTGGCAGAAAAGCAAATTTGATGAACTAATGAGACTGTCACCATGAAATTTTGCTAGATTTGCGAGAATTTTCTTTGATTAAAAATCTCTGTTTGCAGATAAGTTTTTTACTACAATTTTTTCCTTAGGATCGTTAGGTCTCATACTTGTGGAAACTTACTTTTTATGGAAGTTATAAATGCTTTTTATTTCACTGCAGGCCCCCAGAAAGAGTTTAATGTAACAAATTGCGAATTATTAAATTTCCTGCTTGAAAAAGAAGAGAGCATATTAACTGAACTTTCAAATACTTAAACGTTTAGCAGATAAGAAAAGTATTCATATTAATGTGAGGGGGTTTTGAGTTTTGTGTTGTTTTGGCTTTCTTTAAGAGAAAACTTAGGACAAACTAAAATGCAACCATTTTGTTTCCAGGCTAGAAAAGAGATTTTCAAGATTCACACACGAGACTGGACCCCTAAGCCATTGGACATGTTTCTTGAAGAGCTGTCTGAAAAATGTGTTGGTAAGTGTGAAAACAAAGTGAGTTACTGCATGTGACTGAGTCCTAAGGAATCTGAGCTTGTACCAGGCAGTACCCGAGCTCTTGTGCCTTGCTGCAGACTGAGGCAGTGAGGCAGCTGGCACACCTTGGGAGCAAAGTTAGATGCTTCTTTTAATTTTCTTTTTGTCTCTCAGAACATTGAATGGGCTTGGGGAATCTTCCTCAGGAGCAAAGTTTTGATTAGGAGGCTGCTTCGTAAGTGCAGGATATCAGGTTGCAAGCCACGTAACAAAACTTCTCTGCGGTGCAGTAACTCTTTAAATTCTCTCTTAACTTGTTACTTTTTGGCTGCATACAAAGTCTTTCAGTGTTGCACTTTGGAAACCTTGGCCTTGACTTCTGTGTTGCCTGAGACTGATGTAACATTTGATTCTTGTTTTGTTTATTAGGATACTGTGGTGCTGATATTAAATCCTTATGTGCTGAAGCTGCCCTCTGTGCTTTGCGCCGCCGCTATCCTCAGATATACAAAAGTAGTGAGAAACTGCAGTTAGATATCGCTTCTATTAAAATAACAGCAAAGGATTTTGTCATGGCTATGCAGAAGACTGTTCCAGCTTCACAGAGGGCTGTGGCTTCACCTGGGCGAGCACTATCACCTGTTTCAAAACCACTGCTTGAAAACACACTAGCAAGAATTTTACAAGCCTTGCAGAGAGTATTTCCCCATGCAGAGCTTGCACTAAAGAAGGACCAACAGCAAGGTATAACAATGACATCCACTTCTTTAAAATTCTGCCAAAGCAAAAACTTCTGATTTGTACAATCAACATACACAAAGCTCTCAGCCTTAATAACAGTAGAATTTTATAATATGCATGTGCACGCCTTTATTTCAGGAATATCGTACATAGTTTTTATTCTGGATTCTAAACTGAAGTGCTGGATGAGAGCTGTGAATGACTGGCAATACGCAGTAGAGAACTATGGGTTCTCTACTAGAGCACCCTGTTTCTGACAGGAATAACGTATTTATCATTTGTAGAGATGGATTTAAGGTTTAATGTATGAGGCACCTCTTTCAAAATAAATATTTAAATGGAAGGAGAAGGGCATTTTTACATGAATGCTTCTAATTCCTATCTGAAGAATGTCAGGACCACAATACAAGTGTAAGTGGTTTAAACTAAATACTGTTTTAGCTATCATGATTTTTAACCATAGTTTCTTAATTTACATGTTTGTGGATCACACTGTACACTTGCACATGAGATCAGAATGTTTTAGTAGTGTATATTTTGGGGCTTGGCTTGTTTAGCATATGTGAGCTCACACTCCTGACTGCATCAGCCCTGATCAGGTTTAGTCTGTCAGTTGGTGAAAGCAAATAAATTGATAGACTCACTCTGCTCCTGATTAATGGAGATCCATGAATAGTTAGTTATTATGCTAATCCCTTGAGAATATCCTACCAGTATTACTCCCAGTAGAGTGGGGAGATAGGTTTGCATTGGTAAAATAGAGGCAGAAATGCACCAACAAAATAAAAGCAGAGAGGCTAGGGGATTGGTAATTGCATCCCCTCTATGTTGTCTGCCTTCCATTATCTCCTCCTTCAGTGATCTTTGAGGAGCCTTCTTTAGAAGACGTGTTGGTCTGTATATTCTGACTCACTAGTCCTAGACAAGTGCAAGTCTGTGGCCATCACGTTTACTTAATTCCCCCACTTCCAGCGGGGGAACCTGCTCTGAAAGAAGTGGCCTTGTTGGGTTTTTCAGATGTCTAGGAACTACAGAAGTTGTTCCTAATCAGCTTTATTGTAAGGAAAAAACCTCCACATTTTCACCAAGAGAGAGATATACCTTATGCAAATCATGGGACATAGGACAGCTTTGTAGAGACTTGTGCAATCTCCTTAGATCTGTGATAGGATGAACTCCTCAGAAAATAGCATTCAGCATGTGCCCTCAAGTGAAGAAATACAAGATAAGGGGTTTCCAGCACTGATTTAGAAGCTGTATTAACGTGAGAGTGAGATATGGACTATTCAGGAAAGTTAACAAACCTCTTTGTCTTTCAGACAGTTTAAATCATATTTTAAGAAATGATGCAATTGACAGTGATGAGGAATCACCATCAATCTTTGAAGATAAGCCAACACATAAAATGCCTGGTAGACAAAAGGAAGAATTCCTCAATTTTAGCAGGTAAATGTTTGTCCCCTTTATGTTTACATTTTTAAGGTGGCTGGGTCTGTAAACAGTTTTGGTGTGAGGAGTGGTAGATGGAGTAAAATGTGTGTGTGGGGTGATTGATATTTGCAAGAAGTAAGCGTGAAGATCCAGCTGGGTACTAATGTTCTAATGGAGTACACTGCCATAACCCATTAAACTGAATGGCCCAGCCCTCTTTTCCTATGTCAAAGGGGTCCACAGACTATTAGAAGATGTTGATTTAATCCATGGTATTCCTTGAAAGACTCAAGACCAAAGTGTGCTGTCTGTCCTTTTAACGAAAAAACCTGTATGGATTTGTGTAGCCATCTTTCGCCCTTCTACCTTCCAAGATTGTTTAACCAATATCGAATTATGTAGCAGAAACAGTTTATTAAAACACTGTGAGAAACTTAAACAATGTCTGTATTTTGTACCTTTAACCTACTAAGTTTATGGTAATCTTTTGACGTTTTAATGTGGAAGTCATGTAAGCCAACAGTTGAAAAAATAGATTGTCATCACTGTCGGGTCAGTTATTTTTCTCAGTTTCTGTTGCTGTGCTGTCCAGAAAATCTTCTGACCTGCTGAGCTTGGTTAAGTCTCTAGGATCTTTGACTTCAGCCAGCAAAGGTACAACAGTATTACAGTGGAAAAAACAAATGCTCTTCACAAATGTTTTTCATGCTAGTAAAGCAAGATTACTAGGAAATTAATACACAATTCAAATATGAAACAATTAGAATGACTGAATACAATAAATATAGATCTTATACATATTTAGTGTACTGCTGTAATTTAACCAATCCAAATGTGTACTTCTTCAGATACAGCTAATGTGTTTCAGTGCCCACGTTAATTTTTTTCTAGAAATGTAGCCCTGCTCCTTACTTCCTACCGTCTCCAGTAACTATGGCCAAATTTCAGCTAAACTTGACAGATGTAGAGATCTCATGGTTACTTAAACTCAAGAGCTACTGAAAGTTGTTGTGTACGGGTGGTGAAGAGATCCATATTGGTGTGTGCTGAGAGAGGGAGAGTTGTTATTCTCCCCCGTATCAGGTTACTGCCCAGTTGTCATGTGTGTATTGAGCTGGACAGTCCCCTGTGTGATTTAAGAGCTGTTACTTAACCCAGCCAAACAAACAACAGACATGCTGGGGATTGGCAGGATTTCTTAGGGGATGTATAGTACGTGTTTGTAAGAAAATGGGCTTTGATAGTCTTCCTAATCCCAGAGCAGCTTATTATTTGCTGGAATATGGAGAGTATTTACAAAAAAAAAAAAGGGGGGGGAAAAACCTTTAACATCTGTGTGACTTTTTATCACTTCATTTTTAAACTTATTTTCTTCTTATTGTTCTAGAAATGCTTACCACCAGCCAACATCTTGCAGGCCGCGGCTCTTACTAGTTGGAGGGCCAGGATATGGGCAAGCTTCTCATTTGGCACCTGCAGTAATACATGCCCTGGAAAAGTTTCCAGTTTATACACTAGACCTATCTGTTTTGTTTGTTAGCATCACAACTCCGGAAGAAACATGTTCACAGGTATCTTTTTTTCTCTTTAATCTCATAGGATTCATGAACTGTATATCAACTAGTAAACTAAGCAAAATTCACTGTTAATGGAGGTGGCCTGGTTTGAATGTGCTGTTATGTTTACTTCTGTCTGAAAATCCACTCTTCTTCTAGATCAAATGATACCGAATAAGGATGTTGTACATGGCCATATTTTCCATTCCATCCACAACAGTGAGGATGTTGCTAGCAGCTTGGGAAGCTGGGAGGTGCTGCTTATAAACCCCTCTTTATGGCACAAATCCTGCCCATCTCGGTGGGATCCAGAAAGTTGTTTTTATTGCTTCTTAAGACTCTGTGCTCCCAGTAGATGGCTCTGCATCAGCCTGACTGTGTGTCATCCACTTTTTGTAGCCTTCTTTTTTATTACACTTGTAAGGCAAACAAGGTTTTGGGGAAAATAAGTGTTTCTTTTTTTACATATACATATACAGCTTCTACTGCTGCAGTATATGCAGTAAAAGCATTAAAATTCATGGAACACTTACATTTGTACACTGGTGTGTTTTTCTTAACTAGGAAAATTAAATATAAGCAGATTTAGTGCTGTTTTTATTTTTAGGCAGGAAATCCACTTTGTTATTTGGCTATATTAAAATATTTTAACCTTTAGTAGCAGCATTTGAGAGCTGCACAAGTAAGGATGGACACGTTACATGACTGGATACTCATCTGTCACATAAGAGGAACAATTCCTTTTTTGTTATGTGATGGTTGCATCTACAGTCATGTAACTACCATATCTAGTCACTGCCCGGATATACCACATGCGCTTCCCATCTTGTGGCAGGAACTCCCAGAACATTGATAATCTGAAAGTGTGCACAGAGAAGTTTGTCATGTGAAAGCACTTCCCTCATGCGGGAGATGCATGTCCTTTTCTGTGACTGAGGTACCATCTCTAGGCAATGGCTTGTGGTCTTCCAAAGCATGTAATCTGGTCTGATGGATCCTTTGGTAATGAGAGGATGAGTGATTTAGCTATTCAGGCAGGCTGAAGACTGGTCACCTCTTATAAAATGTACTTGAAATTATGAATTGTAACCAGGCTTCTTCTACAGTGTCAGCCCTCATCTTTTCACATAGGTCTTTGTTTGTTCAGACTGTGCTCCAGGCTGACTTGGATATGTGCCTGCTCTGAATTGAAAACGGTGTAGTCGCAGTCGTGTAGTGATTTACCCAGACTAATACATCTTGCTGAAGGGTTTGTCTTGTTTTTTCAGGCACACCACCACACCAGCTGAGTTGTGAGGCTCTTTAGGAGTTATCTTACACCTAAGTAGTTTTGAAATTCAGTAGAGATTCACGTTTGTTTCTGTCTGCGTAGCAATGTCTATATTTGAGTCAAAGCGAAAATTTTACCTTACTGTTAAGGAGTTGTTCTTTTGCTGGTTTGTTTTGATGTTTTGGCTTCATGTACTCCTATTTCGTAAGATAGTTTGACTGATATGTAGTTATTTATTAGCCTATTCTACATGGTTTAGTTTTCTTATCCAAGCTTTCATTTTACCAGTTGATGCGAGAAGCTCAAAGAACAGCACCAAGTATAATTTATATCCCACATATCCATTTGTGGTGGGAGGCTGTTGGAGCTACATTGAAAGCTACTTTTACAACACTACTACAGAACATTCCAACATTTGCTCCAGTTTTGCTGCTTGCAACATCTGATGTGTGTCACGCAGATCTCTCAAAAGAGGTATTTCTGTCGATACTTTTCTTACTTCTTTTTTTCAATTTCTTGTTAATTTATAAATCCTTTAGGCACTGGAGTACTGTGCACTCTTAAGCAAATTCATACTGTTATTACGCAGGCACCCTAACCAGGTCTCTTAAAATTTTCTTAGACAAAACAATGCTGAAAGCATTTGTCTAAAGTGTTTTCTGAATAGAGAGATTGACTTTGACCCAACTTTTTCCCCCTTCTCACACACTCATGTTTATTAGACAGATGTATTAATTTACTTCAGACAATAATTCCAGTTTCAAGATGGTTAGGTATGTACTTAGTCAAGAATATACGGTGCTTGAAATGTAAACCGGAAAAAGATATTTTTACTGAAAACATTTTTACTGAAAAGTGAAAGATATTTTTACTGAAAAAGTACGGTGGTCACCCTGTTAATGATGGAATGTAATTTCAATTTTAAATTCTTTAATAAAAATTTCAGTTTCTTTCTTCATATAGGTGAAGGCTTTACAAACTAGAAACCTAAGTTCCAACTTCTGTTTAAGTAACTTCGAAATCAATTTTTAGTTGTATTCCTTAACAAAATTCAGTAAGAGTATACGCTTCGCTTTCTAGACATCTGAGAATGTGCATTAAAGTAAGGTGTTCAAAGTGTGAATATGCTGCTCTGATTATTTTGTCTCAATTATGGGGCGGGGGAGGGGGTGTTACCTAGATGTGTTTATCATCACATGCTTTGAAAGGGCTTAACTTTCTACAGAAGTTTTTATACTGTTAATAAATTCCTTCTAAAGTAAGTATTGAAATTCCTTCCATACCTTTTGGTAGTAGAGATTCAAAAATGGAGTAAAACTTGAAGTGTGCAATTTCAGACACCTCATTTAAATTAATTTAAAAAAAAAACCCAAAACCAAACACCTTACCAAAAAGCCCGCACTTGTCTCCTGAACCCTGCCTTTTCCCTCTATAGCTGCCATAAAGATTCAAACTAAAGGACAGCAAGGCAGGTAAATACAAAATAAGCAGTCTTGGAGGTGGTGAATGTCACCGCTTTATCAGTGTTTCATGTGGTCCCTTCATTGAGCTTTAACTCTAGAGGTGTTCCTTAGAGAAGATATTTTAATTTGCCATGCTAACCTATGAAAATCTAGCCTTTTCAGGCCAAGAAGATAACTTTTCAGTTTGTCTTACCCAGATGATTATTCAGTTTAATTTAGAAAGGCACTCATCTTTTTGAAATACAATATGAATTTGTGTGGCCTTATATCTGCAATATCTTTTCTCCTCATGCTTTAGATAAAAGAATTGTTTATTAATGATTATGAAGAAGTTTTCAAAATTGAGTTGCCTAATAGTGATGAAAGAAGAATGTTTTTTGAGGACTTAGTTGTAAATGAAGCTGCTAAACCTCCTGCATCAAAAAACAACGCAGGTGAGGATATTCTACATGTAAAACTTTGCTAACTGTAAGTTAATAGCTATACAGTATTTGCTTTGGTGGTAATTTTCTATCAATTTTTCACATGCTTGTATTTGAGTACCATAAATTGACTAAAAGTTTCTGATTAATTTAAGCTTGGCGGACATTGGAAGTATTGCCTGTAGCACCACCGCCTAAGCCTCGACAACTGACAGAGGAAGAAATAAGACAGCTGGAGGAGCAGGAGGAGGATACGTTGCGTGAACTTAGGATTTTCTTAAGGGAAGTGACTCATAGACTTGCTGTTGACAGGCGTTTCAGAGCATTTACAAAGCCTGTTGACCCAGAGGAGGTAAATTAGCATTGATCTGTAATACCATTTTATCTGTGTGTATTCATAATTCCTCTGTGTTTGTATTTCTCAGTGTTTGTGTGCTCTTTATAGGAAGGTTTATTTTTGTTTTTAGGACCATACTATTCCGATTTTTCAAGAAGCAGGAAGTGAATTTTGCTTTTACTTTTGCTGACTCCTTGAGGCTCTCAAATGTCTGTTACTTGAGTATTCACTGAAGGCCCCGGATTCCTTCTAAAACTTCCTTAGAACTTCAGAATATTTCAGTTGGAAGGGACCTACAACGATCATCTAGTCCAACTGCCACTTAGACCAAATGCCAACACAGTTTGCTCATGAAAAGGCTTTGATACGTAGGCATGTTACAGCACTGAAAAGCAGAGATCTCTTTATAATTATAAACAGTATCTATAGGACTGTTTTAATAAAGCCTAAAGCTCTTTAATTGACTGTCAATAGTTTCTGTGAGAACAGGAGTAGAAGCAGCAGTTTTTAAAATGAATTTTAAGATTCTATTCTCTGTTTCATCTGGGGCTCCTCAGTATAAGATCAACCATAAGGGCTGTGTGGTTTCTTCTTCCTCCTATACACTTCTTATGTCTCTTTTTCTCATTTAATTTATTGAATAAGTCTAAGCCAGGGGCATATACTTCAAAGTCAGCTGTAGTTTTAATACAGCTTTGTGTTTCAGCAAAGTCCTGTTCCCCTAAGCATCCACTGACTTGTCTTTCCCCTTACTTCTGAGATGTGAATAATCTAAACAAACATAGATGTCCTCATCTAAACTGGTCATTAGGGTCCTTTTATGGTCTGAGTAAAGAAATCGGCACCTCTGGGTCCAGTTATCTCATTCTCAAGTAGATGCCTAGGACAGATACTTCAAAGGTGCAATTTCTGCAGCCTTTTTCTTGCTGCCAACAACAAAGAGAATCTTGGGTGACTGTACCGAGAACGGTTTCTGTGCTGTGATTTTCTGAAGTGAAGTGAAATGAATCTCACTTTGGGTGTCCGTTCCCTTCTCTGCCCCATACATGCTTCTGACCTCTCTACTTAGTGGTTTGTTTTTTTTTCCCCCTCTGCTGGTCTGTCTCTTCAAAGCCAGTTGAAATAGCCCTTCTATTTTTGAGAAACTAACCGGTTAATTTCCGCATCTTTGGATGTGTCATAAATATTTTAGGTTTTTAAGAAGTCCTTTATTTGACTTTATTAAAATAATTAATTTTGGTACATACTGTGTTAAATTTCTGAGCACGTATATTTCATTTGTAGGTACCCGATTATGACGCAGTTATTAAACAGCCCATGGACCTTTCAGCAATTCTTTCTAAAATTGACTTGCACCAGTACCTAACTGCAGCAGATTTTCTAAAAGACATCGATCTAATCTGTAGCAATGCTTTAGAGTACAACCCAGATAAAGATCCTGGAGGTGAGGATGTGTTTTTATCCCTAATTTGGAAAAATTTTAAAATGTATAAATTGATAAATGTCAGCTGTGGACATAGACTTGGGGGTAGATAATTTTAAACATCCACAGAGAGCGTTTATTGCCAGGTTGTAAATGTTGTAGCATTAAACTACTTGGGCATGAAATTGTGGTAGAAGTGTTGATCAGTAACTAGTGCTTTTGCTTTAATTATTAACTTTTACGTTGTTATGCTGCAAATATTCACTGAGGTAACCTTTCGGAACCTACCTATGAAAAAAGCAAAATCTTTCTAAGTAATCAAAATAAAGGATTTCATTGGCTGGTAGAAAATACTCGCTTCTTACTGTAAAATTTCAGATCGTCTCATTAGGCACAGAGCTTGTACTTTGAGAGATACTGCATATGCCATAGTGAGGGAAGAAATGGATGAAGATTTTGAACAACGCTGTGAAGAAATTCAAGAATCTCGTAAGAAAAGAGGTATGTTTTTTGACGCTAAGGATTTTAAGACTTGTTTCAGTATTTGTAACCAACAATGCAAGACACAATTCTTTGCTGTCTGTTCTTTATTGCAAGGTTGTAGCTCTTCGAAGTATGCTCCATCTTACTACCATGTAATGCCAAAGCAGAACTCTGTTCCTGGGTGTAAGAAAACAGACCCAAAGTGTAATGAAAAAACGAAGATGCTAGCAGCGCCTATAGATTCCAGTACACCCCGCTCTAACGGCAAGTTGCATTTTATTCAAAACTTTCTTGGAGAAGGTGCTAAAGTCACTGATACCTTCTCTGTTCTTGTGACATAACAGGTTTATGTGATGCCTGGTTCTTCATGCCAGAGGCATTACATTTTTTTAATTTGCTTCAAAATGGGAGATAAATCCAGAGGTCATTCATTCAATATGGTTATGAAGTTCAAGTACAGTGGTTGGTTTACATTGTAAGACACTGGCATTGATGGCCCAGCTGACATTTAATGGCTCCTAAATTGCTGCCTCTTGAAGTCAAAAATGTTGTACATGGCAGTTTCTGAATACTCAACTAGTTTTTAGTTACATGAAACAGTACTTTTCCCTTCCCTGCCTTCAAATGCTAAAATCTATGCCACCTCTTACTGTGATTTCCAATTGAAGGAGGAAAAAAACAGGGAAGCAATAATAATAGATATGTAAAGGAAAGATCATTATTTCCTCACTTTTCCTGTGAAAAGGACATGAAATAACAAAAGGACTTGGGTCTCTTTCATTTAAAACACACGGCATGGTGTGAAGTTTCCTGGTCTCACTGGCATGACTGGGAATTTTGCCATTGACTTCACCCATATGCTTTGTGCAGTACTCCGTGAATACAAAGAATGGTGGGTTTTTCTGGAAGGCAAAAATGCAAAGTTTGTTTTAAACAAGGTTAACTGAAAGCATATGAGGTATAAGTCCTTACAGACAATTTTTTCTCCAGCAGATATTCCCTTAAAATTGTCTCTAACTCTGCCCAATGTGTGTTTAGTTTTTGAAGTTTACAGCTTTATAACAGATTTGAAGAAGGGCTCATCTCCAAATGCTTTTCTGTTGTTCATCTATATTAGTTCAATGTAATAAGACACTAAGCAACTTCACCTAATAACCTAGCTTTGCAGTAATATTTCCTATCTAAAGTAAGCATTTTCAGCTCATAAAATCTTGAAGCTGATGGTTTTGTGAATGAAATTCTGAAGCTGGCTTTTTAAAATCTAATAGCAAATTGACCTCATTAACTTGCAACTCTTTCTCTAGACATATGTAGGGAGACAGACAATGGTACTTGAGCTCCTTTGATCATTTTCCTTGTAAGTCAAGTAAGATGAAGATGCTGGATTTTGAAGGAAGAACTGTTTGGTAATGTTTTGGATTACTTTTTCTGATATCTCTTTGTAGATATGTCAAAAAGAAAACGCAGAAAGAACAAAGGGTCTTCAAGTATCGCAACAAAGAGGAGGAATTTTCAGTTCAATAAAGAGAATAAGGTTCCAGAAGACCAAAATGAAGGAGGGAGTGATGAAGAGTCTCCAGAAAAACATGTTTCTAACATGAATCGCACTGACGTTGAGTCCGCACAGGATTCTTCTATGGAAGAAAATGAAAACGTACTTCAAGAACGACAGAAAAATGGGAATGAATATAGATCTGGGACAGAAAACGAAAGAGAGAGAGTTCTCCTTGTGGCTAAATCTGCATCTGAAAGGAAGAGTGTCATGCTTCCTGAACATTCAGACCTAAGAAAGGAGAGTGAAATGCCAGATTGCCAAATAGCAGAAAGTTCTGAAGACGGAGATTCAAATGGTAAGTGAAAGGTCAAACAGGTCATTTAGCTCCTTTTTCTTCCTGAGGAGGATTACGCTACTTATTAGGTTTTAGCCTTCTTTAATTCCATTCTGTTATTTCTGCTGTATCTCTCTAAAATCAGCACACAGTGTTTCTTGCATAATGATGCTGCCCCTCTAGTTATGCTAGCCAAAGTCCTGTTTTTCTGCAGCTGCTGGCTTTTTGATTCTGAAGTTTGTTTTTCAAATGGTACCTAATTGAAAAACAATCGTTGACTTTCTCTTATTGTATGAGTATCTTCCCAGTAATGAGCAGTGTAAGTTAAAAAGCTGTACTTCAAGCAGTATGGACCCAGAGTCACATGTGGAATAGAAGACTTATGTCCTAATGTTTGCAATGTAAGATGTGTTTCCTAACCTAAATTACTTTGGAGTTTTACCACGCAGTGCTGTAATGGCAATGTGACTTTTTTTTTTTCCTGTTTTTACCCTGCCTTTTTCTCCAGTGCTTTTTTTGTGTCTGATTTTCTAAATTTTATGGAGCAGTGACTTTTGCCAGAAAGAAAGTAAAAGTCAAGCATTTCTCAGTGAAAAAATGGTAACAGGTCTGTCTCTGTCATTGCAGAGAGAGACTGTATTCCGGGTACAGGATACTTCACTGATACTGTATTCCAGATAAACAGAAATCCTGACTTAAGAAATTTGTGTCATTCCAGATTCGTGGGTACACCGTATGACTCGTGTGAGACGTTCTCGGGTAGAAGAGCAACAGGTGATCGGTGTCGAGAAAGCAGTGGAAGTTCTCACACAGCCAGTGATTGTGGATTACTATGAGCTCAAAGTAAGTCTAATTTCAATTTTGTTAATACTGAAGTAGGACATTTTCTTGCTACATGTACAGCTGTAGATTAAGTCAGTTTTTAACCAATGCCAATTAAAACAATTTATGGGAAGGATATAGCCTTGTGAAATAATTCAACCTGTAATGGACTATGACTCTTGTGCTTCCACACCTGGTGTAGACTGCTGTTGTTGCTTTTGGTGAACTAAATTTTAGGAGACTGGGTTCTCTTCCTAATTTTTAATTTAAAAGGGCTTGTTGAATTTTAAAATAGCCCACTGACAACCTGCTAGTACTGTTGGTGATTAATGTCTTAACAGTTTTTATGATGGATTTGGGGGTTTTGTTTTTTTTTTTGCATGTTTTCATTTCTTAGGAACCTGAAAAGGACCTTTATTTCTAGCAGTGATGACTTTAAACCTGAAGTTAGCAGGTTGACATAAAGCTCATCATGGATAAAATACTAATACCTACTTTTCTGAAATTCTTTCAAAATCCAGTGTTAGAATTTTGCATTCATTCAGTTACAGTATTATAAGGGTTTTCCAGTCCCTCATAGGAGAGAAGTTGCTATCCTAGGCTACAGTTGGGGAAAGGGTTAAAAATGGGCCTAACTGCAGGGGGTAAAAGAGGATTCTTTGCATGACTTGGAGAGGGTAGCACAAGGACCTGATCTTCAGGGGATATTGCAGTGAGGAAAATTAGGAAAATTGCTAGGTTGGAGTCCTGGAAGTTGGCCAGTGCAGAGAAGGGCTGCTGTTTACGTGCCATAATGAGAAAGGGAGTATTACATGGATATTTCCCCTGTGTGGGGAGAATGTGACCAGACAGGAATCCCCTTTGGTGAAGGAACTTGTCAGCACCATTTCTGTCACATTTTTAAGCTGTGACCTAATTTGTAGAGGTAAAACTAACTTTTCAAAGCTGGCTTCCTAAGGAAGCAGATTTCAGGGGGTTTTGTTGTTCATGTCTGCCTGTGTATGTAGAGAAGCCACATAGGTTCTTCATAGAGTCAGGGTACTAATAGCATGTGCTCCAAAGTTATTGCCCACTGGAGAAATTGTACAGTAGAGCCCTTATATATGTTTCAGCTTATATATGTTTCAGCTATGAGGAGAGCTACAGTCATGAAACACATCTTGTAGAAAACTTGTTTCATTAACATGGGTGCCATTGGAACTAGCTGCTCATACCAGAGAGCCTTTTTGGAATGCACCTGCAGTGAATAAGCTAGGTGAACCTCCAAAATGTAGCTGCTTGGTTTTGTTTGGGTTTTTTTTTTTTTCATTTATTTGCTTGCTAATAGGCCTAGAACTTTATGAACATATAGAAGAGCATGCAGTCATCTATGTGGCAGCAATTAGAAATAGTTTCAGATGGGATGTTGACCATACACCTCTGTCACATCCTACCTTGTCTGTTTGCAGCAGCTGAAAGCACGCTGCATGATTTTTCTGCATCTTAATCTGCATGTTGTATAGAATGAAGTTGAGGGGAATAATCAAATTTTGTGCTAGCTGATCTGAGGGAGGCAGAGTTTGATGACAGGCAGTTGTGAGGCAGTAATATTTTCATTTGGTGTGGCTGCTCTCTTAAGGTCCATCTTCACAACCTCACACAACACACAGATACTCAACAGCTGCAGCAGTGGAAGAAGGTGCTGCCACTAGCTTGTTCCTGTTGCTTTCCCAGAGATTATCACAGTCATCTTTGGTAACAGAAAGGACTGTGTGAGAGACTGGTAATCTGCTACAGGCAGAGTCACTCTGCTAGTTTATCCACTCTTCAGTTTAAAGGTAGGAGCTAACAGATCTGCTTCAGAGCAGTGTGTTCTGCCAGCAGAGTTGTAGGCACAGTACACGTTCAGCTAATGGGTAAAGGTGAGCACCTAAGGATGCTTCCGTTTCCAGCTGGCACAGCTGTATCTAGAAGATCTGTAGCCTGGCTTCCAAAGATCCATTTTACAGTGCCCTGCATTGCAGCAACAGTTTCTCTAATGAAATGCAACAGCCGCTTTGCTGTGGCAGCAACTCTGCGACAAAGTGGATTGTGTCATTCCCTGCTGTTCTGGAAGCAGTTGATTCGCAATTATGATCATTGATGTGATAGATTGATTAGTAATAAAATATTGTCTGAAATTTAAGCCTTCCTTTTCTCTGAAGTATGAAAAATTAACTCATTTTCTCCAGTTAAATCTTGTGAGATATTTAATCTGTTCTCTGAAGTGTCACTCATATTTTATTTAACAATATAAGAAAGTAGGATGTCACTTGTGTTGTATTGTTATTGTTTAGCTTCTGAAAACATAAAGAGCCTATTCAAAGGATCTTGCGCTGTTCTAAACTTGTAGTTTCCATTTTTTTCTTCAGCAACTGTTGCATTTTGTCACTGTGGTAACTAAGAACTTCAATGTATTTCACTTGGAAAAACTATATGCTGTTCTTAGTCAGTGCATTTACCAACATCGGGAAGATTACGACAAAACTGAATTAGTGAAGGTAAATTTTTTTGTCTTACAGCACTGTCTATCACTGTTATGCATGTGTGTGTTATGCGTATGTATGTGTGCACTCTGGACATCACGCTTATTTAGCATTACTCTTACTGCTTAGTTGCCTGTGTTACAAGACTTTTTCATTTCAGTCTGGAAGACATTTAGCCATGTTGCAAAACCATTGTTGTATTTGGCATAATTGTTGGCAGTTTCAGCAGGAAAAGGCTTGAACTTGAAGACAATGGGTCCACCCACACAGCCCTCTCAAAGCAGTTAACCTCAGTCTGTCAATAGTCCTTCTCCAGAACCTTTTTAGGGGTGGGGGGCTATGAAAGGAGGGTGCTTTTCTCAGTCTGTCGCTTCCTCTTTCTCCCCTTACAGGCAGACATGGTAATACTTCGTACAGTAGTCACTCCATTCTTGAAAAGAAATTAAGTATGAAATATAACAAGAGGTTGAGGCTTTTCTCTAGTCTCACCATAATCTCTTTTTAACTAGCATGGCTCGAGCATCTTTAATTTGACATATGGGGAGATTTCTGCCTATGCTGGTTTAATGCTAATGAGTCAAATTCTCTGATCTCTTCCTGTAAGAGAGGATTTCTGAGTTGTCAGAACTTAGCAGAAATCTTCCAGAAGCACCCATGGTCCCAGTCAGGCATTCCCAGTATTGAGTCGATTTAGATAGGTTGGATATTCAGTCTTCAGATTCAAGATCCTTGAATCCATTTGTCTTCGAGATGCTCATCCCTGAGAATAGATACAATTCTTTATGCCTCTCAGTCTGCTTTAAAAAAGAAGCCGCCTCTTCTCCTTGGTCCTGGTCATCTCGATCTCTTCTTCCACATCTGATAAAGAGTTAGAACGGACGCTCCATTCTGATTGTGCAACGGTGAGGATTATTTGGGTTCAGGGAGGCCATTCCTGAAAAATGCGCCCTTCTCTCATCTAGTATAAGGATGTGTTTTAGCATGAGAAGGG
The DNA here is from genome assembly GCF_034638445.1 of Ciconia boyciana. Lineage (NCBI taxonomy): Eukaryota > Metazoa > Chordata > Aves > Ciconiiformes > Ciconiidae > Ciconia > Ciconia boyciana. The sequence continues at coordinate 13,341,805 of NC_132935.1, forward strand.
ATTTATTTATGTTATCTCAGGGCTTGTGAGCTTTTGTGACTTAACTTTTAATGCTTAAATTAAAAGGGACTTGATTTCTTTGTTTTCTACTTCTACCTTTAGCTTTAACAAAAAAGTATCGCCTATTTAGAGTGTCTGTGCAAGTCGGTCAGGAGCAAGCTCTACTGTATGAAGAGATAGACTGTAACAAGTAATTATTCAAAGTGCAGAAAATAACATTTCCAGCTTTTAGTTGTGGCTTTTCAGGACTGTCTCCTCTTTCTAATTGTTGAAACCACTGTTGATACAGATCCATAGTCTCTTGATACAGATCCATACAGTCTGTCTAGCCTACTCTATTTTGGATGCATAAGGATGCATTTGAAGCCAGTGGATATAGAAAGATATTGTGATGGTGGTAGCACATGTATTTGCTAAATATTACTAACAATTGTACATATGTACAGATTCTTTATTCTTTTTATGCAGAAATAAAGAGAGTTCTTAAGCTTTTATTCATGCTGACTGCTACTCTGTCTTCTTTTTTTTATTAGGACATGAAGAAAGAAATTGCAGCCTTCAGTTATGCTCACTGATACTTGATTTCAGCATACTTGACTTCTACTCTGTAATGTTTTCTTTTCATTGCATGCTGTTATCTGTGCATAATTCAACAGATTAATTCTACATATATATTTATACATATATGAAACAAATATATCTTAAAATTTATTAAGAAAGCTCAAATAAAGTCCTTTAACTGCTTTTATTTGATATTTTTGTCCTATATATATATATATATATATTTTTGTGACGTACTGCTGTGATTGCCATTGGAACGCTGCAGATCTGAACATCTCCCAGCTAATTTCAGTACCTCTCTTTAAAAGAAAATGATTGAAAACTTGATAAACTTTTATCATCGTTTTCCAGCTTGTGGGAATACATTTTTCTGAAGTAGTCTGTGGTGCTGTATAGTCCATTGCATATTACATAAAGATTTTAAACCAAATCTCATTTTGGTATATGAAAAGTAAATCCTTTAGAAACCTCTTAATGCAGTTCAGAGGTAATTTTTTTTTAATTACCTGATAGCACCTCAAGTGGCTTTCATAGAATTAACAACCTAAAGACAGTATGTGGGGGAAACACTCTTTCCACAAACATAAGAACTTTTGCTATGGCATATTTGTGCCTGTCAAAAAAACCTAACTTGAAGCAAAGCAAGATTTACTACTGTAACTTTCTAAGGTAAAGTTTAGTCTTGCTTGTAATAATGACAATCTTCTTGATACTGGAGAATTGCATTTTAATATAAATTGTTAGTTGCAGGTCAGGTGGCTTGTAGTTGAATTAAATTGTAAATAGTTTTCTAGTTACCTGGAGGGAATTATATCTGTTTTACATAAAAGTGAATATATTGTTGGTGATAAATATATTTTAAGTAAAAGCAAAGCAATACCCCGTTTTGAAGATGTATGCCTCTTCAGCAGAGAAAATTTCTGTCAGTTAATTTGATGAAGTTATTTTTTTAAAAATGGAGAATAAGATAGGCAAAGTTTAATTTTATGAGAATCAAATTTTGTATCAGTTGTGATAAAATATGTGGCACGATACATTGCTGTTGTGTTACGTCACCTCACATACACAACGTCTGGTGATACTGAATGCCTAACTGTGCAATCCCTCTGTGTGTGTTTGGTTTCTTATGTATGTTTTAGGGGTATTTTTGTTTCTTTCTAGTGTGTTTGTCCAAACATCTGTGTACTATGCAGAATTTTTTTCTTTTATCTGTATTGTTTGGATGGGTATTAATAAAAAATGAATCATCCTTTTGGGGGGTTTTGTCTGCTCTGTGTTAATCACAGAATAATTGTGATCATTAACAACCTTACACTTAAAAAAAACAGCACGAGTCTTAAGACTTTAAAATACGAACTGTATCTGAGCAGCTTACCCCACTCTTGGTGTGTTGGTTATATGGCAAAGGCAAGCACAGGAGGAAGAAAAATTGTATTGAAAATGTACATTTTAATGTATATGACATTGGAAATGTAATGAAGGAATTAATGTCATTTTTCCTTAACTTGATCTACACCTTGGCTGTTGTCGCCCATTTTCAATGGGACTGTGGGGGGGGGTTTGCTGACCACGTTCCCAAGATGACTGAAAAACTGAACCAGAGTGAGAGCATGGAAATGAGGACCCAGAAACATTCCTGGGATCAAAACTTTTGCTCTTCAAAGCTTTGATCAAACTCCTTCCTGTCACTAGTCTTGACAGGATACTGTACCTATACAGTTTTTTTTTTTTTAGATTGTTTATAATTCTGTAAATCTTGATCTTCCATGACCAGCTGTTAATGGTTAACTCTTAACAGTTCCCACAAGCCACATCTTTATTTTTCTTTCTCAGGAAAACAGTCATATTTTAGTGGCAAACAGCAATGAAAGAAATATAGCATGTAGAAAAGCAACATTTTTGAGAAGTATGCAGTGAGAGCTAAAACTAAGTATTGACTAAAATATCTAGGTATGTACTAAAGGTAGAAGTCCCCTTTCTCCAAGTTCTGTAACTAAACAAAGGAAAAAGGGGGTTTGTGGGTTTTTTTTCCCTCAGAGCCGTTACTTCTGTGCTCACTCGCCTTTGCTTTAGGGCTCTGGACCCTGCGGCAATGTCCTCCCTCAGCGACAGCTCAGGGCGCCCGAGGGAAACTCGGGGCTGGCGTTGGAGAAAAAGCCTTCACGGCACTAGAGACGACGCTGTCCTTAAAACCCGTCTGGGTGCGTGGCGGGAGGGTCTAGAGCGGAGCCGAAGTTTGTCGGCGGAGGAGCGGGCTGTGAGGGCGCCGCTGCCACCCGGCAACTCCCGGCCTGTCGCCCCCGTTTCTTCCGGCCGCAGCCGCTGCGCGCCGGCACCTCGCCTGGCCGAAGGGCGAGCAGACGCCGGCGGCCCCCAGGCTGCGGCGCCGGGGCAGCCCCCCGCGACCGGTCGCTGCCTCGGCGGAGCCGGGCCGCCCTCCGGCTGGTGTCCGCCGTCCTGACGGGCGGGGCGGCGGCGGAGCGGCTCCGCCCCCGCTCCCTGCCAGGGAGGCTGAGGCACCGGCCGCCGCTGCCCGGCCTCCCCGCGCACCCGCCCCGGGGCAGCGAGGCGCCGGGAGGATGCGAGTGGGCGCTGCGGGCGGCGGCGAGGCGAGGGCCCGGGCGGCCGGCGGCGTTGGGAGTTCCCGGCTCACCCGCCGCCCCCCCGCCCCAAAAGAAGTGCAGTAGTTTGTGAAACGCAAGATGGCGGCGCGGCCGTGAGCGAAGGCGGCAGGCAGGCGGGCAGGCAGTCGGGCGGCGCGGGCGCGGGCTGAGGGGGCGAGGCGGAGCGGCGCCGACAGGTAGGGGCTCGCGTCTCCCGCCGCCTCTGGCGCGGGCGGAGAGGGGGCTCTCGGCGCCGGGAGGCGGGAGGGCGACCCCCCCGGGGAGGCGTGCCCCCCGCACGCCCCCGCTTCCCCCGGGGAGCGGGCCAGGTGCTCTCCCGGCGGGGACGGGGCAGCGCCAGCGCGCCCGCCGCCCCGCGCCTCCCCGGGGCAAGGGCGGCTCCTGGCCGGCGGGGGCGGGCGGGCCGAGCCGGGCCCGGCGGGGGCGGCCGCCCTGCTGCCGCCCGGGGGGTGGGCGCGGTGGGCCGGCCGCGCCCCGCCCGCCTCCCTATTGTCTGGCGGCGGCGGGCGAGCGGCCGGTGCTGTCCCCGCGGCCGAGGGGCATCGCCTGCCGGGGACGGCGGGGTCCGAGCAGCCTGGGGGAGCCAGGGCGGGGGGCGAGCCGGGGCGTAACTTCGAAGCGGACTGCTGCGTGCTCCCGCCCCCCCTGGCCCGGCCCGGCCCGGCCCGGCCCGCAGGGGGGTTAAACCCCTTCGAGTCCGAGGACGAGCTCCTCTCCCCGTTGTTCCCTCCTCCGCCCTGTGCCAGCTGTGAAGCTGGGAGCCTGTGCATGGCTTTGCTCGCCACAGGGCGGAGGAAGATTCGTCTGACTTATCAGTTGGAGAGCCAAGAAGTTCAATCCCGGTGCGCCCGGAGAAGCTGGCGAGTTCCCACCCGGTGTCATCGGGCTGCCCGCGCTGGCGCTCGGGCTGACGGACTGACTGACAGACTGACGGCAGCCAACGAGCCATGAAGTTCTGGCTCCAGAGTTGTCTCGCATCCCGTGGTGTTGCAGAGCGGGGGCGAGCGTGGAGGAACAGTACGGTGTATGTGCAGGCAAAGTTGGGGAAGATGTCTGGTTTACTCTTCTGGGGGTGTCTGGGTTTTGGGGTGCGTTCTGACGCTCGGCTCTCCCATAGATCAGGATGCGCCGCACTGGAGATCAACACCGACTTCAATAAACCACGTAATGGAGGCAGTTCCGGATCTCTAAAAGGGCTCAGAGTATCTGCAATAGTGAACACTATCTGGTAGGTACTTCTGCTTTATTTCTGAGCTGCTTGGACTTTCTGGTAGGTTAAATAGTTAGTGGAAGGATGGAGAAGTTTTCATAAAGTGTCATGTAAAACACTGAAGGCTGAGATGTCTCTTGGGCTGCAAGCTGGAGTAGGTGCCACTTATTTTTAAAATAGAGATGTACAGAGAGCATATTGGGGATGTCAAAGTGCATATAAACATTGTATAAATAAAAAGTGTATTTTGTTATGAAACTCGTTACATGAAAACAAATATTCCATTAAATGTAGGAATGAGAGAGGAATTTTAAGAGCTGTGCTGCTGGTTTTGACCAGCAGCCTGGTTTTTGTTTGTTTTTGCTTAGAAGGATTTCACACACACAAAAAAAGAAAGCTTGTGAGTACTTACAAAAACCCTGTTTAAAACAACCTGCGTGATGCAAACTATAGGACTGCCCTAAATTACGTCCTCTTTGACCAAGCACGCATCATTTAGAAAACCCTTTTGTTACTGTCTTTAAACATTGCCAGCAAGGCAGTCAGTCTGTTTCACTTGTGTTGTTAAATGAATTCCCCTAAGCCGATTAGAAGTAGATGCCATTTTTTATAACTTAAATGATTTGCGTTTAACTTCAGGATAGTGGTTTTTGTGTCTTTGCTAGACTGAAAAGCCCTCTGCTATCACATTTGGGTAATGTGTGTGTATACTATGATTGTCCCCAAACTTGTCTTTGTAAAACATAGCAGTTTGAGGTAGAGCTTTTCTTTGTGAGGCATACTTTTCTACTCTCTTAATGTTTCTTATGTTCTTCTGGATTATTTCCTCTCTTGCAACACCCTTGATGACCTGCGCGTGCTTTAGCTGGATCCAGTGTCCTGGTGTCTAGCCTTAATTGCTGTCATTTATCACTGTTGGTTATTATTGGAATAGACAATATTTATCACTGCATACCAATATATCATTGGAGACTGTTAGAGCTGTGTATTGAACAGTTCTGCCTTTTGTAGATTTCTCAGTACTGAAGAATTTCTATCAAGTAATGGACTTCATACTATTGTTAGGATTTGTTTTGTTCCTAATGTACCGAAAAGACTGTTTCTTGTGTCTTTTGCTTCACTGAGCAGTCTATAGCATTTCACTTAAGCTTACTGCTATCCTTGAGCTCTCCCCCTGGTTTTTCCCCCATTTGTTTATATGTAGTCTGAGGGAAAGGATTAAATTTTGATTAACATTTTCATCTAGTTATGATTAACATTGGTGACCCTTTTGTTCAGATGTGACTTTAGAAGAGTCTTATTTAAAAAACAGTTATATATCTTTGAAGTCAGATTCTTTCCTCAAGTTTGAGTTCAGGATTTTTTCCAGCTTTATGAAACTGTGACTTTTAAAGCACCAAGTACATATAAACGGGGTTTAATTCTGTTTGCACATAATAAGTATAACCAAGGCACACTCACTTGTAGCTAAGCTGTGGCTAATCTTTATTTTGGTGATCAGTTTCTCTTTACCTGTCAAGCTGAGATCTAGTAAAGAATTCCACGGTGTCAAATTCAGTATTTTTATGTTTTCTAACTTTCAGAAGTCCTGAGCCTGTTGAAAAATTTACAGAATGATCTTTTCAGTGTCTGTTTATTAAATCAACGTCCTGTGTAGTAACAGTTTTGGGGTCGTGGCGTGGGGGAAGGTTCTGAACATTTTTAGCTGAGTGCATGGACGTGCTGTTCTCTTCTGTATATTAACGGTCAATATTCCCTCTCCTTGCGCTTTAGATGTGGGGTCATTGATCCATAAATGTCCAAGATGGTTTGCCTCCAAGTTGTCAGTGACTTGTAAACAAGTGATGCAATTTTCAATATAGTACCATTTCCCCTTTTTCTTGTATTTATTTGCTATTTCCTAAATAGGCAGCAATATTGATCTTAGTGTTCTACTCGTGTATCTCCCCACTACGTGTCAGTAGCATCACCTTTGTCGAATATATACCTATCTATAAGAATATGATTTTCTGTTTTTATTATTTAAGTTTCTAATATTGTCAAATTAAGCATTACAGCAGCTTCTTTCTTCAGACTATCAAAGGGATGTGATTACTTATGTTTTCAGCGTAATTATTATTACTAATTCCAATTTATTGTCTTTATTCCAATTCATCTATCTCTCCTTTTTTCTCTCTTTTTAAAAATTTTTTGTGGCTAGTTCAGGACCTTCCCAAATATTCAAACCACTTTGCTGCATAAACAGTTGTTTCTTTTTCTGTGGAGGTGGAAGTCACCAAAAATGGTACGTTTCCTTATCCTGTACCAGCCAGATGGTTTTTCATAATTCTGTGCCTTGCATCACTTCAACTGATGGTTCATTTCCAGTTCTGTTGTCTGTCAAGGAACTGGAAGGAACTTCAGAAAGTCCACTCGAGTCTCTTTCATTTCTTTCACAGTTCAGTGAACTGTAACGTATTTCATAGAACAGGGTCTCTACTACCAGTGGATCCTTTCTACCCAGCTTCAGAAATCAGCCCAAATTGAGCAAAAGTCTGCTGTTGTCACTTGTGGGAAGATGTGTATCACTCTTTTATCCTTAAGAGCTTTGAGATCATAGTAAATGTTAAAGTTCAATAGAATTCAATGGAAAAGAGTACGATCTAAAGGGGCAAGAACTGGAATGTAAAGTACATTTATTATATTGTTAAAAATATAAAAAGGGCAGTATCATGCTAAAGCACAGAAACTAGGAAAATTGCTGATGACTAAAAGAGGAACGGATGTGGCTAGATGGAAGAACCTTTAGGAAAAATGGTAAAGAACTTTGAAGATGCTACTTTTTGCACTCCTTAAATGACATCAAAGATAGCAAAGAACTTAATGTTGCAAACATCCTTTAGCAGAGTGACGTCTGCTTGTGCCCAGCAGGTCTAAAGGAGCTCAATATATTTTGCTTCCAAAGAATAGGCTTCAAATTGTGTTTGGAGCCATTTAAGAAAGTGAGTTTGGTATTTTAGGTTCACTCCGTCTTCGCCAGTGGCATTTTGTAGTCTGCTGCTCACCTTCCTTATCCATGGGTCTCACTAGGAGTTGAAGGAATTTAACATGCTGCCAGGGGACCCACAATTTGAAGTCGTTGCTCAAGCAAGCCTTGAAGGCTGGCAGTCTTGTTTAAACAGTGGGCAGACAGAACTGTGTAATGAGGCATGCATAACGCCAGCCCTCGCTCTTTGGCAAAGCCAACGTCGTTCTGTGAGTGCTGTCAGCGCCAAATTCACCCCACCAGACAGAAGGACAGAAACGAGCTTTTGAAGTTTCTAATGGTTATGGTAAAAGTTCTGCATGTTCAGCACTCTGAGTCTTCAAAGCATCTTATGAATCACATATGTTGGATAGGAAATAGCTGTTAGCTTACAAAGAATACTGTGAATTAGGCAATCATTTTATATAGGTTTTAAGGCTTGAATCCTTATTTATAGCTTAGGATTGTGATTATTTTAACATTGTTTTACCTTACAAAGGTGCTAAGAACTTCGTAGATGGAAATGCACATTTGTATAGTCCAAGGCAGTCTTGGTAGAGGACTCTAAGCTTGGCTTTCCTAAAAATTGCGGTGTATTAGCCTAAATAAAACATGGTACTAATGTGTTTGCCTTCCTCCCTGTGTTATAATGGAAAGACATGTTTCGTATGTCAAAACACTGTTGATTTTAAAACTCTTCTACTGGCTCTGTGCATGGGTGTAAGGCTCTGTTTTGGTAATTAGGTCAAAATGAGATCTAGGAATGTTGTATGTCCTAAAAAGAGTAAAAGGGACGCAATGGGGAAGGAGTCAGGAAAGAACAATTATTACTACCTGGGCTGTGAAAGACTGATAGTTAAACCTGAATTACAGCTGTGTGCTTCTTCAAAAAGTCCAGATTCCTAGTTAATCTTAAGAATACATTCTAAGTAGAAAAATACTGCCTTTTTATACGTAGGTCAGCTGCCTTCAGCAACATCAGTTGGAGCTGAGGGCGCTCTGCAAATCAGAGCTGTATCAGTAGTTAGGCACTTGGCAGCAGTTGCCAAGTGAGCTAGATGGAGCAAGCGTGAAAACTCAGGGGTTTCTGTTTCTCAGTAGGATTCTCAGCAAGACGAAACACATTTGTAGCTTCGGTGGAATTTTTGGAGCATTCAGCACTGCACAATGTCCAGCCTTGTTTGCAGTGTTGAATACTTTCAGCTCTCTGTTGTCCAAACTTCTCAGTGGGTATCTGGACTGACAAAAGGTTCACCATACCTGGAGCGTCACGTGAGTTCAATTTGTTTAAGCATAGATCAGTTGGAGGAATTGGTGCCCGTACAAGATCCCTGCTGGCATTGTAGGTATCTGTTTAAATATGATGCAAACCCACACAACTTTACTCCTTGTATCTTACGAGTGTTTTTCAAATTTGACTTCTTAATACATTTTACTTAAATTTTTTGGAGAAGTTTGTGGGTAAGTAGGGAACAAAATTTTTTTATTTCATTAAAAGAAATAATTTAAGATGGAAGGAGACTTTCTTTTTTTGGTGAAATGATTACAACTTTGCGTGTTTTATCTTGCAGTTCACAGACATTCATTTTAAATCTGATTCTTGACAAGTAGCTTTGCTTTTTTTTTTTTTTTTTTTTTTAATTCTCTAGTTCTTTGGTTCCTCCAGGGGAAAAATAAGGCCATGGTAATATCAGCTACTTGTTTCTTTTGGGGAAAGGGGGGAAGAGGTGAGAAAAAAGAGTAATATTGAAGTAAAGTAAGTTTACTCTTTCCACACATAGTAAAGAAATAGTCATAAGTACACATCCTTAGAAATATGTATATTAATCATTATATATCATGTTCAGAGAGGGAGAAGTTTTACATTACTGAATACACTGAAATTTTACTTCAGAGTCCTTTGCTTTGAAAGCTTTCCAGTATATTAATATTTGCGTGGATGATGACAGTGCAAACGCCGTACCCTGTGGTCACGCATGCTTACTGATGAAGAAGGAGCAATACTTTTACTGCAGTTTAGGCCAGATGCATATGGGCACAAGCTAGTTTTAAGGGCAGAATTTGTGGATATATGCTCCCTTATATGAGTGAATATCCTATTCCTGGATGTAATCCTCATGAAGTTACTCTCTGTGAATTACTGAACAGGAGACCTTTTCCTTACGAGGCAACATTTAAGTCCGCATGCTGCAGAGAGATGACTCTTGGGAGAGATGGGCTGAGGGTGAGAGCCTGCTGAAGGGTTGGGACTGAAGATTGCTTTACACCAGAGCAGCTTCTCTGCATGACTTTGTGTGGAAAGATTCAGTCATTTCGACCCAAAGCAATGAAATAAAAAGCTCAGTCAGCCATTTCATCTTAAGATACCCCGCCCTCCAAAACAAATATTAAAAAGAAAATGTAGGTTTTGGCCCATGCATATCCCAGTAATTTCCACTGATTAAGTTGATGCTTGTAATTGAGATCTAGACAGGCCATGTTTTGCAAAATTTAAGTATCTTTTTAATTTCAGTCGATGAAGTTACAAGATTTATATAGTCCCTTTGATATTTTATTTAACCCAATAACTGCTTGGGAAGGAAAGAGTCTGTTTAATTTACCTTTGTCCTAGATTCAGTTTTAATATCTCATGTTTAAATGAAGGGGGGGTTGATCTTTATTCTTAATGATTCATGCTGCCTCAAAGCACAGTGGTTTCTAGTTGTGTGCTGCCTTTCCCACTGGGGGATGCAAACAAAAGAACAATAATTTCAGACTCCTCCTTCAGTTTCCAAGAGAACCTTAGCTGCTCAGGGATAGCTTTGAATTTTAAAAGCATTTTTCTTCCAAATTATGTATTGATTGCACACAAAATAGCAGTGCTGTAATATGCAATTTAAAACAAATGCACGATGGTGCTCATTTGCTTTTAATGCTGCTTTTTCCAGCAGAAAAACAAAAAGTGGATTCTGTTCCCATAAACCGGTCTTGCAAAATCCTTACAAACATTTATTAGTCTAGACACAAAATATTCTTACCCGGCCTCAGCTTGATGATGGCAAAAAAAAAAAAAGCAGCAAGCTAATATTGTACTTGGCTGTCAAAAAAGGGAAAGAAAAAAAAAAAAGCTTGCCCCAGGCTAGTGAACCAGTAACATTTTGCTGCCTACAACAACAGATGCATCGTATTCCCATGGGGTTTCCAGGCCTGCCTAGTCTCTTATGCTAAACTTGGACACTCTCATAAACATTCTCTTTGAGTACCACACCCCAGTCGTATCCTGGGCTCTTTTAATTTGCTTGATTTAATAATGACACTAGACATGTTCGTCTTGCCTCTCCTTACCAATCTTTGTATTCCCCTCTGTCTCCCCAGATATCATTTAACTAATGCATTAATTCAAAAACAATCCTAATATATGGGAACTTGAATAATTAATAGAAATCAAAATGGTTTAAAATAGGTGATTTAATCACTGTTTAAATCTGCATGCAGGAAACCTTGATTTAAATGATTTCTTCTAATCTTGATTTGCATTTGTGCTTTTGATAACTTTCATAAATGGCAAATGATTCTTATTGTTTGATATCGTGGTAGTTTGCAGAGTTTTGTTTTGTAAAGAGATAAATTGTATTGGTGAGTGTTTATTTTATCAGTCCTTTTACCTCAACATACACTCACTCAGAGTATTAATTTTTACTTTTTGCCATTTTCTTAGAAAATGGTGAATTATGCATATCTTGTTTTTCACATAATGATTAGTTCCTGTTATCCCAATTTAACTCAAACTGCACTTGGTTGGAAATTAAAATATAATTAAAAATTCCCCTAAACAGCATAACGTGTCTGTATTATTAATTAAACTACTGTAAATATGTAGAATGTCTAAGAATACATTTATTCAAGCATGACTATTTTTTTAAGCCTACAGATTTATGAAACAAAATATGATACTTTTTAAATACTTACTAGATTAAATTTATTGTTTCTGTGATGACGTATCTATGCCTGTTAAGATTTTAGCCCTGGCAGAGCTCATGCTCAAACCTGAATTTGAGATTTTGCATAGAGAACAACCTGTCCTGCTTTTTCAACTTTGAGGCAGGACACTTCTGTCATTCAGAAAATAATTCGTATCTTCACTAAGTGCAGATGTCTACAAAGTGAATGTCTGTCTATAAGGTTAGTCATTGACTGCCACTAACTCAGTGTTTTCACTAAGCATTTCCAACTTAGTTAACTAAGACAACTTGCTTCTAAAAAAAAAAAAATTACATGAACTAAAACTGTTTTAATACAGATGTTTTTTTCTCAGTACTTTTATTCCATTAATAAAAACTTACCTATTTACAGTTAGAACAGTACTTCAGTCAGTGCTCTTAATGAGGATGACTGGTTTAATGTTGGTAAATTAGATAGGTGTTACTTATGTGAGGGAATGTGTTCAGTGTGTTCTTGAAACATTAATGTAAATTAACAAAGTGTTTCTGACTAAAACTTATTTTGATTTTCCTACTCTAAATAATAGGTTTAAACATAATACTGATTCTTCTCTCCCTTCTCCCCCAACTCGCATGCTATCCTGTTTTGTGTTGTGTAAATTTTTTTAGACTTTTCTGTTGCTTCTTAAATGTGTTTTTATCAACACATACAGTATTTTTTAATAAAATTCTACTGCCCATTCTCATTTAAATCAGTGAGAGTATGATTTTTGACCCTAGGATATTTATGCAGCTTTAAACTACCTATATATTTTAAAACAAAACTAATCCGATTTTTTGATGGTGTTTAAATCTAATGCAGAAAAGAAGAAAGCAGCCCCACAGCTATTCATTTTAAGCACAGCGTTTTAGTTAACTACATACTTTCCACTTAAATCCTGTTGTGCTAATTTTCCACCATTATACTAGTACATGAGAGACAAAAAGTGAAACTGGGTAGTCAGTTTTAGTTGTAAGCTGAAACATCCCAAAATCCTGGGGAAAAAAATTAGAATAGAAGGGACTTCCGGAGATCATCTAGTCCAGCCTCCTGCTCAAAGCAAAAGTAACTGTGAAGATAGATAGGGTTGTTCAGGGTCTTGCCAAGTTTTGAAAACTTTCAAGGATGGAAATTCCTTAAAAGTTCCCAGCAGATCTCCACAACCTCTCCAGACAACTGATTACAGTTCCTCGCCAGCGCTGAGATGCTGTTACTTCACCATCACCATGCCCCTAAAGTGATGTTCATCTGTAGCAGACCAAGAGTATGTTGGTGTTGCAGTGAGAGGCAGGTAAACCTGAGCTGGCTTGACAGTCTCACGCTGGTCCTGGCAGTAATTTAGTGCTGCACTGGGAATACTTGCACTTAATGGTAGTGACCAAGTACCCTGAATATGGAGAGGGAAACTTAAGTGTTGTATTTGTGTTGTGAAAGTGCTGCTGCATGACCAATGTTGGTTGGATCAGGTCAGAGGATAGGTAACATCCTGAAGAACTTCTGTAAGATCAGCTGTGCTTTGCAAGCATGAACACAAAATTTTTCTGCATCTCTCCAGCATGGAGGAGTCTGTCAGCAGGGATGGGGTGAATTCTTGGTTTTGTCTGTCCTTAATTTATGTGATTCAGTTTACATTTGTAAAGCTGTTATATGACACTGGAAGCATTCTGGAGCCACATTTAAAAAACCTTCCAAAATATCAGTTCCAAAGTCACATTTTTTACGTCCTAAGTGGAGAAGCAAATCATGTGGCAAAGAAAATAAGACTTATGCACTCTGCGCTCCTTGACCTTCTCACAAAGTGGTAGCAGACCTAAGAGGCTGGAGGAGGCTTTAAGGAGGGCATCGGGTGGGAAGCAGGTGGGTCCAGGGCATGCAGAAAAGGTTCTGAGGAAGTATATGTGAGCAAAAGCCCATGGTGGCCTAAGTGGTGGACGAGGCTCTAAAGAGTAGTTGCAGCCTTGGTCACGTGCCTTAAAGTCTTCACCCTGACATGGGCTAACCTAGGTCCGTGCAATAGAAGGTAATTTTTTTTGGCTTTTCAAGTGACGCTCCAAGTCCTTGCTTTTTCCTCATTCATAAAACACTGGCTCATACAAACACTGGGTTTATACATTTATTTCAAGTATTTTGGGATCCTTTACAAGTTACTTTAATTATGGGTCTGTATCCTGGTGTACGCAAGTCTGTGTACATGTGGAGCATGTAGCAGTACCTATTAGTGTCACCTGGTGAGTCCATTGTAAGTCCTTGTTTTCAGTTTCTTATGATCATTGAAATGAGAATTTCTCACACATTGTTTCTATTTGGAGGCTGATTTTGTTCTCTGTTCATTGAGTTTTGGGGAAACATTCAGCTGGTCCCAGAGCAAAATTAACAGAGTGAGGAGGGAAGCAAGGAGGGGAAGAGAGGTAATCTCAGTGTAAAAGCCGTATTATCTTTCTTTTTCTGAACAGCTCTGTGCCTCAGGGATTTGACATAGGAACTTGAAATTTGGCAAGGATCTAGCCTTGAGGTCTGAGAAATGCGTTCTGCTGTTTAAAAAAAAAAAAAAAAAATTTGGCAGAATTATGAGTCATAATGTATCACCACCTTTTTGTATCCAAGGTAGAATTTGCAGGATGTTTTGTTACCTGCTCTTGATCATGCTTTTATGCCTGTCATGCACACTTGCAGGCTGCTTTAAACCACCTGTATTAAATGGATTCTCCTCCTCCTTCTATCTAGGTTATTGTATTGGCATGCATCAATGTAGTCCTTCAGCTGCTGCTGCTTCTTTTGCTCCTGCAAATGCCACTGGCCTAGCAGGAGGTATAAAAGCACTGGGAGCTGGTAAGTCCTGAGACCTAGTCCCACTTGTTTAAGTGTAGAGAGCTCCCAAGACTAATTGCTGTTGGGAAGATACCATTTTGCTACGGTGACAGGCAAATATTAATGAAAGCAGATAGCAGCCGATTTGAAATCTGGTTTCCAGTGTGACGAGGGCACGTATGGTTAGTTGCAGTCAGTGGAGGAGGGGGAGAGGAGAGGGAGACAATCTGTGCTGAGCTGTGTCACCTTTAAAAGCGCGGGGGTTCCTGTATAGCACGAGGGATGATTAGAGAATGAGTCGGGCTATCTAGCAAACGAGACCATCTGTAGGACTGCTGCTTTGGTCTCTGAAGAAGTTGAAAGGTGTCTGGGGACACAAACTCCGGGAAGTGAAAGGACAGTCTTGTACTTCCAGCACTAGGCTAGGGCCTGGGAAAACGAAGGTCTCTAGAAATTTTTTGTCTGGGAAAAAAAATGCAGATTCAAGTTGAAAGGAACATTTTGTGAAATCATGTCTGTGCCAGATTGTTTCATTTTAAAGAAGGAAATCCCAAGAGAATAAAACCTTTTGTTTTAAGGAGAAACTTTTGATAAACAATTTTTAAAATTAATTGGTTTTTACTGTTCTGTTTTTTTAAAAGCCAATATGAAACATTTTGGGGGTTGAATTAAATGTTTATTCAACCCAAAACACATTTAGAAATCTTTTCAGGTCAATAATTTATTTATTTCTTCCTCCTTTCCATTTTCTATGTAGCAGCACAGCAAGCAAAACTAAACAGAGCTGTAACTATGCAAAAAAAGTATCCCTAACTCTGCTGCCATTTTATTGGGTGTGATAAGCATTTACATAAGTCAGACACTCACTTTCAAGAATAATCATGCAGAGATGTCTGATGTGAAAAGTACTGAGTGCTTACAATTTGAATTGAACACTTCAGAGGTCAAAAAAAAAAAAAGACCTGTCTATGTGAGGTTTAGCTGCCAAGGTGACCGGATCACATAGAAAGTACATGCTTATGTGACTGAGGAGCAGAGACACACAGCATATATATTAAAGGTACTTCTTCTCCAGTGCACCCATGATTGTTAAGTACTTGTCACGTTTGATCAGTGGTTTCTATATGATCAGATATAAAAACTGGTTATGGCTTTGTGTGTCAAAAGCAGTGACACAAGTTACTGTGCTCACTGTCGAGGTACCTGGGGGATATTTTGCAATAGAGAAAGATAATCTAGGTCATTTAGTGGTCACTTCTGGCCTGAAATTCTGAAGTTTAATTTGATGGAACCTGCTTGTAACCCATTAAACCAGTGGGGGTAGGAGGTAACCAAGAAGGTCTAGTCGCATGTCCTGTGGCAGGCTGCACAGGCTGGGCTTTGTGTCAGCTTCCCAGTGCTCCAGCATGGGTCTGGCTTTGGCATACCCTGAAGCTGTGTGTGGGCAGGCAGTACAGTAGCTTTTGGTACGTGCCTCCCTCATTACAACCTGTAATGCAGCAACCTTACCTTTGTAGCACACATGAAGTCCTGCTGAAATCAGTTTGACAAGTTTCACTCCCATGTTGAATTAGAACCAGACCTCATTTTAAAATGGGAATCAAATGTGAAAGTTGCAGGGTTTAGATAGCGATTTGGCTTTATTTTGGAGTCATAAGGGTAATGCTCTCTGAACTTTACAGATAATGAACAACTGAAGAAAACAGCACTATAAAACAAAGTCCTTCACCCTTCTTGCTGAGAGGCAGCACAGATCAGAGCAGATTAGCCTATACTGAGCTCTGTGCAGAATAGTTTTTGACATGGATACATCTACTTTGAATAAATGGTAATAGTTAGACAGAGGCTAAACAAAGGATCAACAATTGCATATTGTCATGGATTAATCAGAAGCTGTAAGGAGAAAACAATGTTTTCTGTGTTGAGAGAGATCATAGGCAATTTGTAATCTAGGTGGTTTTAAAAGTTAGAAGCAGTTTCTGTTGCTTCATCTTCTGAGCCACCCTGTTTGTGCATATTCTTAAAATCACAGTATTTGGGTTTGGATTTTTTGTTGGCACGCTTTTCCTGCATGCAGGAGGGAAGTGTCATACAGCAAGCAGGGAGAAATGCATTTTCATAAAGCATACAATCTGAACACACAGTGAACACTTTTTGTCATTTATTTTCTTGCTGCATCAGCTACTCCTGTTTGAGGGAGGGAAGGAAGAGGTGGGTAAAAAATACATGCTAGAAACAAGTTATTTTACATGTCTTCTGCTGTCAACCCTTTGTCTTGAAGGTTTCTGCCAGCATTTAGAGAATACTTATATAAATCTTTATCCAAATCTGCTATAGAGACAACTTTAAATGTTGAATTCCACTCTGGAATAAATCTGTCTTAATATAATTATTAATGAATTGGGATTATTAACTGTTATAGTCTGTTTCTGAAGAGCAGTGTCCTGAGCAATTGCCTGCTCAAAGATAAAATATAAGATCCTGGACCTTCCAAAAAGTATGCCTGCACTTACTTTTTTTAATGTTCCTGGAACAATGTCTGTTTCATGGGCTGTTTTTTCTAGGAATGTCAATTGTATGAAAATCTGAGGTAAAATTACAGGAGAGGATTGCAGTGATGAATGTCTTGAGAGATTAAGAGTGCAACTAATTGAAAGTTTTTCTCCAGATTCTTTCATTGAAAAATACTGCTTTTGACATAAAGCAAACACCTGGAATATTTCATTACAAACCAAACTGCACAATATAATTTCAATATTAACAGCGAGGGATAAAAATACTATCCAGATAAAAATAGAAAATCTTAAACAATATTGTCATGTATTTGACCCTAAAGTATGTAAAGGACAAGCCAAAGCAATCTCTGAACCACTAGTGATGATCTTCAGGAATTCAGGGAGGACGGGGGGAGGTCTCGGCAGACTTGAGACAGGCAGAGTACCTAGTCTTCTTAAAGGAAGGAGAGGCATGAGCAGAGGAGGAGAACACGCAGGGAATCACAGATCGGTTAACAGGATCTTCATTCCCAGGATGATACAGGAAGAATTTACTAAAAATCAGTCTGTAAGAACCTAAAGAATTGTAACAAGGTTCTTAAAAAGGTGGATTTGTCAAAACCAGACTATGCCAAGCCAATCTGATTTCATTTTTTGCTGGAGTAACTGGCCTACTGGAACAGGATGTTGCAGACCTTGCTGAAGTCAAGATAAACGGCAAGGTCCCACATGGCATTCCTGTAAGCAGTACAGGAGAAGTGTTTTAGAGGAACTGAAGTACCAAGGTGATGCATAATTGGTTTGATAAACTACTTGAGTGTGAATTTTCATAATCCCTGGGTAAACTGAGAGAACATGTCAAGCAGGGTGCTACAGATAGAATAATCCCGTTAGCACCAAGGAGAAGGGAACAGAGGTTCCTGTAAAGTCTGTAGAGGAAAGAAGGCTGGGAAGAGTTGCAAGCATCTCGCTTTGTTGAGATTTTAGCGAATGCTGTCATAGCTCTTCATAGCCCTGAATTAAACAGGGTTCTGAAATCACAACATCCTTTAAAAAAAAAAATATTGCTTCCTGTAGTCAGAAGAGCAGAGATGCAGCTTTCTTTTTCTGAGACCTGCTTGCATCAAAGAAATGTGTTGCTCAGTTGGTAAACAGTGGAGGGATAGGATTATCTGCCTGTGCATCGTGAGCAAAACTGAACCACAGCAAACAGAGATGTGGTACAGAGATTTAGCTAAAAGGCTGCAGGTGATGCAATTGCACATGGACCTGTAGGCTTACAGGCACCATGAACGCTATTGGGTAAATGAGGGGACTGGAGAAAAACTTACTGATTTGTTGGACAGGTTTCCCATTTTATTCATTATCTCCAGCCTTATCTCAAGCATGCTTCAACACCGCATGTCAGGTCAAATGTTGCTTTCACTTGCACTCTGTGCCATCCCAGAATGGGACTCTCAGCGAGCCCTTAAGTTCACTCAGGCTGCCCTGTGTATAGATCCTACGTGCTGCACTAGGGATGAGGCACTGCAGGGTACCGCAGTCACTTTTCAAACTGCAACTTCAGTCAGCAAAACTAGCTGTTAAGTAGCTTTTGAAAACGGGCATTTCTGGCATTTCTGAAATTTTACTCAAGATCGCAGAAAGATTAGGTAATACCACCCAGCTCTTCCCCAAGAGCATTGCTCAACACTGAGTCTTGGCAGTTGTCTTTCTTTTGTCAAGAGCCCTCTAGCCCCACAGAGAAGCAGTACGGTTAATAATGCTCTACCTCTCGTCCCTCAGGACACTGAGACAAATGGATTCATTTAGCTTTGCTTCGTGGTTCTCTCACTGCAAAGATAAATGAGATGGCCTGCAATACATACTTTGTATATACATTAAAATAAATATCTTTTACACTTCTGTGCAGTTTTACAGGCTGCCAGCATTAACTTGTGGAAGACGCGTATCTTTCAACTCCAGTACTATTAAATAATTGTCATCCTGGAATGATGATTACCCAAGATTTATTGAGCATTGTCAGTGTCCTCAATGTCGTGTAACCGTATCCTTGGCATAAAAAGCCTATCATGTCAGGCTGTGCGCTTTGGATGTAGGCACAGAAGTAGTGCAGAGGGTGACTGTTAAAAACATTTGGGGAGGATTTTTATGAAAAAGTGAGGTGAGGCACACAGTTTCAAAAACAGAGCTTATGGAGCAGCACTGGGTGGCAGCTATGGATGCACACTTTTGTCTTGCCGAAAGAAAAAAAATGCAAAGCTAAGAACTATTTATCGTCCTTCCTATCCACAGCCTCTGCCCTCCCATAATCAAAAAGAAAGAATCGTGTTATCGTACGGTGAAAAATAGTAGTTCTTTTCCCCTTCTAGTTTCTTGTAACTGCCTTTTTTCCTTTTACACTGTTATTTTTCCTTTAAGACTTTGTTGTGAACAAAGCTGCCCTTCTGTTTTTAACCTGTTACATGCTGTTGCCTTTCTAAACCTTCTGAAACAGCTACTGAGCATTCCCCTTGAAGTTGAGCATGCTCCCACTTTGGGAAGTAGCTGATGTTCCACTGTCTAAAAATTCATGTAGCTATGGGATTTCTGGTATGAGAAATCAGTGTCTGATTTTATTTCAAGAAGAAAACTATTACAGAGTTTATAACCCTCTGCAGAAGTTTGTGCATCATTTCCAGCAGACTAGTTGTCCCTGTGGGATAAAACTCACTCCAGTCGATGCTATTTAAGATTATATTTATTCTCTGAATTTCTGTAGACCTCAAATTTATTTGGTGGTACTTCAGTTTTTCTTAGAAATGGACAAGGAATTCTGAACAGAAAATATATCATTTTGTTTGGCTTCTGCTTGCTATATTAGTCTTTAATGCTTTTTCTCTCTGGTATAGTTCACACAATCAATCATGTCCCTGTTAATGCATAGAGGCATGAAAACAGATTTTAGTTAATTGCCATGTGCTAGCAATCAACTTTTATTGGTTTGGGATTGGTCTTCAATTGGAGAATGACATTTAGGGAGCTAGGAAGAAAGGATAGTCATCTTTTGTCTGTCAAAGTGCCTTAAAAAGGCATTGTTTTGCCTGTTTTCAGACTTGGGAGAAAGGCCCTGCATATGCACATGCTCACATGTATAATGCAATAGAAAAACACTTTAAACCTGCCTTTTCTGGGGCCCTTCACAACCTCTGACATGAAAGACATGACAGAGTCAGTAGCGGAGGTGTCAAGTTTGTGATAGGAAGGACTTGAGCTCACAGGGCAGTCAAGAGAAGTTGTCATAGCATAGGCAAAGCAGTCCAAAGGCCAGACTGCAAAAATTATGTAGGACAACTGACCTCAACATTGTGCCAAGAAAAAGGCTTCTGAAGAAAGGGAAGCAGTCAGAAAGTTACATGTTTTACGCCATCCTGTGCTTTACGCCTTTCACTGCATTGACATGAACTAAAAGAAATTTCAGCCTGTAATAAGTGGATTGGATTTTGCCTTTCTTAGCTTAGCTTCAAGTATCTCTTTTTGGAATGGGCCTGCTGGTTTCAGTGGATGAACAGTGGCAGATTGAACCCCAAAGGGCTGAATTACCTTAAGCCAAAATGTGTAGCAGAATAGAAGTTACTCTTTAAATTGAACTAATTACACTGTTTCTTCTTTGCTACAGGTGGTGGATGTGGACTTTAAAACAGTGTGTCTCAACATTTCATCCTCAACTATCTATTTTTAATCTGATTGCACTACAAAAGAAAAGCTGCTAATGGGATAAATGTTGAGACTTTACAAGAACTGACTTGAAGTACCGAAAGCCATTATTATTAATCAAGAAGAGCTTGAAGCTAAGTCTGTATCTGACCAGTCAGTATCATTTTCACATAACAGGCATGGCAAGTAAACGAAAATCAACAACACCATGCATGGTCTTAGCCAACGAGCAGGATCCGGATCTAGAAATGGTATCAGACTTGGAGGAAGGACCACCTGTACTCACTCCAGCAGATAACCCTACAGCAGAGAGCGTAACAAGTGATGAGGATGTTCATGAGTATGTGGATTCAGACAATCAGAAAAATACAAGTAAAGTAGAAGGTGGTTACGAGTGTAAATACTGTACTTTTCAAACTCCAGATCTCAATATGTTTACTTTTCATGTGGATTCAGAACATCCGAACGTGGTATTAAATTCATCCTACGTTTGTGTAGAATGCAATTTCCTTACCAAAAGATATGATGCTCTCTCAGAACATAATTTGAAGTACCACCCTGGAGAGGAGAATTTTAAATTGACCATGGTGAAACGTAATAATCAGACAATCTTTGAACAAACAGTAAATGATCTCACTTTTGATGGGAGTTTTGTTAGAGAAGAAAACGCTGAACAGGCCGACTCTTCTGAGGTCCCCTCATCAGGGATCTCAATTAGCAAAACTCCTATTATGAAAATGATGAAAAACAAAAGTGAGACTAAACGTATCGCTGTTTTCCACAATGTAGTTGATGACATTCCTGGTGAAGAAAAGGGAACTGAAAATGAGCCAAACTCTGAAGAAGTAGTAGAAAACCCACCACCAGCAGTTTCCGAGTCAAAAGTGAGCCATTCAGTTGTTTGCAGTGCAGCAGATGTGGCTAGTGCAGTAGTGACTCCAGCACCAGTGCTTCAGCCTGGGGTGGCACAAGTTATAACAGCTGTTACAGCTCCACAGAACTCAAACCTGATTCCGAAAGTCCTAATACCTGTAAATAGCATTCCAGCCTATAATACTGCTTTGGATAACAATCCTCTTTTGCTTAACACCTACAACAAATTCCCATATCCAACCATGTCGGAAATCACTGTTCTTTCCACTCAAGCTAAGTACACAGAGGAACAGATTAAAATATGGTTTTCTGCCCAGCGTCTGAAACATGGTGTGAGCTGGACGCCGGAGGAAGTGGAGGAAGCAAGGAGGAAACAATTTAATGGCACGGTGCATACTGTGCCACAGACGATTACCGTTATTCCAGCACACATTTCTGCCGCTAGCAATGGTTTACCTTCAATTTTACAGACATGCCAAATAGTTGGTCAGCCAGGACTTGTTCTCACTCAAGTTGCAGGTGCAAATACGTTACCAGTAACAGCCCCAATAGCTTTGACTGTAGCGGGAGTCCCAAACCAAACACAGTTACAGAAGAGTCAGATTCACACTGCTCAGCCTATTGCAGAAACCAAACAAGTAGCTGCTGTTCCAGCCCCTCAGCCCATCAAAAATGAATCCACGCTGATGAATCCTGACTCCTTTGGCATCCGAGCAAAAAAAACTAAGGAACAACTGGCAGAATTGAAAGTCAGTTACCTTAAAAATCAGTTTCCTCAAGATTCAGAAATTGTTAGACTTATGAAAATAACAGGCCTGACTAAAGGAGAGATCAAAAAGTGGTTCAGCGATACACGCTACAATCAGAGAAACTCAAAGAATAATCATGGGATTCATCTCAACAGTGATTCATGTGCCACCATTGTTATTGATTCAAGCGATGAAATGAATGAGTCCCCAACGGGAGTCACTCCACAGAGCAAGTCATCGTGGAGTGCTTTTCCTGATTTCACCCCACAGAAATTCAAAGAGAAGACTGCTGAACAGCTTCAAGTCCTCCAAGCAAGTTTTCTTAATAACCCTGTCCTTTCTGATGAAGAGATGAATAGGTTAAGAGCCCAAACCAAACTGACCAGGAGAGAGATTGATGCTTGGTTTACAGAAAGAAGGAAATCAAATGTCTTAAAGGAAGAGGGAGCTGACTTGAATGAGAGCAATGCTGGCAGCTCAAAAGAAGAGGCTGGAGAAACATCTGTGGGAGATGGAGCAGCAGGAGCAAAATCAGGGTGTTCCACTTCAAGCAAAATAGGCAAAAAATCACCAGAGCAGTTGCACATGCTTAAAAGTTCCTTTGTCCGTACTCAGTGGCCATCTCCACAAGAATACAATAAGCTGGCAGAAGAAACTGGGCTCCCAAGATCAGAAATTGTGAGCTGGTTTGGAGATACTCGCTATGCCTGGAAAAATGGTGGATTGAAATGGTATTACTATTACCAGAGTGCCAATGCAAACAGTCTGAATGGCCAAGGCTTTGCAAGGAAGAGAGGGAGAGGAAGACCAAAGGGGAGGGGGAGAGGGAGGCCTCGGGGGAGGCCTCGGGGAAGCAAGCGGTTAAATTGCTGGGACAGAGGTGTGTCTGTCATAAAATTCAAAACTGGAACAGCAATCCTGAAGGACTACTATATGAAGCACAAATTCCTTAATGAGCAAGACCTTGATGAACTGGTAGCCAAATCTCACATGGGGTACGAGCAGGTCAGAGAGTGGTTTGCAGAAAGGCAAAGAAGATTAGAACTTGGAATAGAGCTGTTTGATGAGAATGAGGAGGAAGACGAAATGCTGGAAGATCAGGAAGATGAGGAAGAAACAGATGATAGTGATACCTGGGAACCCCCCCGACATGTTAAGCGTAAACTTTCAAAATCAGATTGACATGCAATTTGGGATTTGGGGGCCAAAAACCTATGAATTAGGTTGGATGTTATGGTGAAGAGCCAAATGATTTTTCATGGCCTTCAGTTTAGCAAGCACCTGCTTAGCATCTTCCTTCCACCTAAAAGAACATGGGCAAGATGCTACCTGTGCAGGCAACAACTATTTGCTTCCTTGCTACAAGAGATGGACATCCTCAGGCCTAGCCTAGGACATGGGGTTATAAATTGGATCCAGTTCAGCTCCTCCTCTTCCACATTACTGATAGGAAGGTTCATGTTCATCATTCACATGACTGCTTCTCAATATTTAATTGCCTTATGTTGTTTAATTCCAAAAAAACACAGACACATTTTTTCGTTGATGTAGGAGAACATTGCCTGCTCATGAAGGAGGAAAATACAAAAACCTAAGATGTCTTTTTGCAAACATCGCTTCACCTGAAAGGTTTCAAGGCCTGGGTTTATTCCTTAAGGAAAGAGTTCAAAACAAAAGAGGAGGGGAAAGGTGTGACAAAGGAATCAATGAACCTAGGGGTGAGGATTGCTTGGTTTAAGAAAATGAGGTGATATTGGCACCTTTTGCGTATCTTCAGAGTGTTTTGGGTTTACAGAACTTGTGCTGAAATGTTCCTTGTGGATAATTCCGAGCTAACTGAATGAGTCTAATGCTAGAAGATGCTTTTCGTTGCATTTAATCAGTGTATCCTACATCAGTTTAATTTAAATGCCTGACAGACTTGACGCAGTTGATAGTAACATTCGTTTTTAGCTTGTGCATTCTTTCCTTTGTTGGAAATGGTAAGAGAAGTGTGTATATTTCTAGCTAAAAATAATAATTTCTTGAAATCTTACACTGAATTTTAAGGTAAACATGAGGCGGAAACTGCCTAAAAGTTGTTCAGATTTGCTTAGGGGTTTGTAAGAATACACAGATACAGAGATGAAAAGCGTCTTCGGGTACCAGTAAGAAAGGTTTTCAAGTAAGTTGTGGCAATGACATGATGTTTAATTCTCAAACAAAATGGAGTTATATGGCTTTTAGATGCTTAGGAATGATAAACATGCTAGTGTTTAATTGTTCTTCAGCGATAGCCCAGTTGAATGATTTGTGCGCAAGTTTAACCTTAAATTCATCCTAATGGATTGAGCTCGCCACTATGCTTATTGTTCTTAGGGCTGCTGGCTGAACGCACTTATTTTTAGAGGTGGTTTGATCTACCTGAACTGAACTCCAGAAATAGTTTAATCTAATATGAAACACTTACATCTTGAATAAGTGTCTTTAAAACAGGGGGGGGGAGCCATTTAAGACATTGAAATCATAGTAGAGTTTGAATTACCAACTTAAAAACAACGGGCCAAATTCTTGGAAGTTAGTTTAGGCAGATGTCTGGCATCCTGGAGGACTGGTACTCCAAGGAGAGTAGTTTGTGTTCTTGCTGCTGTCGGTGTGCATTTTTTAGGGATAAGTTACTTTATATTTAGATATCAAAAGATAATGATGAATTGGTGCTGTTGTCACCAGCACTGTCTGCTTTTACATTGGCACTAACGGAAAGGATAGTAGCAATCTCCTTTTGCACATCTGTCAGCATCTTCTCTGTAGGCTTCTGCATCTGATGACCAATGAGAGACACATTAGTGTAGAGAAAATGTGTCCTAATGTTTCCACATTTCCAAGAACCTAATCTGGAATTACTCTTTCTTGTGTACTCTGTCACTGTGATAACTGTCAAAAGACCAAGAAAGTCCTTTTAGTCATGATTTTCTGAAGCAGAGGAGTCTGTTAGATCTGTTTTTCATACCTGGTTGTGGGTGAAACCCAGGTCAAAGCAAGAAAGGGAATAACATCTGACAAAAAAAATATTGTGAACTCACCTTCCTCTCTGGACACTTGTAGTTGCCCTTCTGCTCCCATATTGAACAGGCTGCCTGAGTTGCAGGAGGATGTTCTGTGTGAAAGCCATTTACCAGGGTGAGCTCTTCTGACTGTTTGAGATTGCTGGAAAGAAAAAGGCAATGGCTTTTGGTGTGTGACACAAATGTGATGATGAAACTATTTCCTGGCTTCCAAGACTCAAATCAGTAAGGCACAAAGTAGCCAGCAGTGCTAGAGAGGACTCAGCAAGGATCCCTCAGTTTAACTTTGGGGTGGGGGAGAAGCAAAACCGTGTTGTCAGCATATTTCATTGGAGTGCTTATGACTCTGGATCTCTGGATGTGAGTGGAGATCCAGGATCTGGCCTTTTCAGCATTGACTGCTACATGTGGTTGTGAGGTATTCTTGTTTGGCTGGTAATGGTATGGATGAGGCTGTTGTAGATTGCCAGCAGATATGACTCGCGTTAGCTTCAAGTTACTCTGGGATTACAGGGTCAAAAATCAGTGCTTGCTGAGTGGGAAAGGACAAAGCTAGTAGGGAAAGAGATGCTATTTTTAAGTTTCCAAAAATATTAAAGAAAATCCTTAAAATCCTTGGGAATATGCCTCTAGCAAGCAAAATCTGGAGTTGCCTTAATCCTTAAGGTTGACCCAGAATTCATTTTCTTTAAAAAAAAACCAAAAAAACCTAAACCCCACCCAAGCAACCTGTCCAAATAAACATCTCCATTTTTTGTTAGCAGAGACTGCATTTAGGTTAGCATTAAATCTGACCTTCTTGAAAAGATGGGAAAAAATAAAGACCCAAGTTAATTATATGATTAAACTGGGAAATTTTCCATTTTGGCAGTGTTCTGTTAAATAACACTCGGCTACAATGGTAGGCCTTAGCACATCTGGTCTGAAAAACACAGGAAGAGGAAATACATTGTTTATCAGACTAAATATAGTTGGATTGGACGTCTTCTTTCAGTAAAATGGTCAGAGATGGTGGCTGATGTATCCCGGGCCAGATTTTCAGTTGCTGTAAATATTACAGTTCCATGTATTCTAGTGGTTATAATAGTATTCACAGCCCATTGAGGAACATCAGCTCTTTGCAGAATATAAAATTTAAATTAAACCATGTGCTGTGGGTCGGCTAATGAGAGATGCAGAGTACCTACATTTCCTTTGGGCTACGTGCACATTGTAAGCCTTTCAGTTGTGCCAAGGATGAGAAGAATCTGGGTGGGTTCAGCCTGAAGGCAGCAGTTGTATGCATTCATTATTGCTCATAATCTGTCTGTTATTTCTGTTTGAACAAACAGAGTCCATTAATTACCAGTTTATTTCATGTTTACAGCATGTGTATATTTGCACTGCATACTGGGAGAGAGGGAAACTCCTTCCGGAGGCCTCCCGCATCAGGGCTGACAGGAGGGGCATTGGAAAGAGCTGACAGCATGCTGGTCTGTTTTATCTGTGAATTGTGGTCATGGCTGGTGGGAACTCAAAGCTACTGGTAACAGCGGTTTAGCCTAGATTAATCTCATCTAACCTTAGGCTGCTGTGCTCCTTACCTAGGTGCCCAAGGCACACTATATAGTCTCCTGAGAGAAACAGAAATCACCTGGCAGGTGGAGGGGATGTGGCGCCTTCTCATTCTACCAGTTACACACAGGAAACTTCCTGAACCTCAGAAAATGGCTTAATTTATGATGACTCTGAGCATTGCTGTGCTCATCAGCAGTGCACCCCTGCAGCCTGGCTCCCTCTTGTAGCTTACGCACAGCTGCAAGGTGTTTTGGAAGCCACTTGGACTGAGTGATGTTGACAGTGGGGAGGGAAGGGGCAGGAAAGTATGTCTACCCTGAGGTGAGTGTCCACGTGGGGTTTTGTTGATTTCCCTGCTCGGTGAAGAACTGTGTGTAGATGAGCCTGTGGTATGTTTTCTGTGGAGCTTCACGTCTTAGGTTTGAGCTAGTTATGGGCCAGGCTTCAGTGATTGTCATTGACAGGGAGATGAAGAAACTCTTTGATCTTGCTCAGATCTTACTTCTAGGTAGCTGGTTTTTTCTCAGTCTTCATTGGGAGCACTGTTTCAGAATTCAGCTGTGAACATCAGTTCCTTTAGAGCTAAGATAGGGCTTTCCTTTTCATCTGCAGTTTCTGCCAGGAGTACCTGATCTGATGATGCTAGTTACTGCTGTCTCTGCAATTCAGCTAGAGAGAGAATAAAGATAATCCTGTGCCAGAATGGAGGAGAAGGGCTAAAAGAAAGCAAGCAGTGTCACAACCGGGTGAGGCACCCAGCGTCACTGTATCATGCTGCTTCATGGCATGTTTTGCTGTTGCTTCTAAGTACAATGAAAGAGCACGGTTCCATCTTAAACAGTGCTGTCTTCCCAGTATCAACCTCTTAATGACCCCAAGGTTAGTGTTTGTTGTAAAAAGAAAGTCAGACCTATTCCTCCCTGGAGGTTTGAATGAACTAACAGAGTGCTGGCTTGTAAGAAGTGGAAAGAAGGGAAAATGCAGAAGCTTGAAGGCTCTTGACTTTTGCTTGCCCCGCAGAATTCACTTACCTAGAAGTCGATAAGCAAAACAAGTTTTACTCTTGCTGTTCTGACAGAACAAGTAAAGTATTGCAATCACTCATTTTTAGCACACAGAAATCTCTGCTTTGTTTTGAAAGCAAAGGAGAGGAAAGATATCTAGTACCTCATGATTAGAATTTAGTGGATTATCTCTAATACACTATAGCAAATGAGGCCATTCCCTTTTTTAACCTTGTCCAGTACCATTTTAAAAACTGCTTTTTCATGACATTATATGCAATATGGTGTCTGGCTGTAACTTTGATTATTGGGAAGGAAACTCTTGCAACATGACATGAAATAATTTTTCTAATGCATGATTTGCTGACTTTGGGCAAAACCCTATTTTCTTCCTGCTCGCCAAGGAACCCTTGAGGCAGGCAAATGCACTCCCTTCTCCTCTACAGAGCAGAGAAAGCATTTCTGGAGCCCATACAAAGTGATTCATGGCCTTATGCAGTCCCCGTAGGCCAGAAAGCCCAAAGATGCAGACACTCTATTCCTCCTCCGTTTTCCTCTGAAATGAGAGCACAGCAGTAACTCTTGACAACTAGTCTCTGGCTGCTGAGTAACCAAGCTGTAGTTTAAGGTGGGGAGCATTTTCCCTTTTGCACTTAACGGAGTACTGTGTATTCAGGCTGGATGTCAGTATTTGCTTCTGTAAATATGACAGTATCGATTTGCGTCCTCCAAGTCCCGTATCTGTCTATATTCATATCTCCCAAGGAGAGAAGATAATCTTTAAGCTTCTGTAATATTAAATATCCCTGCCCTAACCTGAATGCACAAAAACAGAGTGCAATGAAATATAGCTACTTTCTTTGATTTAATTTATTTCTTCTTGGAAAATAATTTTGCCTACCTTCAGTAGTAACAAAAAGATAGTATCAATGATCAGAGAGCAGTAAAACTGTTAAGAGTTGTTCATAATGCCTGGGATGATTGTGTAAATTAGGTATGGGAAGGGCTAGGAGAGAGCTCGGTTCCCTGCACTGAACAGTGCCGGGTTACAGCTGTATTCTCCATAAAGCTTGTGATCTCCTAGGAAAAGTAGATTTACCAAGTAGCATGACACAAACTTATTGGGTCAAGTTAGTTGAGGTTTGGTGATGTATTAAAATTCTGCAGGAAAAGATTTTTAAATGAAAGTTGTAACAGAAAGTGAAAAATCCCCTCAATAGCTACTTATACACACTCATGGCTCAAATTTCTGTATTGTTTTCCCACTTCTAAAAAGGGAGATTTTGAAGCATAGATGGGTTACAGCCAGTATTTTCAAGTTTAATGGTCTGAGCTTTTGGGGGTTTTTCTCCTTCTACAGTGAAGAGCATCTGCACTTTTTCAGTGGATAGTCATTGCAAAACCGACTTACACAACATTGTAAAATGTAGAGTGGTAACTGAGGATCCCATAGCACTTTTCACGAATTAAGGTGGGATTCGTCTGATTGCATGTTGATGTCTGCATTTGAGCAGGACACTGTAGCTAGTTAGTGTACCTAATGAATGCAAGCCTGCTCATCTTACGTGCCTGGAGTTGGTCAGACGAACTGCACCCTAAACTCCGTTGACTGTTACACGTGGCTTGCAGGCAGACGCTGAGACTACAGACATCTGAAATCAGGCGAGATGGATCTTCGCCTGGGAGCATGCTGGCTGGATTGCAGCACTGATCTTTGTGTTGTGGTTAGCAATGGTACTTACCTCTGCTTCCAACTTGATGCTCGTTGGGAAGTGTGAGGCCTTTTTTTATTTTTTTCCTTTTTTTCTTTTTTTTCTTTTATTCTAGAGCAGGTGGCACTACAGTGGTGGATAAAGTAACGGATTCTTGGTTATAATACTGTGGCATAAAAATGATTTGGGGTTTCTCAAGTATTTTAGAGATAAGGTTACTGTATGAACATTGGACTGTGCAGAACTTAGAATGTGTTAAGACACATAATATTTGTGTCCCAGTTGATGAAAGTATTCCCTTATGCTTATTCAATACTAGATACCTATCATGAAACTTTCCCTAAAGAATCTGCTAGAATGACAGAAGATTCAAGTCTTCATCTGTGATACGAAATGATCAACCACAAGAGCTCCATTACGATTTCAAAATGTTCCCCCCGCCTCCAGTTCCAGCTTACAGAAGTGTTTCCAATTTTGCATATTTGGCTATCTGCATGTATTGCTTACAGTCTGTACAGAAATGCACTAAAATGAGTTGCCCTACCTGGGAAGGCTTTATATTGTATAGAAAATGTGGCACTAGGTACTGCTCTTCATGTGCACAGGAGAGTTAACAGGTGTCGATCTCGTTTACAGAAATGATGGCGCTTTGCAATTTTCTATAATATATTGCAATATATTTAAATGTCCTGTTTGACATGTGAAATGAAATTAAGTTAATGCATTGTTATGTATTCGAAGTATGAGGAAGACGATTCACTAACGACCAGCAAGGTTTTTAGAAGGTGTCCAGTATGTAGCTGTCTGTGTGATCTGTCTGGTAGATGTGATGTTAAAGGAAGCAACAATACTGTCACTGTTTAGAATGAAGAGTTTTTTTGAATGATGCAATAGCTTACAGTGTCTTTCCTTTGTAGCTGCCCAATGTGGTGAAGGGGAAGCAATTCTTGAAAAAGTTCAAGATAACTGGTTAACTGTGAATGGGCCTAATCTTTCGTGAAACCAAGAAAATTTTTGGACACACACAGGACTTGAATACTCAAAAGGATTGGAACTTAGTGTTGTGCCAAAGTTAAAACTACTGCAGTTGGCAGAAGTTCTGCACTGTAAATAGAAGACTGATTAAAAGACAGCTTGTAAAAAAAAAAAAAAATCAAATTTTAATACAGTACGTTTTTATTCTGATACATGATGGAAACATTCTGTTTTAGACCTTTTTTGAAGAGGCTTCAGTGACCACTAGATTTTGTCCTCTTATATTTTGTTTGGCCTAATACTATATGTTCTAGTAAGATGGGCTTTATTGCCTGTGTTCTTTGATATGTGATTAAGCTTATAGCTTTGAGTGACCAAACATTTTACAGAGTAAAAGTTCTTAGAAACAGTATAATGTAACTGATATTTCTGTGTCTTATTTATCAGGCTCTGCACAAACTTGGAAAGTTGTGCTGGACTTGTACAACTCATATATGGGAACGCAGCATACTTCTGGATATTACAAACCTAAGCCTTTGTGGCAGTATGGATCTTGTCTTTGGATTTATTTTTGTTATTTTTTTGAGGCAAAGAGACGAATGGATGCTGCTGTAAAATATTTGTAATATTGCCATTATTGCTTTCTGTAGCAATTATTGCTTTTGCTTCAACAGATAAGGAAAATAAATCAGAGATAGAAAAATCCTAAAAGACCCTGGTAGAAGAAAGGATCATGTGGGAACTTCTGAAAAATAAACTTTGTACCAAAAATTTGAAAACAGAAATAATGGAATAAATGTCTCCTTACTGAGTACGTGTGGTTTTAAGAGGTGGTTGGAAACCAGGAACCATGTCTGTATGAAAATGTCACAAACCAGATCTTCTCAAATGTCTTTTTTCCTGTTACACAAAACTGAATTTCACTAATTCCTCAGATGCATTGAATTTGGCTTGGCTGAACAGCCAGCGTGAGGTCAGCTTCACGTGCGAGTCAGTACAGCTGCTTGTTGCTGAACTGTTCTGCTGCGTCAGCAGGCCAGGGACGTTCACGTGATTTTTTTCTCATTAAGGCAGATGCTCTTTATTATCGTATTTAAAATATTCGGGGTGGGAAGGCTAGGGGCGAGTAGGAACCACCTCCCCGCTGAGGTCCCTGTCAGTTGGATGTCACGCTTTGTGCTGCTTTTAACATGTGCCTTTTCCTCAGAGAAGAAGGGTCTGAGATCAGCACTTTCTGTTGAGCTCTGCATCTCTCCGGCGAGCCTGACTTGCCGTCACTCACAGAAGCTCCCCACCGGAGGCAGTACCACCATCTTGCATCGGCGTGACTCATCACACCTGTCTACTGCAACTGTTGTGCTGCAACCAGAGGGGCTCGAGACCAGGTCTTCCCTGCGGGACCCGGCATTGTGCCTACAGACCTGTCCCCACCTGAGAAAAAGATGTTTAAGGCAACAGAATTGGTCCCGTGCTGTAGCTTATGTCAGTCCTGAAAAATTACATCCCTAGCTGAAGTAGTGACCTATGCACAGGCCTGGAGATGAGCGCTAATAGTCAGTACAGCTTGGTGTTTGGCCAAATAGTTTTACTTGGTTCAGTGAAAAAAAAGGGGGGGGGGGGGGGGGGGGAAGAAAGAATGCTTATTCAAGAATCTGTCAGCTAATGAGGGAGTTATGAAAAGCCCTGGATTATGCACACAGTCACCTTTTTTTAAAGTTACCTTTTTTATTTACAGTGTTATCAGTGATTCCAAAATGCTGCAATTCAGTCGATATTTTCACAAGAGACCAGCTGGTCTTGTGGGTTGTTTCCCCTCTCCCAGCCTTGTCTTCCCAGCCCCTTCCATCTTCCGTTTGTTTTCATAACAATACTGTCAACTACTATTTTTAAGAATTTAAAATACCAAGCCACTTTGTGCACTGCCTTATTTTTCTTTTTACGCCAGGAAGTCCCCTCTAGAACGATGTTAAATTTCTCCCTGTGGGCTTGGTGTTGCTTTGAAATACTGCTGGTGGTGGTCTTCAGTCTGTCGGATGGTGGTTTCTAACATTTTTGGTTGTTAAATGACTTGTTGCACTTCAAATACTGTAAAATGAAACCTTTGAATATATTTATATGTTTCTACTGCTATAATGTTGAACTATTAGCATTGTGACTAATTCCTCTCCCATGTGTGTTTCTTTACAGGCTCAGTGCTGAGCTGATGTTCATTACCTTAAAATATTTATTTAGTAGAAGAAGGAAAAGACGGAAAAAGGGAATGAAAGTGTGTGTCGCACCTAGTTGATTTGTGTCTTTGGGTGAAAATAAAGGTCAGTGTTGGCAGTAATTCTCCTCTTAGTGATTTTCAGTTTTCCTAAATGAACGCCAAATAGGAAAAAACATAATTGCGGTGAAGCCTGTCTTAAGGGACTAACATGGAAGAGGGCCCACAAAATAGCCTCTAAGAATGACGTGTTCTGAACCAAAGGAGATGGTACAAATAATATTGCAATTGTAACTGCTCTCAGTCCTGCAGTTTCTTTCCAGCAGCTGGCCAGAACGTCCAGGTGAAGTCCAGCTGCAAGGATTTCTGTGCAAGCATCGCACCTGGCACCCACAAAGTGCAGAAAGGGAGGCCCACGGAAGCCCTCTGACTGAAGTGGCTCATCATTTTTCTTAGTGACACCACGAAGTTAAAAACTACATTGCTGATGTTATGTTTTATGGTGTTCTTTGCCCTAAATTCATTTCACTTGTAACGATTTGGGGAAGGGAGCAATTGTGGGCAAAGTCCATTCTTGATTTCTGCATTTTGTTTGCATTTGTTCATTGAGCAGTGCTTTCCCTCTGCTTTGCCTCACGCTTTCTGCCGGCACTAATACTTGTACAAGGCAAATATGAAGCCATAGAAGCTAAATTTAATAGCAGTTTCCACTGGTCCTTTCCAGCAGCGCAAAAGCTGCATGGGAAACAAGGCACTGGAGAATCAACAAACAGTTTGGTTGTTTCCCTTGTGGAGGCAGCCTCCCCTGACAGCCTCCATGTGGAAAAGGAGAGCAGGACTGGAAAAGCCCACGAGTTGTGAGGGTCACTCCAGGGCAGTCCCAAAGCCCTGGGTATATTTCTTCAACATAGCATATTTTTTTCTAATTCTTTAGATTTGTTTCTCTTTGTTCCTGCAAGATGGCAATATTGTAGGAAGACAGCTGAGTTTAATGGATGTTGTTACAAGAGAGGGCTACAGCAGCCCAGACTGGTGTCCTAGAGGAGTTGCCAGCAGTGTTACTTAGTCCTGTGCAGTCCTGAAAGCCGCAGTAGTAAAGTTTTAACCTAGAGAGGTAACAAATCTGCTGTGGTCTCCATGGCCTAGTTTCATCACAAGTAGCAATTAAGCAACAAGCGTAACTGTGGCCAAGGGAAGTTAATGAGTTTTCAGAAAAACTGATAAAACTGAAAAAAGGGCATAGGAGGAGGCATACAAACTTCACCACACCCAGCAGCGAGTCTGTTGGGTTTTTTTCCATTTAGAGCAGTAGATGGGAGATACCACCCTTTGCCATGACTTCTGCATCCAGCTTGTATCCACAGACCATCAGGGTACAGCCTCGGTGCGTGTGCTACACGGCTGAGTGGAGCAGCTCAGACATGTGATTCACATCAGTACTGGAAATGTGCAGGCTTGCATGGGAAGATCACTGCTTTAGGATTCTCCCCAGCACCTGATCACCTTCTTCTTTCTGTTTCTCCAGAAAGCTTTTTTCCTCTTCTCTTTTCAACAGCATTCTGGTCAAACCCAAGGGCGTGCTCATTTTGTTCATCATTTATCTTACTAGACAGAAAGTAGTTGCAAAACCCATTAATAGCTGAACACATCTGTGCCTAGTGCACCCTTTTGGCAATAATGACTTTATTGGGTTTTGTGAGGCCTGAGGGGGAAGGATTATGGCCTAGTTGATATGGCTTGCCAGGGGTTTGAAAGGTTGCGCTCTTTTAAGGTAGAGCAAGCAAATGAACCATCTTTTGGGGGATGTGTTCTCTCCTGTCTGTCCTAAGGACCCCTAAAAAGCTTCTGGCTTCTGTTACCAACAAGGAGTTCTTACTCTTTGATTTCTATGATGCATGACCCTTCACCTCCCCACCCATTTTTGTCGCTTCTTACTAGAACTGTGGGATGGTTCAATAATCTAAAAAGAACGGGGATTTCACAGTTTTACTCTTCTGAGAGATGAGAAAGCAAAAGGAGGTTCCCTGCCCGCTGGACTCAGCGTCTGGTTGGAGCCATGCTGCTGCTCTGGCCATCTCCACCTCCCCAGTCAGCACTTCCTGCCTGCTTTCTTGCCTGATGCCCTTCTGCTCAGTCCCTGGCCTCTGCGCTCTCATGTTAATACTGCCCTGATTTCAGTGTACTCTCCTCCTTCCACAGTGCATGAGGGTGCCAGAGCACTTTTCCCTTTTAGGAGTAAGGATTCATTTTAGTTCCTGCATTTGCCTTTGCTCAGTCCTGGTTGTACCTTCCTCAAGGACAGATCTGGATTTAGCAAATGTAGCTTCCTCTTGGTCACATTTGGCTGAACTGGTTTCTCAGCTAGCTGGAGATGGTTGGCGGTTCATCCCGATTTTACCAGCACTTCTTTAAAGATGTACTGAGTTTGAGACAAGTATTATTTTTCTGAAATTTGGGTCAGTGGCTTCTGGGAGCTTTGGCTCAGGGGGGTCAGTCTTTTGCTGCACTCAGTGCGACCACTTCCTGTTCAAGGAGGGTTGCTCTTGAGCTCTGCAGTTGCATCTCAAACCATCGTAGTAAGATTTGCTAGAGCTCATCTGAGCTTGTCAGAGCTTTAACTGCAGTTCTGTTTGCAGTTTGTAGTAGCGATAACCTCTGTATGCCCCTAGCCATGAAATGTTGTTATTTGTATTACCCTCCCATGTTAGTCATGGACAATATCCCCTTATGTGTGACACCATGCAAAGATGATGAAAGATGGTCTCTGCTGTAAAGGACTTGCAACCTAAATAAAAGGCAAGAGACAAGGACACAGCGAGACAATGTCAGCAAATAAAGAGCTGCTCCTATTTTCATGAACATGTTTAGGGAAGAGCCGATGGTATGACTGTCAAAAAAGAAAACTAATCTTCCCTCACGGTATGAATATTTCACAATGTCTGGAAGAATCCACTTAACGATTTAGGAGCCACCCATCCTTTGAGGAATGCTGCCTGTGGGCCTTACTGCCCTCTACATTGCAGGCAGCTCTTTTGCTTTGAGGAGGGAACTAGTCTGTCTTTTGCTTTCTTCCAAGGGCAGCTCCTTTCCAGCATATTTTAATAAAGCTATAAACCATGCAAGAGCTGCATTATTCCTTAGCCGACGTGTGTGGGTAGTGCCTACCAAGATAGGGCCCTAGTTGCTGACCGAGGTTTCTTGTTTCTACTGTGTGTGCTTGATGGTCTCTGAAACCTTTGTGATGTGCATTCTCCTGGCACAAGAGTGGCCAGGCTGTGGTGGGCACCCATGGAGGCTATCACAATAGAAATAATAACTGCAGTAATTAAAGAAACACTGAGGCAGAATTCTTCTGAATTAATTTTGCCTCAGAGTAGGCTGGGATGCAGGGAGAAGAAGGGCTGTCAAGATCTAGACCAGCTCCATCTGCCATGCTGTATTTTCTTTTCCTGGCCAAAAGGCTTAGGCAATAGGGCAGCATGACAAATTCCTGCCTATTGCTTGAGTTGTCTTCGCTGCCCAGGCTTTCTCTGGGCTCACCCTGACTGCAAGATGAAGCACACTAGCCTGCCCCCTGTTCACCGAAGTTGAAGCTGGGTCACAGCACCTCACCGCCGGCGTAATGAGGCATGCTCGTGTGAACAGCTACAATAGCCTTGCTGATGTGCAGGAACTTGCTCGGTGACCGCAACTTACTGGAGCCCATTTGTTTTATTGGTCCGATGTTCCTATGCAGAGCCGGTGGTTTAGGCTGTCAGTGGAGTAAGACCTCAGCTGCCTTTAGGAAGAGATTAATCTCTGGCTTCTTTTTATCCCCGACGCTGCCTACACAGAGCAGCTGCAGCAGTGCAGGCTCTCGCAGGGCTCATGTATCTCTGAGCCCCCTCAAAGCTGCCTCTTCTAGAGACATTTTCTCCTGCGTGAAGCCAAGGCTAACAGCACCACGGGAAATCATGCCATGCAAACTCAGGCAAACAGCTTTACTTAAGTACAGTGGGAATTTGTATTCTGGCAGCTACACCGATGACTCGGGTCTTAGGGGAGAAATTGAGCAAATCTCCGGTGCTGACAAGGCACAGGAATTTCCTAAAGTTGCATTTTTTAATTTCTGTAACTAATACAGGAGGAGCCTTTTAAATATCTGAGGGGAGGCCGGGGGAGAGCCAGGCAAGGGAGGAAGGAAGAAGAGAGGCAATATTATGCCCATGACTTATGACTGAAACCACGCAGTCAGCTGCTAGGCCCCCTGTGTGGTGCCCAGGAATTGCTGCTCTCCTATCACTGATTTACCAGACAAAGGCATTCTCTGCATTGCAACACAGAGCCTTTGCAGACCACGTTGGTATCCTCGGAGGCAACGATGGCTGAAACCCCCAGCCCTGGAGGACTCTGCAATCCAAGCTGGCAGCCAACCAGCTGCTCTGGGATTTGCCCCTGGGAGTGCCTTGCTCTTTTATATGTTTTACTTCGAGCTGGGGCCACATTTCACTTTGATTACTCATGTTGCTTTTTTGGTTTTTCTTCTTTTTGATTTGCTCTTAATCGTCTTGCTGGATTTTTGTGCTTTGCTCGTTAGACTGGTGTGTTGCAGTGTAACTGGCAGTCCTGGAGGAGAGGGAAAGGAATGCATATGTCCAGTGTATGTGAGGAGAAGTGCAGACGCTGTAACTGTTTAGACACTAATGCTAACCTCCACAGCCTGACTCCTGTGTGCTCTGCCTTTGTCCTGCAGGAGCTCATCACTGGTCTGTGGGCAGGAGGAAGCCAGACGGTTTTGGGGTGCACATACAAGCAGCTCTGACTCTGCTCACCTACCTTGACGCTTGTAACAAGAAGACTGAAGCATGTCGAGCAAACTCCTGATTCCCTCCAGACTTACTTGCTCAGCAGTTTCCTATGTTCAGGAGGGCTTGTTTGACAAACAGCAAGTTTAAAAGCAAAAAAAACCCTCAATGCCCTTTTATTTTCTTTTCAAATCTACCTGCCAAAGTTGAGTTTCTGCCTAGGGATTTATGCCAGATGATGCTACATCCAGTCATAGCTATGCTGGTATGGAAGGATATTTTGAGCATGTATCCACTTGGAACAAAAAACCCAAACCCAGAACCTGTATTTTACATGTCTACTAGGAGGAAACCTTTAAAATTATCCATACAAGCAGTGCTTTGGCCTCAAAAGCTGTTCTGGTGTAGACAGGTTCATTAGTCCATTTTTCAGGTTAAGGAAGTACAAGGATGACTCTTCAGCTCACCTTCTCCAAACCTGCATGGTGATTAGATGGGACAAAATGGACCTTCCTGGATGAACGGACTGCCAAGGCAGAGAGAGGAAACAGCATTGCAGTACGCTTACAACTCATTCTGTGTACAGTAATATCATGAGGCAGGGTGTACAGCTGGGGTAGCTGCAACTTCACCTAGGTGCTGTTAATGATCCACGGTGTGCCTGAGAGCCTTTACATCTTGACAAAGCTCTCGGATCCGTCTTTACTTTGTCATGTCCCCTTTTCCCGTAGCACAGTGTAGGGGGGCTTTGGGAAATCCTGTCTTGGAAAGCCTGAGATTTCACAAGTTTCCTCTTCTGCTTTGGGGCAGAACCAAAATCAAATGGAAAAATTACCGAAATACACTCCCACCCACCCCCGCACAGGCACCAGGCCAAGATGCTAACAGAACAACTCTACAATTATGCAATTAATTTACCAAAGCATGGGACACTTTTTGGTTCAAGTATTTGTTACAGGATCTTACAACATTTCCATTACGGTGACTCGTGACCAAACTCCTCGCCAGAGCCGGGGCACTGCGACGGCCCTGCTGCCATCGGGAAGCGCAAGCCGCACCCGTTTACCACCCACCTCCGAAAACCAACGGGCAAATGCCAGAAACGAGAAGTCACAAGCTGCCTTAAGGGAGGGCCTTCCTCTGCTCTCGCTTCTCTCGGCGGGCTCGCCCTTGGCAAGACCGGCGGCGCCCGAGCTGCCACCGCCCCCGTTTCCAGTCAGCGCCCCGGCTTCGCAGCGCTCCCCGCCTGGTGGGGGGCGGTTTGCCGCAAGGACTGCCCTACCGCAGCCGGCTCGCATCTCCCACCCCGTGTAGCGGGGGGGGCCGAGGCCTTGCGGGGGCGCCCGCCTCAGGCACCCAGCGAACAGGGCCGGACGGAGCCGGAGCCCGAGCGCGGCGGTCGGGACTACAGCTCCCGGCGGGCAACGCGCCGCAGCGCCCCTCACACCGCCCTGCCTAAGATGGCCGCTGCCCGCCGCGTCCCCTCTAGCCCGCGCCGCCCCTAACTCGGTGACCCCGGAGGCTCGCCTCCGCCGCGCTGCCGCCCTCAGTGGCCCTCCCGGAGAGGCGGCCCGGCAGAGGGCGCGCTGCCGCCGCGCGGCGGGGGCCGTTCCGGGCGGAGCGGCGGGATGGAGCCGCTGCTGGGCTGGCAGTTCGAGGACTCCCTCTTCGCCCCGAGCCGGGAGCGGGGCCTGGGCGGCGGGGCCGGGCCGCCCTGCGGCGCAAAGCACTGCGAGCCCCGCGTGAGGAGCGGGGGGCGGCGGGCGGGCCCGGCGGGAGCGGCCGAAGGGGCGGCCTGGGTACGGCGGGGGCGGCTGCGGCCCCCCTGACGGGTCTGTGCTGTGCCCGCAGTGGTTTCGCAGCGAGGCGGACGGCGGGGAAGGCGCCGGCGGGCTAACGGCCAGCAAGTTCCGGGCGGACTGGGCCTACCGGCAGCAGGAGTTTGAGGTATTTCCAGGACTCTTGCACGGCCCGGGGCCTGGGCCGAGCCTGGGCCCTGGTCGGTGGAAGTTGTGGGTATATGAACTGGGGTGATCCCATAGTCCCCGCTGTGCTGAGTGAATGTGTTTGTATATTTGTATAAAAGCCTCCCAGCTGAGCCACGGCCTGGAGGTGCTGGACAGTGGTGCAGTTACGTCCAGCTTGATGGCTCCTCGTTTGTGCTGAAAGCACAACAGCCCCACGGGCAGTCGCGGTGACCTGGTGAAGAGCCGTCCTGGCTGAGCTGCAGTCAGGCCACGATGGGTTTCAAACCATGTTCTGGCAAGCTCCCCCAGCCCAATGTCATCTTTCCAGGAGTCAGAGTGAAGTCAAGATAAACTGGCCAGAAATGCTGCTCTGCACCCAGAGCTGATCCAGATCAGGCTTGCACATCCGAGTGGTTCAGTAGTGAGCAGAGCTGGTGTTTGTGGCCATAGAAGTCATGGTCAGCCAGAGTTAAGCATGTGGATTTCTCTGCTCCTGGGGATAATACCGGGTCCCACAAAGGCTGTCAGATTGCTGGCAACCACTTGGCTGCTGCTCACCTTTCTCAGAGCTCCTGCTGCTGTCAGCTGAAAGCTGACTGTAGTTGTCAGGCTCCTCACGTTTGGCTTATGAGCCTCATCATTAATTGTCCCACCTCTCTGCTGCCTCCCCTCGCTCTGGATGGCTGGTTGTGCCTTTGGGGTGCATTTATGTTCCCTGTTTCTGGTCTTGCCTGCTGTAGTCCTAGACCCTGTCCTCACTGCCTACTTCCTGAGCCGCATTCCTGATTATCAGTGCTCTCCTGCCTCTATAGTCCTAGTTGCAGGATCCAGTCTTTTGTTTTCTGGTTGAAATCAGTTGCTTCTGCCCTTGTTTCAACTGTAATAGTGTCTCGTTCCAGGCTATGGTTTGCATTACAGGCTCCCTGATTTCAAAGCCCTCAGGCTGACTTCTGACTCCACTCTTTTGCCTTGCCCGTTGGATTTGTGGATCTTTTTGTACCTCAGATGGTACTGATTTCTGCTTTTTAATGTTATTCCAGTGCTACTGTTGCCTTGTCTATACCCGATAGATGCTGTCCAGTCTCAGCTGAGACGCACTGAAGGGCTTCGTAAGAGTGTGCTGAGAAGAGAGATGCCTCAGGCTGCGGTCAGACGTGGCTGCTGACCCTCAGGAAGAGCAGATTGCTCCTTGCTGTGTGCTGTGGTGCCCTCTCAGGAGAGAATGACACCCCCTCAGATCTGCTAGTGGAACAGACCATTGCTTCCTAACCCTTTTCTATCACCATGATCCATGTTAAAAATATCTAGTCTTCAGTCTTATTGCTAACCTGGATCACTGTGACAGAACCAGAACCAGACTGCGCATAAAATTGCCAGAAGCAGAACTAGACTGCACACAAAATTACATTTTCACCAGTGGCTTCTGCACTCACTGGCAGAGCAGAGCTCCCTCTTTTGCTTGAGAAGGAATGTGAACTTAACACTAGGGAAGAAAAATATTTCAGCCATTTTGCTAGCAAGTATTTAGGGTATGTCGCCTGGACGCTCTTTCTGTTAGAACCATTCAAGTTTGCAAGGAATAATTAAATACTCATTTTGAGAGATGGGAGAATGAGCGCTGCTCTTTAGTCTTCTGGTCTGAGCACTCATGTGGAGGGGGAGGAACCAAGATTCCAGTCTTAGCTTCACTGAATATTTAATTTAATGTATTTAAATGTTAATTGGAGTCCTGGTGAGTGCCCTGAGCATTAAGCTACAGCAGTATTGCTCATTCTTGTCTTTTTCTTTAGCCCAATTAATATTTAATAATTTCATGCAAATTAGAACCACCCTACAGGAACAATGGAGATTCACCTTCCCTGCGGTGTTTTCTGACTTGCTGATTATTCATGTGAGGTGAAGTACTTGCAGGTTCAAACCTTCCCATGGAGAATGTCATGGATTTGAAACAAGGTTCCCCAAATTTAGGATGAGTGCTCTGATCATTGAGTTGGCAGCTGGGGGAAAGACACCTTGTGTCACATACTGCCCAGGTCAGTAGGTAATCCCTTCTGGATCAGACCTGATGGGGGAGAGGTGGACAGATGTGTGGTGAATCCTTCCAAGGCTTAAACATGAGTTAGGGGATTGAGGTTGCTCATCACCGTCTGGACTTGGCTGTGTAGTACCAGGGCCCTTGTGTGTTGCTAGCATAGGTGGTAGCAGAGTCCAGAGAAATGAAAATGTGGACTTCAGCTCCTGAATTCCCTTTGTGAGTGTAGTCATAAACAAAACATACTGTCAGGCTTACTTTAAATGAAAATCTCTCACTGTTTTGTTTGGCTTTTCTTTTTGTCGACACTACTAGAAAGCCCTGTGTGAATACTCAAACTGCTTACTACTCTTACCTCCCAGTAACATTGCAATGAGACGAGATGTCCAAGAGGGCCAGGCTCGGTGTTTATCTCGCCTAGGAAGGCACAAGGAGGCTCTGGATATTGCAGAAAAAATGGTAAATAATGCAATCCTTCTTTTAGGCTTTGAACATGAAAATATTGCCAGTAGTTCTTTCATATGGACCATTTTCTGGAAAAATAATTTTCAAGTGTATAATCCTTCAGGATGTTCAGTGCTCAGAGTATTTGGTAAACAGAGGGTAACTGTCACTGCAGATATAATCACTCTTTAGAAATCAGAACACCCTGTACCACAATGAGCTCCCTGTGCAGGGAGGCTGGTAGTCCTGGAAGGGACTAAATATCATGCTCTGCCAGGCAGAATTAATGTAATGTAATAGGAATTATAAGAAAGGGGATAAATGAGTGCTTAAATCTTTCCACTATAAAAGTGATGGTTCAAAACTCCCTTTTATTTCCATATACTTGCTGCCAAACTGCCACCAAGAAGAGTATCTAACCACAAATTGAGTTTTTCCCATAAAGGAAAAAGTCAAGAGGCTCTGAAGTCTGATAGAATTTTACTGCAGCTGTTTATTTTATATAAAAGGTGTTTATACTACAAAGAAGGGCAGCTGTAACTCTGAAGGGCAGTTTTAACTCTGAAGGCAAATAAACAAATGACAATATGTGGGGCCTTCTTGCCGTTCAGGCTGCGACATGGCAGCTAAAGGGAATGCTGTCATCATGATTGTGCATGATCTGTGTCATGTTGTATCATTTAAAATTAAGAGTGCAGTTTTGTACAATTTAAAAATGACCTTTAGTGATATTTGTGTGTTATTATTCAGGGAGACATTTTCTTAGGCTCTGAAGGATGGTTCTGTTCTACTCCTGTTTTTAATCTATTATCTTTTGTTTCTAGAGAAACAATGCTACTAACACAGATCACTTAACGGCGGTTCTCAACCTGCAGTTTGCCATTTACCAGGGTCTGGAAAATGCAGAAAAAAAGATCACGTGTCTGCAGCAACTGATCTGCTTACATCCTTTCAACCCTTGGTACTGGAAATTACTTGCTGAAGCTTATATGAGCCTTTTACAGGGTTTGTCTCCATCAGTCATTCCAGAAGCAAATCTAAATCAGTCTGAAGAGGTTAGTGTAAGCGATAGCAGTTTCAAAACATCAACTGGAAGAGAGATTAATTTGCAGCCTCACAGATCAGACAGCCAGAAAGAAGGCCCTTGGTCTAGCCTTGCTACAGAAACAAAGAGGGAGAATGCAGTGACTTGTAGGAGCAGCCA
Organism: Ciconia boyciana; assembly: GCF_034638445.1. Classification (NCBI taxonomy): domain Eukaryota; kingdom Metazoa; phylum Chordata; class Aves; order Ciconiiformes; family Ciconiidae; genus Ciconia; species Ciconia boyciana. Next base: position 13,384,714 of record NC_132935.1, read on the forward strand.
AGCTGTAAAAGAATTCTTCTGCACTTCGGAAGAACCGGAACGGATGGATGAAGGGAAACGCACAGCCTCCGAGTCCTGGGAGCAGAACATGTCAAAGAAAGTTGGGATAAAGGCATGTGCCTCGTTTATTAGAGCAAGGTAACTAAACGTATTATTAGAATAATGTTAACTTCTCCCAATCGAGAACAATTTAAAGCATATTTTTCCCAGCCTTAATATTTTCAGTTTACATTTTCAGTTTAATTGTTTGTTTCAGCGTTGACAACGCTAACTTAGAAGCATCCTGCTATTGCTTCAGATCTAAAAAGCAAAATCCACTAGTATGGTAGCTGTGAGCAACCTAAATCTGAGTGGAAAGAGTAAACCAGAGTCATGCACTGTTGAGAAGTAAAATGTTTCTTAATGACCTTATTACCTGAATCTTTTCAAGTAATTGTATACAACAGCCTGTTAGAGCATGGCTGTTTCCTGGTTTGGTATTAAAGATGCAGCAGCAGAAGTGCCCCAAAGGGAAGGCCAGCCAGTCTTCCTTCTGCAAGTGCCACCTGTCTTATTTGCTTGAAGCCTCACGCTTGAGTGAAAATGTATTTTATAATAATACCCCAATCTGCATAATGGATGAGGTTGAAAAATGAACTCTGTGACAGCTGATTGACAGGGCTGCATTAAAATGCTCTTTTCTTTTCTTCCCTCTCTTCCTAAAAGTCTTGCACACAACAAAAATCCCCAAAACATAATCTTTTAAAGAGATAATTAGGAACTGTTTTTGTTAAAATAGTCTTGGATTTTTCCCCCCTCTTGCGTCTCAGTAATGTATGAGTCACCAAACGTATTTAAAGCCATTTTATGAACTTCCAAAAATGTTTACAGAGAACATTTTATAACTGCCCTGTTAGGGCAAGATTTAAGAAATGTAAAACCAGGTATAGTAGCTTTTAGCTGTACTCAGACTAAGAGATGGTGACTTCAAATGCTACTTGGGAGAAGTTAATAGATTTAGTACTGATATTGAATATTAAAGCTACATTCATATTAAAATAGTTTGTGTTGCTTGTTTTGGAGTGTATGGTTTGCCATTGAGACAATTGTAAATTGTGGGATTTCCTTGCCTGGCTGCACAGTTTCACAAAGTGTTATTGTAGTTTATATTCCCAGATACACTTGTCCAGGGTAAGCTTCTCCCCTGCCCAGGGCTTATGTGTTAAATAGGTTGTCTAATATTTTCGAGTCTGTTGGATTTTAAGTGAGATGTGGATGTTGCATAAACATATGTGCAGGGTAAATTGCACCTGGAAAAAGGATGTTAGTATTGCTTTTTGTACGAAATAAGGTTCTATGTTAAAGCATCATGAATAATTGACTCTTCTAGTTTTGTCAACAAAAAAAAAATTGGAGAAATGGTTTTGTTTAATTTTCATTCTTTCTTACATTATGTTGATGCAAATTTTGAAATAAAAACGCTTTACAAATTAAAAATACTTTAAGATCTTAAGTCTTCTCTTCATAAAAATATACACCTTTATTATAACATGTGCTTCATTTAACTTTGGTAAATGTGATAAAAAGAGATTTGTTGTTGTTCTTTATGCATAAAGCTTGAATTAAACATAGTTTCAGTAGCGATACTACTAAGTCCCAGTGGTGCCTTGGTTGAATATACTTAGATATTTCCTCTGCTGACATATTTTACCGTCATTGTGTGAGGAGGACTCTGGAAACGGCCACTGCTCTCTCTGGTGGAGCAGTTGGTGATGGGGTCCCTCCGTGACGTGAAGCCACGTTGTGAGCACAGCGTCTAACCTTCACCGAATCATGGTGGTGACTTCTGGGGCACTGCCTTGAACATAAAACTGTGATGAGAGATTTTAGAAAATATTCCAGGGTTGGCCTGTGTGGGGAGGATGTTTGATATTTGTCTAAAACCCCCAAACTTCTAGCTCTTCAGGTTACAAAGGTAATCACTGCCATAGGCAAAAATGCACTGCTGTCTTGTTAGGCCTTAATAAGGATGTGGGACACCTGATGTACTGCAGTTAATGCTAGCAGATCTGAGCTTCACTTTTGAATTGTGTGACACATACATGGGGAGAAAAATGTTTGCGCGGAGCAACCAGAGATACTTGGCATGTTGTTTTTCAAAAGTACTTCTCAGTACTTCTGTCATAGCACGGATATACCATACCCATAGTAGACTGATACCGATGTATTCATTTCTTTGCAGTTTGTGCAGTTGGTGAAAGTCAGGAAGAAGAGCTGTTTTCAAAGTACTATATTTTGTTTGGTTTTAGGTTTGCTGACTTATTCTTTTGCCAGCTATGCCTTTTTTAACTGCCTTTTTAATTTCAGGCTTTTACTTCAGCTTACCCAGTTGCAACAGTCGTCCTTTGTGCTAGAGAATAACATAAAAAGTCAAAAAGAAATTGATGACAAAGTGGCACAGCTTGGTTTCAATGAAAGTTCCTTGCTGTTGATGACCAAGGTAAGGGGATTTTTCACTGTGTGCAAGTTCTCAGCTATATGTAGGCTGGTTGAGGTACCCAAGCCAGTTCAGGCACAAAGTCCTGGAAGTGTGACACTCCCCCAAGCTAATTAACTGTGTCAGGAAGCAAGGTAAATTAGCTGGGGCAGGTTGTCCTGGTAGTGTGTTATCTGGAACTGACAGCAATACCTATATAGTGCTGGCTTGTGTCATGCAGGTGTATCTCTGTTCTGCTGAGATTCTCCTTTCGGGACTGTTCAGGGTTGTTAAGTTTCTCACTGGACTTGTATTTGCAGATGCATCATCGCTATGCGTTTCCTGGGATGCAGATTTTATCTCAGGAATTTTAGATGTCACAAAGTGAATCACAAGTATGAAATGGAAGTGGAGATTACTTTGATGGCCACAGCAGTATTAAACACTTCCAGAAAAAGTATTAAACATTTTCAGAAAAAGCCAAAGACATCCTTTTACATGATTTCTTCGTTCTGTTTGATGTACTGGGTTCTAGTTTTAAAGAAAAACAAAGGAGAAGAGTAACATTGCATGATTTTATTCATAGAGATTAAACATTTTTAGTGCTATTTATAGAGGTTCTTACTTTTATCTTAAGGAACAAAGGAAGCCACGAGATCTAACTTTGCTGTCAGTATTACAGCTTTAAGTTAGTGAAAGCCAGGCCACTGCCGGGTTGGCAGGCAGTCTTGTGGGATTTCATCCATAAGAGGGCAGTAGCATGCAGACTATCTCAGGTTTTGAAAAGGTTGGGAAAAGAAACTTCTCTCCTTGCTTCCCTCGGTCCCACACCCCCCAGGAAGAGATCAGAGTGTTGGTGCTGTTGCAGGGTGAGCAGAGTTGGCGTTGAGATTTCCGCTGCTAGTCAGAGAGTAAAAATCCCCCCGTACAAGCGTAGCCAGAATCTGGGCGGGATTGTGCAGCTGTGAAGCTTGGGCTCTCAGTTCTCCGTGATTATTGCAGAATGCAACAGGCAGACGACTTGATCGTGACTTGGAAACTTCTCCTGGACAGCATGTGGTTCATGTGTCAAAGGCTTTTCTTGTAAAGATCTGTTATTAATGTCATATTTACTGTTTTCTCTGCAAGTTATTTTCTTGTTTCCCATATTTCTTACTCTGTTTGCAGGTTATGGGGCAGGATCTTATACCAGAAAAACTAAAAGAGGAATTTCAGGGTGAGGTAAAATGCATAGGCCCTTCAGCGCTGTCATCATTGGTAACTGCATCAGCCACAGAATTTGAAAGCAAATGGTTCAGTAATCTCCAAGATGATTTATGTTGCTTTGACCCATAATTCTATTCAGATATATATCTCCCACCTTCGGTAACTTAAAGGTTTTGTTGTGTTTATTCTCATATCTCCAAATGATTATGGAATGATATATGCAATAAAGTTCATATTACATTTTTTAAGAATCCTTACTGTATATCTTTTAAGAATACGTATAAATCTCTGCATTTAAAGTTTTAACATCTCATAATTTTCTTTGTTCACTGATTTGTTTGTATTTAAAATAATAAGGAATCGAGTATAAAATCGAACTATCAGTTGAGCTTTCAGAGGTAGCTTTCCATTGTAAACCTCACCGTGTTGTGCTTGAAGCGCCTCTGATTTTTTGGGGCCTGTGATGCTGGTGGGATGGAAGGCTTCCTCTATGATGTCCAGTTTGAAAGTTTCTTGGTATCAAATTCTATATTGTTGCATTTAGAGCCATGGAATTAGCCATTTTCTTAATTAATTTTTAAAATATTTATTGATTAATTGACATGATAGTGATTTCCTGTTCAGAACTGGATAGCTAGAAATCTTAAATATATTTATGCTGAGAAATTGTCAATAAGAACAATTCCATATGTTTTAGAAAAAGAATCTAAATGGTAAATATTTTAACTTGGAACTGGAAGGAGATTCTCTTTCTTCAAAGCTAAGTTGTTTTTTGCAGGCTTAGAAGTAGCTATAGTCTTGTCTTCAGTGTGCTTAGACGAGGGAGGAGAAAAACTGTCAAGGTTGTTTATATGTACTGAACAGTGTTTAGTCAGATCATATCCTTTGTAAAACTCTGCAAGGAAGAAGATCTTTGCTGTGAAAACCGGCAAACTGTTGTTTCTGCATCATACAGCTCCTTATGTTATGCTTTCAGTTGATAATGACACCACTTTGCTTTACTTTCTGAAGCATCCATGCTACGTGCTTTGGGCTTCCCCAGAAAAAGGCAGAGATTATCCTGTAGTTTCTTTTGCTTGAAATAGTTTACATTTGAGGCAAACAAGGTGTGCTCTTCCCCCATCTTCTCTTAAACCGAGACTTAAATTATTTGTAGCTTTTTGTAAAAGTGTTCTTTAATGGATATAGTTTAAAACTAGAAATCTCTTAGACATAATTTGCTGTGACTTTTCTTCGTGTTTTCTTGTGTTTTCTTTCTGAAGTACTAAAGAGTGCTGAAACTTTAAATAACTCACAGTTGAATGGTAATTCACCATATGTGAACACACTTTGTATCTGCTACTTTTAGGTGAATTTTAAAGCTTTAAGATACTTTTAGGGAACCTGTCCCTAACCGTTGGTATGGTATAGCCCTCTGCTAAGTTGAGTGTGAAACCTTTCTGGAAAAATGGAATATTGCCTTCAGCCATGTCAAATTCTCTTTGATAGTTTGGTGACTTAATGCGATTAAACCACATCCTGGTCAGCTTGTTACAAAAGATGATGACTTGGCAAGTATACTTGGGTAAGCATTAATGCACTCATAATGTATTACAGAATATTTGGTTTAGTCATGCGTGTGCTTTGCTAGGTGGAAATTTTTGTGTGCGTGTGTAGAGCACTATATTCAGATGGCAGTGAAGCCCGCCTGAAGGGCTGGGGGTGCTTTTAAGACTAACTGGTGTCATAAGTTTTCAGTAGAGACTGACCATAATGTGCTGTAAATTAATTACAATGTTGTTGGCATCAACAGAGGCTGTCTTACAGCAAAGGCATAGCAAACATGGAAAGCTTAATGCCAAATATGTCAGCAAAAAACTGGAACAGGGACTTCTCCTGGTTTCTTCTTAAACTTAAGGTCATGAGTAGCCACATAAAAAGGCTATAATTTGTTTTGCCACAGCTCTCGAGTAGGATCAGTAGTTAGGAACACGGCTTTTGCAGAACCAGTTCTGTATAGATATTTAATGGGAACTCACCAAATTATTTGGGTCCACAGCTTAGAAAGTGGAAACAGCCTTGGAACTGTTTTAGCAGCAAACTAAATACTTGCCAAATGTCATTTTGTGACTGAGATGTCCAAAATACACAGTGGCTAGCCAAGGTGATTTGGAACTTTTTGGTGTGCGTGCAGATTTTTTGACTCGAGGTTGTCTCTTAGATTGGCAACACAACAGTTAACTCCCCACTGGCTCCGGGAGTGGAAGGGAAGTGGCAGTTCTTAAGAACAGGCAGTATTTTCTCAAACGTACCAATAAAGCAAAAATGTTGGTTTTAACTACTGCAAAGACAACAACGTGAGTGTTGTTCTGAATGTGTCGCATAGTTACTGTTCCAAATAACCAGTGTTTAGGGGCTATGCACTGGGGCTATGAAATATTCCTTTGTCCCACTTGTGCCTGGCTATCTCTCATCTCAGCTACTTCAATTCCTCCTTTTTTGGCCTGCTCCTCGCTTTTTTGGCATGGCACTTCTAACTCCAGTTTTCTGTTTCTGATCATATCTCACAAGGGGCTTTGCATTTCCATCTTGCATTTGAATGCCTCATCATTGCTTCTATGTTCTGCATAATTCTACATCTGCCTGTAATACATTTCTTTATGTTTTGGCTCTTATGATATTATTATTGGTATTAGTACATGCACCAGTACTCCACGTTGAGTTAAATAGCAAATTTTAGTATTGCAAACTGCAAGCAAGAATCCATTAACAGTCACTGAGGTTTGATTTTGTTATTTTAACACTTGCTTATGGTACAGACACTTTGGGAAGGACCCTCTGACCCTGGTTCTGATGCTTCTGAAATGACTGCTGTGTACATACACAATCTAATGGTGTCTCTTGCTATTGAGTGTTCGAATACCGCTGGCTTTGAGGTGAGGGAACATGTTAGTGCTGTAACTAGCGACATTAACACAGTTTTCTCCATCACAGAATCATAGAATGGTTTGGGTTGGAAGGGACCTTTAAAGATCATCTAGTCCAGCCCCCCTGCAGTGAGCAGGGACATCTTGCACTAGATCAGGTTGCTCAAAGCCCCATCCAACCTGACCTTGAACACTTCCAATGATGGGGCATCTACAGCTTCTCTGGGCAACCTGTTCCACTGTCTCACCACCCTCATCATAAAAAAAAATTCTTCTTTATGTCCAATCTAATCTACCCTCTTTCAGTTTAAAACCATTGCCACTTCTCCTGTCACTGTGTGGTGGGTTGACCTTGGCTGGCTGCTAGGTGCCCACCCAGTTGCTCTATCACTCCCCCTCCTCAGCACAACAGGGAAGGAGAAAATATGGAAAAAAAAAAAAGAACTTGTGGGGCAAAATAAAGGCAGTTTAGTAAAGCAAAAGCAAAGGCTGCATGCGGAAGCAAAGGAAAACAAAATATTCTCTACTTCCCATCAGCAGGCAATGTCATTGTAAAAATTAGTATGTGAATAGTCTTAAGATTGTTTATAAGGAATCAAGAGTTGTAACATGGGATCCTGCTCATGCTCCCAGCCAAGACCCACCTTTATTGCTGGCAATAAAAAAGGGGGTTTAGCTAGTGCCTGCTTTTCCTGTCCTCTTTCTGGTACCCGTATGCAAACTAGAAGAAAAGAAAAATGCAAGCAAATCCATTTTGGTAACAATTTAGTGACCCAGGTGGGACTCTGCGGGTTCCCGACCTGTTGGGTGTGTTGACGGCATACGACACAGCCGGTACTGGGTGAGTTCACCTGATGGCCTTTGCGGCATCCGCATTCTCTGGGAAGGTACTAAAACCGGGGACAGCACAAGTCATAGGGGGTTCAATAGGTAAGGTAAAAGGGGGTTAGCTGCTGGCAGAAATTTTGGGAAACTGGAAGAAAATTGATGGTACTTCAGGACTCAGTAAAGCTCGAGCTGTAGTTCTGTGTCGGGATGAGCGTCCAGCTGGGACTCGGGAGAGGACGCCCTCCCAAGCACTGGCCCCTGGGAGGTTCATTTGATAGGAGTAAGCTGACCTTCCTGCCTCATATGTGATACGATAAAAGGCAGAATTGTCTCATATGGTAAATCCCTGCTGACTACTCCCTATCACCTTGTCTTTCACAGGACAAGTTGGAAGTTGTTTCCAGGATCTGTTGCTCCATCACCTCCCCAGAGCTGGAGGTGAAGCTGGCAGGCCTAGCAAGGGTCATGGAAGGGGGCTGCACAGGAGTATGGTGTGCAATGGTCCAGCAAGGAGGAAAGCCTGGGTGTTCTTTATTTTCTAGGAGGAGCAACAGGGGCAGACCAGGGCGCGCTCTTTTTTGGAAAAAAAGCAGCCTGTGGAAGAAGCAGTCAGTGAAATGCTCCCAAGGAGCACAAGCAGCAAGCACAGGGGATGTCCTTGAGCACGTGCTCCTCTGGGTACTTTGTGTGTAAGCAGCAATTGCTCACGCACACACGTGCACATGAGGTGTGCTCCATTAGCAGTCATATGGCCAGGCATCAGGCTTCACACTCGGAAGTGCTTTAATGGGCAACACTTGCAGGAAGCCAGCAGAAGCATCTCTGAGCCAAAAGACCAGCAGGGCCGGTTCAGGCTGGGGAAGGGACGCAGGGATGCTCTGGAAAACCCGGGTCAAGCCCAGCCCATTCATTCAGCTTCCAGGCTGTGAGTGCTGGGGCAGCAGTGGGATCGAGGTGCCCCGCAAACATCCTTCCCTGGCACGTGAGCGATGCCTGCGTGGACGGTCCCTTGTGCAATGCCACTCGCTGTTTCGCTTCTCTCTGCTCTCTGCTCCCCACTGCGAGGACATGCACAGCAACCGGCCCCGACAGGAGGGTCCCCATCACAGCCAACAGCAGTGGTGCTCTGACATGGCAGAGCTGCCATCCAGAAAGACCCAGGGGCCTTTGCTGGGCTCTGCAGGGGCCTATGCAGGACCCTAATCACCTTCCAAGTGCCCCAGGGCCTCCTCTGGGTTTTGCTGGGGTCTGTTGGAGGGTGATCAACGCTACCCACTTACTCCATGTAGCGCTGGCTGCATGATGTGTAGAGGGGATGTTTCCTTTGAACATCCAGTGTAGCACAGGCAACCACAGTGCCAAGAGGAGCTGTGCTTCTGTACCAAAAGCTTCTGAAGCGGCTCAAACCCCCTCATATGCTGGTAGCATCTCTTTGCCAGTCAGGGTGCAGTGGGCAGGGATAGCTGTTTGATCTTCTCTGTGTTTGCAGTGGCTACTCCAAAAGCCCATCGGTACCCCTTTGGGTCCTTGAAGTACCCTCTCCTGAGGTAGCCTATGCCAAGGACACAAGAGGCCTCGGGGCTGCTCACAATGGGGTACTTTTGCCACTTGTCCCTTGCTAAGCTCAGCTCAGCCTCCCATGCAGATCTCCAGTTGTAGGCCTCCCCCTGTCACTCCAGACATCCAGATGGGTTCTGTGCCCCAATGCCCTGATGGCACCAGCGTACACTCTGCACTGGTGTCTCCCAAAGCCTTCTACTTCTGTGGCTCTGATGTGCCAGGCTGTGCTGGTTTTGGCTGGGATAGAGTTAACTTTCTCCATAGTAGCTAGTATGGGACTACGTTTTGGCTTTGTGATGAAAACAGTGTTGATAATACAGGGATGTTTTCCTTCTCGCTCAGCAGTGCTTACACAGAGTCAAGGCCTTTTCTGCTTCTCACCCCACCCCACCAGCGAGTAGGCTGGGGGTGCACAAGAAGCTGGGAGGGGAAACAGCCGGAACAGCTGACCCCAACTGACCAAAGGGATCACTGAAAAGCTCAACAAGTGGGCCCATGTGAACCTCATGAGGTTCATCAAGGCCAAGTGCAAGGTCCTGCACCTGGGTTGGGGGAACCGCGGTATCACTAAAGGCTGGGGGATGAAGGGATTGAGAGCAGCCCTGTGGAGAAGGACTTGGGGGTACGGGTGGATGAAAAGCTGGACATGAGCCAACAACGTGCGGTCACAGCCGAGGAGGCCAAACGTATCCTGGTCTGCATCAAAAGAAGTGTGGCCAGCAGGTCGAGAGAGGTGATTCTGCCCCTCTACTCTGCTCTGGTGAGACCCCACCTGGACTAGTAACTCCAGGTGGGGTCCAGCTCTAGAGTCCTCAGCACAGAGAAGAAATGGACCTGTATGGAGCGGGTCCAGAGGAGGGCTACAAAAATGATCAGAGGATGGAACACCTCTCCTATGAGGAAAGGCTGAGAGAGCTGGGGTTGTTCAGCCTGGAGAAGAGAAGGCTCTGGGGAAACCTTATTGCGGCCTTTCAGTACTTAAAGGGGGCTTATAAGAAAGACGGGGACAGACTTTTTAACAAGGCCTGTTGTGATAGGACAAGGGGTGATGGTTTTAAACTAAAAGAGGGTAGATTTGGACTAGATATGAGGAAGAAATCTTTTACAACGAAGGTGGTGAAACACTGCAACAGGTTGCCCAGAGAGGCGGTCGATGCCCCATCCCTGGAAACATTGAAGGTCAGGTTGGACGGGGCTCTGAGCAATGTGATGGAGTTGGAAGATGTCCCTGCTCGCTGCAGGGGGGGGTTGGACTAGACGACCTTTAAAGGTCCCTTCCAACCCAAACTATTCTATGATTCTATGATATCCCATACCATATGATGTCATGCTCAGCAATAAAAGCTGGGGAAAAAGAAAGAAGGGGACGTTTGGAGTGATGGCGTTTGTCTTCCCAAGTAACCGTTATGCATGATGGAGCCCTGCTTTCCTGGAGATGGCTGAACACCTGCCTGCCCATGGGAAGCAGTGAACGAATTCCTTGGTTTTGCTTTGCTTGCGCCCGTGGCTTTTCCTTTCCCTATTAAACTGTCTTTATCTCAACCCACGAGTGTTCTCACTTTTACCCTTCTGAATCTCTCCCCATCCCACTGCAGGGGGAGTGAGCGAGCAGCTGTGTGGGGCTTAGTTGTGGTCTGGGGTTAAACCACGACACAGGCCATCGAATCCACACAGTCCAGTATCCCCGTTCATCCCTTTCCTCCTCCTGGCCAAAGGCAGGGACCCTCTGTTTCTGTCCCTGGTCAGAGTATTCACTGTCTGACCCTTTCGGTGCCAGACCAGAAGTCCCCTCACCGGGATCAAGGGAGGTGATCTCAGTCCTTCTGTGTCTGGCAGATTGCTGATTGCCTTCTTGTGTCTCTACAGCAACTAAGCTGACAGCCTTCTTGGGTGGCCCCTTCTTAACAGCTCTCTTCGCTCTTAGTTCGCGTACACGGGCTTCCAGGTTAACGGTGGGTTCGTCATCCCACTTCCTCATGTCCTCCCCTGGTCGAGCAGGAAGAACCCGAGCGTGCCATGCAGCATGCGCCCGGGGCTCCATTTCCCTCTGACCAGGGCAGGAGGGGCTTGGCTGTTTGGGGCACCCCTGACAGCCAAGGCACTGGCCGGGAGGGATGAGGAGGGACGGAGATCTTTGAAGTTTTGGAGCCAAGAAGATGCTCTCTTCACAGTTGGTGCATCCGTATCCAGGCAATACCTTGCTGCCGGGCCGTTAGAATATGAGGCTGGGTCGTTTTGAGTCACCTTCCTCCACACGGCCCGCATGCACAGAACGTCCTCTGCATCTTCGGAGACCTTGCTGTTGTCTAGATCACCGCAGATGACTTCCAGCACCGCTAATTCTCTCAGGTACTGGATGCTTTCATCTGCGGTAGTCCACTTCCCTGGGTAGTTCCCAAGATCTTCCTTGAACCTCACACTTGAGAGGAGCTGTCTCCAGAGACTGCAAATTGCTGCCTCTTGTCCACCTCCTCTCTCAATTCCCCGCTTTTGGCAAGGGATCCCACCTGTTGAGCTTCCTTACTTTCCAGTTGCTGACTGTTGGCCCTGCTATGCCAGCATCGGAGCAGCCAGGCAGCAATCTGCTCAGCTGGCTGGTGGCTGTCATCTTTCCGCATCTCTCAAAGTTCTGACGACGAGGTCAGGGGCCAGGCAGTTTCCTCCTCCTGCCTGATTTCTCTCGCTCCTTCCTCCCATTTCTTTGCTGAAGGACCAGCTTCCTGATCAAACCCTTCCTCCTCTTCCTCCTCCCTTGCTCACTGATGATACGGACCCGTTGACCTCCTTGTCCACTGTTTCTTTTTCACTACTGGGGCAATTACCGTGGTTGTTGTTATTTGGGTCCCTGTCTCAACCATGGTGTCCTCAGATGCCCTTTGGGTCCCTGTCTCTACTGTCATGTCCTCAGACATACTTTGCATCCCGGTCTCAGTCAAGGCATTCTCAGAGGTGGTTTGGGTCCCTGCCTTAACCACAGTCCTCTGATAGTACTGAACCGTGGCTCAGAAGGCATGGGCCAAGGCCCAGGACAGCGCTAGAAGCTGCTGGTTGTCATTGGGGTCGGCAAGGCACCCCTCAGCACTACGAGGGCTGCTATGGGGAAAGTTAACTCCATCCCAGCCAGACCCAATCCAGCCTTACATGGCCTGGCCTGGCCCCCTGCGCACAAAGGAGAGGTGCGACGCGTTACAGAAGAAAAACGTGAAAGGTAAAGATATCTTTGAAGACATGTGAAATAGGACTTGACTGAGAGTGACCTCGCCTGTACAAGTCGATTTGCTGATAGAAGAAACCAGACCAAACGGTCTGAAAGCGGCAAAGTTGCAGTAAAATCGTGTGTGGCCTTTGTGGTGGGTTGACCTTGGCCAGTTGCCAGGTGCCCGCTCAGCCCACCCTCCATTGTGTGCAGGGGGCCAGGACGTGCCCTATAAGGCCGTCCCACCCTACCCTCCATTGAGCGCTCGGGGCCAGCCCACACATATAAGGCCGCGCTCGCCCAGCCCTGGCCCATGGCAGACGCAGCCTCTGCTCCTGCACGGTGAAGGGAGGCAGCGGCTGACGCGAGCTGAGGGCTTTGCCGCCCCTCGCAGACCCAGGGAAGGCGACCGGTGGTGACTGTTGGCAGCAGCGTTCGGTGGCCGACGGCCCGCTCCCGAGGCTTCAGCCATGAGGCGGGATGGTGCAGGCTGGGGGCCTGTGGCACGCAGCCGCCCCTCACCGCGCCGGCGGCCTGCGCAGAAGGAGGAGTGCCGGCAGGAGCAGGCCAGCCGCCAGATCGAGCCGCGGCCTTTCCGCTTGCCGCTACGGGAGGGACCCCCCGAAAGCCACAGCGCTGGGCAGCAGGCGGCATGCCAGGCTGTGGCAGGTGCTCTGCTCCAGGTGCCAGAGCCTGCGGGGGAGGACCTGGTGCTTCCTGGCAGCGCCTGCAGCCGGCTGCTGGAGCAGAACACCCGCCTGCAGCGGGCTCTGGAGCACCTGGAGAGGCTACGCGGCGCCCTGGAGATGGAGAGCCGCCTCCTGAGAAAGAGCAGCTCTCCAGAAGCATGCAAGGAGGCGGAGAGGCTCCAGCAGAAATGTGCTCACTTAGCTGCCCTCGCCGAGCAGCTCAAAGAAAGATGCGGGCATCTGCAGGAGACCATCGGGCACCTGACGAATACTCCAGCGCCACTGCCCACCCAAAGCTCTGCTGAGGAACCGTGCATGAAATCGTTTCCTCAGCAGAGGGCTGGAGAAGGGAGAGAGCCCGCCGGAGCTTTGCTGGCACAGGACCAGCAGAGTGAAGCCCCACAGAAGGCGGCTGAGGAGCTCCAGGCCCAGCCAGCTGCAGATGAAGAGGGCTCCTATGATGTGAGCAGCCTCAGCCAAAGGTGTGAGGAGTTAGAGGTGCAGCTTCTGGAGATGACGGACAAAAACACCAGACTGGCTGAAGAAAATTCTCGCCTCCGTGGGCAGATGCGCTGGGCAGAAAAGGTTCAAGCTGAAAACGCTGACCTGAAGGGGCAACTGACGCGAGTGGCAGCGCAGCGCAAGTCTGCTGTCCAAGCCATCAGCAGGCTTCAAACCCAGCTGGAAGCTGCAGAGTGCAGACTGAAAGCTGTGCGAGAAATGGTAGAAAGTGCTCAGAGAGAAGGAAAAAGGGACCACGGAGAAGCCAGGCCACTGTTTCGAGCCCAGGTGAGTGAAGCAGAGAATCGGTTTCAGAGCCCCTCAGAGTCAGCTTGGGCAGGCGACAGTCCTGGGTCCTGCCTTCTTTCACAGGAGGACCCCACAAGTGAGACAGAAGAACCGGTAGCAGACAAACAGTCCGTCATCCTGCAGGCTCTGGGACAACCACCGGGAAAGCTTGGAGCATCCATAGCTCGATACAGCTACGATCCTTTGGATGGTCCCAGTGAGCAGCCTGAACTAGAGCTGCCTCTAACCGCTGGACAATATGTTTATGTCTTTGGGCAGGTGGATGAAGAGGGTGGGCCTGCGGGAGAGCTGGTGGACGGCACAAGAGGACTCCTCCCCTCTAATGTTGCCAAAGAAGATTCAGATGGCGACCTGGCAAACAAGAGCTGGGATGATCCTCGATATTATATTTTCGGTCTCGCGCCTATTTTGGAGGAAGATGAAGAGGATCTAGATGTGTGCGACGGGGCTAAAAGCATAAATAAATGTAGCCTACACAAACCTCCAGAATATCTACAGAAGTGAATTTGTACTTAAAAGTGAATTTTTTTTGACTTTTAGATTTTTGTAGAATGGGGGGACCTCTGGAAGGCAGCAGGGGCCTCCAAGGGGCCCCAACAAAACCCAGAGGAGGCCCCGGGGCACTTGGAGGCTGATTAAGGGCCTTTGCAGGGTGTGTCCCCAGAGCTGGATGCAGTACTGCAGGTGGGGTCACTACAGGCCTTGGTAACAATTCTTTCTCAGTCTTTCTTATAAGTGCCCTTTGTATATTGAAAAGCTGCAATAAGGTCTTCCTGGAGCCTTCTCTTCTCCAGGCTGAACGACCCCAACTCTCTCAGCCTTTCTTCATAGGAGAGGTGTTCCGTCCCTCTGATCATTTTCGTGGCCCTCCGCTGGGCCTGCTCTAACATGTCTGTCCTCTACTGAGGACCTCAAGCTAGATGCAGTACTCGAGGTGGGGTCTCGCCAGAGCGGAGTACAGGGGCAGAATCACCTCCCTCGACCTGCTGGCCACACTTCTTTTGATGCAGCCCAGGCTGCATCTGGGCTGCAAGCACACGTTATCAGCTGGTGTCCAATTTCTCATCCACCAGTATCCCCAAGTTCTTCTCCGCAGGGCTGCTCTCAATCCCTTCATCCCCCCGTCTGTACTGACCCTGGGGATTGCCCCAGCCCAGGTGCAGGACCTTGCACTTGGCCTTGTTGAACTTCCTGGGGTTCACATGAGCCCCTCCTCCAGCCTGTCCACGTCCCTCTGGACGGCATCCCTTACCTCGGGTGAGTCAACTGCACCCTCAGCTTGGTGCCATCAGCTTGGAGGGAACACCTCTCCTATGAAGAAAGGCTGAGAGAGCTGGGGTTGTTCAGCCTGGAGAAGAGAAGGCTCTGGGGAAACCTTATTGCGGCCTTTCAGTACTTAAAGGGGGCTTATAAGAAAGACGGGGACAGACTTTTAACAAGGCCTGTTGTGATAGGACAAGGGGTGATGGTTTTAAACTAAAAGAGGGTAGATTTGGACTAGATATGAGGAAGAAATCTTTTACAACGAAGGTGGTGAAACACTGCAACAGGTTGCCCAGAGAGGCGGTCGATGCCCCATCCCTGGAAACATTGAAGGTCAGGTTGGACGGGGCTCTGAGCAATGTGATGGAGTTGGAAGATGTCCCTGCTCGCTGCAGGGGGGGGTTGGACTAGACGACCTTTAAAGGTCCCTTCCAACCCAAACTATTCTATGATTCTATGATATCCCATACCATATGATGTCATGCTCAGCAATAAAAGCTGGGGAAAAAGAAAGAAGGGGACGTTTGGAGTGATGGCGTTTGTCTTCCCAAGTAACCGTTATGCATGATGGAGCCCTGCTTTCCTGGAGATGGCTGAACACCTGCCTGCCCATGGGAAGCAGTGAACGAATTCCTTGGTTTTGCTTTGCTTGCGCCCGTGGCTTTTCCTTTCCCTATTAAACTGTCTTTATCTCAACCCACGAGTGTTCTCACTTTTACCCTTCTGAATCTCTCCCCCATCCCACTGCAGGGGGAGTGAGCGAGCAGCTGTGTGGGGCTTAGTTGTGGTCTGGGGTTAAACCACGACACAGGCCATCGAATCCACACAGTCCAGTATCCCCGTTCATCCCTTTCCTCCTCCTGGCCAAAGGCAGGGACCCTCTGTTTCTGTCCCTGGTCAGAGTATTCACTGTCTGACCCTTTCGGTGCCAGACCAGAAGTCCCCTCACCGGGATCAAGGGAGGTGATCTCAGTCCTTCTGTGTCTGGCAGATTGCTGATTGCCTTCTTGTGTCTCTACAGCAACTAAGCTGACAGCCTTCTTGGGTGGCCCCTTCTTAACAGCTCTCTTCGCTCTTAGTTCGCGTACACGGGCTTCCAGGTTAACGGTGGGTTCGTCATCCCACTTCCTCATGTCCTCCCCTGGTCGAGCAGGAAGAACCCGAGCGTGCCATGCAGCATGCGCCCGGGGCTCCATTTCCCTCTGACCAGGGCAGGAGGGGGCTTGGCTGTTTGGGGCACCCCTGACAGCCAAGGCACTGGCCGGGAGGGATGAGGAGGGACGGAGATCTTTGAAGTTTTGGAGCCAAGAAGATGCTCTCTTCACAGTTGGTGCATCCGTATCCAGGCAATACCTTGCTGCCGGGCCGTTAGAATATGAGGCTGGGTCGTTTTGAGTCACCTTCCTCCACACGGCCCGCATGCACAGAACGTCCTCTGCATCTTCGGAGACCTTGCTGTTGTCTAGATCACCGCAGATGACTTCCAGCACCGCTAATTCTCTCAGGTACTGGATGCTTTCATCTGCGGTAGTCCACTTCCCTGGGTAGTTCCCAAGATCTTCCTTGAACCTCACACTTGAGAGGAGCTGTCTCCAGAGACTGCAAATTGCTGCCTCTTGTCCACCTCCTCTCTCAATTCCCCGCTTTTTGGCAAGGGATCCCACCTGTTGAGCTTCCTTACTTTCCAGTTGCTGACTGTTGGCCCTGCTATGCCAGCATCGGAGCAGCCAGGCAGCAATCTGCTCAGCTGGCTGGTGGCTGTCATCTTTCCGCATCTCTCAAAGTTCTGACGACGAGGTCAGGGGCCAGGCAGTTTCCTCCTCCTGCCTGATTTCTCTCGCTCCTTCCTCCCATTTCTTTGCTGAAGGACCAGCTTCCTGATCAAACCCTTCCTCCTCTTCCTCCTCCCTTGCTCACTGATGATACGGACCCGTTGACCTCCTTGTCCACTGTTTCTTTTTCACTACTGGGGCAATTACCGTGGTTGTTGTTATTTGGGTCCCTGTCTCAACCATGGTGTCCTCAGATGCCCTTTGGGTCCCTGTCTCTACTGTCATGTCCTCAGACATACTTTGCATCCCGGTCTCAGTCAAGGCATTCGCAGAGGTGGTTTGGGTCCCTGCCTTAACCACAGTCCTCTGATAGTACTGAACCGTGGCTCAGAAGGCATGGGCCAAGGCCCAGGACAGCGCTAGAAGCTGCTGGTTGTCATTGGGGTCGGCAAGGCACCCCTCAGCACTACGAGGGCTGCTATGGGGAAAGTTAACTCCATCCCAGCCAGACCCAATCCAGCCTTACATGGCCTGGCCTGGCCCCCTGCGCACAAAGGAGAGGTGCGACGCGTTACAGAAGAAAAACGTGAAAGGTAAAGATATCTTTGAAGACATGTGAAATAGGACTTGACTGAGAGTGACCTCGCCTGTACAAGTCGATTTGCTGATAGAAGAAACCAGACCAAACGGTCTGAAAGCGGCAAAGTTGCAGTAAAATCGTGTGTGGCCTTTGTGGTGGGTTGACCTTGGCCAGTTGCCAGGTGCCCGCTCAGCCCACCCTCCATTGTGTGCAGGGGGCCAGGACGTGCCCTATAAGGCCGTCCCACCCTACCCTCCATTGAGCGCTCGGGGCCAGCCCACACATATAAGGCCGCGCTCGCCCAGCCCTGGCCCATGGCAGACGCAGCCTCTGCTCCTGCACGGTGAAGGGAGGCAGCGGCTGACGCGAGCTGAGGGCTTTGCCGCCCCTCGCAGACCCAGGGAAGGCGACCGGTGGTGACTGTTGGCAGCAGCGTTCGGTGGCCGACGGCCCGCTCCCCGAGGCTTCAGCCATGAGGCGGGATGGTGCAGGCTGGGGGCCTGTGGCACGCAGCCGCCCCTCACCGCGCCGGCGGCCTGCGCAGAAGGAGGAGTGCCGGCAGGAGCAGGCCAGCCGCCAGATCGAGCCGCGGCCTTTCCGCTTGCCGCTACGGGAGGGACCCCCCGAAAGCCACAGCGCTGGGCAGCAGGCGGCATGCCAGGCTGTGGCAGGTGCTCTGCTCCAGGTGCCAGAGCCTGCGGGGGAGGACCTGGTGCTTCCTGGCAGCGCCTGCAGCCGGCTGCTGGAGCAGAACACCCGCCTGCAGCGGGCTCTGGAGCACCTGGAGAGGCTACGCGGCGCCCTGGAGATGGAGAGCCGCCTCCTGAGAAAGAGCAGCTCTCCAGAAGCATGCAAGGAGGCGGAGAGGCTCCAGCAGAAATGTGCTCACTTAGCTGCCCTCGCCGAGCAGCTCAAAGAAAGATGCGGGCATCTGCAGGAGACCATCGGGCACCTGACGAATACTCCAGCGCCACTGCCCACCCAAAGCTCTGCTGAGGAACCGTGCATGAAATCGTTTCCTCAGCAGAGGGCTGGAGAAGGGAGAGAGCCCGCCGGAGCTTTGCTGGCACAGGACCAGCAGAGTGAAGCCCCACAGAAGGCGGCTGAGGAGCTCCAGGCCCAGCCAGCTGCAGATGAAGAGGGCTCCTATGATGTGAGCAGCCTCAGCCAAAGGTGTGAGGAGTTAGAGGTGCAGCTTCTGGAGATGACGGACAAAAACACCAGACTGGCTGAAGAAAATTCTCGCCTCCGTGGGCAGATGCGCTGGGCAGAAAAGGTTCAAGCTGAAAACGCTGACCTGAAGGGGCAACTGACGCGAGTGGCAGCGCAGCGCAAGTCTGCTGTCCAAGCCATCAGCAGGCTTCAAACCCAGCTGGAAGCTGCAGAGTGCAGACTGAAAGCTGTGCGAGAAATGGTAGAAAGTGCTCAGAGAGAAGGAAAAAGGGACCACGGAGAAGCCAGGCCACTGTTTCGAGCCCAGGTGAGTGAAGCAGAGAATCGGTTTCAGAGCCCCTCAGAGTCAGCTTGGGCAGGCGACAGTCCTGGGTCCTGCCTTCTTTCACAGGAGGACCCCACAAGTGAGACAGAAGAACCGGTAGCAGACAAACAGTCCGTCATCCTGCAGGCTCTGGGACAACCACCGGGAAAGCTTGGAGCATCCATAGCTCGATACAGCTACGATCCTTTGGATGGTCCCAGTGAGCAGCCTGAACTAGAGCTGCCTCTAACCGCTGGACAATATGTTTATGTCTTTGGGCAGGTGGATGAAGAGGGTGGGCCTGCGGGAGAGCTGGTGGACGGCACAAGAGGACTCCTCCCCTCTAATGTTGCCAAAGAAGATTCAGATGGCGACCTGGCAAACAAGAGCTGGGATGATCCTCGATATTATATTTTCGGTCTCGCGCCTATTTTGGAGGAAGATGAAGAGGATCTAGATGTGTGCGACGGGGCTAAAAGCATAAATAAATGTAGCCTACACAAACCTCCAGAATATCTACAGAAGTGAATTTGTACTTAAAAGTGAATTTTTTTGACTTTTAGATTTTTGTAGAATGGGGGACCTCTGGAAGGCAGCAGGGGCCTCCAAGGGGCCCCAACAAAACCCAGAGGAGGCCCCGGGGCACTTGGAGGCTGATTAAGGGCCTTTGCAGGGTGTGTCCCCAGAGCTGGATGCAGTACTGCAGGTGGGGTCACTACAGGCCTTGGTAACAATTCTTTCTCAGTCTTTCTTATAAGTGCCCTTTGTATATTGAAAAGCTGCAATAAGGTCTTCCTGGAGCCTTCTCTTCTCCAGGCTGAACGACCCCAACTCTCTCAGCCTTTCTTCATAGGAGAGGTGTTCCATCCCTCTGATCATTTTCGTGGCCCTCCGCTGGGCCTGCTCTAACATGTCTGTCCTCTACTGAGGACCTCAAGCTAGATGCAGTACTCGAGGTGGGGTCTCGCCAGAGCGGAGTACAGGGGCAGAATCACCTCCCTCGACCTGCTGGCCACACTTCTTTTGATGCAGCCCAGGCTGCATCTGGGCTGCAAGCACACGTTATCAGCTGGTGTCCAATTTCTCATCCACCAGTATCCCCAAGTTCTTCTCCGCAGGGCTGCTCTCAATCCCTTCATCCCCCCGTCTGTACTGACCCTGGGGATTGCCCCAGCCCAGGTGCAGGACCTCGCACTTGGCCTTGTTGAACTTCCTGGGGTTCACATGAGCCCCCTCCTCCAGCCTGTCCACGTCCCTCTGGACGGCATCCCTTACCTCGGGTGAGTCAACTGCACCCTCAGCTTGGTGCCATCAGCTTGGAGGGAACACCTCTCCTATGAAGAAAGGCTGAGAGAGCTGGGGTTGTTCAGCCTGGAGAAGAGAAGGCTCTGGGGAAACCTTATTGCGGCCTTTCAGTACTTAAAGGGGGCTTATAAGAAAGACGGGGACAGACTTTTTAACAAGGCCTGTTGTGATAGGACAAGGGGTGATGGTTTTAAACTAAAAGAGGGTAGATTTGGACTAGATATGAGGAAGAAATCTTTTACAACGAAGGTGGTGAAACACTGCAACAGGTTGCCCAGAGAGGCGGTCGATGCCCCATCCCTGGAAACATTGAAGGTCAGGTTGGACGGGGCTCTGAGCAATGTGATGGAGTTGGAAGATGTCCCTGCTCGCTGCAGGGGGGGGTTGGACTAGACGACCTTTAAAGGTCCCTTCCAACCCAAACTATTCTATGATTCTATGATATCCCATACCATATGATGTCATGCTCAGCAATAAAAGCTGGGGAAAAAGAAAGAAGGGGACGTTTGGAGTGATGGCGTTTGTCTTCCCAAGTAACCGTTATGCATGATGGAGCCCTGCTTTCCTGGAGATGGCTGAACACCTGCCTGCCCATGGGAAGCAGTGAACGAATTCCTTGGTTTTGCTTTGCTTGCGCCCGTGGCTTTTCCTTTCCCTATTAAACTGTCTTTATCTCAACCCACGAGTGTTCTCACTTTTACCCTTCTGAATCTCTCCCCCATCCCACTGCAGGGGGAGTGAGCGAGCAGCTGTGTGGGGCTTAGTTGTGGTCTGGGGTTAAACCACGACACAGGCCATCGAATCCACACAGTCCAGTATCCCCGTTCATCCCTTTCCTCCTCCTGGCCAAAGGCAGGGACCCTCTGTTTCTGTCCCTGGTCAGAGTATTCACTGTCTGACCCTTTCGGTGCCAGACCAGAAGTCCCCTCACCGGGATCAAGGGAGGTGATCTCAGTCCTTCTGTGTCTGGCAGATTGCTGATTGCCTTCTTGTGTCTCTACAGCAACTAAGCTGACAGCCTTCTTGGGTGGCCCCTTCTTAACAGCTCTCTTCGCTCTTAGTTCGCGTACACGGGCTTCCAGGTTAACGGTGGGTTCGTCATCCCACTTCCTCATGTCCTCCCCTGGTCGAGCAGGAAGAACCCGAGCGTGCCATGCAGCATGCGCCCGGGGCTCCATTTCCCTCTGACCAGGGCAGGAGGGGCTTGGCTGTTTGGGGCACCCCTGACAGCCAAGGCACTGGCCGGGAGGGATGAGGAGGGACGGAGATCTTTGAAGTTTTGGAGCCAAGAAGATGCTCTCTTCACAGTTGGTGCATCCGTATCCAGGCAATACCTTGCTGCCGGGCCGTTAGAATATGAGGCTGGGTCGTTTTGAGTCACCTTCCTCCACACGGCCCGCATGCACAGAACGTCCTCTGCATCTTCGGAGACCTTGCTGTTGTCTAGATCACCGCAGATGACTTCCAGCACCGCTAATTCTCTCAGGTACTGGATGCTTTCATCTGCGGTAGTCCACTTCCCTGGGTAGTTCCCAAGATCTTCCTTGAACCTCACACTTGAGAGGAGCTGTCTCCAGAGACTGCAAATTGCTGCCTCTTGTCCACCTCCTCTCTCAATTCCCCGCTTTTTGGCAAGGGATCCCACCTGTTGAGCTTCCTTACTTTCCAGTTGCTGACTGTTGGCCCTGCTATGCCAGCATCGGAGCAGCCAGGCAGCAATCTGCTCAGCTGGCTGGTGGCTGTCATCTTTCCGCATCTCTCAAAGTTCTGACGACGAGGTCAGGGGCCAGGCAGTTTCCTCCTCCTGCCTGATTTCTCTCGCTCCTTCCTCCCATTTCTTTGCTGAAGGACCAGCTTCCTGATCAAACCCTTCCTCCTCTTCCTCCTCCCTTGCTCACTGATGATACGGACCCGTTGACCTCCTTGTCCACTGTTTCTTTTTCACTACTGGGGCAATTACCGTGGTTGTTGTTATTTGGGTCCCTGTCTCAACCATGGTGTCCTCAGATGCCCTTTGGGTCCCTGTCTCTACTGTCATGTCCTCAGACATACTTTGCATCCCGGTCTCAGTCAAGGCATTCTCAGAGGTGGTTTGGGTCCCTGCCTTAACCACAGTCCTCTGATAGTACTGAACCGTGGCTCAGAAGGCATGGGCCAAGGCCCAGGACAGCGCTAGAAGCTGCTGGTTGTCATTGGGGTCGGCAAGGCACCCCTCAGCACTACGAGGGCTGCTATGGGGAAAGTTAACTCCATCCCAGCCAGACCCAATCCAGCCTTACATGGCCTGGCCTGGCCCCCTGCGCACAAAGGAGAGGTGCGACGCGTTACAGAAGAAAAACGTGAAAGGTAAAGATATCTTTGAAGACATGTGAAATAGGACTTGACTGAGAGTGACCTCGCCTGTACAAGTCGATTTGCTGATAGAAGAAACCAGACCAAACGGTCTGAAAGCGGCAAAGTTGCAGTAAAATCGTGTGTGGCCTTTGTGGTGGGTTGACCTTGGCCAGTTGCCAGGTGCCCGCTCAGCCCACCCTCCATTGTGTGCAGGGGGCCAGGACGTGCCCTATAAGGCCGTCCCACCCTACCCTCCATTGAGCGCTCGGGGCCAGCCCACACATATAAGGCCGCGCTCGCCCAGCCCTGGCCCATGGCAGACGCAGCCTCTGCTCCTGCACGGTGAAGGGAGGCAGCGGCTGACGCGAGCTGAGGGCTTTGCCGCCCCTCGCAGACCCAGGGAAGGCGACCGGTGGTGACTGTTGGCAGCAGCGTTCGGTGGCCGACGGCCCGCTCCCCGAGGCTTCAGCCATGAGGCGGGATGGTGCAGGCTGGGGGCCTGTGGCACGCAGCCGCCCCTCACCGCGCCGGCGGCCTGCGCAGAAGGAGGAGTGCCGGCAGGAGCAGGCCAGCCGCCAGATCGAGCCGCGGCCTTTCCGCTTGCCGCTACGGGAGGGACCCCCCGAAAGCCACAGCGCTGGGCAGCAGGCGGCATGCCAGGCTGTGGCAGGTGCTCTGCTCCAGGTGCCAGAGCCTGCGGGGGAGGACCTGGTGCTTCCTGGCAGCGCCTGCAGCCGGCTGCTGGAGCAGAACACCCGCCTGCAGCGGGCTCTGGAGCACCTGGAGAGGCTACGCGGCGCCCTGGAGATGGAGAGCCGCCTCCTGAGAAAGAGCAGCTCTCCAGAAGCATGCAAGGAGGCGGAGAGGCTCCAGCAGAAATGTGCTCACTTAGCTGCCCTCGCCGAGCAGCTCAAAGAAAGATGCGGGCATCTGCAGGAGACCATCGGGCACCTGACGAATACTCCAGCGCCACTGCCCACCCAAAGCTCTGCTGAGGAACCGTGCATGAAATCGTTTCCTCAGCAGAGGGCTGGAGAAGGGAGAGAGCCCGCCGGAGCTTTGCTGGCACAGGACCAGCAGAGTGAAGCCCCACAGAAGGCGGCTGAGGAGCTCCAGGCCCAGCCAGCTGCAGATGAAGAGGGCTCCTATGATGTGAGCAGCCTCAGCCAAAGGTGTGAGGAGTTAGAGGTGCAGCTTCTGGAGATGACGGACAAAAACACCAGACTGGCTGAAGAAAATTCTCGCCTCCGTGGGCAGATGCGCTGGGCAGAAAAGGTTCAAGCTGAAAACGCTGACCTGAAGGGGCAACTGACGCGAGTGGCAGCGCAGCGCAAGTCTGCTGTCCAAGCCATCAGCAGGCTTCAAACCCAGCTGGAAGCTGCAGAGTGCAGACTGAAAGCTGTGCGAGAAATGGTAGAAAGTGCTCAGAGAGAAGGAAAAAGGGACCACGGAGAAGCCAGGCCACTGTTTCGAGCCCAGGTGAGTGAAGCAGAGAATCGGTTTCAGAGCCCCTCAGAGTCAGCTTGGGCAGGCGACAGTCCTGGGTCCTGCCTTCTTTCACAGGAGGACCCCACAAGTGAGACAGAAGAACCGGTAGCAGACAAACAGTCCGTCATCCTGCAGGCTCTGGGACAACCACCGGGAAAGCTTGGAGCATCCATAGCTCGATACAGCTACGATCCTTTGGATGGTCCCAGTGAGCAGCCTGAACTAGAGCTGCCTCTAACCGCTGGACAATATGTTTATGTCTTTGGGCAGGTGGATGAAGAGGGTGGGCCTGCGGGAGAGCTGGTGGACGGCACAAGAGGACTCCTCCCCTCTAATGTTGCCAAAGAAGATTCAGATGGCGACCTGGCAAACAAGAGCTGGGATGATCCTCGATATTATATTTTCGGTCTCGCGCCTATTTTGGAGGAAGATGAAGAGGATCTAGATGTGTGCGACGGGGCTAAAAAGCATAAATAAATGTAGCCTACACAAACCTCCAGAATATCTACAGAAGTGAATTTGTACTTAAAAGTGAATTTTTTTGACTTTTAGATTTTTGTAGAATGGGGGACCTCTGGAAGGCAGCAGGGGCCTCCAAGGGGCCCCAACAAAACCCAGAGGAGGCCCCGGGGCACTTGGAGGCTGATTAAGGGCCTTTGCAGGGTGTGTCCCCAGAGCTGGATGCAGTACTGCAGGTGGGGTCACTACAGGCCTTGGTAACAATTCTTTCTCAGTCTTTCTTATAAGTGCCCTTTGTATATTGAAAAGCTGCAATAAGGTCTTCCTGGAGCCTTCTCTTCTCCAGGCTGAACGACCCCAACTCTCTCAGCCTTTCTTCATAGGAGAGGTGTTCCGTCCCTCTGATCATTTTCGTGGCCCTCCGCTGGGCCTGCTCTAACATGTCTGTCCTCTACTGAGGACCTCAAGCTAGATGCAGTACTCGAGGTGGGGTCTCGCCAGAGCGGAGTACAGGGGCAGAATCACCTCCCTCGACCTGCTGGCCACACTTCTTTTGATGCAGCCCAGGCTGCATCTGGGCTGCAAGCACACGTTATCAGCTGGTGTCCAATTTCTCATCCACCAGTATCCCCAAGTTCTTCTCCGCAGGGCTGCTCTCAATCCCTTCATCCCCCCGTCTGTACTGACCCTGGGGATTGCCCCAGCCCAGGTGCAGGACCTCGCACTTGGCCTTGTTGAACTTCCTGGGGTTCACATGAGCCCCCTCCAGCCTGTCCACGTCCCTCTGGACGGCATCCCTTACCTCGGGTGAGTCAACTGCACCCTCAGCTTGGTGCCATCAGCTTGGAGGGAACACCTCTCCTATGAAGAAAGGCTGAGAGAGCTGGGGTTGTTCAGCCTGGAGAAGAGAAGGCTCTGGGGAAACCTTATTGCGGCCTTTCAGTACTTAAAGGGGGCTTATAAGAAAGACGGGGACAGACTTTTTAACAAGGCCTGTTGTGATAGGACAAGGGGTGATGGTTTTAAACTAAAAGAGGGTAGATTTGGACTAGATATGAGGAAGAAATCTTTTACAACGAAGGTGGTGAAACACTGCAACAGGTTGCCCAGAGAGGCGGTCGATGCCCCATCCCTGGAAACATTGAAGGTCAGGTTGGACGGGGCTCTGAGCAATGTGATGGAGTTGGAAGATGTCCCTGCTCGCTGCAGGGGGGGGTTGGACTAGACGACCTTTAAAGGTCCCTTCCAACCCAAACTATTCTATGATTCTATGATATCCCATACCATATGATGTCATGCTCAGCAATAAAAGCTGGGGAAAAAGAAAGAAGGGGACGTTTGGAGTGATGGCGTTTGTCTTCCCAAGTAACCGTTATGCATGATGGAGCCCTGCTTTCCTGGAGATGGCTGAACACCTGCCTGCCCATGGGAAGCAGTGAACGAATTCCTTGGTTTTGCTTTGCTTGCGCCCGTGGCTTTTCCTTTCCCTATTAAACTGTCTTTATCTCAACCCACGAGTGTTCTCACTTTTACCCTTCTGAATCTCTGCCCCATCCCACTGCAGGGGGAGTGAGCGAGCAGCTGTGTGGGGCTTAGTTGTGGTCTGGGGTTAAACCACGACACAGGCCATCGAATCCACACAGTCCAGTATCCCCGTTCATCCCTTTCCTCCTCCTGGCCAAAGGCAGGGACCCTCTGTTTCTGTCCCTGGTCAGAGTATTCACTGTCTGACCCTTTCGGTGCCAGACCAGAAGTCCCCTCACCGGGATCAAGGGAGGTGATCTCAGTCCTTCTGTGTCTGGCAGATTGCTGATTGCCTTCTTGTGTCTCTACAGCAACTAAGCTGACAGCCTTCTTGGGTGGCCCCTTCTTAACAGCTCTCTTCGCTCTTAGTTCGCGTACACGGGCTTCCAGGTTAACGGTGGGTTCGTCATCCCACTTCCTCATGTCCACCGGCTGGTCGAGCAGGAAGAACCCGAGCGTGCCATGCAGCATGCGCCCGGGGCTCCATTTCCCTCTGACCAGGGCAGGAGGGGGCTTGGCTGTTTGGGGCACCCCTGACAGCCAAGGCACTGGCCGGGAGGGATGAGGAGGGACGGAGATCTTTGAAGTTTTGGAGCCAAGAAGATGCTCTCTTCACAGTTGGTGCATCCGTATCCAGGCAATACCTTGCTGCCGGGCCGTTAGAATATGAGGCTGGGTCGTTTTGAGTCACCTTCCTCCACACGGCCCGCATGCACAGAACGTCCTCTGCATCTTCGGAGACCTTGCTGTTGTCTAGATCACCGCAGATGACTTCCAGCACCGCTAATTCTCTCAGGTACTGGATGCTTTCATCTGCGGTAGTCCACTTCCCTGGGTAGTTCCCAAGATCTTCCTTGAACCTCACACTTGAGAGGAGCTGTCTCCAGAGACTGCAAATTGCTGCCTCTTGTCCACCTCCTCTCTCAATTCCCCGCTTTTGGCAAGGGATCCCACCTGTTGAGCTTCCTTACTTTCCAGTTGCTGACTGTTGGCCCTGCTATGCCAGCATCGGAGCAGCCAGGCAGCAATCTGCTCAGCTGGCTGGTGGCTGTCATCTTTCCGCATCTCTCAAAGTTCTGACGACGAGGTCAGGGGCCAGGCAGTTTCCTCCTCCTGCCTGATTTCTCTCGCTCCTTCCTCCCATTTCTTTGCTGAAGGACCAGCTTCCTGATCAAACCCTTCCTCCTCTTCCTCCTCCCTTGCTCACTGATGATACGGACCCGTTGACCTCCTTGTCCACTGTTTCTTTTTCACTACTGGGGCAATTACCGTGGTTGTTGTTATTTGGGTCCCTGTCTCAACCATGGTGTCCTCAGATGCCCTTTGGGTCCCTGTCTCTACTGTCATGTCCTCAGACATACTTTGCATCCCGGTCTCAGTCAAGGCATTCTCAGAGGTGGTTTGGGTCCCTGCCTTAACCACAGTCCTCTGATAGTACTGAACCGTGGCTCAGAAGGCATGGGCCAAGGCCCAGGACAGCGCTAGAAGCTGCTGGTTGTCATTGGGGTCGGCAAGGCACCCCTCAGCACTACGAGGGCTGCTATGGGGAAAGTTAACTCCATCCCAGCCAGACCCAATCCAGCCTTACATGGCCTGGCCTGGCCCCCTGCGCACAAAGGAGAGGTGCGACGCGTTACAGAAGAAAAACGTGAAAGGTAAAGATATCTTTGAAGACATGTGAAATAGGACTTGACTGAGAGTGACCTCGCCTGTACAAGTCGATTTGCTGATAGAAGAAACCAGACCAAACGGTCTGAAAGCGGCAAAGTTGCAGTAAAATCGTGTGTGGCCTTTGTGGTGGGTTGACCTTGGCCAGTTGCCAGGTGCCCGCTCAGCCCACCCTCCATTGTGTGCAGGGGGCCAGGACGTGCCCTATAAGGCCGTCCCACCCTACCCTCCATTGAGCGCTCGGGGCCAGCCCACACATATAAGGCCGCGCTCGCCCAGCCCTGGCCCATGGCAGACGCAGCCTCTGCTCCTGCACGGTGAAGGGAGGCAGCGGCTGACGCGAGCTGAGGGCTTTGCCGCCCCTCGCAGACCCAGGGAAGGCGACCGGTGGTGACTGTTGGCAGCAGCGTTCGGTGGCCGACGGCCCGCTCCCCGAGGCTTCAGCCATGAGGCGGGATGGTGCAGGCTGGGGGCCTGTGGCACGCAGCCGCCCCTCACCGCGCCGGCGGCCTGCGCAGAAGGAGGAGTGCCGGCAGGAGCAGGCCAGCCGCCAGATCGAGCCGCGGCCTTTCCGCTTGCCGCTACGGGAGGGACCCCCCGAAAGCCACAGCGCTGGGCAGCAGGCGGCATGCCAGGCTGTGGCAGGTGCTCTGCTCCAGGTGCCAGAGCCTGCGGGGGAGGACCTGGTGCTTCCTGGCAGCGCCTGCAGCCGGCTGCTGGAGCAGAACACCCGCCTGCAGCGGGCTCTGGAGCACCTGGAGAGGCTACGCGGCGCCCTGGAGATGGAGAGCCGCCTCCTGAGAAAGAGCAGCTCTCCAGAAGCATGCAAGGAGGCGGAGAGGCTCCAGCAGAAATGTGCTCACTTAGCTGCCCTCGCCGAGCAGCTCAAAGAAAGATGCGGGCATCTGCAGGAGACCATCGGGCACCTGACGAATACTCCAGCGCCACTGCCCACCCAAAGCTCTGCTGAGGAACCGTGCATGAAATCGTTTCCTCAGCAGAGGGCTGGAGAAGGGAGAGAGCCCGCCGGAGCTTTGCTGGCACAGGACCAGCAGAGTGAAGCCCCACAGAAGGCGGCTGAGGAGCTCCAGGCCCAGCCAGCTGCAGATGAAGAGGGCTCCTATGATGTGAGCAGCCTCAGCCAAAGGTGTGAGGAGTTAGAGGTGCAGCTTCTGGAGATGACGGACAAAAACACCAGACTGGCTGAAGAAAATTCTCGCCTCCGTGGGCAGATGCGCTGGGCAGAAAAGGTTCAAGCTGAAAACGCTGACCTGAAGGGGCAACTGACGCGAGTGGCAGCGCAGCGCAAGTCTGCTGTCCAAGCCATCAGCAGGCTTCAAACCCAGCTGGAAGCTGCAGAGTGCAGACTGAAAGCTGTGCGAGAAATGGTAGAAAGTGCTCAGAGAGAAGGAAAAAGGGACCACGGAGAAGCCAGGCCACTGTTTCGAGCCCAGGTGAGTGAAGCAGAGAATCGGTTTCAGAGCCCCTCAGAGTCAGCTTGGGCAGGCGACAGTCCTGGGTCCTGCCTTCTTTCACAGGAGGACCCCACAAGTGAGACAGAAGAACCGGTAGCAGACAAACAGTCCGTCATCCTGCAGGCTCTGGGACAACCACCGGGAAAGCTTGGAGCATCCATAGCTCGATACAGCTACGATCCTTTGGATGGTCCCAGTGAGCAGCCTGAACTAGAGCTGCCTCTAACCGCTGGACAATATGTTTATGTCTTTGGGCAGGTGGATGAAGAGGGTGGGCCTGCGGGAGAGCTGGTGGACGGCACAAGAGGACTCCTCCCCTCTAATGTTGCCAAAGAAGATTCAGATGGCGACCTGGCAAACAAGAGCTGGGATGATCCTCGATATTATATTTTCGGTCTCGCGCCTATTTTGGAGGAAGATGAAGAGGATCTAGATGTGTGCGACGGGGCTAAAAAGCATAAATAAATGTAGCCTACACAAACCTCCAGAATATCTACAGAAGTGAATTTGTACTTAAAAGTGAATTTTTTTGACTTTTAGATTTTTGTAGAATGGGGGACCTCTGGAAGGCAGCAGGGGCCTCCAAGGGGCCCCAACAAAACCCAGAGGAGGCCCCGGGGCACTTGGAGGCTGATTAAGGGCCTTTGCAGGGTGTGTCCCCAGAGCTGGATGCAGTACTGCAGGTGGGGTCACTACAGGCCTTGGTAACAATTCTTTCTCAGTCTTTCTTATAAGTGCCCTTTGTATATTGAAAAGCTGCAATAAGGTCTTCCTGGAGCCTTCTCTTCTCCAGGCTGAACGACCCCAACTCTCTCAGCCTTTCTTCATAGGAGAGGTGTTCCGTCCCTCTGATCATTTTCGTGGCCCTCCGCTGGGCCTGCTCTAACATGTCTGTCCTCTACTGAGGACCTCAAGCTAGATGCAGTACTCGAGGTGGGGTCTCGCCAGAGCGGAGTACAGGGGCAGAATCACCTCCCTCGACCTGCTGGCCACACTTCTTTTGATGCAGCCCAGGCTGCATCTGGGCTGCAAGCACACGTTATCAGCTGGTGTCCAATTTCTCATCCACCAGTATCCCCAAGTTCTTCTCCGCAGGGCTGCTCTCAATCCCTTCATCCCCCCGTCTGTACTGACCCTGGGGATTGCCCCAGCCCAGGTGCAGGACCTCGCACTTGGCCTTGTTGAACTTCCTGGGGTTCACATGAGCCCTCCTCCAGCCTGTCCACGTCCCTCTGGACGGCATCCCTTACCTCGGGTGAGTCAACTGCACCCTCAGCTTGGTGCCATCAGCTTGGAGGGAACACCTCTCCTATGAAGAAAGGCTGAGAGAGCTGGGGTTGTTCAGCCTGGAGAAGAGAAGGCTCTGGGGAAACCTTATTGCGGCCTTTCAGTACTTAAAGGGGGCTTATAAGAAAGACGGGGACAGACTTTTTAACAAGGCCTGTTGTGATAGGACAAGGGGTGATGGTTTTAAACTAAAAGAGGGTAGATTTGGACTAGATATGAGGAAGAAATCTTTTACAACGAAGGTGGTGAAACACTGCAACAGGTTGCCCAGAGAGGCGGTCGATGCCCCATCCCTGGAAACATTGAAGGTCAGGTTGGACGGGGCTCTGAGCAATGTGATGGAGTTGGAAGATGTCCCTGCTCGCTGCAGGGGGGGGTTGGACTAGACGACCTTTAAAGGTCCCTTCCAACCCAAACTATTCTATGATTCTATGATATCCCATACCATATGATGTCATGCTCAGCAATAAAAGCTGGGGAAAAAGAAAGAAGGGGACGTTTGGAGTGATGGCGTTTGTCTTCCCAAGTAACCGTTATGCATGATGGAGCCCTGCTTTCCTGGAGATGGCTGAACACCTGCCTGCCCATGGGAAGCAGTGAACGAATTCCTTGGTTTTGCTTTGCTTGCGCCCGTGGCTTTTCCTTTCCCTATTAAACTGTCTTTATCTCAACCCACGAGTGTTCTCACTTTTACCCTTCTGAATCTCTCCCCATCCCACTGCAGGGGAGTGAGCGAGCAGCTGTGTGGGGCTTAGTTGTGGTCTGGGGTTAAACCACGACACAGGCCATCGAATCCACACAGTCCAGTATCCCCGTTCATCCCTTTCCTCCTCCTGGCCAAAGGCAGGGACCCTCTGTTTCTGTCCCTGGTCAGAGTATTCACTGTCTGACCCTTTCGGTGCCAGACCAGAAGTCCCCTCACCGGGATCAAGGGAGGTGATCTCAGTCCTTCTGTGTCTGGCAGATTGCTGATTGCCTTCTTGTGTCTCTACAGCAACTAAGCTGACAGCCTTCTTGGGTGGCCCCTTCTTAACAGCTCTCTTCGCTCTTAGTTCGCGTACACGGGCTTCCAGGTTAACGGTGGGTTCGTCATCCCACTTCCTCATGTCCTCCCCTGGTCGAGCAGGAAGAACCCGAGCGTGCCATGCAGCATGCGCCCGGGGCTCCATTTCCCTCTGACCAGGGCAGGAGGGGCTTGGCTGTTTGGGGCACCCCTGACAGCCAAGGCACTGGCCGGGAGGGATGAGGAGGGACGGAGATCTTTGAAGTTTTGGAGCCAAGAAGATGCTCTCTTCACAGTTGGTGCATCCGTATCCAGGCAATACCTTGCTGCCGGGCCGTTAGAATATGAGGCTGGGTCGTTTTGAGTCACCTTCCTCCACACGGCCCGCATGCACAGAACGTCCTCTGCATCTTCGGAGACCTTGCTGTTGTCTAGATCACCGCAGATGACTTCCAGCACCGCTAATTCTCTCAGGTACTGGATGCTTTCATCTGCGGTAGTCCACTTCCCTGGGTAGTTCCCAAGATCTTCCTTGAACCTCACACTTGAGAGGAGCTGTCTCCAGAGACTGCAAATTGCTGCCTCTTGTCCACCTCCTCTCTCAATTCCCCGCTTTTTGGCAAGGGATCCCACCTGTTGAGCTTCCTTACTTTCCAGTTGCTGACTGTTGGCCCTGCTATGCCAGCATCGGAGCAGCCAGGCAGCAATCTGCTCAGCTGGCTGGTGGCTGTCATCTTTCCGCATCTCTCAAAGTTCTGACGACGAGGTCAGGGGCCAGGCAGTTTCCTCCTCCTGCCTGATTTCTCTCGCTCCTTCCTCCCATTTCTTTGCTGAAGGACCAGCTTCCTGATCAAACCCTTCCTCCTCTTCCTCCTCCCTTGCTCACTGATGATACGGACCCGTTGACCTCCTTGTCCACTGTTTCTTTTTCACTACTGGGGCAATTACCGTGGTTGTTGTTATTTGGGTCCCTGTCTCAACCATGGTGTCCTCAGATGCCCTTTGGGTCCCTGTCTCTACTGTCATGTCCTCAGACATACTTTGCATCCCGGTCTCAGTCAAGGCATTCTCAGAGGTGGTTTGGGTCCCTGCCTTAACCACAGTCCTCTGATAGTACTGAACCGTGGCTCAGAAGGCATGGGCCAAGGCCCAGGACAGCGCTAGAAGCTGCTGGTTGTCATTGGGGTCGGCAAGGCACCCCTCAGCACTACGAGGGCTGCTATGGGGAAAGTTAACTCCATCCCAGCCAGACCCAATCCAGCCTTACATGGCCTGGCCTGGCCCCCTGCGCACAAAGGAGAGGTGCGACGCGTTACAGAAGAAAAACGTGAAAGGTAAAGATATCTTTGAAGACATGTGAAATAGGACTTGACTGAGAGTGACCTCGCCTGTACAAGTCGATTTGCTGATAGAAGAAACCAGACCAAACGGTCTGAAAGCGGCAAAGTTGCAGTAAAATCGTGTGTGGCCTTTGTGGTGGGTTGACCTTGGCCAGTTGCCAGGTGCCCGCTCAGCCCACCCTCCATTGTGTGCAGGGGGCCAGGACGTGCCCTATAAGGCCGTCCCACCCTACCCTCCATTGAGCGCTCGGGGCCAGCCCACACATATAAGGCCGCGCTCGCCCAGCCCTGGCCCATGGCAGACGCAGCCTCTGCTCCTGCACGGTGAAGGGAGGCAGCGGCTGACGCGAGCTGAGGGCTTTGCCGCCCTCGCAGACCCAGGGAAGGCGACCGGTGGTGACTGTTGGCAGCAGCGTTCGGTGGCCGACGGCCCGCTCCCCGAGGCTTCAGCCATGAGGCGGGATGGTGCAGGCTGGGGGCCTGTGGCACGCAGCCGCCCCTCACCGCGCCGGCGGCCTGCGCAGAAGGAGGAGTGCCGGCAGGAGCAGGCCAGCCGCCAGATCGAGCCGCGGCCTTTCCGCTTGCCGCTACGGGAGGGACCCCCCGAAAGCCACAGCGCTGGGCAGCAGGCGGCATGCCAGGCTGTGGCAGGTGCTCTGCTCCAGGTGCCAGAGCCTGCGGGGGAGGACCTGGTGCTTCCTGGCAGCGCCTGCAGCCGGCTGCTGGAGCAGAACACCCGCCTGCAGCGGGCTCTGGAGCACCTGGAGAGGCTACGCGGCGCCCTGGAGATGGAGAGCCGCCTCCTGAGAAAGAGCAGCTCTCCAGAAGCATGCAAGGAGGCGGAGAGGCTCCAGCAGAAATGTGCTCACTTAGCTGCCCTCGCCGAGCAGCTCAAAGAAAGATGCGGGCATCTGCAGGAGACCATCGGGCACCTGACGAATACTCCAGCGCCACTGCCCACCCAAAGCTCTGCTGAGGAACCGTGCATGAAATCGTTTCCTCAGCAGAGGGCTGGAGAAGGGAGAGAGCCCGCCGGAGCTTTGCTGGCACAGGACCAGCAGAGTGAAGCCCCACAGAAGGCGGCTGAGGAGCTCCAGGCCCAGCCAGCTGCAGATGAAGAGGGCTCCTATGATGTGAGCAGCCTCAGCCAAAGGTGTGAGGAGTTAGAGGTGCAGCTTCTGGAGATGACGGACAAAAACACCAGACTGGCTGAAGAAAATTCTCGCCTCCGTGGGCAGATGCGCTGGGCAGAAAAGGTTCAAGCTGAAAACGCTGACCTGAAGGGGCAACTGACGCGAGTGGCAGCGCAGCGCAAGTCTGCTGTCCAAGCCATCAGCAGGCTTCAAACCCAGCTGGAAGCTGCAGAGTGCAGACTGAAAGCTGTGCGAGAAATGGTAGAAAGTGCTCAGAGAGAAGGAAAAAGGGACCACGGAGAAGCCAGGCCACTGTTTCGAGCCCAGGTGAGTGAAGCAGAGAATCGGTTTCAGAGCCCCTCAGAGTCAGCTTGGGCAGGCGACAGTCCTGGGTCCTGCCTTCTTTCACAGGAGGACCCCACAAGTGAGACAGAAGAACCGGTAGCAGACAAACAGTCCGTCATCCTGCAGGCTCTGGGACAACCACCGGGAAAGCTTGGAGCATCCATAGCTCGATACAGCTACGATCCTTTGGATGGTCCCAGTGAGCAGCCTGAACTAGAGCTGCCTCTAACCGCTGGACAATATGTTTATGTCTTTGGGCAGGTGGATGAAGAGGGTGGGCCTGCGGGAGAGCTGGTGGACGGCACAAGAGGACTCCTCCCCTCTAATGTTGCCAAAGAAGATTCAGATGGCGACCTGGCAAACAAGAGCTGGGATGATCCTCGATATTATATTTTCGGTCTCGCGCCTATTTTGGAGGAAGATGAAGAGGATCTAGATGTGTGCGACGGGGGCTAAAAAGCATAAATAAATGTAGCCTACACAAACCTCCAGAATATCTACAGAAGTGAATTTGTACTTAAAAGTGAATTTTTTTTGACTTTTAGATTTTTGTAGAATGGGGGGACCTCTGGAAGGCAGCAGGGGCCTCCAAGGGGCCCCAACAAAACCCAGAGGAGGCCCCGGGGCACTTGGAGGCTGATTAAGGGCCTTTGCAGGGTGTGTCCCCAGAGCTGGATGCAGTACTGCAGGTGGGGTCACTACAGGCCTTGGTAACAATTCTTTCTCAGTCTTTCTTATAAGTGCCCTTTGTATATTGAAAAGCTGCAATAAGGTCTTCCTGGAGCCTTCTCTTCTCCAGGCTGAACGACCCCAACTCTCTCAGCCTTTCTTCATAGGAGAGGTGTTCCGTCCCTCTGATCATTTTCGTGGCCCTCCGCTGGGCCTGCTCTAACATGTCTGTCCTCTACTGAGGACCTCAAGCTAGATGCAGTACTCGAGGTGGGGTCTCGCCAGAGCGGAGTACAGGGGCAGAATCACCTCCCTCGACCTGCTGGCCACACTTCTTTTGATGCAGCCCAGGCTGCATCTGGGCTGCAAGCACACGTTATCAGCTGGTGTCCAATTTCTCATCCACCAGTATCCCCAAGTTCTTCTCCGCAGGGCTGCTCTCAATCCCTTCATCCCCCCGTCTGTACTGACCCTGGGGATTGCCCCAGCCCAGGTGCAGGACCTCGCACTTGGCCTTGTTGAACTTCCTGGGGTTCACATGAGCCCCCTCCTCCAGCCTGTCCACGTCCCTCTGGACGGCATCCCTTACCTCGGGTGAGTCAACTGCACCCTCAGCTTGGTGCCATCAGCTTGGAGGGAACACCTCTCCTATGAAGAAAGGCTGAGAGAGCTGGGGTTGTTCAGCCTGGAGAAGAGAAGGCTCTGGGGAAACCTTATTGCGGCCTTTCAGTACTTAAAGGGGCTTATAAGAAAGACGGGGACAGACTTTTTAACAAGGCCTGTTGTGATAGGACAAGGGGTGATGGTTTTAAACTAAAAGAGGGTAGATTTGGACTAGATATGAGGAAGAAATCTTTTACAACGAAGGTGGTGAAACACTGCAACAGGTTGCCCAGAGAGGCGGTCGATGCCCCATCCCTGGAAACATTGAAGGTCAGGTTGGACGGGGCTCTGAGCAATGTGATGGAGTTGGAAGATGTCCCTGCTCGCTGCAGGGGGGGGTTGGACTAGACGACCTTTAAAGGTCCCTTCCAACCCAAACTATTCTATGATTCTATGATATCCCATACCATATGATGTCATGCTCAGCAATAAAAGCTGGGGAAAAAGAAAGAAGGGGACGTTTGGAGTGATGGCGTTTGTCTTCCCAAGTAACCGTTATGCATGATGGAGCCCTGCTTTCCTGGAGATGGCTGAACACCTGCCTGCCCATGGGAAGCAGTGAACGAATTCCTTGGTTTTGCTTTGCTTGCGCCCGTGGCTTTTCCTTTCCCTATTAAACTGTCTTTATCTCAACCCACGAGTGTTCTCACTTTTACCCTTCTGAATCTCTCCCCATCCCACTGCAGGGGAGTGAGCGAGCAGCTGTGTGGGGCTTAGTTGTGGTCTGGGGTTAAACCACGACACAGGCCATCGAATCCACACAGTCCAGTATCCCCGTTCATCCCTTTCCTCCTCCTGGCCAAAGGCAGGGACCCTCTGTTTCTGTCCCTGGTCAGAGTATTCACTGTCTGACCCTTTCGGTGCCAGACCAGAAGTCCCCTCACCGGGATCAAGGGAGGTGATCTCAGTCCTTCTGTGTCTGGCAGATTGCTGATTGCCTTCTTGTGTCTCTACAGCAACTAAGCTGACAGCCTTCTTGGGTGGCCCCTTCTTAACAGCTCTCTTCGCTCTTAGTTCGCGTACACGGGCTTCCAGGTTAACGGTGGGTTCGTCATCCCACTTCCTCATGTCCTCCCCTGGTCGAGCAGGAAGAACCCGAGCGTGCCATGCAGCATGCGCCCGGGGCTCCATTTCCCTCTGACCAGGGCAGGAGGGGCTTGGCTGTTTGGGGCACCCCTGACAGCCAAGGCACTGGCCGGGAGGGATGAGGAGGGACGGAGATCTTTGAAGTTTTGGAGCCAAGAAGATGCTCTCTTCACAGTTGGTGCATCCGTATCCAGGCAATACCTTGCTGCCGGGCCGTTAGAATATGAGGCTGGGTCGTTTTGAGTCACCTTCCTCCACACGGCCCGCATGCACAGAACGTCCTCTGCATCTTCGGAGACCTTGCTGTTGTCTAGATCACCGCAGATGACTTCCAGCACCGCTAATTCTCTCAGGTACTGGATGCTTTCATCTGCGGTAGTCCACTTCCCTGGGTAGTTCCCAAGATCTTCCTTGAACCTCACACTTGAGAGGAGCTGTCTCCAGAGACTGCAAATTGCTGCCTCTTGTCCACCTCCTCTCTCAATTCCCCGCTTTTGGCAAGGGATCCCACCTGTTGAGCTTCCTTACTTTCCAGTTGCTGACTGTTGGCCCTGCTATGCCAGCATCGGAGCAGCCAGGCAGCAATCTGCTCAGCTGGCTGGTGGCTGTCATCTTTCCGCATCTCTCAAAGTTCTGACGACGAGGTCAGGGGCCAGGCAGTTTCCTCCTCCTGCCTGATTTCTCTCGCTCCTTCCTCCCATTTCTTTGCTGAAGGACCAGCTTCCTGATCAAACCCTTCCTCCTCTTCCTCCTCCCTTGCTCACTGATGATACGGACCCGTTGACCTCCTTGTCCACTGTTTCTTTTTCACTACTGGGGCAATTACCGTGGTTGTTGTTATTTGGGTCCCTGTCTCAACCATGGTGTCCTCAGATGCCCTTTGGGTCCCTGTCTCTACTGTCATGTCCTCAGACATACTTTGCATCCCGGTCTCAGTCAAGGCATTCTCAGAGGTGGTTTGGGTCCCTGCCTTAACCACAGTCCTCTGATAGTACTGAACCGTGGCTCAGAAGGCATGGGCCAAGGCCCAGGACAGCGCTAGAAGCTGCTGGTTGTCATTGGGGTCGGCAAGGCACCCCTCAGCACTACGAGGGCTGCTATGGGGAAAGTTAACTCCATCCCAGCCAGACCCAATCCAGCCTTACATGGCCTGGCCTGGCCCCCTGCGCACAAAGGAGAGGTGCGACGCGTTACAGAAGAAAAACGTGAAAGGTAAAGATATCTTTGAAGACATGTGAAATAGGACTTGACTGAGAGTGACCTCGCCTGTACAAGTCGATTTGCTGATAGAAGAAACCAGACCAAACGGTCTGAAAGCGGCAAAGTTGCAGTAAAATCGTGTGTGGCCTTTGTGGTGGGTTGACCTTGGCCAGTTGCCAGGTGCCCGCTCAGCCCACCCTCCATTGTGTGCAGGGGGCCAGGACGTGCCCTATAAGGCCGTCCCACCCTACCCTCCATTGAGCGCTCGGGGCCAGCCCACACATATAAGGCCGCGCTCGCCCAGCCCTGGCCCATGGCAGACGCAGCCTCTGCTCCTGCACGGTGAAGGGAGGCAGCGGCTGACGCGAGCTGAGGGCTTTGCCGCCCCTCGCAGACCCAGGGAAGGCGACCGGTGGTGACTGTTGGCAGCAGCGTTCGGTGGCCGACGGCCCGCTCCCCGAGGCTTCAGCCATGAGGCGGGATGGTGCAGGCTGGGGGCCTGTGGCACGCAGCCGCCCCTCACCGCGCCGGCGGCCTGCGCAGAAGGAGGAGTGCCGGCAGGAGCAGGCCAGCCGCCAGATCGAGCCGCGGCCTTTCCGCTTGCCGCTACGGGAGGGACCCCCCGAAAGCCACAGCGCTGGGCAGCAGGCGGCATGCCAGGCTGTGGCAGGTGCTCTGCTCCAGGTGCCAGAGCCTGCGGGGGAGGACCTGGTGCTTCCTGGCAGCGCCTGCAGCCGGCTGCTGGAGCAGAACACCCGCCTGCAGCGGGCTCTGGAGCACCTGGAGAGGCTACGCGGCGCCCTGGAGATGGAGAGCCGCCTCCTGAGAAAGAGCAGCTCTCCAGAAGCATGCAAGGAGGCGGAGAGGCTCCAGCAGAAATGTGCTCACTTAGCTGCCCTCGCCGAGCAGCTCAAAGAAAGATGCGGGCATCTGCAGGAGACCATCGGGCACCTGACGAATACTCCAGCGCCACTGCCCACCCAAAGCTCTGCTGAGGAACCGTGCATGAAATCGTTTCCTCAGCAGAGGGCTGGAGAAGGGAGAGAGCCCGCCGGAGCTTTGCTGGCACAGGACCAGCAGAGTGAAGCCCCACAGAAGGCGGCTGAGGAGCTCCAGGCCCAGCCAGCTGCAGATGAAGAGGGCTCCTATGATGTGAGCAGCCTCAGCCAAAGGTGTGAGGAGTTAGAGGTGCAGCTTCTGGAGATGACGGACAAAAACACCAGACTGGCTGAAGAAAATTCTCGCCTCCGTGGGCAGATGCGCTGGGCAGAAAAGGTTCAAGCTGAAAACGCTGACCTGAAGGGGCAACTGACGCGAGTGGCAGCGCAGCGC
Organism: Ciconia boyciana; assembly: GCF_034638445.1. Lineage (NCBI taxonomy): Eukaryota > Metazoa > Chordata > Aves > Ciconiiformes > Ciconiidae > Ciconia > Ciconia boyciana. The sequence continues at coordinate 13,423,767 of NC_132935.1, forward strand.
AAGTCTGCTGTCCAAGCCATCAGCAGGCTTCAAACCCAGCTGGAAGCTGCAGAGTGCAGACTGAAAGCTGTGCGAGAAATGGTAGAAAGTGCTCAGAGAGAAGGAAAAAGGGACCACGGAGAAGCCAGGCCACTGTTTCGAGCCCAGGTGAGTGAAGCAGAGAATCGGTTTCAGAGCCCCTCAGAGTCAGCTTGGGCAGGCGACAGTCCTGGGTCCTGCCTTCTTTCACAGGAGGACCCCACAAGTGAGACAGAAGAACCGGTAGCAGACAAACAGTCCGTCATCCTGCAGGCTCTGGGACAACCACCGGGAAAGCTTGGAGCATCCATAGCTCGATACAGCTACGATCCTTTGGATGGTCCCAGTGAGCAGCCTGAACTAGAGCTGCCTCTAACCGCTGGACAATATGTTTATGTCTTTGGGCAGGTGGATGAAGAGGGTGGGCCTGCGGGAGAGCTGGTGGACGGCACAAGAGGACTCCTCCCCTCTAATGTTGCCAAAGAAGATTCAGATGGCGACCTGGCAAACAAGAGCTGGGATGATCCTCGATATTATATTTTCGGTCTCGCGCCTATTTTGGAGGAAGATGAAGAGGATCTAGATGTGTGCGACGGGGCTAAAAGCATAAATAAATGTAGCCTACACAAACCTCCAGAATATCTACAGAAGTGAATTTGTACTTAAAAGTGAATTTTTTTTGACTTTTAGATTTTTGTAGAATGGGGGGACCTCTGGAAGGCAGCAGGGGCCTCCAAGGGGCCCCAACAAAACCCAGAGGAGGCCCCGGGGCACTTGGAGGCTGATTAAGGGCCTTTGCAGGGTGTGTCCCCAGAGCTGGATGCAGTACTGCAGGTGGGGTCACTACAGGCCTTGGTAACAATTCTTTCTCAGTCTTTCTTATAAGTGCCCTTTGTATATTGAAAAGCTGCAATAAGGTCTTCCTGGAGCCTTCTCTTCTCCAGGCTGAACGACCCCAACTCTCTCAGCCTTTCTTCATAGGAGAGGTGTTCCGTCCCTCTGATCATTTTCGTGGCCCTCCGCTGGGCCTGCTCTAACATGTCTGTCCTCTACTGAGGACCTCAAGCTAGATGCAGTACTCGAGGTGGGGTCTCGCCAGAGCGGAGTACAGGGGCAGAATCACCTCCCTCGACCTGCTGGCCACACTTCTTTTGATGCAGCCCAGGCTGCATCTGGGCTGCAAGCACACGTTATCAGCTGGTGTCCAATTTCTCATCCACCAGTATCCCCAAGTTCTTCTCCGCAGGGCTGCTCTCAATCCCTTCATCCCCCGTCTGTACTGACCCTGGGGATTGCCCCAGCCCAGGTGCAGGACCTTGCACTTGGCCTTGTTGAACTTCCTGGGGTTCACATGAGCCCCTCCTCCAGCCTGTCCACGTCCCTCTGGACGGCATCCCTTACCTCGGGTGAGTCAACTGCACCCTCAGCTTGGTGCCATCAGCTTGGAGGAACACCTCTCCTATGAAGAAAGGCTGAGAGAGCTGGGGTTGTTCAGCCTGGAGAAGAGAAGGCTCTGGGGAAACCTTATTGCGGCCTTTCAGTACTTAAAGGCGGCTTATAAGAAAGACGGGGACAGACTTTTTAACAAGGCCTGTTGTGATAGGACAAGGGGTGATGGTTTTAAACTAAAAGAGGGTAGATTTGGACTAGATATGAGGAAGAAATCTTTTACAACGAAGGTGGTGAAACACTGCAACAGGTTGCCCAGAGAGGCGGTCGATGCCCCATCCCTGGAAACATTGAAGGTCAGGTTGGACGGGGCTCTGAGCAATGTGATGGAGTTGGAAGATGTCCCTGCTCGCTGCAGGGGGGGGTTGGACTAGACGACCTTTAAAGGTCCCTTCCAACCCAAACTATTCTATGATTCTATGATATCCCATACCATATGATGTCATGCTCAGCAATAAAAGCTGGGGAAAAAGAAAGAAGGGGACGTTTGGAGTGATGGCGTTTGTCTTCCCAAGTAACCGTTATGCATGATGGAGCCCTGCTTTCCTGGAGATGGCTGAACACCTGCCTGCCCATGGGAAGCAGTGAACGAATTCCTTGGTTTTGCTTTGCTTGCGCCCGTGGCTTTTCCTTTCCCTATTAAACTGTCTTTATCTCAACCCACGAGTGTTCTCACTTTTACCCTTCTGAATCTCTCTCCCCATCCCACTGCAGGGGAGTGAGCGAGCAGCTGTGTGGGGCTTAGTTGTGGTCTGGGGTTAAACCACGACACAGGCCATCGAATCCACACAGTCCAGTATCCCCGTTCATCCCTTTCCTCCTCCTGGCCAAAGGCAGGGACCCTCTGTTTCTGTCCCTGGTCAGAGTATTCACTGTCTGACCCTTTCGGTGCCAGACCAGAAGTCCCCTCACCGGGATCAAGGGAGGTGATCTCAGTCCTTCTGTGTCTGGCAGATTGCTGATTGCCTTCTTGTGTCTCTACAGCAACTAAGCTGACAGCCTTCTTGGGTGGCCCCTTCTTAACAGCTCTCTTCGCTCTTAGTTCGCGTACACGGGCTTCCAGGTTAACGGTGGGTTCGTCATCCCACTTCCTCATGTCCTCCCCCTGGTCGAGCAGGAAGAACCCGAGCGTGCCATGCAGCATGCGCCCGGGGCTCCATTTCCCTCTGACCAGGGCAGGAGGGGGCTTGGCTGTTTGGGGCACCCCTGACAGCCAAGGCACTGGCCGGGAGGGATGAGGAGGGACGGAGATCTTTGAAGTTTTGGAGCCAAGAAGATGCTCTCTTCACAGTTGGTGCATCCGTATCCAGGCAATACCTTGCTGCCGGGCCGTTAGAATATGAGGCTGGGTCGTTTTGAGTCACCTTCCTCCACACGGCCCGCATGCACAGAACGTCCTCTGCATCTTCGGAGACCTTGCTGTTGTCTAGATCACCGCAGATGACTTCCAGCACCGCTAATTCTCTCAGGTACTGGATGCTTTCATCTGCGGTAGTCCACTTCCCTGGGTAGTTCCCAAGATCTTCCTTGAACCTCACACTTGAGAGGAGCTGTCTCCAGAGACTGCAAATTGCTGCCTCTTGTCCACCTCCTCTCTCAATTCCCCGCTTTTTGGCAAGGGATCCCACCTGTTGAGCTTCCTTACTTTCCAGTTGCTGACTGTTGGCCCTGCTATGCCAGCATCGGAGCAGCCAGGCAGCAATCTGCTCAGCTGGCTGGTGGCTGTCATCTTTCCGCATCTCTCAAAGTTCTGACGACGAGGTCAGGGGCCAGGCAGTTTCCTCCTCCTGCCTGATTTCTCTCGCTCCTTCCTCCCATTTCTTTGCTGAAGGACCAGCTTCCTGATCAAACCCTTCCTCCTCTTCCTCCTCCCTTGCTCACTGATGATACGGACCCGTTGACCTCCTTGTCCACTGTTTCTTTTTCACTACTGGGGCAATTACCGTGGTTGTTGTTATTTGGGTCCCTGTCTCAACCATGGTGTCCTCAGATGCCCTTTGGGTCCCTGTCTCTACTGTCATGTCCTCAGACATACTTTGCATCCCGGTCTCAGTCAAGGCATTCTCAGAGGTGGTTTGGGTCCCTGCCTTAACCACAGTCCTCTGATAGTACTGAACCGTGGCTCAGAAGGCATGGGCCAAGGCCCAGGACAGCGCTAGAAGCTGCTGGTTGTCATTGGGGTCGGCAAGGCACCCCTCAGCACTACGAGGGCTGCTATGGGGAAAGTTAACTCCATCCCAGCCAGACCCAATCCAGCCTTACATGGCCTGGCCTGGCCCCCTGCGCACAAAGGAGAGGTGCGACGCGTTACAGAAGAAAAACGTGAAAGGTAAAGATATCTTTGAAGACATGTGAAATAGGACTTGACTGAGAGTGACCTCGCCTGTACAAGTCGATTTGCTGATAGAAGAAACCAGACCAAACGGTCTGAAAGCGGCAAAGTTGCAGTAAAATCGTGTGTGGCCTTTGTGGTGGGTTGACCTTGGCCAGTTGCCAGGTGCCCGCTCAGCCCACCCTCCATTGTGTGCAGGGGGCCAGGACGTGCCCTATAAGGCCGTCCCACCCTACCCTCCATTGAGCGCTCGGGGCCAGCCCACACATATAAGGCCGCGCTCGCCCAGCCCTGGCCCATGGCAGACGCAGCCTCTGCTCCTGCACGGTGAAGGGAGGCAGCGGCTGACGCGAGCTGAGGGCTTTGCCGCCCCTCGCAGACCCAGGGAAGGCGACCGGTGGTGACTGTTGGCAGCAGCGTTCGGTGGCCGACGGCCCGCTCCCGAGGCTTCAGCCATGAGGCGGGATGGTGCAGGCTGGGGGCCTGTGGCACGCAGCCGCCCCTCACCGCGCCGGCGGCCTGCGCAGAAGGAGGAGTGCCGGCAGGAGCAGGCCAGCCGCCAGATCGAGCCGCGGCCTTTCCGCTTGCCGCTACGGGAGGGACCCCCCGAAAGCCACAGCGCTGGGCAGCAGGCGGCATGCCAGGCTGTGGCAGGTGCTCTGCTCCAGGTGCCAGAGCCTGCGGGGAGGACCTGGTGCTTCCTGGCAGCGCCTGCAGCCGGCTGCTGGAGCAGAACACCCGCCTGCAGCGGGCTCTGGAGCACCTGGAGAGGCTACGCGGCGCCCTGGAGATGGAGAGCCGCCTCCTGAGAAAGAGCAGCTCTCCAGAAGCATGCAAGGAGGCGGAGAGGCTCCAGCAGAAATGTGCTCACTTAGCTGCCCTCGCCGAGCAGCTCAAAGAAAGATGCGGGCATCTGCAGGAGACCATCGGGCACCTGACGAATACTCCAGCGCCACTGCCCACCCAAAGCTCTGCTGAGGAACCGTGCATGAAATCGTTTCCTCAGCAGAGGGCTGGAGAAGGGAGAGAGCCCGCCGGAGCTTTGCTGGCACAGGACCAGCAGAGTGAAGCCCCACAGAAGGCGGCTGAGGAGCTCCGGGCCCAGCCAGCTGCAGATGAAGAGGGCTCCTATGATGTGAGCAGCCTCAGCCAAAGGTGTGAGGAGTTAGAGGTGCAGCTTCTGGAGATGACGGACAAAAACACCAGACTGGCTGAAGAAAATTCTCGCCTCCGTGGGCAGATGCGCTGGGCAGAAAAGGTTCAAGCTGAAAACGCTGACCTGAAGGGGCAACTGACGCGAGTGGCAGCGCAGCGCAAGTCTGCTGTCCAAGCCATCAGCAGGCTTCAAACCCAGCTGGAAGCTGCAGAGTGCAGACTGAAAGCTGTGCGAGAAATGGTAGAAAGTGCTCAGAGAGAAGGAAAAAGGGACCACGGAGAAGCCAGGCCACTGTTTCGAGCCCAGGTGAGTGAAGCAGAGAATCGGTTTCAGAGCCCCTCAGAGTCAGCTTGGGCAGGCGACAGTCCTGGGTCCTGCCTTCTTTCACAGGAGGACCCCACAAGTGAGACAGAAGAACCGGTAGCAGACAAACAGTCCGTCATCCTGCAGGCTCTGGGACAACCACCGGGAAAGCTTGGAGCATCCATAGCTCGATACAGCTACGATCCTTTGGATGGTCCCAGTGAGCAGCCTGAACTAGAGCTGCCTCTAACCGCTGGACAATATGTTTATGTCTTTGGGCAGGTGGATGAAGAGGGTGGGCCTGCGGGAGAGCTGGTGGACGGCACAAGAGGACTCCTCCCCTCTAATGTTGCCAAAGAAGATTCAGATGGCGACCTGGCAAACAAGAGCTGGGATGATCCTCGATATTATATTTTCGGTCTCGCGCCTATTTTGGAGGAAGATGAAGAGGATCTAGATGTGTGCGACGGGGGCTAAAAGCATAAATAACTGTAGCCTACACAAACCTCCAGAATATCTACAGAAGTGAATTTGTACTTAAAAGTGAATTTTTTTTGACTTTTAGATTTTTGTAGAATGGGGGGACCTCTGGAAGGCAGCAGGGGCCTCCAAGGGGCCCCAACAAAACCCAGAGGAGGCCCCGGGGCACTTGGAGGCTGATTAAGGGCCTTTGCAGGGTGTGTCCCCAGAGCTGGATGCAGTACTGCAGGTGGGGTCACTACAGGCCTTGGTAACAATTCTTTCTCAGTCTTTCTTATAAGTGCCCTTTGTATATTGAAAAGCTGCAATAAGGTCTTCCTGGAGCCTTCTCTTCTCCAGGCTGAACGACCCCAACTCTCTCAGCCTTTCTTCATAGGAGAGGTGTTCCGTCCCTCTGATCATTTTCGTGGCCCTCCGCTGGGCCTGCTCTAACATGTCTGTCCTCTACTGAGGACCTCAAGCTAGATGCAGTACTCGAGGTGGGGTCTCGCCAGAGCGGAGTACAGGGGCAGAATCACCTCCCTCGACCTGCTGGCCACACTTCTTTTGATGCAGCCCAGGCTGCATCTGGGCTGCAAGCACACGTTATCAGCTGGTGTCCAATTTCTCATCCACCAGTATCCCCAAGTTCTTCTCCGCAGGGCTGCTCTCAATCCCTTCATCCCCCCGTCTGTACTGACCCTGGGGATTGCCCCAGCCCAGGTGCAGGACCTTGCACTTGGCCTTGTTGAACTTCCTGGGGTTCACATGAGCCCCCTCCTCCAGCCTGTCCACGTCCCTCTGGACGGCATCCCTTACCTCGGGTGAGTCAACTGCACCCTCAGCTTGGTGCCATCAGCTTGGAGGAACACCTCTCCTATGAAGAAAGGCTGAGAGAGCTGGGGTTGTTCAGCCTGGAGAAGAGAAGGCTCTGGGGAAACCTTATTGCGGCCTTTCAGTACTTAAAGGGGGCTTATAAGAAAGACGGGGACAGACTTTTTAACAAGGCCTGTTGTGATAGGACAAGGGGTGATGGTTTTAAACTAAAAGAGGGTAGATTTGGACTAGATATGAGGAAGAAATCTTTTACAACGAAGGTGGTGAAACACTGCAACAGGTTGCCCAGAGAGGCGGTCGATGCCCCATCCCTGGAAACATTGAAGGTCAGGTTGGACGGGGCTCTGAGCAATGTGATGGAGTTGGAAGATGTCCCTGCTCGCTGCAGGGGGGGGTTGGACTAGACGACCTTTAAAGGTCCCTTCCAACCCAAACTATTCTATGATTCTATGATATCCCATACCATATGATGTCATGCTCAGCAATAAAAGCTGGGGAAAAAGAAAGAAGGGGACGTTTGGAGTGATGGCGTTTGTCTTCCCAAGTAACCGTTATGCATGATGGAGCCCTGCTTTCCTGGAGATGGCTGAACACCTGCCTGCCCATGGGAAGCAGTGAACGAATTCCTTGGTTTTGCTTTGCTTGCGCCCGTGGCTTTTCCTTTCCCTATTAAACTGTCTTTATCTCAACCCACGAGTGTTCTCACTTTTACCCTTCTGAATCTCTCCCCATCCCACTGCAGGGGAGTGAGCGAGCAGCTGTGTGGGGCTTAGTTGTGGTCTGGGGTTAAACCACGACACAGGCCATCGAATCCACACAGTCCAGTATCCCCGTTCATCCCTTTCCTCCTCCTGGCCAAAGGCAGGGACCCTCTGTTTCTGTCCCTGGTCAGAGTATTCACTGTCTGACCCTTTCGGTGCCAGACCAGAAGTCCCCTCACCGGGATCAAGGGAGGTGATCTCAGTCCTTCTGTGTCTGGCAGATTGCTGATTGCCTTCTTGTGTCTCTACAGCAACTAAGCTGACAGCCTTCTTGGGTGGCCCCTTCTTAACAGCTCTCTTCGCTCTTAGTTCGCGTACACGGGCTTCCAGGTTAACGGTGGGTTCGTCATCCCACTTCCTCATGTCCTCCCCTGGTCGAGCAGGAAGAACCCGAGCGTGCCATGCAGCATGCGCCCGGGGCTCCATTTCCCTCTGACCAGGGCAGGAGGGGGCTTGGCTGTTTGGGGCACCCCTGACAGCCAAGGCACTGGCCGGGAGGGATGAGGAGGGACGGAGATCTTTGAAGTTTTGGAGCCAAGAAGATGCTCTCTTCACAGTTGGTGCATCCGTATCCAGGCAATACCTTGCTGCCGGGCCGTTAGAATATGAGGCTGGGTCGTTTTGAGTCACCTTCCTCCACACGGCCCGCATGCACAGAACGTCCTCTGCATCTTCGGAGACCTTGCTGTTGTCTAGATCACCGCAGATGACTTCCAGCACCGCTAATTCTCTCAGGTACTGGATGCTTTCATCTGCGGTAGTCCACTTCCCTGGGTAGTTCCCAAGATCTTCCTTGAACCTCACACTTGAGAGGAGCTGTCTCCAGAGACTGCAAATTGCTGCCTCTTGTCCACCTCCTCTCTCAATTCCCCGCTTTTTGGCAAGGGATCCCACCTGTTGAGCTTCCTTACTTTCCAGTTGCTGACTGTTGGCCCTGCTATGCCAGCATCGGAGCAGCCAGGCAGCAATCTGCTCAGCTGGCTGGTGGCTGTCATCTTTCCGCATCTCTCAAAGTTCTGACGACGAGGTCAGGGGCCAGGCAGTTTCCTCCTCCTGCCTGATTTCTCTCGCTCCTTCCTCCCATTTCTTTGCTGAAGGACCAGCTTCCTGATCAAACCCTTCCTCCTCTTCCTCCTCCCTTGCTCACTGATGATACGGACCCGTTGACCTCCTTGTCCACTGTTTCTTTTTCACTACTGGGGCAATTACCGTGGTTGTTGTTATTTGGGTCCCTGTCTCAACCATGGTGTCCTCAGATGCCCTTTGGGTCCCTGTCTCTACTGTCATGTCCTCAGACATACTTTGCATCCCGGTCTCAGTCAAGGCATTCTCAGAGGTGGTTTGGGTCCCTGCCTTAACCACAGTCCTCTGATAGTACTGAACCGTGGCTCAGAAGGCATGGGCCAAGGCCCAGGACAGCGCTAGAAGCTGCTGGTTGTCATTGGGGTCGGCAAGGCACCCCTCAGCACTACGAGGGCTGCTATGGGGAAAGTTAACTCCATCCCAGCCAGACCCAATCCAGCCTTACATGGCCTGGCCTGGCCCCCTGCGCACAAAGGAGAGGTGCGACGCGTTACAGAAGAAAAACGTGAAAGGTAAAGATATCTTTGAAGACATGTGAAATAGGACTTGACTGAGAGTGACCTCGCCTGTACAAGTCGATTTGCTGATAGAAGAAACCAGACCAAACGGTCTGAAAGCGGCAAAGTTGCAGTAAAATCGTGTGTGGCCTTTGTGGTGGGTTGACCTTGGCCAGTTGCCAGGTGCCCGCTCAGCCCACCCTCCATTGTGTGCAGGGGGCCAGGACGTGCCCTATAAGGCCGTCCCACCCTACCCTCCATTGAGCGCTCGGGGCCAGCCCACACATATAAGGCCGCGCTCGCCCAGCCCTGGCCCATGGCAGACGCAGCCTCTGCTCCTGCACGGTGAAGGGAGGCAGCGGCTGACGCGAGCTGAGGGCTTTGCCGCCCCTCGCAGACCCAGGGAAGGCGACCGGTGGTGACTGTTGGCAGCAGCGTTCGGTGGCCGACGGCCCGCTCCCCGAGGCTTCAGCCATGAGGCGGGATGGTGCAGGCTGGGGGCCTGTGGCACGCAGCCGCCCCTCACCGCGCTGGCGGCCTGCGCAGAAGGAGGAGTGCCGGCAGGAGCAGGCCAGCCGCCAGATCGAGCCGCGGCCTTTCCGCTTGCCGCTACGGGAGGGACCCCGAAAGCCACAGCGCTGGGCAGCAGGCGGCATGCCAGGCTGTGGCAGGTGCTCTGCTCCAGGTGCCAGAGCCTGCGGGGGAGGACCTGGTGCTTCCTGGCAGCGCCTGCAGCCGGCTGCTGGAGCAGAACACCCGCCTGCAGCGGGCTCTGGAGCACCTGGAGAGGCTACGCGGCGCCCTGGAGATGGAGAGCCGCCTCCTGAGAAAGAGCAGCTCTCCAGAAGCATGCAAGGAGGCGGAGAGGCTCCAGCAGAAATGTGCTCACTTAGCTGCCCTCGCCGAGCAGCTCAAAGAAAGATGCGGGCATCTGCAGGAGACCATCGGGCACCTGACGAATACTCCAGCGCCACTGCCCACCCAAAGCTCTGCTGAGGAACCGTGCATGAAATCGTTTCCTCAGCAGAGGGCTGGAAGAAGGGAGAGAGCCCGCCGGAGCTTTGCTGGCACAGGACCAGCAGAGTGAAGCCCCACAGAAGGCGGCTGAGGAGCTCCAGGCCCAGCCAGCTGCAGATGAAGAGGGCTCCTATGATGTGAGCAGCCTCAGCCAAAGGTGTGAGGAGTTAGAGGTGCAGCTTCTGGAGATGACGGACAAAAACACCAGACTGGCTGAAGAAAATTCTCGCCTCCGTGGGCAGATGCGCTGGGCAGAAAAGGTTCAAGCTGAAAACGCTGACCTGAAGGGGCAACTGACGCGAGTGGCAGCGCAGCGCAAGTCTGCTGTCCAAGCCATCAGCAGGCTTCAAACCCAGCTGGAAGCTGCAGAGTGCAGACTGAAAGCTGTGCGAGAAATGGTAGAAAGTGCTCAGAGAGAAGGAAAAAGGGACCACGGAGAAGCCAGGCCACTGTTTCGAGCCCAGGTGAGTGAAGCAGAGAATCGGTTTCAGAGCCCCTCAGAGTCAGCTTGGGCAGGCGACAGTCCTGGGTCCTGCCTTCTTTCACAGGAGGACCCCACAAGTGAGACAGAAGAACCGGTAGCAGACAAACAGTCCGTCATCCTGCAGGCTCTGGGACAACCACCGGGAAAGCTTGGAGCATCCATAGCTCGATACAGCTACGATCCTTTGGATGGTCCCAGTGAGCAGCCTGAACTAGAGCTGCCTCTAACCGCTGGACAATATGTTTATGTCTTTGGGCAGGTGGATGAAGAGGGTGGGCCTGCGGGAGAGCTGGTGGACGGCACAAGAGGACTCCTCCCCTCTAATGTTGCCAAAGAAGATTCAGATGGCGACCTGGCAAACAAGAGCTGGGATGATCCTCGATATTATATTTTCGGTCTCGCGCCTATTTTGGAGGAAGATGAAGAGGATCTAGATGTGTGCGACGGGGCTAAAAGCATAAATAAATGTAGCCTACACAAACCTCCAGAATATCTACAGAAGTGAATTTGTACTTAAAAGTGAATTTTTTTGACTTTTAGATTTTTGTAGAATGGGGGGACCTCTGGAAGGCAGCAGGGGCCTCCAAGGGGCCCCAACAAAACCCAGAGGAGTGCGGGCGGCACTTGGAGGCTGATTAAGGGCCTTTGCAGGGTGTGTCCCCAGAGCTGGATGCAGTACTGCAGGTGGGGTCACTACAGGCCTTGGTAACAATTCTTTCTCAGTCTTTCTTATAAGTGCCCTTTGTATATTGAAAAGCTGCAATAAGGTCTTCCTGGAGCCTTCTCTTCTCCAGGCTGAACGACCCCAACTCTCTCAGCCTTTCTTCATAGGAGAGGTGTTCCGTCCCTCTGATCATTTTCGTGGCCCTCCGCTGGGCCTGCTCTAACATGTCTGTCCTCTACTGAGGACCTCAAGCTAGATGCAGTACTCGAGGTGGGGTCTCGCCAGAGCGGAGTACAGGGGCAGAATCACCTCCCTCGACCTGCTGGCCACACTTCTTTTGATGCAGCCCAGGCTGCATCTGGGCTGCAAGCACACGTTATCAGCTGGTGTCCAATTTCTCATCCACCAGTATCCCCAAGTTCTTCTCCGCAGGGCTGCTCTCAATCCCTTCATCCCCCCGTCTGTACTGACCCTGGGGATTGCCCCAGCCCAGGTGCAGGACCTTGCACTTGGCCTTGTTGAACTTCCTGGGGTTCACATGACGCGTCTCCTCCAGCCTGTCCACGTCCCTCTGGACGGCATCCCTTACCTCGGGTGAGTCAACTGCACCCTCAGCTTGGTGCCATCAGCTTGGAGGGAACACCTCTCCTATGAAGAAAGGCTGAGAGAGCTGGGGTTGTTCAGCCTGGAGAAGAGAAGGCTCTGGGAAACCTTATTGCGGCCTTTCAGTACTTAAAGGGGGCTTATAAGAAAGACGGGGACAGACTTTTTAACAAGGCCTGTTGTGATAGGACAAGGGGTGATGGTTTTAAACTAAAAGAGGGTAGATTTGGACTAGATATGAGGAAGAAATCTTTTACAACGAAGGTGGTGAAACACTGCAACAGGTTGCCCAGAGAGGCGGTCGATGCCCCATCCCTGGAAACATTGAAGGTCAGGTTGGACGGGGCTCTGAGCAATGTGATGGAGTTGGAAGATGTCCCTGCTCGCTGCAGGGGGGGGTTGGACTAGACGACCTTTAAAGGTCCCTTCCAACCCAAACTATTCTATGATTCTATGATATCCCATACCATATGATGTCATGCTCAGCAATAAAAGCTGGGGAAAAAGAAAGAAGGGGACGTTTGGAGTGATGGCGTTTGTCTTCCCAAGTAACCGTTATGCATGATGGAGCCCTGCTTTCCTGGAGATGGCTGAACACCTGCCTGCCCATGGGAAGCAGTGAACGAATTCCTTGGTTTTGCTTTGCTTGCGCCCGTGGCTTTTCCTTTCCCTATTAAACTGTCTTTATCTCAACCCACGAGTGTTCTCACTTTTACCCTTCTGAATCTCTCCCCCATCCCACCGGGGGGGAGTGAGCGAGCAGCTGTGTGGGGCTTAGTTGTGGTCTGGGGTTAAACCACGACACAGGCCATCGAATCCACACAGTCCAGTATCCCCGTTCATCCCTTTCCTCCTCCTGGCCAAAGGCAGGGACCCTCTGTTTCTGTCCCTGGTCAGAGTATTCACTGTCTGACCCTTTCGGTGCCAGACCAGAAGTCCCCTCACCGGGATCAAGGGAGGTGATCTCAGTCCTTCTGTGTCTGGCAGATTGCTGATTGCCTTCTTGTGTCTCTACAGCAACTAAGCTGACAGCCTTCTTGGGTGGCCCCTTCTTAACAGCTCTCTTCGCTCTTAGTTCGCGTACACGGGCTTCCAGGTTAACGGTGGGTTCGTCATCCCACTTCCTCATGTCCTCCCCCGGTCATGCAGGAAGAACCCGAGCGTGCCATGCAGCATGCGCCCGGGGCTCCATTTCCCTCTGACCAGGGCAGGAGGGGCTTGGCTGTTTGGGGCACCCCTGACAGCCAAGGCACTGGCCGGGAGGGATGAGGAGGGACGGAGATCTTTGAAGTTTTGGAGCCAAGAAGATGCTCTCTTCACAGTTGGTGCATCCGTATCCAGGCAATACCTTGCTGCCGGGCCGTTAGAATATGAGGCTGGGTCGTTTTGAGTCACCTTCCTCCACACGGCCCGCATGCACAGAACGTCCTCTGCATCTTCGGAGACCTTGCTGTTGTCTAGATCACCGCAGATGACTTCCAGCACCGCTAATTCTCTCAGGTACTGGATGCTTTCATCTGCGGTAGTCCACTTCCCTGGGTAGTTCCCAAGATCTTCCTTGAACCTCACACTTGAGAGGAGCTGTCTCCAGAGACTGCAAATTGCTGCCTCTTGTCCACCTCCTCTCTCAATTCCCCGCTTTTGGCAAGGGATCCCACCTGTTGAGCTTCCTTACTTTCCAGTTGCTGACTGTTGGCCCTGCTATGCCAGCATCGGAGCAGCCAGGCAGCAATCTGCTCAGCTGGCTGGTGGCTGTCATCTTTCCGCATCTCTCAAAGTTCTGACGACGAGGTCAGGGGCCAGGCAGTTTCCTCCTCCTGCCTGATTTCTCTCGCTCCTTCCTCCCATTTCTTTGCTGAAGGACCAGCTTCCTGATCAAACCCTTCCTCCTCTTCCTCCTCCCTTGCTCACTGATGATACGGACCCGTTGACCTCCTTGTCCACTGTTTCTTTTTCACTACTGGGGCAATTACCGTGGTTGTTGTTATTTGGGTCCCTGTCTCAACCATGGTGTCCTCAGATGCCCTTTGGGTCCCTGTCTCTACTGTCATGTCCTCAGACATACTTTGCATCCCGGTCTCAGTCAAGGCATTCTCAGAGGTGGTTTGGGTCCCTGCCTTAACCACAGTCCTCTGATAGTACTGAACCGTGGCTCAGAAGGCATGGGCCAAGGCCCAGGACAGCGCTAGAAGCTGCTGGTTGTCATTGGGGTCGGCAAGGCACCCCTCAGCACTACGAGGGCTGCTATGGGGAAAGTTAACTCCATCCCAGCCAGACCCAATCCAGCCTTACATGGCCTGGCCTGGCCCCCTGCGCACAAAGGAGAGGTGCGACGCGTTACAGAAGAAAAACGTGAAAGGTAAAGATATCTTTGAAGACATGTGAAATAGGACTTGACTGAGAGTGACCTCGCCTGTACAAGTCGATTTGCTGATAGAAGAAACCAGACCAAACGGTCTGAAAGCGGCAAAGTTGCAGTAAAATCGTGTGTGGCCTTTGTGGTGGGTTGACCTTGGCCAGTTGCCAGGTGCCCGCTCAGCCCACCCTCCATTGTGTGCAGGGGGCCAGGACGTGCCCTATAAGGCCGTCCCACCCTACCCTCCATTGAGCGCTCGGGGCCAGCCCACACATATAAGGCCGCGCTCGCCCAGCCCTGGCCCATGGCAGACGCAGCCTCTGCTCCTGCACGGTGAAGGGAGGCAGCGGCTGACGCGAGCTGAGGGCTTTGCCGCCCCTCGCAGACCCAGGGAAGGCGACCGGTGGTGACTGTTGGCAGCAGCGTTCGGTGGCCGACGGCCCGCTCCCGAGGCTTCAGCCATGAGGCGGGATGGTGCAGGCTGGGGGCCTGTGGCACGCAGCCGCCCCTCACCGCGCTGGCGGCCTGCGCAGAAGGAGGAGTGCCGGCAGGAGCAGGCCAGCCGCCAGATCGAGCCGCGGCCTTTCCGCTTGCCGCTACGGGAGGGACCCCCCGAAAGCCACAGCGCTGGGCAGCAGGCGGCATGCCAGGCTGTGGCAGGTGCTCTGCTCCAGGTGCCAGAGCCTGCGGGGAGGACCTGGTGCTTCCTGGCAGCGCCTGCAGCCGGCTGCTGGAGCAGAACACCCGCCTGCAGCGGGCTCTGGAGCACCTGGAGAGGCTACGCGGCGCCCTGGAGATGGAGAGCCGCCTCCTGAGAAAGAGCAGCTCTCCAGAAGCATGCAAGGAGGCGGAGAGGCTCCAGCAGAAATGTGCTCACTTAGCTGCCCTCGCCGAGCAGCTCAAAGAAAGATGCGGGCATCTGCAGGAGACCATCGGGCACCTGACGAATACTCCAGCGCCACTGCCCACCCAAAGCTCTGCTGAGGAACCGTGCATGAAATCGTTTCCTCAGCAGAGGGCTGGAGAAGGGAGAGAGCCCGCCGGAGCTTTGCTGGCACAGGACCAGCAGAGTGAAGCCCCACAGAAGGCGGCTGAGGAGCTCCGGGCCCAGCCAGCTGCAGATGAAGAGGGCTCCTATGATGTGAGCAGCCTCAGCCAAAGGTGTGAGGAGTTAGAGGTGCAGCTTCTGGAGATGACGGACAAAAACACCAGACTGGCTGAAGAAAATTCTCGCCTCCGTGGGCAGATGCGCTGGGCAGAAAAGGTTCAAGCTGAAAACGCTGACCTGAAGGGGCAACTGACGCGAGTGGCAGCGCAGCGCAAGTCTGCTGTCCAAGCCATCAGCAGGCTTCAAACCCAGCTGGAAGCTGCAGAGTGCAGACTGAAAGCTGTGCGAGAAATGGTAGAAAGTGCTCAGAGAGAAGGAAAAAGGGACCACGGAGAAGCCAGGCCACTGTTTCGAGCCCAGGTGAGTGAAGCAGAGAATCGGTTTCAGAGCCCCTCAGAGTCAGCTTGGGCAGGCGACAGTCCTGGGTCCTGCCTTCTTTCACAGGAGGACCCCACAAGTGAGACAGAAGAACCGGTAGCAGACAAACAGTCCGTCATCCTGCAGGCTCTGGGACAACCACCGGGAAAGCTTGGAGCATCCATGGCTCGATACAGCTACGATCCTTTGGATGGTCCCAGTGAGCAGCCTGAACTAGAGCTGCCTCTAACCGCTGGACAATATGTTTATGTCTTTGGGCAGGTGGATGAAGAGGGTGGGCCTGCGGGAGAGCTGGTGGACGGCACAAGAGGACTCCTCCCCTCTAATGTTGCCAAAGAAGATTCAGATGGCGACCTGGCAAACAAGAGCTGGGATGATCCTCGATATTATATTTTCGGTCTCGCGCCTATTTTGGAGGAAGATGAAGAGGATCTAGATGTGTGCGACGGGGCTAAAAAGCATAAATAAATGTAGCCTACACAAACCTCCAGAATATCTACAGAAGTGAATTTGTACTTAAAAGTGAATTTTTTTGACTTTTAGATTTTTGTAGAATGGCGGACCTCTGGAAGGCAGCAGGGGCCTCCAAGGGGCCCCAACAAAACCCAGAGGAGGCCCCGGGGCACTTGGAGGCTGATTAAGGGCCTTTGCAGGGTGTGTCCCCAGAGCTGGATGCAGTACTGCAGGTGGGGTCACTACAGGCCTTGGTAACAATTCTTTCTCAGTCTTTCTTATAAGTGCCCTTTGTATATTGAAAAGCTGCAATAAGGTCTTCCTGGAGCCTTCTCTTCTCCAGGCTGAACGACCCCAACTCTCTCAGCCTTTCTTCATAGGAGAGGTGTTCCGTCCCTCTGATCATTTTCGTGGCCCTCCGCTGGGCCTGCTCTAACATGTCTGTCCTCTACTGAGGACCTCAAGCTAGATGCAGTACTCGAGGTGGGGTCTCGCCAGAGCGGAGTACAGGGGCAGAATCACCTCCCTCGACCTGCTGGCCACACTTCTTTTGATGCAGCCCAGGCTGCATCTGGGCTGCAAGCACACGTTATCAGCTGGTGTCCAATTTCTCATCCACCAGTATCCCCAAGTTCTTCTCCGCAGGGCTGCTCTCAATCCCTTCATCCCCCCGTCTGTACTGACCCTGGGGATTGCCCCAGCCCAGGTGCAGGACCTTGCACTTGGCCTTGTTGAACTTCCTGGGGTTCACATGAGCCCCCTCCTCCAGCCTGTCCACGTCCCTCTGGACGGCATCCCTTACCTCGGGTGAGTCAACTGCACCCTCAGCTTGGTGCCATCAGCTTGGAGGGAACACCTCTCCTATGAAGAAAGGCTGAGAGAGCTGGGGTTGTTCAGCCTGGAGAAGAGAAGGCTCTGGGGAAACCTTATTGCGGCCTTTCAGTACTTAAAGGGGGCTTATAAGAAAGACGGGGACAGACTTTTAACAAGGCCTGTTGTGATAGGACAAGGGGTGATGGTTTTAAACTAAAAGAGGGTAGATTTGGACTAGATATGAGGAAGAAATCTTTTACAACGAAGGTGGTGAAACACTGCAACAGGTTGCCCAGAGAGGCGGTCGATGCCCCATCCCTGGAAACATTGAAGGTCAGGTTGGACGGGGCTCTGAGCAATGTGATGGAGTTGGAAGATGTCCCTGCTCGCTGCAGGGGGGGGTTGGACTAGACGACCTTTAAAGGTCCCTTCCAACCCAAACTATTCTATGATTCTATGATATCCCATACCATATGATGTCATGCTCAGCAATAAAAGCTGGGGAAAAAGAAAGAAGGGGACGTTTGGAGTGATGGCGTTTGTCTTCCCAAGTAACCGTTATGCATGATGGAGCCCTGCTTTCCTGGAGATGGCTGAACACCTGCCTGCCCATGGGAAGCAGTGAACGAATTCCTTGGTTTTGCTTTGCTTGCGCCCGTGGCTTTTCCTTTCCCTATTAAACTGTCTTTATCTCAACCCACGAGTGTTCTCACTTTTACCCTTCTGAATCTCTCCCCATCCCACTGCAGGGGAGTGAGCGAGCAGCTGTGTGGGGCTTAGTTGTGGTCTGGGGTTAAACCACGACACAGGCCATCGAATCCACACAGTCCAGTATCCCCGTTCATCCCTTTCCTCCTCCTGGCCAAAGGCAGGGACCCTCTGTTTCTGTCCCTGGTCAGAGTATTCACTGTCTGACCCTTTCGGTGCCAGACCAGAAGTCCCCTCACCGGGATCAAGGGAGGTGATCTCAGTCCTTCTGTGTCTGGCAGATTGCTGATTGCCTTCTTGTGTCTCTACAGCAACTAAGCTGACAGCCTTCTTGGGTGGCCCCTTCTTAACAGCTCTCTTCGCTCTTAGTTCGCGTACACGGGCTTCCAGGTTAACGGTGGGTTCGTCATCCCACTTCCTCATGTCCTCCCCCTGGTCGAGCAGGAAGAACCCGAGCGTGCCATGCAGCATGCGCCCGGGGCTCCATTTCCCTCTGACCAGGGCAGGAGAGGACTGATTGTTTGGGGCACCCCTGACAGCCAAGGCACTGGCCGGGAGGGATGAGGAGGGACGGAGATCTTCGAAGTTTTGGAGCCAAGAAGATGCTCTCTTCACAGTTGGTGCATCCGTATCCAGGCAATACCTTGCTGCCGGGCCGTTAGAATATGAGGCTGGGTCGTTTTGAGTCACCTTCCTCCACACGGCCCGCATGCACAGAACGTCCTCTGCATCTTCGGAGACCTTGCTGTTGTCTAGATCACCGCAGATGACTTCCAGCACCGCTAATTCTCTCAGGTACTGGATGCTTTCATCTGCGGTAGTCCACTTCCCTGGGTAGTTCCCAAGATCTTCCTTGAACCTCACACTTGAGAGGAGCTGTCTCCAGAGACTGCAAATTGCTGCCTCTTGTCCACCTCCTCTCTCAATTCCCCGCTTTTGGCAAGGGATCCCACCTGTTGAGCTTCCTTACTTTCCAGTTGCTGACTGTTGGCCCTGCTATGCCAGCATCGGAGCAGCCAGGCAGCAATCTGCTCAGCTGGCTGGTGGCTGTCATCTTTCCGCATCTCTCAAAGTTCTGACGACGAGGTCAGGGGCCAGGCAGTTTCCTCCTCCTGCCTGATTTCTCTCGCTCCTTCCTCCCATTTCTTTGCTGAAGGACCAGCTTCCTGATCAAACCCTTCCTCCTCTTCCTCCTCCCTTGCTCACTGATGATACGGACCCGTTGACCTCCTTGTCCACTGTTTCTTTTTCACTACTGGGGCAATTACCGTGGTTGTTGTTATTTGGGTCCCTGTCTCAACCATGGTGTCCTCAGATGCCCTTTGGGTCCCTGTCTCTACTGTCATGTCCTCAGACATACTTTGCATCCCGGTCTCAGTCAAGGCATTCTCAGAGGTGGTTTGGGTCCCTGCCTTAACCACAGTCCTCTGATAGTACTGAACCGTGGCTCAGAAGGCATGGGCCAAGGCCCAGGACAGCGCTAGAAGCTGCTGGTTGTCATTGGGGTCGGCAAGGCACCCCTCAGCACTACGAGGGCTGCTATGGGGAAAGTTAACTCCATCCCAGCCAGACCCAATCCAGCCTTACATGGCCTGGCCTGGCCCCCTGCGCACAAAGGAGAGGTGCGACGCGTTACAGAAGAAAAACGTGAAAGGTAAAGATATCTTTGAAGACATGTGAAATAGGACTTGACTGAGAGTGACCTCGCCTGTACAAGTCGATTTGCTGATAGAAGAAACCAGACCAAACGGTCTGAAAGCGGCAAAGTTGCAGTAAAATCGTGTGTGGCCTTTGTGGTGGGTTGACCTTGGCCAGTTGCCAGGTGCCCGCTCAGCCCACCCTCCATTGTGTGCAGGGGGCCAGGACGTGCCCTATAAGGCCGTCCCACCCTACCCTCCATTGAGCGCTCGGGGCCAGCCCACACATATAAGGCCGCGCTCGCCCAGCCCTGGCCCATGGCAGACGCAGCCTCTGCTCCTGCACGGTGAAGGGAGGCAGCGGCTGACGCGAGCTGAGGGCTTTGCCGCCCCTCGCAGACCCAGGGAAGGCGACCGGTGGTGACTGTTGGCAGCAGCGTTCGGTGGCCGACGGCCCGCTCCCGAGGCTTCAGCCATGAGGCGGGATGGTGCAGGCTGGGGGCCTGTGGCACGCAGCCGCCCCTCACCGCGCTGGCGGCCTGCGCAGAAGGAGGAGTGCCGGCAGGAGCAGGCCAGCTGCCAGATCGAGCCGCGGCCTTTCCGCTTGCCGCTACGGGAGGGACCCCCCGAAAGCCACAGCGCTGGGCAGCAGGCGGCATGCCAGGCTGTGGCAGGTGCTCTGCTCCAGGTGCCAGAGCCTGCGGGGGAGGACCTGGTGCTTCCTGGCAGCGCCTGCAGCCGGCTGCTGGAGCAGAACACCCGCCTGCAGCGGGCTCTGGAGCACCTGGAGAGGCTACGCGGCGCCCTGGAGATGGAGAGCCGCCTCCTGAGAAAGAGCAGCTCTCCAGAAGCATGCAAGGAGGCGGAGAGGCTCCAGCAGAAATGTGCTCACTTAGCTGCCCTCGCCGAGCAGCTCAAAGAAAGATGCGGGCATCTGCAGGAGACCATCGGGCACCTGACGAATACTCCAGCGCCACTGCCCACCCAAAGCTCTGCTGAGGAACCGTGCATGAAATCGTTTCCTCAGCAGAGGGCTGGAGAAGGGAGAGAGCCCGCCGGAGCTTTGCTGGCACAGGACCAGCAGAGTGAAGCCCCACAGAAGGCGGCTGAGGAGCTCCGGGCCCAGCCAGCTGCAGATGAAGAGGGCTCCTATGATGTGAGCAGCCTCAGCCAAAGGTGTGAGGAGTTAGAGGTGCAGCTTCTGGAGATGACGGACAAAAACACCAGACTGGCTGAAGAAAATTCTCGCCTCCGTGGGCAGATGCGCTGGGCAGAAAAGGTTCAAGCTGAAAACGCTGACCTGAAGGGGCAACTGACGCGAGTGGCAGCGCAGCGCAAGTCTGCTGTCCAAGCCATCAGCAGGCTTCAAACCCAGCTGGAAGCTGCAGAGTGCAGACTGAAAGCTGTGCGAGAAATGGTAGAAAGTGCTCAGAGAGAAGGAAAAAGGGACCACGGAGAAGCCAGGCCACTGTTTCGAGCCCAGGTGAGTGAAGCAGAGAATCGGTTTCAGAGCCCCTCAGAGTCAGCTTGGGCAGGCGACAGTCCTGGGTCCTGCCTTCTTTCACAGGAGGACCCCACAAGTGAGACAGAAGAACCGGTAGCAGACAAACAGTCCGTCATCCTGCAGGCTCTGGGACAACCACCGGGAAAGCTTGGAGCATCCATAGCTCGATACAGCTACGATCCTTTGGATGGTCCCAGTGAGCAGCCTGAACTAGAGCTGCCTCTAACCGCTGGACAATATGTTTATGTCTTTGGGCAGGTGGATGAAGAGGGTGGGCCTGCGGGAGAGCTGGTGGACGGCACAAGAGGACTCCTCCCCTCTAATGTTGCCAAAGAAGATTCAGATGGCGACCTGGCAAACAAGAGCTGGGATGATCCTCGATATTATATTTTCGGTCTCGCGCCTATTTTGGAGGAAGATGAAGAGGATCTAGATGTGTGCGACGGGGCTAAAAGCATAAATAAATGTAGCCTACACAAACCTCCAGAATATCTACAGAAGTGAATTTGTACTTAAAAGTGAATTTTTTTTGACTTTTAGATTTTTGTAGAATGGGGGGACCTCTGGAAGGCAGCAGGGGCCTCCAAGGGGCCCCAACAAAACCCAGAGGAGGCCCCGGGGCACTTGGAGGCTGATTAAGGGCCTTTGCAGGGTGTGTCCCCAGAGCTGGATGCAGTACTGCAGGTGGGGTCACTACAGGCCTTGGTAACAATTCTTTCTCAGTCTTTCTTATAAGTGCCCTTTGTATATTGAAAAGCTGCAATAAGGTCTTCCTGGAGCCTTCTCTTCTCCAGGCTGAACGACCCCAACTCTCTCAGCCTTTCTTCATAGGAGAGGTGTTCCGTCCCTCTGATCATTTTCGTGGCCCTCCGCTGGGCCTGCTCTAACATGTCTGTCCTCTACTGAGGACCTCAAGCTAGATGCAGTACTCGAGGTGGGGTCTCGCCAGAGCGGAGTACAGGGGCAGAATCACCTCCCTCGACCTGCTGGCCACACTTCTTTTGATGCAGCCCAGGCTGCATCTGGGCTGCAAGCACACGTTATCAGCTGGTGTCCAATTTCTCATCCACCAGTATCCCCAAGTTCTTCTCCGCAGGGCTGCTCTCAATCCCTTCATCCCCCCGTCTGTACTGACCCTGGGGATTGCCCCAGCCCAGGTGCAGGACCTTGCACTTGGCCTTGTTGAACTTCCTGGGGTTCACATGAGCCCCCTCCTCCAGCCTGTCCACGTCCCTCTGGACGGCATCCCTTACCTCGGGTGAGTCAACTGCACCCTCAGCTTGGTGCCATCAGCTTGGAGGGAACACCTCTCCTATGAAGAAAGGCTGAGAGAGCTGGGGTTGTTCAGCCTGGAGAAGAGAAGGCTCTGGGGAAACCTTATTGCGGCCTTTCAGTACTTAAAGGGGGCTTATAAGAAAGACGGGGACAGACTTTTTAACAAGGCCTGTTGTGATAGGACAAGGGGTGATGGTTTTAAACTAAAAGAGGGTAGATTTGGACTAGATATGAGGAAGAAATCTTTTACAACGAAGGTGGTGAAACACTGCAACAGGTTGCCCAGAGAGGCGGTCGATGCCCCATCCCTGGAAACATTGAAGGTCAGGTTGGACGGGGCTCTGAGCAATGTGATGGAGTTGGAAGATGTCCCTGCTCGCTGCAGGGGGGGGTTGGACTAGACGACCTTTAAAGGTCCCTTCCAACCCAAACTATTCTATGATTCTATGATATCCCATACCATATGATGTCATGCTCAGCAATAAAAGCTGGGGAAAAAGAAAGAAGGGGACGTTTGGAGTGATGGCGTTTGTCTTCCCAAGTAACCGTTATGCATGATGGAGCCCTGCTTTCCTGGAGATGGCTGAACACCTGCCTGCCCATGGGAAGCAGTGAACGAATTCCTTGGTTTTGCTTTGCTTGCGCCCGTGGCTTTTCCTTTCCCTATTAAACTGTCTTTATCTCAACCCACGAGTGTTCTCACTTTTACCCTTCTGAATCTCTCCCCATCCCACTGCACGGGGAGTGAGCGAGCAGCTGTGTGGGGCTTAGTTGTGGTCTGGGGTTAAACCACGACACAGGCCATCGAATCCACACAGTCCAGTATCCCCGTTCATCCCTTTCCTCCTCCTGGCCAAAGGCAGGGACCCTCTGTTTCTGTCCCTGGTCAGAGTATTCACTGTCTGACCCTTTCGGTGCCAGACCAGAAGTCCCCTCACCGGGATCAAGGGAGGTGATCTCAGTCCTTCTGTGTCTGGCAGATTGCTGATTGCCTTCTTGTGTCTCTACAGCAACTAAGCTGACAGCCTTCTTGGGTGGCCCCTTCTTAACAGCTCTCTTCGCTCTTAGTTCGCGTACACGGGCTTCCAGGTTAACGGTGGGTTCGTCATCCCACTTCCTCATGTCCTCCCCCTGGTCGAGCAGGAAGAACCCGAGCGTGCCATGCAGCATGCGCCCGGGGCTCCATTTCCCTCTGACCAGGGCAGAAGGACCGTAGGCTGTTTGGGGCACCCCTGACAGCCAAGGCACTGGCCGGGAGGGATGAGGAGGGACGGAGATCTTTGAAGTTTTGGAGCCAAGAAGATGCTCTCTTCACAGTTGGTGCATCCGTATCCAGGCAATACCTTGCTGCCGGGCCGTTAGAATATGAGGCTGGGTCGTTTTGAGTCACCTTCCTCCACACGGCCCGCATGCACAGAACGTCCTCTGCATCTTCGGAGACCTTGCTGTTGTCTAGATCACCGCAGATGACTTCCAGCACCGCTAATTCTCTCAGGTACTGGATGCTTTCATCTGCGGTAGTCCACTTCCCTGGGTAGTTCCCAAGATCTTCCTTGAACCTCACACTTGAGAGGAGCTGTCTCCAGAGACTGCAAATTGCTGCCTCTTGTCCACCTCCTCTCTCAATTCCCCGCTTTTGGCAAGGGATCCCACCTGTTGAGCTTCCTTACTTTCCAGTTGCTGACTGTTGGCCCTGCTATGCCAGCATCGGAGCAGCCAGGCAGCAATCTGCTCAGCTGGCTGGTGGCTGTCATCTTTCCGCATCTCTCAAAGTTCTGACGACGAGGTCAGGGGCCAGGCAGTTTCCTCCTCCTGCCTGATTTCTCTCGCTCCTTCCTCCCATTTCTTTGCTGAAGGACCAGCTTCCTGATCAAACCCTTCCTCCTCTTCCTCCTCCCTTGCTCACTGATGATACGGACCCGTTGACCTCCTTGTCCACTGTTTCTTTTTCACTACTGGGGCAATTACCGTGGTTGTTGTTATTTGGGTCCCTGTCTCAACCATGGTGTCCTCAGATGCCCTTTGGGTCCCTGTCTCTACTGTCATGTCCTCAGACATACTTTGCATCCCGGTCTCAGTCAAGGCATTCTCAGAGGTGGTTTGGGTCCCTGCCTTAACCACAGTCCTCTGATAGTACTGAACCGTGGCTCAGAAGGCATGGGCCAAGGCCCAGGACAGCGCTAGAAGCTGCTGGTTGTCATTGGGGTCGGCAAGGCACCCCTCAGCACTACGAGGGCTGCTATGGGGAAAGTTAACTCCATCCCAGCCAGACCCAATCCAGCCTTACATGGCCTGGCCTGGCCCCCTGCGCACAAAGGAGAGGTGCGACGCGTTACAGAAGAAAAACGTGAAAGGTAAAGATATCTTTGAAGACATGTGAAATAGGACTTGACTGAGAGTGACCTCGCCTGTACAAGTCGATTTGCTGATAGAAGAAACCAGACCAAACGGTCTGAAAGCGGCAAAGTTGCAGTAAAATCGTGTGTGGCCTTTGTGGTGGGTTGACCTTGGCCAGTTGCCAGGTGCCCGCTCAGCCCACCCTCCATTGTGTGCAGGGGGCCAGGACGTGCCCTATAAGGCCGTCCCACCCTACCCTCCATTGAGCGCTCGGGGCCAGCCCACACATATAAGGCCGCGCTCGCCCAGCCCTGGCCCATGGCAGACGCAGCCTCTGCTCCTGCACGGTGAAGGGAGGCAGCGGCTGACGCGAGCTGAGGGCTTTGCCGCCCCTCGCAGACCCAGGGAAGGCGACCGGTGGTGACTGTTGGCAGCAGCGTTCGGTGGCCGACGGCCCGCTCCCCGAGGCTTCAGCCATGAGGCGGGATGGTGCAGGCTGGGGGCCTGTGGCACGCAGCCGCCCCTCACCGCGCTGGCGGCCTGCGCAGAAGGAGGAGTGCCGGCAGGAGCAGGCCAGCCGCCAGATCGAGCCGCGGCCTTTCCGCTTGCCGCTACGGGAGGGACCCCCCGAAAGCCACAGCGCTGGGCAGCAGGCGGCATGCCAGGCTGTGGCAGGTGCTCTGCTCCAGGTGCCAGAGCCTGCGGGGGAGGACCTGGTGCTTCCTGGCAGCGCCTGCAGCCGGCTGCTGGAGCAGAACACCCGCCTGCAGCGGGCTCTGGAGCACCTGGAGAGGCTACGCGGCGCCCTGGAGATGGAGAGCCGCCTCCTGAGAAAGAGCAGCTCTCCAGAAGCATGCAAGGAGGCGGAGAGGCTCCAGCAGAAATGTGCTCACTTAGCTGCCCTCGCCGAGCAGCTCAAAGAAAGATGCGGGCATCTGCAGGAGACCATCGGGCACCTGACGAATACTCCAGCGCCACTGCCCACCCAAAGCTCTGCTGAGGAACCGTGCATGAAATCGTTTCCTCAGCAGAGGGCTGGAGAAGGGAGAGAGCCCGCCGGAGCTTTGCTGGCACAGGACCAGCAGAGTGAAGCCCCACAGAAGGCGGCTGAGGAGCTCCGGGCCCAGCCAGCTGCAGATGAAGAGGGCTCCTATGATGTGAGCAGCCTCAGCCAAAGGTGTGAGGAGTTAGAGGTGCAGCTTCTGGAGATGACGGACAAAAACACCAGACTGGCTGAAGAAAATTCTCGCCTCCGTGGGCAGATGCGCTGGGCAGAAAAGGTTCAAGCTGAAAACGCTGACCTGAAGGGGCAACTGACGCGAGTGGCAGCGCAGCGCAAGTCTGCTGTCCAAGCCATCAGCAGGCTTCAAACCCAGCTGGAAGCTGCAGAGTGCAGACTGAAAGCTGTGCGAGAAATGGTAGAAAGTGCTCAGAGAGAAGGAAAAAGGGACCACGGAGAAGCCAGGCCACTGTTTCGAGCCCAGGTGAGTGAAGCAGAGAATCGGTTTCAGAGCCCCTCAGAGTCAGCTTGGGCAGGCGACAGTCCTGGGTCCTGCCTTCTTTCACAGGAGGACCCCACAAGTGAGACAGAAGAACCGGTAGCAGACAAACAGTCCGTCATCCTGCAGGCTCTGGGACAACCACCGGGAAAGCTTGGAGCATCCATAGCTCGATACAGCTACGATCCTTTGGATGGTCCCAGTGAGCAGCCTGAACTAGAGCTGCCTCTAACCGCTGGACAATATGTTTATGTCTTTGGGCAGGTGGATGAAGAGGGTGGGCCTGCGGGAGAGCTGGTGGACGGCACAAGAGGACTCCTCCCCTCTAATGTTGCCAAAGAAGATTCAGATGGCGACCTGGCAAACAAGAGCTGGGATGATCCTCGATATTATATTTTCGGTCTCGCGCCTATTTTGGAGGAAGATGAAGAGGATCTAGATGTGTGCGACGGGGGCTAAAAAGCATAAATAAATGTAGCCTACACAAACCTCCAGAATATCTACAGAAGTGAATTTGTACTTAAAAGTGAATTTTTTTTGACTTTTAGATTTTTGTAGAATGGGGGGACCTCTGGAAGGCAGCAGGGGCCTCCAAGGGGCCCCAACAAAACCCAGAGGAGGCCCCGGGGCACTTGGAGGCTGATTAAGGGCCTTTGCAGGGTGTGTCCCCAGAGCTGGATGCAGTACTGCAGGTGGGGTCTTGCAAGAGCAGAGTAGAGGGGTAGAATCACCTCCCTCGACCTGCTGGCCATGCTTGTTTTGATGCAGCCCAGGATACGTTTGGCCTCCTATGCTGCGACCGCACGTTGTTGGCTCACGTCCAGCTTTTCATCCACCAGTATCCCCACGTCCTTCTCCACAGGGCTGCTCTCAATCCCTTCATCCCCCAGCCTTTACTGATATCGCAGTTCCCCCAACCCAGGTGCAGGACCTTGCACTTGGATTTGTTGAACTTCATGAGGCTCACATGGACCCCCTCCTCCAGCCTGTCCATGTCTCTCTGAACAGCATCCTTTACCTCAGGTGAATCAACTGCACCACTCAGCTTGGTGTCATCCACAAAATTGTTGAGGGTGCATTGTATGGTAGTAATGTTTATTCAAGCCCTTCCCTTGTGGCAGATGGACCAGGTATGTCAGCATCCTGCCATGACCTTCCTGACAGGCAGTTTTTCAGCTCTCTTTAACCACACATTCCCGTCATCACTGAATTATCAAGCTTGTGGGGCCTGTTAAGATTTTTGGCGTAACTTAGTGTTGAAGTTGTACACTCTGATTGCCATCAAAAGTTGAATTCCATTAATTTGATATTCAAGTTCAGCTCTTGTCTGAACTAGCACAAGCTGTATTCCTGATCCAGGGCCGAAATGAGTTCTTCTTAACTCACAGTGCTCCTTCTGGGTTTTTAGCTTGTCCCTTGCCTACTTACCATTAGCTGTGTTCTCCAAAACTTCTGTAGGCAAACTATCTTGCCCCACAGAGACAAGATGAGCTCCTCCATGGATTTCATGGGTCATGGCCTGAGGAAATGAAAGCTTCAGATGTAGTCATCTACAAACTTCTCCCCATATTCCCCTCTGTGCCACCCTCAGCTGGGCCACAATGGGATCAGGGAACTGAACCAAATTTAAAAGAAAAATTCTTAGTTAGGCTGGGGGGTACACGTATGTTTAATTCTGTGCCTGTTGATTTCAGAAGAAACAAAATGTGTTTACTCTTCACCTGGACTCTGGCTGTATGGAACTCATTTAGCTTTTGGAAGAGAAAAGAGTAAGGTGCACAAGTCAAGAGAATATGAAGAAACAAAATGATTCTCAAAGGGATTTTAATGAAAGTCTTCTCTTTTATTTGAATGGTTGCCATATTTAGTTGATTAAGTAGATTTGTCATAGGAATGAAAATCGACTTTCCCTTCTTCCCAAGGAATCCGAAAAATGTTGCTATGTACAGAATTTACAATTATATGCAATAGTTTATTGTTATTCTGGACTCCAAAATTTGATATCACAGGTAAAAATGTCCACACTGAAGCTACAGCAGGATGCGTCCATCCTGTACCTTTCATTATGTTCTGTAAACTTTACTGGTATACTTTCAAAATGATTGCTCTTCCAAGGATGAGAAACTTTCCTCACCTGAGATCTTGCTGCTGCATACAGTTTTCATCCTCCACAGCCTAAATAATTAAATTGTATTCCTTTTTGAGCAGGTGAGAAGTCAGGCAAAATGGGCCAGATGTGCAAATGTGTTTAGGTTTCTGTTTTCCATTGGAGTCAGATGAAAGATGATATAAAGCAGGTGTAAAAAAATAATCTACTGAGAAATCAATAGATCTTAGGCATCTAGTAACTTTGGGATTTGGATGGAAATCCTTTGTTTCATTGGTTTTCTTACTATTTGTTGCCTTTCACTTACAGAGGCTTCCATCGTTTTCATGGATTATTTGGCAGAAGGTTTTTCTGCTTTTGGTTCAAGCTGCAGAACCTCTGTAACTCCCTCTGTATTCAATGGGCACTACAGACACCCAGTTTCTCTTTAAAAATTAGAAACCTTGAAGAACTCTGAAATAAAGCATCATTATCTCTAACTTAATGTTCAGTCAAATGACTACTGAGAGGATTTTTAAGATCCATGTGCTACTAAATGAATTGGAACTCAGTCCTGGTGTGTTACTAGTAGGACTTTGCTTTTTTACTCATTTTCCAGTCTGAGTCTACACAGATGCTCTGCAATGAGGAAAATTGCTCTGAGCTGGTGGGATTGGAGGTTTGTAACAAAGTGTGCTGGAATGAACCCACGTTGCTAATGAGTGGAACTGAGCATACGGTGGCTGCAAGATGTCCTCCGTAACCCGAATTGTTGGTCTTGGTCCATGTCATGTTTAGCAGGCCCCTTCCTAGAAACCCTGTGAACAGATGTCCTTGCTGTGCACTTCAACCAGTCAGCTCGGAGACAGTGCAATGGTGGAAGCTGTGCTTCCCCATCAGCCCTAAAGGAGTCCTCCTAAATCAAGATTAAGGTGCAATGACAGCATGAAGGTAGACTGCTGCTGCCAGCATCGCCTCGGTTTGGCACATAAATAGCAGCCTCCTTATGCAAGTGCATAAAATGCACAGTAATAAACTGTGACTTACCCCACTTTCAGGTGCCTGGCCATGTGAAAAACAGTTAACCACCTAAATCTACTGCTACACAAATATGCTACCAAGCCCAGGTGATAGGCAGCACCACTGTTGCACTGTGAGCAGCATTATTTAGATGTATTCTTCCTGGGATCGTGATGCACCCAAGGTTTACATGTTAGCAGGCTTGGCTTTTTAATTAGGGAAACGAAGCATCCATAAGCAGCAAAACAAAACAAGAGGCTTGAAATCATCCTCATTTTGTATTATACAGAATTTCTATATTCATCAGTACACAAGCGATTGCTAAACAGGTCCTCACTATATTTACGTGCAATTCAAAACAAGGTGGTTATTATGCAAACAGGTTAGCTTTGTGGAGGCATCTCCAGGGTGAGCTTAACCCTGTCCTGTTTGGTTCCTCTTGTCTAAGTCTTACAGGTCTGTAAATGTTCATGTTGTTATACAGAACTGTGGAGTTATCTGCCACATAGTGTGGCTGATAGTAGTTAGCTTGGATGGCCTTCTGTGGTGGTGGGAGTGTGAATGAGAAATAGCTGTGGAAGGAATTAACTCTATGGAGAGGTGATTGGTGGGTGAAGTTGCTGCTGAATATGAGAGTTCTTGGGGGTTGCTTGGTCTGGTGAGTGCTGCCAGCTGAGAGGCTGCTGAAGGGATCGGAAAGAGTGTTAGCACTTCCCTCGTTGCTGTCAGGGAGGCTGCGCTGGGGGGCCCAGCTCTTGCTGAACAGGAAGGGCATGGTGCGCGGTGGAGACTTCGGTCCCCTCACTGGCTTGGACAGTGCATAAAGGTGTCGGAACTCTTCATCAAACAGCTCCACAACTTGACCTGTGAACTTGGAGAGGAGGTTGCGGTGAACCTGGCCGCATAACCATGTGAAGCTGGAAGGAGAGACAAGGTAAGGGCTAGCATTAATGTCAGCCATTAGGAACTGGAGATCCCTGCAGGGATGGTGCGAAAGGCAAATGTGTTTTACTGCTGAAGCTTCTTGTCTAAACACAGGATGAAGATGGTGTTGCAGTTGTATTTCAGGTCAGTTCACATCAGTGCTCTTTGACTTGGATCAAGCTTTGTTATTGCAGCTGCCTCTAAAACCTTCAAGAAACCTTGTAAAGTTATACAACCTCCTAAAGGGAGTGGTCATCGAGATCCACTGCAGGACTAAATGTCAGAAACAATGCCCAAGGTTTGGGTGTCTGTTCCATGGGAAGGAGTTTAGACCTCTATTTTGGGTACCTCTTTTCCATGCACAATGCTTAAATTAAGGTCTTACCATGTCTTGTCTGAACACACATAAATTGTACCTTCCCATAGAATGCTGTGCCAGTTGGTAACTCTCACCCACTCAAAACTGGCATTAGAAAGACTAGCGAAAAATAACCATCCTTTGTTTTCATTTTGCTTTACTTTTTCTGCATTGGTCAAAAGAAACACATAAAACCCCAACCTCCCTGTCACATCCCACTCCCACAAAACAAATCGCCACACCTGACAAATGCTTATTTTCTTCACTAGAGAGAAAACAAAATTATAAATATTTCCTACAGCCTTTCCAAAAATAAAAATACTACTTTGCTATAAAATAAGGGAGAAACACTGCAATAGTTTTCATTCTGGTAGTCCAGAGACACACCTTAGAAATCCCCATAGCTTTTAAATTATTTTTCTTTTATGTGCTTCCCTAATCCACTTGGCAAAATAAATTCGTGCTCTTTTACAAAACCACAAGCCAGCTTGGTTGTGCTGTGCAGGCTGCCTTGTCTGAGCAGCAGCAGCAGCATCAATAAAATGAGCCTAGTTGAGAGAATGAAATGTAATTACTCCCTGAGCTGACCAGGGCTCAAGCTGTGCAGCAGAGGATACAGAGCAGCATTGGATTTGAACCCGAGGTTATTCTGTGTTGGCAAAACTGCCCTGGTTATTCCTGCGTGACTTTATTAGCTACGCTGGATTTGCAAAAGGATTGCTGAGAGCCAGATTTGGCTGTAGGTGTGTGCACTTTAAATGTTGTTCTTGTCATGTTTTGACAAAACTCCTGTGAAACTCAGTGGGACTGACAGCCTGGGCTGACTCTAAGGGAATAAAGACAGACGATTTACATCTGCCCGTTCGGAGTATTCTTAAAGAGGGTTGGGTTTGGGGCATACAGTGGTTTTATACTGTTGCTTCAGGAGCAAGGGGAGGAGTGAAGAAATCAGTCATTCAGTACCACTGGGCAACCCTACAATATATACTGTACATTTTATGATTGGACATGCAAATATACACTAAGTTACTAGAACACAGGTACTTCTCATTGACTTTGTTCAAATCATTCTAAATATGGATGAAACCTTGGGAGCCAAGGTAAACAGCACAGCAAGCTAACTCCCCGCTGTGTGGGTAACATCTGCTGTGCTAGCTCAACATTGCCTTTATTCACTAAGAAGCACTCTCTAAACCTTGGCATGTCCTTTGTCTAACTGTTAAGGAGATAATAAGCCAGGAACAAATACAAAAACATGCGCAATTAGTCTGGGATATCTACACTGAAGGTTACAAACTCATGAAAGGGCTGAGATGTGAAGTGGCAGGTTTATACTTCATGTGCTAGAGATATATCTAGTCTTATAAAAGAAAATTTAGAGAGAAATAAAAATCAATTACACTTATAAATGGCTTTTAAAAACCCAACAAAATCAGAGGAAAAAAACTGTTGCCCCCAGTTTTGATAATTTACTCCCACATGTAACTAACTTCCTGGAGTACCTGATGGACAGGTACTCCTCTGTGGCTCATCCATCTTATCTGTAACCCTTGCAAGCAGAGAAAGTTGGATCCAATTAATAGCCCAAAGATTCTCCATGGACTGATGGCAAATGGGTCACCTGTAAAGCAACAAGGTGAGACCTGCGTGATTTTAGACAAACATTTGTGGACTTCATGTAGTGAGTCACAGCAATTTACATGCTGTGCACTTTGCTGAAGAACAAAGCAGAAGTTGACGTAAAAGACTTAACAGGTTTTCATTGGCTTCGTTCTAAGAGGAAATTCATTGTTTAGGTTTCAGGCCCTGTTTTGCTCCTTAGTTTACAATTCTGAGTACTCTTCTGGGAAAGGCTCAGAGAAGTCTGTTATTGTCACTATCTGCACAGAAGGATCATTTTTCTACCAGGCCTCTTTGAGTGAAGCACATCAGAAAGAAGAGAAAGCACAAAGTACTGCCTAGCTTGGGGCCAAAGCTGTATCACAAATTCAGTCGTTAATAGATACTTCTCAGCCATCTTTCCAGGGCTTTGTCCCAAAACCTATGTCCTGTTCCGGATCCTTTCATTTATGATAGTCTGCATTGAAACCCATCTCTCCTGTCCAAGCTTCATTTGCACTGGACTTGGGTTTTTTTGCGGGTACCCTCTGCATTACTGCAGCTGCAGTTCATTAGGGATGCTCTTATCCCTTGTGTTTACAGTGCTACGGTAACATGCGGCATTATATGCATTTAATCTGAAATGGAAGGACTGGCTTTTTCAGCTGAGCTCAGGTTTGCATGAACCTACGCGTTAGTGTTGGCTGCTGGTGGGATAACCTCTGTATGAGAAACCCACCCCACCTGAACCAATGTTCTCGGCAAAGCACCCCAGTGTTAGATGTTACATACTGGCTCTGAAGAGGCCAGTGGCTTTCAGAGTGGCAGCCAGGAAGGTACTCAGCTGCCCCTGAGGATCAAGGTCTATGCTGTCTGCTGTTTTCATGTTACCTTCTTTAGGAGCACTGAGTTCATGCACTATCTAACTTCAAATTAATTTAAAAAAAAAGGAATAACATAGTTATCATAGGATGGGGTAACATAATACAGAGACAGCAAAACAAAATACTGCATCCGAACCCCACACCACAGACACTGGCAATGAAAATTGAGAGGAAAACTGTGACTTAAAACACTTACTCATGCCTGCACTTGTGCAGACACAAAGCTGCAACAGCCTTCAGAAGCTTCTCAGCTCCAGCCTGGCCTGTGTGGCAGGACCATGCTTATCCACACTGACCCAAGCAATGGCTTTTTAACGTGGTTTTAAAAACCATTCCAGAGCAGGAGATGCCACAGACTCAGTGGTGGTTCCTTTGCCTCTACCTAGTTGCCAGCTTCAGTCCTCTTTGCTGTCCATTAGGCAAATATATTTTGTCCCCAAACACTTTGGCTAGAAGCAGTGAGCCAGGGTCCCTTTTAGAGCAGTATGTCCTGAAGGGCTATTTTATTTCCCCAGCCTGTTCCCCCAACCGCTATTACAAAGTCATGCAGAGCACAGCACTTAGGGGAAATTTGCTGTTATATTAGTTTTCAGATCTTTTGTATTAGCTTTAAGATTTATTCCAATTTGATTTCTAACAAATGCATTGCAGAAGAGTTTGAGTCTGTTTTACTCAACATCATTCTTGTTTATACCTGCAGAGGTTGGTGGATAAGGTTTAGGGATAACAGAAAACTTTCAGATTAATAAAGCGAGAGCTAGCAAACCTACAGAAATGCCACATACTGATAGCCAGCTATAACCCATGTGAATCTGCGAACTGGTGCTGAGCATGCTGAAGTTAAATAGCATATAGATTTGTTCCTCACTACCCTCTCTGCTTGCTTGCTGGATAAGGGATTATGTAGTTTGACAAGGTTCTTGAGGTTAGAAGATACTGCAACAGCAGTAGAGAATGACAGAAGTGACTGCACAGGACTTCGAGGGTTTTTCTTTTTTTTAGGACTGAAAAGAGAAGACAAAAGGAAGCTTCTTGGCTAAAGAAAATAGATCTTGTTCTGTCCCTCTTCTCCCACACATCCTTCACATCTAGTTTCTATATAAATCTCCTGTTGCATTTCTACACATCTTTGGTGAGGGATTAAAAAAAACCTGAAAGAGCAAGAAAACCACAGAGCGGCCAATAAGAAAAAAAAAACTCTGAGTGTTCACTCATTTTTGTCTGATGGTTCATTTGGAAACTGAATTAAAACTGGATGCCCACCTCTGTGGACAGCTGAGCTCCTGCAGCCGACGCTAACCCCACGTATTCACCTTTACCTTTGTTACTATAGCTATGTAATCTTTCTGGTGGCACAGTTTTATCGGACTAGAGGCATTTAAGCCTCCAAATCATAAACCAATATTAAGAAAAACAATCTTATTCTTTTAATTAAATAATCACCTCTGTAATTTTTTTCTGTCGTCTTTTTGTGTCTGGATTTCTAGGACACACTTCAGTCACTTGTGAAGCTTATCTATGTAGCCATGAGGCATAGGAACTTTATTTGATGCAAGCTCAGAGTCTCCTGAAATTCCCTGACCTGAGGATCTTGGATCTTAATTAAAAACCCAGTTGTTGAGATGCTACATCCTCTACCTGAAATAATTATAGCAGCACGAAAGTGGAGAGTTACAGACTCAGCTCACAAAAAAAAAAAAAGGAAAAAGAAAAAGGGAAGTTGCGTAGACACATACTGCCTACCTGTTAATGAAACACAAGAAAAAAAATGGTAAGTCTCTGAAGTATTTCTGTTTTTCCTTTAATCCCTGAACTTGTCATATGGAGAACGAATCCTCAGATAAGCTGAGTGACATATGCTACATTAAGCGATCCCGAGGGAGATGGAAATATATCATGTCTCATGATCACAGCATCTGAGGACCCAAACAATGAGGAAAGCATAATATTAAGCTATACATATTTCTAGTTCTGCTCCAGGGCTGCACCGGCAAAGTTGTTTACGTTAGTTTCTGAACATTTAAATTGAATACCACACTCCATAAAGAACTAACATCAGCTTTAAACCAAGTTAAACGGATTATTGAAAAATGGCCCATATTTGAAAACATGAGGGGTTTTTGTTCAAAAAAACTTCTCACCTGTACAAAAATTTCCATGGCATTTTTTTGTGAAGTAATATTAAAAATATTAAAAGAGCACCTAGACATGAACTGCAATGGCTTATCTCACCTGTAAGATCCAGAGAGCACGTATCTCCAGTCAGAGATAAGAAATTTTTCTTGTATTTGTCCTGAAAATTTCCTGCCTGATTTGGCACAGTAAACCTCTCCAGTAACACTGCGGACTGAAATATTCTGTAAAGAAAAAAAAATTAACAGAGTGAATTCCTTTTTTTTTAAACTAAAAATCAGAAGGAAAGGGCCCTTTCCCCCCACTGCCTTTAGCTCTTCACTTCCCCAACGTCTGTTATGATTTCTTCATGGACTCTCTAATGTTATATTTGAAGGTTTGGCACTAGAGGAAACCTAGCCAAGCTCTCTCACTTACCACAGGGTTAGTTGTTTCAATGGGGATATAAACCTGCATGGAAATTCACACAGATGGAGCTGCACTGTATAACGATAACTGATGCTACCCCTACCGAAATGAGTATGAGATGTGTCCATAGCTGAGAGCAGTCTGTTACCTCTGCTGACACCCCAGCAACAATATGCTCTAGCTGTAAGCTCTCTTATTTTACGTTGGCTAGGGCACAATACAGCAGGGCAAAACCTCTGCTCTTCCAATCCACCTGGGCCTGCAAGGACATACATGCTGCTCTGCTAGTGCAGCCCAGACGAATGCCGTCCTGCAGGATCAGATGCAAGTACATGTGTGAGGGGAGAAGCAGGTCAATTTGGCCCATGCAATGCTCTGCGCTGTCCTTGTACCTGAGCAAGAGCATTTAAGGCAGGCCAGGCACCCAGACTTGATGCTGCTGTCCATACGCACACTTTGCAGAATCAAGGCCTCAGTAAATGAGTGGCACCAAGGATTTGGCTCACACGTTGCTGAAGCCTGTGTATTGTAGCAGCATACTAAATAAATAGCACAGGATTGTTATTCCTAAGGAGTGGGGGTTTACAGACATGCAAACACTGTTATGAACATGTTTTATTAATTACAGTTTCTTTATACATTTGGGGTGGAATTCAGCTGTTGAAACACTGGTGTCTGCTGCATTTAAGATGCCCTCAGGTCTCCTGCCCACCCTCCAGCTGCTGTTCCAGACGGCTGCTGCCTCTGCGGTATCAGCCATCCCCACGAAGATGCCACAGGTGCCCTACAGCATCTCAAGCAACAAATGAAGTGGTCCCTAGGAGGTTATTTTTAAGGTCAGTTCCCTCTGGCAGAGATGAAGGTGGACTAAGCTAACAGCCAGCTAAATTTGAGGCATTATCTTTCAAACAGGGCTTTAACAACATGTTTTATCAGAAAACACCTAGTGCAACCAAGGTATTGCCATGCAAAAGAGTTTTGTGCGCCTGCTACCCATGGCTGCCAGACCACAGGCTGCTGCAGAGTTATTAAACAGAAGCAGTTGTAATGCTTATGTATGTTAGACAACTCTACTAGGGGACTTAAGCTCTGTTTTAAGACTTCAAGGCCCACACTAGTTTAATCTAAGGACCTAATGGAAATGCCTTAACTTCCTGTAACATCCATGGAAAAATGTAGGCATCTTCAGAACGGAATTAGGTGTGCTAATGCTACCTCTGGAAATCTCTTGCTCCCTTTTAATTACAAGGTGGACTGACCCTAGCATAACCATGCTTCTAGCTCAGAGTGCCTAAAGTTAGGCAGATGAATCTGAGCCTAAGAGCTTCACGGAGCCACAGTACCTTGAAGAGATCCTCAGCAATTTGCAACTTGTCGCACATCTCTGAGAAGAGATTTATGTTGCTGTGATCGAGCAACAGGTAGACAAACACCATGCGCTTGTTAGCTGCCTCCAGGAGGTCACAAAGAATCTCAGTGTCTGTGAACACATCCATCACGATAGCTAGCACCTAGGGGGGAAAAAGCAGAGGCATTAGCAGAGTCAATTTCCATAACTTAAGGTTGCCTGTGAGGCCACTAAAATGTGGTTTATTCTTTTAAAAAAACATATTCCAACAAAACGTAAATCTTTGGAGATATATGTGGATATTTCTTCTGTTCTTCTCCCTAAGTGCCTGAATCAGTAAATCGATGAGACACGTTGCATCATTGTTTTATTGGTCATATAAAGCCAATACAACATGCAACATATGCACTTCAGTTAAGCTCTTTTAATCGTAAAACACAAGATGACCCATGAATTTGTAGGTGAGATTTCATCACTAGGAAATATATTGAAGCGCTAACCAGAGAATAATAAGGATGTAGCTAAAATAAGAGATCGCAGCCCTTGCCAAACGTGACTAGCTTTCGTAAGTCACATGCATTTAGCAAGAATCACTGGATGATGCTTTCTCTGTTAAGGCCTACGCCTGGAATGGTCCTGGCTTTAAATCCTCAGTTTGTCATTGGTGGTGGGGTGACAGACTGCAACAGCTCCATCTTTTTTTGGTTTTTATAACAATTTATAAACTAATTGTTTCCTTTTAACCATACATCCATGCTTCCCAATTCACATTGGCAGGACAACATCTAAAAGTCTCATGACTGGGCATAAAAGCCCCAACAGCTACTTAAATGCACAGCCTCCAGCCAGCGTGGATCGAGGGAACAGTAAATGCAATATAAACCCATTTCCATACTCTAGCCCCTACGCTCAGCGTTGGGCACGGCCTCACAAAGGTGCTGGTCTTCGCTGATGTCTGCTATTGTCCATGGGAAAGGTCATCTCCGTAGGGCAATTCAGCCCAGCTAATACCTGACTTATCTTCAGAAGG
The DNA here is from genome assembly GCF_034638445.1 of Ciconia boyciana. Classification (NCBI taxonomy): domain Eukaryota; kingdom Metazoa; phylum Chordata; class Aves; order Ciconiiformes; family Ciconiidae; genus Ciconia; species Ciconia boyciana. The sequence goes on from NC_132935.1 coordinate 13,461,288, forward strand.
TGCCTATTTCTCCATTGACTAGCAAGGGAACCCTTGATAATTGCACTCACAGGATATTAACTTCAATCGAAACAAACTTTACAGTATCTCTGCAGATCTGCCTTACTAATTGCTTCCAACTTGCACTGAATCTTACTCCAAAGCCTGTGCCCACACCTGCCAGCAAGCTTATTGCCTTCACCCCCACAAGGAAATCCTACAAGACCAAGCACATCCTGTGTGGCCAGCATCCTGTTCAGGCAAGCCAAATTATTCACGGAGCAGTGAGGATCCCACACCTTCCTTCTGCTGCCAAAGCACGGAGCTTCAGAAAGGGCCTTGCCAGTGTTAGGTAAGTGGCACAATTATGTCCAATATCTCACATCCACACTTACTGCTAACTCACCTTGTCTTTTTAAATGGCACAATACCGCATCCAGCCTCACTGTAGCTCCAGAGCACTCTCTCTAGTACTGCTTTTTCACCAGCTTTTCACAATTTGTATTTCTGCACCTGACTTTCCTCTCTTCCTTCCAGTACTTCTCGCTTCTTTTGCCTGAATTTCATTTTATGATTCACTCCTGTTGCACAAATGTGCTAAGATTATAGTACTACTCGCCAATCCTTTGCAGTTTGATGTCATCCACAAACACAGTCTTTATTCTGTTGTTTAAGTCATTAATGGATACATCAAATACCAGGCTATCCAGGATAGATCCTTATCAGACACTAATTAATAAACACTGCCATTGAAAAACTGTACTCAAAAAGCAGTTGCCAAATTTATACTGTGAGCAAGTGTTGCTCCAGCACCCTCTTGTAATGTAAATTAGATGGTTAAGGAGGTCATGTGAACCATTAATTTATATTACATTTCCCACTTTTCCCCTACAAGTTTTCTCCTTTTGGGACAGAAAATTGGCCTGGGTTGATACTTTACCTGATGCTTATTTTATTATTCCAGAGACATTCCTTCTGTTACTGTATCTTTCTGATGCCAGCAACTTAAAATGACTGATCTATAATTCCCCCGATATGCTGAGCACTTGTAGCCTTTGACACGGCAGTTGCCAACGGGGATTCTTCTCCCCTGCCATTACGCTCAGGATTATCAGACCCAGCACTTGCCCTTGCAGGAGAATAATAAAGTGAAAGTCTGTAACTCCAGCGGGCTCTGCAGCCTGTGCCGGACAGCAGGCACTACAGCCTGGCTTTGTTCCTGACCATTCCCCTGTGAAAATGCTAGTGGCATCTCGAGTTTATACAAGGGGAAAGCTCCTGGATGATGGTAAACACAGCCCTGAAATGTCAAATATTTTTTTTCCAGGAGAACAGGAGAGCTGCCAGAACACACATGACAGAGACTTTTTGTCACCTTCCAGCTGCTCAGCTTCTGGTTTCCCAGTGCATGGGCAGCCTGGCTTACGGCTGGCACCTCTCTGCGGGATCCCTGTCACTTCTCTGTTGTCAGGGGCATCATCTGCACCTTTCCCACGTGCCAAGTTACACTGCAGAGTCTCTGTATGGAGCCCACATGGCATTTTTAGTGGCACTGACAACGTATTAGGAATGAAAGGTCTTTTTTCTGAATAATTTCCTCTCTCTGGGGACGGCTGCTGGCACACCAGACACACATGCCCTTCTCCAAGCTCCCCTTCACCCACATCTCCCATGAATCCCCTAAAAAAATCACTAATGGCTCAGAGCTTGCTTTAGCTTAATTCTCATTACCAGTGCAATCGTCTGATCGGAGCAAACCATCCTGCTGGTGATGCACAAGAAGGGATAGAGCCCAGCTGCCCTTTCTATGGCACATTTGGTCTGCCGGGTTAATGGATGTTTAAAAAAAGAGGGAATGTTTTTCTTTTTAAGTTACCAACATAAAAAGGTGTTGGTGTGAGTACAAAAAAAAAAAAAAAAAGGCACTGGCTGTGTTCAACAACATGCTTTTTACAGCCACTTTCTAGAGCAAAGCTACACTGCAATGCACAAGGCTGGCTCAGATCAAACACCACGTTTACCTGATCTTTTTAAGAGCAGGAAGACAACTGAGTGCAGAGGAAACAGCAATTCTCTCCCCGTACCTGAGTGGTCTTGTTGATGTACCGGCGTATGATGTCTCTTATGTTGCTGTTCTTCTCTGTTTGGAAATACACAGTGGCAGTGGATTTTTCCTTTAAATAGGGCTTCTCCGCTGTAATCCATGTGTGCAGCAGAGCTGGCTCACTGCTGTCAGAAATGGTGGGGAAGTAGGTCCCTGAAGGGAGCGACCCGGCATCGTTCTGCTTTGGTGCGGCCGCCCCATCAGCAGCCAGGGACTCCTGTGCATAATAGGGCTCCTTGGTGTTATCCTTGATGTACTGAGCTTCCACCGAGGAGAGGAAATCCACCTCGCCCTCTTTGCTTAAAGTTTCGAGGTAAGAGTCTGTCCCACCATCCAGGAAGGCGTCGGTGGCCAACCTTATGCTTTCGTTGTGGCTGAAATCTGCTTTTGTGAACTTCGGGGACTGGTTCTTGATATCCTCCAGCCTTTTCCTTATCTTACCCATGTGTCTGGAGTGGCTCATGGCTCTTTGTCGCAGCAGTCGATCTGCCGGGCAGGCACCATGCATATGTGCAGCGCAGGCAGTGCAATCGTCCTTCTTGTTTGGAGACTGCATTCTGGCGTGAAATCGCCTCGGCTGAACGAATTAACTATGAATAAAAATAAAGAGATCTTATTACCTCAGGCACATTCACACTCCCTGATCTAGTTCGTACAATTATCTTCAAAAAAAACCCGAAGCTTGCTTCTCAGTGGTGGTGTACTTCGGCAACAATCTGTTTCCAGATGGAACACAAGTGCAAAGTTGATTAGATTACTTATCTGAGAGGCACCCACCTCACCCCCAGGGCATACGAAGGATTCGAGTCCAATTACCAGGGCCTTCCGATTCGGTTGTATTTCCCTTCCTGTCGCATTCTGTGAAATGTGAGCGAGGAAAGCACTCAAGCAAAAGCAGGTAGGCTCCCAAGCATTGTTGCACAATCTTCAAAACAGCTCGAGGCTTCTCTGTCTTCCCATTGTATTCGTTAGGGAGCAAAAACAACTCTGACGTTGAACTGGGACGGAGACATCAGCCATGTCCATAGCTTCAGAAGAGCAGAAAGGGTCACGGACTCTTTCCTGCACCTACATGCTGCCAGGCAGGCTTAAAAATAGACTTAAACTTCGTCACTGTGCCCCGTTCATAGTATGTTGCTATTACTATAGACGATTCACTCATCTATTTCTTTAAAGCTTTGTGACCACGCCATCCTATTAAAAGAAAAATACCCCTTCTCAAACATCCTGAATATTATGTGGAGGGAGGGTTGTGAGCTGGCCTCAAAGCATCAGAAATACAAACACTCATCACTTGATTGTGCACATTTAGGGCTGTTTGGTTGGTTTCTTTTTTTTTTTTTCCAGGCTGCAGCTTCTGGAGTCACGTTGTCCCCATGGCAGCTCGGCTGCTGTGTCATTAGCAGGACAGAGGTGCAGGTTCGCAGTGGGGTGAGAGGCACAGTGCCTCCGGGGAGCCAGGCCGACTGGTATGACTGCACGGGGGCGAGGAGAGGCAGGGTGGGAAGGCACCCTGCCTGAGGTACGCCATAAATACCTGTGTGCATGCTTTTACACAGAAGCACATGTGACACAGTTTTCTCACACAGGCTGAGTTTGCCCTTGCCTGCGTAGCTCTGCATCTGTAAATCGGTGTGCCATGGCGCTCTGGAGGGGAGCGCAGGATCAAGGGGACACACCAGCCTGGGCTCTTGCACGGGGGTACGGGCTGCTGAAGGCACGTCTGAGTGGGGAAAGGATCCTGCTGCTCTGAACAATGCGCTCGGGAGCATGGACATCTTCAGGGCCACTCAGAGTGACACAGGCCCAGTTTTTCCAGGGTAGCTTCCCAGATTCTGGGTCTGTGTCTACATCAGATGCCTGATGGGGGGGGAAAAAAAGCAATTATACGTGAGGATGACACAAACATACATATATGAAAAGAGAAAAGGGTATAAAATGGCTCAGATTTTAATCCCGGAGCCATGGAGGGCAGGAAACACCCACCTGGGGGCCCAGGAGAGGTGGTGGCAGGGCCTGTCCCTGACCTCCTGGTGTGATTTTAAAAACTATCCCGTCCCTCCCCCCGCCCCCAACATCCGCCCGCAGCTGTCAGACGCGGCCAAAAGTCACTAATTATCTACTGACCTGTTCTGCGCAATTATGCCGAAAATGATGCCGCCTAATTAACCTGACGTGCAAGATCACGCCCTGTCAACACCGATCACGGCCTCCTTGTGCCCAGCAGGGCCGCCACCCCCTGCCCTGGCCAGGGCCAGTGCTGTCACCTCAGGTCCCACATGGTTACCCAATGTCCCACACGGTCACCCCAATGTCCCACAGTCACCCTGGTTCCCACATGGTCACAGCAGGGCCCCACGCAGGCCCCCAAGGTTGTCACCATGGGGCCTCACCCTGTCACCCCAGGGAACCCCCGTTGTCACCCTGGTGTAGTCTATCACTTGTGGGATAACACTGGGGTTCCATATCGTCACTCCCATGTCCCACGTGGCCACCACAGGATCCCACACCGTCACCATCAGGACCCACACGGTCACCCTGGAGCTCCATAGTCACCACAAAGCCCCACACCGTCTCCACGGTGTTCCACTCGGTCACTGTGGTCACACGGTCACTCCGAGGCCCCACGTGGTCATCGCGGGGCCCTCCGGCAGGGAGCCCGCTAGAGCAGCCGGAGGAAGGGCCGGGCCGGGCCGTCCCTCCGGCCCCTCGCCCTCCCGCGACGGCCGCCGGGCCCACAGCGACCTTGGCGGGGCGAGAGGCCCCCGGGGCGGAGCCTGGGGGCAGCGTCGAGAGCCAGCGCGGGAGGAGTGCTCGCAGCCGCCTCGTTAGCGCAGTAGGTAGCGCGTCAGTCTCATAATCTGAAGGTCGTGAGTTCGATCCTCACACGGGGCAAAGGCGGGCAGTTCTTTTCTTCCGCCGGCGGCGGGAGGAGCCTCCCCCGTCCGGGGCCCGCACAGCTCCGCTCCCCCGGCCGCGGCCCCGCGCTTTTACCGGCGACATAACAACACGAAACTGCTCCCTGACACCTCGGATGTGTCCTTGCTGTCGTGATTTACGAAGCTGTAGTTCCGGGGAAAGGGCGCGTGTCGCCCGGTTGTGCGCTCACGGAAATAATGTCAGCAGCGCGTTGCGCCGAGCTGTCGCTGCGCTCCGCTGCGCTCCGAGCTGTCGGCGAGACCATTTCAGCGTTTGGGAACGGGGAAATGGGTCCCCCTCCTGCTGTGGGGTACACCCAGGGCACAGGCAAGGCCGAGCGGTCCCGCGGACCCCAGCAGCGGGCAGGGATGAGGAGCTGCTACGGGGGCACGGCCGGGCACCGGCTCCCGCCTGCTGGAAACGCTCCGGTTTATGCACATTTACAGCTGTAACGTTGTTACGAACCCTAAGTGTGTACACATATGGCCCAAGGTGCTAGCCAAAAACTTGGTGGGTTTATTTTTTCTCTTTAAATATAGAAATAATCGCATGTAAACCCTAAGACAGTCATCAGAACAAGGCACTTTTCTCATCTGCTCTTTCCACTCCCCAGAGATGATCTTTGCCTGTTGCATTTTTCTCCCTTTGAAAAGGAACGATGATGCCTCTTCCCTGCACTCTGCTGAGGGCTGCGATGAGATTTCCATGGATCCCGGTCACTGTTTCTGTGATGCTGGCACTGTTCCTGGTTCTAGAGGCAGAGGATGCTAATGTCATAGCCAGTGAAAACCAGCCTAGCAGCACAAAAATAATTGTTTTTATTTAGATCCTCTGTCCCCTTTCTTTATCATGAAAGGTACCTGCTAATATGTATAACAACTATATGTATCTCCAGCAACGGAGGTTCCACAGCCTCTCTGGGCCTTATTTTCAGTGTTTGGCTCTCAATGGAAAGGATTTTTTTTCTCTAATTGCAAGTTTCCCTGCTGCAACTTGTAGAATCCACTTAGACATCACTGACAAAACCAGCACTTTAGCAGTGTTTTGTTTCTTCAAGTCATGGCATTCACCAGAACAAATGAAGTACACAAATACTGCAAGTGTTATAACTTAATGGTAAAAAGTGAGTTTATTTTAGAAGTAAAAATAGCATTATAGTTACCAAGAAAATAATGAGAAGGTTACAAACAACACACATTTTTCTAGCTAGCATTTTATTTTATATAAAAATATTTCCAAAGACCTGTATAATAAACAATCTATGATCAGTCCTTAATCACACTATACATATTTAGCATTTCACTGATCAATAATTTGAAAGTACAGATGAGGTCCAGAGCAAACCATTTCAAGGTGTCCACTTTGTAGCTTGGAAACGAGTTGGAGGATGTCTAGTTCGAGCCTGTGAGGTAAGCTTTTGTCTGAGCTGTCTGACTTCTGCCATCAGTTCCCGCTCTTGGCATGCCAGTTCTTCTCGTCTTCTATCCAAAGACACTTAAGTGCAAGAAACTCGGACTTAATATTGCGACCAACAGTTTTCCATAAATACCATGAATGCTTATTGGAAAACAGGTACCTCCTGCATAGAAACGCTATGCTTTATTAGTACCACTGTACGTGAGACAGCCCTAAGACCCGTAAAAGCCAGGAACAACTCCTTCTAAGTTCTTTGGAAGTGGTACCTATGTTTTGTTACAAAAAGGTCAGATGCTGATGGGTCGCTATGGCAGGTCCATAGATCCACGTTTCCCATTGCATACAGTTTTCTACATAAGATGCATGTGATTTTAAAATGTGCTTTCACAGGCCATAACGGCTAGGACAGCCCAGAGGAAATGATTACAGACTAATTCCTGACTATAGCTCTCAGTAAGATTTTGATGAAAGATAGTTCCACATCTTCTCAACATCCCCAAATCATACATAACTATGAAGACAGAAAAAGTATAGGTAAAATGATCAGGTCAGAATGAGACTAAACTAGGCTGAGATTTAATATGCCCATTCTCATAATGTGACACACTTCAGGCACTTCCTACCTGTGCTGCCCCTGGTAGTGAAGACATTTTTTCAGGTGTGAAATAGAATACAACAGCAAACTGGTTTACTATCCACTAAACACCTACACAACTAATGATGACTCAATTGCACAATGAGGTGTTCCAGTAATGCTTTTGAAATTAAACGTTAAAGAAAGCAGCAGGGTCCTGACTTAGAAACTTACTGTGTGATGATGACTCTGATGCAGACAAATCATTCAGACATATGTTTCCAGATCTTGGCACCTGCTGGAGTTCTACCCCTCTCTCTGTACGTCTGGCCTTTAAATCACGCAGTCTCTCTGTGGGAAATGGAGAGAAGGATTCTTTGTAAATTAAAAGTGTTTCAATTTCTAGTGAATTTTTCTAGCTCGAGGTGAAACAGTTTTTCTCCAGGAAGCAAAACTGAAACAATCACTCACTCCAGCTAATAGCAAGTACAATTTGCTCAGAATTAGAAGTCAATGTTTCTAGTCTATGGGTCACAGCTATGCATCACTGCATTTCATTTTAAGAAATTACAGCTCCACATGTGCTGTTTCTCCCTATGTAATTAACCTTCTGACAAATGGGCCACTAAGATCACATGGAATATGGCTACTTGTACTTGCAGTTTTAGGAGGAAACACCCATATTAATAATTTGCAGTTGCAAATTACTCCATATTAAAAACATTAGGCAAATAAGGGCAAAGTCTGAAAAAGTTTGCCCAAAGCAATATTAATCACCTAATCTTAATACTAATCACTAATCTTGTGTGAGCCTTGCAGAGGTGGGGGAATAGGAGAAATATCTGCAGACGCACAAATGCAGCACTTGAGTAGGACGTACTGGCCAATTCTAGAAGCACATAAATGTTTTTTTCCTGTGAACAAACACTTGGCAAAGTCACTTGCTGGCAGTGAGTTTGCTGTTCTTTACATTATTTGATAGAGGATTTCTAAGGGATGTGGTTTTACGATCGGCTTAAGCTGATCTAAACCTGTGCTCCTACCAAAAATGCCATTTATATTGCTGCATCTGATTGATAGATAGAAAACTGAGATTCCTTTCCAAGTCTGGCCTGATATATTGGTTTCATGACAGAATACTGCCAAAAAGTACTTATGTAAAGGAGTTAAGTTTAAGTTTATCCCTAATATTGGACACTTAGTTTGTATTCAGTTGCTGAATGCTTCATGCCAACATCCACACAGGAGAACTGCATTATCTATATGCTCACCAAAATAGCCATCTTCTCTTTGAAGCTTTTCAGCCAATTCTAATGCGTCATTCATTTTGTCTTCTAAAAACTGCTTCCTGTGCTTGTCTGCAGCAGCAGAAGCCTTCTGCTCTTCTTCCAGTTGAGCTTTTTTCTGTATAACTTCTTCCCACTGTGCAACAGAGATATTAAATGTGTCCTCAACAGATGCATAGCAAGGAAAAAGCAACAAGTAAAACCATCTGGATTATTACAGACTAAATTTCACCCTTAAATCAAAATATATGTTATTAAGCTGAGTGAATGTTTCTTTTTGAAAAATTTCTCATTCAAACATCTGGAGAAAGGTAAAAGTCTTGGGTCAGAGAAAAAAATGAGAGGAACTTACAGAATTAGCAATATGCTTTCCTAAGCCTAAAATATCCTCACCAATTTGCTCTAGTGCTTCCAGACACTTCCATTCACAACAGGAAAGGAGATTCCTAACAAAATGTTTCTTCAATACCTTTCAGTTTTATGCTCTACCATGTTACGGGCAAAAGATAGTTACATTTGTGCCAGTCCTACTTAGAAAAAGAAATAATGCAAATACCTTTTTTTCTTCTGCTTCCCTCATGGCCTTCAGCAGTTCAGCTTCTTTCACCCCGTTGTCATGCAGGAGCTTGGCTATCTCTTCATAACGCTTCTCACGGTCCTGATCATCACGCCTTTGTTTATGCAACACTTGCAACCTCCAGTCGATATCAATGCTTTTCTGCTCTGCTTTGGCTAAATTTTCTTCAGCCACCTAATAAAACATCTTTCTTACCAGGATTTCTTACCGATTACTCTATTTCAAGTACACAGCCTTACATACAGATAAGGTAAGATGAACTGAAGTGTTCTCCAGCATCACTGTTAGATGTCCCTGCTGGGAGACTGTACCTGCAGTGCCACTCCTCCATTCATTACAGCACGCTGTCTCATCTACCAGGGCTTTCTTCTGCTTCTTCTTCATCCTTCTTATTCTTTCCCTTACTGTGGGTCTTTTTGTTTTTTTTTTAATTTATTGTTTTGGGGTTTTTTTAAGTCTTTTGGAAAGAGGCATCAACCGTCTCCATGATTTTGGGGATTTTGCTTTCCTAGCATGGATTTAATACGATTTACAGGTGCAGTTAACGTAAGATTGATACCTGGATGCCAATAATTCCACCCACACCCATCTGCTTCCAAAAATCGAAGGCTGTTTACAAAAGTTCAGACCCATATGTTTATTTCTAGACAAAATATAAATGCAGATGCCAAGCATATGGGCAGTGGGTTAGCTGCAACTATTTTTCCAACTGTGCAGTTACGAGTTCTGAGCTTGAAAATCTGAACAATTCCTAATGTCAAGCTACACACATTCATTACTATCATCTAGAAGACAGCTTCTACAGCTGAATTTCCTGTCAACTACTACCAACTGAAAGTTCCTTTGAGGCTTACTTTTGTTTTATTGTGGTTACAAATACAACATGTTCCTTAACAGGAGGATGTCTTATCCTAAAAAGCACTTTTGAGTCTTATATGCCTTCTAAGTTCTGAGAAGTAAAGAAAAGTTAATATTCATGGCAGGCCCAGAGAATTTCAGTATTAGATAGCTGTTTGGACACTTCAGTCAGATTTTTGAAAACCTTAAAACTTTAAACATACTGTCATAATCTATTAATATAGGTATCTAGAAATTAGATTTCTTTAGAAAATATTTTCATATTAACTTGAACTAATTAAATGCAATTAAAATACTATTAACTAGTACTACTTGTGCTAGTTATCATACTAACTCCCCAAAATACATGTTAAGATCCAATCATCTTACTATCTGAGCTTTCAGTTTTTCTTCTCTGTCTGTTTCCATCAATCTCTGAACAAGATGATCTTCCAGATCCACCCTTCTTCGATGAGCATCCACCTCTTCTTTCACTTCCTTTGTAACTGCCTCTTGATCTTTGATTAGATGCTGCCAAACACACAAACACAAATTATTGTTGCTAAGCTACTACCCCACATTTGTAATTCTGTCTCTTTAACATCTATTAGAATTTCATTAAACTAGTATTTGAATATATCCACACATCTCATCCCACTACATATCATAACTGTCCAAGAAAGTGATAGTCCCTGCTGTTTTATCCACTTGGAATTACACTAAGCCTGAGTCATCACAGGGGTCTTGCAGATTGATACTAATGTAATTCCATTCCCTGGATTACAGTGGAGAGCATAAAACTAGAATTCCAATTTAAATGAATTCGTTTCATCATGAAAATATTCCGCACTTTTATGGCGCATTTTAGCCAAAACCTCAAAATGTTTCACAAATATAACTCATGTTTCATGGTACAGGGACTTATAATAAACACATCTGCAGCTTGAATGCAGAGACGATTTGCCAAAGTAGTACAAATCAGCAGTAGATCTAGAAATAGAATTTTAACTCTCACCACCTTTTCTTCACATTCATCGGGGCACATCTACACAGTTTTCTGGAGAAGACATAACCCCTTCCCAGGCCTGCGGGAATCTATTGAGCTGTGTCAGCAGGGTACTGAAGCAAAGTTAACATATATGGCCTTCTAAGCGTGAATATAGCCCCTCACTGATGGCAGTAAAACAGTCAGTTCAGGGCATGGGCAGGGAAAGCCTGTCTACACAGACTCTTGTGGGCAGACATATATCCTCAGCTAGTTAAATAATTGCTACCTTTCTAGCCTAAAGAGGATGATCACTGTAGAATTAGTTCCCTTAAACAGCTGACTTTACACATACTGGAACACAAATGAGCTTAGCCTGGTTTGCGTTATGTAGCCACAATACAGCTGGCTGTGTATTTAATAAATAAATGCTAAAAGAAATTTAGCCCAGTTATGCTCAGCATGGGTTATAAAAAGTCTATGGCCAAAAGCTTTAAAAAGCCAAATATAAGCAGACACATGCTTCAAAATAAGGGTTAGCTATCTGGATGTCCAATTCTGCTTGCATTCCATGGGATCTGCAGGTATGGGCAAATGTATGGGCAGATGGGCACACGTAGCTGTGATTTCTAAACACTTAACTTATTATTTCTAACCAAAATGGACATTACTAAAGCCTTCCATTGGCAGCCTTGCTTTTCAGTAAGTAATTATTTATAATTAACTCATATTTAACTTTAAACGGTATTATTGATTAAAACCCTTTATTACTGAATAGTGATCTTTCTGAATTATCAGTCAGTCATTTGAGAAAGGAACTGCACATTCCCCATGAACCATCCATTCCTTTTTGCTTAATGATATTGTTGGCAATTAAATATTTTTTCATCAACTACATCAATCTGCTATACTGTTCTCTCCAGAAAATGTAGATATATCTGGATACCACAGATGAAAAGGTGGGAGTTTCTGGCATGAGGAACATATTGTTATAGACTTATTTCTTATTTACACGTTCCTTGCTTCTCTCAACCAGCTGAGCACACAGCTAAACCCTGCAGCAACCAAATGATACCTCTGCACAGGAGAAGAATAAAATGGGGAGGATATGGGTATTTTCTCCCAGAAAAACAGATAACATTGAGTTCTACTAATGCTTTTATCAATGGAGGGTTTAATCTAAAAAAGGTATCAGAGAGGAAAAGGAAAAAAAAAAAAACCAAAAAACAAGCCCCTTCACAAAGTCTAGTTGAATGAACACAACTGAATCTGAGAACTGCAAAGGAAGAACCATTAAATATAAACATCTGTATAGTTCCCCAATAATTACCTGTTCAAAAAGCTGTCTTTGTGATTCAAGTTCCATCCGTCGCACTTCTACATCTTGAACAGTAGCAGCTGTTTCCTGCTCTCTCATGGATGCCTGGAGGAGAAGAGAAACACATGAAAATACAGTAAGGGAGAAATTCTTCTCCCTTAAAAAACCACTACCAAGAAGAAAGTCCAAAATCCCAAGCCACACCCTACTTCTAAATTCTAGTTAACTTTCTGTCATACCATGAATAATGGAAAATATTGCATACCAAAAGTACAGGGCAAGGTGGAAAAGAGGCACAGGAACAGTTTTGCATCCAGCCAAGCATATTAGGGAAATGTCAGGCTTGATCTAGCGCTAATAATCTGCCAGGTGCAGCTCCAAATCAAGTAAGAAGTCTCTGAACCCAGAACACTGCGGAGGACAGTCCACAGATAGGGAAGTGGCCACTTTGCACCTGGCAGAACCTGTGCTGAGCGGGAGCTAACAAATCTTATGGTGCCCTGACTGTGGAAACACACAGCTGCACTGCGCTCTGCAAAGTGTGGTGCTGAGACACGAGGAATGGCCCTGCAAAGACTCAATTTGTGCCTGCAAGGTTCAAAAGCTTCCATTCTCAGCATCTGCATGCCTCGGTGCTCGAGCTAGTAACACAGGAGCAGAGCCAGGCCTGGCCAGAGGCTGCTGCGGAGCCTCTCAATCAATGGCAGAGTTAATTTGCAATCTGGACATACAGCCCACAGACAGCTGAGAATTCACTAGTCCTTTAAGGAGCTCATTACATTTTTTCAACACTGCCAATATACAGATGAATCTGGCTTTTCTCAGGAATTTTGCCAGTTAAAGCAAGCCAGTGGAACACAGTAAGTGCCAAATAAAACTGTTAAATTATGCATTCACCACTTAAAGCAGTCCATCTCATGCTAAATACACCTCTGGGCTCACGTATCACAGTATATCAACTGAAATTTTAGTTATGCATTTTTTTCCTTGTTTATTTTCACTAATAGACCTTCAAGAAAAGAATTGCTTGAGCAATACTCAGCCTTTCTTGCAATTTCATCATCAAGACGTTTCAGTTCCATTTGACGCTGATCTTGCTGGTATTTCAGAAAACGCCTTCTCGAAGCATCTAGAAATTGTAGTTCCTTTACTTTCAGTTCTCTTTTCACAGCAGCTAGTCTTCAAAGCCAAAACAAACAGAAACAAGGGAACTTGTGTATATGAAAGGTCAGTACCAAAGAGCACAAACTTGCACTGCAGTTATCCATTAGTTACTCTGAGCTAATCTCTAACTTATAAAGCTTAGGACAGTTGCTTTCATTCTTTTAAATTGTCCAGTTTTCATTTACAAGACAAAATTAACTTCACAGATACACAGACATCCTCTAATGGCAACGTCCCCAATTAAGCTTTGAAGTCCTGTGCCCTGTTTCTGTTCTACTTTAATAAGCACTAGTTTACTATTGCAATGATCCGGAACCGGAAACTATTCCTTAGAATAATTGCCAGTGTTCTGGTACCTCTTTCTGCACAAAATTAGTCTAAGTTTATTTAGAAAATATCAAACTCTTTCAAGGAACAAAACCACAAACTCATAAGAATTGGTTTGCAAAGAAAGGCTCACTGCCCTCTCTTAAAGAAAAACAAAAAACAAAAAACAAAAAAACCCAAAAAACTTGCTCTGTAGGTTACGGAGGTTTAAGAGAAGCACCTGTAGACATGGTGCTTAGGGACATGGTTTAGTGGTGGACTTGGTAGCATTAGGCTAACAGTTGGACCTGATGATCTTAAGGGTCTTTTCCAACCTAAATGATTCTATGATTCTATGATTACTTGTAGTTGATTGAAAAAACTATGGAGACATTGAAATTCTCTTAAACCTTCACAACTGCAAAATGTACAAACTAACAGTTCAGCTTCAGTACTACTACAAGTCTTTGCTCAGCAACTGATATATAAAGCAGTCTTTTTTCTAAATCCATTAGAAATACAAGAACATGTACAGTCACTGATACTATAAGTGATTCTTATATTTGCAGTGTGAGTCTGCCCACAGTGCAAGTCTTAAGTCTCAGTGTGCAAACGCACAGCAATTGACTGCTTAAAAGCATTCACAATCCGAAGAGACCAGACAAAAGGCTGGGAGCTGAGACAAAAATATGAAGTGACTTGGCCTCTAATCTGCTGTATTCCCTCAGGCAAGGCAGTAATACAACCCAGATCACTTCATTCCCACACCAAAATCTGACCCACCAGACCACACTGTTTTCCCACATTACACTTTATACAAACTAGTGGTTCTTTCTCCTTTACTCATGGTTAAAAATGTAATAGCAGGATACAGTAGCCAGGCCCCTAATGTTTCTTATATTGTAATACCTCTGCCTCTGTTCTGCCAGCTTCTCTTCTTCTTCCAGTAGCATTTTTTGCCTCTGTTCTTCAGCTTCTCGAAGTAATTCCTGCTTTCGATACCAGGCTTCATCTTCTGCTTTCCGTTCCTGTGCTTTAGCTTCTAATTCATGTGCTAATTGTCTGAATGGAAGGAGATCACATGTTAATAATGCAAGCCAAGTATCAAGAAATTACTTGATTACTTAGAAATTGATGACTGTACTAGCAAAGAACTGCTGAAATGAGATGTCATGAAAGAGTATGGCATCCCCTTTATGTACTGATGAAGTACATGAGGAAGAGTTACAATACTGACTGTTACAGACAACAGTGCATTTCAGATGAGTGCAGATATTTTCTTCCTCGCATTCTTAAGAAAAAGTAGTTTCTAAAGGTGCCGTGGTGTCGTGGTACCCACTGATTTCAATAGCAAGCTAAGAACTCCTGGTCCTTCACAAAGTTGGACACTACAAAGTCAACGGAGGTTTAGGCTCTGACTTACAAGCTTTCAAGTTTGAAGACTTGCAGCCCAATATTTTCTGCAAATTAACAAACATTTTTTGTTTAAGATAAGACTACCAATTTAACTTAAAAATGTGTCAAACCAAATAACTCTTAACCTTTAGCAGCTATTTAAAGACATATTCCAGAATTTTCTTAATTGTCTCTCTTCTCAAGCATACAGATTACAACAGAAAAAGGCAATTGTGTCCACCTGTCCCTCCCAGTCTGATACTGTCTTCAACTTTCCCATTAATACCTCTCTCGTAAGTATTCAATTTCATCCTGTCTGATCCTCTCCCGTTCCTGAGTTTGGTAATCCACAATGAACTTGGGATATTTATTAAATACAGGGTACTGTCCTTTTGTAAGTGGTATGAAGTCATCAAGCATACGCTGTGGATGGATATCTAGTGGTGTAGCCTCCATAAGATGATAAGCTTCCTTAATCACAACGTTAATGTCCAGGTTGTTACGATGATGAAAGAAATACTGTAAGAGACATGCTTCCATTTACATTCTACAAAAGATTACGCAAGTTTTTAATATACCTATTTGGTAATAATTAGGTAAATTAGCAAGATCTATATTCCAAAAGTTTACTTAAAAAGGGGTTATTAAGTTAGCCCTACCAATTAGTAAAATATCACCAGCTCAAATGACTTGACCCAAACCTCTTCAAGTTGTAAAAGTATGCTCTGGTTCTTTTCCTTGTCTTCAAATGGCAGTTGTGTAAGGGATCTGGAAAGCTAGGTGTGAATTTAGAGCATCCATCTGCCTGCACAGACACTCCTACCACTGGATAAACCTCCCTTGACTTCTGGTGTTCAAACATGAAGCTTGGAAGTTCCTCTTCTTGAAGGACTATTCTTCCTGTCAAAGATCTTATTCACCAAGAAAACCTTTAAATTGGTTATTGTTAAATGTAGCAATAATGTTGTCTGTTTGATGTCTGTCAAACTGACTGCTCACAGGTACATTTTCAAGGTGGAAACATTTGTTTGCCTACAGAGATGTTTTCATATGAAAAAACTTCCTCCTCCCATGTAAGGCTAAACAGAAGGAAACATTTTCATTTAGCTTTAGAGAATGTCAAATTTTCAGAGAACTGCCTAATTTTGCAAATCTGAAAGAAAAATAATGAAACAACATGACAGAATGACTGTGTCTTGTCTCCACAGGCACAAGTCCATATTAGATCCCAAAAAAAGAAGCAGAATTATTTTGTGGTTGATGAACTATTGGCATTTACAAAATGGCTTTTAGTGGCATTAGGAAGCTTATGAAAGCTTTTAAAGATCTCATTGCATGAAACTGCAGGAAATTGCTCAATATTTTACTCATGTATTGTATATTTGTCAGGTACTAGATGATGTTGTTCAGAAACATGTAATAATACATTCATGTGGAAATGAAACATCTCCTTTTAACCTCCATAACAACAAATACAATGTTTTATACGTCTCTGTAGGTACACTTTCATATGACGGACTTAAATATGAAGATGTTTACCTCAAAATCTCCTGTTTGATTACAGTGAAGCAAGGGAGCTCTGGAACATATAATATAGGCAACAACAATCATTAGAAAGTATGAAGGATGGTTGGAGAAGATATTGTCAAAGACTTTCAGCCATTCTTCTCTTGTTAGAACCTCAGAGAACAGTGTTTCTAGAAGTGGCCAAGCATAAACCTACATTATTTGGGAAAATTGACAAAATAATCCGTTAGTACAATTTTACCATTCCTTTTAAAGAAATAACATTATTTTTTCTTGCCTTATACCAAGAATCTTCTATTGATTTACAAAAGAAACAGGAACTAAACCAGAATATTTGAAGATAAGTTTTATCACCCACTATAAACATTCAAAATTAATATAGGGTGATTATAAATAAATTTCTTATTTCACTGGATGTCTAAATCTTCTGCTTAGATTTGTGAAGCAAAATTCATCCTTAATGATAAATAGGGATTACGAAATTAATTCATCATACCTATGTCCACTTTAAAAAAAAAAAAAGTACATTTATGATTTGATAGGTAGATTTTCAAGCAACGTGGACTTGAAAGCAAAGGACTTCTAAGAACTACAGTAGCACATATGTGAGATTTATGATTATGGAAAAGGAAAAGCTGCAGGAAAGCAATGATATATTCTTTACACTCCCATATCATTCACTGTTATTTAATGAAAACTCCCTCAAAAAAGAATTATTTCAAAATAAAAGACTAGTGCACTATCATTCACTGCAGTGACATTTTATATACAAAAGTTGGCTAGAATATTACCTGTGAAGTCACACTGTATTTTATTAAATGCTGAAGTAGTTCTTTGTCATGATGTGCCAAAATATTTTCCATCATACTAAGGACATTAACTGGAGGATTGGGAAAATACTCAAACCAGTGCTGACAAAAATTAACTGAAAAAGAAAAAAAAAAGCCCAACACAATCCACTGTAATCCAGAGTGATAGACTCTTGACAACCTTAAGGTTTGGTTATAAAGGCTATGAATTTAAGAGGTAGTTTTAGGCAGCAAAACCCATTTAAGATATTCCCATCTCTCCTCTTTCCTAGCATTTATTCCTAAACCATTCCCACAGTACACTGCTCCTCCAGCTACACTGGCATGAGTGTTTGTGTCAGCACACTGTGAACCAGACTGGGGAACTAATCTGGCTCAAAAATAAAACGAAAAAAAATCTGTGTGCTGTGGGACTAAGTGGTTGGAGGCAGATGGGAATACTTAAACCGGTATTTCTGTCTCATGAAACTACAGCCTGGATCAAGTAACATACTAAGAATAATTTCTGTAAACTTGGATACTTATTCACTAACAGCATGTGTTTGCAAAGTGGGTAGGTATGCTTGGCAGCACATATCTTCTGTAGACTTAGCAGCAGCTGCAACAGCTAATTTAAGTGTAAAGCACTTTAATTCAGAAGGTTTCTTCAGAAGACAGCCATAGCCAGCTTTCAGCCAAATGTCTCATTTTGAGTTACCACATGCTTAGGACAACTAAACACAGTAAAACTTTAAGAGATCATTCCCTTTTGACTGGGAGAGGGTGAGGGGGTGGGGTGGGTTTGCGTGGCTACTTTTCCCATGTCTCAGAGATTTTAGTTATCGTGATATAATTATGCTAGATACATTTGTTTTGACTGATTAGACTTTACAAATACTGTTAAACTGCTAACTTTTTGTTAGACACACTGCAAAAGGAAGTCTAATATCTTGTTTTTATTTACAAGCAGGCTTTTGTTTTAAGCATACAGTTGCTACATATTAATTCCCAGCAACACCTTTAGAAGAGAGCCTGGTGACCTCTTAAGAAATACTTCATTAATTTCATTAGGAAAAGCTCTTTTGCATGGGAAAGCTTAAACATGTTGCAGCATATCTGAGTTTTTAAAATCATAGCTTACCTACTACTGTAGCAACAACTTCAAAGCAGATCAGCTGGTTGTTCTGGAATAATTTTACAAATGGGAATGCAAGCAAAGGAATGTAAGGTGTCTCAGCAAAGATAGCAGACCAATGAGCTAGAGCTGATAATGTCCTATACACAAAGGCAAACAAAGGTGTAGAAACATCAATCCAAAAACCAAACAAAAATATAATATGCATTTTAGAATCACAACATAGAAAGATTGTAAACTTCAAGATACATGCAGGATTATACGAGTTATAAAAACAAAATTGCATGAGGGCACTACTATTTCATTTTAGAATTTTCCTTACAGATAATTCCAGCTATTGGATAAATTTCAGATCACTATATGAAAATAAAAATCTATAATATTTAAAGAAATTCAAATATATATTTTACCTCTGTAAAACTCTCAGCAGTTTCCTGCTTTTGATGGGATACTCAGTTTGAATATTCACAAATGCACTGTGGGTACCCTTATCTATTAGGCTACTGAATGCTAAGTGGTTTTCAGGAAGTTGCAATAAGGAACGCCAAACAAACATCCTGCAATTAAAATGCAGACTTAGTCAAGTAACTTCTCTTTCATAGGCCAGTAAACACAAGCAATTTTATTTTGTGCAAGCATGAACATGCACACAAACATACCTGTACTTTGCTGGATATTCTCCAAATCCTTTCAATAAGGCCCGCAGACGTTTCTTGTTTAATCCACCTGGCAATTCGTTCTACAAAATAGGGGATCAACAATAAACGTAAGGATTTCTCCTTCATAATTTCTCTCCTTGCACTCTAATTGATGATAGTAGCTAAATACTGAAGTTCCTAACATAATATTAAAAAAAAAAAAGTGTACCCACTATTTGTTACATAATCCTAGGTATTTCAACAACAAAAAAGATAATTCAAAAGATCATTCAGCTACTGAACTCAAAGAACAGCTGCCATTGATTTCAGTCAGAAGCAAATCAGACCCTAACTAATAAACTATATATAATTAAATGATGGATATAGCCAAACCATAAAGAATATTGACATAAGGAACAGATCATATTGTGATGAATGTTACAGGAGGATATATATAGAGATATAGATAGGTGTGTATATATATGTGTGTGTATGTGTATATACATATGAGATGCAAGATAAAGACAGAGAGAGAAGATGGCACAGTGATGACAGAAGGGAAATAAATGTAACAGTAATGCATCTTCTAAATAATTAATAAAAAATGAAATAGCTTCTAGGCAGACATTTTAGAGGTGCTAGTTTGCTAGCAGGGAAGCAGATCAGATCTAGCAAAATCCCAATGTGTCACAAGTTGCTTGAACAACTTCAGAGGTACCCCCAGCTGACTGGAGGCAGCTCTGGCTGTGTCACATAATACTGGAGTATGGGCTAAACAGAGAGGAAATGGTACTAAAACTCCCTCAATCCCCTCTCTACTCAAACATCCAAGTGAATCAGTGCCTGAACTTATTCTTTAAAGTAAGTGGCTAAATATTTTTTTGCGATGAGATTTAAATGCTGCAGACTGGAGAACAAAATATTTGCAGCTTCTTCCTACCTCTTTATTTTCAAGTGATGTGTTCACTTGCAGTTTTAGTAATCTGGTTTGAATTTTGCTTCCTTTAGATTTCCAAGGCCGCTCTGACCTTCCTGAAGTCACTTTCATTGTCAGTTTATTTGTCTCTGACGTGCACTTGGACCAATCTTCTACCACTTTGAACACAGCTGGTGGAGGCTAATATTAAGTGAAAATACCTCGGTTAACATCTTGTAAAACAGATTAAATAACACTATAATTTGATGTTTACTCTATTTTATATGCCATATTGTTGAGCTTGATGGCCATAGCAAGAATAGAGACACATTTATACCATAAATAAATATATACAGACTGTATACTCCTAAATAAGTATGCCAGTGAATAAAACTGCTGTAATAAACTGGAAAGACTGTGAGAAGGTTTATGTAGTTTCCAAACCAACTCAAACATCATGTTATTTCCTTGTTTAGTAAACACTAAAATATAATTGGGATAGTATAAATGTGTATCACGTACTGTTCAGGTTATTTACTTTAGCATGTTTCTCAATGTCACTAAAATATTTTGCATTTCTATAGCACCAGTTAAAAAGAATACAAAAGACCTTTACAAACTTTAATTAGTCTTCAGTGTCAGGGAGGTATTACTTCAATGTTGGAGACTGGGAAAGCAAGTAACAAAGTGGATATCCCAGTTCATGTCAAACCGGCAGCAAAAGTGCAAATGGAATGCATGTGTGACATCTTTACACATCCTTCCTCAGCTCCAACTCCGTCATTATCCGAAGCTGGTTACTGTTTACTTCAAAGACATAGTGATTAAAGATAGATGGAATTCTGGATTTAGAAACCTGACTCTCATTAATAAATTACTTCAATAAAATAAGAACTGGTATTTCGAATGTTTGTTATTTAGGAAGGATTAGGAGTATGATTGTGCCATAATGATGGATGCTGGTATCCAAAACAAAATCACAGTAACAAAAACACCATTCATGCCCGCAGTTTAAGACAGCATCAGTTGCAAAACATTCCCTATAGGAAACAGAACAGAAGCAGCACAATTATGCTGTTTCCATCTCCCCCAAAATGTCATTACAAAGAGAAAATGGTCCGTCCAAATTGCTGTAGAAAGAAATACCATCTCCCCCTCCTCCCAACAGCAGAAACACAGTGACAGATATACTTTAAATACATCATATTACCTGACAGGCTGGAGTAACTATGAAGGGAACTCTACAAACCACTTTTTCTTTATTTGTAGCGTTATATATGGCACTCCAACACATGTCTGCAAACTACTGCTGATACAAAAGTTATGTAGACAAGTATCAACTTTAATGGGATTTACTGCTGTTTTAAGAAATGTAAAACACTCTACCTTATTTCCTTCTTGGGCCAAAGCTTGGACACTGTATAAATTAAGGCTACCATTTTCCATTACTGATGCAATATACCGTCCATTGGGGCTAGCTGCTGCTGTACTAATTCCCTCTTCATGACTCCCAATGTCAAAAAGAAGTTTGCATGTTTCTATATGGATAAATCTCATAATATTATCTTGACTTAACACTCCAAGGACCTGTAAGTTAAAAGGATTAATTAATTCATATTGTCAATGTAAAACAAAGCAGAATACCCAATTTGGCAATGACGTTCCATTAAGCTAAAAGAGCAATTGAGCAAACATTTAGCACAGTAACTTTCCTTTTGTATGGTATGGGCCCATATCCCCAGTGTCCCCCAAAAGCCCTCAGAGTATATGTGTTGAATCAACTATCCAAATACTCCAGTCTTAAGCTTTGTAAAAATACTGACCTGATTGGAACCTCCATCAAAACGGTCAGGAAGGAATTCCAGGTGACGGACAGCTCGTACTTTTGCAGGCATCTGGATTATTCGTATCAACTGCTTTGATTCTAAACACCATAAGTGAAGATGATTTGATTTTCCACCAGCTACAAAAATCCGGCCATCTCTGGATCACAGATGAGGCAAAGTTTCCATCAGAATACTATAATTTAAGTTAGTATTAGCTAAAAAGAGAGAGATCGTACATTTCCTTCTATACCCTCAAATCACTTTTGAATATCGTTATTCCTGTCATACGCTCCTGAAAGAACAAAATAGCTCCTAAATAATAAAATTTGCTTCTGTAAAGGATACCTTAAACCTCATTTTAGTGGTCATTAAAACTCAACTTACTTTATTTCAACTGCTATGGGACTGTAATAAAAACTGCTATTGATCCTTGCTGAAAGTATCAGTCACAGCAGAGTTCAAAAGCTTGTCATAGTATATAGCTCAATACTTCCATAAAACATTACAATTAAGGAAAGAAAACCTGTTTTAAAACTGTAATTTTTCTAGTCCGCCTTTATAATGTCTAAAATAGCAATTTACCTGGTAACTGCAAAGACCTTATAAAGTAATACAGAACCTTCTACAGGAGTTGGCAACCGGTATTTACAGTGAAGAGTATCAAATTCCCATGCAAAAACAGAATTATCTTTGAAACAGCTGAGGATGGTGTTACTCAATGGAAGAAAAAAAACCTGGAAGAACATGGAAAAGAAAAAAAATGGAATATGTTGTCAAGGAAGGGCCCTTTAAATTGGACTAAAGTGCATGGCAGAATAAAATACAGCAAGAAACCATGACAGTATGGCTATTACTATAACTGTGTAATGCAGCTGTAATGCAAGGCTTAGATCCCACAGGCAGCGGGTTCCTTTCCCCTGTTACAGCCTAGGCAGGCCTGCTCTCCCTTGCACTGGTTCAGAACTTGTTGTACCCTTTGCTAAGCCAGTTTAATTCACCAAAATGACACAAATCTTTATCTGTGTTATTTTTATGACTTAAACCATCTTGTGGAGGTTTTTGATGAGTGCCAGAGAGGACATAATATAAATGGTGGGAACACGAACCCAGGAGCAGGAGAGGATGGAAGACATGAGTCAGAACTGCTCATGCAGCAACTGCTTGTTGCATCTTCTACAAACTGGCTTCAGCATTCAAATAGTACCAAGAGCCTGCAAATGCACGCTCTGAAGCATTCATCTTTAGACTTAAACTTCTTAGTTTTATGTACAAATATTAAAAGTAAAAATATTGTACAAAGTTTAGCAGCGTATTCTCCAACTATGAAATGCAGATCTTACTGTGAGGACGGATGAAGATAAAACCAAAAAGCTTGTAAATATATTTTTTCAATTATTCTGAACACGTTTATTCTTTGTGTGTAATCTCTTTCAATAAGAAAAAAATTGGATTATTTACATTTTTGGATGTCATCAGATACATTCCTGCTTAATGACAAATTATTGGTTTAGATCAGAGGTTCTATTTTGGCAGCAGCACATGCAGCTTCAGCAAATTCCCTGTACCTATAATTTTGAAGGTTAAATTGAAAATGTATTCTGAAAATGTATAATGAACATTGACAACTACCTGAAGGACTCGCTGGCTGAGAATTACAGTCAGTGCTACGAAGTTCAGAGTTTTGGTCTGAATGGTCTCTAGGGGCCTTGAAAATCTGTAAATCTGGATATGTGGGAAGGGATTAATCTTGCTGAATGTTAGTGACTGAAAGTTGGATGTTCAGGCCAAATTAATCACTTGACAGTGAGTGAAAGTCACCTGTGGGGAAAGAGTCACCTCACCTACCAGAGTCATTTATCTTCAGACAGACTGAGATGTCTGTCCTCCTTCAGGGACCCTGAGGAAGTCTAGACAATGAACTGAGAGCAGATGCCTATCATGTAGATGGATGAAGTTTACATTTTGGTAAACTGGAGCACTCAACAGTTCCTCATTTTCTGCTTTGCCCTAGAAAAATACCACAAGATGGTCACAAGCAGCTGTTGAATAAGCAGCAATGCTTTGAAAATGGTCATTATAGATGTCTTCTCTTAGCTCTTCTTTCTCTTTTTTTTTCACCAGCTATTCTTACAGTGTGCAGCTCAGTCTCTGTCTTTTTAAATCAGCTTTGCTCCATACCAGCTTAACAGAAGGTATATGTTGGAGTGCAACTGGGCTTAAGTAAAGAGGCATCAAGAAGTACACCGCAGAGATTGGTGTGACACTACTACAATGGCTCAGACAGCAAGCAAGAATCCAACTTTGGACAATGAGTGTCAGGGCTGCGGTCTAATAATAAATCTGATCTTTAATAAAGCACTTATCTGTACGTCTTAAATTGCAGCATGGGAGTAAGTATCATTATCTTTATTCTAAAGACAGGAAAATGAAATCCAGACAAATTGTATTTTTGCATAATGTCCTATCAGAAATGGTAGAGCCAAGCCAAAAGTGCAGGCTCTTGATTCCAAAACAGTGATTTATTCATTCAACCATAGTCACTGTTGTTTGGATTTAAAGGTTGTTTCCATACTGTAACATCCTGATCCTACCAAATTCCAAGAGCCATTTATCAATAAGAAGCCCCTACACATAGCCTACACAAAGAAAGATACTGAGCAGTAGAAACATCTTGTCCACTAAAGAAATGCAGCCATCTTTGGAGGGAAGACATGATAATTATTTTAGCAACATGCACTACACAACAGTTTTAATAAAACAAACAAACAAAAATTTATGCATGACCTTCCACAGTAATTGCTACGTGACTACTTCAGGCTCACAAAATTTCTGCCTGACCTAGAACACGGTGAAGACACTCAAATGAATAGCCTTGTTCTCTGCAAAATCAGCATGGCTTTTTAGTGACCAAACTGATGAGAACTTTGGTTTGAAGTGGTGTTTATTACGACTGTTCACTGCAGGGCAGCACGTGTGTAAGCAACACTCAGGCACTGCGTCAGTACTTTCTGTAGTACTTATGCCAAAGTTTGACATTTGGTGGCGCAGGCAGACCTGTTTAAAGCAGTGTAACGCTAAGGAAGACCTATTTAAACGACTCCCTGACACAAACATGTCATACTTCTCATCCCCTGTTGTTCCAGTATAAGTGTCTGTACAGCAAACCAAACCAAAGAAACCACTAGGCTGAAAAGCAGCAATTTCTTTTTGCTGAGTTACTTTTCAGCTTGCTTTGTTCCCACATTCAGTGCTTAGTGTGCATAGAAAGAGCAGCAGCTTTGGAATAAGCAGCTGAATGGGGTGGGTGGTGGTGACTGTTTGAAGTTACCATTGACACCAAAACTGCTTTATTAACAACACCCTTAAATGCCAGTATCATTCAGGTTGGAATCAATCTCCAGAGGTCCTCTGAGCCCACTCCCAGGTCAAAGCAGGGTCAACCTAGAAGATGGCTCCAACTTCCAGGTTAAATTGGATTAGTCAAGGTCATAGCCAACCCAGTTTTGAGTTTGTCTGAAGATGGAGGTTCCTTAAAAGTTCCCAGCAGATCTCTGCAACTATTGAGTCATGATTCCAGTGGTCTGGGTGACATGACAGGATGACAGTTAAGGAGATATGCCCAAAGAACACAGAAAAGATTCAGCTGTATTTTAAAAAATATTTTCATGTTAAAAAATTTTAATATGCGGTGTTACTCCTACTGAGGTATGCTTGTTCACCCTTTAGCAATTGCTCTTTACTCACCTTCTGTATACCCACAGACTGACGAACGTTCAGCTTTCTTTTTCTTTGAAAGGTGTCCAAGTCCCACAGTTGTGCTGTATCAGTGGATGTAGTGATGGCATACCTGCCCGAGCTGTGGACAGAGATGGAAGACACCGAAGAATCATGTCCCCTCATCCAACTAACTAGCTCCTTGGTTTCTGCAGGAGTTGATGAAAAAAATGAAAAGGATATGAAAGTCATTCAAAATGAAACAACTACTACTTTTTATTGTCAACACTATGCTGTGAAAGAGACTTTTAAGCATACCTGGTACATATGACCATTTACCATCACAGCCCAACAAACAAGAAACAAAGGTATCAGTCTTCATATAGTTATTACACCTTAGAGAAACATAACCATCTCTTTATCTCCGAGTAGCAGATTTCATAAGTTATTCTCAGTTCTACACAGAAAGCCAACTTGCACAGACTTGTTTAATTTACCCTAAGAATCAATCTTAAAAAGCCATGAACACTGTGATCAGGTAAGTTCAGCATGCCTCATAGGCAGATTATCTGATGTGAACACCTGCAGTAATCTCTAGAAGTTGAGACTGAATGTTCTAGTTAGAATTCTCCACTTGTTTTTACTTGTGGACAATATGTATGGATGATTACACAGCTATTTACAGGTGCAACGAAGAAAGGTTTAATGACAACAGGCTATGACTATAGAAAGGCACAGTCAGAAAGCAACACCTCATTAATTCTTTTAGAGTCCAAAACATTTTTATGCTGTGTATTGCATACTAAGGAAATGGTTCCTCTGACTACATTGTCTCCCACTTGTGACTGCATGACCACTAATCTTCCCTCAGCAACCAAACTGTATTTGTGGCAATTACACTACTTACGTTGGGTAGTTTGCCTGACAGCCCATGGGGTGGTTCCAGCTGACCTACTGCTGTGGCATCAAAGATGGGAAATGGCTATAAAGCAGCTCATGAAGCCTAACAGCCAAACTTTCTGCTGTGCGTACAGGCAATCGAGTGCTTAAAGCTGTTGTCACATGGGAAGGTGACATGTGATTACAGAGAATGGCTTCTAAAGCAGGGGATGGAGCCCACCAGATAAGTATTATCTAATACATCTCTAAGGATAGTTTACCCAATACTGACTTATGTGAATAACATTTCTATTTTAAGACATTCTTGAGTATGACTTAGTATCTGGAAACAGCACCATATAAACATGCAGGAGTCTGTGGAATAATTAAGAAGATTTCGCTAAGTGCATCCAAAATCTAAGTTTGGTCTTACTGTGGTTGAAAGGAAGAGAAAAAGCAGAGGATTTCAGACCTTAACTATGACTCTTCCTCTATTTTGGAAAACAGTGTGTTACATTAAAATCTTCACTAATAATATCAGACCCTCAAATTGCAGACGAGTGATTCCTACGGCTTTTGAAAAAGATTTAAATCCAGATGATAACAGGCACTACAACTGCACTTTTTGATGGGTTAAGATTAACTTATGAAGAATGAATTGTCAATGCCTTTCACCATTTAACTTCTAATCAAGACAGAGACACACAGCTGGCCTGTGAAGTTAATTTTAGATGTCGCTTTTGAATAAGTATACAGATCTATTTGCATACTCAAAAGTACTGACAGTTCTTTTAATGTATATTGTCACTTTGTTCAAATATTTTACTGTAAATATAGTTAACAACTGTTTCAGTTGCAAACTAACATACTGTCGACTGATTTTAGTTTGATTTTACAGACAGCACCTCATTCTAAGCAAACAGAATTGCTTTAAAAAAGGTAACATATATAATCGCAATCCTGTGCTAGACTTCAGTTAAACAGATGCCTGCATGACTCAGTGGGAACAAGAAACTTCGACAAAGCAAAGGGTTCATTTACCAACAGGACTATAACCCCCATGGGCCCAAACTGTGGAGGTTTCTTTTGGAAGAACAGATGGCATGAAATACATAATAAGATTTCCATCAAAAAAACTCACCAAAAAATTGAGATTGAAACTAAAATTGTATAGTATTTTAGAACAATCCAGAGAGTAAGCCTTCAAATTTCTTCTTACCTGTATCAAAGCACTTAATGGAATAATCTGCCAAAGCCACGAGGAATTCTGTCTTTCTGCGAAGATTAAATGCCAAAGCAGTGCAAGCCTGCATTGTCCGCTGAACAAGGTTGAACCTATTTAAAAATATATGTTCTCATTGTTTTAGGAAACTTTGGTTCATAATGTCAAGTGAAGTAATAACTTAATCAGTTTCAATATATTTAACTGAGAGAAAAAAATAACTCAAAAGAAAGCAAAGAAATCATATCTAATTATGATAAATATAAAAATACTAAACCCCAGTAGTGTAAAACTGAAAACACTAATATACTTCTGCAAATGATAACACTAGGTCTAATTTATTGTATATTATTAATTGATATTAATTGATCAGTACTATTATTAATATTATTAATTGATCAGTACTGTTCAAAGAATAACTTCTTGTGGTAGTATTTAATCACTTAAGTTCTATGAAATTGATGTTTGTCCTGAGTTACAAACTACTGATCTGTTGGAGCTGCTAAACTAATAAAATAATATTTAGGGAGCCTACAGGGGCTTGCAGTTTCAGCTCTGAGAAAACCACTATCTACTTCCACATTCACGGAAAACTGAGGGTTAAAACCAGACCTGTGGCATGCTGCCCAGGCAAGTTCCATACCTCTGAATGTTACAGATGTCAAGACAATTAAAATGTCTTGATAGAAATACTCTTACCTATTTCCATTCAAGTCAAAAACATATATATTCCCTTGGTGGTCTCCAGCAAGTAGAGAATCTCCAGAACTGTCAAAAGCCACATTCAGAAAACGTATTGTCTTTGAATGGTATCCTTTTGTACTGTGAATTATGTTTACTATAACTCTGTGAAGAAAGCAAGCAAAACAACCATGCTTAGAGCTGTTTTATTATCACCACATATTTCTCCAAGACCTAGAATTAAAATGTTAAAAAGCTTATGGTTTTATAATTCTAATCATTCATAGTGTTCTATGAAAAATCTTCTTCCATGAAAAATACGTATTTCTAAGATAAAAAATATACTAAACAAAGGAAGTAATTCACTATGTTGGAAGATAGTTAGGAGACGTGTAAAGCAGATGGGGGAAATCTACCATTCATGATCCTTTCATGTGGCTCCTAGTTACCTGCTTTTCAATTATATTATTAATGAATAACACTAACATATATGCTGATGTATCATCTACCAATGTATCTGAAAGCCCAATTCAGCACTCAGCCAAGGAACCTGGCTCTTCATTATCACTGTAAAGAAACACACTAGAAAACTGAGAAGCTATGAATTACTGTAAGAAACCACTCAGATTAGATTAGGGTGGGGGAAAAACAGTTTTAATACCACTTCTTTCCAAAGCCTTCAAAAGCATGAAGCAAGCCATTTTTATCATCATGCATCTGAGATATTATAGAACAAAAGTTGCTGTTTTTTCACATTCTATCCTTGTACCATGCTGTTGGCATAAAATAGAGACAGATGCAGAACCAAAGTCTGGTGCAGAACAAGCCGCAAGAGGAAGGTTTTTCCAGGAAGCAGGACATTAAGATTTGGGAGATCTGCTACTCCTGGATTTTTTGGCTAACACTGGGCAAACCAATTATTTTCCATCATCACTTGGATGTAAACTCAGAGTCAAACTAAGTACCTAAAACTGTACAGGATATTGGGAGGCTGCTTAAAGACTGCAGGGCACTTGCAGAAGACTGTGACCATGGCTATATAAGACGCTGATAGCTATCTGAGACATCAATTTCTAAGAGAGCAGAATATGCAACCCAGCACCTGCATGCAACTGTTGCATACTGGCGTATGTTACATGCATACTGGCGTATGTTACAAAGTGTGAATGAATATCAGAAAAAGAAGGGCCATGCAGCCATGGTACAGACTAGAGACAAAACTAATTGCACCGCATTCTGTTAAGCCATTTTTTTCTGCGATAAAAGGGAAGGGCTATAAAAATGAAATCAGAAAGATGTTAAGCTAATTTAAATTATAATGAAAATTTAGTCATGTTAGGGTCTTTAATGTCATAAAAAAACCCACAAGCAAAGTATGACTTCTGATTCTAAAAACACCCTGAAATGTGAGCACTTATTGGTGTAGTTACAGCATCTCCCAGGACTTTCTCAACACCACTCTCTGCCTTTCAAAAGTTCCTTTGCCACTAAACTAACCTAGGAGAATAAAGTTAGGAGTTCACAGAGCTGTATCCAGATTTCCCATGTCAAACAGTATGCAGGTGCTCCAAAGCAGCATTCATATGGCTTCAGCATTCAGCTTGGGCCAGACAGTATTTTCCTAGTATTTCATATTTTAATTAAACTCTTGTGGGATTCGCCTATGGTATATTGTTCAATACAATTAAAACAAAAAAGCTAAATTGGAAGAGCTGTCCAGGCCCTTGCCCAGCCAAGTTGTGAGCATCTCGGAGCACAGAGGTTTCACAGCCTCCTTGGGGACCTGCTCCACCTTCAACGGGAACGTTTTTCTCCGTTACCTAAGTGGGCATCCCCGGGCTGTACCTCTAGCTTGCAAAACCTCAGCTGGGCTCCGGCTGGCCCTGCTCCCTCCGCCTCCTCCCCTCGGTCTGCCCACTCGATGCCCTCGGCCTGCCCACTCCCTGCCCTCAGGCTGCCCACTCCCTCGGCCTCTCCTCCACGGCTGCCGCCGGCCCGGCACTGAGTCCCGGCTGCGAGCTGAGGCGGCCGCGCTGCGCGGGACCGACCCTGCCCCGCCGCCGCTGCCCCCCGCCCCGCGGCGGCCGTTACCCCCGCCGCGCCGCCGGGCCAGGCTTGCGGTGCCAGATGGGGCCCTGCTGGCGGCCGCCCAGGTCGGAGCTCTCCATCCTCGGCCCGGCGCCGCCGCTCCCGCGCCCGCCACCTCCCCTCAGGGCTCCTCCAACAGCCGCCGCGGCGGGGGACGCCGCACGCATGGTACAGCCCGCTCCCGCTTCACTGATGGAGGGCAGTAGGAAGCAGGCGAGCGCTCCCCCCCCCCAGATGCCGGCCTGCCGGGGAATGGAATCGCCCCGGGCGGCAGCCCCGGGGCCTGCCGGGAGTTGTAGTTTCCCTCGTGGGCGTCACGCGGAGGGGCAGGGCGGGAACAGGGGAGCGGAGCGCGGTCAGCGTCGCCTAACGAATAAAGTGGAGGCTACGAATTATAAAAAAATATTTTTATCACATAATGACATGTCCTATGAGGAAAATAATTTCATGAGATAATGCAATGGGACATTTAATAGGTTTTTTCGGGCTTTCGCAAGTGCGGGACTTACTGCCGGTTCACTCTTGTTGCTAACGCCCTCGCGTTACTAAACACAGCTCTGGGGAACGGGGCCGACTGCAGGCCCAGCCCGCGGGAACGGCGGCACCGTCACCCGGCAACGGCGGGTCGCTCCCCCCCCCCCCCGGGAGGCGGGACTTCCGGCGCTGCCGTTGCTCCGGCAGCCGAAGGGGCGGGGCCGGAAGTCGCGGGGGCTCGGCCGTATTCGGCGGCGCCACGTCTGGCTCGGGGCTCCCCTCCCTGCCCGGGGCGGCGGGAGCAGCGGGCGGAGCGCGGCCGGACCCTCGCCTCGAATCTCCTCTCCCCTCCCTCAGTGGCCGGTTCGTAGCGAGGTCTCGGCGGTGGCCGGGTTCGGCGGCGGCGACATGTCGGACCTGGGGGACTGGTTCCGGAGCATCCCGCTGATCACCCGCTACTGGTTCGCCGGCTCCATCGCGGTGCCGCTTATCGGCAAGCTGGGCCTTGTCAGCCCCGTCTACCTCTTCCTCTGGCCCGACGCCTTCATCAACCGCTTCCAGGTACGGGCCGCACTACCGGTCCCGGCATGCCCTGCGGCGCCCGCGCCATAAGAGAGCCCGGTCCGGGGCGCGCTCGGCATTCTGGGAGTTGTAGTGAGCGGCTGGCCGTGCTGCGGGGCTGGGGTCTGCGGGCAGGGCTGGCCCCCGCCCCCGGCCTCCGCGGCCGCGTTGTGAGGGAATCGCGCACCGAGGCAGCCCTTAGTAGTGACCCAGACCACCTCCAGCGGGAAGCCGGGCCTACCTTCCTGCTTAACCTATGTAAGGCCTGCGGGTTTAGCTAGTGCTCTGCCTCCGCAGGCCCCGGGCTCCCCACCAAGGTGACACAGGCTGCAGTGCCTGGCCCTGCCAGGCGCCCTGGCTGAGCCAGGGAGGGCTGGGGCCCTTGACAGGCCCTGTAGTTCGTCTTACATGTCATTCTGGTGCCTCTTTTTCCGAAGTTTTTTTGGGGGGTTGTTCTGGCTGGTACTGGTTGTTGTGCCAAGGCACTCTATACTCATAAGACCTGGCTGTGACTTCAGGTGACTTGCCCAGCCTCCGTTGTGCAATTGTGTGGGTGTGACTTTGGGAACAGGGGTTACAGGCAGGTGTGCAACTGTCCTAAACCGCAGGTGGCTCTGGAGATATTAAGGCAGAGCTAAGAAAGTGCATCTTTTGCACCTTCTTAGCGTTTCTTGCTTGGAATTTGAAAAAGCTTGGGTTTGGGATTGTCAGCTTCTGTGCCTAGGTACGGCTGACATAAACTAACAACTGAAGTCCTGAAGTTTCAGATGTATGGTGTTTCTGGTTGCGTTAGAAATATCAAAAATGGACACAAACTGGACATAGTCTTTTTCCTTGCTTTGGGAGGTTACAGGTTCAGTGTTTTGGTATGCAGGTGTGTAGGGGGAGATCGCCCATTGTATGAACTGAAAATGAAAGTGAAGGAAGAAAAAAAATCCCAACCTTTACATTTCTATTATATGTGCTCATTATATCTTCAGTGAAAAAGACTGAGTTCAAAAAAAGATAACTCTATATCTGGAGTTTGTTTCATGTATTGTCCCCAAAATTTGGTAGCTTAAATGACTGTTTTTCCCTCTAGTTCTGTTATTCCTTCTGGAACTGTGATGTTCAGGATCCCAGTACTCTATTTGGAAGTGTTGCCAGTTAAAGAGCTTATTCATAAACGGCCAGACATTTTCTGTCCTCGCTGCATGCTGCCATGCAGTTAGTTGTGCCTGATATTGATAATTGGGAGACTCTCTAAAGCAGGCACAAAATGGTCAGAGCAGGGCATGCTGTCTGGAATGGTACGCTAAAGGCCATTGTGTGAAATGCTTGGCCTCTGTTCATCAGGTAAGAATGGGTTCTGTATGGATGCTTTTAAAACAGGGTAGCATCCTTGCAAGCACATCCCTTTTGCACTGCAATAAAGACTCAATACTGCGAAGATGTGATGGAAGCAATCTGGAAGTTGTGTGTGATTTCTGTTGTAATCTTAATAGCTTTGCTTATCAGATTTAAAAAAAACCTGTAAAGCTACTGAAGCAGCAGTAATTGATACTTGGGCTATTTTTAATCTCCTTGATTTTCCAAGTAATTGATAATGAATGAAGACAAAAACCTAATGTATATGAGTTCATTCTACAGTATATAAATGTATCTTTCTCTTTTGATCTGGACAGATCTGGCGGCCGATAACTGCAACTTTCTTCTTCCCAGTGGGACCTGGAACAGGATTTCTCTACTTGGTGAATTTGTATTTCTTGTATCAATATTCATCACGATTAGAAACAGGTATGTTATCCATTAAATTGTATGCACATGGTGAACTCTGCCCGGAGTTGATAGGGGCTAAACATTGTCAGATAGAGCTTCTTTTCCGAATGTTTGTGGCAATGGGGTTGTGGCTGATTCAGACAGAATCGTGAGAAAGATGGCTCATCTCTGTGCCCGCTATGTTGGTCAATGGGAAGCTGCTCTGAAAACTGATTTCCTGTGACTGGCTCCTTCCATTTGGCAGGGACCCTGTTCATTTAGTATCTGAATTTGATACTTCTTTCAATAGGAGGGTCTGGTGCTTTTAGTTGTTGGATTTCAGGAAATGAGGGAGAGAGACTAAAAGATGACATAACCTCTGTTTTCCTGTGTCTGATGTCCTTTTACATGGAAGGACGATAGAAAATATGTAATAGTGGGTATATCCATCTTGAGAAAATAACAGTGTCAGTTTTTCCTTTTTTTAAAAGGCAATGATGCTCGCCTGTGTTCTTCTATCGGTTATATTGAATTGAGAGATACCTTGTACAAATGAAGTGTACCCCTCTGTCAAACAGAAATGTGAAAAAGTTATGGAACTAGTTGGATTTTCAGTTGGGGAAAAATTAAGAGTGGAAGAAAGGAGATCAAATAATGGATCATTTCTTTCAAAATAGAGATTGTTGTTACAAGGTAGCTTCAAAACTGGTTTCATTTTGCATTGCACAGTTCATTAAAACTAAAGAAATATTGTTTCAATTGAAGTAAATAATTAAACTAAAGCATTTGCAAAGCCAAGCTCTCCTGAAAGCCTTTATGAAAAATAATTTCTGTGTAGTTCTAATGGAGTCTTAGAACTGATGTTGTAAGTGGAAATGCATTGCAAGGTGATGTTTGGGAAGTCCTACGATAGAGAAGAGATCAACGGTAAATCTGTCATCCAGAAGGTATTGTGGAATCCCATATAAGTCATAAGAAGGGTAGCAGGGAAAGGGAGGAGCAGTGCCAGATTGTATTCGGTTGTTCCTTAGCGAAAGTAAGTAGTAATTTAATAGCTAGAAACAGTTGCTCCTCCTCTTTGAGCCTTTCTGCAGTAGATTATGAACACATGAGAGTACTGGCAGTTACAACATTCTACTGTGCAAAGCTATGGGTAGTAAGAGTTCCTGATTAATATATGCAAATTATAACACATTGCTGCTTGTACATATACTTAAAAAATGCTCTAGCTGTCTATGCTGTGACAGAAGTCTCATGGAAGGAAGTCAGTTCTTTCAGCAGTAAACTTACATTCCTGCTGTACGACACATCGGGGTTTTGCAACTGGGAAGTCAGCTGTGTTGTTGTTTGAAACAATACCTTTCTGTTATATTACAGTCATTTTTCTGGGTATAAATGAAGTTCTTGGTTAGGTCAGTCCTTCCTCTCTACGAAAAAGGGTTGAATCCTTCTGAAAGTGGGAGGTGTATAAGTTGCTGATAATATGTTTACAGGTGGAAATCAGCATAGGTGTATGCCTCCTTTTGTCCGTGAAACTGAGGAATTGCAACTTCTGTTTTCAGGGTTGTATGTGGTTTTTGAGCATACATTGGTGCTGCATGCTAGCTTCAAATTTAGCTGTCAAAAATATCCATATGGTTTTGTACTGTGCCTGTCCTTTCCTAACAAGCTGACCTCTACCTTCCTGAGGAAAAGGAGATTGATGTGTTTTTATTTTGTTTCTTGCTTTACATTTTTGGGGACATGTAAAATAGTTGTAGGAAGCCAAATCGTGCTTACGATAAGCAGTGGCCTTCTTTCTAGGCATTTTGATGTTTCATTATTAGCATGTAATTCAGCTTGTTCGTGGTGCGCTGTGTTTGTCCCTGTGTGGTTTGGGTCTGTTTCAGCAGTATTCTCAGGCTTTCCTTGCCTGCATGGAGCTATATGAAAGTTAATAGTAGTCTTCCTCAAATGCTGAGGTCCATGCCAGCTTTTTACCACAGTTTGCAAACTGTGTACCTTCCTTGTCGTGTATGTTAATTTTTCTGGAGTGTAAAAACTATTGTATCTCTTGAGTCTGACTAGATGATGCAAAAAGGATGCAATTTGCCTAAGTAAGGACTGGTTTTCACATGACTTGATCATTAGACTTGGTGTCTCTGCTTTTGCTGTCCAAGTATATTTCCTTATTGTGTGCTTCTGACTGGCAGCTTCTTATGAAGGATGGGATCCAACTCCATTTTGAAGTCTTGTGAAGTTAAAATCACTTATCTCCAGAGTTAAAGTGTGTTCTTTGAGTACAGCTGCTGAGTGTGCACTTAATGCAGTAGGCTGAATGTCTTTTTTTTGTCCTGTAGGTTGTTCTATTATAAGGCCTTTTAAAATAAATAAATAAAAAAATCATAAACCACAGACTGCATGTAGTGCAACTGTTATTAACTGAGCTTTTCTTAGACTCCTACAAGTAAAAAAAAAAAAAAATTCTTATCAAGATTTCAGTACCTTTCCTAACAATTCTTTTTATTTACAGGGGCTTTTGATGGAAGGCCAGCAGATTACATGTTCATGCTTCTGTTTAATTGGATCTGCATTGTTGTATCCTTCTGCTCATAATCAAACTTGTAGAATATTTTGGTTCTTCTATTTCTGCTTAAAATACGTTCAAAGACCAAGTTTTAGCAATGTGCTGGTCAGGAATCTCATGAAGCTCAGCAAAGGGAAGTGCAGAGACTTGCCCCTGGGGAGGAACAGCCTCAGGCACCAGGGCAGGCTGGGGACTGACAGTCTGCAAAGCATCTTGGCAGAAAAGGCCCTGGGGGTCCTGCTGGACACCAAGTTGACCATGAGCCAGCAATGTGCCTTTGTGGCAAAGGTGGCCACCAGCCTCCCTGGCTGCATCAGGCAGAGCACTGCCAGCAGGTTGAGGAAGGTGATTACTCCTCTCTGCTCAGCCCTTGTGAGACATATGGGGGGCTGTATCCAGCTCCAGGTTCTCAAGTACAAGAGAGGCATGGGCATACTGGAGTGAGTCCAGTGAAAGGTCATGAAGATGATTAAAGTGTTGAAGCATCTGTCACATGAGGAGAGACAGAGAGCTGGGATTGTGCAGCCTGGAGAACAGGATGCTCAGGGGTGTCTTACCCATGTGGATAAATACCTGATGGGGGAGGGAGTAAAGGAAATGGAACCAGAGTTCTCTCAGTCGTTCTTCAGCAATTGTTTCTACTCAGCAGTTACTACAGCAAGTAGATCCTTTGGGTTCCAAGGTGGGAGAGTAGTATTAAAAGTCTGCATTGATGCACTTCAAGAAATTATTTATTTTCTATGACTCAGTGGCAATATATTGATATTTTTTTCTGAGCTGGTATTTCTTTAGTTAGAAACCCAACATTTTAGTCTTTAAAAAAACTAATGAAAGAATCCAGCTATTAAACCTGTAACATGCTTTTATGCAAGGACTGATTGAGTTTGTAGTTAGCCACTTTCATCATGGGGGGAAGGCCAGTGCATCCGTCAGCCGTCAGGGTAATGACTTGAGGTGGTAGCTTGAAAGGCTACTAAAAGGCAATTATTGAAACTGTGTAAGTCTCTAGATCATTGGAGGTTTTTCATTTTTTTTCCAGTGGTTAACTTAATACTGCACGGGAATGCTGTTTTAATTGTGAACATTAAAGGCCTTTGCATGTGTGTTCAGTGTGTGTGCAGCTTCTTTTTGTCATTCTAGTCTATCAGGTTTTGCTGTGTTTTCCTTAATGGTGCAATGACAGATAACTGGCTTGGCAATGGACATGCAGGTAAGGTGCAGTGCAGTTTCTTAAGCAATAATCTTATGGAACTTTCTGACTACTTAATGACTTTATAGAGAGCATTATCGGCATAACTGCAGAACATAGTTAAGCTAGGCTTGTTTAGTTTATATCGAAATGGACTGCTGTGTGTGTGTTGTTAGTTTTTTAGTTTGGGTTAGCCTCAGCTAATGTCACAAGCCTGTATCTGACTCTGCTACTCCTAACCTAGTTAGGGAGTCAAGGAGTGAAAATTGGCTCTTTGTGCAGTCAGGAATTGTTCAGCCTCTTACTAAAATGGACACAAGATGTCACCTATGCACTGTTTCCTCTAATGAATGTGGATCTGCTTTCTTTCTTTCTTATGTAGAAATGATTCTTGGGTTCATTAGTCTCAAATTTAATGTGCCTTTTATTTGCCAACAGAAGATTTTTTTCTGAAAAATGCAGCTTCAGATTCAGATCAGAACTGTGAAGTTCAAAATCCTCACACGAATGATTAAAATAGTGGTCTAAAGAACCAGTGTCAATGAGGTAGTTCTTATGCCCTCACGTATTAAGGGGGAAAATGAGGGAGTGTTTCTTGGACACAACAGAGTATCAAATAACTGCATGTCTTCAGCATGCCTCTGCTGTTCTCTCCTCATCTTATTCTGTCCCCATCACCCAAAGCCTGTTCCAATATCTCTAATATTCTGTACAATGTTATCTTAGCATTTATTAGATCACTTATCAGGCTCCCCTAGTAGACAGAAATAGCGATCATGCATCTGCAGTCAGGACTGAGTTCTGTTAAGGGCTGTCCATAACTTCACACTTAAACTTTTTTTGCTGTGGGGAAGATGCCACAAGATTCTTCTGTGTTGTTCTGCATGTTGAAGTCACCCATACATTGTATAAATTCTAGGCTGATTGTGTTGATTTGTATCGTTTTAAGAAGGTGCTTAAAATGGTTTTATATCTGCATACAGAGTATTGCTTGAAAGAGAATCAGTTGTTGGATGTATAAATATGTTTTTCTTAGAAATAAGGTCTTTTTGCTTGTGTTGAGTGGCTTACTTGAAAGTGAGAAGATAGAGTAGGATAGCTGGGCGTCTATTCCCATGTCAAATACTTTCGGAAATTAGATATTATTTTGTTTTTCCAGTAAAATAAAAATTGCTTTAATAAAGACCCTAAAGTGCTTGTGTGACGAGTCAGACTGCTGGTGCACCGTAGGGCTGGGGGAAGGCTGGACTGATGCCAGTGTGCCAGCTTTAACATGGAACCTGTTAAAGGGATGAGTTTTAACCTCTCTTCCAAACACACAAGTTGGTTTGTACCATTAAACCAGTTCATGGAAATATTGCTGGCACGGTCTGTCTTGAGTTTAGAAATCAGCAGATAGCTACAATAGTGCTTTATATTTGTTTTACTAGAAATAGTCCAATCAGCTCATATACAGTCACAGTAAGGAGTTATTTGAAACAGTCTCATCTCCTGGCATGGAGCACAGGTTAACTCCGAGCTCTACCAAGGTGGCTTTGCCAAGGCTGGCTGCAGTATTCTGAAACGGTGATTTACTGGTGCACCTTCCTTCTGGTGCTCAAGGGGATGTAGCTGGCAATTCGATGGAGTAACACTTCGTCTGGCATATTAGCTTGGCCCTAGATGAGTGTGTTTGGGTCAGTGCCCTGGGTTGTGAATGGAAATGACTGTGGCACAAATATGTTGCTGACTCTGCTGTAGATGTGCTGCCAAGCAGCTGGGAGCAGAGGAGTTTGCCACAGCTGCTCTTTCACTTGGTGCAAGTTGGAGCCCTTTGCTTTGGCATGGTCTTGCAAAAGAGAATGACCAAGTAGGTTCTCCTGCTTAGCTTTCTCAATAGCTTTTGAACAGATCCATGACACATGATGGCAAAGATTCTGGGGCAATCTTTAAAGATTTTGCTGATGTATCACGCTTACAAGCTATTTTTGAAGCTTATAGCTCCTGCTGCCTGTTTAAGTTTCTCGGGCTTCCATGAAAGTGATGGTAACTTTTTGCTCTTTTTTCTTTTTTTTTGTTTTTTTTAAACATTGCAGTTGCTGATGATTCCACTCATCATGTCAGTACTTTATGTGTGGGCCCAGCTGAACAGAGACATGATTGTATCATTTTGGTTTGGAACAAGATTTAAGGTATGTCAGACAGGATATTGGAAAGGTTTCTGCCCCGAAGATGCACATGAAGGCGGTGAGGGACAAAATATCAATATTTTCTCTTATTAAAGATGTCCCATGCTTTCACATAGCTATATGCTCCTTGAGATGCAGCAAAGACAAATTTCTTCATGGTCTTCCATACGGTCTCACTCAGTGTGGCTTTACTGAAAAGATGTCCTGACAACTGAAATTCATCAGTCTGAAAAGAGGAAAAAATTCCTGATAAACATTAACCTGGAGAAAAGCTGAATGTAGTGACACCGTAGTGACAAAATGTTTATATTTTAAATTGTCCTTTCCTGTGCAACCTTGTCTGTTTCTGCCAGGTCTCTCTTTTGATCATTGTTTCCAGACCTTTTCAAAATCAGAAATGTTAGGACTTTGCTTCAGATGTAAGCTTGCTGTGGAACATAGAGTGCAAAAGATGCATCTGCTTACAATGTTTAAATGAATGATTTGTCTAAAAATATTAGTTGTTGCTCAGTTTGGAGTATCTTACCTTGTTAGGTAGAATCTGCTTAAGTTAATATATCGGGATTTGTGTAATGCCTAAAACATTGGGATTATAATCATGCTTATTAGTGCAGTGGGAAGTTGAGCAGGTTTATGTCCTTAACTTGTACTTACAACTTATCTGTCTCCATTGTGTTCTTTTTCAGGCCTGTTACCTTCCATGGGTTATTCTGGGATTCAACTACATCATTGGTGGATCGTATGTATTTACTTATATGGCTAATTTGATATAAAAGCTTTTACAGCTATTGAACTTATTGCTGAATTTAGAAGCAATATTAAAATAAGAGGCTTAAAGCTTTATAATGTGACTTGATAATGCTCAGTGTCACATGGTGGTCATTTAAGATAAAAGCAAAGAGAAGATGTGCATGTGAGAACTAGAGAATGTAGGTGAGGGGAAAGTAATAAGAATTTGGTTTATTTTCTAGTAAATCTATGCATTAGGCCTTTTCCTTACTAAAAGAGTAATGCACAGTAAAGAAAGATGTCATCCCATATGAAAAACCATCATTACTGGTTTTAGAAACAAATTTAGCTTGACTCTGATAGTGCTGTTACTTCTTTCCCTCACAATCTCGCCCAGTGTGATGTTTTTTCAGCTTGTGAAACAAGGGAAAATGGCAATAACAAGCCCACAGAGTGCCATATTAGCACCAGCTGAATTCACTGGTCTCTCTTGGGTTTCTTTGACTAAACTCTGTGATGCAGAAATCCCCTCTCTGCATGGTCTTTCCCATTGGTGCCCTGCATTGGTTGGGGCCTCTTGGTGCCGCTGTAACACAATTAGTGACAATAACAAGTTATGTGGTTGATTTATAAAAGGAGGAGATAGTACAGCAAAACCAAATTCCCTTTTCTGGCTGTGCCTCCTACTGACTCATCTGTCACTTGAGAAAACTGCTTGCTGTTAGATACCTGCTGTTTCTATGCATGACGGAAGATACTCAAGGGCCTCCATTCAGCAGTGTTTCTGCAAAAGTGGGAACAAAACAGTTCAGTGCAGCAGGAGACAGGTTGTCCAGTGAAAACAGCGGTAGCTTCTCAAGCTCCACAGACTATTATTTTAGACACTAATAGCTGTACGGTCTAATTCCCTGATGTAAACAAGTATTTAATTGCATTTTCAGTACAGATTGTAGAGAAGGCTTGGAAGGGAGGGTGTAACAGCCTGTTGATGTGTTGGCACTGGAGGTTGGCCCTTCTAAAGTAGTGACTGCAAAATGCTGAGGGAACGGAAATATTCTGTGGCTCATGGCCCCGGCCATGCCCTTGGCAGGTGAACAGTAGTAACTGGCAGAAGATGGTCACTCGTTTATTTTCAGTGAAGACAGCATGTGAAACAATTCGTTTTCTTTTGCCTTGCAGAGTCATCAATGAGCTGATAGGAAATCTGGTTGGACACCTGTATTTCTTCTTAATGTTTAAATATCCAATGGATTTGGGAGGAAGGAATTTTCTGTCTACACCTCAGTTCCTGTAAGCTGGCTTTATTCTTTAGCTCAGTGTTTGTTTGGTCCAATTTTCTGTATTATTCTTCACACGTATTTGCTGGGGTTGTAAGGTGTAAAATACTTTGCTAAATCAACCTGCTTCAGACTATCATATTGACTGTGCTGCTGAGTCATCAAAAATGTTGTTTTCTTGTAAATGTGAGAGTTCTTTGTTACCCCCTTTGTTACCCATTCTTAAGAGTGAGAGTAAAAGTCATAGTTCTGCTAGTGAACTGAGCCGTAGTAAGAGAACTATCTAACAATTCTCACATGGTATAAAAAAAATTTCTCCTGTAAATGATCTTTTATCTGTATTTCCATGTATCATTACAGTAGCTACCAGTTCAGCAACCTGTAACAATAATAGGAGTCAGTTGCAGACTTGTTCAGGACTATAATATGTATTCTGCTTTGCAGTCGGTACCAGTCACCTTGACTGAGACTGCAGGTCTTGGTTTCTGAAGTGCTTTTTCTTGCAATCTGTTGATTGTTTTGGCATTGAAATACTACGATCAGAAGCCAGAGTTTGTAGCTTCAGTTGCCTGTGTCCTCATCCTTTTGGGTTGTAAATATTCTTTCTCTACCAAACTTTAGTTAGCAACTCAGATAATCCTTTTCATAGGATAAACTGTTAATTATAAGATGCAAAGTTGAATTACAGCTATACTTTCTGTACAAGTTTTAATGAGTAGGGAAGCTTTATATTCTACTTTTGTGTTTGCAAGCCCTTCTGGTAAACCTAATTTTCCATAAAGACTAGAAGACAAAATGTTGTTTTAAAATGTCTTTCAAGGTAATAACAGCTCTGAAACTGCCATCAGTCTTGTTGGTTATGTGTAATTCTCTTGATTCCTCATATGTGTATTTAATTTTTCTCTATATTTGAGAAGCAGGAACAGGAGTACTGCAAACATCTGTAAAGAGGGATAAATTCTGTCTTTGCACTGTAATGTTTTGTTAAAAAAAGATGCTGTGATGAATTACAGATATTTTTAATATAATAATGAAGAACTCTTTCTATACAGGATCATTTTTCTTGTAGAAAGGAATCTGGGTTTTATGTCTGAGCCTCAGATTTTCATGGTCAAATTCAGCAAGGGTTTTGCAGGAGCTCATTGTAACTATTGTAGAGCTGAAATAACTGCATTGATGGCATCCCTTGCAAAATGCAGAAGCTGTATTTTAGATCACTCTGATTATTTAGATGGTAGCCTAAGTTGGATGATAAGGTCTTAGAGCTCTGATTTGCTTGAGCTTTGATTTCAGGCAAGCTAGTTGCTTGAGCCTGTTTCCCTTAGACTCTTTGGTCCTCAGTTCCTCAGGAATGTTTACTTAGAGAGCAGTGAGATGGTTGGATGCTGTGATAACAAGAGCTTTGTAACTACTGAAGAGACAGATGCTCAGAAGTGATTTGGATTTTTATTATTATTTCCCCTGAAAAAAGGGAGAGAAGTTAGGGGAATTAAGTTTGTATCACAGCATTTATTCTCAACAATGAGACTCCCTTATCATGTGGGGTTTTTTCCCTCTGTTTGGATTATTTTATCTAACCATATCCCAGAGATGGAATTTCCCCAGAATTCCCATTCCTGAATGTGCTGAAGGCTTAGATTTGGAAAGAATTCTGTGAAGTACTGCTGTGAAAAGCCAGTTTTATTGCAAAGTCTAGCAGCTAAAAGGAAGTGCATGGAAAAGTAGTCTGGCATTTACCCCCAAGGTACAGCTGTTTCTCAAACTCTGTCCTTCTCTCCTGGCTTGTCCTAGGTACCGCTGGCTGCCAAATAGGAGAGGAGGAGTGTCGGGGTTTGGTGTCCCACCCGCTAGCATGAGAAGAGCCGCAGAAGATCAGCAGGGTGGTGGAAGACACAACTGGGGCCAAGGTTTCCGGCTAGGTGACCAGTGAAGAACTGCCCTTGGAAAACAGCAACTCTTTGGTTTTAATTGGGCATAGGACCGACCCTTCCTGGTGCAGAGCGTGCTTAAGAACTGAGCTCTCTGTAGTACTGTTGGATTTAACTGATTAGAAAGAATGTTTCTGGTTCAAGAGAAAATTAAAAACAACAGAAGGGAAAAATGTAGATCTTGCTCCAGGTTAGCCAGTAGTGTCCAATTTGATTCTGCCATTAAAAGAAGCCTTCTTTATACAGTATTGTCTGTCTGTCACAATGGGCATCCATTATGCTGTCTTGTTCTGTGATGAGATGGAACAAGCTAATGGCGTTTTGTCTCACCTGGTACGTTAAAAGCTTTGTTGACCGTGGTAAGGTAAGAATCCAGTGTGAGGCAGATGGATCAAACTAACCGCAGAGTTTAGGAAGCTGACTTTTTCCATAGCTGTACTTAAGTCCCAGGGTCTTTGGAAACATTATTTAAGTGATATTGCTCTGCTGCATTCATAAAACAAAGTGCAAATGTTTCATTTCCATTATTAAGCTGTATTTTGAGGGTAGTTTCTTCTTGCCATGCAGCATTTGTCCTACCTGCTACAGCATGGGATGGGCAAGACTAAGGATAAGAGGGCTTTCACTTGAAATGGCAGTAACAGATATTCACAGAATTGAAATCTCTGAACTCTTCATGGCATGTTACAAGGCTTGCTCTGTTTAAACTGAAGTTGTCTGACTTGTTTTTTTTCCCCTGAGATCTGTGAATTCTTGGCTTCAAGGTTTCTATTTTGGTTGCAAAATTGGGTAGCACAAATACTACTTAAACTAGAAAATGTAACATATCATTGTGGTTAATGTAAAGGGTACTGACTGCAGCATTATGTTTGTTAACTGAATTTTCAACTTTCTCTTAAAAGCTTTAAGACGTCAAAGAATCAAAGCTGGAAATAAACTTTTCCAGGGTCAAGATACAATAGAACAGATTGCTTTACTACAGGACTCATTGTCAAATAAGAAATTATGTACACTGTT
This sequence comes from Ciconia boyciana, assembly GCF_034638445.1. Lineage (NCBI taxonomy): Eukaryota > Metazoa > Chordata > Aves > Ciconiiformes > Ciconiidae > Ciconia > Ciconia boyciana. The sequence goes on from NC_132935.1 coordinate 13,505,208, forward strand.
TATTAGTATCTCTACTTTTTTGGTAAAACTTTTTGACATGGAGAAGGGAATGATTCTGTACAGTAGTTTTCCTTGTTCTGGGTTCCTGTGGGCAGAGCACAGGGCTAAGATCCAGGAGGCTGTAATGCTAGCTTGTTACTGACTCACCGTGTGGACTTGAGCAAACTTCCTACTTATCTCAGTTTTCCCAGCTGTAAGGAGGACTCATGCATGTCTCATAGCATTCTTAAGGTAGCTGTCCCTGACTCTCCTAGGTGGGAGCTGCTAGTGAGCAAGGTAAGGCTTAGGTTCACATCAACGACAACACTTAAGCTAGGAACGCAATTACTCTAAGCTTAACCAAGACTTCTAAGTTGGAATATAGTTGCTCTCTTTTTGTTTTATAGTTGGAGAAAGAAGAGCACTCTCACTAGGATGAGATTGAAGACTGAATTTCCCTTTAGCATTTGTCTGCCTTTTTACTGAGTAGGTAAGGCACAGAAGGCTGTTCTGCCCCAATTTAGGTATCTCAGGTATCTATAAGTAGGTGAAGTGAATCTGGGCCAAAACATGTTTATTACTACTTTGTTTCTTTACTAAACCTGGGTTCTGAAGGTTTAAAAACTTGTAAATACTACATGATGTGAAACTGAGTGGAAAATAAGCAATCAGACTGGAAGTTTTCAGCTGGTTTGCTTGAAAAAAATGCATGGTCCATTTCTCCACTGCAACTCAATTTTGTTGATCTGGCTTGTGGAAAAAAATGTAGAAAATTGGTAATGATCATATTGTGGACTTAGATTTTACAGGAACTTGGAGTTCAGAAATCACCTGCCATTTTTGTCTCTTCAGTGATAAGTTTTAAAGATACTCTTTTGTCTGTCTTTGTATAAGATGGTAGGTAGAAAAGAGGACTGCAGTGTTGTAAATACTAATCTATCGTTGACCGACAGCTGTTACTTGACGCTAACTTGAAAAGTCTGAGAACCATCATTTTTATAGGAGTCATGATGCAGCTGGTCTTTTTAGTCATAGTAATATCACTGTCTCCAAAGCATTTGTCTTCATTTTGAGTCAGGACCTAACTTAAGTAAAGATGCAGTAGTTTGTGACTCAGCTAAAACCCTGGCACACTCAAATTGCAGAACATCTTTGTACAGAAGGCCAGAAGGAAGGCTTGGGTGGGAGGAAGGATGGCAAAAGTAATTGTCCTGGCCCAGTGTACTGTGCTGGGTCTTGCTTTGTAGTGCATTCTCTTTCTATAAATTAAGAGGAAAAGGTTTGCAAGGCAAATAGGCTTCTGATAAGTCTTGATTAGCTTTTGAGCTGCTTCAAGTCAATTGACTTTGGTTTATGGAATCAGAATTCCATATTACAAGCTCAGTTTGCTCTTCTCTCACTTGTCACTTAACCTGAAGCACTGTTTGTCCTCCAGCATACAATGACAATGGCAGTCTCTTGTTAAATGAGTACCTCCTTTCTTATTTTGTATAGGTAATTTCCCTTTTTGTAATCATTTTTGTTGGCAAAGTTTTAAATTAAAGTTTTGATCTCTGTTACTGTCTCTGTTTTGCTAAATCCTATTTCAGTTTAAGACAAGCCTTGTGATCTGCACATCTCTGGGGAATGTCTGACAGCTGCACTTTGGCACCACCTCCTGCTGTTGATAAAAGTACTCAAGAAAATGACCTGCTTTTGGGTGGGAGTCTTGTCTTCTCTGATCAGTTGCAAAATCATACAGGCATTTTCTTTGTTTCTGTTTATCACCATGAGTTTTGACAGTCTGTGTCCTTCCTGGGCTATTATCATTTTACAGCTTTTTTTTGTATACTTGATGATTCATTCTTTATTGTCCCCTGGGAGGAAGTATCCTTCTGCTCACCCTCAAACTTTGTGGGATTGATAGAGATCACTTACTTTTCCAGGGGTAAGCTTGGTATTCTGCAATACCCTCTCTCTGTCCAGCCAGATGTGCACAGCTGCCAGAACTCCTTTTGAGGCTCTTATCTCAACTGATTTGGAGACACACTGAGCATCATCTGAATGACTCTTCTGGTCCTCATCATTCATCTGACTGCACTTTTCCTGTTTGTTACCATAGAGGCCCCAAAGGAGATCATGGACTTGGTACATAAGGCACTGTGAATTTGTTGTGCTCCTTGAACTGGAAAGTCTTGGTCCATACTAAATGCACCAGATAGAACAGCGTGGCAAGTGTGCGCCTTTCAGTTTTGCTCCGGCTGCATAAAGAGTCAGTGGAAGAGCCAGGAATATGAAATCAAATGCTTCTAAAATGCTTAATCTTTCATTCCTATCACTTTGTCTTGGCGACAGCTCCTCTCTCAACACAACTTGGTAATGTGGTGTTGCCAGTGACTTAATGAGAAACTGGACTTGTTGCTTCATTCTGTCATCTAATCGCATTAGGAAAACTGAGAGGCTTTAATTTTCAGAATAGCATATTATTTGCAATACAACATAAGATTCTTCCTGTGTTTATATATCACTGTGTACCTTATCAGGGAGGAAGACTGCTTTGCCTTGATGGTTAAGGTATTGAGCTGGAGAGATACATACTAATTTACAGTCTGAAGCTTCTGATATTACAAGTCACCTAATGGCTTTGTAGTCCTGTTCTGCATCCATAAAACGAAGATGATTCATATTCTCCCTTGTTCTGTGGTAGGCTTAGGACGATGGATCAATTTGTACTTGCCGTAGTATGGCAGAGCACTAATTTTGGTGAAGATGTTCTTAGCATTGCCATTGCCTGCAGTAGTAAATGGCTTTTCTTGTTTTGTGTGTCCCTAGATTCTTGTTTTGCCATGGATGAAAGTGTGACTTGAAACTCAGAATTGAGTCTATTGTCATGGTTTTATTAATGAAGTTAAATATGTAATATCTGCATATTAAGCTTCAGAAGTACTTACATCTAAAAGGTGAGGATGTGCCGTTTTCTAGGGTTGAAAAGATTAAAAGATGTCAGCTGCTTATATTTTTCAAGCACACTTTTTTGGTGATGAAAGGAGTTCTGTTCGCAGCAGTGGCTCACCCTTTTATCATCTGGAACATGATCTAGGAGGAGTGATTACAACACTTGTGAGCAAAAGTTGCATAAAAGGAGCTGTAACTGGGATGCTGGCAAGGCCTCTGCAGAATCTTGTTGATGTTTGGGGAAAAAAGTGATGATGAAACCTTAATTCTGGTGCTTGGAGGTGGTTTGGTTTTTTTGTTTTGGTGTTTTTTTTTCCTCCAGAGGACAAAGCCCTTGCAAAATGCCATTAGAGCTCAAATGGGCTCTTAAGGCCAAGTTTCTCTGGACTGCTAACCATCAGCCATAGGTCTCCCACGATGAAGATCATGGCAACTGGAGGCAGTGTTTGAAAACAAAACCACCACAAGCAGTCATCTTCCATCTGAATGTTTACATTTATTTCTTAAAAGAAACGTGTATTTAGTCCCTGGACTGGCCACAGATTAAAGGACAGCAGGTAGATCCCTGTATTAATGGCTTCATTGACTTGTCATTGTAACCAGAGGTGTGAGGATGCTTGCCTGCACCAACCCTTGGGCTTGCCAAGCCGCCTGGTAAATCTCTTCACACCACAGAGTTTAGGTCACCTTGTGATAGCTAGTTAAATGTAGAAAGCTTCTTTGCGTAATGTTTCCTTTTGCTTTCAAGTTAGAGTATTGGTTAGCTGTAGTTAACCCTAACAGACCCCTCAGCCTGTTTTAAAATCAAAACACCCTCACGTACTCTACTACGACACTCTTAGTCACGTGGTTTAGTTTTAGGTAGTCCTGCAAGGAGCAGGGAGTTGGACTTGATGATCCTTATGGGTCCCTTCCAACTTGAGATGTTCCATGATACTCCAACTGGAAAGGCTTTTTGTAGCACTTGTCTTCATGAAGGCTTACTTGACTGGCAGCGCTCAGTGTTGGTGCTGTAAAAGCTCGAGCAGGCAGTTGGGTAGGAAGTTGTTTCACAATCATAAGAGGGGAGAAGATTAGGGGATCTTCCCATTGCCTGTCCCTCCCTGTGCAGTGGGCCAGTGTGCTTTTCTCTTGGATTAGGCTGGAGGGGCTCTTGCCTTGCAGTCCATACAGTGCCCCTCCTGCATAGTGCTGTTCTATACATAGGAGAGGGTCTCAGCTCACTGCGATCAAAACTGTTTAGGTTGCCTGATGCTTGGGCAGTGGTGTGTGCTTATAGCCCCAGGCTGTGGGGAGTGAATATTGTGACAGAGGAATGCAACTCAGGTTATGTCATTGCTGCTTTTTTTTTTATGAAAACACAGCATGTGTATGGTGTTGGTGGATGTATGAGGTAGAGAAGCCCAAGGTACCGATTTTTGGAATAAAAAATATTTTAAATTGGTCAGGAAGGGATCTAAAGATGCTGAGAAATTGGTTTTTAACTGGAGTTGAGAATAGGAAAAAGGACTGTATTCATTGTCTGATCAAAGAATGTTTTTCAAAGTGCTTTTTCCCCAACATGGGCTCAGAAGTGGCAATCTCCGCTCAGGCTGCAAAGCAAAGCAATGCCTGTCTCTGTCCTCATCTACTGAATCCTTAACCCCACAGCGGATGGAGGGGCAAGGTGAGACACTGTTTAGTATTTGTACCCACAGCTGGACTCAGCGGATAAGCCTTTCACTGGAAGGAAGCCTTGAGCACGTGCCCGTAACTGCTTTACCTGTCTTTTTAAGCACTTGCTTGTTCACTCTGAACTGCCTGTGCTTAGTGCTGTTGCGACTTTCAGCAATTGCAAAAAGAAAATGGCAATGTGTGTGCCTTCGGCATCAGCCTTGTTTGTTTTAGGGGCTCAGGCTAAGGAGTTAACTGTAACCAATGTTTAATGTTTCAGTATTTTCACTTAGGAGCTTTTACGTACAGATTAATTGTCTTAAAAGCTGATTCAAAGCCCAGACGCTAGAGGGTTTGGGGTTTTTAATGTATAAACGAGTAGGAAAGTTAGTCTTGTCTTGTTCTCTGTTGTGTCTCGCCCTTCTTCCCCAAGGTATGTAATTTAAGATAAAAATCCAATTAATGTTGAAAAAGTACAGCAAAGATTCTGGGGCAGCATCAAGAAGCTCAAACATCCCAAAGTTTTATGCAACTGATGGCATAAAGAGCTTTTATTATTCTTTCAGCCCTTGTGTTGTGTGAATTCAGAAAACACATTAAATCTTGCAGGAATTTATATTCTTAGAAGATCCTGGACAGGATCTATGAGCAGGAAAGCAAGAATTTTGCAAGAGTTCAAACTTCTGCTGAAATTAGAAGTGCTCTGGATCATGCAGTACAGCAATATTTACTTTTTTTTCTATTCTACAGCTCTGTCTTAGGTTTGTATATTGCTAAGCGCAGTCTGCACTTGTTCACAGGGACGAATGTACTCCTCTCTAGCTGTATCAATGTCTGGTTTGGCTTTAGTAGTCCAAGGTGCATGTAGCCAGGGGCAGGGGCTCCCCAAGCAGACCAGCACACCTAAACACAAAAAAAAATCTGTGGGAATGGAGTTAAGAGGAAGGAGAGAGGAGTGTCAGGCATGACCTGACAGTCAGCTTTCTCTGTTTGACTTTCCTTAGTTGGCTGTGTTGAGCTGGTGGGGTTGTACAACCTGGATGGGAGTAGGACAGACAAGGATGAAGATGTGGCTGAATCGTTTTGAGGAGGCCTTGGTTTGGCACCTCTTGGGTACAGCCTTTCCCAGGGAGTTTCAGGGATGTCTCTTGGGATGTAAACTGCTGTTCCTGAAGGCTGTAGAGGGGAAGGTAGCTCCTAATATGAAAATAAAGGGGCAAAACCTCAGTGTGTGTGGAGGGAAGGTTCCTAGCTGGAGACAGGCTTGCATGTGCTTGCAGCATGCGCTGGTTTCACTGGAATAGTATCAGAAAGAAATTCTGTGTGTGGTGGGGACTGTTTGCGCAATGTGAGAACATTTCATTTGGAGGATTCTGATGAGGATGAAATGCTTCAGGTTTTTATTTCTAAAATGACTTTTCAGTTAGGTTAGAAGATATGGGTTTTCTGTTTGCTTTTAGAGCTCAAATCAACCCTTAAAAGCTGAAATCAGAACCTACTATTTTGATTGGAGCAGAACACTTCCACAGCCTTTGTTTCCAAAAGTGTTGTGGTGGTGGCTTTTCACTGCAATAAGTAAAAAAATTTGATATTTGTGACTCTTGCCTGAGACAGGACTTGCACGTTGGAAAAAGGCCTAACTTGGATCATTGTCAACAGGTTTCTATCTCCTTTGCTCTGTGAGCAGAGAATACTTGCAGAGGTTTAAGAACATATAGCTTCTGGGTGGAGAGTTTCTGCATTCCTGGTGAAAGCTTCCTAGCATTTCTGCTGCTCTCATTGGGGTAGTTACAATCCAATTTTTAGTTTTCCTGTATATTTTAGTTAGACCACTATTATTTCATTTAAATCTTCCTTCCCTCTTTTTGATCTGAAACTGTACTCAAAGAATTAGGTCCAAATGTAATGTTTCACAATAGCACAGGAAGAAGAGGAGGGATATTCTCAGCTCTCCTGCATCAAGCCTGCACCCGCTGCCTGTGTTCTGCAGAGGCAGGGAAGACTTACAGGAATCATCAGATGCACCTGCAAAATGTAAATCCTCATCACTTCAGAAAGCCTGAGCGGGCTGGAACAGGGACTCTTCATCCATTGCCTGCTGTGACAGCCATCATATATAAAGAAGAGCTCCAAACCATTTTCAGAAGTTGAGTCTTGATACTTAAAATCATGTGCCCAGTAGCAATATTGGTTTTATAGCAATTTATAATCTTTTCTTGTCTCTTCTGTTGGCTGTCATGCAGGCAGTAAATTACCAACTTCTCCCTTTTATTTTTTTTCTCCCCCATAGGTGATAACCAGTTTAATACCTCTTCCCTTGCTTACATCCATCTCTGTTTTCCAGATACCAGCTACTTGTTCTCTCCGATGGTCTGTCAAATGTAACTAGTTAAACACAGGAGTAATTGCCCTCAAATACCATAACGTGCTTTTGGAGCCTGCTGCTGCTATTTCAGAAGAGCTTTTGTGCTTTCAGTCTTACCCCTTTTTTTTTCTTTTAGCTGCGTTAACTGAGTGTCTAATGAATTCTCCAAACCTTCTCCTTGTTTCTGTTCCTCAGAGCCACCCCATGAAGATGTGCATAGGCTGCTTTGGGAGCAGAGGGGAGTGTGAAGGGCCATGGCAATGGCATGTCATTGCAGACATAGCACTCCTCCCAAGCAGAGGGGAAGCTATCATTAACCAAATGGTGAGCTCTGCTTCTCACCTGGACTGTCTGGCACTGGAAGGTCTCACCAGGCTGTGGAGTCCTTGGACAGTCAATTGCCTTCAGGAGAGATGGATTTTTGGGGTTCACAGAGCCACCTGTTAAGAAACAGCTTTTCTCATCTCTAACAATGTGTTTTCCCCTCTCTTGGACCCATCACAATGTCTTTTCAAATAATGGATTCTTCTGTGTAATGTATTTTTTAAGAAAAGAAGAAAAAGCAAGAGCAATTGATACAGATTGATGCCACTTAACCTTCCTAGGCAAGGTGATAGTGGCATTGAAGGAGAAAAATCCTCTATCAATCAGAGGTATACATGGTGTGGTGATATTGCACTTGAAGGTCTAGTAAAGCTCTAAGAAGTGTATCAGTCTAATTTCTTGAAAGCAGACAGATAACAATAGGCCCTAGAGCTGTATTATTTGGTTGAGTAGCTAAGTGGATAAGGGGACGTTTTAGCTGGATGCAATCCCTGTGCTGAAGGATCTCAGATAGCTCTGTAGCTGCTATTAGAGCACAGCTCACAGGGACCAAATAATTACTGTATAATTTAATGCCAATACAAACAACATAAGCTAATGCATTCACTCCCCTATAGAAATGCTTTGTCCTCTAAATCTACTCCCGACGGTTCCTCAAAGTCATCCTACGGCTTTCCGTGTCCCCTTGTGCATCTTAAATGAGATCAGTAACTTCCTAGGCTGGCTCTAGTGGAGTGGCTTGCTTCACAGAGCTGCTCTCTGAAGCCGAAAGCAATGCAATCCTGAGGAAATCCTGCTGAGTAAGGAGAGTTTCTGTTAATGTGTAATCGAGTCGTGATAAGACCAGCTAATAAAGATAAGGTTCTCAACAAGTGGCACAGGACAATGAGCAGGGAAATGGAGTATGGAAAACTGATTAATCGTGACCCCTGGCTGCATTGTTCAAAGAAAAAACCACCCTGAAGAGGATGCATGGGCATGTTACTGAAGGGGAGGGAGAGCAGGAGGAGTCTAGGGAAGAGAATAGCAGGAAAGCGATTGTACCTCTGCAACCGTGAAGGCAGCACCCTGACCCTGGGGAAGGCTATCAAAGAATAGTTTAGCCTTGATGCCTCCATAGCTGAAAGGACAGAGGGAATTAAATCCCACTCATGTGGGTCAGTTTGCTTTCAATGCGTGGAGATGGGCTTGTTCCTGCTCACTCTCTGGGGGGCTTTGGTGGAACGCAAGGGGCCAGGCAGCAGAGGAGCCCGGGACGAGCACTCTGCTCTGGAAGAGGCTGTCGGCAGGGGCTGGAGCAGTGGGGCAGGGCTGTGCGTCCCCCCCAGCCAGAGCGAGGGGCAGGACAGGACCAGGCATCTCCTTTATCCTTGGTGATCTTTCACTTGGCGCTATTGCCGCTGCCAAGATAACTCACACTGGGTATGCACCTCGCTGTATTGCTGCTATTGTTTTGACCCAAGCTAAGTTCATCTGTGGGCCAAATCACTAGGGCCAGCACTCCCAATTCACTTGCTGTCTATAAAGCTTTAATCTTTTCCCCTTTCAGAGGAGTATCTTAAAATTGCAAGCTATGCTCAAGTAGATGCTAAAAGGTAAGCTTACTTGCTCTTAGATGTTCCCTGCTGGGCAGGGAGCAATGCTAAACCGTATGTTGCCCAAATGAGGGCAATTCTGTGGACTTGCATTTATCTCTGACTATGCCACTGTGTGTCAGGCTTCAGCTTTGCTACGTGTTTGCCAGAAAACAGCCACTGACTGGTACTGCAACCCCAGTAAAGACCTGGTGAACACAGGGGCGGGAGGGGAGAACGCTGGAAGAAAGAAGTATATTGGTGCCCTGGGCTGCAAGCCCTCTTTCTGAATAGCAGCAGCAACAGATAGGACGTGGGCATAATTTGTTTTTTCCCCACCCCGTACATCTGTCTTGCAACCTCAATGGTGATGGTTTGAAGAAGCTGGTAGTCTTGGTCATATCTGAAGCATTGATCTAGTGTTGAACAAGCATAAGTGTCAATTAAGAAATAGCTATCTGCACATGATGGTTCAGGAAGAACATCATTCCAAAGAAGCGCTGATCTTTCTTGTCTGTGAGTTTGTTTCTTGACTTGCTTAGGTACTGGTGCCTGTGGTTCAGGAGTAGCAAATTAAAATCAGTTATGCAAGGCATAGGAAGTAGGGCGGTTCTAGCTCGTATCAAGAAATGGATGGTAGAAGCCTGATAAGCTCTGCGTAGCTCTTATATTTAATTTTATGCTTGTTACATTAAAAAAAAATTAATGCTGTGATGATGAATTAAGAACTTCAGTGTGCAGGATGCTGAGGAGACATTGATTTTGGCTCTACCACCAGAGAACTAGGACGAGGCTCGCCGAGTATTGCTGAAAGAGTCTGTTAGAAACAGGCCAGCAGGAGCTGTTCATGTAAAAACTGCCCCATGCCTGTGTCCTCCAGTTCTTCTGCAACTGTTTAGGTAAATCAGAAGCTCTTGCCAGAAAGTCGGGATTAGGAGCAGAGCTAGGAGTTACGATGCTGGCAGGCTGAGGCTGCAGATGGCCACAAACAGTGGCTCTGGGAGAGGTGGGAATTGCTCTTTTTCAGAAAGGGTGTCAACACTACGGTGAAAATTTAAACGCCGTGTGATTTTGCTTGTTGAAGGTCAGTGCGGCAGCATCTGCAGCTATTCTGAATTGGTGGGTGGTGCTTTTACTGAGCGAAACCATTTCTCTCCTGCCAAGGGCCACCTGGAAGTTATTTGTGAGCAGAGGAGGAAAGCTTCAGCAACCTATATGACTTCAGTTCCCAAGTCACTTGTATTTTAAAAAAAAAAATCTCCTTCTGAACGAATAAGGGGAAGGTAAGGGACTCAATAAAACAATTTAACCCCCTGAAAGGCCAAACACATCATCAGTAAGCCCGTTCTGCGGCATGCCTTGCTGCTGCCCAGCTGAGGACAAAGCTCTGAAGACATCCTTCAGTGCCACCACCCCACTGCCTGCTTGCTCGGGGAGAGGCGTACTTCATCTTTGTTTAGATGCTGAAATGCCCTTCAAAGCAAAATTGCCAGAGAGGAGGTGGTTTGGAGATAAATTTGCATTTGGCAAACCCCATTCTGTGCTGCGGGGCTGTAATGTGCAGTGGTGACGGTAGCCGGCACTCTGGGACGGTGCTTAATGCAATTACACGGCGGCGCTTCGTGGCCAGCACTGATGCTTGGCCCCGTGTCCTTCCCTCAGACGGCATAAAATTGGTGTCTGTGAGTCCGAAAAGAGAGCTGTGCTGCCCAGGTTCAAGCGTAGGCCAAGTATGAAGAAAGCAAAACAAAAAGCGGCCTCCTGTGATTTAGACGAGCAAAATTACCGTGCTGGAGGACAAAACGGCGCTCTTTGGGTGAGTGCTTATCGTTCTTGAAGCTGGCACAGCAGAGCAGAGCAGCCCATGCTTCAAAAAGCGAAGTAATTAATTCTCCTTGCTCCCAGCCGCAGCAGTCTCCGTTGTGCAATGCTGCACCGCAACTGGGCATGGGGAAACTTTCTTTCCAATCAAAAGAAGTATTCATTTTTTTGCTCTGACACAGCAGGGTTGGTCTTCCTTTTAATATTACTGAAGACAATGTCTGCCTTGCCTTTCCATGACCTTCAGCGTGTGGCTTTGTGTTAAAATTTCCATCCCCCCACATTCAAATGCTGGCATTAAAAAGAAAAAAAAAAAGATTAAAATTCCTTTTGTTTAAATCCCTAATAGGGAGCCTTATAGCATGCTGCCCTTCGGACACGGGGATAGGGCTTGTGCTCCTGGCTCTGGGCTCTTCACCTGGGCTCTGCTGGCATTGTGGAGAGCGGGTCAAACCCATGGACCCCCCACCCAGACCTGGGTGCTCTCTGCCTGCTCTTTGTCCAGCTGTAGTTGAAGCCTGGTGGTAGCTGAATTTGAGCTGGAGAACAGGTTTGGAGCTGTGCTTCCCAGTCTGGGGTACTTCTGCTCTCCCTCTGTATAATGGGGCTAATGGTGCCAAAACCACTGGCATCCTATTTCTGTCACAGCTGCTCCAGATGTGTCCCTCGCTCTTAGCATGGGCAGTTCCTGCCTCTCCATCTCCAAATGTGTCACAAGTAATAATTAATAACAACATCAGTTGATCAAATTCAGTGCTGATTTAAATTCCTGGTTGCAGGGAGTCTCCCTGGCTTTTCAGGGCCAGCTACCCTGCTGCAACCTCCCCTTGCCTGGAGGCAGTTTTGGGGGAGAGCATGGGGGGAACAGGGCCCTGCAGGTGAGGCAGCAGCCGATGGGGCTCAGTGATTGAAGCTACGACCAGCCCAAGTGAAAGTAAATGTTCAAAAGTGCCTTGGGAGAACCTGGAGCAGAGTTGTAGGCAACAGACCATCAGAGAGCAGCCAAATAAGCCTGAATTTGTATGAAAACCTGGCTACAATGAATAGGTGTTGGGGAAGATCCCTTTATGAAGAGGTTTAACAGTCGGGCGGTAAGACATGATGCTGCTGTTTAACATGTGTCTTGGGAGTCCATCGAGGCAGGAGGCAAAGTCAAGCATTTCCACCTCGCCAGAGAACTGCATCATCATTCACCAGCATTAGCTGACGGCCCCAGCGCTGAGATGAGAGGGACTGCCGGGGTGATGGGATGACAAAAAAGCAAAATATGTCAGATACGAACATTTAGGTACAGATATATGTTAAATGCCACCATGTGGCAAAATGCCTTTTGGTATTAGTGACTTCACGTGAGCAGTTTGGAGAGGCCACAGAGGCTGAAGGGCTCCTCTCAAGCTGAGGAGATAGTGATGCTCTTAATACCAAGATGGATTTAATCACATGTGTGTGCTAATGTGTTATAAAGCACCCTGGGGCATGCCATGAGCTCCTGCTTTAAAGGGAGGAGAAATTCCCCCTCCCTGGGAATAGAAGAGCAGCTGCAGCAGTGGCCAGAGATGCCAGCTGGGCTGGGGGGAGCACCTGGCACCTCCTGCGGGGGCCCCCAAAATGGCCAGGGTCACTGGAAATAGGAGACAGAGGGAAGATATTTAGGGAGAGACTTAAAGGTGGAGGGGGTTAAGGCAGGAAGGTGAAAGCTGCACTGGGGAAGAGGGGTGGCCCGGTGGGATTGTGTGGGATGTGGGTCCCAAAGGAGCCCCAGTCCCGCCTCACTCATTTCTGCCCTTGTGTCTTTGCCTCTTGGAGAGGGAAAGGCTTTGTGTGAAAGAATAAGAAACGCCAATGAAATGGCAATGATTTGATACAAATATAAAATGAAGCTTCCTTGCTGGAAGTCAAGACAAGGCCAAGCTGAACTCCAGCTCTTGCCTTTAGCACATTTATTCTGCAGTCTTGTGAATAACTACATATGTCTCAGTTTCTCTGTCCATAAACTCAGGTTAATGGTATTATTCCTTTAACTATCTCATAGATGTGTTGCAAACCCAATGATTTTTTAATTAAGATTGCTGCATGCTAAATTTTACATGGTATATTGCACTGGGATGATACAGACTTTTAAGAAAGAAAAAAAGGAGCAAGGAGAGGATGAGTTTGTGTATTGAAGAAGCTTCATAGATGTCCCACTGACTGTGCACGAGCCAATTTGCTGGCTGTGTGGTTTTCACAGTACACTTAAATTATGAAAATTGTAATATAATTAGAACTACCATTTTGGCGCATCAGGTCTGATGGAAATAACAAAACAATGGGAAAAAAACCCTGCTTTTGCTTACTGTGCTCAAGATGTGTGCTGTGTGATTGGGTCTGACAATTACCCGGTCACTCAGCTCTTACCTCCATCCTCACTAGAGCTTGCAATAATCTGATAGGGATATGGTTCAAATGCGGAACACCTGACAAGCCCTGCCTCGGTTTTTATGCTGCTTTTTCATTCCTTCGTTGCGTACCTCGCGTTCTCTTACTCTTGATACATTCGCTTTTCCTGCTGTGCTATGAATATTTTCGGAATTATGCTTGAGAACCACAGGCCCCATTCATAACAGCTTTCCATTAGTTACTGCCCAAATGAGTACAGAAGCCCTCCCTTTTGCTGAACTAAATGGTCTCAGGTCTCTCTTTTTCTTCAGGAGATTATTTTAAAAGTTCCTTTCCATCACTGGTGTGCTCTTTCCTTGCTATCAGGATGCCAAATGGACTTCCTACAATATTGGCTTACGTGCCTTCAAAATTAATTATTTTTCCCCCTTCTGTAAGCTAATAAGATTTCAGGATGTGTCTTTTTGCTACCTAACAATATCTGAGGGCTACAAGAAGATGGTAGGGAAAGTTTCAGTGATTAGATTTCTGCTAATGGCGAATATAATGCATAACTATTACTTAGCTTGGTTGCCGTTTTACATGTGTATTTCTCTAGATTTTAAGTTATCACCACATAATTATCGTTATGGTCATAATCACTCAGATTTCTTGCATAACCCAGCACTTCCCCCCCAGCCTGTGATGGTCCACGTGGTGCTGGGACACCCCTTCTTCTGAGAGTGATCCTTGCAACTGCTGGGCTTCACCCTGCAGATGCAGGCTCCCTGCACCACTGGCTGGCTGACTTTCAAAGCAATGCATTAAATGAAATTCCCAAAGGTCAACACTGGAGATTTGAGGTTAGAAATGGTGCCACTGCAGCAATGTGGTTGAAAAGTGAAGAGCTTTTTTTTTCCTTAAAAAAAGAAAAAAGGATTTGTGAAAAACAAATCATTTAGGCTGCAAAGAAAGAGATTCATACATGCTGAAGTTTCTGCCCCAAAACTTCCTGAGGTCAGGTTGGATGGGGTTTTGAGCAACCTGATCTAGTGAAAGATGTCCCTGCCCATGGCAGTAGGGTGGGATGAGATGATCTTTGAAGGTTCCTTCTGACCCAAACCGTTATATGATGCTTTTATTCTATGCTGAGTGGCCTCTCACCATGATCCCATTTAATAAAGTGTCTGTCTGATCTGTCCTAAATTGTACCTGTGTTATTACATGCTTGGAGTCCCCAGATCTCTGACAGCAATTAAGGAGCTAACGGCAGCTCATTTAGTGAGCAGCACCCTTCCCAGCTTCTTATGGACTAGGCAGGAGAAGTAATGTGTGTATATATTGAAAACCCATCCTCTTGTCCACATACAAGCAGACTAAATTAAGAAAGTAGAAGCCACATAATTCAAGTCATTCCCAGCTTCTGAGTGATGGATTTTTCTACAAGCCACATTACAGAAAAAAGGTGTTGCACAAGTGCAAAAAAAAGTTGGGGGGGGGGGGGTTTGTGTGTGTATGTTTTTTTGTGTGAACTAGATTTCCTCCGATTAGAACATTTCAAGAGACTTAGGTTAAAATACGTTGTGAAAGCTATCAATCAAAACCTAAGCAGCAGGGACTGCTGGTCCCGGGGGACCCTGCCCAGGAAAGGCTGTTCTGAGCCATCCCCTCGCTGCGGGGCTTCACTGGGCACAGGGCCCCGCTCTCAGCCACGCACCGTGGTGCAAATGCCAGGCTCCTGCACCAGGGAAGCAAGGCTGTGCAGGAGGAAACTCGGTGTCAGCAGCCTGTTTTCATCCGTGTCCAACGAAACCCCACGGCCAAGGCCGTCCCTAATGGCCACCGCGTACAAACAATGTCCCGATTGTGCCTCGCCGCTTGGACTCTCCTAGAAACGCAGTCACTGCGGCAGTATTAATTCAAAACAAAGCCTGCTTGCAATGCCCAGTTTGTGAACCCATTCCAGCAGCCACACTGAAGCAATCTTTGTGGGAACCTGGGTTGTTTTAAGCTTAAAAAAAAGGGGGCCACTGGATCAGCTTTCCCTGATGAAACCTGGTGTCTGAAGGTTTGGTATCACACCGCAACCTGCCTGCACAAACCTACCCGTTGCTGCCGTTCTGCTGACGCCGGCGAAGTCCATGCCAGTCTTTTGCAAGCCCGTTTGTTTGCTGTGGGAGAGCTTCAGCTTTATTATCTGTGCGATGACAGGCTCCAGGGCCACTGCTATTGTTTTATTTGAATTGCAGAGATCTTAAAGCGCCCCAGTCCTGGCCCCTAATCCTGCTGTGTCTGGGGCTGCACAAATACAGGAAAAACCCAGGTGGGTCTTGTTCTTCCCAAACCTCCTGCTGAGCTCCCTGGGAGCGCTGCTGGTTAAGCAAAGTAGGTCAGTGCTCCAGACACACAGACGTACGCGCACATCAGATAGGAGAGATGCAAACGGGAATATTAAGCCGCCAAGTGGCTGTTACAAACTCTGCACAAGGGCAATTAAATTATTAGCATCCTTTCATGTAAAGCAAAGCAGACAAAAGTGGCAATTAGTTTGAGTTACAACTTTGGAGTGCTGGAGGATCATCCTTGGTGGCATTTTCGTTTTTTGCCACCTGGCACTTGCATCCATCGATTTGACAACCCATGCAGGGGTTACAGACGTGACTGTGTGGGCATCTGCCTCCGCACACGCAAGAGTACAATGCACAGTGCCGTGTGTGATGGACACGTGCATACCCACTGCCAGGCTGCCCTTGCCCGTGGAGGAGCCGAGGTTGCTTCCCCACCTCTTGCCGTTGGCCCATGACATGCAAATGCAGCGAGCACAAGCACTGCCCCAGTTACTTCTTTTCAGCGATGAACCAGACAACTTTATCGTAAGGAAAGTTGCTGAGCACTCACTGCTGCCCACTGCAAACCTGCCTCAACACTTAAATGTTGTGCTGATGATTAATAATTCCATATGGGTGAGTCATGGGGATGGTTTCATTCATTCATTCAGGTTGTGATTGCAACCAAAATAAAGCCATCCCCAAATCCCGATTCCCAGGCACTATTCTCGTGGAGTAGTGCCCTGGTGCAGGGAACAGCCATCTAACACCAGGGAAATAAATTGCAGTAGTTCACCAAGTTCATTTTAATCTGGTTAGTGTTTGCCAAGCCGATTACTGCAAACCCAGTTAAAATCCTAATCGTGGCTCTAAAGACACTGAGCTCTTGTGCACCAAGGAGTTTAAATGGAATAAAAATAAAGAAAAAAAGAGACAAGAAAAAGGTTACCAAAATGTTTAGCCTTTGTTTTATTGAGTTACAACAAATGAGCAACAAGTTAGAAAAGTTGGATTTATTCAAACTCCCTAGCATCATATTTGTGCAGCGTACTGAAAGGTGGGTAAGGCTTCCGAACCCAGCTCGTCAGAGGAATGCACCGGACGGCTCTTGCACCCGCTTGCCTACACACCCACACTCCCACTCTCCCTCCTCCTCCTCACACGTGCATGGACAGACACCCCCACACAAATCCAAATTAGCAGTGTTTGAAAAAAAGAGCACTCGGGAACCTAGGACTGATCTAAAAATTTAGTGGCAAGGATTAATCAGAAATTTCTGTTGTGTGCTACAACATCTAAAGCTGGAGGGCAGACTGTTGGTTACAGTGTCCATCGTTGTACCAGCCAAAGAAACACAAACAAGTTCGGATTATGAAGCATCTTAATTTCCTTGCTCTGACCCCTCTAGGGGTTGTACTGCATGTTTAAACAAAAAGTGCTAAAAAAACCCACCAACAACAAAAGGCATTCTCGCCCAATCTTCAGAAACCCTCAGCTGGGGCTGGCTTGTGAAAAGTGAAGTACAGGAGCTGGAGAAGACTCGCCTTGTAGGAGCATGGAAAAGCTGAGACTTAAATACTTCAACCAGTAGCAGGTGGCCATAAAACAAAACAAAAAAGTCAAAACAACAAGGAAAAAACCAAATCCCAACCACTCCAGAATGACCCTCCCCAACCCCATAACGCATTTAAGTGGGCTGAAACATAAACCGGGGCGAGGATCTGGGCTCAGACGTTGATCCGCACCAACGAGACTCCAAAAGATTGCAAATCTGTCTTAAAACACTTTAGAAAAAATTCTCCTCTCCCTCCCCCACAAAAGACACTTCCCTCCCTCAAACCAACCCCCAAATTTTGCAATGGCATTATATGCAAGAATAACTTGCACCTATTAAAAAGTTAACAAAACTTCCACGTTGTACAAATCTGTTCCAGTAGAGGAAGAGGCTGGGCAGGAAAGTGGGTGGGAGAGAAGCTAAGGAGAAACCTATGTACAAGGACCCTTTTCTCTTTCTTTCTTTTCTTTTTTAATGCAGTAGTAGGACTTTGGCACTACAAACGATCCCATGATGATGCTCCACGAGAGTATTTCTTGCTGTGCCTCCGCAAATGCGGTTTGAGACTTGGAGTTGCAACACGCTATCTCACCCCAGGCAGGAAAATAGAGTTTTCTTCTATTTTCAGACAGCATTTCCCCTTCAACGTCAGGACACTGCAGCTGAGGAGTACCCCTGCAAAAATTATAAAAGCAGCATATTATTTTTGAAGGCACTATGAACAACTATTTGAGCTGTCAACTAACATGCCGTCCAGTTTACATCCCTGCACATGCGGTAGGACTGTATTTTGTATTAACCATACCCTGAAGCCTATGCGTTATCACAACCTGATGCTGCAGTAGGGTGCCAGATTTTTGTTGTATGTAACACCCAGCTTATAAGCCCCTATAGATATCTAACAGGGACATACAGCCCAGCCTTGACTCTGCTGATCCCTCACTACTATTCTATACACCTCAGGCAGATCCTCATGCTGGCTCAAAGACGATGTGCACATGGGTTGGGGACAGCCACTTTGCAACCACAGGACAGATGGTGCTAAAAGCAAGATGACTTCAGGTCTTTCTTCCCCAGTAAATCCTCTCATTAAATACTTTTTTTGCATAGTTTTAGAAAATAATTATACAAACTGCAAGCCAGTGGAAAAAATTGCATGTGCTTGTGTTCTGCAGAGCAGCACCCTGGCTCCGCTACAACTCCTGCACCTACATAAAGGCTGCACTATGCACCAGAGATTAAAAAATAACCCCAAAAAACCCAACCTTCAAATGCTCACCCACCTACGCATATCACCAGTTCCCAGCGCAGAGCAAGGGCTTTATCACAAGGATAACGTTCAGCATGTTTTTCCCCATTGCGGTGTAAACGTGCAGGAAGTGCAAGCACCCACTCAAGGCTGGAGCTGCACGCAGTAGCACAAGGTGGCTTTCCTGCACCATCCTTCTCACCCATCCTGCAGCAGTGCTTACTGAAACATGAGCTAACCCATTATTTCACATCTTTTATGAATGTTGCTACCAGGTCTGTTATTTCCCACAAAAGCAGTGAACTCTGGCATCTGCAATGCAGAAAGCAACGTGGTTGAGCCCAGTAAAAGGGTATGGGCTTGCACCAACACCAAAGGCAAAAGTCCTCCCTGTCCTTGCAACCTTTCCTCAAACAGCCCCCTGCTCCTCCTAACTCATTGGAAAATTTTAATTGCTGTGTTGGGTTTTGCTTCCCCCTCTGAAGTCCTTCAGCGCGTTACAGCTTGGGTCTCCAACACACCCTTCAGCCTCACGCCCTGAAATGCTTTAGGGTGACCAGAGTTCTGCAAAACCCACTGGTCAATCTCATATTGACTTCAGGATGGCACCTTGGAGCTCAACACCAGTAACAGGGACTATAGCTAGCTTTATGGATGAAACCCTAAACCACAAGAAAAATGAGAACTTGGACAGAAAAGGAGGGAAACTCCAGTGCTGTTCACTTTTACCAGTTTCGGACACCAAGGAATGCACTGGGCCACCAGCAACTGAGTGATCTCAGCTCCCGCAGCGGTGCAAAAGAGGTTGGAGACACCAAAAAGACCCAGACCACCTCTGATGCCCAGTACGATGCATACAGCAGAAGCAAGGGGTGACTTCCTTCGGACTCTTTTTTTTTTTTTTCCGGTGTGCAACTCCCAGACATGGTTTTCCTTTGGCACATCTCAACACAGCAGTGGTCACAGCCATCAACAGCCAGGGCACGCATCTTCTGGGGTGTCCACCTACCTCGCTCCCACCATGAGCCATGGTGCCTACATCTTGCAGGGTTTGAGCTTAAAATGGAGGTCATGAGACAACTCTAAAAAAGAAAGTTTACGGTAGAGAAGGTGGTGGTGGTGGGGGAAAAAAGTATGCTTCTAAGAAAAAAAAAAAAAGCTCTGGACTGAGGAAATACTGATCTTGGGAAAACCCCACGGGGAGACAATGCTGTGAAGAAAGCCAGCGGTAGCTGCCAACCACTCTGGTACGCTCTGGTCCCGCTCTCATGTCTGAGCTGCAATTTGCTGTATTTAATTTAGGACCAGTTTCTGTTTGTTGGGCTTGCGCAAATGGGGACAACAGACCTAATTTTGACCCATGCTGTTGGAAGGCAGGAATATCTCTACTGATGGAAAGGGAACTAAAGCACTCTCTTGATAGAGCAGTTGGGCCTCGTTACAAGAGGCTTCATTATGCAGCATCTGGAGCATTTTCAGTGATGGCTTTAGTGCACCCTACAGCAGCCACTCAACGTCTTGAAGGCCCTGGTGCCCTACGGGGACACATCTCCCAGCCTCACTGTACAGGAAACCTGACCTGCTCTGTGGAATAAATCCGATTTTCCCAAAAGCTTCAGATACGGACTTAGTAACAGAGCCTTTTCCTAGTCCAGGGATGGTATTTCAGAGCCTGGTGTGAATCCTGCTCTTGCCGAGGCCATGTGCTCGTGAAGCTTCCACTAGCTGCAGCAGCAGCAAAATCTGCTGAACACAGATCAGTTTTGAAAAACTCAATTTTCTAAGGCATAAAGTCTGTCTAGGCTGTAACACAAATACGCCCTAATAGTTTCAGAAACTCCTAAAGCTACACACCAGAGCAGAGAGTGACCGAGATGGTCTGGAAGACCTCAGGTTTTACAGAAGCCACACACAAATTCAGCCAACAACAGGAGCATGGAGATCGATCACTGAAAAATGTTCACTTTAAACTACATACATCAAGCTGAGAAAATACGAATATCATGCAGGGTGTTTCTGCCCAATGTAGGGTTCAGCAGTGAAAGTTTCACATAATGCCTGTGGCTGCGTGAGAGTCAAGAGGAGTCCCTTGTCAGCTCTTCAGTCCACCTCTTGTGTGCAGCCAGGGCAGTGACATGACCCCTCTAAGGTACCAAGGAGTATGATGTTAGGGGGGAAAAAAAAAAAATAAAAAAATCACACTTTTATAAAACAGGCAGAAACAAGCTCTCCGTCAGCTCTTACGCAGTCTTTGTTTCTGAGTCATACCCTGGATGTCACCTAAGATAAGACCTTGTTAATGTAACACCAAAGTTTTAGTTAAAAATTATGTGAGATAGGCTTCACAAAGATAAGAGTGAAAGCTTATCCTGAAGGAAAAAGGAGCCAGTAGCTGGGATTTTACCATCGGTCCCATCAGTGTGGGGTATAAAGCTTCCAGCTTTTGTGTCACGCCTGTGACAATGCCTCCATACAGGCAATGGAGCAGGCACTTGCGTTTCTGGGCTGAGACTTAAGGGAGAATAAAGGAAAATGAAAAAGACTTCAGGCTTTTGTCAAGTCCTCAGGCCAGCATGCTGAGAAATGGGCAAAAAGAAGAGGACAAAATGGTCTTCTGATCTTACTGCACGGTCTTCGCAGTGGAAGCCCTGCTCCAGTGCATCTCTTCTCAGTACGTGTGTATTTTACAACCAGCCACCAGAAAGCTCCTCATCAAAAGAATAACCCAGTGCAAGTTTAACAGAGATCAAAGTTGTTATTAAAATTCCTCTCTGATAACACTTGAGCACCTCCACAGCCCTAGAGCTTTACAGCCAGCACCTGGGCCAGGGCACGAAGGCAGGAGGTTCACCCCAACATACCCTATGCTGCTCGCAAGCACGAAAACGCAGGCACCAAACCTACGCTGCTGGAAGAGGGCTGTTGCAGAGCTTGGTTTCATGGTACAAAAGGTTTGTAAGAAACAGTGGTTTCAGGCAACCCTCCCTCTCCTGCCCTGCTCCCCATTCCCTCTCCTAGCCCCTCATCTGCTCCCCCTCCTCAGTACGAATGTTTATAGCTGGAAGGGGGAAGTGACCTGGAATAAGAAGCCCGGGAAAAAAAAATAAATCCCACAATGCATTTATTCATCGCGCATTTGATTTTAAAAGGCAGATCAGATCCTGGCTCTCCTTTCTTATGTGGCTGCACAACAGTGGCACCCCAGCGTGCCTCCGGCAGATGTTGCCATGTCCTTCCTCCTTTCATCTCTGCCTCTGCCACACAGGTAACACAATCTGCTCCTCGCATCCCTAATTACCAACTCCTGCAAGCATAACACAGGACAGTGCCTTGCATTGCAGTCTGGAGCTTTAAGATACTTTGTGATACAGATGCTGTGATAACATTTCTCAAAATTGGCTGACACAATTCGTAGTTCATAATAAAACCACTGCAGGGTTTCCCTTTTCAATGTCCAGGAGACTTTTGGACAAGTATTGTACAAGGAGAAAGTGGAGGGCTCTAGGCTAACTGGCGGGGCTTGCTAAGAAAAACTGCACCTCTGCAACAGATAGTAGTTCAGTTCAAGTCCTGCCAGCTGCAACAGTAAAAGTCTTCAGTGCAAGTGTGGAGGAACTTCTATCAGTCCTGGCTTTTGTATTTCCTTTTTTTTTTTTTTAAATTTTTGTATTTTTTTTAAAGAAATGCTTAAGTATATTATACTTATTACACACCAGGAAACTACTAACTCTTTCTAAAATAGGTGTTCTCTCACTGTGGTTGTTAATGCAGGGTGCTGAACTTTCTGTAGGATAAGTTCTAGCTTAAGGAGACTCCAGTTCGGGGGAGAGAGACTGAACACAAAATGTTACAGGCTCCAGTGAATTCAATTCAACATGCAAGTCAAGAAATGCTGACAGTGCTTCCTCCAAGTTTATACCTATGCAACTGTGATCAGAAACAGGCTTCAGGTCTCCAAATAACACGTCCTTTCACATTGTGAAAGATCATAGAAAACTCCCTTAAAGAAAGGCCCTGCAGCTTGCTTTTAAATTCAAGATCTTGTGAAGAAGAGCTGCTAAAACACCCACACAGCTTAGTCTGGGGCACTTCACAAGCCTCTCGAGTGAGCAAGCAGAACAAAGCAAGGTTGGAGACAGTTTTCACCTGCAAGAGGAAGAGAGCACATTTGCATGAGCCACTTCAGTCCCCACATCTTTCTTTTTTTTTTTTTTGCTTGCTGTTGCATAAAGAAGCATCTCTGTCCTGGGCCCTTCACCCAGTGACCTTTTATTCTGAGCAGGGCAGGATGCTGCAAAGGAAGGACCTGAGGTGCAAAAGCAGGCACAGCCTCTATTCACAGGAGACCAATGATCTGTTAGCAAGGGGGATATTAGCAATTAGTGTTACTTACTATTTCTTTGCATGGCTTAGCTGGTATGTTTTACATCAAGCGCTGCAGAGGTTACACAAGTCATTTAAAGGCGGAAAGTTTAAGGTTTAATCACTTATTGCCCCCCCAAAAACCCCAAAAACCTCCCTTATCCAGGACTTGACCCACAAGGAGACAAGAAACAAGGCAAACGGCACTAACCCCTCCCCTACCATGCAGTTGCTTTAATTTACAAGCAGGATGGGTCTCCCTTTTGTTCAGGCATCCAGCAGGCACAAGGATCCGGCAGGGATGGGCTCCAGGGATTTATACTGAAGAGGGGCTACAGGATGCTGGAAGCACACCCAGACAGAGGCAGGCTCAGAGAAACAGGGCACCATCAGCATTACCTGTCTATACGTGGGAATTGTCTCCAGATATACTTTCAGAGTCAAAGTCCGCCAGCTCTGCCTGGCCTTCGGGTGCCGTTTGGCTCCAGCTGTCCGTACAGTCCGATGCAGCGTCATCCTCACCCACTGTCACCTCCACCCAGTTGACCTCTGCCGGCTCCTCGTTCTCCTCGCTGCCATGGCCGTCGTGGCTGTTGCACTCCAACCTGTCTGTACCCTCCGCTTGATTCCCCAACAAAGAGTCTTTCAGTGGTTTGCAGTCTCTTTTTGCTCTCACCACTAGTTTCCCCCCATTCTCTTCATTCAGTTTTTTATGCTCCTGGTAATGCTGCCGAGACATCTCATTACCATTCTTTGGACTCTCGATGTGTTTTGATCCCTTTTTCTGGCTTTGCTCGTTATGACCATCAACAACGTACTGCTTCTGGTACTGGTCAATCCATTTAAGCGACCCCGTTCTTAGTGAAGACCGGTTTTCCTTGAACCAGCGAACTATTTCAGTTCTTGTGAGCCCGGTCTGAGATGCTAACTGGTCATACTCCTGGGGTGATGGCCACTGGGTCCTTGCAAATGTGCTTTTCAGTAGATGAATCTGCTCTTGGGTTTTCTTAAATGTGGTGGAGGACCCAGATAAAGCACCAGGGAGCTGGGAGCTACTCAGCAGTTCTGCCTGGCTTATTGCACCATTGGGAGTTCCTTGTTCTTTAATTTTTCTGTATGATCCCATTGAGTCCAAGACAGCTTGCTCCATGCTGTCCCTTATCTTTCTCCGCTCAGAAAACCATGAATCTATCTCTCTCCTACTCAGCTTAGTCTCCACTCGAAGCCTGTCCAATTCTCCTTGGGTAGGAAAAGAGCATCTTAGGAAACTCTCCTCAAGGGCCTTAAGCTGCTCTTGGGTTTTCTCTTTGAATCTCTGGGGAGTAAAATCTGTGTATGGGTGAAATGAACGGCCATGTCGACCAGCTGAAGGTGCTATTTGATCTTTCCCTAAAGCATCGCCAGGGATGTGCACAATGCCTCTTTGACTTCTGTACCTGTGGTCACTGAACCACTTCTTGATCTCACTCCTGGAAAGACCCGTTGCCTCTATCAGCCGATAGACTTCCGCATCATCGGGAAACTGGCTTGCCATGAAACTAGCCTTCAGCTCTGCTATCTGCTCCTTTGTCTTTTTTCGCTCACTGGCTGGCGTCAGTGGTACAGCAGTCAACTTGGCAGGAATCTCAGGCACCTGAACTACGTGAGGACGCTTGGCCTCTGGGGCACTTGACAAGGTCTGTATCGTCCTCTTTTGCCCCTGGTTTGGGGCAACAGCAAGTGTAATTGGTGAACAGGAAACAGTTGAACCATTTGACACGGGAGTCAAAACCAGACCGGTCTGGCCCAGTATCTGACAAGGCAAAGCTGTCTGGATGATGGGCTGGGGCATTTTTGCAGTTGTCAAAGGAGCCGGCAGGACAGTGATGGTTTGGGGAACTGCCTGGATAGTACCATTGAACATCTTCTTTCTTGCCTCCTCCACTTCTTCAGGAGACCAACTTATACCATGCTTCAAACGTTGCGTAGCAAACCAGATTCGGATTTGTTCTTCTGGATGTTTTGACGCTGCTGTCAACCACGACAACTCTGCTTGCGTTGGGTAAGGAAATTTATTAAAGGAGTTGATCATGGTTGCATTAGTGTCCAGTGCAGAGTTGTATTTGGTACTGTTCAGAGGTACTGGGACCTTGGGGACAAGGTTAATATTTGGTGGCAGCTGTACAGAGGGCATAACATGGGCTAACACATCATGGAGAAGGTCTCCATTTATACAAGCAATAGCTTCAGTGGCTTCAGTTATGATGCGGGGGAGAGTGCCATCCACAGGGTTTTCCGTAACTCCCTCTTCTGGCTTTTTGGGACCCTTCTTGGTTTCCACTTTAGGCTTTCCCAGTTTCATCATTGGTGTTTTACTTGCATTAATTCCCCCATGAAGTGAATCATCACACTCTGCATTTTCTGGCCCACTGCTTGCGACAGTGACATCATTAGTGGTAGTCTCAATGGACTGCTCTAAAACAGTCTGATTATTGCGTTTAATTAATTTCAGTTTAAAGTTAGTCTCTCCCGGGTGGTATTTTGTGTTGTGGTCAGATAAAGAATCGTATTTTTTGGTGGTGAAGTTGCATTCAGCACAGACATACAGGGGGTTGAGAATGACATTTGGATGCTGAGTGTCAACATGCTCTGTAAATTCATTTAAGTTTTGTGTTGAGTAAGGGCAGTATTTACACTCATAACCACCCTGGGGTTTCTTAGACTGATTTTCAGCTGGGGGCTTTGCCTCAACCACTTCGCAGTCCTTGACTGAGCTTTCTGAAGGCCAATTTTTTTTAAAGTCCTGCTGCAGTGCACCAGCCCCCTTCTCTTTAGGAGCCTCTACACCCTCAGCGCCTTCCTGCTCCATGACTTCAGAAGTTCGCACCATACAGGGAGTTGTTGACTTTCTTTTGCTAGCCATGGCATCCACTGGCAGCGGGCTGTCGTCCCAAATGGTGGCTTTTTTTGACAGGGTGAGCAATCAACTCAGAAGATCTTGCAAGTGGCTCCAACCTTCCTTGATTATTTTACTCTGTTGTGTTTAATGAAGAATTTCCACCCCGGCTGTGACCATCAGCTCCACCAGCAGACCTGCCAGTTGCATGACACCTGTGAAACAAAGCACACATCATTAGGCACTGATCTGTAAAACACAGATTTAGCAGAAAGCCACAGCTCAAGATATGTGCATTTACAAGGCCATTTTGGACAATGCTGAACTCCTCCTCCTCGCCATCCCCGTCATCAACTTAAGAATCAAAAATCTTCCCACAACGAATAAAAGCAGTGGATAATTCACAATGAAGCGCGCCACAGGTAGAAAATGGCTTTGAAACAAACAGGATGAACAGACACAGGATTTTAATCTCCACTATACTCAATGTGTTTAGCTGGAGAAGAAAGAAGATACCGCTATAAATACTGTATCTTTTTATAGAAGCTGCAGTTTCTATTAATTATTATTTTGAAGCCTGCAGATTTGAAATTGAGTGTGATTTATATTAAGTTTAATTACTTCCCACTGTCACTTACCTTGTAAATATGTCTACTAAATGACTGTGGTTACTAATGATGGGTGATTTCTAAATAAAGCTATAGGGCCTGCCTTGGTTGTGAAAGTAAAGGCAGAAAGAAGAGTTAATGCAAATCAACATTTTCAAAGGTCTGTGTCTTGAGGAGAGGTGGGTTCAAAGAAACTGCAGCAGATCTATGGAGGCCTATCAAGTCTTTTCTGGAACAAAAGTTTCCTTAAAACACCACTTTTCACTCAATATTGACAGAGATAGCTAGCAAAGGTCACAGAAACCCTTAGATCCCTTTTAAACAGGGTCCCTTCCTGTGACCCTGCTGATATTCCCATCAAGCTCTGATCTGTGCACTTCACTCCCTACAGAATTTAAAAAAAAAAATTTCCGTTTTTAAGCATGATTCATATGTCGAAGTGGTTTTGGAAGTTCCCAAATGTAAGAATTCTGTAAAACATATTTTTAAAAGGATCTGAGGTCAACATCAGTCAGCACAACCACAAAGGAAAACTACACCAGGTGTCTTAAAATCTACCTGCACTCATTGGGGTGAGTGGAAGGAGGGGAAATTAATTGTCATAACAGGCATCAATAAAAAAAACCTGATGTCAATCTCCTATTTGAGAAGATGCCTTTTCTAATCAATGCTTGACTCCAATTTGCTACTCTTCCTGATCAGATGGCCTCTGGATTCATAATATTTTCAGGCGTGATGGAAAACTCATCTTTTACAATCAAGGAGTACTTGGGATGGGTTGGGGGAGGCACCAGGGTTTACAAACTGGAGGAGGATGGAAAGTGGACATTTGCAGCGTAGGTAAGACCTGCATTGTTTTTTTAGAAGCGTATTAAATGAAGAATCTGAACTAGAGATCTAATGAAAGATGTCCCTGCCCATGGCAAGGGGGTTGGACCAGACGATCTTTAAAGGTCCCTTCCAACCCAAACCATTCTGTGATTCTATGATCTCATGTCTAACCAAACACAGATTTTCTCATTGTGAAACTTGTAAATAACGAGCTGCGTCCAGTACCCAGCAGACATGAAGATCAAACAAGATAAAAATCCCACTGCAGTTACATCTGGACACATCCAACATCAGCAGACAGTTTATAACCACCTCAGTGCTGTCCCTGAACCTGCTCCTCTCACTTCTGCATTGGCACGAGAGCCAGAAATAGTCGCTGTATAAGTGGCCGCTAACTTCTCAGTTCTGTTTGCAGCTGATGAATACTTTGCAAGTCTCTAGAGCATATTTCTGCTACTCTGCCCATCACAGATCATACCACTCCTGTATATATGGAAACTCAAAATGATGTACTGCCAGAGGAAGCAGCTCCAGCTGGGGATAAGAGTAGCGATGGCAGCTTCCAGCTCCATGTACTCAAAACCCAGCATGAAGCAACTCTCCATACATGAAGCACTTCATACATGAATTCTCCACGAAGCAGCTTCGCAGATAAGGCTCTCATGAAATGCAAGCTGTGAAATGCTAAACACACAGCACGAAGGAGATGCTGTGCAGAGATGCTATTTGTTATATTGCAGATGTGCCAGTGTAACCGCACGGTGCTCTGCGTTCACAGTCACCACCACCTCTGCACCTCCCAGCCCCAGAGACCAGGGATGCTCCCGCGCACTCGCTCCAATTCGGTGAAGCACTGGAGCATCTGGTTGACTTTCAAGGGTGCATTTAAGCTCCGGGCATTTCTCTGGGAAATGGGGCATCTTTGCTCAGCTCCATGAAACAGGGATAGGGCTGCCCGTGGGCTTAGGGCTCTGCCTCAAACATCTGGCTCGGTCAGGATGACAAAGTACCATTTCCCTCTAACCTGCGATCACCAACATTGTCATTGTCATTCCCCAAAGCATTAGCACCTCTGAGCTTTTCCTCTTCTGTTTTCTTCTTTCCCCTCTCCCTTTTAATAATAAAGCAAGCAGATGAACAGTGGAACAAATGATGCCTGTCTTTCTACAGATTTATGCTGACTGACCTTTAAACTGGATTGCACTGAATATTCTCTATTATTTCCACATATTCCTTCAAAATTCCCTTCTACTTCCCCTCACAATCGTTCTCCCGCAGACTATTTTGGCTGCGATCTGTGGCTTGCTGTGTCCCACTGCAAACAGGATCAGAAGTTAGAGACAAACATGCAACTGTCCAAACACCCATCTTCCTGGCCACCCATTTTTAATGATGCTGGCAGAGAATTAATTATCTTTGAAGCTTCTTCCCATGTAACAAATCTGTCTGAAACGGGCCAAAAGGTGTGAGAAGGGGGCAGAATGGGCTGTGTACACCTGGCTGCTGCCGGAAATAGGGTGAAGGTGATCAGGTCACCTCACTCTACCCTGCGGATCCCACTGCGCTAGCAACTGATTTTCACAGACGAGGGAAGGGAGGCACAAGGCAGCACCCTGGGAATGGGTGGAGGAGATGAGGACAGAGCCACGGCTCCTGGGATGCTCCTCTGCGGCTCGCTCTCCTTCCCAGGCCACACAACTGCACCTAATGGTCTGCTCCTTTTCTGGTGTATGACCTTCTGCAAAATTCATGTGGCAACATCACCAAAAGGAAGAAAAATCAAAAGACATCAAAGACAGAGCAAGGCTTATTTATATTTCACTGAACGCAGCCCCCCCTCTCCCCCCCCAAAGAAGAAAGAGCTAAGAACAAAAAGACAAAGGAATGGGATGGAAGAGAGAGTGGAGAATGAGAAACAGCTAGGTTACAACTTTGGATCAATCAAAGGTTTCTTAAAAGTCAGACTAAATGTTTTGAATTCCCCATTCTCTGGAAGCTCAGCGAGCTCTCTGCTACATCGGGTTGCTGTGCTGAGCTCCCACCTCTCCTGGGGACATGGGGATCAGCCCCAAGCAAGGATGCTCTGATACAGAAGAAGGGCCAAGGTACCTCCAAAACAGATAGAAATGGGTGGGTGCATGAAAAATTCTGTCTGCTACAGTTTTACTAGAAAATTGTACAGATTTTTGCTTCTGTTCTCTTCCATGTCCTATTCCACCAGTGTTTTCTTGTATTTCTAACTGCTGTTTTGATAACTCTATGCTCTGAATAGTTTTTCTGCCACACAAGAATCATTATCCACCGTAGAAATCAAGCCCAAGTCAAATGCTTCTTTTTGGAGGTCAGCAACAAAACAAATGGGCTTCAGTCCAAGACATGCAATTTTGGGAAGCAGGGGAAGACCATGACCAGCCAGAGACCATCTTGTCCCTTCAACCTGTGTCCTGAAAGAGGGGGAGGAAACGAGACCCAACACTTGTATGAGTGAGGAGAGTTTACTGGGACTTCCAAGGCACAGCCCCTCCAGGACCTTGGTAAGGTTGTCATTTGCGATAAATCAATACACAGTTGCTACGGAGGACGTACCCCCCCCCCCCCATGGGACATCTCCAGGAGCCGCACCATGTACGTTTGCCACATCTCATCCGAGGACATCAGAGAAAGCACCAGGAGCATCTCACAGCTTTCAAACACGAGCTGCTTGCCAGAACATCAAAGCCCCAGCAGACAGCTTTAAATAGACGGCATGGTTCCTGACAAAGCTGCTAAATGATGCCGCTTCATCTCCTCTGACTCGGGAGTGAGGCAGCTCTCCTGGGCGGTCGGTCCACTGGAGTTCAGCAGGCAGGGGAAAACACAAACCTGACCCCACAAACCTCTAGATTTCACCTGCAGATGGCTGATCCTCCAGCTAGCAACGACTCCCAAAATTTGGTGTGTGTGTGTGTGGGGGGGGTTGGTGGGGGAGAAGTTACCCCTCAGCAACAGCAAAGGCTTCGCATCCAGCACATCACGACGGGAACCTGAGCTACACTTCATCATCTGAGTCGTGTCCATGGCACACGCATCCCTTTGAGGGACAAAACTCACATCTGATGCTCGATGAACGGGACTGCACCATGGACAGGTGAACCTCTATCCCTAAGCCAGCCTGATTCACTCTCTATGTTTCATTACAGACAGGACTCCAGACAACTGACCTCCTTTTTGGGCCGCTGCCACTGGGGGGTGCCCACAGGTGTGGGGTGGAGGGGTGCTGCCGGTGGCTGCCCTATGAGCAGCCAGTCCCCCTGGACATGGGGAGGGAAGGCAGCCCTCACCCCTCCAGCTCACCTGCCACATCTCCTGCTTGTCTTGCCATTCTTGCCATGCTGCAGGGGCTTGGGGGGGTGGGGGGGAATCAAACCACCTCTTTTTTTTTTTTTTAAACAAGCAAACACACAAAGCAGCAAAAAGCAACCAGGTAAAAAACAACAGCGCTCAGCCCCAAGCAGACAGCTGCCGTCATGAACGAGGTCCAAACCAAACCACAGAGAGACTGTGTGCAGTAACAAGAGCTTTTGCTTTGCTTTAGCAAAGCCATCCAGGATGGGAACGTACAGGTCAGAAGCAGTGCATTCTTTTTAACCTGTCTTCCCCAAAAGTGCATCACAGCAGTTACAAGTGAGGCCAGTCTGGTTTTGTTTAATTTCTGAAATTTGTTTAATTAACAAAATAACCAAGCCACAGTCCTCTGATCTTTCAAACCCCTGTTAAAATGGCTCTGGAGCGTCCAATGTGAGAACAAAGTGGAACCTAATTTGGCAACTCTGTGCACGACTGAGGAAACACCACATTTCCTACCTGGTCGCCTGGCCCCAGACTGGGGAAACTGCGGAGAACTACACAGGGAAAATAAACCATGCTTTTAGGCCTGGCTGGCACTGGAAAATGCTTGCTTGTGTAGCAATGCCACCTTCCAGCAGCAAAAGATAACTGTACAGTTCAAGCAAAGGGATGGGGGGGTCGAAAAGCTTTCTCTTTCTGAATATTGAAATCTTTTCACTCTCTGCCATGTTTCCCTTGTGCACATAGCTAGTTTTATAAACCCTCCTCCCCAAAAAGCAAATATTTGGGTAGAGACTGAACTCCTTTTCTGCACTGCTGTTCCCACATGGGCTCCTCCGAGGTGGTGGCAGAGTGGGAATTTTCCATGGCAGCTGGGACACAGCCTGGTTGCACAAAGATTGGCCAAAACTCTGCGAGCTGTGGCTGGGGAAGTGGTAGGGCAGTGGAGAGACAGGGTGAGATGCGCTCTATCTTCTCTCGTACCCCAAAACACGAGTGAGTCTGAAAAAGGCTGTCCAAAGACAACCAAATTTGAAGGGATGTCAAATTAAAAAGCAGGGAAAACCTTAACTTTGGAAGAAAGGAAAAAGCATACCAGAAATATCACCCCTCCATGCTGCATCTTGCTTCCAGCCGAGGGCTGGAAGAAAGTAATACAACAGAGGCTGAAACAGGTTGAACCCCCCACCCAGTGCAAATGGATCTTTACTTTTCACAGATATACCTTGCTTTTTTTTTAAAAACCAAACCAACCAAACAAAAAAACAGAAAGAAAAACACTTCAGTGACACTTGTGTGATTTGCCAATGAAGTCTTTCTTATTTTTCATCTCACTGCATCGTTTGCTCTGCCCTGTGCTAGCACAGAGTTCCCAGTGCCTGGCCTCTTCCGAAAATGAACAGTAGAAAAAACACCGCCACAAGAATACCTGCAAATCAGTGCAGAAATATAGGGGGTTTCACTTGCAAGGGCCAGCTCATGTTTAAAGAGGGTGGAAGCATTTTATTGCTTTGCTGCTCAGGAGCTCAGTCTCCACAAACAGCATCCTCTCTGCTACACAGGACAAGCAACAGTAAATTACGCCCTTGTGATTTAAAAATAAACAACCACCCCCACCCCCAAAAAACCCTCCCCCATGTCTGAACACGATGTTTAATATCACAAAGGTACAAACTTGTCCTTACAGCTTTCCCATGCCCCTTCCCCAGCTGTGGGATGCAGCAGGAGTAACAGGAGTTGCACAGCACAGGACCAACCAGAGCTCACTTGAAAGCACTTGAAAGTCTTTCAGTCCCTCATTTTTTTTTAGGATACTATCCCACTTATCATGCAGCAAGTGGATCTCAGCAAACCTCAACGCAGATGCCGCGCTCTGCCCTCAGATGCCAGCCAGGCCCTGCTGCCCACTGCCTTGCAAACACCGCAGGCTGCTTTTAAAGCAAAGACACCACCTGCACCAGTTTTTCCCTGAGCTGAAGAATTTACCACCCCTTCCAGGACATGTGACCAACCACACCACGATGGACATCAGTGGGTCTGTTCATTTCTAGCTAGCTTCAATGATGGTCCTCTCCCTCCCGTAATCTTCCAAGCTTGCAGGTCCCTGGGTCCCCCAGGACTCAAAAGCGCGTGTCCCTGGGAGCATCTCTGCTTTTAACACAACTCCAACCTGCACGGCTGCCCAGAAGTCATACCCATAGAGTTTAGAGCTGAGAAGAAATGAATTGATATTACTTGACAGCATCATAACCCCCCCACGACCATCTACTCTTCACCCACGAAGGCTGCAATGACACAAACACACACAGCACAGAGCAGAGCTATCATCCTGCTCCCTACCAGAGACACTGAACTCACATTCATTAATGTTGCGGTAATATTATTCTCCTACAAATCCAAGGATGAGAGGTGAGATACGCATTTCATGGTGCAAAAAAAGAACATGCCTAGGGTGATGTTTTTCCTTCCTTACAACTGTTTTTAGCATGCAGCTGCTACAGTAATATCAAAAAGCACATCAGCTAGCACAGCAAAAAAATGCTGTTGCTCTCCACTGTGATAAAACATTGCTTAATTATATGCAGGAGAATAAGCAGAAGCAAACCAGGGCAAATAATTCCTGCCTGATGGATCGGGACTGTAATGATTTGCAAAAGAAAACCACAGAAAGGCAGGCAGGTTTTGTGAACTACAGAGCAGAGCTTTTAAAACAGCATTTAAGTCAGAGCAGCCTAGAGCTCCAACACTTCTGCAGTTCTTTGTAAGCTGAATAAAACACAATTAATGGGGAGGTATACAGATCGTTACAGCAATAATTTTTGCAGACATGAAAATAAATTTGAAAGTGCTATACATTTTCAATTTGTGTATGTCGGTGTAGATATGTCTAATTAGAAAAAAACCCCATGTAGATGTTTGTAGCAGGGTGCCGTGGCCATGAGTTTTTGTCTAAAGAGAATCAGCAATTCATAATTCTTCTTTCTTCTAAGGACCAAAGGCTCACACCTTTCAAAGGCAATCAGCAAACCAAACTGCCTCCAGGACTCCTGACTCTCCCAGCAACACGTCCTGTGAAACTGGATGTCAGCACATCTGTGAACAGGGGCAGAAGCAAACCCAGGGCATATCCCACCTCTGCCTTGCACCTCTACAGCACAGTCACTGAGAGACTCTGTAAAAATACATAGATAAAACAAAAATGAGGGCTGTTGGTGGAGATGGGCTGAGGCCAGGATGAAACAGGGTTTCAAAAAGCACTAACAGTAGTAGAAAACCCTGGAGAACTGCATGCCTAAGCCAACCCATGTGAAAGCTGCCTCTTTACATTAACAGCTCAGCTGCGATGTGACCACTGCGTAGAGATAAAGAAACTTATTCTGGAAAACACAGGTATTCTGGAAAAAAAAACCAAAAACAAACCCTCTGTAGCCTTTACCAGAATAGGTTGTGTCAGGCAGTGCTGTGCAACAGGCATATTTCAGAGTACACCGCTCACAGGCTATTCTTTTGAACCAAAGTGTTCTCATTCATGCTGCTGCAAAGCCAAAGACATGGGAAAAATGGCGGGTTTTCTGTGCTGCGCTTTGTATGAAAGCAAGTGGCCAACCCCTTCCCAGAAAAGGGAAAGTTGAATATCCTGTGAATTTTCTATTATAAGTACTCATCTGCAATTGCTGGCTTGTATTTTTTTTTTCCCTTTTTAAATGCAGGCTTAAGTTTAATTGCTAAAATCTGGATTAGGCCTGATTTTAGCTTTTTTTGCTCTCTGGAAGAATAACAGAATAACCTACTCAGTATGAAAAACGTCACCTTACTTACTGGTTCATGTTCTGAATCAATATTTATATTGTAGCAACAGTCACTTGTCCCATCCAAGACAGTGGCCTTAATCTCAGGTCCAACCAGAGATGGTCCCTCTCCAGGAGGAAATGCACTAGAGCAGACAGGGCAACGATGAGCAGGAAGAAGAGCACCGGGATGCCAAGGTGGGGACAAAATCCAGGCTTCCTTGTTTCCCAGCCACTGCTTTCTCCTCCAAAAAAAGGGCTGGCAACCCACAGCTTGGGTTGCCAGCCTGGGCACATGGGGCAACCGCAACTGGCACACAAGGGCTGCAGCTCCCATTGGTTTCTGGTTGGTGCAGTCCGGGAAAACCTTTTTTCCTTGTAGTGTGGGCTTCTGCTAGAGGCACCTGCTTCGGGGTCCTGCTGAACACATGGCTTAGCTGTTGCCCTCCATCGGAGTCACAGATGGTCACGGACAGAAAGGGACCCAAAATCCCAGCGGCACCTATGGCTGTGCACGCTCAAAACCCAAAAGGTGCTAGTGGGTGCACTCCTGGGGCCTCACGCTCTCCTTTGGGAAGGAAAAATACTAACTGACCTCTTCCAAGCAAGAAGATATATGAACCACCCATGCAAGATACAGCCAGATACATCAGCAGACGTTCTCAGCACCCGCAGGGGGGCTGAACCTCTGTCCAACACCCTCCATCGGTGGCTTCCAGGGGAAGTGAGCTCTAAAGATTAGTCATGTACACTGTCCAAATTATCTCCTTTAATCAGTGATGTGTTTACTCCTAGGGTGGGTACTTGCATGTTCGTAAGAGAGAAATAAAGACCAACAGATTTCTTGAGAGAGAAATAGAAACACTATAAAAACATTCATTCTAATTAGTTTAATTACTTGTCTGTGCAGCTCACTGAATCCTCATCATTGGACTGGATTAAAGTCACTGGATTTAAATAATTCTTCATATTGAGTTTTCATCCTGCACCATGTGGTGGAAGGACAAGAGACTCACAGACACAAAACAAAAATTATCTGTAGACACTTTCTTCAGCTATGTGGGTAAAACCTGGCTATATCCACTTTTGATTTTACGCAGGAAAAAATAGTTTATTCTGTTTGAATATTCAGCTTCATTTCTTTTCAGGTATGCTTTTAAAGAGTGAATTTTTCTAGGAAGGGAGGGGTGTTAAAAGAAGTACTCTTGGCTTAAGCAACTTTTAAGTAATCGTTTCCCATTTGTTAAGATCAAACACCTTAACAGCAATGTCTGGTCCCCTTTCTCCTTCATGTCATCATTCCATGACACTGCCACCTAGACAGGGTACAGCTGTATACATTTTATTTATTACTATGCATTTAATGTATTATTATATATTCTCTCTCTTCAGATTTATTGTTATTATAGGGACACTATCACAGCTAAATGCCTCTGAAGCAGGAAGAAGATGAGTTATGACATAATCAAGACATTTGATTTCTTTACTCCATGTGCTTAAGGAACAGTACAGAGGTTTTCCTGCTTTAGTACTTCTCACACCACTCGTTTCCCTCAGCAAATTTTTCTGCTCTGGGAACCACAGTACCCTGCCTTTAGTTAGCTGAGTGTCAATTTTTTCAAGGAAAATCATCAAGGTACTTACAAACACCTTTGCAGGTGAACTGCACAGGGAAAGCAAAATAAAAATCACATGCACATTCTGGGCGTCCCTCTTGCATGACTGCATGGTAGAAATAAGCTCTAACTTTCTCAAAAAACCCCTTTAATTTCTCACGTAGCCCCTAAAGCCCTGCTTCTCTTGGCTCAGGCAGCACATGGCACACATCACAGCAGGAAACAGAGAAAAGCACCCAGAGAACCTGATGGAGGGGAAGGAGCGAGGGCTGAGGCCAGGAGATGATTTGGTGACCACTTCTGAGAAGGGTTTAGATTCGAGGGAAAGAGAAAGGAGAAGAAATCCATGTCACCAGAATGTCAGATCTGAACGAGACAGGCAATACACGCAGACTTATGGGATACCTGGCCATCACTATTTGTCCGACATGGAGAGCATCCCTTGCATCAGCATCATCCAACACAACAGCAGCACTGAAGGAGGCTAGGGAGGTCCCAAAAGAGATGAAGGAGCTCAATAATTAACACAAAACATTAGTAACCTGCGTGTGTCTAGAGCTGCACACATCCCCCTTTGACTCATTCACAATGTGTTAGAAAAACGCAGATGGTTTGTGATTTATAATGGTGGTGAGTCACTGTACCTCCCCCCCCCCCCCCCCCCCCCGGGCTTCTCTGTGTATCTTCACGTTCCTCGATGAGTACAGATGAGAGGATAAAACACTACAAGCAGACTAGTGTAACATCGCCCTCCTTCAGGATGGTTTTAACCATGCCCCCCAAACACTGCTATTCTTCTTTCCTGCCCCCATTTCCCTGTCCACTTGACTATGCTCCGGGAACTCAATGGCTATCGCTTAAATTCATCCAGACTGACACTGCTTACGCAGTGTGAACCCTTGCGCCACCAGGAAAAGCTTCAGTACACAATAATTTCCCCTTTTAAAACATTAAGTCTGGCTTATAATTGTAACACCTACAAATATTCACTTCCTAAATGGAAAGTCTTGAGCTACGTTGCTAGATGCTATCAAAGGAAGCCCAAAAGCTGGGTTTGGGGTACAAAAAAGCATATTGGAGACCACCACACTGAATACTTGCACAGCAATGCAATGGAAACATTCACCTCAACATTTCCAGAAGCAGGAATTTCAACACACCTCCTCTGAAACCAAACTACCCCCAGAAACTGCCAGCCGGATTTTCACAGGACCCAAACACCCATTGTCCTCCAACCTCAAGCCAGAGGATATCAAACAAATCTGATGTCAAAGGCACTTCACCCGTTTTAAGCACATGAACAGTCAGCTGTTGGCTTAACTCATATGGTTCAATACTCTGATGAACCAAGGAGGTAAACCTCAGGCGTCCCACGTCAAAATGCCACGTTTCTGTCTGGGGGTGCTAACAGACCCCCATGTACATACTGCTGTCGGCTCAGGGAAGCATGTTGCAGACACCCATGCTGCCTGTGCCCAGGGCCAGGTTGGGTCCCCTGCTTGCTAGTCAAATTCAGATGAACGACCTTAAACTGCTGGCAGATGATGCATGTATGTTTCCCAACCTCGATCTCTATTCAGGAGACTCCTGTGACACAGATGAACTCCTGTATTGTGGTGAAAATACACCTCCTTCCTCAAACCCGATGCAATTTCCCCCCCAACCATAGCTGGTGTTCACTGTCCCAGCTAAGACGAAGACAAAAAGCAGGTATACAAGATCAGCACGCTACATGTCTCCTGTCCCGCATGCAGGAAAGGTGGCTGCTGCTGGTTAAGAGGAATGAGGTGCTAGGAGGAGTACTTGCCTATGCAGTGCTTTGCATTGGTCTGACAGCCTCGTCTCCTCTGGCCCTGGTGATGAGTGGATTTGGTTCTGCTGAGGGGCTTTGCACGTATCTTGGTGTAGGTAACATTCACTCTCACCTTGTCACATTTTACATTAAATTTTGTTGTGCTCTACTTGCTTAAATGAAAGACTGTTGCAAAAGCGACCTTTTGTCAGACCATCAAAAACATAGTTCCACATCTGGAGGCTTTTCTTCTCTAAAAGCAATGATGTGACTTCCACTGACTACGTAAAATAGGTATCTTTTCTGGGTCCCTTCCCCTCATGTAGGAGTCTGCCTTAGATAGTTAATGACCTATGGTGATCAGAGGATCCCACTGGCCCAGTATTTGGATGCTTTACAGCTGTTAAGGCACCTATCCTCACAGCAGCCCTGTGAATTAAAGCACTGCTATTATCCCCATTGCTAAGATGGGCAATTAAGACATGAAGAGAGTGTGGCCGAGGCTTCATTCAATGGCCAAGTCAATTTACAGCTTGTTGCCACCAAAAGGGATGGGGTAGCAACAGTGCAAAAATCATGCCTTACCCGAGGTCTTCAGCAGTGCTGGAAACTGCATACAGGTTTTCTGTGCTACATGCTACTGCTCCATCCTCCAGTAAATTCAGGTTATCCTCCTGGCTCATGAGTTGAAAATATTTAACAGCCCCTGCAAAAGGGGCTGGTACTCTTAGATTAGGTCCCAGTGAGCAAGCACCAAAAAGTCACAAAACCACCACAACTCTTGTTTACCAGCAGGCTCATGGGAGGAAGCAAAAGTCTGAAGATCAAAGGTCTGAACTATCTGCCTTCCCTCAGAAATCACTCATCACGCCAGGTGCACGTACACAGCACAGAAGCCCGTCTGCTTCTGATGATGCCAAACCTCCCTCTGTCCTTACACAAGCTAAAAGTTACCTTCCTCTGCAGCTGCAGCAAAACATGTCACCAGCAAAGCCACACCAACTCCTCCTGGTCTTCCTTTGCTTCAGTGCTACAGTTCAAAAACTCTCCCCTTTCCATTTTTTTTTTTTGGCCTAAATTCTGGAAAAATCTAGTATTGTAGGGAGTATTTTAATGTGATGAAGACCTTCTCATGACAACCCCATCTCATCCAAAGTCCATGGGCACCATCAATATACTTGCTCTCTTCTCTTCTTCTGGCTCTGGAGGCCCCGGAAGAGTTGAGCCACAGCTCCTTCAGTCAAGGGCATATTTTTTCCTGCTGTTGGTAATACAAACTGAGCATTCCTAGCATGCATCACATTATCCCTTCATCAGTTCCTCGGTCAGCTCTGAGGTCAAATACTGAAAAAGTGACCCTCTAAAAGATGCTTAGCTACTCTGTTTTCCATCTTCCTAATCACATGCTGTGCCTGCTGAAGTTGTTTTATGACATCTGCTGTACTTCATCTCCTGCAACTCCCACTTAGATCACCTCTGCACATCATCTTCCTCTTACTGGCTTCAAATTTTATCTCAGCACTTTGTTTTCAAAGTGTATTTAATTATCTCTCCTTCTCTTAGTAAGCACCCAGACCTCATACCCATACAAAACACTGTGCTTTAGTATAATCCCATAAACTGTGTGACAGAGGACCTACTACATGTTCAGCAGAAGAGGCAAAGAGACAATAAATAGCAAGTCCAGCAAGATCTTTTGAAACATCTGCATGCACCCCCTTCACTGCAGGTCACAAAACACTTCCCCCCAGCTTACTGGGCATTTAAGACATCTAATACAAGACCAAAAGCCACCAACTATTGTCTGTCATCAAAAACCAGAAGCCAGCTGAAACATCACTGATGTTCCAGATGTCTACACCATCTGAAGCTCAGAATTAATAGCTGTTTGGAGCTGAAGTTACTCACCAAGTAACACATTCCTACTCTGTACCACTGTTCTAATTTCTTCTGTCATCCAACAAACATACTCCCAATCAAATCTTCCTTAGGATAATCAAAGATTACACATACAATTCTTTTAAAAAACAAAAAACCCCGAAATACAGACTTAGGAAGCCTTTCAAAACTGTGCTTGCTTATGGGGAAAAGGCCTGCCTTGCCATGCAGTACGCTGAGATTTCAGGTGGGTGTGTACAGTTTATTAAGCGTCCCTACAGGCGCCTATTAGGCAGGATGGCAAACAAATGCATTTTGCCCCTGGGGATCACAGGACCGAATGAGCTTCCGCTTCCTCCCCGCAGCACCCGTTGCTGCTGCGATTTGTCACAGGGCAGAGCCACTGCCCTCTGTGCACAGTAACAGTTTTGCTGTTGGGAGAATTTGGCACGGCCACAAAGGACCTTTGTTCGTGCCAGAAGTTGGGCGCACAATGCAATCCTTCCCCCTTGTCACACAGAGTTGGGTTTCCATAGCTGGGTTAGAAACACTCCCCAATGACTGCAACCCACAAACCCAAACACTGTCCCCCAAGATCCTTCTTCCCACGCCAAGTACTGCAGGACGGAGGAGACAGAGGGGAGCGGTTGCCGCTTTTTGGGGCATTAATTCCTGCAAACTC
Organism: Ciconia boyciana; assembly: GCF_034638445.1. Taxonomy (NCBI): domain Eukaryota; kingdom Metazoa; phylum Chordata; class Aves; order Ciconiiformes; family Ciconiidae; genus Ciconia; species Ciconia boyciana. Next base: position 13,545,106 of record NC_132935.1, read on the forward strand.
TAACCTGACTTGCAGCAAAGACGGCTCTGAGGGACTGCCGGAGCTCTGCCCTCAGTCTCTTTGCAGGACTTTTGCTACCTGGATACTACAAGACCACCTGAATATAAGACTCTCCAATTTCCAGGTATATTCTTGTCCTCAAGAGGCCAGAAACTTGGCAGATAGATCTGATCTAACAACATGCAATTCCTTTGTGCCACATTTCCCCATCTGTTTAATCTGCCAGCATATGTGTGTGTGTGTTTAAGTGCAGCAGCTCTGGGGCACTGCTCTGAATCCACGCTGTCCCACCTTCCCCTCAACTGGCCCTTGCAACAAGGGTCCACAGACCAGGATACCAGCTTCCAGCACCCAGGAGCTCTGGGAAAGGATGCCAATATGGGGGGCAGGGGACAAAGGGTGAGCACACCGTGACATGATGCTGCTGGAAGAGAGTGGAATTTAGCGGGATGCAAATGTCTCTGCATTTTCATTCCACCCAGGAAATACAAAGAGGAGACGATTACTGGATCATTTGCAAATCATTTAATATCCCAGTTCAAAAGAAACAGCACTTCTTTTGGAAATATGCAGTGGGAGAGAGTGAAAAGGACCTTTGGAAGTAAATGAAGTTTCAGAAGACCTGATTATGTATTAAAAAAATAATAATAATTGACACACTCTTAAGTATGATCAGACTAGCACAATCCACGCCTTTGCAGACTTTTGCCACAGAACGTGCCACAAAGGACTTATTTTGTTTCTTCCACTTCTCATTTTAAACGTCAAGGGATGCAGAACAAACCAGTTCCTACTTCCAAAACTGAGCTTGATCTGGACCATCCAAAGCTTGGATGCTTTGGCAATCCGCCTGGAATGCCCCTTACACTCCCAAACCACAGAGGGACCATGTTTCACCCAGACAGATTATTACTATGCTGAAAAATAAACTGCCAAGGCAAACAAAAAAGAAGAATTGGAAAAATCTCCCATTCATTTATTTCTTACCAGTGGAAGCGTTTGCCATCGGAACACCTTAAAGCGTGACAAAGTACGCTTGGCGGTCACCTCCTCCCGTCTCCTCCCATGCGTTTTAATCCCAGCGTACTCACTATTCCCTGTGCGGGCCGGAGTCATCGCAGGCATTGGCCTCTTTGTCTCCCTGGTGCCTGGATTCCCCCTGGGGCTACTTCACAGCGGTCCAGATGAACAAACTGTAACAATGATGCTTGAGCAATACTTGAGAAATGCAGAAAAGGAGGAGAACTGCTCCTTAAAACAATTTCTCACTGAAGGGTATTTTTCTAAATCTTTCTTTTTCTTTTTTTTTTTTTTTTTTTGAAACTGGGTTTCTTCTCCTCCCATTTCTGGTGAGTAGGCGGGATCTCGCTTGAAAAAGCAAAGGCTAGTTTATACACATGAAAAACATATCCCTGGGGAACGCGTCTTCGTTGACTCTCACAAGGTCAATCGATTATTTCACGTTGCCTTTTGGTATGTCAGAAATCTATCGTTGAGCAATTTTGCTCCATTAAAAAGTATGTGAAGAAATTATTTTTGAAGTCAGATACTGTGAAGGTATTTTGAAGATTGGTATCCCCCCAAAAGCAAAAAATGGAATAGCTACTCTCCAAAAAGATTACACCCCAATGAGTAAAACACAATACCACGAAGCAGCCATAGGAAGGCAGAAGCACAAAAACACGAGTCAACTCGGAAGGCGGCCACTCTCGCTGCTATTTAGGTCAACAGAACGAAAGCAAAACCCAAGCTTAAGTTTGTAACATCCCATAAGCCTCATTAGTTCAGTTTTCCTCTTATTTCATATGACTCATGCTTCCTTCCCAACGCACCTCCCCCTCCTGCTATAAACTCCAGAGCTCTGCTGGTCTCATGTATGATCTTCTTGCTAATTTTTTTCCAAAAAGGCCAAATGGAAGGTGGAAGGAAAGCATTAACCTCTTTCTACCCATACCTGTGAGGCTCTGGGCCCCGTCGTTTGCCAGCATGGCCCAGTGAGGTCTGCAGAGGGAAGGTGTTACAGAAGCGTTAAGTCTCACTGCTTCTGAAAAAGTCCCATCATTTGGGCAGCCTGCGTTGCCTCTCCAGCCAAACGGAGATGGAAATCCTGCAAAGCCTTGAGCATAACCACCACAGAAAGCGTTCAGGAATGGCTTGTGAAAAGTTAGTGCCAGGACAGCCCCAGAATTTGGGATCAACTGTATGGCATGGGCTCAGAAATCACCTCCACTCAGCCCCTGTGCTCTCAGAGCCAAGTTTTACAGGAAGTTCAAAGGCCCATCTCCTCTGACACAGTATGTTAATAACCTGTAACACTGCATGACAGGGCCACGGAGCCCAAGAGGCACAGAAACAGCCAGCACAAGGTCTGCAGCAGCAGGCCCAGGGCGTACGCTTGCTCCCACCCGCTCCAGCAAACCCTCCTCCTTCCCCCTCTCTCTCCTGTGCTGCAAAACAGGCTCCAACCAACCAGTCATCAAAATCCAGCGTGACGCTAATATTCAGTATTTGTTTGCCAACACACATGTGCGCTTCTTCCAAGGGAAGGAAAAGAAAAAAAAAAAGACGACCCTTAATGATATAATTTCAAGAGCCACTGACTTTGTGACCAGCTTGTGTTAATTTAGTTCATCTCCCAGTTTTAACATGTTTGTGAAAATTTCTCTCTCAAAAAGAAACAACCACCAAACACCCCACTATGAACTCAGTGCGATGTGGCAGCTCTTTCCATGGCAACCCACCAGCATCGAGCCTGCTTTTCTGCACGGACTTTGCTGCACGACGAAGGAGGGCAGGGAAAGAGCCTGCTGAAAAGCTCTGCCTGTCGACTCCAGCCTGGCAATCCTGCCACCCCAGGGAACCGAAGACATCGGGGAAAGGCAACACTTCTACAGCCTCACTGCTGAAACATGTCTTAGCTCCAACTGTTAACCAGCTGCTCGGTCATTTGCAGGTTGGTTGGTTTGCTTGCTTTGTAAAGCACAGTCAACCTATTTTGTTTCCCAAACAGCATGGAAAATTACCTTTGTAGTCCCAAAATAATTCTCTACACCAGAAGGGAGTGGAATTAAGGCAACTGGGCCATGCTCTCAGATGGTCTCCGCACGCAACAGCAGGATGCTCTCCTTTCGGAGGACAGGCAGAAGCCTGTGTTGCTCCCAGCACTGGCAGGACAACCACACTGGGCTCACCACTGCCGTGGGCAGCCTGGCTGCTGTGGAGGGCAGGCAGGCAGGGTGCTCACAAGCACCCTCGCTGCCTCTGATAGCCATTGCTCGATGTTGCACCTGACATTCTGCTAGGACCAACCTGCCATTGCTGCAGCACCAATTAATCATGAGCTACGCTCTCAAGCTTGTCTCTGTAACCACAAGTTTTCCTCCAAAACACCCCACCCCCCTCAAATGCTCTTTACTGAATACTTTAGAAATTCAGCATCCCCAGACATGTGGGAACTAAGACCTCCAGGCACATCTTGTCTTTGGCTATTCTTCAACCTAGCCACATAGCCAAACCCTTTGTGTAACTACTTGGGATCCAAAGCTGACACACAAGCCAGCTTCCAAGGATTTCCCCCCACCCCTCTTCCCAGCAGCATTCCCTCCCTGTCTTATCACCCGCAAGACTCTGCCTTAAGCACTATGATTACCCAGACTGGAGCAGTCCAGGGTTATTCCTCCTTAGGCTTTATGTGAAAGTTTAGTTGCACAACAGTTTCTGAGGTTTAGGAAAAACCATGTTCCACAGCAAGAGCTGATGCTATTATTTGAAGTCACCCGATCCCAAAAATCCAAATAAGAAGGAGGGAAGGGGAGAAACAATAGTTCCATGGGTAAGGTTGGGGATGACAGAGACCTGAAACCACATCTCAGGGGAGCATTCAACAGCCATCACCTCTCTCAAATGCAGCCTGGGCTTCAGGCATCTTTCCTGACAAAAGCATTGGCAAAATACACATTTATGTGAAGAGCTTCAGTTCCAGCAGACCAGCTGCCTTCTGACGGGGAAAGGCTCATAAACATTTCCTGACGCAACTCCTGTCTCAAGACTTTTGTGATATTCAGGGAACTAGATCAAGACTTACTGCATACTCCACACCTGAAAGAGGAACCCAAGAAGAAAAAATTAATTCTTGAATTACTTTTGTCTTTTCTCCCCAGAGTTCCTCTTCTCTTCATGATTTCTTTGCCTCATGGAAGCGATCTGCTTCTCCTCCGATGGCTTTTGCCTTCTCCACCCCCACCAAAATGTTCAGGGAGTGAAGGAAGCTCAGGCAGAAGAAACCAGACAAACTATTCACATAGCCCCTGATTTGTGTGGCCTTCAGAAATACTCCTGATACAGGCAGTCCCTGGGGAGGAGGGCTGCTTCTGGCTTGGGGAGGAATCAGGCCTGATACGACCCAATGCACTCAACATCCCTGGTATCTCCTGTGGCCTCACAGCAGTAAATTAAAGGGTAAAAATCAGAGGGGAGAGAGAGGAAACAAACAAGGAACCCTTAAAATCCCTTCCTGCTCATGCAGGCCATAGGCCTCTGCTTTAGAAACAAATTTTTTCAAAAGGAGAGCGAAGTTATCCCACGCGCGGTACAACAAGAGGAAGAAAGACAGCCAGCAAGCACGAAAAGGCTGCAGAGCCTGTAACGGAAAATCCTCACTCAGTGACTGAGCAGTCCTCTCATAACACTTATTAAAATAAAGTGAATATGATGAAACACAGCCCAATTGCACGCAACACTGCTGAGAAATTGGATCCGGCTGCTGAAATCGGCTCCCAAACCGCTCTTCTCCAAATACTGGCAGTTCACATCAGTTAACTGCATCCAAACTACCCCCAGGCAAGAAGGGACTGGAGAGACGAGACAGGACAGGTCACCCCATGTTCGATTCATGTTCAGAGCGGGGCCAGTGTCTAAATCTTCGCTGGTCTCTTTTGTCACTTGCCAAGGTTCAAACACTGCATCCCTAGCTGTTTCCTAATGATGAAAGGTGGCACTGAATAAAAGAGTTCAAGGGCGATGTCCGTGGGACTCGGTCTTTGCTGCTGCGTGAGCACATGAGAAAAGGAGCCTTAATATTAGGTCTGGGAAAGCAACTTAAAAAAAGGCCTCTCTGTTTTCTTCTCATCATTTGTTTTTAATTCTATATCTTATCCTTTCAAAACTGAATTCAAACAAGAATAGACAGATCTTACTCCTTTTGTGGAATAAATCAGCCTAACCGCTGAGGTCAGTGTTTTCAGACCAATGCATAAAAGCAGAAGACCTGGCTGATGAAATTCAGTGCTCTCCAACTCATCCTTTAGAAAGGATGAAGAACAGCCATCCCAGCACGTCAAGTTTGTTCCTTTGAAGGCAAAACAATTTAGTGTTGGTATCAGAAGGCAGGAACTAAAAAAAAAAAAAACAAACCCAAAAAAAACCAACCAACCCCTTTCCAGACTGCCCTGAGGTATCTTTTCAGAGCTTCGAATGCTGAACAACGAGATAGCCCCCATGGTCCATCAAGCTTGCAGTGAGCCAAAGTGATGTGAAAGGCATGCTTCTCTGTTCACCTCTTGGCATGCTGGCTCAGCACCGTCGCTTGCTCCATGTCTCCTGCCCCAGACATGCAGAGAGAGACTGGGGCAGCAAAGTGGGAGGAGAACCACAAATTATTTAACCCACTGAAAGGGGCTTCGGATGGGATCCACACCTCGCATTTCAGAGGAACCAAAGCAATGCCTGAGGTCTGCATAAAGCCATCACCATCCCCAAAACCACCCAGCAAAAACCCACCAAAAGCATACTATGAGAGAAAAAGGGTGGAAAAACTGCGATGAGATTTCATTCAGATCTGAAGTAAGAAATCAAGAGGGTGTTGGGGGTGGGGTGGGAAGTCTTTCCTCCTTGGACAACCCCATTTCAAGATGCAGGTGCATACACACACGACATATATCAAGCTATACAAAAGCAGCACACACCATTGCTGCTTCCTTAGGGTGTAAATAGCACCAGGAAAGAAACACCTTTGAACCCAGACCTCTGTTTGCTTCCAGTCCCGAGTGACTCAAAAGAAGGGCTGTCTAAAGATGCTCAGTAGTGGGTCAATCTTTCCCAGCAGGTAGGAGAGTTATAAATCAATTGCCTTAAAATAAATAAATAAAAAAACCAACAAAAAACCCTGAGGCTTACTGGGAAGAAATAAAATTGGGGGGAAAAGAAAGGTAAAGATGAAAAGCACCTGTAATCTCTTTAATGCAGCACTGAAGTTCTTAAGAAGAGAAGACACAGAAATGATAAAGAAAAGGAAAGAAAGGAAAAGAAGAAAGCAGCGCATTGACACCAGCTACAGATTTTTTTTTTTAATGGGCATTAGGTCAGCAGGGCATTTTCCATCTGCCCTGCTTAAACCAGAGCTTTGATGGTGTTATATGTGTGATTTTAATACAGCATTTATCCTGGTGGGGACGTAAGTTTATTTTGTGTGGTGTGCACGTGCATGGATGATAGTGCAGGGTTTTCCTAAGGGGAAGAAGGGAAGGAGGGTGATTTGTAGGTAGATGATGAAAACAGCAGGTGTTGGGTTGCACCTCAACTGGTTTTTGGGTTGCTGACCAGGGGAAGGGGGAGAGAAAGGAATAGGCAGCAGCAGAGGGCTACAAGGACTTAGAGAGAAGGGAAGAGGAGAGTAAGTAAGAAACAGCTTTGCCCTTAGCCTCCTACAGTCCTCCTGAATTCAGCTCAAATGGCCAAAAGGCCAGCCTTGCTGCTGCTGAATCCCGCCCCGCAGCAGCACCTTCCCTCTACCAGCAGAGCCCTGGTCACGGGCTCCAGGCTTTCCTCTCCCACGCCAAATGCACAGGAGCTGCAACATCCCCTCACTCCTGCCCAATTTTTAGCCCAGCCTACAAGGCGTACCCATCTCAACTCTGAAGGCTCAGCACATTGGTCAAGGCAGCAATGATAAAACACATTTTTGCTTTACTTTTGCTAGCGATTTGTATCTACACATAGATGAAGACACCCCAGGCTTCCTCCTTCAAAAAGACTACAAAAAAGGAAAGATCACAAATCCACATTCTGCTTTTCTTTCAAATTCCACAGTGCTTTTCCAATCTAATTCAATAAGGACTGTGTAAACAGACTGGAGCCTGTAAGAGTTCCCAGTAAATTAGCTGCTTGACTAACACGGTGGAAGTTAAAGAAGATTAGCTAGAAGCTGAAGTCAGTGTTTAAAACACAGACTAGGGACAGACTAAGCAGATTTGGAAGCTGACTTTCAGAAAACCCTACCCTACAACCTTAGCAATCTCTTAAGTGTAATTACTGCAGTTTTAGGATAGGTTACCATAATTAGACTAGATTATACTTTCTCTTAAGGTGCAAAAGATCCCTGGAGAACACCACTGTTTGTGCCAGCACTGGTTTGCTATACGCTTAACTGCATGCAATATGCTGAACTACACGCAACACCTTTTAGTTGAGTATGTCCTATAAACCCAAAACAAGCCCAGAGAATCTTTTTCTATCCATTAGATCACACGCAGCAGCGGTGTTACCCAAAACGGTCACTGTTTCAGGAGTCCTGAAGACTTGAAGAACAGCTGGCAGACATGATGAACAAAGCAGAAGACATCCATATCTCTACGGGGAATCTCCACCACAGGCAGCGTGAGTGTAGTGATGCTACAGGTGGATGGTGCACCGATTCACTTTGCCCTTGGACAGGTGAAGCTGGGGTAGGGGTAGGAAAAAGGCACTCGAGACCCACCAAGAAGCTTAACACTCACAAGCTGCTGTAATAACAACCAAGGCATTAACAATTTCCAGTGGTTTTACTTTACAAGGGGCAAGATAGAAATGGGGATACATTTTCAAATTTAATTTTACATTCCCCGAAGATTATATTCCAGGAAATTACTCTGTTATGTGAATATTGTTACTGCATGACATTTTGGTCCCATTATCTCAGACTCTTTTTGGCATGTATGTCAGATGTGATTCACCATATGTTTAATGACATGCAACACACTGGTTCAAATATATCCTACTAATGCAACAAGCCAAGAGAACCTTTATTTTCTTATGCTTCAAGTTACAACTTAACTCAGAAATGCCTCAGTTAGTCACACAGCCCTCATCCAATTTGAAGATCTCCCATGTAGATTTATGGAACTTTAAACAACAAAAGAAAACCTCCTGAGACAGATAAAACTGCTTTTCATAAATTTGAGAAAGACAGGATACGGTTTAACTGTTAGGACTAGAAATGTCCCAATCCCAATACCTTCTCCAGCATTTTTGAGCTATTCATGTAAAGTGGTTTCGCTGTATGATTACTAGGCAGGATTTTTATAGCAAGGTTTTCCCAGGTCAACAGCTTTTCCCCAATCACGACTTCAGTGCTACAAAACCAAACAAGTCCCAATCCCTGTCCCAAAGAATTTACACACTATTTCCCTGCTCAAAGGGGAGTTAGGAGGATTATCAGCTGTAAATTGCTTTGAAGGTAAAAAAAAAAAAGTCTTTAAATATTGCTGTCTCCATGAGTTAACACATACTCTTCAAAACTCTCTACTAACCATTTATACTACAATAAAAATAGCAATTTTGAGGAATAAGCTAGGTGCTCTACAATTGGTGGCTCAGGAACAAGTAACACCAAGTGTTACTGTTTCTGACAATAGCCCCTTGCAGGCAAACATGTCTTAAGATTAAACCAAACAAATTTCAACTGATGCAGTCCGACAAATTTTGTTCAATCCCTTCAGTCCAACGAAGGCAAAGAGCTGAGTATGCTTCTACCCTGCAGAGCGCAAAGAGCAAGTGGTGTCCACCAGAATGACGTCAACCTTTGCGAAGAGGGGACCACCGTCCTGGACTTCCTATGAAACATGACTCACCTCGAGTTAACTGCTGCTGTACTGAAGGTGCACAAAGCAATTTGGCACCCAGCCTCTGCTGAAGAGGGTCTTGGATAAGGAGCAGCAGAGGAACACCAGTCACCTCTGTAACCCACGCGGGAAAGAATGCATAGGCTGGCAGTGTGCGTGGATCTAGCCATGCTATCAGTCATCCTTTTGACCAAATTAAAAAAAAAAAAAATCCACCAAATTAACTCACAAGAATACAAAGCCCTGCCCCCCTCCCTGAGCTTCCAATTGCCTGGAATAAAATCCAGCCTTTGTAAAGCAGCTGCAGACTAATTTTCAGATGTGTCCAGTACCCAAACCTCCAAGCAATTTAATGGGACCCACAGGAGTTCAGTGTCCTGGAAAAAAGAACAACAAACCACAACCAAAAACCTATGCATTTCATATAGGTGTCTGACATAGCACTGGCACATAAACCCCAGCAAATATGCCAGCTATGATGTTATCTGGGTCCGCACTGCCATCCCAGCCAAGCCTCCTACCAGCAGGAAGAGCGAGGGGAAACACCAGGACACACACCGAGGTCTTTACGCAATGCCCCGGCTACTCTTGCCGAAGCAAACGGGACGGCTGGCTCCTTCCCTCAAATAGTGCTATCTAAACCAGAAAGCACAACTAGTTACTTGAAGTTTTTGAATGTCACGGCCTCCTGGGAGGTGACACCAGGGATTATCCCTCCTTTTGGAGATCTCAGGACTGAGTGTCGGAGGGTGCCAGCAAGGCTAATCCTGCTAGAGCCTCCTGAAAAGCAAAGTGAGATGATTGATAGCAACTGATGGGGCTGCGCAAAAGAGGGTGGTTTCTCCCCCAGAACAGGCCTGGCACTAGACGGTGGCAGCAATGACACAAAACGTGAGCACGCTGTAATGCTCAATGCGCCCCAGGGGCCTCTGCCTCATCAGACACTATGCCAGGCCCAGAGGAGGCCAGACATGCATCGCAGGGGGCAAGAACTGATGCATTTTGAAATCATCATTTATTGCAAAATTTTGGGGTTTGAAAGCAGCACAAAAGCATCACGTTTTAAAGGAGGCTTTTGATAGCCAGCAGGCAGTTGGTATGGCATCACCTTGGTGCTCAGGGTGTTGGGAAGGGGTCTTGGAAAGGGACTCTGCAATTTTCCAGCAGCTGTCGTGCTATTGATGCCGTACATCGCTCAGAGCTCGGGATGTTGATGTTACTACTGCTAAGTTTACAGGCATATGTTTCAGGCACCCAAGGAAGAGGACACGACACCTGAGCCCAGTGCTCTGTCCCACTGACGCACGGTAAACAGACCAAGGTTTTTGGGAGGAAAAGCAACAGTTTCAACACATATCTATGACTGGCCAGATATGTGATGGGCACAGCTGTGTATTTGCTGGGAGACAAGTGACATGCTGCAGAAGCCAGGTGTCCAAAGCAGGGACTGTGATTTGCAGGGGTAATTCACCAGCTAAACCTACTAGTTGTTTTTTTGTTTTTTAATATTTGTGAAGTGGGAAGCCCCAGCCACTGCCAATGGCACAGTAAGCCCCCCCATGCAGACCCAGTGCCTCTGGACAAGGAGAGCATGGACAGACAAGCAGAGAGAGGTGCTAGGCAGGTATGGAGCTGAGCCTCCATGAGCCTGAAGCAAACCAACATACTGGAACGATCACAGGGCTCCATCACCTGTAAGTGCTGTGCTACACAGCACTCCTAACCCGGGGATGCTGCTCGGAGCTGCAGCCTACAAACTCCTCACCCTCATAAATGAGATTTTTTTCATGTTTATTCCTTTTGCAACTAGCTTATGAAACCCTCAAAATACCTTGCTACTTGTTTTGCTATTCAAATGCTCTTTTGGAGTCACCTACCCCTCTACCAAAACCAAGGGCAGCTAAAACACTGTTTCCTTCCCCGCTGCCACCACAGCGGCTGTTTGGAGACCACCATCTCCCTCCTCTCCATTTATCATGTCCCTGAGCACACAGCTGTGCGTGGACCAGATACACCATGACTGCAGAGTGATGCCAGGGCCATCTCAGGGGCTGAGCACAGGATTTTTTTTTTCACCTGGTCAGCCTCAGGCTTAAGGACACATTGGAGCCATTCTCCACTGGGAAGGGAGATGTGCACCACCATCCCCTCATACCTGCCTGTGCCACCACTGTGGGCACATGCCAGGGCATGCAAACCCAACGCCCAGCCTGCCATGTCTACTTCTTAAGCTCAAAAACCCTCTCCGGGATCCCCGAAGGTGACGTACGTTGTGGCAAGCTCCGGTGGCTTTATACCACTTTTAACATACAGGGCGTACCTCCAATTTCACTGCCGCCTCCAGTGGTCAGGGCTAGTGTGAGGCTAATGTACACAGTCAGGAGTTCATCCAAATGACACAATTGCTCAGCCAGACTCAGCTGGAAAGAGATGCTCAGAGGTCCTCATGACACGCACAAAATGTACCCTTTAGTTTTTCACAGAGAGTAAAGTAAGGTGCTTTTGGATCTTCTCTTATAAAAAGTGGCACAATTTCTATCATAATGGGCCAAAACTTACCATTGCAACAGGCAGCACTACATGATATGCTACCGCTGCAGAAGTTTCTTTCCTTTTGATAACATGCACTAAAAGGAACGTGTTTATAATGAAGCAACCCCTATTAAGGGTGTGCTCCCTTCCCTCCCGCAGGCACGTATGGGCTGCTTCTTTCACCTACTCACAAGTGCTTTCTCCAAGTGCCTTGGCAGTATTCTTAGAGGGGCTGATCCTGGCTCATTGAAGTCCTCCGAAATTTTGCTACTGGCTCCAGCAGAAGCAAGATCAAAGAATAAAGCTGCTACTTCTCCGCACTCCTCCAGTATCAGAGGGATGGCCTGTCCATGGCCACTCAGCAGGCTCTTTTACTTAAGAGAAAACCATCAGAGAGCAAGGTCATACCAGCACAGGGATCCACTGAATGCTTTACAACAGAACTAAAAATAATTGCAGTTCCTCTTTGTATTTATATAGTAAATAATAATACCTAATCATTACTTATGATTAAATATATATTTATTATTGTTGTGGTTTAACCTGGCAGGCAGCTAAACACCACACAGCCATTCACTCTGCCCCACCCCCCAAATGGGTTTTCCCTTGCCTGAAGCAGGAATAACCCAGCCTGTCTTCCCTGTTCCCATCCAGTCTGGATGAGTCCATGGCAAATGGTAGGGCTGTGCGTCCACCCCTGGAGCAGTCGATTCCAGGTGTACTGGACACCCATCCAAGTGAAAGCAAACTGTGGCCTGCACTCTGCTGCCAGAGGGACTGAGAAAAAGGCATTAGCGATATCAATTGTGGCATACCACTTGGCTGCCTTTGACTCCAGTCTGTATTGAAGTTCCAGCATGTCTGGCACAGCAGCACTCAGCAGCAGTGTGACTTTGTTCAGGCCATGATAGTCTACTGTTAGTCTCCACTCTCCATTAGACTTTTGCACTGGCCATATGGGACTGTTAAAGGGTGGGTGAGTCTTGCTGATCACTCCTTGGCTCTCCAGTCGATGAATCAGCTGCTGGATGGGGATCAGGGAGTCTCGGTTGGTGTGATATTGCTGCCGGTGCAACGTTGTGCAATCGGCACCTGTTGTTCTTCAACCCTCAGCAACCCCACAACAGAAGGGTCCTCCGAGAGACCAGGCAGGGTGGACAACTGTTTAATTATTTCCTCCGTCTCCAAGGCAGCTATACCAAAAGCCCACCGGTACCCTTGTGGGTCCTTGAAATACCCTCTCCTGAGGTAGTCTGTGCCAAGGATGCACGGAGCCTCTGGGCCAGTCACAATGGGGTGCTTTTGCCACTCATTCCCAGTTGTGCTCACTTCAGCCTCCAGTGCAGTCAGCTGTTGGGATCCCCCTGTCACTCCACAAATACAGATGGGTTCTGCCCCCTTATAGCTTGATGGCATTGGGCTACACTGTGCACCGGTGTCCACTAGAGCCTTATACTCCTGTGGGTCTGATGCGCCAGGCCATCGAATTCTCAAAGTCCAGTCAATCCAGTTGTCCCTTTCCTCCACCTGGCTGGAGGCAGGGCCCCTCTAGTCCTGGTCACAGTATTAGTTACCCACTTCTTGTAAGTACAAGTCAGGAGTTCCTTCATTAAATCAGAAGTGAGATAAGCCCTTCTACTCTGTCTGGGGAATGGCCCACTGGAAACTGGAGCAGCAATTTTCCTGGAAGAACCCCCATTTGTGATTGTTTTTCCTTGCAACTCACGTACCCATGCCTCTAGGGTCAAGGCAGGTTTTCCATCCCACTTCCTCATGTCCTCTCTGTGGTCATGCAGGTAAAACCACAGTGTGTCCCGTGGTGTGTACCCTCTATATTCTCTCTCTTGAGCAGAGGGATGCTTACTCCTAATAACTTAGATACTGGTCCCTACAAGTAGGGAGTAGGACCTATCCTCTTTGAGTTGCTGGAACTCCCGGGACAGTTTCTCCACAGACGAGATGAGGGAGGAAGAAATATTTTCTTCGTATTGCCAGAGCTGGACAGCCAATTCATCCACCATTGGTTCCTCTCCATCCTTCCAGGTTATTCCTGCCAATGAGTTGGCATGCAACTCTGGTGCACTCCCTCCAAACTTCCGCCACATGGGTCACGTACACCTGACTTCATCTGGATCTTTGGATAACTGCTTGTTGTCCAGGTCATCATAAATCACCTTCAGCATGGCTAATTCCTTCAGGTACTAGATACCTCTCTCATGGTAGTCCACTTGTCTGGGTGACATATAACATCTGCCTTGAAGGGATACCTTTCCTTCACGCCTGACAGGAGTCACCTCCAGAGGCTGAGGACTGGTGCCCCTTTTCCAATCGCTTTGTCAATGCCTCCTTCCCTAGAAAGGGATCCCAGCTGTTTGGCTTCCCTACCCTCTAATTCCAGGCTACTGGCTGCATTATCCAGCATCGGAGCAGCCTGGTGACAATGTGCTTGCCTGGACGATGGCCAAAATCATTTTGCATATGTCGCAGCTCACTCAGGAATAGGGATCGCATGGTTACCATCTCATTTATGAGTTCTTCCTCTTCTCATGATAGCCCTACTCTTTCCCTTACTAAATGAGCTGACTTCTGCTTCCAACATTTCTTCCCGTGTATAGGGGTGACTGATACTGGCACAAGCTAGTTCTCTGGTTCAGCTGCAGTGCCTATCGCCAGGGTCAGAGCAGCCGCAGTGCCTATCACTTTGTTGTCAGATCCAGAGTCCTTCTCTTCCCCTTGAGGGTACTGAATAGTGTTGAACAGGGTTCGGTAGGCATGGAGCAGGCCCCAGCATGTTGCAGTGATTTGTCTCTCTCTGGAGCTGCCAGGGTGAGAGCATACTTTTTCCAAACACTTTACTAGTTTTTTAGGATTCTGCACTAGTTCAGGGGTGAAGTTCCAAAACACTGGAGGTGCCCAGTGTCCTACGTACTTGCCCATACTATCGCACACACCCTGCCACTCATAACCAACCAGCCTTGGGGCAGATCCCCGGGTGGTATTCTTAAGTAGTTGTTTAACTTTAAACAAGACCTGAAAAACATTCAGGGGAAGGAGCAACAGGAACATGCTGGTCTGAACATCCCAAGAATATGCAAAATTCTCAAGAATTATTGTAACTAGCCTGGAGGAGAAGGGGAAGGTGAAGGAAGGTGTCTCCCCCATAAATTGGCTCTCTGAGGAGAAAAGGTAAAAAATGTAACTATTAACAGTTTCCAAGAGATGGTTCCCGAAGTATGGAGATGATGGCAATGCCGAGTACAAACACCAGATTAGTCTCATGACCAGCCATTTTATCATGTCATAAGCCAGTGCTACAAAGTACAGCAAAATGATAACCTTGACCCAGCTCCCAGAGGTGATAAACAGCACAACAGGGAACATATATGGCAAATAAGGTGTTACATAACACAACTCTGAGAACAACCACAACAACCCTGAGAGCAAATTAATCAACATTGTGACCAGCGACTATCAAACTAATATCATGAATGTTTATAACAAATTTCTTCTAATGTGTTCTGGTCAGATCTGTCATTAATCTCAACCCGTTGAGCCCCACGTTGGGCGCCAAAAGGACTGTTGTGGTTTAACCCGGTAGACAACTAAACACCACACAGCTGTTCCCTCGCTCCCCCAACCCCGTAGTGAGATGGGGGAGAGAATCATAAAAAAAAAAGTAAGATTCGTGGGTTGAGATAAAGACAGTTTAATAGGACAGAATAATAATAATGATAAAAGAATATACAAAATAAGTGATGCACAACACAATTGCTCACCACCCGCTGACCGATGCTCAGCTAGTTCCCAAGCAGCAGCCCCCCAGCCAGCTTTCCCCTAGCTTATATACTGAGCATGACATAATATGGTATGGAATAGCCCTTTGGCCAGTTTGGGTCAGCTGTCCTGGCTGTGCCCCTTCGCAGCTTCTTGCGCATCTCCAGCCTTCTCAGTCAGTAGAGCATGAGAAGTTGAAAAGTCCTTGACTTAGCGTAAGCATTATTTAGCAACAACTAAAACATCAGTGTGTTATCAACATTATTCTCACACAAAATCCAAAACACAGCACTATACCAGCTACTAGGAAAAAAATTAACTCTATCCCAGCTGAAACCAGGACAATTATATATAAATAAAATATATTTAAATATAATACTAATAACAAATAATAACAATAAATGCAAGACCATTCCCAATCCTGCTGGAGCTCGAGTCTCCTCCTGTAGTAGATCCCGAGCACTGCACTCGCTCCCTGCCCTTCCTACACACACTCACGGCAGCATCTGAAACCCAGCCACCCTGAGCACTGTGGGGTTTGATTCAACTGTAGCAAGCCTGGCTGGATTTCAGAGCGCGGCAAATGCAGTTACAGTCTGGTTTGAGGCGTGCAAGCAGAAGACCGTGCTTGGAGAAGTGCAGACAGGAAACATGCCAGATTGTTTATACCTGAGTCATGACTAATGTTGACAGTGAAAACCGAGACAACTCAGAGACCACTACTGTGCTCAGTGCGTATGTGATGCTCTACCCTAACTACACCAACAGCAAAACTGGGACTAAGCACACGTTACCCATGCAAATATCACAGTTGCGTTGTGTGAAACTATTCATGTTGCAAAGCATGGGATACTCGCCCCTCATCACATTTGCCAGGTCACGAGACCAGAGTGTCTTCTCCAATACAAACGCAGACTCACAGATTCAAGTGCTCCTGCTTTCAGGATATCAACCCTGCCTAATTTCCAACAGACACCCTAGCAAGCAAGCAGCCACCGAGAAGACAACAGTACCAAAAACTACTGACGACAGCAGAAGAGAAAGGAAAGGTCTGGGACAGGTGGAGATGGGAAGCTCCAGGAAAGTTCACTGCAATTTTTGTCACTTCCCATCTCTCTCTTTTCAATTCATCCGACTCTCTATTCCATCCCTTTATATTCTTGCTTTTGCTTACCAGGCAGACATCAAAGTAGCAGCATGTGTTTTACATTAGCTGGGACCAGTGAAGACGAAAGCAAACAATGCCTGGGTTAGCTTTAAGCATAGGGAGTGAGTGTTTGGGTGAGGGGAAGAGACCCCATGCTCAGTTACATGGGGATTTGAGACAGATCACCGCCTTGCAATACAAGGTGTGTGCATGGATCCTAAACCACCATAAAAAAAAAGAAAGGCCCTTGGGCTTCATTTTGGGGAGTCCTTGCTACTGCAATATCTCTGAGCACTCACTCAGGAGAGATGTGCCCTTCTCTCCTGCGCAGGGCTTTGTGCCAGACTGGATCCATCCTTATCCTCAGGGGCAGGAAAAGTCAGACCTGCCAGAATGCATGTCATGCTTCTTCAGATGACGTGCCAGTCCCAAATTACTGTAAACTGAGAATCCATATAGCATATTACACCCATACAGAGAAGCTGAGTAGTTGAGGCTTAGCTGGGGACCCAGCAGGTAAACTCTTTTACACCAGTCTGTGTTTGCAGGGGAGCCTTTATTTCCCCTTGCAAATCACATTTCATCTTTTCCAGTACAACTCCAGTGCACACCTACCTAAACAAAAATATAGGCTCTCGTCTTCTACTTTTTTCCCTTCCTGACTAACCTGATTTCCCTCCTCGGGAACCGTTTTCCAGGGCAGATCTGACCATCTAGACCTGCCACCCAGCATGGCACTCAGGAGCAATATGCAACAGGGATTCCCCAAATCGCTCACAGCCGAGTCTGCTCCACCACACCGGCTCCTGGCATGGCTATCCCTCCCCAACAGCCCACTGCTTGCCTCAGTGCCACCTCCGCTCACGGATGGCGGTGCTCCTGACCTTCCCTGCTCTCCCATCTGCTCTACTGCCCATATTTTGGCTGTCGGCCACGTCTCTCTCACCTGTAAGCTGGGGGCATTTCTCCTATACTGCAGCACATAGCACAAGCAGGATCGCTATCCTGCAGCATTCTTCTCTGTATCTTTCTCAAAATTTTGCTGCAGAATGAAAATTCCAGGTAGAAACATTATTTCTCTGCCTTCTTACCACAATTCTCATTTCAGCCACTTAACCCTCCACACTGTAATAGTCAAAAGCATCACTGCTCAGACCCCTACCCGTGCTAGTCACCATCACCAAACCCTTCCCACCTCCTCCCCAAGAGTGGCTCCATAGCCTCCCCTTAGCCAGGGCATTCGGTTCAAACCTCTCAACCCCCTTGCCACTCTGCGGTTGCCTGATCGCATTCGTTAACGTAGCAGCGCTCGCCTCCTCCGCTCCACCGGCAATGCCAGCTTCATCCATCTGCTTGTCAGCTTCCCCCACAACAGTCACCGCCTGTCCCTCCACGCTGCCCCTCCGGCATGGCAGGACCTCCTGCCATCCGGCTGCTGCCCTGCAAGCCTCATGGAGACCCACGTTTGCTATGAAACCAGTCAAATTTGATTTCTGCAGCACATTTCAGTTCCTTACTGGTAGGAAATAGAAAGGATTCCTTCCCAGACCTCTCGGGAACCAGCAGCTGACCTGGGCAGCTGTGAGCATGTGCTGCTCTGTGCTTGTCACTATCCACCCAGACACCACGCTCCCATCACAGCTCCTTGGGCTCCTTGAGGTTGCCATCAGCTACCAAAAAGGTTTAAACAGAGATTAAAAAAAAACTTAGCATACCAAGAAGCACGGGATGCAACTCAGAAGGATGCTTTAAAGAACCGCCTAACACACCCATACTGTTTGCAATATTACAGCAGCAATAATATTATCACTATAACTTTGGTTGCAACGGTACACCTCCAGCACAAACAGAAAGGAAAGCCTTAGCTCTCTTCCTGACTTGCTAGATGAGTTCAGGAAAATCTTTTCCACCTCAGTTTACATGCCTGGGAACTGGGTTTGCATCTCCCTCTGAGCTGTTCGATCCTGGATACCCACCTGTGAGCAACATGCAGCAGAGATTAGCTGTGCTGCTTTGGAAGGGAGACCCGACACTACATGACCAGAGCAGTGTAATGAGTGAGGACATCCTCCAGCCCGGGACACCGTTACAGACCACCTATAGAAATGTGTACAGAAGATCTTTTGTGCAAGATGGCACTTCTCTCACCTAATTTTCCCCATCTAATTTCTAGCTTAGAGTGACTGGGGAGATATGGGTAACTCTGAGGGTTACAACTGCAACCTGACTCAAACTTCTGTCCTAAAGCAGGGTGAAACATCTCTGCAAACAGTGCAGTCTCTCAACTGATCCCAGAAGTGGTTAGATGGCTACTATAGAATAACTGCTTAACTTACAGGCAGGTGGGGTGAAACACATCCTAGGTCCATCTCTCCAGGCCTACCTTTCTCCATTTATAAGATGGGATAACAGCACCATCCCAGCCTCTGGGAGAGCGAGAGGCTGAGCACATCAACCCCAGGGACCTGGCGAGACACCACCGTGATTTGTGATGGAGGTACATATAGTTTCAGACTCCTTGGCATGAGTCAAAACACTCAAAAGCCTTGCCCTCCCCTCAGGAAATAAAGATGTTATCTTCCAAATAAGTTTTTAGTACAAGATTAAGGGATGCAATGTGAATAGAGACAAAGTGTGCGATACTGAAGTTAATCACAGAAAATAGAGGCTGGGAGGGAATCCCGTAAGAGCGACGCATTTATTTCATTATTATATCATAGATGACATTAAGTATCCACCGAGTCCCTCAAGGCAGAATTCTTGCATAAAAAGCATCCCCATTTACCAAGCATGATAGAACCTGCGACTGTTCTATAAATAAAGGGTATTTACAAAGAGAGCTGTTAAATATTTATTTTTCTCTGGAGACTGAGTTTTCTGTTCATTTGTCTCCATTGCAGAATCATTCGGTATCAGGGAGCAGAGGAGCTCACCTAAAAAAAGACTAGGAACCAGTCCAGAGCCTGATCCGGACACAGCACCAGCCTCCTCCACAAGCTGGCAAGGGAAAAGCATCCAACCTGACACAGAGGGAACATGAAGCAAACAAAATGGGAATGATCTCATCCGGCAGGCAAAGGTAGAAGAAGGAACGCCAGCGACAAAGCAGCGATTAACAAACGCTATCATACTGCTCTGTCCTTATGGAGCTGGCTTGGCACTATACATTAAAGAAGTGACAACCTTCAATTGTGAAGAGTAACTACACATTTGCATTATATTTGCTTTGTGTCTCAGGAACAAGCATACGTTTCTCACAACTAATGAATTAGTGATTCCCCCCACCATGCTTTTGGAGGGGGGGGGGGGGTTTGGAAGCTGACAGTTCTGGGAAGGGGGAAAAAAAAAAAACCAACCAAAAAAATGTCGCTCTGAAATACACTTCACTGCTAACCCTTTGTAGTAGCATTTGTAACAGTCCTTACTCTGGCTTGCCAAAAGCTGAGTTTTAATTAATTATTAAAAAGCTATTTGTTAAAATAATGTTGCCATAGCAACTAGAGAAAGCTAAAATACCCTGGCGTTTCTGACTCACAGCATATTAATCAACCACCAGCTATTATATAATGAGCACCCCCATGCAAGCGCCCGCGGGAGCTGTGGCACCAAATGCCTGAATCCACATCTCCCCCGAGCTGGGCAGCGCTCGCTGCTGGACTCTGCCCCCTGCGCGCTCGCTGCCTGCCCCTGGCTGAGGCAGGGCTGGGTAGTTATCCAGGCTCAGCCCAGAAACCATGTGCCCAAATATTTTGGAGAAGCCACGCCGGAGCACTTGGGGTCAGTACGTCCTCGTGGGGGCACGAAGGGGGATGGTGCTGGACAAGGGAGGTTTTGGCGAGGGGTGTGAGGATGGCAGCTTCCCATGTGCCCGCGGCAGCAAGGGGCTTATGCAGCTCCTTCCCAGCAAGCCCTGACCACCCACCTCCAGCACTCATCTTGTAAATGTGGTGCTCACACCAGATCTATTTCTGTAAATTTTTTTTTTTTAAATTATTGGAATTATTTCTTGCAGCAGGTGCCTTCCTACCATCAGGCCAACTGTGAAAAACTCCGAAGGAGCAGAGATTAAACCTTGCAAGGGCAAACCAGCTCTGCTGCTCACCCAGAATAGCTTATTTTACAGACTTAAAAAAAAAAACAAAACAAAAAAACCCAACGATCCCTCCCACCCTCCCAATCACATCTCATCCCCAACCAAGCTGAAAAAACCCTTCTACACTCTCTGTCCATGCACCGCAAAGATGGCAACCTCAGCCGCCCAGCAGTCAAAGCCAGCTGACCCACGGCTGCTGCTGGCACTTGCTGTCAGCCCTTGCAAGGCTTTTCTTTAGGGAGACAGCTTCTGTTAGAGGCGGTGGGACTTCTCCCATTGCCTTCGTCCATGCCGTGGCATAGCCACGTAGTCTGCAATGATGGGAATGGCTGCAGGAGGGAGTCAAGCAGTTGAGGTCCAGAGCAACGCTGGTGTGGGGGAAGAGGACCAGGAGGGAGAAGAGCAGCTGCATTGCTCAGATGGAGCTGGGGACAGCCTTCCTCCCACTCAATGACTCAAGTTTGTGCTTTTAACCCCCCGCTCCTCTTTTTTTCAAATGGAAAATAAATACCTAACCACGTAGTTATTAACTGAAAGGAATGTGATGAATATTACAGCATTTGTATGCCAGCTTCAGTTTCCTGCTGCTTTGTTTGGGTGTCACAGGCTGTGACTATGACAACCACAAGCAGTTATTGGACTGATGTCATTTGTGACATCATGCTTAATGGAAAAGAAAAGGAAGAAGAGACACGATCAAAAATAAGACGACTGGAACAAAACCTGCTTTCACCTCTTCAGACATCATCAACTCCTGTCTACATAGTAAGGTCCCGAAGGACCCCCACGCTGGGGCTGCTGGAGAGCCAGGCAGCAGCAACCCCATCCTTACCAAAGCCCAGGCAGCGCTGAGCACTTGGAAAACCTGCCCTCTTTCCTCCCCTCAGCTACAGGACGAACTGCGAGTCTGCAGTCACATGGAAGAAATCTCCTTACCCCTTCCCAGCTGGGAACCACCAGCATGATCCAATGCCTAAGCCTGGCTTCCAGGTCTGAGACGAAGGGAGCAATGGAGGCTTTTGGCTAAGCCTCGCCTCTCCTGACTAAGTATCTCCTGCTCTCCAACCAACTTCTCCCCATCTCTGTTCTTCAGTTATAGCACTATTTTCCCACCCTTTTTAAAAATAAAATGCAGTCTGCCCAACATGTCTGGATGGTTGCCCGACTGAGCATGAGGGAAATGTGCATTGATTTTGTGAGGAGTGCACTGTTTAGAGAGGTGGCTTTTCTGGTGATAAGTACAAGTGATGGTTTCAGCCTTGGAGGGCTGCCCCAGCTGGAGCTGAATCTCTTGCCCCATGTAAGACCAAGGAGGCAGCACCACTGACGCATTTCGCAAAGCTATTACTGTCCATAGCACTGGCACTCGTAGGACACACTGCTGTCAGAGCCTTTCTTTGCTTTGATAGAAAATGTTTGCAAATTCACTGCTCAAGCTCCAAGTAACAACAACAACAAAAAAACACCACCACACTCAAAACCTGAAGCCTCTAAACCCAACTAAATCTTATCTGGTAGAGAACAGTCCACTGCAACAAGTATCTCCTTTATAGTTACACATCCAGAAGCCTTAACATAAACCAGTTAATTTTTCCGAGTTACTTTTCCCCAAGTTCTTCCAACACATGAAAAGTGCTGCTCTGCCCTCCGTGCTCTCTTGCCAGACCTGCTATGCCTCTGCAGCCCAACGCTGCAGCCTGCCCCGGGCACCCCCGAGGCCGCACCTGATCTGCAGCCAACTCACCAACCTGTCCTCACACACAGCGTCCTGGGGTGGGAGAGCAGCCACACCACCGTGATACAGGTGAAGATGATTCTCCTCAAGCACATACAACCTGAAGGAAACCCTCCCCCTGCATCCTCCCAGGGCTTGGTCCCCCCCAAAGAGATGGCTCTGCCTTGCACTGCCCAGAGAACAAAACCCCATCAGGGGAATCTTGCCCATAAAAAAAGAGGGTATTGTTGTTAAATAGCAGAAGAGACATGCTGCCTTACAAAGGGGAGGTGTATTAAAGCCTAACAGGTGAAGCAAATGCTGCTCGCAGCTCCCTGCCCTGCCTCTTTTCGCTCATCAATGTCCCCAAGCCCACTGGAAGTGGCAGGAGCTCCCCAAACCAACACCATCCCTGACCACTCATAACACAGCACAGCAGCACTTGGTCTAGGTTCCCTCTGCATGGGTGTCAGCCAGAGCCACCCCAAACCACTGCTGCATCCCACGCTGCCACCCCTCGCAGGGGACAGCACCTCTGGGAGCAGCCGAGGGCAAGTTTCACCCTCTGGTTGCTGGGGGCCAAACGGAAAAAGGGAAATGGCAAAGAAGCCTCCTTTCCCCTTTCTCCATCAAATATCTTGCTGAACACCTGGTCCTGAAACATTCTGCAGGACAATACTGGAAGGGGATGCAGAGAGTGGACGTACCGGAACCGAGCTCTTCCAGCTCTGGTTTCTCGCTGAGCTTCTGAGCAGGACATAGTTTCTCGGTCGGCATCACCCCACTGCAGCCATCTTGCACTTTGCTTGGGCTTCTGCCACACAGCCAGAGCAGCACGAGACAGGTAAATGGGAATTTACAGTCTCCTTTCACTGCTGAGCAATGACTACATCTCGCTGCAATAATTTCAGAGCCATCTGAGACCATATAGAGTTACCTGGGCAGCTTCCAAGCAGCCTGCTCTTGTTTTCTCTCTCACCCTCTTAACACAGCTATGATATCTCAGAGGCACCCACAGACTGCATGCCACCCTCAGCATCACTGCTTTGACACAGACAACATCTACCTGGGACTAGTGGTCCACCTCTGAAAAGCAGGAGCAGGTCCCTTTGTTCATTCCTTTTGTGGAAGCAACCACCACGGGATGCATTAGGACACAGATTCATTAGGACCTCAGAAACACTTACCAAATTTCACCACTGCCTACTTAACAGAAAAACAAAAAGCCAATCAAACTTTGCTTTTGAGATGAGCAAAGAGCATTTCCAGTGTATTGGATATACTTTGAGAGACACAATATGTACATGTGGCTGATGAATTTTTTTCACCTAAATCAGTATCTACTCTTCCCATCACTCCAGAGCCAACACAGATGTAAAAAAAGAGGCCAGAGCCCACCCTGTGCAATGCTTTGTAAGTGACTGAAAAAATAAACCCCACAGCTCAATTAGCAGGTCTCATGTGACAGTTTAAACACCGAGGAGTTAGGAGAAAACGTTTGTGATTCAAAGGGAGAATATGAGCTATGGACCTTACTGAGGGAGGATCAATTTGAAACATCGTCATAACTTCACATCCCTTTTCTCCCAGTAACTGCACTCATTGCCAGCATCCTTCACAAAACGCGGAAAGTAGGATTCCTTATTCAGTTTTTTTGCTTACCAGTTTCTGAATGCTTGTTAGGTATTTATTAAGAAATGTTTACCACGTCTTTACCAAACACTGATGAACCCGCTTTCTCTCCTGTTAATAAAACATAGCCCTTTCTTTTTTTCAGGCTGATTTCAATTTGGGGTTTTATTCTGCTCTAGCCCAAACAGATTTGTGTTGCTGTAACAGAAAACAGGCTGTAAGCCACCGAAATAAAAATGGAAACAAAACTCTGCTGATTTCCAAGTAACCATAGATTTCCATCACCATAGAACAGGGTAAAAATGGGACAGGAGTTAGGCTGATTTTAAAAACCTCAAAAAAACCCCTAATTCAACCCCTTCACTAAGAAAATTTACTTACAGAAAAGCAGTGAAGCCCAGAGCAATGGCATCCAAACCCCCAATCCAAATTTTAGCCTTGTTATCCAGCCTTGCACCAGCCTAGAGGAGCTGCCCCAGGAGCCCGCGCTGTGTCAGACACATGGCCAGGGGCTCCAGTCCGGGCTTGCTGAGGTCCGTCTAGTGCAGCCCCGGCTGGTCCACCTGGAGAGCTGCAAACCAGCCACAGCTGCTGGGAAATCACAGCCCAGACCCTTTAGCAATGCACAGGAAAAGGCCATAGTGCAGCTGCTCCCTAAATATATACTTTTATTATTTTTTTAATATATATACACACACACAAAAAAAAGCTCCCGGCTGAACTGCTTTGGAGCAAGGGAGGGAGCGAAGCATGCAGGTATCTCCCATGGTGTAAAAGTTCCTCCAAAGTTATTTTACCAGATCAGGGAAGAGCTCAATATTAGACAGTTTTCTGTTTTGATAACAGGGCTGGGGTGCTGTGAACACACACAAAAACAACTCACAGCAAATTTGTGTTCTTCTCTCCTTTCAAAAGATGCAGGCTTTCTTCCTGAGGAATGCCTCACCTCAACTCTCCAGCAAGATTTTGTATTTCAATGGCTGGTAGAGCTTGGAAACAACAAACAAGCTTCAGATGGTGCTAATGGTCCATTCTGCTGACCATATTCTCAGTTAAATGCATTCATGTGGTTCATATCTGCAGCAAGATAATTATTCAGCCTATGTGGTAATACAATGCTGACTTTATTTTGTGGGTTGCAAAGAGGTGCCAAAGGCACACAACTGGTTCCAAAAGACTGGATTTGCTTGCTGTAAACATTTCTTAAAGTGTCTTAAAAAAACCTAAAAAAATCTTCCTTTTGTTCGAGCAAGCTTGGGTTTCTCATTTAAAGGAAAATAGAAAGAAAAAACTACTCACAGCGCTGCATTTCTTACATCCTGGGAATCTCAGTACTTAGACCTTTCTGAAGGCAAGCAGAACTTCTGATACCTACAAAAGAGGTAAAAGCTATGTAAGTCAGGGAAAACAAAAAGGAGAAAATAGCATCCATCCCTTCCACTCTCTGACTGGCAATTTATTTTCTTCACCAGCACCCGGGAATGCCGACTGACAGGAATTGCAGCAACTCCCTTTTCCACTGACAGACGCAGAATTTGAAAGATTTGGTGCTCCAGCCCTGTTACAGTAACATGACAAATGGTGGGGGCCTCTTGGGGAAAAAAAAATCCACATTTCTTAGGCCAAGCAGATAGTGGAGCGCACTCACACGCTGATGTCCAAAGGTACCACTGCTGCAGTTAGGACTGGAAATACCCACAAAACATCTGCTGCAGCAGACAAGTACCAGAACAAGCTCTGTTTGGCTACTGGGAACTTCAACAAAATGCCATCAAAATTGCCCTTCTCCTCCTTAAAGGGACTCACCTGCTGCATCCCAAAGCTAAAGCTGGCTTTCCTCATTTTTGCCTTTTTTTTCCCCCTAAAGAAATGGGAGAGGAAGGTTTAGCTTCAGCAGCTGCAAGAACAGAACTGATATAAAAAATTTGCCCCTTTGGCAGCGGCTGTGCACATGTGTGTATACACACCTGAGAAACACCATGCCTACAGGTCTGCAAAGGATAGGTAAAGAGGTAATAAATGGTCATGGGAACGCTCTGAGTAAAAGAAATACATGCAGCAAAACACCCTGCTAGTCCCTCAAGAAAAGAGGTAGAAGCTTATCGATTGCCTCAGCAGCACCAAGAGCACAACCTGCATTTTCAGCTCCAGCTGAAGTATTTGAGTTTGAAACTTCACACTCTTGTTATCTGGCCAGAGGAATGTCAGCTGGCAAACCCCAAAGAAATCACTCAGAGTCTTTTGCTCCTTCCCAGCAGGTTAAGAAGATATTTTTTTGCTTCTTTTCAAAGGAAGATACGACTTGATTTCCTGAAAGAGCATCATGGCTACTGGAGGAGCTGAGAGGCCAGGAGCTGTTACACAACCAAAACCATTTTTTAAGAGCTTAGAATAGAAAAAGCTGCATGTTTATTCATAGATAAAAGGGAAGCTGCTTCCCGCTTTGCACCATCTCGGAGTAAGGCAAAAAAATGCTAGTTTCACTGAATTGTAAAAGAGAAATAAACATACAGGATAGCTGCAGATTTTGTGCTATTTACACTTCCACTCCTTTTTGGACTTGGCTGGCTGCCTTCTGCTGCCCTTCCTCCCTCTTTCGGGTCAAATTTCCCGTTCTCCCATCGTAGGCTGCAAGCCCAGGGCTGAGCAGTTTCTGTATTTAATGGGCTCAGTCCAGTTATCTTACACCGAATCCACTATCTGAAATCTTGGATTTTTAGCACTGTGTCCAGCGCGCAAAAGTCACCCTACATCACCATCACCCTACATCACCAGTAACCCAACAAGGACCAAAACCACCCCTATGAATAAAAGGCTTTTAAAGAACAACAAAATTGCCTATAGTGCAACACAGCCCTGTCTTTCCCCTGATCTCTAACCTCTGCTTAGGATAAATACATATGTATGGTGCCATTGCTTCTTAGGACTGTATAATGAGCCTCACAATTTTTGGTGCTTTTCCTAAAGACCCAGCTAGTGAAATTTCTGCGAGGATCCTCACTTTAGGAAACATAAAGCAGGAAGAAATCTCCAGGGTTATTAAATCCAGTCCCTTGCTGTTGTACTCATGCCGCCCAATCCTCTTCAGAAAGTATGCAAAAAGTTTCCACCCCTTGTGGGTATGAGAATATGATTTGGGTTTAACATAACAGCTCAGAAACAAGTTGGTAATGTATATATATATACATATATATACACATACATATTTCAGATCTTTTAAACAATTTCATGGTTCTGGGAGATCTGCTACTGCTTTTGAAAGCCTGGAGTTAGTCAACAGTGAAATGAAGGAGTCACAAACATGTTTTATACAGAAATGCCAAATTTTTTGCAACAGGTAGGTAATTAGTAATGAAAAGGAAAATGGGTCTTGCCCGAGTTTGTTTGTCCTGAGCATCCCTGCGTGGGCAGCCCTTGAGCAGCCTCCTGTGGGGGCATGCTTACTCCAGGCCAGCTCCAGGCAGGGGAAGCAGTTCTCCTTGGCACGAAAGCATCACTTCCCTGAAATGCATCACAACTCCAGGATCAGGCGAATTCAGATCAGGCATTCATGCAGGCGTCATGTCCTCACCTACATGAGCCATGCCACACAAACACCCGCACAGTCACGGAGAGGAGCTGGGGAGATTTGCATCTGCTGGCTCCTGTGCAGTGTCCTAGTGAGTACACGTACGAAACAGGTGACGGTGATTTATGAGCTACCACACACCGCCTGGTTCTCACGAATTGCCTGTGTGTATGTAGCCCGCAGCACGCAGAGGATAACTCCAGCTACCCCAGCCATCCTTCATTCTCCGCACACCAAGGAGGAGACTAGGCCACCAGCTGCTTCATTATTCTAGATGCTTTCCAAGAAAAGTAACATCTTATGGCAAAACAAAACAAAATGAACAAAAAAATTTTTAAAATACTTTTTTAAAGTATATGAAATGATAAACACCAGCACTCTGCACGGTTTCTGCAACCCAAACACTGCTGCACTAACCACCTAAAAATGGGATTATTTTGCTTTGTTCACCATGAAATTTACGCAAAAAACAGATAGTTGAGATATCTTGAGTGAGCTAAAATGTAAATCTCGAGATGCTGTTAAGGCAGGGAAGAGAAATAACGGTACTTTTTAGATGCTTGACAGAAAAGTTCCTTTGAGACTCTCTCAACCTACGGAAATTATCAATTTTGCAAAAGAACATTTTGCAGAGAGAAATGGAGCTGGGAGCCCTGAAAACACTTGTTTTCCCTAGCTGTGCTTGAGATGAAGAAATATAAACCCCAAACTCCTCCCAGCCTCTTTTCCTGAAAGATGCCCACTTGTTGGCTTAAACCCTGCTGCTGGTCAGTTGAAAGCATCGCTGTGGAGCAGGTCATGTCTATAACGCCAACCCTCCGCAGCCCCAAGAGGCTTTGGTGCTTCCCCCTGGCACTGCCCGGTGACCCATCCCCATCGCCCGACTGCCCTAACGGCCAAAATCTGGTGGGACAGGGAATAGGTTGGAGCCACTTTTCCTTCATCAACCTGACGAGTCTGGGGATGCTGCTTTCCTCTGCTACTGGCTCAGCAAGGCAGGAATACCGCGAAGCTGGGGTGCAGGCTCGTCCCCGCTCCTCACCCCTCAGCATTTGTATTGTACCAGGCATTTATTAACTTCTCAGTCTAGCTTTATACCTAGATTTCCCTAAAAACTACCATGATCAAAATTACCACCTTAGCGATCTGAATTACTTCTAACGCTAGACTAGAAATGCCTTCTATCAAATTAAATATGCACAGCTGTGTCAGAAATGGGGGGGTTTGCAGCCCGTAGATTGCAGACTGTTATTACAGCGTGATTAGCAGATACAAGCATTCCTGAAAGTCATCTGTATCCACATGCTGAAACTCCCAGTTATCCCGGCGGATCCCAAGCGCCCCAACAGCTCCTGGCTGCCGGTCCAGTCCTCGTTAAACCTTCACCAAACCTGGCAGGACTTCAGCGCAAGGGGGTAACGTGCTCATGAGTATCCTTCACTTCAACAACTTTTTATGCAGCTAATAAAATTAACCCATCCTTGCCCCCATCCCTAAGACAAACACATAAAACGCAATCCAGAATTTCCATCAAATACTTAAATATGCAGTGAAAAAGCCATTAAAAAACCCCAAAGTGCTCTGAGGTCTCTGCGTAAGCACACACCCACCGTGCAGACAGTGATGATCGGAGAGGCCTGGGGATATTCCCCTCAATTCTCCATCCCCAGCGGTCTTACCCCTATCCCACTCAGCGCTCAGCCGCCTTTCTCCAGCCTTTTGAACAAAGCCGAAATGGAGATGGCTATTTCCATCCCACAGCAGCTGCTGACAGAAGCCCTGGTGCTCCCTGGGAAAACCACCAGCTGACCTGGAAAACACATGGAAACAGACAAAAAGAGGGAGACCAGGGGCTCCGCAGCCTCTGAAAATATGATGGTGGGAGGAAGGGGACACCGGGAGCAGGCAGGCTGCCTGCAGCTCCTGGCACTGCACAGGCAGGGTAGGAGGCTTCTGCCAAGGGTCATCTTCTCCACCTCAGCAGTGTGACAACTGCTCACATGAGGTCTTAATCCACGCTGCACCAGTGCAGGTACCCGTGAGCAGAAACTGTCCCAGGGAGTCACTTCAAGGCCATGGCACACTGCAGCTCTGCAGCCTTCACTTCCCCCAGGAAAAAATCTATAAACTATAGGCATGGACCAAGCCCCTGTCTGCAAGGCCTTCTTAATGTTACCAGCTGGTTTTGGAGATATGCAAAAGCATAAAAATAAGCAAAGAGCAAATAACAGCAAATTAACAGTAAATAAGAGCAAAAAGCAAATAAGCTGTCTCAAAAAAAAAAAAGGAAAAAGTTTCCTAGGTTTAGGCAGATTTTCACTGTTACTACAGTGCTGTCACAGAAACTATTCCCCCTCTCTTAGAGCTTTGTAAGATTTCAGAAAACGTACTCTCTATTGGGATGAAATCAATCTTCTTACATCCCGCCAGGGAGAAGCAGGAGAGCGACACTCCAGGGCAGCGATGCCGCCTGAGCCAGGCAGCCTGGGGAGCTACCAAGGCCACCTTCACCTGACTGCCGCTCCCAGGGGACTGCTCCGACCCCTTGGCCGCAGGCTGCCCAGGGCCGAGACGTGCCCATCCACAGTTTTACTTGAAGCCAGTAAGAAGACGTGGTTTGGCTGCCAGCAACAGCCACAGCTGGCCTCGGCTGCAACGTGAGGCAGGGGCTGGCAAGGGTCCTGGCCTGGCTTCCCTGGCACTGGACAGACAGACGGACTATGACTCTCTGCCACTTCTCATTGCAATGCTTTCTTAAAAAATATGCGAACAAACAACATTAACCCCCACGGCCCCAGCGCAGGGGGATGATCCCCCACATCTCCGCTCAGGTCGTACAGCTTTTCCGCACCTCTCTTTCTGTTGTTAAGCCTAGTTCATCGGGAACCAGAGCACTGAACCAAAATGAAAGAGAAAGGGAAAGCATTGCTCAAAGCGGATTATATTTACTTTTCAACACATCTCCCAGCTGTGGATGTCAGCACAGAGAAAGGTGTATTACTTTCTTTCCTATCTCCTTAACTGTTCCTAGTTTCCTTCAACAAATCGAAGTGTTTTCTTGAAGGGTGAGAAATCTCAGTCTCATATAGTATTTTAAATTAGCAGCAAGGGCTTTAAAGCAAGGAGAAGAACGTTTGATCGCCTAAGAAAATTGAACCAGAGAGAGGGCGATGTCCTGTAGGGTTCTGGCCAACAGAAAGTTCATTATTAATTCATTTGGCTTTTAGTAGAGTTAACCTATTTCATATTATAGCTCTTAAACCTTGCATTTCAGACTGTCACCCTCTGGTCAGTTACCTACTTGCCCATAGTAATAAATGTGTTGGAAAACAGTTGTCAAACCCTCCTCTGCCAGAACCATGATTGATAACTGTTTTCCAACACAGTGGTTGCTACAGTAGCACTGTTGTAGGACGCTTTTGCTGCCCAACATACATATAGCAATAACTTTTATTTTATTTTTAAACAGCTGAGCTGGAAACTGTTCATCTGCTAATTTAATTTTCAACACCACAGGATGTCCAGTCCCTGTGTTCAGATCCATCCAGGTGTCATCATACAAGTCTGCTGAAGAGACGTGGTGTACATTGTACACAGGACACAGAAAAGAATCACACGTTCCGTCCTCTCCCCCCCAAACACCCAAGCTCATAACAACAGCAGTGCTACAGAGGAAAAGAGTGAGAGAGAGAACTAAAGCGAACACAATAAAAAACATGCTAACCCACATCAGTCCCCATGGTCTAAATGAGTGTGCCAATTTGGAAAGGATGGGGTTCATAATTTGAGCCTGCCTGTAAGAGGTATCACGCAGGCACGTACAGCAAATGATGCGAGCAGCAGCCCATCAGCATCACTTCACATGTACACAAGGCTATTTAACCTAGACTGCAGCCAGAAACATCACTAGCTATTTTCACTGCTTAGATCCGCTGTCGGAGTGACACAATTTAAAGCCTCCCAGTACTGCTGTTAGGTTTGGCCCGGTCTCTCCGGTTTCAGCCTGATTTCCTTACCACATGACACAGTGCAACAGCAGACACTCTTTTCTCCTGCTCTTAATTCATTCCCTCTTTTGTTTCTCTCAACCCCCAAGCTGAAAAGAAAAAAAAAAAAAACAAACCCTTAAAAGGAAGGAAAAAAAAAAAAAAAGACTGATCAAGGCCAGCCAGTGACTACATTTTGCTGTTATAAAAATAAATACAAGAGGAAGGGGTTTCCCTTTTCCGGCTGCTTAGACCATTCCTACTTTTGGCTGTAAGCACCGACGTGTTTGCAAATTCCTGCCAAACACAGCAGCCGTCAGTGCAAAAGTGGTACAAGAAACGAAATGAGCACAGGGCATAAATATAAAGCAAGAAATCACTTCACTCCATTCAAATAATGGTGCTTGTGCTCCATTCGCTTTTGAAGACCAGGGCCATTAGGTGTTATTGAGTCTCTTATTTTCAGGAAGAGCGTCTATGTGTCTACATCTGGAAAGTTAAGTGACATGCACCTGGGTCAGCAGCCCCTACATTCGTGCCAGGTGACCTACTTTCAGCTACAAGTAATCAAGGAGCCACAAAGAGACCGTAGGAAAGGTTATCTGGAGTCCCCTACACGTTGCTATACAGTCCTGCTTGGTGCTGAGCTTCACCCTCTCTCCTTACTGCCAACTCCCGGAGCAGCCCCTTTGAGGTGAGCATCTCCCGGGCCCGTGCCTGCCTGCTGCACTCACTCCCCAGCTGCACAGCCCCAGCGCCCGCACTTCAGTCCCCCTGCGCTCCAGCACACGCAGCTGGAAGGGGAAAGTATGCATACACCGAGCACTGAAAAACAGCATCTGACCCCCAGGAGTGGAAAGGCTTGTGGATATCCCCATGAAGCAGTTGCTTTTGTGGCCTTTTCTCCCTTATCCTGGGGAAAGCCAGCACAGCCTGGGCACTGCGTCCACTTATTCTGTTAACAATCAGTAATTTTGGGCCCATCCTTCCCCTCCAGCTAGACTTTAACTTTTTTTTTAAGGCCAAGAATACAAAGGGATGGAACGAAACTTTCTCTTTAAAGCCTGCCAGTCTCGTGGTCCCACAAATCTGTCCTATCAATTTATCATCTTCACTGCGGCAATGCCTGCATTGAACACTGATTTGTTACGCCTCCAGGTCCACAGCCCTAAACTGCCTGGGATGTTTTTGGAAGCCAAAGCAGTACAGGTTCAGACACTGAATGTCTGATTCCTGCAGATCTAAGTGCTATATTTGAATAAAATTAAGATTTGGATCCTACTTATACTGGAACACATCTGTAGCAGCAGATGCTTTTTACAGCTTTCTACCTGATTCAGGATCCAGGGCATAACGACATTTCTGAGAGCGAATCCTGCTACTATTTGGATACACCTCTGCCACTCACTCCAGTAGGAACAGGTCTGAACCAAGGAAGATAAAGTGCAATTCACATCCTACTCTGAAGAGCTGTTCAGGAAAAATGCACTTTCACCATTTAAAAATCTGACAAAACCAGATTTCATACAAAATTTATCCTATCCTTCCACATAACCAGCAACATGACATTAATTTCTTCCATCTCACGATATATTTAATGAGGGGAAAAAAAAGGTACATGTGCACACCCCCTTCTCCAGTGCTCCTTGTTATTCTTCCAGAACAATTCTTCAAAGCTGCTGAGATCACTGTATGTTACCTCCTTTTTGAAGGATCAGATACATTGCATCAAAAAGCATGCAGGAAAAGTTCTAGGGCATGAAACCAATTTTTGCGCACTTTTATCTGGGTCAGCTTTTCCATTGATTCTGCAAATACCATATCATTTTTTTAAAGCTAAGGTTTTTTTAGTTTAAAAAGAAGAAAAAGAGAACATCAGAACTTAAGTCAAACATCCATCTGAGGCAAGGATTAGTTTTGTTGGGTGACTCCAAATCAAAAAGGTAGATTTTTTTTTAATAATAAAGTCTACCTAACAGTGAAAGAGCATCTGGATTAATTTCTAAATTCAGTAAATGCCCTTTTCCCATAGTGCTTCTGTTTTTATTAAATACTATTTAACGTCTTTGCTGTTAGGTGTACGAAACTTAGACAGCTGACAACATCTAGGAAAGCTAACGTGACACAAACACATTAAACACTCACACACATATTTTACCATTAATTCATCCCTCCCTTTCTCTGCCCCTCTGCCAAGTTTCCCTCCATGGTTATGAACTATTTGGCACAGCCTCCAGCTTTGCTTTATGTCTTTTTATCAACCCCAATGTATGTCTTGAGGCGCTCTGAAATAGAAATAGTAAGTAAGAGCTGGCCTTGGGTGACAAAAGGCTGGATCCTGTTTTAGGAGGAGGTGACTTGCAGACATCTTGAAGGTCTCATATCAACTTCATCTGTACACGCAGGTGGGAAATGGAGAAAGGATACTTCTAGGAGGATGCCTACCAACAGGTCACAGTTTGTAGTAGGAGCGACGCAGAAAATTTGCTTGCAACTCCAGACGACAGCAGAAAAAAATATATAAAGTAGTTGGGAAGTCTAATTAACTTTTGGTGAAAACTAAGAGCTAATGAACTGACTCTCAAGTGCTTTTCCAGGATGGAGTAGTTTATACTTCTGAGAGATGCTTTTTGCATATTTTGGTGGTGGTGTGATGCTGGGAATAACAACACGTTGCCCAAGAGCCTGAGTAGCAAGTGTGCTTCTGCTGAAAGGCGGGCGCCCGCTTTGGCAAGACCTCGTTTTGCAGGGACCTGGGCACACAGTGAGCGGGGCCGTTTGCACGCGTGCTTCCGAGTCAGAGCTTGAGAAGGGTCTGACTAAGCCAAGCATTTCTTTCCTGGCTCTGGAACACCCGTCTGGCACACTCAAGATCCAGAGAACTGTCAGGACAGATCCCTCAGCCTTTTTATATTCTATTTTCCCAGTCTGGAGAGCTGAGATGGAAAGATGAGTAATCATTTACACCACACCAGTTGTGTAACACAAACAAAACCCCCAGCCTAACAGCTTAACAATTTCTGATATGCAAATGATTAAACCCCAACATTTTCTTGCCACGATTTCACCCAATTAAGCCTTGTCTTCATTAGGGACACCGTGCCAGCCCTGCATAGGATGCTGGGTGCTGCCTCCAGCGTTGCGCATCTATAACCAAATTGCCGCAGACAAGTGAGCTGCCCTCCCCGTGGCAGGGCCGGAGTGGCAGTGCCCTTGCCCAAGGGTGACCCCCCTTCCAGCACCCCACCACGCCGTACTCCATCCACGGCTGAAGGGCAGTTCTTAATATACTTCTAATTGCAAGAATTATTGCTATATTACACCTCGACTTCTCTCTTCCCCCGTGCATTAACTGGTTGCTTGGAGCTTTGCAACCTTTCGAAGAAAATGCCTTGAAAAATAAGACTGGGGAGGCTCACATTAAATAGGGAAATGAAAACGCATTGCTAGCTACCCCGAAAATCTAGGCCAGGCTTCTCTCGACCAAATCTCCAGGTATCTCTAAGGCAGTAACAGTTGGCACGATTCTTAAAATACGCACAGACTGATTAAAGGCTGGCATACAAGGCTCGCTACACTTAAAAGCATTAGCGGTGAATTTTAAAATCAGACAGACATGATGATTTTTGAAAGACCCTCTCCAAACACAGGGCTGCTCGCTGAACCCCCTGGCTTGCTGTCCCACCTCAAACCACACTGAGAGGTCACCTTGGGAAAGCCAGAGGTACCAAACTTGGTACCAACAGAGGTACCAACACCTTGGATGTTGGTCCAAATTCAAACCAGTGGCTCCTTCAGCGTTGAAGTGGGGCTGCAAACCCCAACCTTCCAGGGCTCCTGCCCACCAGCCGCCATCTTGCTCTTTCCCCCGGGGCTGGGCTGCGGCCCCAGCCTTGCTGGGAGATGTGGCACGGGCGGCAGAGGGGAAAGTGGAGGGCTGAGCAGGGACAATCAGCTGATGGACCTCCCTCCACAGGAAGCAACTGCAGAGCAGATTTTAACACAAACACATATCCCACCCTAACAGGACACTTTCCCGGGGGGAATGTTTTTTCTCCCTGTGCCCCACATCCCAGGCCCTCTCCTTCATCTGCTCCCCTCACATTGAAAAACCTTTGTTAGCAGAGAGGAACCAAGCTCTGCTCGCCCTCCTCTCTCCGGTTAGTGACCGTAAAAAGCAGGACGGAGTAACCAGCAAGTACCTTCCCCTCCTCTCCCTCACACCAGGGGAAATGAGGGCTGCTTTCCTTCTGCTGCCTTCCCCACCTTCCTATCAAGTATCAGAGCACCCCCCTCCACCATAATGAATTTAATATGGGAAGTGTTTTCATCCTCTTATTACGGATGAGGTAAAGCAAGACTGATAGTTTGGATTTATTTACATTATTTCGGTTTAAATTAAGGCTGCGGCTTCACAACATCGCAAATCTGGCTTTGTCATGCCCATTACTCGACTGAGACCACCACATCCCAGCAGTGCAAAGCGCTGCCTGGCTACAGCCCCCCGGCAGACTCCAGCCGCTGGGCAGATGGAGCCCTGGCAGCCTATCGCCCCGCCATCGCCCGTGGCTGCCATTTCTGCACCGGGCTGAGGGCCGCGGCGCTGCAATGCCCGTGGGAGCAGGGTGGGCCCCGGCTCCCATGGCCACCAGGTCACCCTGTACCACCACTCGCCCCACACC
The DNA here is from genome assembly GCF_034638445.1 of Ciconia boyciana. Lineage (NCBI taxonomy): Eukaryota > Metazoa > Chordata > Aves > Ciconiiformes > Ciconiidae > Ciconia > Ciconia boyciana. The sequence continues at coordinate 13,581,110 of NC_132935.1, forward strand.
CTCGGACGCGCGTTTCAGCCTGCTCACTAACACCTCCTAATTTAAATACTTAGGCCACCTTGCAGCAAACGTAGATGCTTTTGTGCCTGTGCTCTTGCACGTAGACTTCAATAAGCAGGTTTTGGCCACCCGTCCCACAGCAGGTCGTAATACGTGGGGCAGTTTATCCTCTTCAACAGAGCTATCAGGCAAATGGGTTAATGTACAAATATGCTGAACCTGAATGGACTCTCTCAAACTGGATTCAGAAATGACTATGGGCAAATATAGTCAGAAGTCACCGGAGAAAGCAACTGGTAATGCTCAGATTTATATAGAATCATAGAATTATAGAATAGTTTGGGTTGGAAGGGACCTTTAAAGGTCATCTAAAAGTCCAATCCCGAACATATATACAACCTCTCAGTGAGGGAAACAGCGGCTTTGAAGTATCTCATATAGAGCAAGTTAAGTAAAAACCTTTAAATAAAGCTCAGCAACCCTCCAAATCCAGACAGGGTAGTTATGGCTCTCTTCAGCCTATCCTTCATGCATCTTCAAAGCGGTCTGTGAAATCGGTTGTAACTTTGCCACTTGATTTCTTTCCTTTGCAACACTTCCAAGTAACTGGGAAGCAGCACAGCAACATCAACTAGAACATCCTCCACTATCCAAAGGCAAACTGCACAGCTTGGATTTAATTTGTATTTATATGCTTGCATTTTCCAGATTAAATGTGTGGTCTCAGCAAAAACCTCAGCCAGAGTCTCCACTGCCTTCATCCAAACTCAGCCATGAGCTCTCACATGTCCCACTGAAACAACCAGGACCACACCTGGGCCCTGAAATCCCTTTTATTTAGAGCACTTTCCTTACAAGGAGCTCTGTAATGCTCCATTCAAAGATGAACAGTGCTCAGAAATGTTATTCTTGATGGAAGCTGTATTTAAAATGTTTTTCTACTGTCCTCAGTGGGGTTTCACATTTTGCATGTGTGACAAAGCAGGCATCGTCTGCAAGAAGCTATAAATCCTGACTGCACAAAACTACCCTAAATCTAGAGCATCCACGGACCAAATTCGACCCCTAGAATCAAGATGCTCAAATCTCCTCTGCTGCTAAAATAAAGACAGAATTTGGTCCTGGAAGCTTAAGGTCGCTCCTCAGTTTGCAGCAGAGCCTAACTAGAAATCTGTCAAGTTTCTAGTCCACACCTCAAATAGCCTTGTCAAGTCGTACAATCGGCAAGAAGCAGCCAAGGCAGGGTTTTATTGTCAGGGAATGTAAACAAATACCAGGCAGTGCTGCTCATTTATCTCAGGTTGGTGCATATAATTTTAATTAAAGCATTTATGTAAATACAGATGCAAATTAGGTTCAGTATAGCATCTGGCAAATTACTATCAGAGCCCTGAGGCTACTGGCAAATTATCAGCATGAGCTTTCATGATGTGAAGGTACCAAATCCAGTCTTGGTTCAGACGCTGTTTATTTTATTTGGCTTAAATTGGCAGTAAAACACCGTATTGGTACATACATAAGAAGATAAATAGTCTTCCATTTGAAAAAGAGCTCTTAGGAGGTAAACCAACATCATTAAAATCCGTCCTTTAGACAGCCTATGTCTAGCAAGAAAAAAAACCCTTTTGCATTTCTGCAACACCTATCAAAGGAACTCAAAGCGCCTCTGAAATGTTAATTAATCCATACGCTCCCCAAGGGAGATCTATTTTAAAGATGGTTATATGGAGTTTGCATTCATCTCTCATTTGCCAAAGGCTCGCAGGAGGAAAAGCCACAGAGATCGAATCTGGACCTAGGAGCCTTGATTCCCTGCTCCTCCACGTTCTCATCACAAGACCTCCCTCCCCAAAAATCACAAGTACTCGCTCACACCAAAGAGGTGCGAACCTCTTTGGCCTAGATATCACCGCCTCAAAGTACTGTTAACTTCAAAACCTTGTTAAAACTGCAAAGGTGATTACATGACAAGAAAAATAAGGGAAAACAAATCACAAAGGGAAAAAAAAAGCAACTTTTGAAAATTGAAGGAATCTTTAGATCATACTGAAAGGATCTTATCTTTGGAAAATGAAAAGGTATGACCAAGATAACGTTCACAGCAGTATCAGCATCAACCTCTGCTGATTATTCCTCCCCTCAAGGTGCACTTCCATCTTTAGGGCCTTGCAACTGGAGATCAATTCCCCTTCTTTCAGAACCCTCCATTAAGACCAACGCTTGGAAAGAGGCAATACCTCCTAAGGCTTAAGAACATACTTAACTTGATCAACATCAATGATGCTTAAGCACATGTTTAATATTTTCCCTGCAATACCCTTGCAAATTTCCCAGGGTATGAATTTCCCACCAGCACTGAATGAAGTGAAATCACGTTTCCAATTTATTCAGAATGGATGCAGAAGTTGACTGGAAACAATTGTTATTACTGGTGACGAAGAAGAGGAGAAGGGAACGCAGTAAGGTTTGGAGTCACATGGGTACATTCACAGCGTGACAAAATGTGACACATACATGACATATCATTACTATGACAACATTGTTTGGAAGACATGCGTAACCAGCATTTTGTAAGCATATGGTCACATACTGGCCCCTTCCTGTGCTCAAAATTAAAAACAACACAGAGGGACAGGAGCTAAAAGCATCAAGCCACAGACTGGCCTGTTCACATTCCTTTGCCCTGATATCAGTTATAATGACTGCACATTCATTTAAATGCTTTGCTTATTGACGTGTTTGTTTTATTTGTCTTTAGCATTTTGCTTACAAAAAAAATGCCCAATAAACAGGTAAAAATAGCAAGTGTTGTTTTTGAATGTTGGGATGCCGGTGTGAATTCCTACAGTAATGGTGAGTTCCCAGCTGCAGGAAAAGTGTGGAAGAGGGAGAATGGGGAACGGAGATGTAATTCAGGACATTACAGTGAGGTCCCATCTCCTGACATCTATCGGAACAGGCTACACATGAGAGCTTCATGCCCTGGGAAGCTGGGCATCTCTGCTCTCCACGGCTATGAAGAGAACTGGCATGCATATATATATATAGAGAGAGAGGATACTTGCTAGACAGCAGTAACATTTCAGGCTCAGCTCCTCCATAGCATGTTTGCATCTTGACTGTACCCTGCTCTAGCAAAATCATTTTCTGGGTCCCCTTTGCAGGATGAAAAAATGCCAAGTTTCACTGGAGGGGGGGGGAGACTGTTACAAAAGATGGGACACTTCCCATTCTTATTTTGGGAGAAAACCAAGCCAAACTCACAGCCTTGCCACGTATTCGTTTCAAGTCAGAACCCACATTCCTCACGGAGGCCAAATTGGAGATCCTGATGCTTTCTTGTTGATAATCACATCTCAATAGACTTTAATCTGATCTGAGACTTAATTGGGCAATTCCAATAGACCAAACGATTGCACCAGTTTTGCCAAAGGCAATAAGTAACTTTAAACATACAAGCAAACAGATAAATAAGAGAGTCGCAGGTCTGATGTGGCCTTTGCCATCCATCACACTCAGCTGGCACATCCTTAGGGACCCACTTGGAAATTGGTGGATCCTACACTGTACTGAGAAGCCGAGCTATTCAGGTAGCGACTCGTAACTCAGGGACACCGGTGCATCAAAGGACAAGGAGAGGCAAGAGGATACGGTCCTAGCCAGGCTATGGGAGAGGAGGTTTTAATCCTCTGCCTGAACTTGTGTAAATTGTTTTTATTCCTCAATGCTTCTACACTTAATTCTTGCAACAAAACTTTTCTGTATCACAAATACTGGGATGGAAAATATGCAAGCAGATACCAGATGCTTGTAGTTTAAGATAGATGGGATTAAATAAGCACCGATAAACCACTCTCTGCTTCTCCAACGAGGCTGGGGATGACCTTGAGGTGTTTTTCTCCAGCAAAGAAATGTGTAACTGAAAGGCTGGGAAGGAAGAGAGGAGCAGTATTTCACCAAAGGACCTGCAGTAGCAATGCAACAACGTAAGCTCTTGAAGGGATCCAAGGATTAAAACTTGATGTGGAAAGACAGAGTAGGTGGTAAAAACCCAACGGAGTTATCCGTCTTTCGAGACATGGGGGGTGAAGCAGGGCTAGGAAGAAGGAAGGGGGTTGCTCTGCCCAAGAGGTAAAGTTGTGCCTTGTTTCCACTGTCTGCATATTTTTCCTCTTTTTATTTTTGGATCTTGCAACATTATCCAGCGTTAGATGGCACATAGCTAGAATAACTGCTGCCATGCCCTGCTCTGGAGCATGAGGGGAACACCAGAACCTCCCTGCAAAGAAGGATCATGAGAGAGGACCTGCTAGATTAAAAATGTGCCTTTCACCTGTTTTTTACTGAGGAGGATCTGAAAACACCCCTTTAAAAATTTACAGGAACTAAGACCCCAGCAGCGCTCCAGCAGCAGACGAACACCCACGTAACCTTGTCAAAACACTACAGGGCAGACAGGGCTACCGCAGCAAAGCCCTGGTCTACAAGAGCCCAGCACGAGTCCCCGCAGGCTGGAGAAAGGGCGGCTTCCCCCGCGTATGCACACACGGCCATACCACTCGAGAATCACACCTCTCCACGCTTTTTGGCCAGTACAGCTTTGCTGGCAGAAGTCTATAGTGTAGGCACGGCTTAACCCCAAGCTATTTTCAGAAGAAGGCGAGATGTGAGCTAACTTCCCAGCATATATTACAACCTGCGTTGTAATACAACATTCAGCCTTTGTGCCTTTCCACACAGAGCTCCTCAGGCCACTGGAGGCGGGGATCATCGGAAGCTGTCAAGTAAGTGTCAAGATGCCAATGCCATGAAATAAAAGGTTTTATAAAAACCCTGACAGGACAGTTTTCATTGATAAGCAAACTCTAGATTAGCACTGTTTTGGGAGAGGATTCGGTGCCCAGGATGGACCTGCAATGCTCATGGCTTACACACTCCCCTGGAACACCAGTGGCTGTGGCCCCATCACGTTAGTGCAGAAGGACCCAACTACATGAGCACGGCAGTCGCAAGGTGACTTTGCACTCCTTAAGCCAAGGCAAGCATGAGACATAAACAGCATCGGCAGGGAAAAATGATAAACTAACACACCTCAAATGATGATTAAAATCTTCTGGAAAGGCCAAGTTTAGCAGGTCTTGCAGGACAGCTTCATAGATAACATTTTCCTGATTCAGAATTTACTGTGAACCAAAGCGACTGCTGGCTGGAGTACCCACCAATCTAAATGCACATGAAAATTTAAGCTAACACTTCCAAACGTGCGTACCCCCTCGGGGACACAAGGCAAACACAGATATAGCTAAAGAACAGCTGGTTTCTACCAAAAATGCTGGAGACCCACAAGTCCCAATGAACTAGTGGTACCCCACTGACCACTTAAATGACAAGACATCACTTTAAAGGCTAGACTTTAGAAACCACTATTCATAAATGTGAGTAATCATTTTTATCTTGACAGGACATGACAAGAATACACTGTCAGAAAAGGAACATGAATAATGAGTTGAGCATCCTCCAAAGCGCGGTCCAGTCCTCAGTCCGGAAGTGTTGAAATCAGGAATCTGCACAAGAGTGTGAACAGACATGGTTTTTCCTTGGAAACATAACCCGCAGCTGAGCGGCATGCAGAAGACACATCTGGAATTTCTCTGCTGCCAGCAGCTCTTTCAGTTCACATTATGACACCAAGAACCGAAAGCTGATGTTTCTACAGAGAACCCCTCCCTCTTCCAGTTATTTTGTAGGATACAGTAAGTTTCTACGTACTGAAAATGTTAATTATCGCCGTATTTTCTCACATCACTGATGCCTTTGGCAGATAAGACACAGCCCCCAACATTTCGAATGACACTGGTCTTCCTTCTGCTCAGGAACAGAGATCTTGCAACATCCCTCACCTGTGATTCAGAGAGAAGGGACAGGGTCTGTTTTGGGCAGACTCCTCCTAACTACCAAGAAGAAGCAAGGAAAGGGCTCCCAAAACTTCAGTGGAGCTTTGTGCTCTTCTGGGATGAGGGGGCAGATCTTCCTCGAGGAAGAGAGCAGCTCTACAGATGGAGAGGTAACGGCACCATTGGTAACTAAAAAAATAACGACGACCTGCTCTGCAGCCTCCCATGCATCTATCTCTGGAAGAGCTGCACCAGCTAAGGGACAGGGACTCAATTCCTACATCTACCCATTTTCCAGCTTTTGGAAGAATTGCTTCAATAAAGAGTGACAAGAGTCGCCCAAGATCTGGATGCTATTCTTGCAGTAGCAGAGTCCCAGAAGTCTTCCCCAGAGACACTTATGCTAGTTTTGAGGGCAAAACCAGATGACATTCAGCACGCTGCCAGGATATTCCTGGAGATCAATGGGACAATGGAGTCCCACCAGGGCCTGCTGCAGTCATACAGGGCACAATATGGCCATGTTCTACCACTAAGTTGTGGCTACCACCAGGATACCTGAGTAAGCTTTTCACCTTGTAGCAGCATAAAATTAAGGTGTTAAGATAAACCCTTAAACACCACTTCGATGAAGGAAGGACTTTGAAATTCTGCCTTGGATCCATCATAACTTCGCTCCATCAACTAAAAAGAATGGCTCCAGGAGAGAAACCGAGCATTCCTTGTAATATGATATGATGTGGGATAAAATATTCACACTCTGTAAGAAATAATAATAATGAGCAAGTTGTACCAGGGAATGCTCCTGATACAGATCTATTTTGCCGCCTGGCTCCACTCTGCCGCTATCTGCAAGTCCAGAAGCTTGAACAGCATTAAAGGCTGGTCATTCCTGACACACCCTGCATCTGCCAAACACACAGGAGGCTTTTTACTCGAAAGGCCAGCTGTGTATGGAAAAGACACCAAACTTTGTACAGACCGGTCCTTATTCCTGGAGTCATACCTGTTCTCTTCAAAGCATATCTCCCTACTTCACCAAAAAAAGCCTCCCACATATATTTACACTAGTGTTTGCTCTGCAGATGGCTGTGGGAAAGAAATATAGATTTTAATCAGCCTGGTGCACCACCAGCTGAGCTGCAGCTGGGATTTAGTGGACAGACTCTTTATTGCTGGTAGATGTAAGCAACGGGAAGAACACAATTTCCTCTCTAAAATCTCGATGGAGAGGAAAAATAGCTTCCTTGCTGCTTCTTGATACCAGAGGGAGCTAAAACAACTGGCACCTTCCCAGGGAAAGCACTCTCTGCAATCATATAGGAGCTCTGGGATGGGACGGGAACAACTTGTAGCAATGGCTTCAGATGAGGCTTGATGAGTGTCCCCCTCTTTCACACTAACCAGACTTTGATCAAAAGTAGCACTACAGTTTTGGGCAAAACCATTTCCATACTCTACTGGCTTCCCATTGGTCACGTCCGGGCACGTTGTTCAACTTCCGTGCCTCAGTTTCCTCATCTGTTAAACAAGAGTAATAAAACCTCCCCTGGAGATATCATTTACACTTTGGCACTTGTAGAGCACCATGCAAAGGAAAGCATGACAGAAACTACAGACCATCAGTAAAGCAACCAAGACTCTGCTAAGAAGGTGGAAGACCAGACACTAGACTAGGTTAGTCTGGTTATGAATCTGACATGTTACAGGGGGTTGCCTGCAGTAATGGCTCACCAAGGGACCAACTGAGCCACCGATGCTTCAGCAAACCACCAGCACATTCGATCCCTACAGCCAGATATGCAGCACAAGCCAAAAAAAAGAGAGAAGCTGCCAGCCTCTTCATATTCATGAGCTCTTTAATAATGCTCAACAAAACTTGGAGGCATGTTCTCTGCTGTTGTTCTTGCCCTTTTTCACAGCGAGCAAGTCATAAATATTTCAAGGGAAGAGTCCAGAAAATTTGCAAGATTGGTCCTAGCCTTTTACAGCATTAATGAGCCAACCATTAATAGTTAATGAAGCAGCTGCTGGTGATCTCAGAGGTAAAGGCAAGACGAGAACAGCTGTGTTTGCCCATTCACTACAATGTGATAATGCAAAGGAACGACTTGATCCTTTTATCAAATCCTCCCCATCAGGGTAAGACCCAGGAGCTGATCACAAGACCTCCAGCACAACCGCACCCGACCCACCGGCCCCACTGCTGTCACCCAGCAGGGATGGAGACCTCTGCAAAGGGTCTGAACTGACCGTCCCGATGCCCTGGGCACATCCGCAGGAGTGAAAAGGCCTCAGTGCTGTGTCTGACTTAAAGACAAGTGCACTGTCCCAAACACTTATCCAGGTTGGACCATGTAATGCATGTGTGCAGGTGTGTGTGTGCACCCTGTAGTCGTACATATGTAAAAATGCCCATAAAAAGAGTGGGGGTTTGGGCCTTTTAAAGGTCTCAGCTGCTTGTTCAAAGCCAAATTCACAATACGATTAGGCAGCTGACTTCAAAGAACAGCTCCTGTGATTTCCACCTTGCATGCAGTGAGGACTCTGGTGAAAAGGTATTTTTGCTGTACTTACTCTTTCATACCTCTGAGCTGACATCGCCTTGTCTGTATGTTCACAGATGGGAAAGTACAAAGCGTCCCTCGGCTGTCACTGTTTGGTTACTCCACTTGCCGGGAGCTTTACCGAGGAAGGGCACCACGCGGCTGCTGCCTGCCAGCCAGGCTGCCGGGAGCAACTCCAGCCCTACAGCCCAGGCAGGGGCAAAACGACCAGGGCACGGCAAGAAGAACTAGGTAAAAGTTTGGACATTGCCAAACTCCATTTCCTTCTTTTTCCCCCTGCTGGTATCACAGATTTAAAGGATTTGTGAGGTTGGTTTCTGGCTGCTTCCACATTCATGTGTATGTGGGTTTACCAATCCCAGCACTACTTTTTTTTTTAACTTGCTGGCTAATGTCTGTCACATTTGACAGAGGTGAAAATCTCAAAGACAGTAACTTTCTACCAGTCTCATGAAAACAGACAGGGTGTGGAAGAGGGATCGCAATCACTAGTGCCACGAAGGGGAGAAGATGCGGGGTTACTCTGACCCCTCTCCCAGCGCAGGCAGGAATTCAATCTCACCAGTCAAACGCACTGGAAAGCGGTCTTTGTCGGTCCTGCTGCTCACAGGAATAATCAGTCTCCTGGATTTCAGCTCACATCACATCTGGCTTGTCACAGATGAAGCTTTTTCTGCTTGACAGCTGACAGGGGTCTGCACAAAAAGCAAGGATTGGTAGCAGAGAGACTCCCTGAAGACCCCCAGGTGGACAGGGACAGCACAGACCCATCTTCTTCAACAGCAAGCCCAAGAACTGAGTGGGGTTTGGATGCAATCTAAATATCTCTCTTTTATGTAAGTGTCCTTAGCACAGAGTGCAAAAGTTTGCACTTCATCTGTTTGGGATGTAGTACTCAGAGCTGGCAGTCAAGAACCTTGAATTCATTGGGAAGAAGAAAATAAAAGCTTAATTTCAAAGTTATAGTCTTAATTCCAGCCTCCAAACCAGAGCTGTTAAGTAGTGCAGGAGTCAAAGGTGACTGCAGCGTTGGGCCTTTTATTAAATAATTAACTACGATTTGTCTAATCTATCTACAGGTACTCACCGAAGAGACAAAAACCTTCTCTACTAACACCCTACTCTCACCTACACCATAGGCTTCCGGACAAGCACCTCCTGGGATGTTGTCTTCTAGTTTTTAACAAAACTGGTCCTTGGCTTTGCTTGCCTTCAAACAAGACTCTGCCTGCCTACTTTCAATGCAGATCAAAGGTGACCTTAATAGGTCCTCACTGTATTAAGACCTGTAAAATAAGTTTATTATGTTACATTTCAAGTAATTATTTTATTCTATAATTTAATTAAAAACTATCATTTGCCAAACATGCCTTGGAAAAAAAATTACCACTTGGACTTAATAATAAAGTATCTAATTAGCAATGAATGTATACTGCTTCCTTTTAAAACCCATAGTATGTAACATTCCTTCATGCTTTAAGTGGGTAGCATCTTAAAGTTATTATAAACCTTGATTTAAAGACTTTAATACCTTGAACTATTTAAATCACATTAAGGATGAAACTTCACATATGAAGAACGCTGCCAAACCCAGATATGCATTGGGCTGTTCCTCACCCTCATACCATCTATTTTACATAATTTAAGAATGGATATTTTAAAACCCCAGACAAGTCAAAAAAAAGTTTAATGACCAAAAAAACCTATCCAACTTCAAATGTTTCTTTAGCAGCTTCCTATTAGTTGCCTGTTTATTTAAAAAAAAAAGTAAAACCAACAAGATTCTTGATATTTTGCCTCCTCCTCTAGCTACATTGTAAAAGTTTCAGTACTAAGTGTGTGTTAAGCTTGCTGTTTCTAACTTTTTGAGTACTTATTTTTAACTGATTTTAAAACACAGAGAAGGGACAAGGGCAATTCACACGCTAGCCAAAAATTAATCAAGCTGCAACCCCAACCAAGCCAAGTGGCCACAGTGAAAGGTAAAGAGTGTTTCAAGATGAGTATCTGTACATTGTAAAAGACTAATAATAAAGGGTGGTAAATCACAGCCTTTCTCCGCCACTGTGCAGATCAGCAGTCAAGAATCTGAGCACAAGAAGGGTCTCCCGGCCGGTCTGTGCCAGAAGCTCGGCACGGGAGCTCTTCTGGAGGATGCTATGGCAGTGCCTAGATGCACAAACCAAACCCAATGTGACAGCAACCTGGCAACACACGGTAGCAGCCTCCACCCTGAGATTCAGTAAAAAGATCAGGACGAGAGTGAGAAAGAACAAATAAGACCCCCATCTACACAGGCATGAGCAAAATACAGGCAGATTAAAAAATAAAATAACAAAAGCATGTTGGATGAAAACACGAGCCAGTCTGAGTGGTCCTGTGAGAGCTGCACCTACTGCAAGGTACTGCTTGTGCCAGTGAGAGGCAAATAGGAAAGGATGCAACACGTCCAAGGACGCTAACAGAAAAATATGATGAAATTCCAACCTTGGCTGTAGAAATCAATACAGAGAGGAGGCTCAGGTACGAATTCAGCCTTCCTGTGCAAATACACCATTTCCAAATGCAGCAAACTACACCTCACACCGTTGCACATAAAACATCCCAAAGAAAAGTTAAATGCATGACAGAGACCGGGTGGCAATGCCCATCCCCTCTTGCTGCCTGCTACCTTCCGTAAGTAAAGCAGCCTGCAAACAGCCACAAATCCTTTGCCATACAGTACCATGATGTCTATCTCATCACCACCAATTTTGGGATGCAGCAGTGCTAATGTTAAATATCCAATATCCTCCTTGCAATGTACCTTGCACACTTTTCAGGGGCTGCTTCATATTTAACAGCACGATTCAAAGCAGGTCCCTCACTCCATCGAGCACCACAAAAGCTCTTTCCCTGTGGATGGAAAGGAGCCTTTCCTGCCTGTGAGCACCCTGCTGCAGCAGGCTCCCTGCCGGGACATGGACGGAGCCCTCCGCAGTGATGGCAGCGTGGGAACAGGCAGGTGGGGAAAGAGGGGAAGGAAGAGGGTACCGCAAAGAAATTAAAAATGCAAAACATGCTGTCAACAATGTACTTCTGCCTAAACTGGAGACAGGGTGCAGACAGGGGTTTGTGGGTGGTTTTTTTTTTAAAAAAAAACACATTTAAGTCCCCTATCAATTTTGTGGGAGAGGTGCAGAGGGCTCAGCAGGGAATTGGGGCCAGCTGGTGAGGGGTGTGCTGGTGCCCGGTCACTCTCCATGCCCCAGAGCTGAAGGCACCCGCTCTCGAGTGCTTTGGGGGGAGAATGAGACTGTCTGCCGCTTGCCCAGAAGCAAGAGCAGAGCAGAGCAAAGCAAACAAAAAGGAGTTCAGATTTCAGGAGATTAACTTTAAATCCACCAACTCGCTGCTCTGACCTGCTGCTGGAGAAGAGACAGGGCCGGAGCTAAGATCATCCCTATGTACGAGCTCTTTTTGGCATAAGTAATATTTTGTGATACTCCTCTCCTGGCTCAGACACTCGCACAGAGGGTAAACATGTAAAAATAAAGTAAAACGTGAAAATAAGGTACTTATAAAGGCTAATATACAGGATAACAGGACAAGCAAACAGAATTTAAGGCACTTGAAAGATACTTAGGCTTGAAAGCAAAATACTTTAGAGTGCTAACATTTTTTTCCTGTATCTGATTAACTGTGGATTTTGAAACTTGTGTTCGCCTTGAGCAGTATTTCCCAAACCACCGCTGTCCCCCCGACATAACCACAAGGCACACAGACGAGATGCCGGCAGATACACAGAGGAGGGGCGTCCCGTAAAAACTCTTTGCTCTAACTCTAAAGAAAGAGAAGATGCCAAGTTAAGAGCAGTTAAAACTGTTCCCTCCAAACCCATCATTCCTCCTCATTACTCCAGCTGCTTTAAAACACACGTGGAGCCTATTCCACCCTTATGCCGGAGGATTCCAGACAGACAGAGGGAAGTAAAGGCTTCCTAAGGCAGCAGTTTCCTCTGAATTTACTCATTACCATTTGTACCTGGAAACTTCCTACCCGCAGCAGTTGGGAAAAATCCTGCAGGTCCTCAGTGGCCACCAGCCCCTGCAGCCAGCAGCCTGGCACGGCTGCACCGGGGACTCTGCCATGCAGCATCCCCAGGTACTTTCCCTGGTTCAAAAACCCCACACGAGGCTTTTTCAGCATCTTATCACTGCTGGCTTCTCAAAGAAAATTAAGCCTAACCCTCAAAATGGTAGCACAGTGGAGCTGGCGCCTTCCTGGCAAGATGCTTGTACCTGAGCACAGGTGGGGAAGACCTGTGCCTTAGGTTAAAGCCCAGGTAAAAGGGCTGCTGGCTCTCAAAATAAACTGGCTGCCCAGTCCTGAGAGACAAGGAAGAGATCCCAAAAATCTGCAACTGCGAGGTCATGACTCCTCCTGGTACCGAGCATTCCATGACGGTGATGAAAAGTAGCATCATAAACGTGACACCTGCAAGAGATGCCATGGGGATGCCTGCCAGTGGCAAGGAAATAAATGAGTGATAAAAGACCCCGTAACCACCTTTGGCTGAGCGAAAGGAGGGTGTTGGTGCAGCAGTTGTCTCACCACGGGTGGGAGCAGCAACAGCCGCGTGGACACCCAGCCCAGTGACCGAGCGCTCTCCCCAGGAGGAAGCCGAGCGTTCAAACAACTTCCTCGCCTTTCAATCACGTGGAAATAAATAGGTCCAACCCAGCGCTGCTCTTCTCAGAAGACCAGGAAGGGGAACCTCTTTAGAAAAATGCAGGGTGTTTGCTCTGCTTCAGGGGGGGGACCATGATCCTCTGGGATAACCCCATCTTCCACAATTTTCAAGGGAACTGTACCGAAGTCCAGAAGATGACAAGCACCGAAGCTTGCAACAGCAGCGTGCTCCCAGCATATCATTTAAATAAATCAGTTTCTGGAGAGACAAAAGACAGGGAAAAACTCCCTGCGGTGCTTGACAGTTTGTGCTGAAGAGGATGCTGAAAAAAAAAACCCCACAACAAAACATATTTGCTTTAGAGGTGGGAGGCGGGAAGAGGGGTGGGGAAGGCATCTCCTCAAAAACACTTCAGGCCAGAACCATCAGGACTTTCCTTTATTTCGTGCAAGAGTGAATCAGCAGCGCTCCGCCAGCCTGGCAGCAAAGCTCGGAGATGCCGGCACTGTCTGCTTCGTACCGGCTTCCCCCGGCAGGAGAGGATGGAAAACCTTCCCGCATCGCTTCCCGGGGCCTCTGTCCTGGCACTCTTTGAAATCCAACAAAACTTACTACCTCCAACTGTTTACTCTTGGATTTTCTTCTTGCAAATAAGATTTTAAAAAAGAACAAGTATTTTCCCACTTCTGCTATCTGAGTGAAGCGTCGCATACAGTAACTGAATCTAATAAGCATGAAATTAGGTTTAGAGATATATTAAAAAAAATGTCCAAAGCTTGGAGAGTGAGAAAAAGGAACACATACGTCGGAGTCAAGGGAAGGGGCACAGAGTTCTTGAGAAATACTGGTATTTTATTAAACCCCTCTGAGAGTACCCTTAGCAGCAGCTCAGAACCTGCTCTTTTGGGTGCTATTTAAAATAACCCACAAACAACAAGATCCCGTTTAAAAAGAAAGGAAACACATTTTTCCCTATATAGCTTTTCTCACAGGACTTCTTCCTTTGCTCACCACGCTGGACAAGAGGTTAAATAATCCTGAACTTGAGGCTTCCTTAGTTACCATCACTGACTCAAAACAAGCGAGAAAATCTCTTTCCATAAGCTACAGCAAGTCAAATATGCAGTTTTAACACTTATTAGAAAATTGCGGGAACAACAGACAATTAACAACAGCAAAACAAAAGCCAAAATCTACAGGTAATTTGAGGTTGCACATTTAAAAAAATATTTAGTATTTAAGAGGGGAAATAAGGTCAGGACAGGAAGAATGGAAGAAAAAGAGGGAAGGAAAACTAAGATTTCAGGCCCGTGATGGGGCACGGAAACCAGTGCAAGAAGTGCCCATCCCACCCCTCCCACCACTCGCATGAAGTTAATCGTCCCCTCCATTGGTGCCAGCTGGGATCACACTGTAAATCACATCACCGAGATGCTGCAAATTAAAAAATAATACCAAAAAAGTATGTATCTATACCTATCTCGCTTAAGAATGAAGGGAGTGAAGCAGAGGGTTGCTTCTCACCAAGATTGTTTCCATGCAAACCCACAGCTAAGGCGACAACGAGTGGAGTAACACAAAGGAAATAACTATGTTTTCCAGCTTTGCCACATTTTTCTGGGACAGAAGATGAATTTCAGGCTGTGGAGAAGTCTCCCAGTGAACTGAACTACACCGTGGTCAGGTAACACTGGTCTGGAGGGAACTCCCCGACATGCACAGAGCCACTTGTGTCTGGGCCAGGACGCACCCACTCCTGTGACCCAGGACTTGCTCCTGCAGGGAGGACTGGGCTTAATGTGGGCTTAACTCAAGCAGTAAAAGGGGCTGCCAGAGAGGAGTGTTGATGTGCAGACATCAAGAGCTGAACAAGCACATGACAGCAGGCATCTCTGCATGGAAACTTCTCATGTCAGGTCCATACCGCTAACGCTTACTATGTGGCTGTATCAGCCCAGGGCAGGACATGTCGCTGATGTAGCTGTGCTGGCAAAACTTGTGAGCAGAAAGGCTCTTACACCCGCAAAGGGGCATTTTTTGCTAATGCGGCTTATCAAACTCATCTCACAGGGTTGGGAGGATAAACCCACCACCAGCAAATTCACCCAAGGAGCAAGTTCTTGGTGTGGACATGGGATGCTGACCCCACCAAAGCGCTCGTGCACTCCTAGGCTCTGGGTACTCTGCGTAATGAGATAGTAAGTAGTCTGAAATACATACGTGCTCACTTTTTACCAAGGCCTGTAGTGACAAGACAAGGGGCAACGGTTTTAAACTGAAAGGGGGTAGGTTTAGATCGGACGTAAGGAAGAAATTTTTTACGTTGAGGGTGGTGAGACACTGGAACAGGTTGCCCAGCGAAGTTATGGATGCCCCATCATTGTCAGTGTTCAAGGTCAGGCTGGACAGGGCTTAGAGCAACCTGATCTAGTGCAAGATGTCCCTGCTCATAGCAGGAGGTTTGGACTAGATGATCTTTAAAGATCCCTTCCAACCCAAATCACTCTATGATTCTCTGATCCTACGGATGCTGGGGCTGTCCTTCGAGCCAGAGCCCCAGGGAGTGGGCAGCCAGCGGGCTTCCCCCAGCTGCGAGACAAAGGGCAGCACGAGATGGAGAAGACCTACTGCACTTCAGAGCTTGGGAACCGTGTAGATGGCAACGGGGCCCAAGAGTGAGCCTGGACCACGGCCCTGCTTAACCTGTAGCCTGGCGGGGCAGGCGGGGCATCTGCAATTCCTCCCAAAATGTCTGCAAAAGTTAATTTGAGAGGCAAGCCAGTGGTGAGCAGACTTCGCTTTCCTAGACCAGGTCCTCGCTGGAAAGTCTGCCCGGGGGTCACAACCTGGAGAGGATATAAACTGTAGATGTAGCTGGGCAGGCTTGTTACTGGAGTGACACTGAATTCCTCACACGAGCCCTGCTCTCACCACCCGGCACGCACCCCGCGCACCAGGCCGATTCACAAAAGGTTGTCAAAACTCGCTGAAATCCAGCCCCCCCGCCGCTCCCGACGTGCGATTTCTAACCACGGAGGCGTTACAGATCACCTTCTTCCCCATTTGCTTCCTGACCCTTCCTCCCTTCTCCGCCAGCCCTCCAGATGGCAAACGCTCCCCTCTGCCAAGCACCGACACCAGCCTTCCCACTGCCAGCCCCGCTCGGGGCTTCACCCGCCGCAGGCAGCTCGGGCACGTGCCGGCTCATCCACCAATTCAAGAGACGAGCCTGCCTCAGTCACAGGGGATGCGGCACCATAACCCATGTCCTCAGCTACCAGAATAAACCCTCCCAGGAGGACTTTTTTAAAGTCCCCTCCTGGTTACCAATGCTGAAACCTCCTCTGCTTGCCTGTGCCATTCTCCCTCCGCTCACTAATAAAAACCAGACTTTTTCAGTGCTAAATACACAAAATCATTTCACACATCTCCCCGAAAAACCCTATATAGCTCAATTTGACAGGATCTTCCAATTGCACCAGCAGACTCACAATACTCGCTGTTTTATGTAAACTCATTTTACAGAAAACACAGTTTTCACTTTAGAAACAGGTTTTGGGGCTCATGGTTCTGAGAAAAGCTTGCCAAGTGCATTGTCTTAAATCCAAACTCACAGCATTCCTTGTAACGACCCAAAGTGCATTTTTTTTAAAACAAAACGAGCAAGCAAACAACACTTCTAACTTGCAAAGGCATGGTGGTTTTGGGGAGGGAGGGATGGGCTGGTGATTTCTGAACTGCCCCCGGATGGCAAGGCTGGAATTCAGCTCTCTTCCCTTCATCTTCCAAGGGCCCAATTCACTTCATTCCCATTTTGCCACACCTCTGCAAACCAAACTCTCAAATACTACCCTGTATGAAAAGTATTTGTAACATTCTGGAAATGAACAGCTCTTTTGGCTTTTACAGAAAAAAAATCCAAACTTATTTCTACCCTGGGACTGAACCGTATCATGACATCCAGGAAACTTCAGACCTCCCTATTTTTGAAGGGCTGATAAAATAAACTAAAACCACAAATATTACTTCCAGCTGACATGACACATGTAAACACACCTTGACAGAAGGCCAGCAATTACTTTAATGGCTTGAAGTGAAAGTCTTTATAGATTATTTTAATGCCTACTTTTGTTTATTACTTACTTTCGATACGAACAGATACCATCATGCACGTTACAAGCTTCAGCTTGCAGCAACTTTTAGGGAAAGAGCACACTTGCTGAATTATCCTCACACTTGAAAGAAATTCAAAACTACAATTACACTCTCTCCACACAAAAAGTAGATGCAGCTTTACTGCAACCTGACAGCCATGATAAAATCTCCGGGAATTCAGCTGTGACACTGTCCGTTTCTAAAAAATTCCAATCAAAATACTATTTTGATTTATTTTCAGTGGATGTTTTCACTCCTTAAGTGGACACATAGGAAAATAATTTAGACATGGGTCAAAACATCCCAGCCAGAAGAGACTCCAAATAATATCGCTGAGGATCATCTGAGCTAGAGCAAAGCTAAAAGGAATAAAACCCGAAGATGTCGCACATGCAAATACAGTGATGTCATGCCTGGCATAAAAATCTTCATCTTGTACGAGGATGAGCAAAACCTGCTGTGTTCTCATTCCAGTCTGCAGCAGTTTGAAACTTGTTTGAAAATGTAAAAAGAAGCAAGTAACTTTGCTATATTTAATGTTAGCTTTATTTTTAATAAAAACACAATAAAACTCCCCACCCCACCCCCCCACCCCCCAACAAAAAAGAACCAAAACGTGATGCTGCCAACTTGCGCTGTCTCAGACAATGGATTACTGATTTTATAGACACTGTCTAGAAATTGTTGATTGTAACTAGGGTAAAAAGGAAAAAAAAGCGGTACTTTGAGAGAAAGCAGTTGGAAGGAGCACGCTCCCTTCAAACACCAATGGCAGAGATGTCCTGTGGGACAAAACTCTGCCAGGAGAACTTTTGCAGTGGGCAGGCAGGGAAAATGTCATTTTCTGAAGGTGAGTAATCACACCGGCTTTGGGCTGACAACTGAGCTACGCACATCTATAAGTGCTTTCTGACACTGAGTTCACCATAGGTACCAGAAGAGAGGATGAACACGGGAGAGCTCTTGGCCATTCATTTCTGCAGATACGCTGCAGAAGCCTGGAAGGGGATAAACACGCTCACGACTGCCGAACTAAAATAAGGACTGGCCAACAACTTTAAAAATGCATGGGCTTTTTAGCATTTACATTCTTCCCGATTGCTGGCCAGTACCTTGCTTTCCCTGACCTGGAGATCAATTTGCAATTCTGTGTTTCAAAGAGCTGCTGAGTTCATACAACAGGCTGAAGCCACATCTACATTAGAAAGGCTTCACCGGGACAGGAATATGTCACACTGGCAAAGCACTTCGGTCACAGATACCTCTTAAACAACAAAATTACTCCTCTACTGGTCTAATAAAACCATGGCAGCGCACAGCCGTGTTACCTCACGTGCCATTTCCCAGTAAGGCTACACGCCAGAGGTTTCTGCTACAGACATCAGACCCCTGCTAGCCACACCTGCGCCTGCACAACTACCCCAGCCCCAGCCAGGAGGGACAAACCCCACACAAAGTTTAATCTGTAGGTTTAAAAAAAAAAAAGACAACTCATTGACCAACTACGTGTGGATTATTTGTAGGTGAGCTGGATGACGAAGCAGAGAGCGGCAATTATTTACCATTGTTTGCTGTAAAAGAATTACGTTGAGGCATCTGACATTTTAGTTCTCAGCCTCAATTTGGAAAGGGGTTTGGTTGGAGTGACTATCACCGCTCCACTAAAGGATGTGCTAAAATTCCTGAACTGGGATCTTGACGCCTGTGCATCTGAATCGAGGTGGGAGAAAAAAAATCAAATAGGAAAGACCAGTTTTGCCTAGCTGACAGCCTTACGCTGTGACCCCGGCACTGCTGAGGGAGATCCCCGGTGCTGCCAGAGGTGCAGCTTCACCAGGCACCGCACGCTCCGCCACCCTCGCCCGCTGCTCCCCGCACTGCCGCCTCGGCACCCAGATGGCAGGAGGTGCTGACGCCCAGCGACCCTGATCACCAAGTCACCTTCCCACCCAGCAAGAGTCCTCCTCTTCCCTCCCATTCCTACTTCTTTGGACGTTTTCCCCCCTTTTGCTCTCTATCTTCTGACCCAAAACTTCTGCAGAGTTTCCCTGCACGGCAGGGCCCTCGCAAGCTCTCGAGGTTTAAGAGGAGCACCTGCCCTGAGAGGACGGGGAGCCTCCATCGGAGAGGTGCCTGGGGAGCCCAAGGGGAAGGAAATCAGGGCCATGTCCCCCCACCACGCTCTCTCCCTAAGGAGAGATTCACAGGCGCAAAGCAAACAAAAGGGCTCAGGAAAGAGCCGGGCAGAGGGATCTCCCGAAGTCAGGCGAGCACATCCCAACTCCACTTCCAAGTTTTATTCCTAGCAAAGAGGGGAGAAAAATCTGTGCCTTTTGCTGCCTCTCTCATCCCAGAGGGAGGCAGAGAAGGGAAAAAAGAAAGGAGACAGTTGTGCGGTGGCTTTGGAAACCAGCTAAAACAAAAGGGAAAGTCACCCCTCCTAAAAAAAAAAAGTGGATGCAACGTGCCAAAGGCCGAGTTTCCCCAAATCGCCCCATCCCGGGGAAGATAAAATGCCACAGGAAGGCACAGACTTTCGCAGAGGCTGAAGGAGGGATGGAGCGGTGCGCCCGGCTCTGCCCCGCCGCGCTCCCGGCTCGGTGCCGCCCGCGCCGCCCGCCGCTCCCTGCAGTTACCGGCAGCGGCGGGGCAGGAGGCAGCGAGCCCCGCGCCACGGCCACGGCGTCACGGGGGAGCAGAGAAGGCGGGGAGGGCAGAGGGAAAAAAAAAATTAATAAAAAATTAAAGCAGAACAAACCGCTGCCCGGTCCGGCCGCGGGCGCGGAGCCACGCGTGGCGGCGGCGCCCGGGCCCCTCCTGCGCCTGCAGCACCCCCGGGGCGGCTTCCCCCCCCCGGAAGCCCGCGGCTCCTTTTTAAAGACCGCACTGACAAAATCGCCCTGCTCGCCTCTACGTAACGCCCTGTCGAAAGCGGACGCCATATTTTGTGTTGCTGATGTCGACATAGACAAACGTAGACATGTTTTTTCCTCCCCCCCCCCCCTTCCTCCTCCTCCTCCTGCCTTCCCCCCTTCACCCAAACTTGCGATCGGGAGGCGGCGGGGAGCGGGGAGGAGGACGGGGGGAAGGAGGCTGCATGGCGAAAAATCAAAAATACATTAAAAGAATTAAGAGCCCACCCCGAACAACCCTCCCGGCTCCCTCCCCCCGGCGGCTTCCCCCGCCCCCCCTCCTCCCGGCCCCCGCCGGAGTCCCGGGAACCGGACAGTTTTTTTGCGGGAGGAAAAGTTGGGTGCGAGCGGCCGGGGCGGGAGCGCCGGCGAGTGCATGTGTGCGGGGAGGGGGGCGGCCGGGGAGCGCCGCGCCGCCGGGGGTGGGGGGGCCCCGCCTGGGAAGTTTCCTACCTGCGCCCGGGGCGGCGGCACCGACTGTCCCGGGCGGAGCGGCACCGGGGCTCCGCGCACCGCTCCGCCCCGCTCCGCGGCAGCCCGCGGCCGCGGGACCCCGCGCCCCCCGCCCCCGCCGCGCCGGCCCGCGGGGAAACACGCGCGCACCGCCACGCGCGCACGCACGCACACGCCGCCCCGGCCCCGCCGCGGAAAAAAAAAGGAGAGGAAGAAAAAAAAAGAAAAAAAAAAGAAAAAAAAGGGAAAAAAAAAAAAGAGCCCTCGATCGGTGGGGATCTACGCCAAAACCCACATGATCTCTGACGTCAGCCTGCGTATTTGCATACGATACCACCGCCGGCGCGGCCGCCGGGGTCCCTCGGCGCGGCGGAAAGTTGCGAGCGGGGCCGTGCCCCCCCATCCCCCGCCGGCTCCGGCCGCTCCTCCTCCGGCTCAGCCCCACGAATTTTCCACGCACCCCCCCCGCCCCGAGCGGTGCGCGCGTGGGCTCCGCCGGGCGCTCCGCAGCCCGTGTGGCGGCACCGCCGGCCAGAGCCCGGCCCGGCCGGTGGCATCGCCGGGCGCTCCGCCGGCCCCCGCCGCGGCCCCCGTCCCGCTCCGCGGGCGGAACCACACGGACCCCGCCCCCCCCCGATCCTCCGGGCGGAGCCGGGGCTCGCAGCGGGGGCGGCCCCCCCGGCCCCGGGCGGTGCGAGCGGTGGCGGCGCCGGGGGGTACGGACCCTCGGTACAGGGGCCGGAGGGTCAGGACCCACGGTCCGGGACCGCGTGGGCCGGACCTCCCCCGGTGGGGGTGGCGGAGGCTGGACCCTCGCTGTAGGACGTGGGGACGGGACCCCCATATTAGCATCGCGGGGATGGACCCCCTGCTATAGGGACGGCGGGCGCTGGACCCCGTTACAGGGACGGCGGGGTTAGACCCCCGTTGCAAGGACGGCGGGGGCCGGACCCCCGCTGCAGGGACGGCGGTGGGGTGGCGAGGGGCTGGACGGGGCTGTGCCGCTTCCCAAGCGGGGCGGGTTACCTGGGGAGGTGGGAGGCATTTCTTCATCCTCGGCTTGCGATGGAGGTTTTTTTTCCAAGCCACCCGATTTTGGGTGGGCTTCAGGCGATGGTTGTTTATTGCTTTGCAGAAGGTGGTGTGTATTTCCAAGGGATGCTGCAATAATCTCTGTGCCTCTGCTGCATCGCAGGAATCCTTTCCCTCATTTAAAACTGTCGTTGAACTCTTGTGCCTCTTTGCCTTTCTTCCAAAGAGATGTAGACAGATAGGACTCAGGCTATTTTCTGTTTACTTCAATGAATTAATTAAAAGAAATAATTTACCGATTGTATCTTGCTACTAGGTAGCAGATCTTCCAACAAGTCCGGGCTAAGAGGACTTGTGCGTAGCGTGATCTCGCTGTAACTTCAGGGGTGTGCTATCTACGATACGCTAGCTTTTATTAGATCGTGTTAAAGTCGTATTTTAATTGTATACTTAAACCTCCAAAGGCTTGGACTCTCCACTTGCTTCAGCTCTCGCCCTGCCCCGTGTCACCAGCGTGGTGGCACGCGGAGCCAGAGCCCAGCTGCAGTCCTTGACCCAGCTGAGGAACTTCGCGTGTCTTTCCCTTCGCCGTGTAGAGCTGGGGACTGGCTTGTATGAGAGTGTCAGAAGAGGAGCTCTAAGTTATTGCAACTGAATAGTTGCAGAAGAACGTAAATATGTCAAAGCAGTGTCAAGAGATTTCTTTGCAGGGATACCCTTCTCTGAGTAGGCGTGTTTTTGACTGCCTGATTGAGTAGAGTCTCTGCAAGTATTTGATAACAGAATGGATTCCTTCCTCTCTGCCACCAACTCCGAGATTTCTGCTAACTTCTCTTCTTCTTTCTAGATCAAAGCTGTTAGGAAGGGACAAGCATGGGCACCCTCTCCGCACTTGCTGGGGGCACGGAAGATGTCCATTAGAACTTGCTGATGCTCGTTGAACTTTGGTTTTCCTCCCTAGAGGTCTCGTTTTTGGTTTTTGGTTTTTGGTTTTTTTTTTAATGGAAATTCCTCTTTCTTATAAATACTACTGAATATATTTTATTTAACTCTTCAGTACCTGTTCAGCCTGGAAATGTTTCTGAATTTTGAATGCCTGGGGGAAAAAAAAAAAAAGAGCTATTTTAAGGGGAAAAAATATTTGCCCCCAGGATACACTTTTTTTCCTACTGTCTCAAATTCCTTTTCTACGATTTGGCAAAAAAGAAAAGCCAAAGTGTTTTAATAAGACTACTATGCTTATGAATATAAAGTATTCTTGAAAGGGCAGGTCAGTGGAAAAGCAGGTAAAAAATCATCTGCTTGCTCTCGTCCTAATTAACACTTACTTTAAGGCCTCTTTAACTTTTTTTGCATTGCCAAATGCAAAAGGCTCGTTGACTGATTGGGTGATACGGCGGGTAATGCTGCCTTTCAAGTGCAAAAAAGGGCCCTCCCTGGGAGCTGGCTCCGGGGTTTCAGGCTTTAAGCCCGGGTTGTAACAAAGACAGTTCTAACCTGAGCTCAAAGCCATCCCTGCACCGAGGCCCCCAGTGAGGCTCATCTGCCTTTCCCCAAACCCTGAATGATGCCACACAAATTAGGACCTGAAAGGTCATTAAAAACGGAGCATAATTCACTGTATTTAAGCTGAGGAGGATGTGGGTTTAAAAGTGTAGCAGTTGCTATTGCCGTGCCAAATGAACAAACTCAGGACAGCTTTGTGAGCGCTGTGTGTTCAATGTTACAGCTGGAGAAGCTGCTCAGACCATGTAGGTAAGTCTAAGGATACCTGCTTGTGTGTGACTTTGCATTTTCCCACATTGAAGCGCAAAATATAGTGCACAGAGATCTGGTCTGTGACTGGTTCTCAACTTGGTCATCAAATTCCTCCTCTGAAACTTGAGCGGTGGGACCAACAGGCTGTGTGGCCTCTCTACCCACATGCTGTCTTTTAGGAAACTTGTGGTTAGTCAGTTAGCTCTGATTCCATCAAATTTAATTGAAGTTAAGTGAAAGGATCAGAAGTTTACTGAGGAATGGGAGAACTGTGTTTATGATTGGAGTTTATAATTACAAAAGCCTTGATTCCTTGGGAAATCATGCAAAAAAAGAAGAAGTATCAGTGATGAATGCAATGTGAATACTCTTGCTAAGCCTCGGTATGTAACTCATTTATAGAAACCTAGCATTAAAATGATGCAGGGCAACATAACAAAATGGAAATTGCTTTTACAGAAGATGCAATAAGGAAATTTGCAATTTCAAGTTTCTTTTGCATAAGGCCTCTCTTTTCAATTAATAACACAATGGAAGCCACACTGATTACAAAGCACTGTGAACATGCATGCACAATTTCCCAGGAAAGTGAGGGCAGAGCACTTGCTTGCTTTAAATCTAGTGCCCTCTCCGTTCTAGATTTAAAGTGACTCCTGCTCTACAAAGCCCTCAGATGAAGTTCCAGGCTCGCCTGTGAAATAATACCTTGGTCAGAGATAATGAACTGTGTACTGATATGTATATATTTTTTTTTTATGGTGGGGAGATGAGTGTCTGACATATGTATTGTCACATACGTTTCAGTCTTTTTCAGCTTAATGGTTTCTTTCTGACTGTTTAATCCTGTGAAATTGCAGACTGAGTCAGCATTACAGATCTAATTCCCTCTCTTGGAGGTGCAGCTCCGAGTTTCGCTCTGAAGAGACTGCGTAAATATCCTCAAAGTGAATGTGCATCCCTTAAGAGCCAAAACAGGCATATAAATAAAAGAATTGGAGAGTCATTTTCGGTTGAGTCCGTGGCTACATGTTGCTCATTTTTATGCTGGCCTAACACTGTAAGATCAAGTGGAGTTTTGCCTACAGGATGCAGGAGCAAATGGGTGGGCTGTGAGCTTCAGGATGTTTGCTTCTCCTGGGCAAGGTGAACCAGCCCTAGGCTGGCAGGCCAAGCTGCTGCCTTAGAGCTGGTTTCGGGAAGAACCAGGCTCAGCTTCAATTGCTAATTTTACACCTTGCTCATAACTCCTCTTCCACCCCTTTCTTCTTACCCCTCACAGGTACGGCGATTCCCCTGCTCCCTCTTGGTGTTTTTAATGACAGCTCAATAGTGGAGTTAGGCTTTCTATGCAGTCAGCAGTAGAAATTAAGGTAAAAACAATTTAGAAATAAGTCAGCAGATAAATGCTGTTACTTTTTTTCCCCTCTGTTGTGGAGATCTCTGTGCTGAGGGCAGGAAGCAGTGCTTGGCTGGTGGTCAGCGCATGTTGTGCAGACCAGTGACTGAGAAACAAAGCTCTTTAGCCTCATGTGTTTGCCACTCACTCCCCAACCTGGGTGGTTTGGTTTTTTTCACCCCAGCAAAACAACTCCCCAAATCAAGCTTTCTCCTTTGCTAAAACGCTTTGTCGATCCTATCAGTGTTCTCAGTTGCTGGGGTGTGCAAATGCAAGCTGAGGTAGTGAGCACCGATCAGATGCGCTGTCTGCAAAATGAGATGTTAATATAAATGCACAGAAGGGCAAAGCAATATCAAGATCTGATCCAATTATAAAGGCTGACCTTATGATTTGTAGTGCCCTTAAGCTGGGGGAAGCTGTCAGAAGGCAAGATGCCTCCCTTTCAGGACATAGGGCTGATGGGGAAGATTAGTTGCTAAGCCTGGATGGAGAGAATCCCCTGAACACAACCTCCCTAAGCATTTGCACTCATCGCCTGAGCTTAAGATGGGTCCTGGCAAGAGGCACGCAGGCATCTGTCTTTTTCTGTTTCAAAAACTCCAGGAGAGCTGATCACTTATCACGGGAACCATCTGGCTTATTCTTAGAGAGATCAACAGTTAGTCACTGAACGAACAAGGAACATGCTGCATTGAAGTCTGCTCTCCCCATTAAATATGAGGACTCAGCCCAAGGTCCCTGAAACACCGTGTGCACTGCCTGCTGCAGGCGGAGGGGAGAGAGATTTAATTATGCCTTGAGGTTGCTGAGCTGCTGCGATGTGGAAGAGAGCTGCTGCAGCAAGCTGGGGGATACCAGCGTCTCTGCAACGAGGCGTGGTGGCCATGGGAATGGGGACCTGAGGCTCTGCTTCCTCAAGGTCACCTCTGCTGGGGACGGAGAAGCCCAAAGGGGGAGCAGAGCTGCACCATGGCTATCTGGAAAGCCTGACGCCATCTGCTCTGGCTCCGTTGTTTGCTCTTGATCTCAGTTCCCAAGTGCAGGGGCAATAGGTGGGACTGGGTTATCGCTCTGCGAGAGAGATGCTGAGGATGCAGGGCAAGGCCAGCACAGGCTACCGTGTGGGTCAGTGCTGCTGGGCTGTGAGAACTGGGGGGCCAAGGGGTTTCACTCTCACCTTGGAGGGGTAACACTTCACCATGTCCCTGAAAGGATGCAAGTGCAAGCACATCCGTGTGACTCCGGGCTCCTCACGTGCTGTATTAAAAAGGGGCCAAAGAAGTACCTAAGCCAGCTCCTTGCTAAAAACTTCTGAAGCCAGGGTGTTACACTTCCCCTTCCGTCGGGCAGTTCGTGTTTTAATAAAGCCTGCGACACCCTCCGCCTGCCCTCTGCCATTCCTATCAGGCCCTTGCGAAGGGCGGCTGGCCGAGTGCCGGCGCGCTTTGAAATGCAGCGATGCGCAGGGGGGCTTCACTCGCCCACCGCTGCTCTGGGCCTCCTGCAGCCGGGTAGGCTCCAGACTTTTTTGGACCCTCAGCAACCCCAAGAGCGGGGTGAACTCGGAGCAGCAGCTTGGCCATCCTCTCCTGCAGACGGCCTGCAGATCCCACGTCAATCCTGTAACCTTTGCTGAGAGGGGTGGTTTGGGGATTTTTCTTTTCTTTTTAATGTCTTTTTCTATTGCTCTTGCTAATTACTAAAGCAATTTTTAAAATTTAAATGAGGGCTTCCTCCCTCACAGCCCATCTGCTGTGAAATCATAGCGCACATCCTTTGTGACAGTTCAAGCATTGCCATGGCAACGTGCTGTGATGTGATCAACCCTGAGTTATGACCTCACTGCGGGACTGGGCAGGCCAGGCTGCTTTGGCAGGAGGAATAAAAAGCAGCTTCAGTATTAACAAAAGTGGGATCTCTGCTGCAAGCTGATGGGATTTGTCCTGGAGCAGACGGGCTAAAGCCCTCCCCGGAGCTTTTTACAGGACTTCAGTGCTAGGGCTGGGGGGCGTCCACTTGAGAAATCATGTATTTCTCTCCTTAGAGAAAGGTGCTTTCTTTGAGAAGTCTTTTCCGTCAGGTCATGGTACTACTTCAATAGAAATCCTTGGAATTTTAAAGACTTTTTTCCTTTTTTTTCCCCTGTGTATCCATAGATTGAAAGTGCTGGAGACTGAACTCTTTTTTTCCTGTTTGGAGGCAGGTATTGCATGGCCGGTGGCAATGCATACTTCACCTATTCTCCCCCGTGGCTTTGCCCGGACCGCAGCCAGAAGATCACAGGGCTGGGGGTGAGTGGTTTGGCTTTCCAAGGCATTCATCTCCCACCTCCCCGCTGAGCCTGGCGTGAAGGGTGACAACTGTCACAAGCCTTTGTGGACAACTGGAGTGGATTAGTGACCAAAGACCGCCCAGCAGGTGTCAGATCCAGTGTTATCCATTTCCAATTAACTGAAGACCTGGTTCAGAGCCTCTGGTTCAAAGTAGGGGATTTTTTTCTTTTATTTTTTTGTGATTCCCGTGGATTTTGGATGAGATTTTAACCGTCAAACTGAGCCTGCTCTTCCAGGAAGCTATTTGCACATGTAACTAATTCACCGAGACAGCTTGTATATTTATCTGTACTTTAGTATGTATTTCAGAATGTGTCTTTATCTGTCCCTTAGATTAGAATATAGCATCTTTAGACTGGTGGTGCAAACAGAATTGATGGGGATATTTGGCAGTTCTAGAGGGACTGGTGGTACAATTTGCCACCTCTCTGGGGAGCTGGAACATTAACAGGCAGCCCAGTTTGGCTATTTTATTTGTTGCTGAATAGGCATTGTGCTGTTTATGAGGACTTAAACGATACGTGTCTATTAAATTATATGTGTTAACAAAGCTGAGAGGTGTTTTGGGAAGGGGAGGAGAGAATCTGGGAAAAATGATGCCATTCCTCAAGTGGCACACTGTTCAGAGGAGAAGTATTAGACTCTCATAATATTTGACTTTCAAGTATTAAGACTTTGTGGCAACTTCTATATGATGGTAAGGTCTAGGGGACCACAGTGGGTTTGCTGTGCCGAGGTCTGTATGGTGACAGAAGAGCACATAGCACCTCTTAGCTGCTGTAGGTTCCTCTGTCCCTTATGATGGAGCTGGTGCATAAGGCTGACAGGCCACACACATCTCTTCCTCCCCTGTCCCTTTTTGAATGTATATAATCCATATGGCCCCAGTGTATTTCAACGGCCGCTAATCAGGCCATTTCATTTTGCACTGATAACTCTCTGCTTTACCTGTTGAGTGAGAAAACTGGCAAATGGCTGCCACAGCTTTGTCTTTAAGCCATTTTGGAGAGCAGACCTCGAAGACCTCCATATTTTTTTAGGCTCACAACCAAAAGGGAGGAAAAAAGGAGTCAAGTATAATGATTTTCTCCCTCCAAAACTGGCTTTAAAAATACTCCCTGCTCAGCCTCTTTACACAGTCTTACAGCCTCCAGCAAGATTTTACAGCTGAGCTATGTTCCAACCCCAGAAAATGCTGCGCAGCCCCTGAACTATTGAAGTGCAAGTGGCTTGACCTTAATCTAGGAAGATTCAAGAGAAACAGGTCAAATGTTACACTAAACACTTATGGCAACATATTCTAACAGCAGGAGGATAGAAGCATGTTTACCCTGGGCAGATTTAATGTGAGAAGATTAAAATTTTCTCTTTTCTGAAGGTGAATGCAATTAGTTTACTGGTCTTTGGCTGTGCATTCTCAAAAACAACAATACTTCTGTAGCTCCATCCATACCAGAGTCTCAAGGTGCTTACAAGATTAACTTGATCAGCTTTACAGCACACCCATATTGTCAGCCCCTAAGGTTATCCCAATTTACTGGGGAAACTGGAGATCAAGTTCTCCAGCGGCTTTGGCTGTGGCCAAGCATTCATAAAAATCAATACCAGCACTGGGGCTCGTGCGACTTTTGCCGACTCCACACAAGGAACCCGTGGCACAGCCAGATCCCCTGAGTCTAAACCTGTTGGCTTAGCTATGCTGCCCGTCGTTCGCCCCATCGCTGACACCAGCAGGAAGGCTCAGTTCAGCTCGCTACGCATTGCGGTAAATATTTATAAGACTGGCCTGGATCTCAGCAGTGGCAGTAGGAATTTGCCTGCTTTCACAGAAAAGTGTACCCATACCACTATCAGAAATATAAAAGCAGTATCACAGTGCTCACAGAAACAAATTGGAGTCTTTATCCTCCCAGGGCTCAGGCAAGAGTTTGTATCATCTTCTTAGTAAGAGATCTGCCCTTAGGTCCTCAGCGCATAGATTTTCCCTGCATGCTGGGGTAGCACCAGGATTTTGTTTTGCTGCAAGGCCATGCTTGTAATAACTCCTGTAAGTTTTGGAAAGCTGGATTTGCAAAGCTACCTGCTGGAGAACATGCTAAATTACAGGTTAGGCTATGTGTATTTACTACAACTAAAGGGAAATGTTGGTTTTTTTTTTCCGATCCTGAAAATCCCAGAAAGGCAGCTCTCTCAGTACAAAATATTTTGTCACAGTAGCCACCTTAAATGTCACCCTGGTTCGGTGACAAATTTATGGTGACATTTTTCAACAGAGATGGTTAAACTCAACTCAAATGCTGCCTGTAAAATACTGATTTTCCTGCACTCTGAGAGTGTCTGGGGAAAAAAAATGATACTGTACGTAAAATTTGATTTATTAAAAACATGTGCCTGTTGCTTCAACCTCTGGGTGCATTTACATTACAAGACACAAATTAAATTTAACATCATGCTGCCAACAACTGTATTTCATCCAGGACTGAGTAGACCGGATGGGAGCTAGAAGTTGCAATAGATGGGTGGCAATACAGAGGGAAGCTTGGAAAAGGCAGGGAGGGGACAGACCAAGAGCGTAACTGATAAAGGCGTATACCTTTATAAAGGCATGGACATGCATTTTGCTGTCTATGAACTGTAAATTACCATCATGTTTCAGAAGTACTCTTCTCAATATTAAAAATTATGAAGATAAGGGATCCCTCTTCCCTAGCCCGTTGAATTTATTTGCAACAGTTTTTGGAAGTCAGCAATAGAATGAAAAATAAATGTAGATTTTCTTAATTATTTCCTTAATGCTATAATATCGGTGCAGATCTTTCAGAGAAGTGCTAGGATCTACTGTCTGGAGGGGAGGTGGGAGAAGGGTCGCTCCCTGTCCAGGTCCCATTCACTGCTTTTACTTATGTCTTGACACATTAATGAAATACATTTAAGAATAAATGGTATGCTAAGGATGGTGTGATGGATACTGAATTTGATAGATAGTGATACAAATGAAGATTAATATTAGTCATATCTGTATGATTTAATGAAGGATATAATGCCACCTGCTGTGTGGTGAAAACAAATTACTGCTTCTTTGGTTGTTTTTGACTAGTGCTGGAAAGAAAATTAATTTGGACTAAACTAATTTCCCTTTAATGTCTTACATGTGTAACTAAAGATTCATGTGTTGCAACTAAGCGTAAATACTGTGTAAAATAACACACAGGAGAGGTTTACGATGTTAACCCCCCACTTCCCAGAGGGTATAGCACCCAGCATCTTCTAGTTGAGTTCAGTAGTAGTTTCCTTTTCTGCTTTGGGGACCTGGAAGACATCCTCATACACTTCCCTGCTTTGTTACAGGTACAAAAGAAATCCCTTTGGAGGCAATAATGGCCTTTTATTCATAGAGCAGTGCCAGATGGAGACATATATTCATATGCTTAGCGTGGGCAGGGCACCTGAGTGGCCCAGATTCAGGGCCACACTGTGTTGGTACACGGCTTTGGTGGCTGCTGCACCAGTGGCTCTCAAGCCGGGGACGCCATATGAGTCCCAAGGGGGAGCGATCAAGCCTTGGAGCAGGTGTCTCTGTTGGGTGCAGACCACAAGTGGCACCAACAGAAGGCATTAAAACCCAGGCAGTGGCTCGGACCTGTTGCCACTGTGGACCTTTCTGAGGACTTGGTGGGGTTTTTGGCTATTTTTGCAGCTTAGGATGCCCAGTCTAGCCAGAGCTCCTGCACTGGAGCGTGCTGTGTCTCCTTGCCATATCTAAAGGCTGAATGGTCTAGCTGCTGGATGGCATATTATATACAGCAGACTGGCAAATGGTGGTAACAAAACAACTTTGTCCCCCAACAAAGTTAATTGAATGAGATTTAATGTTGCTAAGAGATTTGGACTGCATCCCTCAAACTTCAGGAGATTAGGCTGCCGAGCAGGAGGCACTGCAGAGGGGTTGGCGCCGCGCCAGTAAACAAAGCTTTATCAGGATGATATGTTAATAGTTGTGTGTACTGTAAAATTAAAAAAAAAGGGGGGGGAAAAGGGTGGTGGACTGCCTGATCTGCTTCTCTGGCATAGCGATTCCCATTGAAGCTGACGGTAAAACATTAATGCTTCAGCAATAAAGACAAGTTATTTCAAAACAGCTTGGTTGCAATGGAAAACAGATGCCTAATGCAGCCAGCCCACCTTCATCTGTGGTTCCAGCAGATCGAACATGGAGAAATATTTGTCTTATGAGACGACCCAGAAGCCCCAGCTGAAATCAGAGCTGAGTTCGGCAAGGGGCTTATTCGGGATGCAACGATGCTGACTCAGCAGGTTGTGGGTGGATACAAGCTCTCTCTGCCTGGGCACCAAGCTGGCCACGTACGAGTTCACCATCATTTGAAGACTGTGTAACCATGTTAGTGTGAGACTGCACTTGAGGTAACAAACCATGATGAAAACCTCTGACTACAGAAAAAAACCCCAACAAACCAGCTGGTAAGAAATGCAGGCAGTGGTGAGGCTCTTGGTGTCCTTCATCTGACACAATACGGACAGGGAAAATGCTGAGAGTGCAGCAGTGGATCTTGCAGGCTGAGAAGGTGCTCCTGAATTTCATCTAAACTTTGGACAATTAAAACATCAAAGCTGATGTCAAAGTGGGTTTTTGTGAATTAACTGCTGTAGAGAAGTTAACTGGAGAAGATGATGGAGCAGGTGCTGAAGATAAGAAATAACAGGATGGTTAAGAGGGAACTTCCTATTGGTTTAGCTAGTAACGTGTGCCAGGTTTAGAAAGAATGATTTCTGAGTGTGGACATGTGCAAGAGGTTTGAGGAGGGCCCCAGCAGTGCTCCTGCCTGGTCCTGACTTGCTCACTGCTAGTAGGTTCTCACCTTGGAGATTTGGGGAAAGTGGATCTGAGTGCACCGGGGGCTGGAAACACATGCGGATGGGTGTAAAGGGGTATAACTCCAGCTGCAGCTGTCCCGAGTCCTACCAGAAACTCGAGTGGTATTTTCATCTGAGGACCACTGCAAGTGTGGTCCATCTGGTGAGAATATCAACAAAGTGTAGCGTGTAGTTTTCTCACCGTATGAAGCCTGCAGCACCCGTGCAGGGCATGGGAGAAAGGGAGAAACCTTGAGGTTTCATGAGATGGAGGGCAGCTATGCTTGTAACACAAGAGCTACAGCTCTCCTGTATTGCCAGTGAACAGGTAGGGCCTGGGCTGTCCAGATGACACTTTTTTCCTCTCTTCCAACCTACTGCCTACTTTCATAAGCACTTTGCCTGAAATTCTGGTCCCAATGAAGCAAAATGGCAAATATCTGATTGGCTCCAGTGGGACAGGAGCTAATTCTCAGACAGAATGACGTACTAGCCCTATGCACCGGCCATACTCTGAGCTTACACACCCAGAAGTCACATAAAGACAACACCAAGGTAATGGGAAATCCACGTTTTCTGTATAAAGCACAGGAGTACAATCTGTAGGCTGATGCAGCTTATTTTTAGATCACTGAAGGGATGGATAAGGCTGGGGAGCCTTGTGTAGCTCAGCCCAGATACAGGTTCAAGTCCAGCCTGATTAAATGTTGTCTGTTGTCTCCACAATGTAGTTCGGATGTGTCTGCCTGGATTTTAGTAGACAAGTTTTACACCTACAAGATGTTCCCTCTTTGCCAAAGCACTCCCTGGCATTGGGGTGAGGTACAAGCATGACATTTATACTGTTTGTATAGCTGGGCTATAAGCCTGCCAGTTGCTATCAACGTTCCCTAAAAAACCCAGGCTCCAGGAGAGGGGGATGAGGAATGCATCAAGTGTTTATTGGCTTTGCTGCTGATAACTGGGTGAAGATAAATATTTGTGCAATGGTATGTCCCATTCTCTGGCTCTGGGAATAAAGTGATGATTCAGTCCAAGTGCTTTATCATGGTTACACATCAGAGGAGAACTATATAGAAAGCTTATCTCAGGACTGTCTTGGCTTTTGCAGATCTGAATAATTACGTGGATCTGATTAGTTATAAGTTTTATATTCCTTTAATGAGGCTTTTCCATCTGAATAGTCAGTTGTTCACACAGAAAAACTCCTCCCACTTCACGTTATTTTTTATTGCCCTGGGCTGCATGTGTCTAATTCATTTTTGTATCCCAGAAATGGTGTCGCTCGTTATATTTTGGGGGATTCAGCTTGAGTTAGGACCTGCCTTCTTGAGTGCTGAGGAAAGGTACAGGTTTGCAGAGAGTACTCTGTGCTGTAACACAACAACAGATGCTAGGAAGACTAAAGCTAAACTCAAATTCATCCTGGTGGAAACTTTATTATAGTGGAGGAACCATATCACTGAACAAAAAGCTGAGTTTACCTCCAAACACCACAGCTCCCAATGCCATAGGCGTTCAAATGAGCTAATCCTAGCAACTTTAAGTGATGTAAGGCGACCTTCACTCCAAAAGCCTTTTCTCCTGTTGGTTTTCTCCATTCTCCTGAGTGGAGAGCATGTCTTTCTGTGCTCAACTGGCAGCATCAGTGGAGAGGGAGGAAAATAACAACAGCAGCAGTCACTGCCAGAGCAAAAAAGAAAGTGCAATCTTTTTTGTATTGTCCAGAGGGGAAAGACTATGAGCAGAGAAACTTGTGTGCTGAGTTCAGTCTTAATGTTCCTTCCAATAAGCTCTGATGTTGTATTTAAAAAAGGAATCTCTAAATTGGTGAAAACAGGCCTTATATTAAAAGTATTGTCTCTGGTTTAAAAACCATCTGTGGAAAGTGGTTTTGTTCATATTTTTCTCTGTCTCTGGGCTGCAAGGATTGATTCGTCTGTTTAAGCATAACATTGGTCGCCGAGACTGTCACAAGGGCTGGCCCCTTGAAACCAAAGCTCTTGGTTCCTCCCCCGTGTAATCGGCTGGGAAGGGACTTGCTGGGCCCGCGGGGAGCTTGCTCCGTCATGGACAGCCGCCTTCTGCTGGAGCTTCAGGAACTGGGGGAATGTGGGGGAACGGGAAGCCAAACCTCCTTCTCTCTGCCTGGTTTTAATGTCACTTACGAAGGAGCTATCGGAAGTTCTTAGTTTCACATTTTGATCTCATTTCCCATTCGGCAGCTAGGTACAGATGTGGATTTTCCAAGCCATCTGATCTGTTTGGATAATAAAAGCCTGTTAGGTCTTTTGGGGAAAAGCTGATATACAGTTGCCAACATTTTTGTAGATGTTTTCCAAGCACAAATTTCCAACTGAACCCCAGAGGGTGGGCAAGCTGGGAGCTGCTGGAGGGCTGTGCGCTCATTTTCATCTATTTTTAATGTGCTTAAAAAACAGAAAGAAAGAAAACAATGCCCTTTCCTGGTGACCAGCTTCTCTAAGATACAGTTTTGGGGTTTTCGTACTGAAGAATTTATTTTCTAATAAATTCTTGATTTATATCTTTAATCTAGGTTTCAATTTTTCTGCCAAAACATTAAAAAAGCAGCAATCTCTTCCCCATCCATGTAATGATGAGAGATCCTCACATGCTCTGAATCAGGAAAAGCATATTAAAATCCTATACTGTGTTTTTTATAAAGCACTTAGAGCTGTCAGTTCCCTTTGAAATCTCGTGGTGGTGGTAAACGTGCAGCGCTTCTAGAAATAAGGTCATGGATGCTAATCCATAAGCTCCCAACATCACTTTCCTCTCCTGTGTTTTATGGGGTTCTCCCAATGAACCAAGCTGGTAGAATTTCATCCACCAACTTGATGAGCAGTCCTGGAGCATGTTACATTCACCTTGTGGGACTTGAAGTGGTGAGAGGCTCTGACCTCTTTTCTGGCATATCTGGATGTATTTACAAGGCAGAAAAGAGTGTTGAGAATAAGTGTGCTGACTCTGGACACCCTGCTGCCGGGATGCTCCCGGATCTCGTTCTCAGGAGACCCAGCTGGTACCCATGGGGAACACCCTGGACGTGCCCTGCAGTGCACCGTGTGACACCTTGCAGACCCGTTGTGGGATGGACATTCAGCCGAGGAGATGTACCCAGGTCCTCTGTGCTGCACACCTGCTTCTCACTGCCTTCTGCGGTTCTGAGTACCTCTAGTCCTTCTCTGAGAAATCTCCTCTCCTTCTAAAATTGATCTTTTTCCTTTCAAGTTTCTTCCTGTGTTTTCTGTAGTTCTTCATAATAAAACAGAGGAATGTGAATTCCTCCCTCATCTTCTCTCCCTTCTTCTTTCTTATGATACCTTCTCCTGCTGGAAGTGCAGTCTGCTGCCAGGTCTTCGTAACTGCTGTTCATGAGCTGGAGCACTTGCACGCAAAGCTTTGTGCGTGGATCTAGAGATCTGTGTGTCAAAGTGAATCCAGGACTCAGCAATACAGATTTTTCAAAACCAAGACTGAGGACACCATTGCTTTATAAAGCTGCGTGCAGTGAGACCCATCAGAGAGCTCTCATTGACCTCAGAAGGTGAATGCAAGCCTCATCTCAGTAGAGCAAACGGCATAAAAACAGGCATCTGTTCTCCAAACCTGCTTTGTTTTGCTGTTATGTGTGAGCTGGAGAGCCTCCTGTGCGCTACTGAAGAAGGAAGATTTATTTTTTTAAGTTCTAATATAATCAGAAGGTTTTTCTCTTAGAACTGAAAAACCGCAAAGAAACTTTAAACAGCAGGCAAGAAGACTGTTACAGGTGACCCAGCCATAATTTACAGAGAGACTTTAATCAGCACAGTAACATTGAGGATCATGATGCTACGGCCCTTTTTTCTTCCCTGAACTGTTCAGTTAACGGTTGGGCTAATTGGTAGCTGTCAAGCTTGTGCTGAATGTACTGAAGGTTTCTGTGATACTGCTCTGTCCACTTGAAGGCAAGCAGTAGAGTTTGGGTTTCAGAAAAATGTCAATTAGAAAGCAATTTCCATGCATTCACAGCTTACTCAAAGTGTTATAATTTTGCCTGATGCTTTCCATGCTGCTTGCTCTTCCAAAGCTGATCTATTTATTTCTGTTATCTGCTTCATTGTAAACTCCCAGAGAACAGACTGTCTCCTTTATTGTATGCGTGCAAAGTGCCTGCTGCAGTCTGGCTCTCCTTCTTGCTGGGACGCCAAGGTGCTGCTACAATTAATGTAACGGTGGAAAGTTTGAGTGAGCTCCTTGTAGCTGCTCTGAGTGATGAATGTGTGTGAGGAAATCTCCTAGGATTTTTCCTATAATAAAGTATTATTTTTCACATTAACAATTCCAAAAAAGCTGAACTTTGACTTGGACTTTTCAATGCATGTTTCCCAGAGTATGTGTTCACTAAGCTGTTCTGCTGCTGAGAGTGAAGTTCTGGCCCCTGTGAGCCGGGGCACAGCCCCAGGGAGCAGTGGCCAACCCAGTTGTCTTTTGCTGCTTGATTTTGAGGGGTGGATCTCATATCTTTTTTGTTTGCACTTCTACATACTTTCAGATCACACTATAGCTTGAGCACATCCCTCCAGGAAGCATTTAAAAATACCTGGTTTTGATGATGCATCTCACAAATAGGTATTTTTAACTGGTCAAGGAAAAATTGCTTATTAAAGGACAATACTCTTGTTACAGGTATGTCACAGTGGTGGTGGTGTAGGGGTAGCACTGGTGGAGTTTAGTGGCCTTTTAGCTTCCTTTGCAGCTTAACAATGAAGATATAGTGTTGGGACAGGACCTCAGAGAACTGGGCTCCAAAAATAACCTTACCCCATATTTTTTGGGCAAATCACTCGTAGTCTCTTGCTACCTGAATGTCTTGTCTGTAAAGTGGGGACTGCAGACAAGGGGTGGGCATCCTGGACTGCCACCGCTGCTTCTAAAACTGCTGTGCCACCCTGCCCTGGAGCCAGGACACCCTGTCCTGGAGCCAGGAAAGGGTTACATAGGACCTCCCTGTCTGGAGGAGTGAGGGTTTGTGAATGTTTACGAGGCAGTTTCTGAGGCAGAGCTTGATATCTGGTGGACAGGGCTATGTGGTATGCCTGGGGAGGGCACTTGTTGGAGGTCTCTGCTAGCTCTCTTAGTTTGCAGCTTGTCTTACCTGCACAGTGAAGCAACTGATTTCAGCAGGTTTTGATGCTTCATTAAAGCATTATCAGTGCAGTCTCATGGTGCCATACATTGGGTGACTCTTGCAACCTATTATCCTCTTAGAGCTTCCTTCTGAAAGTGTTCAACAGGGGCAGGAGAGCATGGTGGGGGACATTTGAGAGCCATGGTTGTCCATATGATTTGTTCTTCACACCCGTTTAATGTTCCTAAACTGTGCCTGGATCCCTCTGTAAGACCATTGTAAGGGGTCCAGCTAATCTGCAGAACCACATCACTTTTAGCCATTTCCCATTGAAAGGCTAAGAAAAGCTGAGGTGAGAAAGCCCATGGCAGTGCAAGCAATGGGTGGGGCTGAGTAAAGCAACTTGAATGTCAAGTAGTACAGAAAGTTTCAAAAACCGTGGATTAGGCTGTCACGAGGATATGGCCTAAATCACCAGATGTGAGGAAAAACAAGTGATATGTAATGAGGGCTTCCTTTGTGTTTAACTTACCCTACAGGACTCTCAAAGCTGTGGATGGTTTACTCTCATGTAAACCATATGTAGTGCAGAGAGGACAAATCTGAGTTACTAGAGAGAGGGATTTGCTGTTCCTGGGCTCTGGGGTCAGGGCTCTTCACCTAGATTAGCCCAGAGAATTTTTTTTTCTTGGTATAGAATAAAGATTATACTATAAAAGCCAGCAGATGCTTAACTGTCATGTTATCAATGGCATCACTGTAATTAAAGGCCTCAGCTTGTTGCCTTAAACAAGTAGTTTCTTTGAGAATCTATCACTGCAAAAAAAATGAATGCTGTATTTTGGACAGGGCAAAGGGGGAGACTTTACTTTCCTTCTTCCTAATCTTGATTCAGCACCTAAAACTCCCCCATTCTCTTAGCAGGACCTGCTGCCTCATATGTGGGGATGATGTGGGCAGCTTTCCCTGACCTCGAGCCCCATGTTCTCTCAGGAGCTTTATGGAGGGGAGCGAATACCATAGTCCCCCTTTACAGATGGATGCATCAAGACAGAAATCTTCACGTTGAACACCACGACTCAAATGCTGCATCACTGTGTACCTGCGAGCCTTGTTTGTAGGTGACCTGCTGTCCTGTGAACTCACACCTCCCTTTTGGGAATTCACAGTGGGCGTGGGAGGCCAAGGCTGGGATTCGCAGACGTCTACCCAGACGGTGGGAAATGTTGAGGTGTCGAGTCGTGCTGTTGTGGGAAGCCTCTTTCTTCTCGTAGCTCCTAGCTGTAAGTGTGTGTCAGCCCTTTATCCTGACATGCGCAGGGTGCTCCTCTGATGCGTGAAGACTCTCATCATCGTTTCTTCTTGTCTGCCCCAACCCCATCCCCAAGGTAGGCACCGACCAGTGGGGCTGCAGGGCAGGCTCAGTGGTCGCCTTGATTTCCCTGCTGAAGCTGGATGGCTCCATGCCCTCCACCTGCCTGCACACGGCATTTCATCTCCTGCCAAAATGCCCCTTGCAAATGCAAAAAGTGGGGGAAACTTCTGGTCTGGAAGTCCCCTATGGAGCTACATCCTCACTTCAGGGCTATTTAGGGGTTGAATGTGTCAGCCGAGACAAAGGATGAGTGGGTGCCAGGAATGCCTGAATGTTAGACATTGCCATTAAAAGAAGTAGGCGAGAAGCTCTCATTTCTTACAAATTTATACCCAAAATTACTTCCCCAGGTGAGGAAGAAAACAGCCAGGCTCAGGGTTGCTTGCAGGTGCAGAGTAGCCTCTTGATTTCCCTCTTCCCGGTGGTTTTTTCACTCCTTTTTTCTGTCACTGTTCAATGAGGGCCTGATCCTTCCAGCTGCCCCATGGAGGGCTGCCCCGAGTTCAGCACTCTTGCCAGTTGAAACCAAAGGGCCTCAGGCCAAGGATCTCTGCTTGAGACCCTCAAAGTTACGTAGACTCTCGATGCCCAGGATGAAGGATGGCTCCTTATCAGTGATGTTGTGCCTGGGAGGGAAGGGCTTTGGCACGAGACAGTTAAAACTTTGGATGAGGGATGTTTAAGCACTTGGGCAGGATCTTTGGGGATCACGTGGGAACCTGCAACTTGGGGAAGGGCCCCTCATCTGCGAGTCCCACAGGTCAGCCCAGTCTCCAGCCTCTCCAGGTCCCTCTGAACAGCAGCCTGCCCTTCAGCATATCCCACTCCCCAGTTTGGTGTCTGCAGCCTTGCTACACTGCACTCACTCCCGTCACGCAGGCCGTTAGAGGAGACAAGAAGCAGTACTGGTCCCAGGGCTGGTTTGAGGGACACCACCAGTTCCTGGCTGCCAAGCTGGACTTTGCGCTGCTGGTCACACCTCCTTCAGCCTGGTGGCACAGCCAATTTTCCACCCACCTTATTGTCCTCTTATCCAGCTCATATTGCACCAGTCTGATGATAAGGACACTACAGGAGACTGCGTCAAAAGCCTTGCAAAAGTTAAGGGGTACAACATCCACTGCCCTCTCCTTGTCCAGAGTGCCAGTCACGTCATCACAGAAAGCAGATTTTTACTAGCTCAAGCATGGTCTACCTTAGACGCAAGTTCAGCCAGCTTTGCACTGCACTCCCTCCACCCTCCAGGATGTGGTGTTAGGGGGGAACAAATTCATTCAGTGTCCTGCCTCCCCTGGAGTTGACATACCTTCAACATATGCTCATGTTGCTGTAAAAGCAATTGAACCCGGTACTGAGTGATTAAGTCCCAAATATTCCCTCCAATTACCCAAACCACTTGTATTCTGGGAGAAAGTACAGATGATGACATTCAAGATGGAATAATTATGTAGTGGAGTCTTGCAGTATTTATGTGAAGGGTTGTTACACCAGAGCTCCAAATGTTAGCGAAATCACACCAAGTAAACAGCATGCAGTGTTTGCATGTCCATCTCCCACTCTCATAATGCTCGCTCATGTTTATGTGCAGACTTATATGGGTTTTTATTGCTAACGTCTTTCTCATTAATAGCCTGCTTGAGTTTTATGGTATATCTTTTTGGCACAAAATCAATTGAGAGTTTGCAATTACGTTTCCGGACAGAAGATGCTGTTTACATCATGTTCCTCTGTAAATCTTGGACAAAAAGATCTATGTGGGAGCATCAGGCATGGTGCTGGGCCAAAGACACCAGAGGGTTATTTGTAGGACATTTATAGCCAAGAGGACAGAGTTTGCTGCCAGAGTTACAGTGCCTTCCCTCAAGTGGATGCAACAGCACAACCGGAGCTGCATAAGGGATGGGAACTTCAAACAGGGTTTGCCCTGAGGCACTGCGGGCTGGGAAATGCACAAGCTCCATGGGATTTCTGTATTTAGCTGAAGGAGGGCAGGAGCATTACGGGCAGTGATGTTAGTCCTGCCTGCCTTAGTGGAGAGCTCTTCCCGCGCACTTGTGAGGCCTTGTATGGGCACACTTTGTGCAATGTTAGGCAACATGCCACATGAATCACTTTGCAGAGGCTGGAAAAATGTAGCAACATATGGAGCTGAGTTTGGGGAAAGAATTGAAAACAAACCTCATAACTTGAGCGGTTTCCTCCCATGGCAGCTGTTCACATGTGCTCTTGATGCTTGATATGGGCCTCCCTGCTCTCTGGGGAGATACCTGGAAGTCATCAGTGGAGTGCTTGCTTTCCAGAAGCCTTTCACCACCTCTGTTTGCAGCTGCTTGGGATAAGGAGTGAATTCTGCACGGACCTGAGGAAAACGCAGTTGTCTGCTTCCCTGCACAAGCTTCGTGAACCTCTCGGACAGCATCTCCGCAGCCTCTGAGCTAGATTACATCTAAACCCAGCAGCTATTAAATAATCTGCAGAGGGTGTTCAGCATGACTTGACGAAGAACCTTATAACCAGGCTGGGAGAGTTTCT
This sequence comes from Ciconia boyciana, assembly GCF_034638445.1. Classification (NCBI taxonomy): domain Eukaryota; kingdom Metazoa; phylum Chordata; class Aves; order Ciconiiformes; family Ciconiidae; genus Ciconia; species Ciconia boyciana. The sequence continues at coordinate 13,622,195 of NC_132935.1, forward strand.
AGTGGACATAGCATAGCCGCATCCACCTCTGATTAAAGCTCCATAACTCCAATGCAGCCCAAGCTGACATCACAGCTCCCACCAGGAGACTCAGCTCTTTCACCAAGAACCTTGCAAGCCAGGTAGAAACCAAGTGGGTGGCAGTCCTTGCTCTAGTTAGGATGCTGCGAGGATAAAGCTCAGGAGGAATGGGTTATGTCTGCTGCTACAGACTTCATGTGTGACACTGGCTAACTGGTCCCTTTGGACCTCAGCTCTCCAGCCATAAGAGGAGAGAGGAAAAGTGCTCTCTGCCTTAGCTATTTGCACTTTGACTTTTACAATGGGCATGTTACCATACCCAAGGAGATCCAAGTCTTACTCCAGGGACAGAAGCTGCAAGTGAGTTAAACCAGCTTAAAATAAGCAACTGCAGTAGAGAAAGGTAAACACAAGAGTTAGAATAGAATAAACTCATGTGAAAGCAGGAACTCAGCAAAAGTTTGATGGACTAAAAGCACAGCATTGCCAACGTTAAAGATGTATCTGTCAAGCAATTCCCGTTGGGGCATCTCCTTCAGTTAAGGAGCATGTGATGCATGTGGACACCAAAATGCAGACCTGTGACACACGGTGACATCGCTTACTGTTTCTCTGTCAGATGGGGTTGGGGGAGGCAGTTTCTGGGACTGCCACAGGGCCAAGGGCTGGGGAAAGGAGACGAGGAGAGTCTCCATCTCAGCGTTGGGTGGGCAGTACGAGGGGCAGAGGGGTCTCCCAGGCTCCGCTGTTGTCTGGGGGCCCTCTTGTGGAGCATTTGCCTTGCACATCCAGGGACGGGATTAGCGCCCGTTTGGGACAAGGCTTCTCTTGAGCTTCAGACTGGCTTTTACTGAGAGGCAGGGGGTTTTGCTCAGGTTGCTCCCCAGAAAGAAGTCTGCCAGCCCCAAGGGCTCCCCATTGACCCTCACAGCTGGGTTGGGTCTCAGGTCCTCTGTAAGGGCCTGGGGGGATGACAGTCCCTGCCTTCAGCAGATAGGTGGAAGGATTCATCCCCTAAAGATAATGTGTCTACCCTGAGCTGGCCCCTATATAGCCAACTGAGTACTACTTAACGGGGTGTAGGATGAATCCCCCAGACAGACCTCTAGAGAGATCAGATGAAGAACAGTTCAAGAGCACATTATTTCTCTCCATTTCCTATAAAGAGAATTGAAGGTGATGAGCAGATGTCAACACCTCTATTGGAAGTATCTGCCATTAGGTGAACTGAATCCCACCACTGTGCCTGAGAGCTTGGTGAGATCTCAACAAACTCTACTCCTGGTCCCACTCTGGACAAGACTCCTTCATGCGAGGGGCCCTGCTGCAAAGAATTAGGTATTGATTTCGTTGGCTACTGCCAATAATCCATGATTATTCTTCCTCACTAGGGGCCCTGCTCCAGCAAAACTCGAGTGTTTGTTTAATGCCTAAATGGGAGGGGGATAACTAAAGTTATTTAGTAAATTCTCTGATGGAGCGAGGGGTGCACAAGAATTAGCTGCAAAGTTGGTTGCAGTAGATAGAAGCCAAGGTGGAATCTGGCCAGGGATTCTCTCACTCATTTCCTTATCCCAGAGCACTTCACTGAGCTTAATGGGCAAAATATGGCCAAGATTATTCTTTCCATAGTCTAAGTTTTCAACTAAAAATATCTGTACTTCAAGCACTTTTTCCTGTAACGCAGATAGGCTGTGCCTTCTGCCATCTGGGACACGTACAGACCTGGTAACTCTGATCATGGTTGTTACTTATTTTCCTTTGTCTGTGTCAATATAAATCTCTGATTTTTTTCCCAGTCACTTTCTGTGTCTGAAATGTGAATTTATGCAGGAAGATGTTTCACCATGGCTTTTTGGGATAGGGCAGAGCTGGCCCTTCTGGTGTCCAGCTTATTTTCAAAGAGTTGGAATGACTCCCACCACGTTTTGCAGGGACAGCTCAGCCGTCCATGCAGCAGCAGCTGAACTGCCATGAATTACAGCCTGATGTACTAAAGATTCCTGAAACTGAAGCCATTTTACTGTAATACTCTGTGTTGCAAATGGTGGTAATTCATTCTCAACAGCTTGTGAAGCAGCTGCTGCTGGAGCTTCATGTTAGGACTGTAGTTTGCCACCAGGACAGGCAGTCCTGCTTCTTCCCCACCTCTCCAATGCAGCTGCCTGTTTTGCACTGCATGTGCCATAGCCGCAGGAGGAGAGAAGCCTACTGACCCAGCAGAGACCTGACCCGCCAAAACTGCAGGGACTGCTTTTCTGATGCATGGACAAACATCTCAAACACAACGAAGGGAACCTGTCTGATAAACAGTGGCATCTGGTTTAATTCTTGTGAAAGCAAACCCGGCTTCCGCAGAGCTGCCTCTGCTCCTCGCAGGGCCATGTTGGCCTCAGGTGTCAATGCTCTGCTGGTGTAAAATGAACAGTTATTTCACCAGAGGCCTTCAATCTGCAAGTGCAAATGTGACATAAATGGGTCTAATGTGCATGGGGCTTGTAATGGGTGACAGCTTAAGAGCTGCACTTTGAAAATATGGTCCTCTGTGTCCCATTTTCTTCACTTGGCTTTCATTTACTTTCTCATACACTTGGGGGAGATTAAGAACAGAACACTTACTACTCTCCAGCAATTGTGTGTTGCCAATCCTTTCTCTTTCTACACTAAAAAGAAGCAGGGGCTATCGCAGAGCTCTACCGTGGATTAGCCATTATGCTACAGGAACGGCAAGGAGATTCCTGGTTTTCTGCAATGCTGCAAGTTGGATCGGATTATGTTTATCGTCACCTGAAGTCTGAAATCTGTGCACCTACAAAATAACCAGGGCAGACTGTGAACAGTTTTGAATGGTGCTCTGCATATATTATGTGCCTCCCTTTCTAGTGACTTTTGAGCATCAATGAAGGGAGCACTGAATCAGAAGGGCCAGATATCCGAAGTGTAAGGTTTTCTGAACACGGGAAACTGTCTTTGCTCCCTGCTCCGAGTCCTGCAGCAGGCACATGAGAACACTGTGCTTTAATATGCATCTGGAGACATTTCACATGAAGAAGGGGAAAGAGTGAAGTGTATTTCTGTGAGCACTTTGCAGGTGTGAATGAGGCAAGAACAGTGTTTAATTGTTCTTGTTCTCATGTCACATACTTAAAGTTACTTTTCCCTTTCAAAGACATAATTTCAAGCTGTCACTAGGTACACTTTCCTAGCACGGCCAATTTACTGGAAAGACTGAAGCTATATGGTGCCTTCCCACTGATGCCAGAACAGCTGTTTCTCTGATTGCCAGTCCTTCCCCTGCCTTTTCTTCCCAAAAAAACCAAACACAAATATTACAAGCTCATATTACTTGCAATCAATGAGACAAATGACTTAAGAAGGGTGGTATTGCTTTTATTTCTGTGTATGCTAGTTTAGGGAAACTGTTGATGCAAAGAGTTGTTACCGTCTTTCCCAGTACTTTCCCAAACTGAACACAAACACTGAACATGTCTTTCCCAAAACTGAACACAGTATTCGAGGTGCGGCCTCACCAGTGCCGAGTACAGGGGAACGATCACTTCCCTACTCCTGCTGGCCACACTAGTGCTGATACAAGCCAGGATGCCATTGGCCAAATAGCCATGGCTAAAAGCAGTAAGTTTCTATGTCTTGATAAACCTTTTGCTACTCCCATACATTATTAGGTAGGAGCCAAATTTGTGGAGTATGATCTGATATGAAAACTGGAAGCAAAAGTGTTATTTGATTCCAGATTTTTAGGGAATTGCATTTGGCTTAATTTGGTGTGATAAGTCTGCATCTTCCTGGTTTAGAAATAAAAAAAAAGCCCTCTATATATTTTTTGTTGTTCTGCTCAGTAAAATTAATGTTATTCATTAAATTTAAACAATGGTTAACGTGCCATTCTCCTCAGTAATTATCTCTCATCCCTCAGGAGTACATGAACACACACAACATTTATAGTATGTAAAGGCCCATGTGAAACTTACATAAGTGAATCAAGGAAAGCGTAGTGTGAGCTGCTTTTGTGATCCTCTTAATGACTGAAGGACTGTTCCTCTTCAAACACCTCCCACTCACAAAAACTTCAAAAGTGGGTCTTGCAATAAGCGTTAGGTACTTAAGTTGAATTCACTTCCTGGAATATAGAATTTGTTAAAGTGTCTTAAATTATTTATTTACAGATTTCAGCTCAACATTGAAATGCTCATTTTGATGAGCTAGTGATGAGATGTCATTATTTGTTCCACTGCCAACCTTCCATTCAATAATTAGCCACCCCACTTATAACATTTTTGTTTGATCCTATCAGGCATGTATTCACTTTGATTGGATAGAATATTCATTGACAGAGGCTGTGAGGAGGCACGTAATTCTATTTATGTTCATCCTTTAATCTATTTCTGCGGTTTAAGGGATCTAATAATTCCAACTCTCTTTCACCCTTGATTGTAACTTAATTTAGTAAATTCTCATGCTATATTTTGTGAAAAATTTGAAGACTTTCACTCCTGAAATGGGCTGCTCTGTTCTTTACTGATAAGAAAGCATTCTGCCAAATGAAAGGTAATCACAAGTTTTTTATGATTAAGATTATTAAAGTTTAAACCAGCCATGCAAAAATTACCTTTTTTGGTTTTATACAAGAAGAATAAAATCCCCCAGGAAAAACTCTGTAGTATGAGGAAGTGTGTTCCTTGGAGCATTTATCATCTGATCAGATGAAGATGTCTACAGCATTAATGTCTGTATCTGAGCTCATCATCTAGAACCTCTTTATACTCAATAAATAGCAATAGACATGTCCATGATGTGATTCATGTCATCACAAAGAAGCTCTCAAGTAGCTGGTGTGAACTTCTATTTTCTCTCCAATGACTGTAAAGGGATATCATTTGTCCACACATATGCATCAAGTGCCATTTGAGATGCTGTAGTGTGTTTGACACACCTGCATGGGGCTGGCAGATATGGTGTAGGACCTAAAGGAGACCTGTCCCCTTCTGGAACTGTAGCGGGAGACAAGCTTCTCAGGTGGTCCTAGGTGCCTGTGTTAGGTGACCTAATCAGGACAGCCTGCATAAGCATGGTCCAAAGTGTTCTGGGATACCAGCTTAGGAGATCATGCTTGACCTCTGATGCTGCTCAGGAAGGAACTGGACATCTCATGGGTCCAGTGCCATGTCATCCAGCTCTGTGTAGATCTCCTGGATCCCCTGGAGCATATCAAACAACATTAGACAGTTATATTTGTTCAACAAAATCAAGTCCTGGAGCTGACTGCAATGTGAATTTACACTACTAGTGCACACGTGGGCAGCTCAGTTTCTGCCTATGCATCTGGAGCTGAATTCCCCCCCAAAAGTTAGGTACCTCTAATTTCCAGTCTTTATCACAGATGGTTAGTATTCAGGGACAGGTAAGAATAAGATCTCATTGATCTTGCTTCAGAAAGTGTCTGTTTGCTAGTAGAGCTCAGTACAACGTAGTGTTGCTGACATATCCTTTCCACAGGAGAGATGCCTGCAGTCGTCTCAGGTGGTGACTCACCTAAAAACTCTGAATTGCCACAGCTGAGATTATTTGTCTGTTCTAATGTGAAGATTTGGAATTAAATGTCTTGCAGTAAGAACAGAAATCTTCTCTTAGGATCTGCTGGAGGCTCTCACGTGCAAAGGTATACATGAGTAGTTAGCTTCGTCCCTTGGAAATGGTTTCAGTGAGGACAGAAGGACTATACTCTAGGTAGCCCTGCTTGAGCAGGAGGGTCGGACAGATGACCCTCCCAAGGTCCCTTCCAACCTCAGCTGTCCTGTGATTCTGGCATCCTATGATTATACAGAACTGGACTCTGTCCCACTGTTGTGGGGTCAGTACAGCTGAGGTTTAAAATTAGGTACCTACACGAATCTTTTTCGAATCAGGATTCATCCAAGCCTGGTTGAAGTGGAACACAAGGCTGCCATGAACTGGTGTAGAAGGAGCAAGGCCATGCCTAGCTTCCATTTGGGTGCTGAGATCCTGCTGATTTTACTGAGATTTCTGTATCTACAGAGCAATTAGTAATGCAAATGCTTCTTTGGATCTGGATCTGAGATCAGAAAGGATGACAGTTGGAGCCTACCTATCTCCCGCTAATACTGTCTTTATCCATTGCTACTAAATTAGTTTCTACATTAAAGCTATTTTTACATTTTTTGCTCTCTGAGATTTTAGCGGTTTATTACTAAATCTTGCTCTTTTGGGATAATCCAGTCTTTAAAAATTAGATTTAACACTGAGATTTAATGCAGAGCTTAGTTCAATCCGTGTCTGACTATTGTGTGATATTTTAAAAGGTTTATTCTGAAGTACATGGGACTTGCTGTGCTAAAAAAACAGGATAGTGAGCTAGATGGATCACTGCTCTGATCCAAGACAGCAATCCTAGGACAATTTTTGACCAGCCCACTGAACTCCCTTGTATATCACAATTATAGCTTAATATAAAAATGTGACTTATATGTGGGTCTGTAGTCTGTTTGTCACTTTGGTTGAGACAGGACAGACTGAAAAGACCAATACCATCTGCATTTGATTCACAGCAGTTTGCACTGGTCTGGATGACCCCTCGAAGTAAGGTATGGGTTAGGGGAGAGACATCACGGTGACTCCAGTGAAACGGACACTCGAGAGATGGAAGAAACAGAGTAAGTTAGTAAATTAACTCTTACTCTTCAGACAAACCTTCTAAATTAACAGATACTGGCATTAATATGCCAATAAACAATGACTTTTAAATAAAAGGGAGTGGAGAATAAAACTAATGTAATCAGTATATTTACTCAGTTTCACCTGATAATTTTTTCATGCTGACTTTTACAATATCAAAAATAAAGCCTCATACACCAGCCCAAATCCATGTTTAACATGACACACTGCAGCTGATATGGGAGGCTGCAAAACCTGCAGTGGCAATTGATTTGGATGGGACACCCCTGTAAGGACAGTGAAACAGGCTGCCTGGGGAGCTTGTGGAGCTTCCTTCGTTGGGAATTTTCACAAATAGGTCAGAGAAAGATGAGCTGGGAGGCTTCTTAGGCAGGATTGCTTCCGCTTCAGTGTTGTGTCTCCTGGGTTCCCAAAGCCTCTCTGGGAGAGTGACTCTGTGCAGTCTGCAGAAGAGTTTTTGAACTGTGGTATTTCTTTGAATTGGGGCATTCTGTGGTGGTGGAGCCCCCAGACTGATAACAATGTGAAGGCCAACACAGTTGGTTTCTAAGTCCTATTGCAGTCTCAATGTTTAATGAATAATAATTGACTTAAACATTAAATTTTCTTTCATTTTACTGCCATTGCACTTGATGTTGTACAGTAGCATGCTGTTTTCTTAATTTTTTTCAATAGCCGCTTGTACTAACACTTCAGTATACTACTCTAATTATCCCTTCTTACACCACTTTCTCCTTCACATTACAGTTCTGTAATCACAACCCCACACTGATGATATTTTTTTTGGCTTTTAAAATTAGGACGAGAGCATGCAACATCTAGGGGAGCTGTGAATGAGAGTACAAACTTGATTTCATTGACCCATTGATTTCAGCGGGACTGTTAACCTTAAGCACTCTGGGACCTGGCAGGAATTGTATGCTGAGCCTGCAAACACTTTGACCTCATGGTCTGAGCTTTGCCTGTGGATTCTTCTGCCTCTGGGGACACACTGACTTCACGGGGACCCACCTGGACGTGGGGATCTCCAGGCACATGCTGGGTGGCAGCAGTGGGCTCTCGTGAAGAGGAGAAACTGAGGAAGGAATGTAGTCCCCTTCCCAGGCAGGGGTGCTAACTTTTAAGCAATGTACAAAATCCGTTTTTTCTGAACTTTGAAAGACTCGGGCAACAAGAGGCACTGACTTTTCTCTGCAAGCCGCGTGGCCTTTCCTTGGCACTTCTGCTTTCTCTTTTACCTTGTCATGCTAGTGATGTTTTTTCAAGTTGTATCCTTTGCATTTCTGTTTCCTTTGATCTCCCTGTTTGTCTGCTTAAAATATGCATGTTCACAGAAGAATAGCGAGTAAACCCCCTTTGCCTTTTGTACGTGCTTCTCTCTTGGGTGATGGCGTGTGCCATGTTTAGGCTGGAGGTGGCTATTATTTCAGCTATCCGTTCATGTAAAAGAGCCTAGCTTTTTTCTTCAACTCCTAGAAAATCAGGGAATAGTTTTCACAGACTTTTAAATCTAACACATAATACCAAGACCAAAAGAATCAATATTGGCTCTTATACTGAAATATAAAACAATGTAAAAAAATTTACTGAGGTTTTTCCTTTTGTAAACTCTTTACTGGATTGCAGCTACTATGGAAGTTAATATACCTAGTCCAGTGTATAAATTTTAAAGCTTATTTAAGTAGTATAATAAAATATAATAATACTGAGAGTACCTTGGGATTTGCAACAAAAACCCTCCAACACATTCAATTTAAGAAGTGGTCACAAGTCTTAGATTTATTGTAGGTGTTTATAGCGAGCTGTGAATTTCTGTGGAGGGAAGGATGGTTATTCCTGCTTTGCTGGCACTACAAAATGTAAAACTTCCTCAGGGTTTTGTAGGAGTTCCACTTTAGTTTTTAAATCATTCCTAAGCTGTGCTGGATGTAACACTGAATATTTTGTTTTATTTCATTATTCCTTGGGACTCTCAGTTTGCTCTGATTGACGTTGCTGGAATTTCCAAAGATGAAATTACAGAGTAGAGAGAAATATGCACAGTGCTGAAGGGATGATGGATTTTGCTCTGACTCATTTAAAACAATTTTCTTTGCCCTAAAATCTTAGACTGATTAAAAATGGTGATCTAGCTAATTCTCCTCAGGAACTGAAATCAGTGAGTTGCCCTGATTTATGCCTGTGAAAGAGCTGCCTTGAGCACTCAGAAAGCGCAAGAGGAAAGTCCCATCATCCAGGATCAGTTCAAAAGCAGACTGCAGTAGTGAGGGAATTTGTCATCATGTAGCTCCAGAGACCTTCTGGAAGTCTCCCCAAGTACATGAATTTTAATCTACTAAAATTCTGGGACAGGGAAAATATTCTTGAAATTATCCAGAGGGAAAACCACTGTCTCTCCAGTCTAATCAGAGAAATCACTGACTGCAGCAGAAGGATCCAACAGTCAGTGATAGTAATAAGCTTTTGACTATGTCAGGACTGGTTCTTCCTCTGTTAATATTGATCATTTGACAGTCATTTTCACCTTCAGCCAGGGCACCCTGCCTCACTTTGTCATCTTTGACCCCAGCCTCAGTTCAAGAATGGGTTTGCCCTTCTAGTTCCTTTATTTAGGAAACACAGCCAGTAACAAGCCAATAAAACATGCTGTATAGCAGTCTGACTGCAATGGCACCAGTTCTGGTTTGCCTCTTGTACATTTGATGGTTACGTTTTCACTATCATCTTGTTGGTTACCTCTGGTTTCTTATGGCTGTATCACGATTTCTTTAATTGGTTTGGCTTCTTACACGCATGCATTTCAGACTCTTCCCAGTTATGTGTTGTGTATGTCACCCAAAATGGGCCAATATATGTCCTACTGACACACGTGCCCCGTAGTCATCAGAAGACAGTTAGAGCATAGCTTTCCTGTCTTTGTATTTAGTTAATAGCTAAATTCACCATCTTAGATTTATCTCTATGACTGCCACATAACTGGGTCACTTCAGGCTGGAAAGAGTTTATACTGCCATTTTAGTCAATGGAGAAATACTTGTTGACTTCAATTGTGTAAGATCATTGTATGAGTGGAGGATTGACCCTCAGCGTGGTTTGGTGGATATCCATTTGATATTTTTGTTCCTAGTGAGATCTTGCACCTTTTCCTCTTCAGGATAGCATGACTGATTTTCTTGCTCTTGACTTACCACATGGTGGTTTCTGCTTTGTGCTGCCTCCTGATTCCATGACCTGGAGAGAAGGAACGAGCTGGAGGCTGCTGCTTCTGGTTCCTTCTTTCTGGACACCAATTTCCCCAGTACAGTGAGAAACTGGAAGAGACCTGTGTTTGATATGGCAGTTTTCTGCTGCTTGAGAGTCCATCTGCTGCTTGGGAGTCTGTCTGTTGCTGGAAAACATTAATGAAGGTAAAGCAAACTTGAACTGTGTACAGCACTATCTGTGGGCTGTGCACGCGGACACTTAGGTCAGCTCAGCTGGGGCATGGCAACATGCAATCTGTCATTAAATGGTCCATATTCTGCAGTCTTGGGAAGGTGAAGGTCTGTCCCCAGGGGACCCCAGGAGGCTGTGTCTGCACTGTGGCATGGAGGTGGGACAGCAGGTCCTGGCTTAGTGCTAGTCTGGCTGGTCCAGACCCCTGTATCAGTGACAGGTTGCAACATGAGCTGCTGGGACAGGGTCTTGGGGTCCTGCCTCTGTGGGATTTGCACCCCGGCTCCATTTCACCCACCAGGGAGCTGAATGATATCAGATGATTTATGTGAGCTAAAAAATGGGTGTCAGCTTACTGCATGGCCAGTGGTTAAGTTTTCACATGTCCCTGCAGGGAAAGAGCTATTAAGTAGATGAAAGGGAACTCTTTCATGGGACGGCTGTGCATCCCTTCACATCGCTTCTCTTCAGTTTCATTGGCAAACTGCTTTCTCTCCAGCACTGGTTCTACTTCTCCATTTGTAATTTTACGCTTGACTCGATATATATTGGTCTTTCAGAATGAATGCTACCTGCTTGCTCCTCGTTTTTCTTCCAAAATGCAGTTGGAGGCCTGAGGGACTGTCACTATGTGCTTGTGAAGCTCTGGAGGAGGAAAAGTCCAGAGCGAGGGAGACGGCTGCAGCAGAGAGCCCCGGGAGCCCACGCCAGGGCAGGAGCTGCTCCATCTGCTGGAACCACCAAGGGAGAACTACTGTGCTCCTGCTGAAATGAGGAGCTGGCAAACTTCAGTATTTCTATGTACATCACTGTGGTGGGTTGACCCTGGCTGGATGCCAGGTGCCCACCAAAACTGCTCTATCACTGCCCTCCTCAGCTGGACAGGAAGGAGAAAATATAACAAAAGGCTCGTGGGTCGAGATAAGGACAGGGAGATCACTCACCAATTACTGTCACAGGCAAAACAGGCTCAACTTGGGGAAAATTAGCTTAATTTATTACCAATCAAATCAGAGTAGGGTAATGAGAAATAAAACCAAATCTTAAAACACCTTCCCTCCACCCCTCCCTTCTTCCCAAGCTTAACTTTACTCCTGATTTTCTCTACTTCCTCCCCCACAGCAGCACAGGGGGACAGGGAATGGGGGTTGTGGTCAGTTCATCACACGTTGTCTCTGCCGCTCCTTCCTCCTCACACTCTTCCCCTGCTCCAGCATGGGGTCCCTCCCACAGGAGACAGTCCTGTGTGAACTTCTCCAACATGGGTCCTTCCCATGGGCTGCAGTTCTTCATGAACTGCTCCAGCGTGGGTCCCTTCCACGGGGTGCAGTCCTTCAGGAACAGACTGCTCCAGTGTGGGTCCTCCATGGGGTCACAAGTCCTGCCAGCAAACCTGCTCTAGCATGGGCTCCTTTCTCCATGGGTCCACAGGTCCTGCCAGGAGCCTGCTCCAGTGTGGGCTTCCCACGGGGTCACAGCCTCCTTCAGGCATCCACCTGCTGTGGTGTGGGGCCCTCCATGGGCTGCAGGTGGATATCTGCTCCACCATTAACCTCCATGGGCTGCAGGTGGAGATCTGCTCCACCGTTAACCTCCATGGGCTGCAGGGGACAGCCTGCCTCACCATGGCCTTCCCCAGGGGCTGTAGGGGAATCTCTGCTCCAGCGCCTGGAGCACCTCCTCCCCCTCCTCCTTCACTGACCTTGGTGTCTGCAGAGCTGTTTCTCTCACATATTCTCACTCCTCTCACTGGCTGCAGTTTCTCTTGTGCAGTTTCCCCCCACTGCCTTCTTAAATATGTAATCCCAGAGGCACTATCACCATCACTGGTGGGCTCAGCCTTGGCCAGCGGTGGGTCCATCTTGGAGCCGGCTGGCACTGGCTCTACTGGACATGGGGGAAGCTTCTAGCAGCTTCTCACAGAAGCCACCCCTGTAGCCCCCCCGCTACCAAAATCTTGCCACACAAACCCAATACAATCACATGACAAGAAGTCCTATTTGGTCTGGATTTTTAACTACTGTAGTGGAATGCAGGGAAATAACCTTTTCTCTGGATTTGGAGGATCCATGTCAGGACAGAAGCCCTGATCTCCCAAGCAAAGCACCCACCAATGGCCTTTCCCCATTGAGCCGCTCTGCTGAGGTCAGGAGCAGGCAAACATTTACACACCTGGTTAGCATGAGCCTGCAAAAAGCTCATTTTATTCAGGCTGCTATTTAGTTTTGTTAGCCCAGCCTTGGCCCCATAACAACTGGTAACTGTAGTAATGCATCCTGAAGCATTATCGATCTTACCCATATGCGCAATTAGAATTTATTATTGCGACTAGTACCTTGCTGACTTGTCCATTTGTAGTGTCACACATGATGAGGATTTTGAAAGACAGCAACAGCCTAGCTGGAACGACACGAGAGCTGCATTTGCAGCAGTACAGCTGACATAGCAGTAGTGACACAGCCAAAATTAAATCACCACTCCAGGAATGCTTGGCAGTGCAAGCCCAGATTGGAAGTACCCAACAGGCCTGGTGACATCACAGGTACTTTTTTCTTGTTCTAAACCACTCCGGAATAATGCGGGAATCTTATTTAATGAAATGTGATGTTCTTCAAAGTGTTCTCCTGTGATTCATTTGGTTTGGGTGGGGTAACATCCCTTTCAGTTCCCTGTGTGCTTACACACTCATTAAACTTCTCCCAATGGAGGATTTCCATCTTCATTGTAATTATCTGGGGACTGAAAAAAAAATTCCAGATACGTCATCTAGTAGGACAATCCCTTACTGATTGACTAAAGGGAAGGTTGAGACAGCAGAGTTTTGGCACTGTGTGATCCAAAGTCTATCGGTGTCAGTGAGTTCATTGATTTATTTGTGCAATGGATCCAACCTTCTATCCTATCTGGTTTTAGAAGTTATATCTCTAGTAATTGTATTTTCAGGATTCTGGTAAAAGTGAATTTCAGAAGCGTGTCCTTCTGAGACACTTCGGAGTTTCATCACATAAAAGGAGAACTGGACCAGTGTCTCCCGATCCAGGGACAATCCAACCACTCTGCTTTGAGAGATTACTTAGGGTTCTGGTTCAAACCTTCATTAAAGCTCACCGATACTAACCATTTGCAAAAGTTGCTATCTATGCTATCCTTCTGCCACTGTTGCATGTGATGAGTCTTGTGGTGCCTAACTCTGTGAAAGCTGGATGTTACTTTCTGACCTGTTGGTTGATCTGGAGGTCTTCTAATGGAGCAAGGCACTGGGGAAGACTTACCATTTGGATCCATGTGCCTCACTGTGGGACTTAGCCTGATCACAGTGACCACAGGACTATTTCCTCTGCGTAACATGGATGAAACTTTGAGCAATTTTGATATGGTTCTGATTATTTGAAAATCTTTTCCTAGCGTTTATAAGCACATTTGATGGCAAATAGTATGGGTGGAGACTAGATCTTCTGTTTCAAGGAAACTCTGATTTTCCATTCCCAACTGGAAAGGAAAAACTACCCTTTCCAAGTAAGTGAAATTCCAGGAAAGCAGATAAATGAGACAAAAAGTTTGGTCTTAATTTCAATCTTTTGTGACTTTTGTAACTGAATTTGTTTTGAAAGTCCATTTCAGGAGAAAGAAAATCAAAACTGCCATTCCAAAAGGAAGAAATAAGATACATGAACTTCACAACGTGTCGTTCAGTTTCTTTCTAGGGCAAATGCTATCAGAATGAACAGATTTTTGAAAATGCATAAATTATGACAAAACCAGATCTTTTTTTGGCCCCCGAAATACTTTAATGAAATTTTGCCAACCAGCTGCTACAGTAAGTGTCCCCTTGGACTGAACATCCAGGCAGATCTTCTGGAATGGGCTTGCCAAATGCACCTGGAGAGTCTAACCCTGAAGTCAAAGCAAGCGAACTGTAGCACAGTTACATCAGACCAAGATACTTTGGAAAAAACCCGCTGTTTTAAAGGGGGTTCAGCTGCTGTGAAGGCTGGATTGTCCTTTTCAATTTTTGCTTTTGGGAATTGTGATCCTCCAATAACTTCCTGAACCAACTCATATGGCTGCAGTGGAGTAGGGATTCTATAGAAACTTCATTTATATTGAAGAATGGAAATAGAAAAGTTAAATAAGAAAATGAATAATTCAGTTTCTAGTAGAGTATGCTGTGTCTATTATTGCGAAGTTGCATGTGATATATGATGGTCTCTCCGTATAACTTCTTACACGGATTTTAGTAGCAGGTACCTCAAACTTCATGTCAGAAGCCAGCATGAGTCTGGGAGACAGGAAAATAGGGATTTAAGTCACCTGGATGAACAAGGTCAGGACTCTGTCAGATGCGGTGTTTTGGGAAAGCTGAAGTTGTGAGATGGAAGCATGTAACTTGATTGTTTCTTTTAGTGAAATAGAGTGAATCTCTACTGCTTCAAGCATTAACATAGCCTAGGAGTATATAAAACCCAAGACTATTGGTCCTTAAATCCCTCAAGTTTCTTATTTTAGTGCCAGATTTTCCTAATTTTGTTCATATCTGTGCATGTGTGTGTGACTGTGAACTACATGTAGAATGACAGCAGCAGCCAGCCCAGATTTTAGCTTTGGTGATCAATTTTGAAAATGATTATTTATTTGATAGCACCTGAAAATAAATGAGATTCTTGAAAGGAAATTGTATGGAAAAGGAGATTACAGTGCAACGAAGGATTTGACAGTTCAGTGAGGAGAAAGTGTGGGGAAGAAAATGGGTTATGGAAATTGGAATATGTGGTTACTGAAGTTAGTGTGGGTGGCTAGAAATAATTTTGCATGTGAAGTGTATGTACATCCCTTTTCTGAAAAGCATGTGAAAGAAGTGAATTTTTATTTTAAGGATAAAAGCTTCTCTTAGAAATGTTATTTGAGATCTGTAGATGAACAAGAATTATTATTTACTGAGGAACAGATTTTTGGAAATAGCCAAGTAAAATGCACTCCTCATGATCACTCATCCTTGTATGACTCCACAGCTTTTGTCTCTTGCACTGACATTTTCCCTTTCTTTATTGGAAAAAAATGTGAGCAGCTAAAGCCAGTTGGAATATTCCTTTGAAAATACTGCTTGAAAAGAAATCACTTCATTGTCAAAATAGAAACTGATATGGAAAATTCCTGGTTTTATTCAAACAAACAAACAAACAAACAAACCAATGTAAAAGCCAAAAAATTTTTTCTGTTTGGTTCATGATAACTAAAGGTCCACACGTTTTTGTCTGTGAATTGGGTTGAGGGACAAAGACTTTCCTTTTTCCAGGGTATGAAACCCGAATCTTTTTGTGCAAAACAAAATAATCTTTCACTGGACTATTTGTGAGAGTGCAAACATTTGGCTGTCCTAATAATGCAAAGGCTTATACATCCCCTACAGAAATGGGTGGACATGGCCATGCAAACAGATAACCTAGCCACAACTGTGAGTTCAGAGTTTGCCTGATGCAAATAATTGCTAATCACACAAATTCCTTTACTAAAAGATTTGCTTTGGATGCCATAAAAACCATAAAACATGGTGAAAAAATGCTCAGCTGTGTCTTTTACATTTTGGGCATGTTGAGATGGCTTCTGAATTTCTGTGGGCTGTAGGAAAGCAGAGCTTTACGTGCAGAGCTCTCAAGTATGCAGCGCAGGTCTGTCTAGGCCAGATAATATTAATCGCATGTGAGGAAATTGAGATTCTTTGCCCATTTACAGATCATCCATCATTTTCAGAATTAAGCATCCGAGCGGTTCTCACATGAAAGTTAAGGAAGCTAAGGAGAGTCAGCATAATAGTATGTGCTTGCGAGGTAATGAAAGGTGCTGGGCCTCATTACTTAATTACAAGAGGTCTATCTGCCTGCCTGCTAGAGAAAAGACTTTGGCATCCAAAGCGCTGAGACAGATTGCCCAGCCCAGGGAGCGCAACACCATTCCCCTGCATCATTCATGAGGAGCTCAGGTGCCTTGTGGTTAACCGGACCAGAGACACGGGACTGGCAGAGCTTATTAATGTTAAGAGCAGGGCTGCGTGAGCATGGGGATGGTGTTCGCAGATTTGAGTCAGTCTGGGAAGCAGGTTAGCTGTGCGTGCCCCATGCAGAGCCAGAGCTGATGAGCCCTGAAAGTGCTGCTGTGGATCTCTCTGCATGCACTCCATGTCCGGAGGATGAGGCAGGACCAGGCACAGGCACCCCAGCACCACGCGAATTAGGAAAGCAGAGCCTGAGGAGCTGAGGTGCAGGAACAGCCGGGCTGCCTCGGCTGGGGAAGGTGCACCTAACTTATCGGGTGCCAGATGAGTCTCTGCTCAGGCTGAGGTTTATGGCCAAGGCCAAGATCACCCCCACGTACCTGAGGCAGTACCTGTGACTGGCTGCCCTAGAAGATTACAAATTTTATTTTTAGGACTATAGACTGATTGCATCTCAGCACACACATAGCTGCAAGGTTGCAGCCTCTGTTTCAGATTTTTACACCTCACTTGACTAATTATATATCTTTGTAAACCGATTAAGCAGAACAGCCATTTAATGCATCTCTCCAGACTGAGACAATTGCAGAGGGTGTAGCTCTTAGCTCTTGTCCCCACTGCAGCTGCTCTCTGTGTGAAGAAGGTGCAGGGGCCACCTTTTTCCTAGGAGACTGCCAGCACTTTGGGACTGTCCTTCACCTGTGCTGCTCCGGCTGATAGCAGCTGACCGGCAGTGATAGCAGCTGACCGGCTCCAGGCATGGAGGTGGAGAGCAAAGTGCTTTTCCAGGGTCTGCTGCTGTGAACTCTCCTGCTTGACAGCATGAGCTCCTTACAACCAGGCTAACGCCCAGTAGATGTTGATAGCACACAATATCTTTGCTATCACTTAATAAATGTTGGCGCGAGGGTAAGTGCAGGGAATCTGCACACTCCCTCCAAAAACCAGTGTGCTATGTGTTGCATTTTGGGAAAAGGCAATGCTGAGATGAGACCAAAGCAAAAGCTTTCTCATTGCTCCTATCCATAATGAAGAGCTTTTTGTTACTTCTTGGTGCATGTTTTGCTGACGCTGTTTTAACAGATGTGATCAAACTCCATTTGCCCGAGTTTGAAAAATGCACATTGGTGCCACACGTAATGGGGTGTAAATCTGTAGACTGTGATGTTCTCTGTATTACAGAGTTGGGGAAGGCTCTGGAAAGAACTAGTGACCCATCTGCTAGCTTTTTAATCTCTATCACGACTAGCTGGCTGTTAGGGGAAAAGATTTTGAATTCAGGAAAAAAGCATGTTCCACTTCATCATACCTGGACATGAAGAATCTTGAACAGTGCTTAAATCTCCCAATAACTGTAAAAAGCAGTATTGTTCCCCATTTTGGACACAACTGAGGTATCTGAACAAATAAAATAATACTGAACAGAGGTTATTAAAAGTAAGGAGAACCAGTGCCACTGTCCTTCCAGAGCTGTATGATTCTTGAGAGTTGTTACAGTCCCCTAACACCTTCTCATCTGGACGTTCACCGTCCACAGCAGGGTGAGTCCTCCTAGCCCTTTGCAATGTGCAAATCATGGATTTCTACAAACAGCTGCTGGAAGGACCAGAAATGTGCACCCACACCTGGGCCAGGTACAACCTCTCTGCAAGAACCTGGGAACTGTGGAAGCCTCTTGCAAGATCTCAAGGACTTGTCTGGTCATGACTGCCTAAATTAGACAGTGCAACCAGCTGTTAAACAAACTGGTCCCACAACTGGTTGTTTTAAAAAAAAACCACCTTCAGCAAAGGGTGCTCTCTTCTCTCCTACAGCCGTATCACAAAGCCACTTGCTTCCCAGGGCTGTGCATCATCAGATGACACCAACTCAAAACAAAAGCTGGAGACAGTTACGGATGTTAGCCCTAACTGTTAGCCCTTTCCTCCTTGCACATAGAAAATGAAATGATGGTGGATCCAAACGACACCTCAATCATGAGCACCAGTGAGGAAGGTTTTACACAAAATTTTCTCCAGGGAGCCACAACGTGGCATCACGCTTTGCACTTTTGATGAGCATTTTTGCCTGTATTTCACACTGTCCTATGAAGCTGAGGTGGGAACCCGTGCTAGGGTCTGTGAATCATTAATAAACTCTGGCAGAGGCACTGAAATGTGTATTCGTTGATTAACGGGATGCTTGGGTACCTGAATGACAACTACATTTCCCTGTCACATTAGTACTGTTGACTCCTGTCTACAAAAGGATGAGAGCATCTTAATGTCTCAGTCTGTAATATATCTGGGTGCAGAGAGTGGCCATCATGAGTGGCTAGCACATTTGCAGGTAACAGTGTGACCCAACTGTCACAAATTGTGACTTTTCCATGTCAGTAGACATCAAATAACCAGTCTGGAGTCACCAATAGTATCCTAAATTACACCAAAGTGTTGTGCTCACTGTTGTTACAAAGGTGTCAAAAAGGACTTTTATTTTGTGCTTTATGTTTGCTCAAGTCTGGGCACATTTGAAAGCCATTGTTCTTACTCCATGATAAAAAGAGGAAAGGATGTGGGGGGAAGCAAGGAGTCAGAGTGAGTCAGGAATTATTAAAGTGCCAAATGCCCAGTGACTCTCCAAATTTTTGTCACATTTGTCACAAAATATTGTCCACAATATTTGTCACATCTGGCTGCAGAGTCATGCATTGCATCAAGGAGTGGGAAAGCCATATGACCAGCAGAGAGAGACAGGAGGTGGTAAGTCCTGAGCCCTCTGGATGTGCCTCTGTCTGCTTTCTACAGGGAGTGTGCCTACCCATCATCCTGTGGACTGCTCTTCAAGGACCCACTCTCTGCTCTTCAAGACGCTCTTGATGGATCCCAGCACTCCTAAAGGAGAGCACCTTCTGTAGGGCTTTCCTGCCCTTTTACTTTCTAATTAAAGAGCTTTGCACCATTCTCCTATTTGTCATGTAGCAAGTGACTAGGAATTTTTACATCCTTGCAAAGGACAGGAATCTCTGCTGGCCCATGCACGGGAAAGGCAGGCTCTGATACAGGCTGCCCTGCCTGCTCTGCAGAGCACTGGTTAATAACCAGGGGTTGTACATGGCTTTGGTTTGTAAAATATTAAATAAATTAGTATCTTCTGCTGCTGCCCTTGGATAGAGTGTTAATATGAGAAGCGTAACAACTGCTGCACTTCATCCCAGAGGTGGCTTCATTTTAGTGGCCTTGTAAAGCCAGGGTGCACGATGCAGAATTTTGATTTGCTACTGTAGAGGCATTACCCAAATTTAAATATTTTTTGCTATTTAGCAAAACATGTTATTTATTTCACAGATGAAGTGAAGGCTTTGGAAAAACTACTCATATAACAATAACCCGTCCATTCTGTTCTTTCCTTTCCCCTTCAGTTTCCCACGCTGCTTCCCGGTAGTGCTCAAAATGGACTGATTTTGAGCATCACTAGTGTGCTGTTCTTATTTTTGCTAAAACTCTGGAGAATTATACCAGTACTTGACCCTTCTTCCCTTTTCCCTATCCCTCCAATAGATTTAATCCCAAGATTTTCTTCTTTTCTTTTCTTCCTGACTGATGCTATAATCACCAGGATATCCAATCTGTTAAAACACCATGATGTATACACAGGAATATATAAGTATTTCCATTTTACAAGCATAGACAAGTGAAATGACTTCTGTGGATAACGCAGGGCAGGTGAGAAGTCCTGAGTTCTCAAACTGTACGTAATCCTTCAAATCACAAACCTGCCCTTTTTAATCCAAACAAGAACACATTTTATAAGCAGGTGGCCATGAACCTCATCTCTGGGTTGGAAACAAGCTGTGCCTATTCATTGTGAGCTACAGTTTTATTATCGACTTGGGACTGATATTACTGGCATTTGGCATGACCACATAGCAATACTGGGTGCCAGGTCCTCTTCTGATTTGCTTTTGCTGACAGGTATTCTAACATCACCCTGGTTAGCTCAGACCCAGTTTGTGGCAGTTTCCAGTCCTGCAGTCCTGTCACAGTATTATAATATCACTGCAACAAACAGCTTTTTGCTGGCACTTAGCAGTGGAGCACATGCCAGAGATTCATGTGAATCACAAGGAAATGGTTCCCACTACTGAGTACATTAAGTTAAAGGAGAAAGCTATTTCCATAGTAACCACATATGGTAGGTCAGATGGTGACTTTCCAGATTTACCACCAGTGGTTTTGATCCTGAATTATTTATACAGTGAATTTAGCTTCTCCGGTCTTCTTGGCATGTTGCCTGTGAATCTCCATGTTAACATGTGGGAGAAAAGGGAAGTTTTATATGTAGTGCCAGAAAGGCTTAAACTTGATGTTTTTATTCATAGATGAAACATTGCTATTCTCATGGCAAGTATCAACGCAAATAGTAGTGGAAACACTTGGGCTCACTAATCTACTTTTTACTAGGGACTCTACAGTATATACTAATTTGAACATGTTATAGGTGGGGCTGGTAGTAATTTCTATGCCTGTATTGCCAAACATTTTTTCACTATAGGACCTGCTTTTCTCACTTGAAACGCCTTGAAGCTCAAAATGCTTCGGCTGAAGTTCATCAGTTCTCCTGTTTCTTTGGACTGCGATTTTTGGAAGAAAATTTCAGCCAATTGCAAGCTGAATTTTGGGGTGAAGTATTGCTTTGTTCAAGCCAAAGTTTTCTTAAAATTGTTTTGCTGAGAAACTTGACTACTTCTAGTATTGGGAGCAAGCACCTAAAAGTGCACAGTAAAGTCATCTTAACATCATGATTTATCTTCATTTTTTCCCAAGAATTATAGCCAAATGTGGTGAAAATTTCAATATTTTATTAATTTCAGAGTAGATTTACATTATCTGCTGCTTTTCCAACCCTCTGAGCTCATTAGGGTTCTGCGGAGCCCAACCTTTCAGCTTTTACTAATAGCAGACCTGGGGGAATGAAGAACATGATATTTTATAACCTTGTGGACACCCCTTGTAGATACTGGTGTAAAATAGTCCTGAAACCCCTCTGTTGTTGGTCACTATTTCCGAAACCTGCTGGCAGAGTAAGAGACAGCTCTGCATGGAAGAGAAGAGCTCCCTGCTAACGGGTGGATATGGTTGGAATCCCTGTCGCAGCCTAGCTAAGGCATCTCTACAGCTCCCCACTATGGCCTTGTGGTTTTTGCTGGTTGCAAGGTGGTGTTCCAGTCAGTAAGGATTAGCTGTGAGCAGCTCCCTCACAGGGCAAGCAACAGACTGTTTAGCACAGTCTCAGACCCCTGGGCTGAGAACGCCTTTGGCAGAATTTGGCACTGTTAAACATGGGTTTCCTTTATACTTTGTCCTATCAGACATCACCCCTAAGCCATAAGGACTCATTGCACAGCTCCAGCATGCCAGCTGGCTCCTTTGCCCAGGAGGTTTTTGCCAGGGGCACTCCCAGCCAGACCAGCTTCTCTCTCTTACATAGGGAAGAGAAGAGAAGTCATTCCCTGAAAGGAGCAGAGGCTGCTGGGCCATACTGGATCACTCACCATCATGGGCAAAAGCAGTGCAACCATCATGGAGATCCCACAGAGACAGGCAGTAGCAGAGGCTGAGGGATGGACCAGTTTCTGCCAGACAGCAAAGCCTTGGGCTGAGAAAGTCCTGCCAGGGAAGATACCCTCCAGTGAGGATGCAAAGTTGTCCTGATCAGCTAGGGGTCTATGGTGTGACCCTGATACGTATTAATTGTGGGCACGAGGTAAGCAAGAAGACGGCCACTGTGTACTAGGTGTGTTGGGACTCAGTTGTGGAGAACTCCACATGGACAAAGAAATCAGAGAGATGGACATCATGCAGTCGTGCCTCCCTCTTTAACTGAGGCTCATAATAGTGTTTGAAACCAATATGATGTGCAGTTACCAGCGAGGCCCATGTGCTGCCTTCCACCCCTTGCCATGGAGCTGAAGGGATCAGGGTCCCATGACAAGCTTTTAGCCAGCAGAATTAGCTTAAAATCCAAATTCTTTGGATGGGAAAACTGTGCTCAAGTGCACCAGCTTTTCTAACCAGTAAAGTGATTGGCAACAGATTTGCTTGTGCAGAGAGCTGGCACCCATTCCCATAACACTTGGCTTCTGTGTTTTGTTCTTGTCCGTTCTCTGATTTCTCCTGTCTTCATGATCTCCTGTTGCTTTGTCACACCCTGAGTCAAGGCAGAGAGAGGTGGAAAAGGTTCACTGAGGCTGCTGTGTGTTACTGGATTTGGGGGCTTAAACCCAGCTGTATCCTCAGCCATGCCTTCATGCTCTCTCAGTGCAAGACACCTTCCCTTCTCCCTTGGCTCCCATGTGCAAGAAAACCTGGCTGGAAAAGGGCATTATTGGCGTGGATGAAGGAAGGAGGAATGACTCTCTTCTAACCTCCTTTCTTCTAACCAGCTATGGACTCTTCACACGGCATGGTATGCATTTATAATACTTACGTAGGTAAGGAAGCCCTTGGAACTGAGGTTCCTCTAAGCATTTTGTTTTTGGGTCTTCACTTTTCACACTTGTTTTGAACTCTCAAATATAATGGCTTAGGGAGCTGGCTGTCAGATCAGTGTGATGTTTTGGGTAATTGTATGATTTTAAGGACTGAAGTTCACCTGCTGGAGTCTGGTGTGTTAGATGCACTGCAAGCAGGTGCTCAGCTGCTCAGCAATGTCAGATGGGTCTTTTCCAGTCCCCAAAACTGAAGGAGGTGGGATAATTTGATTCATGCTGGTATTTTTTATTCCATGGCAGAAAACTTCCCCTTCAAGTTCATGTCATCAGCTCACATCGCTGCTTCAGGATGACCTGGGTAGGGAGCTGCTGTCCCATCACCTCCCTTATTCTTTGCTCAGTTTCTGGTCTGTGGTTTTGGTCACAGGGAGATACAACATTTTTCTCTTTCTGCCTGGAGCCGAGCAGATTCTTGTGTTGAAGCACAATCCTAGAGTTTTCCTGTTTCAGTGTGGCACTCAACTGATATTTGAACGACTTGAAACCAGAAGGAATGCTCCTAGTGCCATATGCTTTCCTATTGATGGCCCAACACTTGCTTCATAGCCCTGCAAAGACAATGCTAACACTGCCCAGCAGAATACGGAGCAGCTCATAGTGTTGTACACAGTAACGTTACCAATTACCTCTTTTGACTCACAGCTCAGTTGGGTTTTAACCCTTGGAGCCACAACTTTTCACTGGGACCTCCTGCTCCAGGTTGAATATTTTCTGAAAGGTTTGTCAGAGACTGCTCAGTTGTATGTGAGATGAGAGAATGCTGCCTTGCTCAGCCCTTGCCTAAGAGCAGAAATACCCATGCAGCCATCTGTTGAGGACAGTCAGCACCTCGCCCTGGAGAAAGGCTGGCCGCTCTCTTGGCCAGGCTGTCCATGTGCTGGGCTGACCACGGTGGAAGCCTGCCTGTGTTGGGTCATAAAAATCTCAGTTTGGCAGTAGACAAATCAGTGAGTTTTCCATTTATTTCAGCGGGAGCAAAAACAGGCCTGTAATTTCTAACAACATCCTGTAGTCATAAAATGCAGAAGAATGAAGAAATAACTAGCAAAAAAATAAACACAGAAACCACCCTTGTGTCAAGCAGGTTTGCCAGCATTTTTTTTTCCAAATTAATATAACCATTTTGCCACTCTGGCTGCGATGTAAAAAGCATTAACTTCCTCTCTCCGCCCCACCCCAAATCCTATTATTTCTTCTCTAAACAGCAGCGTGCCTTGATTTGAAGTATGTAAGAATTGTTCTCTGGAGCTGCTGAATTGCTAATGTGTCACTGAATTCTTCTGCATTTTAGCTTCTTTCTTCAGTGATGGAGAGAGAGAGAGTGATTCAGAATGGGTCGGGACTGTGTGGCCATAATCCTAAGGCAGGTACCTGAGGTTAGGTGGGATGAATGCAGACTGACAGTTGTCCTTCAGATACTGGCTCTGTTCCACAATCTCAGATGTTGGATTGGCCTATTTGGCTAATTTCTCATAGAGTCACTGCTCCTTTTCAAAATCGTCTTCACCAAAGCCAGGGCCCAGGTGAGTTATTCAGTGGGTGAGAGATGCAAAACAGAATAATTTGGATCCAGAGAAACCTCTAGACTTCACCTCGCCCAACCCCCTGCTCCAAGCAGAGTTGACTTTGAAATCAGAGCATGTTGCTCAGGGCCTTGTCTGATCAAGTCTTGAATATCTCTAACACTGGAGATTCCCCACCTTCTCTGGGTACTTTCTCCACTGCTGAATCATGCTCATAGTGAAATATTTTTTCCTTGTGTCTCTTTAGAATTTCCCTTGTTCTGGCTTGTGTCTGTTGCCTTGTGTCTCTTCAGTGTCCACCTCTGAGAAGAGATGGACTTCAGCTTCTTTGTGCCCTCCCATTAGATAGTTGTAGACATCAGTAACATCTCCCCTGAGCCATTTCTTTTCCAGGCTGAACAAGACTGTCTCGTTCAGCTTCTCTTCCTACATTGTGTGCTCTAGCCTCCAACCACCTTAGAGGCCCTCTGCGGGACTTTATCTGGTCTGTCAATGTCTGCATTGTGTTTGGAAGCCCAAAGTCGGCCACAGTTTTCCATCTGTGGCTACACCAGTGCTGAAGAGAGGGGAAGGATCTCTCCCTTGACCTGCTGGCTTCAGTCTTCCTACAGCCTAGTGTGAAGTTGGGAAGGGTGCACTGCTGACTCGGGTTCACTTGGTGTCCACCAGGATACCAGGTCCTTTTCTGCAAAGCTGCTCCCAAGCCGGCTGTCTCCCAGTCTGTACAGCTGCATGGTGCTGCTCCATCCCAGAGCACCTGAATGATGGGAAAGGTGTGGAATATCCTGGTCTGTAGGTGACATACCAGCAGGCCAGGAGGACTAATGTCCCTCAGAGCGTGGGGGGCTGATATTTGGCTTCTGTCACCACAACAGCTTAATCTGTATCAAGCTGCAGTGTGACCTGGTGTTAAATGGTGAAACAAAGGCACACCACCGGTTGCAAAGAAACACCATCGGTTGCAAATTGTGCGGTTCTGTAACGAAGAATGTCGCACGCGTGTTTTGCAGCGGTCTTCGGGCTTCTTCCTTTTTCCACTAGAGGGACCCAAATGCAAATAAAAGCTCTAATTTATCAGCTGGGGAAAAGTGTGTGTGGGGTCAAGTATATTAGCATTAAATGAAAGGCAGTTTTCTCCCTCTTACTATTTGTATTAAGGACCCGATTCACCATTCGTTGAGTTCGAGGTGGAAATACTCAGAGACTTCAAGGTAAGACCTGGGCTCCCTATTTCAGAACCATTTTCCAAGGCTTGAATATCTCAAATGTTAATAGCTAAAATAGCTGCAAGCCAAAGACAAGCCTTGATCATTAGCCAGAGTGTGTTCTTTTACGGGCAGTGCATATTTCAGTTTCTATGTCCATTTTACCGGTGACCTCTCTGCTGTGGCTCCCTGACACTGCTCTTTTCTGCCAGATGACGGCAGAACAGGGTTTCTGTTTCAGCTGACTGAGGGAAGGGAGGGAAAAAATCACTGCTCATCACTGAGTGTTTGAAACCTATTAGAAACAAAAGCACAGAGGGATGGGGATCTGGATCTTCTATCCCAACACTTTGGAATGAAAGGCAAAGGAAAAAAAAGCTGAAGGGAAAAAGACAGTAGCTGATATTTTTTGGGTTTCATAGTGGAAAAAGCATAGGATTAACCCTTCCTTCCCCCACCCAAACTTATCCACAAGATTCACTTACAAAGGCTGCTTTAACTTCAAAACACTGCTGATTAGCTCTAAATCAGCTGAATAAATGTCCTGCCTGGAAAAAACAAATCTGAACTAGGTGCTGGGGGAGGATGAGACAAAACCTGTATTAAAAAGCTGAGTTTCCCCTTTTTTTCTCACTTGGAAAAAGAAATAGCTGAACACATGAGCGTGGCTTAACCTTATGCACCCACTGGCTCTACCAAAAACCCAGCCTTGAATGTCTTCTAACTACAGAAGTGTTTAATAGAGGAACAAAGATTTACCACTGCCTGGGCTGCACAACCAATTTGGCTGCAGAAAGCTGTAACTGTCTGTCCTGATCCAGCAGGACTGCTCAGGGTTTTCCCTTAGCACACGATCCTGCTTGGCAACAGGCTTAGTTTCACTGGAGGAGGCTGGGACCAAAACACTCTGGGATGGCTGGGCTTAATGACCAGGCACCTGAGCAGGCAGGATGGGAGGGCAGCAGGCAGCTGGACTTTTAAACACCGACTATTGGCACTGGTGGTTTGTTGTGTCCCTCTTGATTTGCTTTTCCGCATTTCCAGGCTCATATCTGTCCCTTCCTCACTCTTCTGTTGCTGGCAGGTTTCCTCCTGTGCTCCTCCAGAAAGAGCCTCGCAACCCAGCCACTCACTTCTCTTCCGCTCACCCCTTATCAGGGTTAAAAGGGGAAGGCATCAAAGGCTGCCAGAAGTAGGTCCTCTGGGCTCCATTCTTCCTGTCTGCCATGTTATTAAAACCAACCTGCCTTTCTGTCCATCTTGGCAGGACAGAGAATTCAACTCAGATGGGAACTACAATTGAAGAGGAGGAGGCTGCTGGCCCTGGGACCAACAGTTCAGAGTCTGGAAAAGGGGAGAGGGAGGGAGGCTCAAGCACATCTACCCTATGGTCAAGCATGGGTCCACCATGCGCATTTTCACCTGCCATATTGTCCTTGCCCATGGACAAACTCAGATTGAAGAGTGCTGGAGCCCTCTGAGGGAAAGAAGATGGGCACTGCCTTCACGCAGCCCCTGTTCTTCTTCTGTGCTGACACCCAGACCCCATCCCTGCATCGGGGAAGGACTGGTGGGGTGGCTGATTTAGTAAACTTTGGATTTAGAGGCAGACTCAACCAACAAAGCAGGTATTTGGGGTTTGTGCAATTTTCCTAAATTCCTGGAACAAAGAAAGTTCTAATATTTTTATGCTGGTAAGATTGCTAAGGCTTTTGCCAATAGAGAAATGCTGTAAAAATAGCACCACCAGTTGACGTGATTAAGCTGGCAAAAATGCCAACTGGTGACCTGGCCTCTGTACCCAGATCCACTGCTCCTTCTTTTGTTGTCCTGCAGGTCTTTGCATTTCTCTCCTGCCTTATTGTTACCTGTCCCGCACACTTCTCTCATAATCTGCTGCTGACAGTTTTCTATTAGGCATAATTTCCTGACCAACTTGTGTATAACTTTGACATGCTGTAAATTTGGAGATTTATATGGAGTCGTATGAACTGTGCTCTTGAGACGCTTGAAAGAAAAACACTGAAACGAACAATCTTGGCAGGAAAAGTACAATTGGAGAGCTGTAAGGCCAATCCACAAGAGGTAGTTAAAGCTAGTCAGTGTGAGTTGATTAAGATGAAACAGGCCCTCAGCTTTGTCACTGCTTGGGACTGAGCCATCAGTAAGTGCTGTGATGTGGACTTGGGTGGATGCTAGACAAGAACACCCCCTGATTTGCAGCATATTCCTGATTGAAGCTCAGCAGTATCTGGAAGCCAGGTGGGCTTGGAGAATCCTGAGCAGCCAGGGCTTTGCCACAAACTGGCAGAGCTGAAATACCTTTGAGCGACGAGAGTGAACTCTCCTTTCGAGGCATGACTGCCTTAAAACTGGCTCCTGTCTCTGCTCATTTCTCATTTTTCATTTCTGAAAGTATGCTGGTTTGCAGAAGAAACTGAACTCAGCAGTTATGGATGTACAGGCAGCCCGATTCTTTAAAAACAAGCAAGTCATTAGAGGTTTTGGAATCAGGCTCATAATCCTGATGATACCCCCCCTCACCCCCGCCCCAGATCTGGAGAGCTGCTTGGTATTGGAGTCAGTCTGGTACAGTTTGGTAGTGTGCTAGGACTGATCTTTCCTCATCTTACAGCAAAACACTTCTTTGCAGCTGGACCACCTCAGCTCCTGTCCTCAGCTGGTAGGTCCCCGCTACCAGTTTTGCTAACCCAGGCCCAAGAGAGAGCAGAGGAACCGATGGTGCTGGCCACTGCCTTTGTCTGGAGAGTCTCTTTAGATACTGTGCAAAGGAGAGCAGTCTCCAAAAGGGAAGAGGAAGAAAACCTCATTCCTAAAGAGGAAAAAAAAAATATTAAAACACGTGTTCTTCTCAACAGCCGTGGCCATGCAGAAGCCTTCATTGCACACAGCCAGCCTGGCATCTGTGCCCTTGCTGGGCCAGCATAAACACAGGTGGGAGTATGGAAAGATCCTGCACCTAATTTGTTGATCAGCCATCACTGATCCTTGCTAAAACACAGCTGACAGACATGCAAGAAAGGCAATCTGAAGAACTCACTTGGTGTGACCTATGGGCCAGTTCTTACACATGAAAATGTAGTTAGAGGCTGACAGAGGTACTGGATGTACAGGGTGAAAGCTGAGGTTGTGGCCTCCTATGCAATGTAGTGTAACTCGACAAGGCAGGGCTCTCTCTGACTGTGCTGGTGCCTGCCCTCCACCCTGAACGTAATATCTGAGACACTATATCTCTAGCCTTCTGTAGCATCTCAGAAATGAAGCTGAAAATATCTATTGCTAATCCACTCAAAGGTTTCTGCTGAAAGCAGAGTGTATTGAGATGTTTAAAGGCTTGAAAGGCTTGAGGTGAGTTACTCCTACTTAGGTCCATGTTATGAATTAAATCTTTGGAGTAATTTTCACGCCTGTGGTTATGCTGCTGTTTCATTTGCAGGCTGCAGTGGGAAGTTCTCTAAGATTTGTAGGCTAATTTACCTTTGTCTCAAAACTCTAGATAATATATCTTTGAAGGTTTAGTATGCCAGCTTCAACATACCTGTGATTGGTTTGACATTATGGAACCTTTTTGTCACCTACAGGAGTTTGGCTGTTTTTTGAAAAGAGGTCTAGACTGCATCAGGTATGTTTTTACAGCAAGGAAGATTAAAAACAATCAGACCATGGAAAGAGTGGCAACTCAAGATACTCTCAGGACAAAGACTTCAACATTAAAGTAGCCCATTTGTAACACAAGCTCCATTGTCAAGTGGCCCATCTTTCAGAAAACGTATATCTGTCGTGGTTTAAACCCAGTCAACAACTAAGCACCACACAGTTGCTCACTCACTCTCCCCCCCATCCCACTGGGATGGGGGAGAGAATTGGAAAAAAAAAAAGTAAAACACATGGGTTGATATAAAGACAGTTTAATAGGACAGCAAAGGAAGAGGAAATAGTAACAATAATAATGATAAAAGAACGAACAAAACAAGTGATGCACAATGCAATTGCTCACCACCCACTGACCAATGCCCCTCCCATCCCTGAGCAGCAATCACTCCTCCCCGGCCAACTCCCCCAGTTTATATACTGAGCATGACGTCCTATGGTATGGAATAGCCTTTTGGCCAGTTGGGGTCAGCTGTCCTGGCTGTGCCCCCTCCCAGCTCCTTGTACACCTGGCAGAGCATGGGAAGCTGAAAAGTCCTTGACTAGTGTAAGCACTGCTCAACAACCAAAACATCAGTGTTTTATCAACATTATTTTCACACTAAATCCAAAACGCAGCACTATACCAGCTACTAGGAAAAAGACTGACTCCATCCCAGCCGAAACCAGGACAGTATCCTATGGTAAACCTCAGTGTTTTCACAGTGGATGGTCTCTCATGGAGGACAGCAAGACCACTTCTTGGGGGAGGTAGACAAACCCAGAAGAAGCAAACAAGCAGGAATCACTACATTTAGATTTTCTAATACTCATCAAAATGAAACATTTTCTATTTATAATGTTGCTGATTGTCAAGTACTGAAATTGGTTTTTATTTAATGTGGTTAATAGTATTCTCTTTTTTTCAAGGGTCAGCAAATGAAAAAAGAATCTTTAATTTCTTTTGTTGAAACCAATTTTGAACTCTCTCTTCATCTCACTGAGAATAAGGTGGGGCCAATATTAATTCCACGTGATAAATAAGTAAAAGAAGAGCACTATAAAAATGTTTTTTTGAGCTGGCTTTGTTTTGGAGCTCTGACAGAAAATAGTCAATGGTGACTGATGCGCTGAGGTCAGGATCATTGTGTACGCTATTCATTATATTCCTTATTGCCAACTGAAAGCACAATGGTATTCCTGATCTTGAGATCCTTTGTACCTACTGCTATTTGTAGACAAGGAAAAATTATTGCAGCTTCTTATAACTGAATGTCAGGAGAGATATCAGAAATTTTCATCTTGTTGCTGCTTTAGATTACAGAACAAAATTAGTTGCATATGTAATAAGGCTACTGATGCCATGAGAAAATGATTTGTGACTCATGAGAAAACTTCTTAGCCAAAAATATACAAAGCTAATTGGGAAATGATTTTTTTCCCCTATGTGGCAAGACATGTCAGCCATATATTTCTCACCACATAATTGGCAGGAAAACAAAGCAATTTTATAGTCTTGTATTGTGCCACAATATGTTGGTTTTTGTAAACCTTTGCAATCACCCAATTACAAGGTACCAAAGAGAAATGAGATTCAACAACAATAGTTCAGGACTCTACTCAGCTCACAAGTACCTCCAAAGCTCTGAAAGTATCCCAGTTTTCACATCCACACATCTATTACTTTTCCGCTCTGACAACGGTCAGGCAAAAAGCAGTAGGTTCAACCCAAATGTGTTAGATTTAACTCTGCGTGCATAGATTGACTCAGCATCGCATGTCCACTGCCTATTTGTCCACAAATTTCCATAGGTTAAACTGTAGTCATTAAATCACTTTAAAAGTACTAATCTTTCAATCCAGCCATTGGCAGATGCTTTCCCATATTTCAGTAGAGTAACAACAGTCTAACCTTCCTCTTTGCAACAGATGACCTCTTAAATCTGGAGGAAGTCCCAGCTCAGTGCTAATGTTGCCAGTCTTTGGTTGATGCAGGAGGCATTCTCTTTCTTCCGACCTAGGAAGTATGTTTGGGTTGTTAAAGATTTTCCTGGCATTGCAATGCTTTCCTACCCGAAATGATGGCATGTTCTTTCATCAGGAGGATATTCTGATGATTAGCACCATAGAAATGTGAATAACAAGTAAATAAGAACTGTATGATGCATGTGTCACAGTGAAAGCTCAGAAATTAATCAGATTTTCGTAATTTAAATTTACAATAAAACTAGTCAGTTTGACAGTTATGGCCAACTGCAGTGACATAGCAGGCTTGAAGTCCTCAAGGTCATCTGTTACAGAATTCAAACCATGTTTTCTCTTTTTAGGATAGACATACATAATTATATAAACTCACAGTAATAAAGCTATAGTTCTCTGGGCTGGTTGACAAAAGACCCATAATAAAGGAGAACTAATCCATCTTGGGATAGGGATAGCTAGCAGAAAAAGATTATACCCTATCATATATTATTTCTTTTGCAGAGTCCTTGCTACATGCAGTGCGTAGGGTGAAAAATGTTAATTGAGATGGTGTGGGACTAAGGCTATTGTCTGTAGGGTCCCAGCTTCATTAGCTGCAAAATTTGGAAAGTGTGGAGGGAGCAAATAAAGGGATTTCAGAAAGAGAAAGTGTGGCCTAATGTTTAATGCAGTCGAATACCACCCCGAAGAGCTGGATTCTTGCCTAGCCTCTGAGCTACTATGTGATGCTGAACCAAGCTTTCCACATAGGGGAGAACTGGCCCTGCTGTTGGTGTAAGAGCTGGCTGGTTGTTCACCAGGACATGGGGTCTTGGGGCTTGGGTCTTCCTGCTGCTTGAGAAAAACAAAACGGTGCTTCCCTGATCCCAGGGTGATGGGATACGGTAGGGGAAAAGAGAGCACTGGGGCCACTTTCTGGCTTTATCCACAGGGCAACAAGCCCACTTGGTTCAGTGCCATGGATCCAGACAGAGATCTGGAGTGTGTGGAAGATAACTTCCTGACACAGGTGGTGAGTGAGCCTGTTGTTTGTGAAGAGAAGGACTTGTGGGTGATATGACGGTTGGAGGCTGTCTTGGGCACAGTGATGAAGAAATGATAGAGT
Organism: Ciconia boyciana; assembly: GCF_034638445.1. Taxonomy (NCBI): domain Eukaryota; kingdom Metazoa; phylum Chordata; class Aves; order Ciconiiformes; family Ciconiidae; genus Ciconia; species Ciconia boyciana. The sequence goes on from NC_132935.1 coordinate 13,654,350, forward strand.
TTTCAACTCTTGCAGAAGTAAGGAGGGGGGTCAGCAGAACTGCCACCTTGGACTTCTGGAGGGCAGACTTTGGCCTATTTGGGAGCCTGGTTGACAGAGTCCCTTGGGAGGCAGTCCTGAAGGGCAAAGGAGTCCAGGAAGGCTGGACATTCTTCAAGAAGGAAATCTTAAAGGCGTAGGAGCAGGCTGTCCCCATGTGCTGAAAGACGAGCCAGTGGAGAAGAAGACCGGCCTGGCTGAACAGAGAGCTTTGGCTGGAACTCAGGAAAAAAAGAGGAGAGTTTATGACCTTTGGAAGAAGGGGTAGGCAACTCAGGAGGACTACAAAGTTGTTGTGAGGTTACTCAGGGAGAAAATTAGAAGGGCCAAAGTCCAACTAGAACTTAATCTGCCTACTGCCATAAAAGACAATGAAAAAATGTTTCCATAAATACATTAGCAACAAAAGAAGGGCTAAGGAGAATCTTCATCCTTTATTGGATGTGGGAGGAAACATAGTGACAAAGGATGAGGAAAAGCCTGAGGTACTTCATGCCTTCTTTGCCTCAGTCTTTAACAGTAAGACCAGTTGTTCTCCAGGTACCCAGCCCCCTGAGCTGGAAGACAGGGATGGGGAGCTGAATGAAGCCCCCATAATCCAAGGGGAAATGGTTAGCGACCTGCTACACCACTTAGACACACACAAGTCCATGGGGCCGAAAGGGGTCCATGCAAGGCTACTGAGGGAGGTGGTGGAAGTGCTGACCAAGCCACTTTCCATCATTTATCAGCAGTCCTGGCTAACTGGGGAGGTCCCAGTTGACTGCAGGTTAGCAAATGTGACACCCACCTACAAGAAGGGCCAGAAGGAGGATCTGGGGAACTACAGGCCTGTCAGTGTGACCTCTGTGCCAGGGAAGGTTATGGAGCAGATCATCTTGAGTGCCATCACGTGGTACGTACAGGACAACCAGGGGATCAGGCCCAGTCAGCATGGGTTTATGAAAGGCAGGTCCTGCTTGAGTAACCTGGTCTCCTTCTATGACAAGGTGACCCACTTTGTGGATGAGGGAAAGGCTGTGGATGTTGTCCATCTAGACTTCAGTAAAGCCTTTGACACTGTTTCCCACAGCATTCTCCTGGAGAAACTGGCTGCTCATGGCTTGGACGGCCATACTCTTCGCTGGGTAAAAAACTGGCTGGCTGGCCAGGCCCAAAGAGTGGTGGTGAATGCAATTAAATCCAGTTGGCAGCTGATGACAAGTGGTGTTCCCCAGGGCTCAGTATTGGGGCCAGTTCTGTTTAATATCTTTAGCAATGGTCTGGATGAGGGGATTGAGTGCACCCTCAGTAAGTTTGCAGATGACACCAAGCTGGGCGGAAGTGTTGATCTGCTGGAGGGTAGGAAGGCTCTACAGAGGGATCTGGACAGGCTGGATCGATGGGCTGAGACCAATTGTATGAGGTTCAACAAGGCTAAGTGCAAGGTCCTGCACTTGGGTCACAACAACCCCATGCAATGCTACAGGCTTGGGGAAGAGTGGCTGGAAAGCTGCCCAGCAGAAAAGGACCTGCGGGTTTTGGTCAACAGCCGGCTGAATATGAGCCAGCAGTGTGCCCAGGTGGCCAAGAAGGCCAATGGCATCCTGGCCTGTATCAGAAAGAGTGTGGCCAGCAGGACTAGGGAAGTGATTGTCCCCCTGTACTGGTGAGGCCGCACCTTGAATACTGTGTTCAGTTTTGGGCCCCTCACTACAAGAAAGACATTGAGGTGCTGGAGTGTGTCCAGAGAAGGGCAACGAAGCTGGTGAAGGGTCTAGAGCAGAAGTGTTACGAGGAGCGGCTGAGGGAACTGGGGATGTTTAGCCTGGAGAAAAGGAGGCTGAGGGGAGACCTTATTGCTCTCTACACCTACCTGAAAGGAGGTTGTAGTGAGGTGGGTGTTGGTCTCTTCTCTCAAGTAACAAGAGATAGGACAAGAGGAAATGGCCTCAAGTTGTGCCAAGGAAGGTTTAGATGGAATATTAGGAAAAATGTCTTCACCGAAAGGGTTGTCAAGCATTGGAAGAGGCTGCCCAGGGAAGTGGTTGAGTCACCATCCCTGGAGGTATTTAAAACACATGTAGATGTGGTGCTTAGGGACATGGTTTAGTGGTGGACTTGGCAGTGCTAGGTTAACGGTTGGACTCAATGATCTTAAAGTTCTTTTCCAACCTAAACGATTCTATGAGGTCACACAAGCCTGTTTTCCACAGGTTGAGAACATGCAGACAGTTACTGTGGGTCAGTTGGCAGTCAGAAGGTTTATCTGAGCCCTTATTTTTACTGCTCAAGTTTATTTTGATTAAATTTCAATTTCTGTTCTAACATGACAAAAAAATTTTCAAGAAATACAAATTCAATCTATTCCATTGCCTCACCTTTGTTCACGCATAAATAATAAACAACTGAAAGTCATCTGATGGATCCAGCCTATATGGAAACAGTAGGGATAAATAGGCCGTCACATCAAACCAAGAAGCGGGTTTGCATCTGGTAGCTGTCCTTCCTTAGAGTTGCCCTGTCAGCACAGGAGGTGGAAGGTCTCAGCGCAGTCTATGAGATCCATGTTGCTGACCTTGCATCAGGCAAGGACTAAAACATTGGGGCACTGTTTAGATAGGGCTAACATTTTGTGATGCCCAAATCTGGGCAGATTCTTGCTTGGAGTACATGCTTTCTACACTGCTTTTTGGGGTGTCTGACTCTGTCCGATGTTTGGGTCCCAACTCTGGTGATCTGAGTCACCCAGCTGGGGACGGCTTCCTAATCCTTAGGTCTTGTGATACACAGAGTGACCAAGAGCTCTTCCAACTCTGGGTGAAAGAAAATATTTGACTTCTACCTCTGTTCATGTTAGTAGTCTCCCTCCACTACTCCTACCTCCACGCCAGTGCTACACTGGAATCCCCACAAATTGAATACCCAGTACTCTTCTTCAGAATATTTAAATGCAATATGTAGCAAGACTAACACAGAGCACCTTAGCCTACAGGCATGTGCGGGTGAAGAGAAGGGTGAGTTAAGGTTCTAGAAAATGGAGGAACTGCAGCTCAATCCCCACCATGGTGCAGCAGAACTGGGAATTGAGGCCAGATTCCCAGATTTTCCCTTGCCTGTCCTTGGAAAGTGAATCCTTCCTTTCAAAAAATGGTCTGTGGTCTGTGCCTATGCAGCACCTTGCAGTGGACTCAGAAGTGCTGGTACTTCACCCCCTCACTACTGACACATGAGCTGTCTCTCACCTGAGATAGCAGGACATGCACACTTGAAGGTTTATCATTGGATACATCCAAAAAGCCCTCTTTGCTCTGAATTCTGCTTCATTTATCTGAGTAAGTGGAAAGTGAACTCCTCAGATTGAATATTAATTAGGCCAAATAAATGCAAACCAGAAGGGAAACAAAAAAAGAAGTGCTAGTAAGGATCATCCACCAGTCTGTGGTTGGATAATATGTTTGGAGAGCATTGCTCTCTTAAAAGAGTTAATGAAAGACACCAAGACACCATTCGTGACTGTGGCTCTGTAGTGAGAAGTCAGCAAGCCTCCTCTATGATTTATTCAGGAAAATCCATGGGAGTGGTGGAGAGCAGGGGAAAGAAAGAGCAGCCTAAACTTCTGGTGCCAGAGCTTTTATGCCTTCGTATCATCTCCAGGAGTTTTCTGGCTGCCACTTGTAAAATTCTTTGGATATCCCCTCATGTTTCTTCCTCCTCAGCCCAGCATCACAGGCCTTGCACCTACCCATTTTACCATGTCCTACTTCTGCCTTATCTTCACACTCTCTTCTGACCTCCACCCACCTCCATGATGGACCAGGCCTCCATAAACAGAATGGCCATGTATTGTTTTCTTTAGATTAACACCTTTTCCTGTGACCCTGCTTGTCCAGCTGAGCTCAGGTGTCACATCATTCTGGCTTCCAGGGGACATTCCTTCTCCAAGAGCCAATATGCTCCATGAAAACTGATTCAGTTTACCTTAAATTAGGCACCCGCTGCCTGGTGAACTGAATTGTTCAAACAAGCATGTTGTCAGGAGCTCTCTGCAGGGGCCCATACATAGCTCCTGAGAGGCACCCAGTACTTTAGGGAATTGCTCCTGGTCTCCATCTGCCTGTCCACTGTTGGTCCTATATCACGGCTGCTAGCACTTTGCAGATATCTCCCATGTTCCATGGCAACTCCCTTATCACAAGATCCCTGTGTGCAGGCAGCTGAACTGAGGTCAGGATATTGGCTGATCCTACAGCAATGCTGTAGGATACTGGTCTCCAGCTCTGCCACAGCCCTGCCCTGCCCAGCCATGGGCCCCACAGAGCCCATTCCCATACCTTCAGCCCTGCCCAGCCATTCCAGAGCTGTGTCTCACCCTGGTTTGCCTCACCGGTCCTGGTCCTGACCCCGGCCTGTGGCCTGATATCCCAACATGGCGTTGGCCCCATGGAGGTGCCTGATGCCCGAGGCTGTGGCCTGACCCCAGCTTTTCCCCACAACCTACCCTGCTTCCCCAGTTAAAGTCTTTGCTAATGAGTTCTTGCATGCCCTCTATCTGGTTGGTTTAATCCAGTGTTGGGGTCCATGTTGCAATGTAAATAAGCTGTACTATAAATGGCCGCACTAGAAACATTGGCCTCAAGACAAGTATCACACACAGCTTTAATCACAAATCACACTCAGTAGGGCTGCAGAACAGCCAAAATGGAGATAAACTGAGCAACTTTTGAAAAAAATCAAGCCATTTCAAATACAGCAGCTGATTTATTATTACTCATTTTCCATGCACTTCATTGAACAGATTTTTCTGTTTATGAATTCCGTTTCAAGTATTTTTCTAATACTGGGAAACAGGCCTGACCCAATCCTTATATTCCAGCACTCCCACAATTTTAGTAGTATTATGAATCTATGTCTAATTTCTAGTTTTCCAAAAGACCCCATCTTTCCAGGGGATGGAGGCAGTATCCCACATCCATACAGCCCTTAATTTTGAAGTGTTCCAAATTTCAAGCCAGCTCTGAATGGGACTAGCTTACAGCATAAGCCCCCCCCTTTTTTTTTTCTTTTTTTTTTTGGTATGTGTATGAATACAGTCCAATGAGATGTAATGAATCTAACACTTTGCTGCAAGGAAAACGGACACTACCAGGTGCAAGCTGGATTCCTTCTCCAGTTGAAAAGCTTTGGTCCTCCACCCTGCAGGGTGGGATTAAGTCAAGGTGAAGGACAGGACTCAATTTCATAACATGGGAGATACTCTCTTGAGTACTCAAGATGTCTGGATGGATCTACAAAACATGGTCCTAGAAGAGACTCGCCCTGTTCTGGAGTGGTGCCTGAAGGTCATGTAGGATCTCCTAGGGCATTTCTAATGGCACCAAACTGAGCCCTAGATCATTACTGACCGAAACTCAGATATTTAGTGCACATGTAGTCACAGGGGGACATTTATCTTTAGGTGTTTCAGTTTGGAGCTGAATGTCTCCATTTGTGCTAGGTGAAGTGGATTAGCAGGGCACAGACTGGGCCAACTTGGTGTGATGCTGCACAAAAAAACATCCAAGGAAACAGCCCGGCTGTGGAAGGGAGCCTGTGGGAGTTCCATACTTTGCACAAGAGACTTGACAGGCCTGTAATTCATTGTTGTCTGGTACGAGACGCTATTTGAATATGGGCTGTTGCAACTACTTAGGGAAACTGTAATGTGAGTGCAGGCCACGTAGAAAAATCAAGTGATGTTCAGATGAAATTGATAAGCCATTGAATTGTCTCTTCCTGCATCTTGAATGAATGGAGCTTAACAAATAATTTTTTAATGGGAAACATATCCATACATTGCATACAGTTCTGAAAATTGTCAGGCTGAAGGCCAAGCAAAATAAGTTTTAGGATTTTCTCAGCTTCATAGTTGTGTTATTACATTGTATGATAGAAATTGGGCTGTGGCATTAATTCTGCTCTCTGGCATTAAAAAGAAGAGGAAGTATTTCTTCTTTAATTGACAGCTAAAATTTTATTCATGGGGTATTAGCAGAATTAGCTTTTTGCCTACTGAACTCTCTTCTGTGTTTCTGATAATATGATTTAACTTTGTCACTAAGGAACTCTTTTACTTGTGAAACACTAATCTGTATCAAGCAAAGAAGAGGAAAAAATCACTTATGGGAGACAGGGAAGAATGGCAATGTTTTTAAACTGAAGGGACCAATCTGCTATTTAAATGCTCTGACTGATCTATCTCTATTCTACCTGAATATCCATTCTGAAAAAAATCTCTGACCCCTGCAATGAATATGTGGAACCCCCGCTAAATGCCCCTATAAAGGCTACTGGCATTGTATGCTCTCCTTGCCACTGGATTCACCCATTTGCAGGTTGTTTTCAGGATCACAAGTCTGGGATGCGGTGGGATGGGGAGCTAAACCTGTTCAGGAATTCCCTGAAATCAATGCCTGAAGGTCACTGCCGGATTGGTGCATAAGTCTTATCAGCAAGTAATGCTTTCCTCTCTGCGCTCGATTTAGTGTATCCATTTATTATTATTACCATTACTGTCTTCATCTAGACACAAAAACCTATGTTTGCAGTTTTGCTTTGTCCAATGAGGAAAAAACCCCAAATGGCTGAGGAATTTTCTCTTTCCTGCTATTTACGAGAGTAAGCTGGGTTCTCTGACAGATGTTATGTGGATCTTTGTCCTTTAAGAATTTGGAGAATTTTGGCAAAGGTTTTTGTGAACATTTCACACCATTTCAGTGGTGGCAGGAGGGTAAAAGCACCTTAAACAAGCACAGGTAAGTCTCATCTCCTTTGCACGAGTTGTGGGAGAACCTGAATTTTCCTCCACTCTGTTGCTTTAATCGATGGCCCAGCCTTCTGAAGGTTGGCCAGAGAAGTCCTTCTGCCATGGGAAATGGATGGAGATTCTCTCTCACAGTCGATGCAGTGTTGTTGATGGGTTTGGTGGGAAACGTGTTCACTCCTGAAAGATACTGGCAGCATGCTGAGGTTATTGTATTATTTCATGAGTGGTGCAAATTTCTCTGAAGACAGAAAACCCAATTGCCTCTTCCACCCTTGAAGAGAAATCAACCTAGAACATCAAAGCAAAATCATTGGAGCCTCTCGGCCAATCATGTCACCAGGCTGGTTCCCTGTGTTAATTATGAAAGCTGTTGTCGATTGTTTCTATTTCTCGCTCTTCCTCATTGTGATAAATTGTCCATTAAAAGAACAAAAACCCCACCCAAATGCATTACACATATTTCCTCTTCCAGCACACTGGCTAGGGATAGTAGAGAAGGGTACTAACAAGTTGCAGAGCATCTGTTCTTGTTTACAGAGTGCTCAATCGCAGCTGAATAGCTTGCCAGAAAATATGAACTATAATCCATGGAACTGAAAAATCCTAGAAAAAAACCCCCATCATCTTTATTGTTGTTACTCATCCATATATACTGTGGAGGTGAACCAGAGCTTGAGGTTTGTTTACCATTTGGAGTCCCTATTCTTTTGCTTTAGCAGAGGTGGAGACAAATAATTTAGCAAGCACTGGAAAGTAGCTTTTACAAGGCAAGCATCTGAATGTGCTGTACAGATGAGCAAAGAACAATCCTTGCTTCTGAGGAGTCATTACCAGATTAAAACATCTTAGCTCTGACCCTGTCTAGGGGGTGTGAGTGCTTTTGAGGTGGTGCAGGGCTATGTTCTTCATCACTCTTGGGCAATGAAGATATTCTGAGGCGTATTGCAAGGGATGTCAGTTCAGACCCCGATTCAAGAAGCGTGTTATGTCTCACTGCATTTTGGTTTGTTGTGTAGCCCCTGTTTAGTTTAGTGAAGCTATGTGCCGTGGTGTGCAGGACTGAAAATGGAAAAAGCAATTTTTGAATGCAGGAGCTTTGTATGAGGTATTAAAATCTGGATTTCATTAACTAAAAGCAATTTTTCTGCTTCTCAATAAGACTGAGAAACCAAGAGTTTCTACTAACATCACTGGGAGTTGCTGAGCTTTGCTATTTAGGTGTATTGAAGTGAATTAGGAGTTTCTTTCCAGACAACCTTTTCTGAGAGAAATGCTGACGACGGCTCTTCCCAGTGAAACATCACCACAGAAAGACAAGCCAAATTCCTGCAGTACTTCCCATGTCTTATCCTGAAATATTTTTTTCCTTATTTTCTGTTTGTGGTTAAACAGCTGCCAGGCTTTACCAAAGAAGCAACCACCAGTTAATGCAAGGTTATGTGATATATGTTTAAGTGCTTGGGGGGTCTTTTTACTGTAAAGGACATCGAAATGTAAGATATCATATCTGATTATAGAATAGCTCTGAATGTATATTAGTTGTTCCCCAAGACAATAAACAAGCAACAGCTGATGTAGTTTTAAAATGGGCATACAAATTTATCTACCCCTTAAGTTTTGAGGGCAAAGGTGAGTGAAAAGCCCTGCATCATTACATAATATTAATTCTTACAAATAATAATTATATATCAATATCATATTTATTTTGATTAAAAGCAGATTGAAATTGAAACAGTGGGGTTCTGACTTGAATAAGGGAAAAATATTTTCAGCATGAGGATGGTCAGATGTGGGAGCAGGTTGCCCAGAGAGGTTGTGCCATTTCCATCCTGGGACGCCTTTTAAAGACCCAACTAGATAAAGCACTGAGCAACATGGTCTGGTCTTATGAATGTCCCTGCTTTGAGCAGAATGTTGGGCTAGAGACCTGCGAAGGTCCCTTCCAACATGAATTCTCCTGTAAGTCTATGATCCAATGTTCTTTGATGGTGCATTAAGATTTCAGTCAAGCAGGTCTATTTGTGCTGGTGCTGTGAAATACCACCCACAGAGGCCTTGTATTTATTGTCCTTACACAGAAATAGGACGATTAGGGTTAGTGGCTCTGAACTGGCATGCTAGAAGGCTTTCTGGAGAAAAGGGTGTTAGGGCTGTTGCTATTGGCAAAGCCTGGATTTTAGTTGACCTCGTAGTAATGGATTGGGTTGATAGGATGGGACAGTGTTTTGGAGGACTTTCAAAGCAAGGAGAAAAATCTTATGTTTGACGAGGAAACAAGGGAGGAATATGGCTGGAGAGTTGTAATAGAACAATAGGATGAAGAAGGGAGAAGCTTTTATCAGTGGTGCTTTGAATTCACTCCCAAAAATAATCAAATGTAGCTGAATATAGCAGAAAAAATCCTGCTGGCCTCTTTTGAATTTATTCAGCTTGTGGTTTTGGTGCTACTCCTAGGAAAAAGATCCCAGTGTTATCTGAGTATACATATCAGTCCTCAATAAAACCCTCGAGTGATGCCAACATGTCCTGTCAGAAATAAGCCACCAAAGCAATAGGCAGAAATACCTCCGGCGAACCCTACACTCTATTGGCTGAGGTGTTTTTTTTTTTGCTCACTTGGTTTTTCCAAAGCATCTTTTTAGCAAGTTAGAGAATAAATTACCACTCTCAGATGTTTCCATTTTTCTCACAGTTTCCCCATGCTCCTGTCAATTCCTAAGACATAATTTTCTTTAGTATTTGCAGTCTCCAGTCTAAACCCCTTGATATGATAATTCTGAAAGCCTTGCTTCAGTGCCAATACCAAGGTAAGCAGTCTGCTGAGAAGACCTCCCTGTGATGTATATTCTTGCTTGGGTCTGTGTTGCCATGTCATGCTGAGCGAAGGAGAGCTACTACAAGGAAGATGCTAACATGGGTGGGGGCACTGCAGAGGACATAGTTGCTATGATTCCCTGTCCTGCATAGTCCCCTTTTTCTGGAGAGGTCACAAACCCTTCCTGCTCACTTTCTAGCTGCACAACACGGCTCACTGTCATCTAATTCATGAAAGGTTGGCACAGTTGGCAAAACATTTTCATTTTCCTGCAGCCCAGATGGATTGTCACTTTTATGGACTATCTGGACAATAAATTGTTTCCCATCAGTAGAGGTAATCTTGGATGATATTACAACATTGGATTTCAGCATGTGGTATTAAGAGCCTTGTTGGTTCTAAGTAAAGTGTGTAAAAATATTAATTTTTATAAAATCTGTTTTTTTTCCTGGCTTTTAAAAGTAGGTGGTTCTCCTATGCAACTGGTCAAAAAATGCTTGAGGGAAGATGTACATATCCCTTTTCTTGATTAGATTACTTGGCAGTGAGGACAATGAGGCATGGAGGCCCCTCAGAGAACCAGGAATAAGGCCCAGCTCTCCTGAACCCGAGACATAACCAAAAGCACCGCTGGTGCAGTTTCCGAGCCTCCTGAGCAGTTCTGTAAAGTCAGTGAGTCCACCTGCATAGATCTCACCAGCTGAAATAATAAAGCCCATTCAAAGAAAGGTTCTTTTCAAATATTTCAAATATTTCAGCACTCCAATAATGATTTTCGTATTTCACATTCCGATCCCAATGCTGGGACACGTCATGAGAAAGCTGGGTGAAATGATAGAGTCCAAATGGATGCCTGTGCTCCCCTGAAGAGGCACAAATGGCAGCGGGTTTGCTTCCGACCCTACTCTAATATCCATTTATTTTTAGCAGTTCTCACCACTTGCTAGTGCACTTTTCCCATGAAACAGGGAGCTTCAGAAGCCATTGGAAGGGTGCTGAGGTCTGATTTGTATTTCCATGCTTTACAGCCAGGAGGATGTGTCAGTCAGCATCTTTATGGGCTAGATTCAGGGGGAGAGCTCTTTCTGTGGAGATGCTGCCAGACCCATTGCCCACTGGGAGAGCTCACAACAAGGTCGATGTCAAAAGACCATGCCTACACCTTCCCATAGTGCTTGCTCCCTTAGCCCTGTGAGTCCCTGTGCAGCAGCACCCAGTGTGCAGGTGCGAGAGCTGAGGAGCACGGCTTCCTGCCCATGGCCCTGCCATCACCAGCTTGGGAGGGCTCCCCTGTGATGTGCTTGTGCTGCTTTCAGACCCACACTCGTCCTGGTTGGGAGCGTTCCCACTGGCTGACATAGGCCTGGCCCCAGAGCATCATCTGCACTGCGGTGGAAGCAAAGCCAGTAAGGGAACGTTGCCCCAGGGGATACTTTTTTCTTTTGGTGTAATTTCTTTGGGGTGATCAGATGCCCAAAGTGTCTCAGTAGAATTTGTTCAGCAGTTGCACAGTTTGTGAGTAGTCAATGCTGCTCCTAAGTGCCTGCTGACAATAAATACCTGATTGATTTTTTTATTTGCTTCTGCAGGATACACTTAGCTTTAAAAATACATTCCGATATGAGGCTATCCCTTTTTTCCCAGCTACCCTGCTTTGAATTCACTACTGATCTTGGACATAAGTAATGCATATAGTTCTTAGATTTCATTCCAGATTGTGGTCATTTACCTTGACCGACTTCAGAGGAAGTTCCTGCTAAAAATGAAGGTCACCAAATCAAAAACATGTCTGTATACATTAAAATCCCTCAAGCACAGTGTTGACTGCCAGGCTGGCTAGGCACGGGTCCTTGCAGTTAACTGGACAGTTTCTTCCTCACTGATGCTTTTCCAGAAGGGTGTTAGCACAATGGAACCTGTGTTGCTGAAACGCGTAAACACTGAGCACCAGATGCAATGGGGTTGGTCGATTTTATCTCCTGCAATGTACCCTGATGAGTTCAGAGTGGTATCCAGTAATTTAATTTGTGATATCTTTAAGATCACTGCAACAACTCAAAAGTTGTGGACAGAGGCAAATAACATTTTCTAATATATTTATTGAATGGTAATGCAAACCAGAGAAATCTATAAAGAAGGGAGGAAATCATATTCCATGTCTGGGAAGGTACTGAACTGAATTTTAAACCAGAGAACCAGACATGGTTGAGACTGAGAAGGGAAGGGGGAGAGTTCACCCAACTTTCCCCTTAAGAAATAAATTACTGGAGAGACCACACAATATTCTTCCAGTTTTCTGTCCTTCGGATCTCCCTTTACAAGTAGACATGCTCACATTTTGATGGTCTCCCCCAGTTTTGGAAGTATTGCCCTTGATGAAGGTTTACATAAGATTCTTTTATTTTTCTCCCCAGAGGACGAGTTGTTCTTGCAGCTGAAATCCCTGCCAGAAAGTCCTACCCTTTGATTGCTTCTAGTACGTAGCGAGTAATAGGACACTGAGACAGTGAAGCTGTTTTTACTCTGTGTTAGGCAGCAGTTTCCCTTCATATACCACCATCACTGCTGAATAGTATGGAATGAGAAAAGGCTCAGTCTCTGTAATAAAGTCAATAGCTCCTCATCTGAAGAATAAGAGGGATTTCAGCCAAGAGGGCAGAATGGCTTGCTTTCTCTTCATTTCTCATTTTAGTTTCTCCTTTGTGTTCTTCAACACATACATTAGCCCTTTTTTGCAGTCACTGGGGGATAAATTAGTCCAAGATCCTGCTTACCACTACTTCAGCACTTATACCATTTCTGATCAACCTATACTTAACATGTAACCTATACCCCTTCTGAACGTGTCATAAAGATTTCCATGGGAATTGTGTTCTCCAGACCAGATTCTGCTTTGTTATTTCAGTATAAAACCACAGCACTTCCACTGAAACCCTACCATTTTTTATCTCCATCCACATCTATGAAATCTGTGATTCCCTGGAAGTATTCTGGATTTGCACTGGAATAACTAATAAGTTGAATATGGCTGTAAACAAATTTATTGTGAAGATTTACTGCACCAAATAATTGCAGTGGTTATAAATCTTTTAAATTTCAGGTAAAATGAATTTATGTTCTGATGCTGGTGTTTGAAGGCACAAGCTTTAGAAGTTGGTTTCAAATAGATCTCAGGATTGCTGTTAGGTAGATTTTGCTTATTATTCTTTGATTGTAATAGGCAGACTAAAATTGTGTCTTCTGAGTTTAGTATCATAAATACAATTGTATAGAAACTTTACCTTTGAACAAAGTGGGGCCTTCTTGGAGTAAGAGGAAGCAGAGGTTACACGTAACAACAGACGAGGACATTCAGAGAGATTCTAGCGCTGTAATTCCTCAAAAGATCAAATTATCTGGATCAAATGATTAAATCTCACTGAAATGTCCAACAAGATTGTCCTCCAGAGGAACTGCAGTTATCTGCTGATCAGTTTTATAAAACTGTTCCTCATTCATTTTTCATATAAATGCACTCAGCTAAAGTTAGATTCAGTCAGACTAATTTGGTTAGGTACATTGTAAGAGTAACCTGTATTTTAAAAGGTTATAATTTTCTCAAGAATCTGAGGAAAGCCTTGGACAACAGGATAAGAACTCTAATTCTAATTTTTATACGTGGTACAGTCAGGTATATTAGTAAGTAGTAATTTTACATTTGCTTTAATTGCTAGTCTCTTTAGGACCAAGGGTGTTCTGAGGCATCCTCATCCTTTGCATGTGATTTTGGGAAAGTGAGTTCCTGGAGTCATGGTTGGTTGTTGTGTTTTCAGAAGACAGCATGAACTCTTTCTGGTGAAGGTTGTGGGCTGACAGCCCTCTTTGGCCCCAACGCTGTGGGAGCACCATGGTTTCTGTGTCCCTTGATCTTATTCTGGAGGGATTGCCCCCAGCTTTTGGCCCTGACCCTGCCATCATGCTGTGCTTGCTCTGTTTCTTACTGTAAGGTATACCTGTAACTTTGGGAGCAAGGCCTGGCTATATAAAGCCTGATCCTACAAGGCACAGATACTCTGCCCTTGATGAGTTACGTGCTTTAATTTACACAACATTTTTTGCCCCATTGATTCCACATGAATAAAATGTAAACATGTATTTAAGCATTTTCCTGGATCTGGCCCAGAATGCTCAGACTTTGAAAGTCTGAACCCATTTTCTATCACTTGTGAATCACCATGCTCATAGTTGGTACAACTTAAGCTGTAATGATCCTCAGCCTCTGGCATGAGTCACTCAGAGGAGAGGTCAGCGAGAATGATGTGGACTTTGGAAACTCAGTGCCCTGGAAGGACAGTCACACTTTATCCCTCCACCTGTACCACACTGATCAGCACGGTGTTTGAGACCACACATGGGTTTGCACAGGCTGCTGAAGAGTCAGAAAAATGCAGTGGTCAGGGCTGAGCTTTCTCCATCTGTGTCGTGGTGCTGTGGTGTTCAATGGCATGGTGTCCTGCTGCCACCCCCACAGCTGCCCAGCGGCACGGCCGGGCAGTAAATCTCCTCACTCTACAGTGTGTAAGAGGCACCACTTGACTTGGCATTGGATCTCATGGTAATGAAGAAGTATTCTCCTCAGTGAGAAGAAAAGGGCTGGCTGATCCTGAAACCGACATGGGGCAAATGCTCATTTGAAACCTCTTTCCATTTATTTGTCTGTTATTTTATAGTAGGATGGCCAGACAACCTACTTTTTTTCAAGTCCAGACATAGTCTGCAAATACAGCTCTCTGACTGAAAGATTTGGGCACCCCCAACTTTCCTGTATCTACCAGCAATAACTCTCCTTCCACTTTCTCTTGGAAATATCCCATCTGCAGCAGGGTTGCTGGAACTGAAAATCTTTTCCTAAAACTCCCTGTCCCTTACAGCTTTTGGTTTTTAGCTAAAGATGAAGTATTCTGGTCACACCAGATCCAGGCCACATAAGCCTGGCATCTAAATCCCCATTTTCTGCTGAATTCCTCTCTAGTGTTGGAGGTTCCTGTGCTTAATTGAAGGAGTTAGATTACTTTGGTATCTAGGCTTAAACCACCAGTCCATGGGCTATGGAAGGACATCTATTTAAACTGTTTTGCTTGAAACAAATCTTGGGAAATATCTGCATATCACAGGACAAGATGGACTCTGATACTAATGAAGGCAGTATGAACCATAACTAAATGTAAATTGTATTTGAAAACTGTCAAGGAGATGTCCTAGAAAACTGTGAAACAAGTTCAAAGTTTATCATTTGGTAGTTAGCAGAAATTCTTTGCAAGCACAATCTAAGCACAGTCTCAAAAGTGGATAAAGTGATTTTTAGAGTTCCTGCCTCTGGCATGGCTTGGAAGGAGCAATAAAATTAGACTCCTGGAAATGAGGAGGTGACCTGTATTAAGCTTGCTTTGAAAGTCTGGTGCAATAGGAGTTCAGTTTCTGAGAATATATTTTAAACAGATCCTACCCCTAAATTTGTGTTTCCTGGTAGAAAAAGCTGGCAGAATTGAGTTGGATTTACAGCAAAGTTCTGTGCTGATATAGTTTAAGCTCCTGAGAGCAAAACTATCTTTGTAAATCCACTTCTGCAGAAACAATATCTTAGTGCTCCTTTGTTGCTGCTAAAGCGCGATTGCCCTGTATGTCGTTTAAAAAAGTTTCAAAAAGGTACAATAATCATGGAGATTAGCAGACAAGAAAGAAATAGTTTTATGTTTGCTTCTGCATGAAAATGCTCCTTTCTGAAAACCTTGCAACTAATCTTTTTAGCTGTGGCAGGAATAGGCAGAACTGTAGCCTTGAATCAATACCTGTGGGAGATGATGACTAACAGACTCAACGGAGTTTTTTGTTTGGAGGGGAACACTTAAACTTTTGGAGTTGGTACCAGCTGTTCCTTTGAACAATGCTGTACTTATGATTCAGACCAGGGCGGTTGTGTTGTAAGCAAGCAAAACTGATTATTTCCCTTCATATGCTTACTAAAAAAATATTAAAAAAAAAATGGAAAGAAACTTTAGGTGGGCCCAAAAGATAGAGGAGCCTCTAAAGTACTTGTGAATCAGTTTTCCTGGTATAACTGCATCCACATGTGAATTTATTGAAAACACATGTGACTTTGATAAAAGATTACATTTAAAGAAGGGGCTAGAACTGGGCTACAGACAACAGGGTACTGTGTTTCATCAAACACTGAGCTACACATTTTCAAATGTTTCATGTTAAGAGAAAATGTTTAGATGATTTTAAACAGTGCACTACTCCATTTCCATTGGCTTGCTTATCACAGACTCCTTATGAGTGTTTCTGTTACAGAATAATCCACCAAGGCCATTCATCTGGTTGCTTGCTTGGGGGAAGAAAATCAAGTTACAATATGTTTACTCTAAGGAATGATATTATGTATTTGTAAGGTTTAGGGCTGGGTGAGCCATCTGGGGAGAAGAAACAGCAAACACAAAACTTGCCTGAGATTCATTATTATCATTCGCTTGCCCAGTATTTTCAGTATACGAACTGATAATGACTAGTATGTGGTGCAATTCTTATTAACCAAATCTCTAAGAGAAGCTGATATGAATTCAGACAATTATGTATTTTAAAACAGCTGAGATACTTTCAAAGTAATTAATAGACAAGAGACAACACGATCCAGTTCTGGGAAAAAAGCTGTTTCAGATAACCAAAACTCAGGTCATGGAAACTGCACTGTAAATTGTATATTAGGGTTTAAGCTGCACTGTGTTTTTACAACACAAACAAAAATAGTCTTGGGGCTGGATTCAGCTTTTCCTGTGTACACAGAGTGTTTTGAGTATATTATATATAGCTAGATTCCTCATGGATTGAATCCTCTGTGAATTAAAAGTCTCTCTCCTGCCATTCTGACTTTCATAATGAAGCTTAAAGTCAAAGTCTACGAAGACCTTTGGTCTATTATTGGTCCAGACAGGTCAGCCTCTGTAAGTAATAGCTGCAGGCATAAAGCTTGAAATACATCTTTGCCTTTGACTTCTGCATCCCAGTCATGAAGTTTTTCTTGCTGGGGGCAGTGGTGTTTAGCGTCTGCAGCAAGGCCTGAACTCCTGTCTCTAGTAATGCTGTTTTGCTGCTGTGCCCTACTGATAGTGATGTGTGTGGACATTTTGCTCCTGGAATGCAAGATTATTTTAGATTCATGAACAACAGTGAATGCCTGTCAAAATCAATAGGAAATCTCGTTATTTTCAGTACTGTGTTTGGCAATTTATTCTATCTCCAGGAACTAATTCCCACCATCTGAAAAAGCTCCAATGATCATAAGATGCAGCAGCACCTCAGTGTCCTAGGCAGCCTGTTCTTCGTTTAATGGAGGTGAACCATTGTCCAAAGTCTTCATAAGTGGAGGACCTTTGCTGCCTTTAGATATTGCTAGATGCAACTATCAGCAGCAGCCTTCTGCCTGAACAGAGGAACTGCTTACAATAGGGTGCTACCCTTAAGCCACAGTAAGATCCCTAAATACAGAAGTCCCATCTGAGAGAGCAATGACTAGATGATGATTGGAACTTTTTTCTTGGATTTAGTACTTTATAAGGAGGCAAAAAACAATCAAACTATTTTTCAAAAAGGAAGGTCAATGAAGACCAGTTTTTTCCTTACGGATTTGGAAGAAATCAAATCCAGCTTTGAAAGGATCATGCAAGCATCTCAACAGAGCTCTAGACTGCCAGAGAATCAAGCAGATCTTGTTCCATGCCTTCACGTTTTTACCCAGTTAGTTGCCCATCTACCACGTGAAGAAGGCTGAGGTCTAATAAACACCAAGGGGGATTCTTTAAGGAGATTACTAGATGGTCAAAGGGAGTTAATGGGATGGGGGACATGACCTGTTATGCAATGGACTATAGAAAAGACAACTCTCATACTCATCTTCTGCTTTAAGCTCCACAGTCAAACTACTGTTAAAGCCACCTGACAGAGTAATATTAAGCGCAGGCTGCTCTCTGTGATTATCTGATAGCAGTGGGCCAAGTAAAACTGTTGTAGGTGCTCCATGCATGTATCTGCTTCATTAAATTACTGCCTCATCTAGTTGGGGGTGAGTATCTTCCTTTGAACTGGACCTGCCTGGATCCCCTAATCTGCACAGTAATGCCATGAATGGCAGGAGCATGGTAGCTACATTTCCTAAGGATTTGTGTTTTGAGGGTAAGTGCAGTTGTAGATTCTCTGCTGTTTAGTAAGGCTGGAGCTCATAATACCAGCGTTTCCATAGTGGGAGACTAATTGTTTCAACAGACCTGCCTGTCTAGTCACATGAATGTTGTAGGAATGTAACGGTTTTGAGATTTCTTCCCTTCTGTGCAATTTGGCTTTTAGGCTCAAAAGTTATTAAGGGGAATAGATGATGATATCATGGCATAAATCAGTCTAAAATAATCATTGCCTAAATTAGATGAAATACAATGAACAATATTGCAACGCACTGACAGCAGGTTTGTGAAGGTTTGATTTCCAATACGAACTGTGACACAAATGTAGGTAACTGAGAGATTTGCAGCAAGAAGAAGATAACCTTCAAGTCCTGAAGTTCAGCTTTCCTCTGAGCTGGAGGAAGGGAACCATCCACGTATGCAGCACTTGATAAATTACTTCCTTCTGTTTATTATATCAGTTTTGCTTTCAAAAAATGTGGTTTATGATGATTTGTTTTGGATAGCAGAGTAATTCCTGACTCTTGAAAGCCTCCAAAGTGTTTACCATTAGCAAACATAATGCTCGTCAGAGGTCCTTCTTCAAATTCAGAGAGAATATTGCTGTTTTCCATTGCCAAATGAAGATACTGCCTTCAGGGCCCCAGTTTCTTTTACAGTAAGCTTCCTTGGTCCAGAGGGCTTGGAGGAGTTAATTTTCATACCTAGATAAATAATGTATGTATAATAACAGGCATTCATAAAAGGCATAGAAATAAAAGTATATTAGACATTGTCATCCCATCCTTCTCCTTAAAAGCATGGAAACAAAGGGAAGGACTTGCATGTCCTTTATGTTATTACTGTGTGTATTAACATCATATCTACTAGTCTTGACTTTGTCCCATTGACTGCCGAGCATCAGGTCTTGTCATATCTTTTCCTGACGAACTGAGGAGTCTTCTGTTGTCTATGGTGCTGTCCTACTCGTACTTTTTCACTGTGACTTTCCCATTAGCATCATTCAGTGCTGGGCATGTTTCCATATCATGAGATATAGCTGTGCAGTGTCCTGCATGGTCTTTGCTACACAGTATTGGCCCATAATGCAAGGGCATGTTTGTTTGACAAGGACAGAATAAAAAAAAAAGAAAATTCACTCTTTTGTGTGGGCCCTTTTGTGAGGAGCCCCAGGGGTGCTCTTCAGTGGCTGACAAGCCTGGTGCGCCTGCCCAGAGCTCATGCTGTGGAGGGCTCCCTCTTCATTGGGCTCCAGGGCTAGGCAGCTCTGGGCAAGTAGGACCAGGATGGACAGACATGCCTTAGCATTGCCTACTTTCTCCCCGCCAGCACGTGCTGCTCCTATTGTTTCTAAGTTCCAATCAGCCTTTCTACTGTCTGTTGCTAGGGTATGTTGAAGGTCCTGCACATAATGTGGTCTACAAACAGAGGCTGAGTTGAATTTTTCAGCTTTGAATTTCAGGGAAAATCACTGCCTTATATTCTGGCTATGTTGGCTATGTCTATACTAGTAATTAAACTAAACAAGACTGGGGCATAGGGTGAGCACTGTCCTACAATAGCCTGTATTGTGTAATTGTTGGCATGCCTGTAGGCATGGTGTTGGCCCATGCTAGCTAATATTCTTCCAGACAGAGCCCTGGCATGGTTCAGGAACAGGTCAGGGACTGTTTCTAATAGGAAATGCAGATTAATTTATCTCTTTTTTTTAGGGAAAAATAGTGTAGCCATATGGATGCAAACTGTATTGTACTACTGCATGCAATGCCAAAAACCAGCCCTTGTCCATTGTTTTAACTTGGATAGATGTAGCTTTTGACGCCTAAGAAGCAGACAGTTGCAATGCGTGGAGCATGGGCCAGGTTCTTTTCTGACTTCCTTACTCAGAGTGTAATGCAGTACTAACTGAAACCAGGTGGAATATCACATTTTTCATGAAACAAGTATTAAGTATCAAACAAATATCCTCAACCTGGAGCAAGTTCTATTGCCAAGAGATTCCCACATGCGATGAGCAGCCTGGTGTAATCAAACTTGTACCTAAAGCAGAACTCCATCAATAATATCATATGATCTATGTTTTGTCAACAGATCAACATAATCAGTAGTGTGCTGCCCACTTAACTTGTGATGGTTAAGATTAAACAGTATCATAATACCTTTCTACATTGTTCCCTGAAGGTGTAAATGGAATAGGAGAATTATGCTGATTTGCATCAATCCAACATTTTAATGGTAAGTGTAAAAAGGCACAGCATATTAAAGATGCTAGCTAGATCTATAATTTCCAGTACATCTGCATACGTGGTAAGATTAATCTCACGTAAATTTGGTCACCTAAATGGTAGGTGCTCAGTCCAACTTTCTAGTCCAGCAAGCACCTCTAGAGCTGATTCATGCCATGCTCAGAGAGGCATAGGGGACAGGAGGAATGAATCATGCTCTGCTGAGCCCAGCTCTCTGCCCTGATACCAGCTCTTTGGGTTGCTGTTATCCAGGCATCGTTTATCATGCAACTCTTTGCTTTTTTGTCACTGCTTTATACCTTTTTTCTCAACAATTTTCTCTTGAATTTCTGTCACAAGCCCAGATATTTCTTTTCCATCTTTGTTTCTACTTATCTTGCATGGCTTTCACTTACTCTCACAGCTCAGGAATTTGTTCCAGTAAAGCTGAGTTAATAAGGCCACACCAAAGTGATTAATAAAAATGTGCCTTGGGTTGCACAGCTTTGAATTTCTTTGAATCTTTGTGAGGTTTCTGTCAGCCCATTTCTCCAGCCTGTCGAGGTCCCTCCAGAAGACAGTATGACCATCTGGTGTCTCAGCCACTCCTCCCAGTTTTGTGTCATCAGCAAACTGTGACCCATCATCCCGATCATTAATGAAGATTTTAAACAGAACTGGACCCAGTATTGACCCCTGGGGTATACCTCTACTTACTGGCCTCCAACTAGACTTTGTGCTGCTGATCACCACCCTCTGGGCCTGGCCATTCAATTGCTTTTCAATCCACCTCACTGTCTGCTTATCCAGCCCATACATCAACAGATTCTCAGTGAGGATCTTATGGGAGATAGTGTCAAAAGCCTTACTGAAGTCCAGATAGACAATATTCACTGCTGTCCCCTCATCTACCAGGCCAGTCATTTCATTGTAGAAGTTTATCAAGTTGGTCAAGCATGACTCCCCCTTGGTGAAGCCATGCTGACTACACCTGAGGATTTTCCTGTCCTTAATGTGCCTGGAAATGGTTAGTCCATCACCTTCCCAGGTATGGAGGTGAGGCTGGCTGGCCTGTAGTTCCCTGGGTCCTCGTTCTTGCCCTTCTTGAAGAGAGGAGTAACATTTGCTTTCCTCCAGTCTTTGAGCACTCTCAGTCACCATGATCTGTCAAAGATTATCAAGAGTGACCTCACAATGATGTCTGCCACCTCCCTCAGCACTCATGGGTGCATCCTATCAGGTCTATGGTGTCCCGTATGTTCAGTTTGCTAAAGTATTCCCTGACCTGATCCTCTTCCACCGAAGGTACAACCTTCTTGCTCCAGCCTTTCCCCCTGGTTTCTGGGACCTGGGATTCTTGCTAGCAAAGACTGAGGCAAAGAAAGCATCCAGTACTTCCACCTGTTCCATGTCCTATGTAACCAGGTCCACCATCTCATTGAGCAACGGACCCACATTTTCCCTAGTCTTCCTTTTGTCACCTCTGTACTTCTTGTTGTCTTTAACATCCTTTGCCAGATTCAATTCCATTTGGGCTTTAGCTTTCCTAACTCCATCCCTGGATGCTTGGACAATTTTTCAGTATTCCTTTGAGGTTACTTGTCCTTGCTTCCACCCTCTGTATGCATCCTTTTCATGTTTGAGTTTGGCCAGGAGCTCCTTGTTCATCCTCACAGGCCTTCTGGCATTTTTACCTGACTTCCTGCTCATTGGGATGGAACTCTTTCGAGCTTGGAGGAGGTGATTCTTGAATATTAAGCAGCTTTCTAGGGCCCCTCACCCCTCCAAGGCCTTATCCCATGGGACTGTTCCAAGCAGATATTTGAAGAGGCCAAAGTCTACTCTGCTGAAGTCCAGGGTTGTGAGCTTGCTTATCACCCTCCCTACTGCCCTCAGGATCCCTGAACTCCACCATCACATGGTCACTGCAGCCAAGGGTGCCTTTGGCTTTCACATTTCCAACAAGCTCCTCGCTGTCGGTGAGTATGAGGTCCAGTAAAGCACCTCTCCTTGTTGGCTCCTCTATCACTTGGAGGAGGAAGTTATCAATGCACTCCAGGAACCTCCTGGATTGCTTATGTTCTGCTGTGTGCGTCCAACAGATATTGGGGTGGTTGAAGTCCCCCATGAGGACGAGGGCCTGCAAACGTGAGGATGCTCCTATCTGTCTGTGGAGTGCCTGATCTTCCTGGTCAGGTGGTTTATAGCAGACACCCTCTATGATATCACCTTTACCTGTCCTTTCTTTAATCCTCATCCATAAGCTCTCACTTGGCTCCTCATCCATTCCCAGCCAGAGCATCATGCACCTTAGCTGCTCTCTCACATAAAGGGCAACTCCCCCTCCTCATCTTCCCATCCTGTCCTTCCTAAAGAGCCTGTATCCCTCCATTGTGACACTCCAGCCATGGGAGCCATCCCACCACATCTCTGTTCCCAACAAGAGTGTAGCTCTAGAACTGCACTGTGCTGGTTTTGGCTGGGATAGAGTTAATTTTCTTTAGAGTAGCTAGTATGGGGCTATGTTTTGGATTTGTGCTGAAAACAGTGTTGATGATACAGGGATGTTTTAGTTGTTGCTAAGTAGTGCTTATACTAAATCAAGGACTTTTCAGCTTCCTGTGCTCTGCCAGGTGCACAAGAAGTTGGGAGGGGACACAGCTGGGACAGCTGACCCCAACTGACCAAAGGGCTATTCCATACCATATGATGTCACACTCAGTATATAAAGCTGGGGAAGAAGAAGGAAAGGGGGGGACATTCAGAGTGATGGTGTTTGTCTTCCCAAGTAACCATTACGTGTGATGGACCTCTGCTTTCCTGGAGATGGCTGAACACCTGCCTGCCCATGGGAAGTAGTGAATGAATTCCTTGCTTTGCTTTGCTTGTGTGCGCGGCTTTTGCTTTCCCTATTAAATTGTCTTTATCTCAACCCACGAGTTTTCTCACTTTTACCCTTCCAATTCTCTCCCCCATCCCACTGTGGGGGTAGTGAGCGAGTGGCTGTGTGGTGCTTAGTTGCTGGCTGGAGTTAAACCATGACATGCACACAGATCTCTAACTCATCATGTTTATTCCCCATACTGCGTGCCTTAGCATGCAGACACTTTAGAGAGGCACCCCAGCATGCTGAGTTCCTGGAGAGGACTTGGGGTATTTTTCCACAACGGGGCATTGTAGGCACTTCCTTGCTTACATACAAGTGCTGGAGGTCACTCTGCTTAAGCCTCATTTTGGTGATTTTGTGATCCCTTCCTGCCACATCACCCCATGCCCTTCGCTCAGAGATCCTGTCTGTCGTCTCTCACAGGACTGCTGGTTACTCTTTCCCTCCCCCATCATTCCTAGTTTAAAGGCCTCCTTATGAGGTCAGCCATCTTGTTGGCGAAAATAGCTTTGTCCTGCTTAGTGAGGTAGATCCCATCTCTTCCAAGCAGGCGCTGATCTGCAAACAGGGTCCTGTGGTCACAGGACCCAAAACCCTGCCGCCAACACCAATTCTGCAGCCAATTACTGACTTGTCCTGTCAGTGTTCTTCTCCTCACACCCTTGCCCCTCACCAGCAGGAATGAGGAGAACACCACCTGGGCCCCCATGCCCTTCATTGCTGCCCCCGGAGCTCTGTAGTCACTTTTGATAATGTTCAGGTTTCCCCTGACAGTGTCATTTGTGCCTACATGCAATAACAGCAGGGGCTAGTAGTCAGAGAGCTGGATGAGCTCCTGCAGTGCCTCCTTGGCTCCTGGCAGGCAGCAAACCTCTCTAGATGACTGCTCAGCTCGACAGATGGGTTCCTCTGTCTCCCCCAGCAGGGAGTCACCCATTACAATGAATCGTAGTGTCTTCCTGGTAGTCTTTGCATGGCTTAAGGTTAGGTGGACCAGGTCCTTTTTCTGGTCCACCTAACCCTAAACCTTTTACAAGCAAAGGACTTACAGTTTGCTGGGTGCTATCTGTCTGGCATGCCAGATCACTAGCATTTTCTTGTTAGAGATGACCCATGCTTTCTATTCTGATACAAACAGCTGTGGGGTGGTAGACCATACAATGGAAATAAAAGCTTGTTTCAGGGACAGTATAAAAAAGGTCTTTCTCAATTAGTTTTTGGATTTAGAGACTATGGTTGATTAACAATCATCATTTAAAGTGGGTATTAGAGAAAAAGCAGTACTTTCATGCAGCATAAAGGGGTTTTTTTTGAGCAGGGCATAAGCTTCCATGGGAGAAGATAGGGTGATAGGAACCTTCCAGAACATAGAGGTAAGGAATCTGAAATCTTGGAATTAAGACAGAAAAATCTAAACCGATGATAGAAACAAAATACATCAATGAGAGAAAATTGAGCCTTGTAAGGCAGAGTAAAGGAAGAAACCTCTAATATAATCCTGTTTTTCCATAGCTATGAGGCAGGATAATGAATGACAAAAGGCCTTAAAACAATTGGGTAAACTGCTATGGCAATTGCTATAGCAAGCTCATAATGAAACTCTGCAAAGTGAAACTAGAGAGGGTCCCAGTCCTACTCGACATTCCCTTTGCTGATTGCCTGCATTTGTTATTCATTTCAGAAAACTCTTTGAATAGAAATTAAGAAAAAAAACCCCAACAAACCAAAAAAACCCTGCTGTTTATTCCAGCTAATATATAGAAAGTCAGTGGAAGATTTAGGAACATTATGAATGCCAAATTAGACATTAAATTTGTAGTTTAGTTGGCTTTAGCATTTTGGAAGATGGCATTTGAATGTCACATTACTTGAATTTAGGGCTGGGAGCCTATATTTACAAGAAGGCCTTAAACAGAGCATTCATTTCAGGTTTAATTAAATCTCTTGCTCTCTAGTTTTTAAAGGAAACAAAGCAAAACACTGACTATAAATTTCCATTTAATATGTTTGTTCTGTTACTTTTTGTTTTGCTAATACTCCAAATACTGCTTTGTTCTACTTCAGCTTTTGAAAAGGAAAAAAAAGTAAAGATTTAATTCCTCAAAAGGCAACTGTTTTAATTTCATCTTTCTTACCATAGTGGAAAGTTTAAAATGAAAGACTGATGACAGTCCTCAGGTTTATAATCTCTTTCCTAAGCCCTGGGAGAGATGGCCTCATTTTGCTTTGCTTACTCAGGTGAATAGACGCTTGCCATGAGCTCTTGGCAAGACCCACCAGTGATCAGCAAAGAGTTAAGAAAGTGTGAGAAATGGTGTGGCTGGGGTCCCGGCACACTGAAATCCACCCGCCTAATGCCAGACTTTTGCTGTAACGTTAGCTTTACCTTAAAATCATTATCTAAAGGGTGAGAAACAAACTCTTCAGCTTGTAAAGCAAAAAGGTTGGTTGGAAACAAAATCCAAGCCACTTTGGTAGGCCTGATTCAGTTGCTCTGATTCATCAAGTAAAAACAAGCCATTTGCCATCTGGTAATTACCTTGGGGACCGAGGTGTAAATCCCTGTTCCTTAATCTTCCTCTCTTTAAGAAAACATTCTCTCCTAGGTGGTCCAGATGGCGAGAGGCCTTCAGACAATGCGTAGAGGTGACCAGTGATGGGTTGCTCCAGCACAGCAGGAGGTCCCCGGGGCGCACATGCGGAGAGAGGGAGAGGTCTCCTTTGCAAACGGTTTGTCAGACAGCTGACAAGTGCTGTGTACGTGTGTGTGAGAAAGCTCTCTGTGGGATCACACAGCAATCCCGCCTGAAGCACCCCCACCCCTAGGCTGTTGGAGACAGTCAGCAAGGATGGGACTACGTACAGGCAGAACCGACTGACACGGTTATTCTTTCTCTCTGTCTCTCTCTTTCTATTTATTTATGCATCTAAACTATGGTTGAAATGCCTCTCTCCGGTGGTACTGATTAAGTGACAACCGTATCGATCCTTCCCCCCTTGGTTCAAAGAGAAACACCCTGTTTTCTTTAGAAATCCAAGCTAAAGGGAAGAGACCTCAACCAGGCATCTGAGCTGGCCATCACAAGAAAGAAGAAACAACATTATTTTAGAGGCTGTTTAGTTACGGTATCTGCAGCACTTCCCTCCAAGAAGGATACTCCTCCCTCTCTTGTGACTTTAAAAGTAGCCAGTGGCTAAATTAGGCTGCTGGAAGAGAGAGGCTGCTGTTTCTCAAACTCTGACCTGGGTTGCTTATGTAGTCCTTGGCAGATGTCAAATAGCTCAGTATAGGTTTTTAAGCCTCCTTTCAACTGCAGCTCACCACGCTGGGGGTGCAGGGCTTCACCAAGGGGATGCCGCCTGCTCCGCCATTGCTCTGACTATCAGGCGGTGTTACTTCATTAGCTCTGAAAAGGAAGAGAGGAAGCAGGTGGAGCAGGGACCATTTTTTTCCTACGTTCATCACGGCTTTAATTCCCCCCTCCCCTGTGTTCTGACCTGGGTACAGTCACTGTACAAGCAGCAAAGATGCAGCATTGGCATGAACTGACAACTGAACTAACAGGGCGGCAGATAAAAGTATTTCGGAGAGCTGCTGCTGTCAGATAGGAAATCAAAGCTCCTTGACTTCACCAGGGTGTGGATCAGACACGGCAGATGACCCAGCCCTCAGATAATCCACCCTCTTCTAAAGGGACTACGATTGAAAAGAAGTCATCAAATAACCTGCACCCACAGATAACCTTTGGATAACCTCCATGCCTCCAGAGCTGCTGCACAAAATCACAGATGGGAGCAACGAGGCATCTCAGGGCCAGGGGAGCCCAATGGAAGCAACAAGCAGGACCTGGAAAAAAGAGAGAAAAGAGAGAGAAGACAGGGCTGAGGAGTAAATTTCCCCTCCCATTGCCCCCAAATGGGTATAACCCACATGATGCAGAAGAGCAGGTTTTCTTACAGGCATTAGACTAGTGGGTGCAAAAGAGTTAGTTAAAAAACATTGCCTGAAAGGAGACTTAAGACCCAGGGATATCTGTGCAGCTTTGAGATCCCAAGGGGGAAAAGACAGAGGGCTGATAGTTGTGCCCCAAACTCATTGCCCTTTCAGGTGCCCAGAAAGACAACCAAGGAAAGTAAGATACCATTTCATCCCCTTGCAGGGATCTTGGCAAGGGCGTATTATACCCTGAGTAGTTTGTGCGGTGTCACAGTGGGGTTACACGCCGAAGGTCAGCCAAATGGTACCCTTATTGGAGCATTTGAATGAATTGCTTCAACTGGTTTTGAAGTGTGCCTTTTATGCTCAAATAACATTTTTCTTGTGTGTTCCCCACAGAAATGTCATATTGGAGCTATTCAGGAAACCTGGGCAAATCTCATAATGAAAGTGCCACACAGGAGCCTTTGCTTACGGTGAGCAAGTCCATTGATTTCAACAGGGCAATCCACATCATCCTGGGAAAATTATTGATTGACATGGTTGAAAAAAAAGATTAAAAATCAGCTAGTCTGACCTTTTAAGCTGAATTAGAAGTTGTTACTGTTATCTGTCAGTGTTTTTGAAAATAAATTAACAAATGATAGTAATATCAACCATCTTTATTCCTGCCAGAAGTGCAGTATGCAAAGTTTTTAAAGCAGTTTTATCCTGCATGAGTTGATGCTGAACTTACTTAGAATGATCTAAAAACAAAAGCTATTTTATGAGATGTAGGCACTAGGAGGCAAATTTAAAGCTGTGCTTTCAACTTGAAAGCTTACAATTTCCTGACTTTGCAGTGTTTCCCCTTTTCCTTCCAATTTGAAGTAATGCCTGAGGTGTTTTCAATTTTTTTTCCTCCCATGTGATATACCTGGAAGGAGTGGAATATTTCCAGCCTGTATTGATTAAGCTTGATTGTACCTTTGCTAAAATCAATAGATGATTCTATCAATACTTTCAAATACCAAAGGAACTCAATTTCCTAAACCTAATTTTAATTTCTAAATATTTTTCTTTTAAAGCAAATTTCTTGACTGTGTGTATAATGCTAAGGAATGAGTTATCCCAATTAAAATTACTTAGGACCACAGGTATACTTCTGGTTAGGCATTGGCATCCAAGTCTGGCTGAACTAAGTCCCTAAGTGATAATCTTGCTATTGACTGAGATGAGTGAATGACTGAATTTTGACTGGTGATTCTGAAAATAAATTATTTTTTCTATTCTCATTGCTGTGCCCACATCCTTTTAGCTTTTTTAAAAAATAAATATATGGTGTATGGCAAATGCTTTACTCCTGTTTTTTCCTTTATAAAAAACCTGTGAAAAAATTTTAGGCAATTGCTGGAATTAAAACAATATTCTACAATGAAGGGTTAAAAAAGGCTAATTAGAAAATGCTGAAAGAAACTGTTATAATTATTGAGAAATTTTTACAAATGTTTTTACCAAAAAGTGATATCTTGAATTTAGCTGCAAAACCCTATGCTGCAATACTTGGCAAGTATATTTGAAAAAATTTGCCACAAAATTTTAAATTTTTTAAAATTTATTTAAAAATAAATATTTAATTTATTTAAATATTTAATTTATTTAATTTAAAAATAATTCTTTAAAATTTGCCACAAATCCACTGTTGACATGACTGCCTATTCCAATAGCACACGCCAAAATGGATTTTCCCTATGGAATATCAGCCATTAATTTGGTCTGATTGGCACTAAGTCTCATTCTTCTCTCACTTACAATGTCTTTGATTTTGAACTCTTCCAGCACCATTACTGGCATAACACTGGATGTGTGGTGGGTTTACAGGGGGTGAGTTTTAAATCACGGGTGTTAGGAGGTGTTCCACCTTTATGGAACTCCAGTTTCCCCAATGGGATGATGTTGTTTCCCTACTGAAGATTGTAAAGCTCTGATATACTGTAAGCTATCATTACTATTCTACTCAATTCTACCTACTTTCCATGTGGTGTTTGCAGGCACAACCTGCTCTTCCTTCTGCAGTTTCTTACAGAATTAATACATGTGAATTTTAGGTCAAATATATTCTCCCTTACCTCAACATCCAGAATGTGAAAATTATTAAGCAAGTTGATGTAATTTCATGAAGACTTTTAAATCTCAAGTACAAAAAACTTTCCATCGATATTCTACAAACCCTCCAACCCAGTTTCCAGCAGCCAGCTACAAACTCTGTGTTCGTGGAGGTAGATTTTTTCTTCCCATGCAGTGTATTTGTTGCTGCAAAGGAGCAGTTTAGTCACTTTACAAAGCCTGTACCTTTGGAAGTGTGAAAAGGCACACGTGCACTTAGGAACACTAAAGATGCGTTACAGACAGTTAGTAATGCAATGCTTATCACTTGGTTTATGAACAATCTTAATTTTTCTACAGAATTTTTGCAAATTGTTTATCCCTCTTGAAAGGATCACACAGTCTGAACTGAAAGGAGGGAACATGATATTAACCTGAAGGCTTGTTAAACTGCACTGTGGTTATAAATTTTGTGGAATTCCTTTGTATTTACAGTAACTGCCAAAACAGATTTAATCCTTTAAGACTTCAAGATGTACATTTCTTGGCTTGTGTGCTGGGACATTTTCATACTGGAAAATGATGTATATTTTCCATATACACTGTGGGCTTCTTAGAAGAATGGATAAAATCTACTTATGCTGGGGATAACATAAAGACTGAGAAGCCAGGAAAGAGCACAGGAATTCAATGGGGCAATCGAGTCATGTCCCAGACATTGGGATATGGACTGAAATAAATGTGGGCACCGAGAGTTAACAATTAAGTGCATCTGAGGCTTTGCCTGAGCACAGAAGACTTTCTGCTTTCCCTACAGCCATGTAGCTACAGCAGACTAACAAAATCAATGTGGGGATGACTGTATTCCTATAAGCATTCTTATACCCATGCAGCTTGTTATGGGGCATCTTAAGCATCTATATGTAAGTATCATGATAGCAAATGCCAAGGGATCTTCAAGAGCTCAGAAGTGAAACAACCCTCATGCAGAAATTGAAATCTAGAAGGAAAAGTGTACTGAGGTAAAAGGAAGCTGCAGGTTATTAACATTGCTACTATTTGTGGATTAAGAACTAAAGGATTGACTATGTATTAAAAATCTCTTATTTTGCAAGAAAACAAGTAAAGGATTTGCAATGCCTTTTTTTTCCCCAGTGTGGTGAGGGATAAGACTGGTTGAAACATTCATGTCTATTTTTTTTTTTAAAGGAGAGGAGGTTTTCACTTAAACAAAAATAGGCACAGAAAATGTTGCTTTTCACTTAAAAAAATCATCGATTAATTTCTGTATTTAGTTTTTTTTTTTTCTAATTATTTCTGTTGATTCCACTCTGAAGATGATCCTGGCTCCTGCTGGAGTTAGTGAGAGTTTTGCCGTTGACTCTACACAGCATAGATACAGGATAGACACTACATTTGCATTATAAGTTCAGGTTGTTATAATTAGAAGTGAATTTAAATGCTGGTGTTTTACTCTGCATCGCTAGTTTCCAAATGTCTCATATTGTCTGGAGCTGTGATTTTGGTTTGGGCCCACCTCCAGGGCAGGGAGAGGCTGATTAGCTGTAGAATCTGTCTGAGATCTTGGTCAGCGATATTTTTATATTTTTGTGGTTCAAATGATGTATGCTGTACTATGAGAGGAATACTTTTCACTCATTAATCATATTTCAGAAAATGGGAAGCACATGATAACTAAACAAACCAAAGCATGAAAATGAAGACAAGAATTATGGTAAGTTAGCCAGTGTGAAAACCTTTATTGGACCAAGAAACACAATCAGGAAGAAAAAGATTCCTGATGAAAAATTTCACAGGCTTTTTGTTCTTGTTGATGCTTTTTTTTTTTCCTCAGAAGTCTTTATAAGTATTAGTCTAATAAACATAATAAAGTATTAGCTATTACTCTTCTAGTAAAAATAGTTAAGAAAAGGAACATTTTGTTTCTAAAATCTTTGGAGGAAAAGCATATGCATATATTAACAAACTTCTTGTAATGATGTTGATATAATAAATTGTTCTATTGAAGATGGCTATTATTTGGTTTTTAGGGATTTCACAACCTAAGTAGAATATGTTCTGTTAAAAAACTTAAAAGCTAAGTGACTGAAACTTTACCTCTACTTACCAACCATAACTTTAAATTTAAGTTTTGGGTTTTCGCTGGCAGTGAAAGGATTTAAAATAATGTGGAGCATGTATCTCGCACCACCCTTTGATGACAGAAGCAGCTGCTGCACTAGAGAGAAGTAAGTCCCTGATTGCTCTTTTATGTGTTTTTTTCCATAGTTTATCCTCCCCGCTTGTCACAGCCAACAGTACGAGGCTTCCCACATCCAAGAGAGGATGATTTTTAGCAGTCATGGATAGCTCCAGGAAGTTTGAAGGGTTTTGAGGAGCCAGTTAATGCTTTTAGGCTCCACAGCGCTCTTTGGAAGGAATCTCACATTGTGCTTGTGCACCAGGTAAAAAGTGCTTTCTTCAGGTTTGTTTTAAACCTGGTGCTTGCTGGCTTCTTCAGGCTCCCTGGAACAATTGCATTATGAGAAATAAGCAATATTTGCTTCGTTTTGGATATTATAGACCCTTATTCATAGTCTTGTCCACTGTCAGTCAAGCTCTAGCACAGGCTCCAGCACCTCTGTCATGCTCATGAAGAGACAAGCTCCATACATCTGCTAGGGGATGGAGCTGTGATGGGCTTAGTCCTGTCTGTGCCTGAGTTATGCAGACCATGTGGAAAGAAACCACTAGGTGTGTGTGGGGCTTTCCTTCGGGGAACTTGGGACGTCATTGCCATTTTGTAGGTAAAGTATGTAGATGTGGAAGAGCCAAGTTTAGGAAAATGGGCTTAAACAAGCACTTTGAATATGAGCATTCTGACAAGCTTTGTTATGTAATGACAGTAAAAGTTGAGTTTTTAAATGGTGGATGTTGCCTTTCTTTGATTTCTATTTTGTTGCCATATGCTCTTGTCTTTGGATGTGAACAGTAAAAAAGACCACTAAACCTACTAAGAAAAAAAAGGAAGGAGTCACTTTTTGTGAGGTTCCCAAAGGTCGAGAGAAAACAACTTCCAGTGATTTAGTGGGGGGGAGAGCCTGGGTTGGAACTGAATAGATACATTGCATCTGCCAAGAAATGGCGAGGAACAAAGAAAGCCTTAGATGGAAGGAGGAACTGTGAGCATGTGTGTGTTCACGTGCATCTGTAAAGCAAAACTCTGAGCTCCAGGGTGATTTATTTATTTGCAAACACTTCTCATTTGGAGGGCCTCCTGAGATGTCCATCTCATCTTCACAGGGGTCTCCACCCTGCTTGTAAAATGAAGAATGATATATAAGGCTATAAAATGAGGAAATAAATCTCTTTGCAAAACAAAGCCTAGTCAGGGTGCCTCACCACAAGACATCCTCCTAGCAAAATCACAAGGACTGTAGTCACCAGGAATATGGACAAATCGTTAGGAGACAGCAGGAACCTTGAAGTGATAGGATGGAGTGGTACACAACATTTGGTTAATAAGCAGTTGAAGTATAATGACGATGGCTTTCCTAGGGAAAAAGAAGCCTTAAATTCTGTGTGTTCTGTTGCTGATGGATCAATGGCCATGGTGAATCTAAGCCCTAAGCCTTCAGGCTTGCAGATATTAACACATGTGTAGCTCTGTGCACAAGCTAAAAAGTTGTAGGTTACTCTTTGCTAGATTGTGGCAATGAGGTACCTTTGTCATGGCTTCTGTGAGAAAAAACTATTACTTTTAGAATTCGATTTTCCTGTCCCAAACATCTGGGAAGAGTGATCAGTCATCAGTTTTTTCACATTTACGGTTGGACTCGATGATCTTAAAGGTCTTTTCCAACCTAAATGATTCTATGATTCTATGATTCTATGATCACATTTAATCAGCACATTTGCGTTTTTACAGTATAGGTGACATGTAACTTGCCAAACTCACTTTTACAATGGTGGCATGCTAGGGCAGTTTTGCCTTGCAAATTTAAGGCTGTCCTCATCTTTTAGAATAAGCAAGCACTTAATAAAGCTATTCCATAAAATCTATGCCAAACATCAAAATTGGCACCCAAATTTTTAACTTGCAAGGGAAACTGCATTCAAGTATAATTTTGAAAAGCTATGGAAAAGAATTACGGTAAGATATCCCTTGGATTTTATGAGTCTGAAATCCCATTATTCTATGAGGTAGACTAATACAGTTACATGTTTATATAAAAATATGGCAGTTATTCTTTCACAAGGGTGCTTACTATATTTTTTCACTAATTTCCTTCCAAAAAAGTTTTCAGCAATTATGAATATCTGGGCTGAAGTTGTCCCCATGTAACAGTTGTATTTTGCAGTACTACAGACTGGCTCCAGGGAAACCGCTGTGGTCTCTCTGGTTTTTCTGTTCCCAGGGCTTAAAAGCTCTATTGATATGATAGACCATAATGATTCAGAATGAGGATTATGGTCTATCAGTAAATAGCATGGTATTATGCATGTACCATAATATACTTACTATGATTTTTTTATGACATATTCCTGGAAGTCTCATTCATTTGTATAATAATAACTCACCCCAGCATAACTTGTGTGTAAAAAGAGTAGGATTATGCTTTAGGAATGCAAATAGGAATTGCATCGGTGCAGGGTGGAGATGCAGAACAGCGGAAAGCAGAGGCTGCGTGATTCTTACTGGGAAACGGTGGCCTACGCATTTTATTCTGAATGTATCTTTTTGTATTCTTAACAGTACACTTCTGTAGGCATCCAGAAACTCAGATTATGTATAAATATGGGCTTCCAGAGTATATAGCAGGGTGCAAGACAAAATGAAGTGCCAGAGGTCCTTTCCCTCTCAGCTTCCCTTCACCCTGGGGAAACAGGTCACTAAACCAAATTCAATCTTATCTTACTCATAGCTCTATAGCTTCTTTTTGTTTTTTATACTTGCACTGAATATAATAAAGAGCTTATTTAATTCCAGGTGACTTCTTCCAAATGGGGACAAATTTCACCTCTGAGAAGTCAGAAGCAAGACCTTTCACTTCTGAGAAGTCAGAAGCAAGACCGTATGTGGCAGATGGTGTTGGTGGCTTAGCAGGATTTAGCCACGGTGGAGGCAAGGTTAGTATTCTTAGAACAAGCAGAAGCTCTAGGGCATTATGTTTCATTCATAACATCCAAGTATATCACTGATATACTTACGAGAGTGATTTCATGGCTCGTTAATGCTAGTAGGAACAGTTTTCTGATTTTATTTTTTAAGGGTACTTTCCTCCATAAGATGGGAAGTGTCTGTTGATGCACCACAAGGGTTTGTTTTACAGAGAGAGTATATAGCTGTAATAGAGAGGTCAGGAAAAAGGAAGCTTCAATCATTCTTTTCTCTGTTCAAAGAAAGAATGAACAGGAGGGCTGACTTGTTTAGTAAAAAAAAAAGAAAGGAGAATTTGAAACAGAATATAATTGTAATTGTGGATGAAATAAAGATTCTGGCGGGAGCCATAATCAGAAGGCAAGTCAGAGGGGTGATGCCATGAAATTGCAGAGTAGACATCTGAGTGTACACAATGTTTCTTGGTGGCTGCAATCACTACCAAGCACCAGCAAGGTGCTTTCTTAAGCCCACAGGCTCTTACTTCTTTCTAAGGTCAGAAACAAGCAGCATTTGCAGAGTCTTGGTGTTGAGTTTCCATGTACAAAAAGAATAAATACTTATTTTCAACCTACATAAATTATCATATAGGAAGAAGCCAATCTAGAAAAAAGGGTATGTTGTCCAAATGAGAACTCAGCATTTATGTGTGTCTTGTCTGCAACCCTCTGCCCAGCACTGGGTAAAAATACAGCTGTTGCTGCCCTCAGCAGAGATCTGTATAGAAAAGAGGTCAACCTCACATCTCAGCTCTTAACAGGCTCTTAGACGTGCAAACAGTCTTAATGACTAGAAAGCTAAACTCACCACACTCAGTTACAGTTCAGCCAGAGAGAACGGTATTCCACATGATTTATGTGACATTGTGTGTGGTAAGTGAGTGTGTTAATGTATTTTTTCACTCCATATTTATTGCCTGGCTAGACTTCTCTTGTTCTGACCATGTGCTCTTTGACAGATCAGGAAGTCATAATAAGCAACTGCTCATTTTCTGCGAACACTCTTGCATTCGGATCCTCGCAAGATCAATCTGCCCTCTGTTTCTCTTCCCATGGTACAATGCCATGAAGGAGCAGAGATGGAGACCATCAGAAATTGTGACCTATTTTAAAGATGCTGGAACATAGTGTTCATCCTCTTTGATTGAAAACTCTCTTTTGTTTTCCATAGGCAATATTTCCACAGCTGAAACAGAACACAAAACAAGAACTCTCGTGGTGTGCTAAGTTGCTTCTCTGTGGAGAAGCAGCTCATCAGCTGCAGCAGCTAATCAGGAAGCAGAGAAGTGCAAAAGAAAATCAGGACGCCTGAGCCTTCAGCTATGCAGCCACAGTCAATGGAGTCAACAGAAAGGGAGAAAGACCTGAAGAGTGACAATCTTTGCTAAACTGATCATACTCTGAATGATACTTCGTATGGTAGAAGCTGGGCCTTGGATTTATATATTATGGTTTTAGACATGATCTCCTTGATAGAATTCAGCACTAAATCTTCTGCTGAAATTATCCTGAAATATTTGGCTGTAATTAAATTGTATTTAACTTGTAATAGGAACTGCTGTGCAGTGACAGCATAGACTTTAAAAATAAAGACTCAGTACACTAACTCAGTGCAATCAACCAGACTGATTAGACATTATCAATAAATATGCATCCACTCTGCTAAGTGCATGGAAAATCTGCTCCCCTGTAGGTGTTATCTCCTTCCCAAAGTCCTCCCCCAGTGCCCCTTCTCATTTACCATTTGATGGTGCCAATGTAATGTGCCTTTGTGAGATGGAGGCCGTGCTTTTTTGTCTGTAATCAGCACATTTAAAATACATTGTGGAGACACAGGTTACCTTTAGGAACATTAGAGGTGAACTCATTATCAAAGACCTGTGAGTCACAGTTACAGTGTTTCTTTGGATGGACATTCACCACCAAGGAAGGACCTTCTGGGCAGGATTTCACTCAACATAAAAGTACGTAGACTTCGGTGTGTATTTGTAAGTGGAGTGTCCAACTCCTCATATAGGAGACTGAAGGCAGGAGTCAATTGCTCCTTCATAGGGTTTTAGCATACCTGAGTATGCTAGGTCCAGGATCCCCTTGGTGTATGGCTGGTACTCTGGATAGACACAAATCATTTCATCAGCCCTATGTGGATGTCTCAGACACCCTGAGACAACTCCAATGGCACCACACACTTTTGCTTAGGCCACTGAATCACCAACTGACTCAACTCTGTCATTAAACTTCAAGGCATCATTCAGCTATCTAGCCAGTAGCTGTCTCTTTCATGATAAGCTCAACTGTTCTCTAAATTGACCAGAGGGGCCACTTAGTTGTTCTAGGCATTAAGTATTGTTTGAAATGCCCTCAGGCATCCTGCCTTTGTCTGGTCTCCATCTGTTGCTCCAAACGGGTATGAGTCTCCTGTAAGCTTTGTGTTGACTCTCCAAGCCCACATGAGCCCAGATACAGGCATCTCTGAAGGCAGTAAAATCCAATGTTTAGGCAACTGAATTGATTACTAGATCTCCAATGACTATAATGGGATTGCTGGCTCACAAGTAGGTATCTGTATTCAGATGTCTGGTGTCTTACTTTTGAACTGCAACCTGCCCAGTGGGTCAGATTTTGAGCCTCATTCTCCCAAGATATGCTATTTTTCAACTGAAGCACATGGACATCTGGGAATCCGAAGATTGATTTTGAGAGGTCTGTGAAGGATGACTTAGCAAAACAGGTACATGTATGCCAGAAAGCTGCCTAGGCATGTGAAGCTTTGAAAGGGTCTGCCTCAACACTGGAGATTCAGCAGGGCTGCACATATTGATGTGTCTACAAAACATGGATTGAGATTTTAGACATCCCAGTGTGTGGGTATGCATGCTGTTGCCTTTCCCTACC
Organism: Ciconia boyciana; assembly: GCF_034638445.1. Taxonomy (NCBI): domain Eukaryota; kingdom Metazoa; phylum Chordata; class Aves; order Ciconiiformes; family Ciconiidae; genus Ciconia; species Ciconia boyciana. The sequence continues at coordinate 13,691,390 of NC_132935.1, forward strand.
AGGGAATATACAGACTTTTGAAGACAGAGGTTTTGGCTGCATGGAATTGTTTTGCTAGGCTTAATTAACCATCAGTAGTTACAAATGATAACATAAGAAACACCATACTGTTTAGACCACCGATCATTCTAGTCTAGTATTTCATCTCCAGCAGTGGCAGAGAAGATGGTTTAATGGGAGAGTGTGTAAGTCTAGTCATTTTGATATCCCGGCGAGTCCTTCTAGTATCACTTTACAGACCTGTTGTCTATAAATTTGTCTAATCCCTTTCTGAACTCAAGTTTACTTATTTCCATCTATACCAAAGTGGCTGAAAGCCATTTATCAACACACTATAGTCAGCTGACACCTTAACAGTCATGTGTATTGACATTATTTATACTAGTATTTAAAATTTATATTTCAGGCATATATTCTGACCTCTAGAAGGTCATGGGCTTAGGGTGTTAGGCACTGTAAAAAGCTGGACTGTCCATAATATATCTGTTGTGCAAGGCTTTGCTGTTTTTTTTGTTCCAGGAAAAAGGGATGTTATCTGTGTGATTTGGCCTAATTCTTTCCCACTGATAAAAGGAAAAAACATGAATGCTTTTATTTTAAAAATATTTGAGTAAAACGTTTGTTAATGTTGTGAAACAGCGGTAACTTTGAGTCACTAAGTACTGGGTTGAGATATTATACAATTGCAATTTGTATCAAGTCCCTCCTGTTTTAATTTTTGTCTGTGCCCATTTTTCATGTTGACTTTGACAGGATCAGGATGTAGTCTTAGAAATGCAGCATTTATCTTGCAGCGATAAAGTGTATGCCTTTAATGTTACCTTTCAAGAATAAGAGAAGTCTGACAAATTGTCTGGGCAGTTTCAGGGTTTATTTGCTGTAGTGCTCGCTGAGCATTCCTCATTTATTTCACATAGCTACTGAAGTTCCAATTCATTAAAGCAATTTAGTCATATACATTTCAACAGGACCAGACACCTGTTAGGAGTTATGCATGGGCTCAGATGTTCTTCTGAATAAGCCTTTGCCTGGAGAGCTGTCAGGAACAACCTATGGGAACTACAGAAAGTGACTTATGATTATAGCTTAGTCAGATCCCTATTTGTAGTGAATTATTTTGATATGTAAGTAAGTACTACACTAGATAAGGTAATACATCCTACCTCTGGCTGGCTGCATCCTTGGTATTTGTTCATAAAAGCACACTTGAATAAGCAGACTCCTCTCTGCCTTCATGTTTTTAAAGTTACTCCTACCTGCTACATCTTTTCATTTTTCCTTTCTTGTTCTATGAGGTCAAGGCTGGCAGAATTTCACAACAGTCAGCCAATATCTGTGGTAAGTTTTGGGAACAAATTGATGTGTTCTTCCTTTTTCTCATTTCAGCTTAATAAAACCTTCTCTTGTGCAAATTCTCAGCAAATGACAATTTTACATTTGCCAGATGATGCTGGGATAAGAACTGAGGATCTGTTCCTTCTTTTTAAGAGAAAAAAAATCAAGTAAAGCCAGCTGGGAATTTTGCCAACAGGAGCTGTACCCACACGGAGACAATTGAGTGAAACAGGCAGAGGGCAGAGAAATGCAACCATGCTGCCAGAGAGGCAACTGAAGGGGAAAACCTGAAGAAGAAGAGCCTGTCCCTTATTCAAAACCCAGAGATGGTGAGCGTGTTTTACAATGCCTGCGCCCAGCAGAGTATCTGAAGGGGTTGCTCAGGTATCTTGCTGAACTGGTGACTAAGTCAATGCCTTCAAAGGAAGAGCTGATGTTCAGCAAAATGCTGTGGTGTTGAAACATAACTCTCTTGGTGAATTTGCCTCCTGCCTTCACATGTTCATGTGGATCTGGACAGAAGGCTCACAGGTTGATAAATAACTCACAGATGAAGCTCACGTATCAGTCTTAGCTTGAACAGGGCCTTTTCTGTCTTTCCCTTTCTTTTTTTTGTGGAGGGTAAAAGATGTAGCCTTATCTTGGGCATTCCCTGACTTCTGTCAGTTGGTGTCACAGCTGGAATGTTATTTAAATCCAATTTCTTTTATCTGAAAGTATTTATGTGAGCAGATAAAGCATTAAGCCTCTATCCTAAAGTGCCCTGCTCCACTTTAGTGCTCCAGATAACATTGACTTATGCTGTCGCTGCCACTCCACAGACAGGAAATCAATTCTCTCCCCCATTCTTTACTTGATCTTTCATGGTGTATAATGGGGATGTGTGTGTGATGCTACTGACAGACCTCAGGATGCAGTCCATTAAGAGGTTAAAGGGAGTCTCCTCTTCAAACTGTAGGAATCTGCTTTTTTTCTGCAGGACTTTTATTTATTTGAGGTGGGGAGAAGAGTGGGACAGTTGAAATCTGTATTTACTGCTTTTCTCTGACAAAGCCTAAGTTTAAAAGCCAGAAGGTCTCGTCTCACTCTTCTTACCACTCATAAAGAGCTTACTCAAGCAAGTCTGTTAATGTAGCTGAGAGAAAGTACTATTCAGCATGAGTGAAAGTGTCTAGGACTGTCTTGAAATGGAATACATGAGATTTATGGATTTGAAATGCAAAAAACATGAACTGAAATGCAGTCAAGTGATTTCTAATACTGCTGGTGGAGCTCTTTTTAGGAGGAAGCAGAAGACTTGGGAATGAAGGAGTGAAGTGGAGCCTGGAAGAAGGGAAGGGTGTTTTCAGTTTTGCTTTTGTTTCGCACTATCCTACTCTATTTTTTAATTGGCAATGAATTAAACTATTTTTCCCCAAGTTGAGTCTGTTTTTCCTGTGACAGTAATTAGTAACGTGGATTAGGAGGAGGGCAGTGGTCAAATTTGCTTCCTCATAAAGAATTTCTGCAGGTATGACTGCTGATGCATCCTCCCAGCAGCTGAAAGGAAATCTACAACTCTACAAGGGCCATCTGTAATGCTTCAATGTGGAGATGACTGTACCTTGTCTCCACTGCTTCAAGGAAACTTCTTTGTTTTGGACACAACAAATCTCCAAGGTCACACACCAAGTACAAGCCACCTGGACTCAGGGATTGTAGCATACCAGGTCATAGTTAGGGTGGCACTTCGTTCCCATCTAATATTGCTTTTTTTCTTCCCTTATGTGTCGTAAAAGAGTAAAGTATCAGCAGTTCATAGCAAAATCTAACACAAGACTCTGGGCAGTGAAAGTAGCTTATTAAACTCACTGTAATTAACAGCTGGATACTTTGGAGGTAAAACTGACAATAAGCAGGAATATTTGTAACAGTGAACATTGGAACTGGATGCTTCATTTCCTGGCAGTCCAAAGGAGCCTCTTGGTCCTATTCCAAACTGCTCTCACTGCAATCTATTTGGATAAAAGGAAACCAACAAATTAGATGAAGCAAAACTGTGTGTAAAAATGGTGGTCTCATTGCTTCACTGTTGTATCCCATTTATGTCAATCTTTCTGTCCTCTGGAGTACTCCTCTGCAGCCTGTTTCTCTCCTCTCATACACCAGCTCCTCTTGCTCTCGTAGTTCACGTGCTTGTGAACCCTGCAGGTTCTCTAGAAATCCAGGTGTGTTGCTTTGGATACTTAGGGAGCTTCATCTTCTACTGCAGAAGTGACCAACTGCCTCCTAGGAGCACCCTGGGAGAGGGTGATATGTTGCCGTGGATTGACTCCAATGGTAGATGCTGCTGGGAGGTGCAGCTCTGCTCCACTCTCCTCGCTCTGGCAGAGAGCTCCCACCACTCACACCGCAGACAGCTCACCCTGGGGCCCCAGACAGCTTCATGGTTGATCAGCTGGCTGGCTGGACTCATCCCATGGTTGGAGCAGTGCTAGGGAAGGACTGCAGCAGAGGACAGGCAGGAGCTTGCAGCCAGGCTGGGAAAGCAGAACCACTCTGCCAGAGAGAGCTCAATGTAGTATCAGCTCAGCTCTATGTAGCCCTGTCTCCCTACATAGGTCTATATATACATGTGTAGGAATTTCTGCTTTTTAATTATAACTAGTAATCAAAGAGAAACAATGAAAAATGTTATTGTATGCAACAACAAGCTTAATAAATCTCTTTAAGAAATGAACACTGACTCACCTTCCTTAATCATTTGAACAGTGCATCTAAGTGCCCTTTCAAGTCAGTGGAGAGAAAGAAATGTTTCTGGTGTCTGATTCATCTGATCTACCACTTGGAACAAATATAAGGAAGCAACTTTTAAACGGTGGGTAACGAACTTCTGGAACATGCTGCCATTGGAGGGCACGTAGCGTCTGCGAACACAAAAAAGGCTTAGATGAGTTCATGGACAAAACGGGTGTTACAGGGAATGGACAGGGTTGTATCTCCCACTGTCCCTAATCCAGTGACCCTGGACACTAGTAGGGTACAAGGGCATTGGCCTGCAGAAAGTGGCCAGGGCTTTTCCTAACAGCATCCTCTATTACCACTGCTGCAAGCAAAGCGCTGGACCCTGAAGGACTTTTCATGTACTCTTATACCTTCTCTGGCCCGAGACATGACACCTTGGTTTCCACCTAGCTCTGGACACTGCTTCCTGTCCTCCTTTCCCTCCCAGGTCCAACTGCAGTGTGTGACCCTGAAAATTTGGAGGCTAGGACATTGGGACAGACAGGTGAGAAAGGATGGACAGACCACGCTAAAGTATGGACACCGAGTATTGTTTCATCTTCTACTCCCAAGATACTCTCTGAGGATACTCTGCTTGAAGAAACATTTAGATGTTGCTTTAATCAGTTACAAAGGAATTATTTTTTGTTGAACGGCTAACTGGGAAAATGCTTCCTTCTTAACAGCCTTAAATATCATACTCAGCCTTGAGTATCTCAGCCTTGAATATTTCTTCCAAACAGTTACAAGCACGGTTCTTATTATTAATGCTGTGCAAAGAGCAAAGAGCCACTTAAGGGACACTCTTGTTTCATGGCCAAAACCAGAATAACTAGAGCTGAACTAAAGAGGTCTATTTGGTTGGAGTGGAAATAAATCTCAAATAACCCAGACCACAAAGACCATACATGCCAGCCACTGCTCAAAGGTGCTACAGTGCAGCTGGGTAACTCCTGTTGCTGCTGAACAGTAAATTCTACAGAAAGGGCAGGTTAAAGGGGTGGTATTTAACTCACCTACCTTGAAACATTGACAGGGTGGGGGAAGCCACCTAAGCTAGTTTCTTAGATGCCCTTTTTAGTCAGTGGGAGAAATAGGTGTTTCTGGGGTGTGATTCATCCAAGGTACTTCACACTTTTCTGCTGGGTTCAGACTTACTGAGATGTAGGTGTCTATCTCAGCGGTGCCTATGGTTTGGCCAGAGAAATCCCTACCCCAGGGACTGAAGTCAACAGTATGGGTTGAATATGGCAAAGAGCTTCTGTCAAAAGTGGGGAGAGGCAAAAGGAAATGGTCGCGGAAAATGGCAACACCGTTCCTTTCCATGTTTTGAAAATTTAATTTTTGGACTTGCCATTTTTAGGCAGTTTCCACTTCAAAATAAACATATATAGAAAAGGGTTAATAAAAAGAGTGAAATAACCTTACAGGGAAGCAATGCTCTATTTTGTACTGAGCAATACTTTTCATTTTGATCCAAACCTCACTTTTTTGATTCATTTTCTTCTATTAATAATAAAATAGTATTTGGGCTGACCCACACTGAGATATTTGTGTGGACTTAATCACCCAACCAAAAAGAAAAAAAATCCCAAACTATTACTTGCCTTTAGACATTACTTTTCCTAGTGCTGTGGGAAATAGCTGTGGATACAATGGTAACATCTTTTTTTTTCTGCTTTTGCTTCTCCTGTTATAGATTGCCGTGTTGGGGACCAGAGATCACCTACAAAACCCAAATGCATGAGACGTGTTTCATTCCTCCTTTTCACCCTGTTTCTGTGTAGATGTTGTACTTGTCACACAGGAGCTTGTACAAGATCATGACTATGAGAGACAAAGGTGAAGCTCTGGAGGGATTTTTAAGAGAGTTGAGATCAGCTGGTGACAGCAACTTTTCCCTGGGTTTTCTGATTCTGTCTATGGCATGGAAATGGAGGTGTAGGGTAGCAGAAGTCCTTGGCAGATTTTGAATCCTGCTGACTTTCAACACAAAAAACAATCTTTTGCTGGCATAAGTAAAATAAAATATATCCACTTGCCAAAAAATGGTTTTGCTGATGTCTTATGAAATTAGAACAGAAGAATCCTTCCTCTAGAATTTTTAGAGTAAATATATTATACTCTGAAGAGATGAGGTTTATGTTGAATTTTTGGCAGCTAAATGTTTTTAGGTGCAGCTCAGGAAAAAATTTCTGGCCAGCATCTTTGGAATGGAAATATTTTTGACACAATTTTTTAACGTTGTATTCTGTAGAAAATAAGTTTTTTTCATGAATTCTACTGTCTGGAAAAAAAAAAAAAAGTATTTGGGTTATTGACAAACCCAGAAATACATTGATTTGGAAATGCTGCTTTAATGCCTTGTCAGATTTTGTAGCCAAAATGCATGGTTTTTCCTTTCTTTGTGAGCTGGGCTCCCCTGCTGGGCTCCCTCTTTCCTCACCACTCCCTGCAAGGTCGGAGTCCCGTAAGGCATTGCCTCCCTGAATCCGAAGAGGGGAGGGGGAGGAAGAGGGTGTCTGTGAGTGATGGAGGCTGTTGTGCGTGTAAGAAACTGTGGTACTAAAAAAAATTCATAGGACAAGGAGCCTTAGCTGCACCAAGGCTGCTTTTGTAAACAAAATATTTCATTCTTCACCAAAATATTTAATTTTTAATTACTAGCTCAGAAGTATGCATTTTTCCCTTTTTTCCCTAGCTCTATTTTTAGGTCATCATTCAAAACAGGGGCTTGTCTTACATTTTTAATAACGGGAAAGCAGCATAGCCCTTTCTGGGGCTAAGCAGGAGCCTGTGTAAAAGATTATTCCTATCACACCTCAGCAGCGATTCTTTCTGTAGTACTGAAACAGTGAATTGCCTTTATTTCTCCGTGAAGAAATGCAGAATAACAACAGTTCTTAAAACCCCACAGGCTTTATGAGGTTTATACTGAACTCTGGTGAGAGTCAGTTGTGGCAGCTTTATCTGCATCAGTCACTGATACCACTTGAAAACTCTCACATAAATACTTTGTAGGAAAGAGGCCAGGGCCAACCCATCACGATTTGTGATGGCCAGCAGGGCTTCAGCTGATCACGGAAAAGCCCAAAGAGCATTTTAATGCCTGATCTTAATGCCTCAGAAACATCAGATGTTTTGCATTGACATGGAATAAATTTTGTGATGTGACTCAGATAATGCACTTTGTAAATCCAAGTCTCTTCATGAATTAGTTAAAAATATGAATTTACCTGTTCTTAGTTCACGCCTCACACTGCAAACTTTTGTTGATTTAGGAAGTCTTTGGGAGGGATCAATAGTTTCTTTCAAGTTAATCTGACTTCTAACTCCCCCTTGCAGGGGAGGTTTAGATTGGATATTAGGAAAAATGTCTTCACCGAAAGGGTTGTCAAGCATTGGAACAGCTGCCCAGGGAAGTGATTGAGTCACCATCCCTGGAGGTATTTAAAAGACGTGTAGATGTGGTGCTTAGGGACATGGTTTAGTGGTGGACTTGTCAGTGTTAGGTTAACGGTTGGAGTCGATGATCTTAAAGGTCTTTTCCAACCTAAATGATTCTGTGATTCTAACTCCAGGTAGAAGGTATGAAGGATCAGCTCCTTAATATTGTTCCAGTTGTTCTAAAGTTAATAAATGCCCTTAGCAAACAGTATCATTCCTTCATTGGAAAACTAGTCATGTTTGTGGATAACCCAGAGAGGTTTGCCGAACGCTTCTACTTTTTACACTTTTCTAATTAAGATAATTAAGGTGTGCTGTTTCTACAGGACTAAAGTCAAGAGACCGTTCAATATCTTATGTACATTCTTGCCTATTTCTCAATAATCTGATGATTCCTATAGATGCTTTTCCTTTTGACTGTATTATTCATTATCTACCAGTTGTCTTTTCAGCATTCTATTACAGTTTGACAGACTAAACAGCTGTTTAAGTACAAGTATATATTTTTCTTGGTCTTTGTTCAGAGTTGCTTTAGCTCTTGTGAAACACTGATTTCCAGCTGGGAGCCAAAGCAGTTTGAAATGTCTGCAGCAGACAGCTAAGGATACAGTTTAATTAGCCTACTTTGATCTTTTGTATGGTGGCTGATGATTTACTACAGCTTGCAGCATGGTGAGGCAATTATATTCATGGTCATTATGACAGCATCCTTTGAGCCAGAGTTATTGCAGAAGTAAGATTAATTATAATGGGATTTCGTGCGGCCCAGAAGCCAAGATAAAGTAATGTTATATCCAGAAGAGTGCAATAAAGGAGAGCTTCGTAATCAAAATATTGGGTGAAACCTTGGCCCGGCTGAGGTTAATAGCAAAACTCTTTGTAACTTTAGAGAGGAATTCACTCGTAGGGTATGCCAGACATACAGTACCTTGGCCAATTTTCTGGAAGATCTTAACTATGTGCTCTTGCTTGGGCTGACGCCACTGTCAGCCCAGGATATGAGAGCAGCGCTATTCTACATTCCCTTCAGCATTGTTTTCTTCCTTCTTCTAGAAGCACAGAAAAAAAATTTTGGAGAATACAGTTAGGTACACTGATCATTTTAGGGTTTTTCTTTCTTTGCCCCTTGTTTTTTATTTAAAACACTTAGGTTATTGTCCTCAGGTCCTTTGCAGCTGCTTTGCCACAACGGGGAAACACCTTTTTGGCGAATCTGTGCAGCATAATGCAGTGTGTCAGTGTTATGCTTGTATCTGTTCAAAGGAGACTATGTTTTGTAAACATTATGGCTTTGGTAGCAGTTGTTGTTGTATGTCAGGAGAGCTAATAAAACCGGCCAGCAGGCAGAGCACAGTCTCTTCCAGCTATTGCCTGCGAGAGCCCACTCGTCCTGTATTTCTGCCTCTTTCCTTGGGCCTGCCCTGGCACAGTGCTGTGTACAGTTATCTTCACTATTTCTAAACCAACTAGTTGGTTTGTACAACAGTCCTTCAGGGTTTCTTAGCAAGAGAAATTACGTGGGTGAGTGTTTGAATGTTCTCTTAATGCAACCTTGTTGGTTCAGCTTCTCCAGGAATCTGTAAGCCAGTCCAGCTTTTGAGGGATCTACCCAAATGCCCAGTTAGGCAGTAGTAGTGTTTGAAACAGCAAACAAAGCAAATGTCTGGGAAAAATTGTAAGGAGAGAAAAAGTATATATGAAATTCCCCCCAGAAGACTCTCCTATCTTCCAGCAGCCTGTGATGCAGAGGTGCATATGTGATGCTAATAGATCTTATGGACTTTTATTTAATGAATTTCCAAACCCTTTTTGACCCCATGTGAACCTTTCTTACCACACCTTCGCACCACCAGACCCACTGCTGAACCATGCTTTGGGGGAGGACCTTCCCTGCCAACTGCTGTCCCACCCCACCCGCCAGGGACCACTTCCCTGTATGGTCTGGAGCAGCCTTACTCTCCCACAGGCATTTCTTTGCCATGAATCCCAACATCGTTCAGTTTACAGATGGCAGCAAGTTCAGGGGAACACAATGTCAAACTGCAAGACATTGTGCAAATTTCAGATGTGGACGTGCTGGTAAAGAGGAGACTTATTCTCTAAAGCCCAGCTTTAGGGAAACTACTGAAATTAATGGGCTAGATAAGCACACGGAGGGGACCATTGCAGTGATTTGGCTCTGGATTTTTATATATTCCTAATATTATTTTTGCAAGTAATCAAATACTATAGCTGCTATGGGGAAGAGGAAGAACTGAACATGGGATGCTGGAGGCGAGAGCTGGCCAGCAGGCTGCTCTGCTGCTTACAGGAAGGTGAGAACTTGCCTGTACCACCCAAGGGAAACAAGAGTTCGTGATTTAGTGCAACTCCTGGCTTTGGTTTCTGTTTCATCCAGCCTTTCTACAGGTTTCTCCATTAAAGCAGGTTGTTGGTGACTGCCAGACGTCGTCTTGGCGGCTGTGGTTTGGCCTGCTGTGCCAGTGTGCTCTCTGCCTCAGTACTGATGTGCTAATACGAACCTTGGTGTCTTGCAGCTATTGCTGCAGTTGGACCCAGCTATTTCTGTCTCTGTCTCCACGAGCTCTGCCAGCAGCTCTCAGCAGAAGTGTTGGGCACGGGGGGGTTGCTCTCCTCCCTCCCTGACTGCCGCTTATCGGCTGTCGGCTCCCCAACGTGAACCGTTGCCTCTTCAACTTGTGAAGGGAGCTGGCCTCACAAAATGCAGTTTTCCCAGGAGCTGCTGCGTTTTGTGGTTTCTCATCAGCATGCTACTCTGTCCTCTCTCAGCTGCTGATAATGAATGGCTTTGGGAGATTTAAGGCCAAAGATTAAATGGTCGTAAGGAGTGAAATGCAGGAGTCCCACCGGCTTACCGCTCAGGCAGTGGTGTGGCAAGTTTTGCTCTCCCACCGTTTGCAGTAGAACAGCTATATTGCAAATTTTTTGGCTTCACTCATTCATACTGCTTCATTCAGAACAAGCAAAAATCTCAAAGCTTCTGCCTTTGACTGCTTTCAATTAAACACCTGAGACAAATCCCTTGTCTTCAACTTTCTGGACCACGTGAGCACTCATGGGTTAAAGCCTCCCTAGGTAGACGGGAGCTGCTAGAGCTGCCCGAGCCAGTGACCCTTGGATAATGAGGTCACGGAGAGATTTCAGAGCCATATGTTTGTCTCTGCCCAGGTGTTTTGAGGATGTGTAGACATGTGTCAAGGATATGTCAAAGCTCATGGACACGTCTACAAAGCTCGAGACTTCCCCAAAGCAACCCACTCACCAGGCACTTCCCTTCCGCCTGCCTGAGCTGGGTTCAGCACGGCAGCTCTGATGAGGCTTGCTGAAGTGCTTTTATTTAAGACATGGATCCTACCTGACCAGTTTTAAATGTGAATTTTAATGCACTCTTGCTGTGGGTCTTGTCATTTAAAAGATATAATTTTTAAAATTATTATTATTATCATCATCATGATGATTATTAACAGCTAATGATTACCATTGTTGTGCTTTTATTGTGGCTCCTGGTAATTTCAGAAGTCTGTGGCTAACATTATCTTTTTTCCTATCAGCTGTTGATGCAGCCAAGTTGCTTACTCTCTCAGAACAGTTATACTGCATTGCATTGTATGGTTGCCCTCTTGTTTTCTTTGGGTATTACTTTTGTCAGATTTTAAAATGATGTCAGGAGTCCTCTGTGCACAAGGGCTGGTATTCCTATTTTGAGGGTAGTAAATCCAAGTTGAATGATTCCTGTAACGTGGACAAGGGGGCTCAGGGCACTCTGCAAACATGCTGACTGCAAGTGTCAGACTCACCTAAATGTCTCTGTCACTTAGAGCTGTGTTTTTAAACACAGAGAGTTCCTACAACAGACTGGATTTCCAAAGGTACCCCACAACCGACTTCTACTGCTTATAACACAGCTTTGGAAATCAGGTCCACAGTGCTTAAGGTCTTAGAAAGGACTCAAGCCCCTAACTGCTCCTCACAGGGGTGGGAGGGGGGGATTCATGCGTCGCCCTGTACTTAATATCTCCTATCAGCTAACTTCAGGCAGCTCTCTACACTGCTAAGTGTTCAGGCTTTTGAAGATGCCCTCTGACGTGTCTAGATATCCCCCAGCCCTAGAGGAGCTGTCTAAGTGCTCGACATTGGTTTTGGGCATCATGCTGGGGATTGTCTTCTGACAGCATGCTGTCGCCCAGGATGGAGGGTGGTGGCAAGTGACTGCTTGCCCAGCCTGGACCCAGGACCCCTTGCAAAAGTGGTGCATAACTGGTTTTGAAGACCTTCCCCTTTACAAACAGAAAAGCAGAGGGAGGTTTAGCAGGATGAGGATGCAGGTTTACATTGATGTTGGTGAGAAATTTAACAGACTCTCCTGGAGGCGGGATATGGACTATCGTGATCTCCATAAACACCCTCCACTCCTGCCCTGCTCCAATGACAACTCTCAATTTTCATGCCAAGCACTCCTTGGAGACAGGGTGGCCCTCAGTGTCCTCCACACACTATTTGAAACCCAGAGATCTTCCTCCTACCACTCTGTCTCTTTTGCAATTGGTAACTTTTGCAAGAGACTTGCAGATCCCTATCTTCTGAGCCTGACTGCCAAATGTCAGTTGGAGACTGAAACTTCTCATGCAGGTCCCAGTGAGGGAATGTGGTCTTGCAATATAATGATAATAATTATTCTTCAAATTAGACTTTGCACTCTGCAGTTTTGCTCATTGCTTTGCCTCTCTGTTGGCTGAGTGCCTGAAATAACAAAGCCAGAGATTGTCTGCAAGGCAGTACTACATCTTATTTTAATAACCATAACTCATCGCTTTATTATTTCTTTTTTTTTTTTTCATTTTTCAGAGAAAACCTCTGAAGAACCCCCTGGCTTTGACCATATTTTATAGATCTATTGAATTGCAGAAGGACAAATAAAAAACATTCATAGGAAGGTGTTGTGAGAATGGGTAACTATTACATGCCTGCAAGGTGACAAATTCTGGCTACTGTGTGCACATAAAAGGAGTAGGGAAAGAGAGCCTGGAGACCTGTCCAAGAGCCGGAACTGGAATGGGGCCAGGTGGTTTTGCTTGCTGCTTGGGTAGCTCTGCAAAGGGAAGAAAATTGTTCCTTCTGGCCCCTGCTTGAGGATTTGAGTTAGTTTGGGCCTTTCATGTGCCAAACCCTGCTGGAGGGGGCATGGTTGCAAACATAGGAGCGATGGGGAGAGAGGTACTCTGTAAGATGCTCCCAGTCAGGCATATCTGGCTTTATGGGGTGAATGTACCATCCACTAGGACAGTGCTGCCAGTAGTTTATTTTATGGGGTTCAGTGCTCAAGCAAGGCTACCTCTAACCAGTCCCTTGTAGGCATCTGAAAGCAGTAGGCTCTACATTTCTCTTCACACAGGATTACTGTGATGGCTGAAGCATAAGCAGCCTTTTGGGTAGAGCATCCCAAAACCTCCTCACACCAGGCCCACCTTACAGAAAATTTCCTAAAGCACCTAAATCTTTGTAGGTCCAGCATGCAGTCACCTTTATGTCAGATCCTTGCATCTTCTTCTTCCACACACCATTTGGGAGTTAGCTACAGGCTGTCTCATTATCCCAGAAACTTTTTTGAGATCTTAGGTTATTTTTGTTTTTTAAAGTCTTCCGTGTAAGTTGTTAACTTGGTTTCCAAAGAGGAAAAGGCTTTGTAATCACACTGTCTGACTCTGTAATTCCTGAAGCCATGAGCTGATTTGATCCAGATTTTACCTTCTTTCCCTGGTACAGGAAAGGCAAGGAAAGCTCAGTCATGGCCTTTTCTGCTTGGCAGCGCCTGGGTAGCAAAGTGGCAGGTATGGACTGGCAGGCTCCAGAGCAGCTGCAGCAAATGCTGCTTCTGCCTGAAGAGGTGTTGCAGAAGAAAAGGACGTGGAGCTGAGATGTAGGGTGGGAGGAATACAGGCAATAAACTCCTTTAGCACATCAGTGAATATGAGTAGGTTAAATTAAGTACATTAAGGCCATTTTTACTAAAAAGAGGTGTAGAAATACCAGAAATGATGTGACGATGGAAAGATAAAATAAGGGGAACAACTAACTCTGCTCTTTATTTTCTTCTTTCCTTGTGTTATATGCTACCTTCTCTTCTATAATAGGATAAATATCTTCCCGTGTCTGGTACAGAGCTTCTGATTTTTCCAAGCAGATATTATAAAACCAACATCATCTAATGACTTCTGCAGTCTGGGCCGTTTCAGACAACGAACACTTGGCAGTTTAGTGCAGGTGCCTGGGCCGTAACGATCAATGAATTAATTCCAGCAATGTTTTGGATGGGTTCCTGCTTCCAGTTGGCATTCGCTCTCCTGTCTGATTCTCTGCTCGAGCTCTGTTGCATATGAGTAAGGCATCAAGCCATTACTGATTTTTAAAGATGGTTCCCCTTGGCATCAGTTGCACTTCAGCTGACTCCTGCAAACAAACAAAACAAAAGTTTTGTGGAAATTTGGAAAGAGCCTCCCATTTCTCACTGCCTGCACTTTGAAAATAAAAACACTACTGTATTTCCCCCTACCTGAACGTGCACAGACTTCACCTCTTCTGGAGCTGCCAGGGGTTTCCTACACGTGATCCTGTGTGCAGGTTGCCTTTCAAACTGTTTTCCCCTGTTATTTGATAGTCTCCCAGTTCTGAAATAATCAGAAAGACTTGAATTTTCAGACTGATTTATTTCTTTGTTGGGATAGAAATGAAATGAAACAGGCACAAGCCAAGAGTTTCTATAATCAGGAGATTAATTTTAGGCTCTGACATTTTTATTTAGGCTAATAAATAAATAGGTATGAAAAAATGCTGAATGGCTCCCAGCAGCTGTGTTTGGGGTTCACGGCTTTGAGTGCTCAGTTCTTAAGAAAAAGAGGCTGTTTTACCTACAGGCATAGATCTGAAGGCAGAGGTCTGTGCTGAGTGTCTATGTTTAAAATCCTGGCCATAACTTTATTTTATTTCACACAGTCTAATAGGTAGACATATTCCAGCTGAGAGGTTTGATGCCAGTGTCACGAGTCTGACGCTAAGCTTGTGCTAAAATCTTGGCCTAGAATTGTTGCATTCCAGCTCTGTTCCAACAAGGAAATCATGGAATCTCTGTTGCTTTCAGAGCTCCAGCTTTCTGCTCCGTTTTCCCTATCTTCTTCTTTTAACTGCCCAAGTGCTGTACATCTTCCTGTAACTACTACCATAACAGCTTTTCAACAGGGTGAAAAGAGCTCAGTCTGACTGCAGTACAAACTAGAAACCTGTTTTACCCAGCTCAACAGACAATCCAAATCTGCCCAAGACTTTATGAGCTGCCGTAATTGCTTCATGGACAAAGTTAATGGGGGCTTTGGTATAGCTAGAAAGTGTCATACATGATGCATGTGGCAAAGGTTTTGAAATCCCATCAAATTTTTTTTAATGAGATTTCACTAGAAAATATTTGATAGAAGAAAGCTAAAGCATCGATTCAGAAAGGATGAGATTATAAGATGCCACAACATTCTGCTGTGCTGTGAGTTTTCCACAAAAGACTTCCAAAACCTAGGGTCCAACCAGTAACATGTGACGGCCTCCTGCCTGAAGGCAGAAACTACTGATTCTAGGTCCAGCTTTTCTTCCTGATTTCCAATGACTCAGACAGCGGTGCAGGTCAAATGGTCAAGGGCTGAGGAGCTATTTTAATCAGGATCACAAGCACAATGCTGAGCCAACACAGGGATTCTCAAGGAGTGGTACGTCAGATGGAAATGTGCACATCCTGAAGGAGAGGTGAGTGCAAATATGTGGTGGCTTTGGAAGAGGTAGGTTGCCTACAGAGGTTGTGGGTTTTCCATCATCTGGAGATATTCAGAACTTGACTGGAGAGGGCTCTGAGTCCAAATTTGAAGTTAGCCCTGCTTTGAGCTGGGGTTTGGACTAAATGAACTCCAGATGTCGCTTCCAACCTAATTTATTCTATTAATCTCCTTTTTTGTGTGTGTGTGTAATTTCCTAGGTTGTCTAAGTTGCAGCCCTGTCACTTTGGTCGGTAGTAAAGTGCCACCACAAAGCCATCTATAGAAAGTTTCAACAAATATTTTCCATAGTGGGTCCCAGATAAAAAGGAGATGTTGAAATGGGAAGGGGAAGATTGTAAAAGTTTTTGTAAGTAGACAGTTTGGAGGAGGAGAGAAGGTAACTGAAGGGGACAGGCTTTTAGAGTTATCTCACCAAATTAATTCTCTCATCTTTTCCCTATAACGTTTCCACTGTAATCAACTTGACACCCAGCACCCATGATGTAAGCTAACCAGGGCCTTGGGAGAATGTATGAGCTCAGTGCTTTTCCTATCATATTTTCTCTGGCATTGGTAAGAGAGGGGCATTCCTACAGCTGATATCTCCACTGGACCTCCATGCAGCAAAACGAAACATCTTAGTGCTTCAGATCACTAGAGCTATTCATTGCACAAACAAATAACAGCTTTATGAGCTTTTCCAGGGCAGAAAAGAGCAACTGGTTCTATTTGTTTGGAAATGTTGACAATTATGTTCGTCAGAAAGTCAGAGTGACTGTTGAGAGTTATTTTTTCCTTTTTACTTTTTTCCTTGAGATTCATAGGTTATAAGGTTGGAAGGGACAATAGTGCTAATATAGACCAATGTCCTACATAACACATGTCACAGGACTTCCCTGAATTCCCTCTCCTTTGAAGCTTTATTTTGGGAAAGAAAAATCATGATAGAAATGTTCCCAGGAAAAAAGCTGTAAACTCGGGGTTTAGTTTTTCAATAGCTACTTGCCTTTCTGCTGAAAAATCTGTGTCTGTTTTCTAACTTGTCTAGTAGCCTTTGAGCTATTAGAACTTTATTAAACATCTGAGGAGCTTTCCATCATCTGCTTTTGTTCCCCATGGAGGTAGTTACTAACCCAATTATATCATCACTTTGATGAGCTGAACAGTTGAAGCTCTATCCTGCATGATCCCATGACCCTTTCAAAGATGCACCTTGTCGGGGTAGATGTTTCCATCTACGTCTACATTTTCTGTCTTTGGATATATGGTTACATGGTGCAAGTCTGTGTTACTCAGATGATATTCACTCTGTACCAAAGGCTTGTTCTACCCATCTGTTTTTTAATTATTTTTTTTCAAACTTGCAAGCTCAGTACTTTTTTAAGATGTTTTCATGGATTTCTTAAGATGCTTGTAACCAGCAGAGCTTGCAGAAATGGGATCATACTGTGGCTGCTTTTATTCATGCTGGTATTGGCAGTTAGAGTAGTTGCAGCATACATAGATTGTCAAGGGAGCTAACAGGAGTGAACCCCTACACTAATGTCATAGCTGCCTTTAAAGGTGTAAGTAAGTCCTGCTAAATTCCATAAACACCCAGGCCTTGACCAAGCTCTACTCAGATCTCATGACCATCCTGAAAAATGGCCATTGGTCTTTCTGAGGCACCTGGAAGTCCAAAGTCTTTGGGAATCACTGGCTGAGCTCATGGTGCTCGTGCAAAGCAAAGCTGGCTGGGAACAGGGAGCTGTGTGAGCTTTCTCTCTTACTCGGGTCTGTGTTAGGACATAAGAAGTGTCCGAAGATTATTTTTTCAATGCTTCAGCCTGTTTTTCAGATCCATTCTTGGACCTGTTGTCCCAGTGTAAGAATAATACATTTATAACTATTTTCATTCTTTTCAGGGGAATCAAAGTAGTTGTACTTTATTCCTTCCATGCAATTCCTTTAAATTTGCCTTCTGGTCTTACTTAAACTTGCTTCTGGGCTAGGAGGAGATAAAGGGCACTTACTTTTGCTCTACAGAGAAACACAAGGAAGAAGGAGGAAAAAACAGGCAGGCTGAGGAGTTGTTACTTCTTGACCAGAGGATGATCTCCTTCCAGATGTAAAGGGCAGGGCTTGCATGTAGTTGGTCTAGGGGTTCACTCCTGCCTGAGCAAACCTGTGTGAGAGGTAGGAGGGGGTCCATCAGCAGAGAGCACAGTGTCTGGAGGCACAGGCAACTTCTGAGGCAATGGGCACACTTCAAAACGGTGCTTCCAACTTCTAGGTTAGCCGTATGGGTATGGAAAATATTAAAATATAGATAAGGAATCTTTCCTGTAGGGAAAAACAAAAGGAACTCAGGAAAAGTAAACCATAGTTGCTTGAGAAATCCCTCTGAGATCTTTATACCAGTGTCTCCCATTCCCTGTGCATTTTTGCTTTGCATTTTTTAGTAAACATAAGACATGACTAAAAAATCACAGCCAGATGGTGAAATCAGCATCCTGAAGAGGTGTCAAGTGAAGAGAAATGAAAGAAGGAGGGGACATTCTTATTCTGTATTAATTTATCCAGGGAATATGATTGAGATTATTGCTGTCTTTTAAAAAATATGATGTAATTCTCAAAAGCTTTCCTTTTTTTTTGATTCCTTATTCACTCAGTTGCAGCTATAGGGGAACTGAAAGATGAAACCATTGTTCTTATCAAAAGTGCTCTGATTGATAGCACTATTTACAATAACTTTGGAATCAGGCTGCTTTGTTGAGAGTTTTGTAAAAATATGGTGGCAGGTCATGTATTGGAGAAGGGTTTCTTGTTTGTGAGAAAAGTTGTTGGTATATTATGGAAATTACATTTCTCATATCAGTTTTGTGCTTGTGTTCTGTACTGCCAAGATTTTTTTGTTTTGCCAGAGAAATAACCATATTTTATATTTGCTTTGTTACAGAATTAAAATACTGTCTTATTATTCCTTTGGATGATGTCATGGAATGGAAAAATGATGGCACAGCGTGGCATACAGTCATTTAAAATAAAGTCTGTGTTTCCTGATAGGATTCTGTTCATGTACATGTGAATGGGTGTGTTGAGCATTATAGAGAAGTTAAATGTTATTAAGTTTCATAGACTATAGTAGCACCTGAAAGGCTATAGGGAAAGGAAGTGAAACAGCAGAAGAGACAATATAGAAAATATAGACAACATCATAGAAAAAAAAAGGTGTCAGAGGAGGAATGTACTAGAGCAAGTGTCATCAAGTTGGAGTGAAGGCGAATGAAGAACAAATCCTGCCTTTGGAGCGAGCTTGCCTTTAGGGTTCCTAAATGCCAATTATGATTAACAGGGATCTCTTATTAGCCTTACCCCACGTTGTAGTAGTCACTTTCTAGCCCAAATGGAATCCAATACATAGCATTAGTAGCAAGGCTTGTTGAAGCCTTAGGCCGCAAGCTGTGAACTTTTACCCAGGTTTGCTCACCGTATACTGAACTTTTACGTAGCTACATGAAGGAAGGCCCCTGAAACCAGTGCAAACCAGAAAGATAAGGAAGCTACAATCTCGGCAGAAGCTGCAACCTTAGAGATAAGAAACGGCCTGCCTAGAGTCAATGAAAGGACCCAATGAAGAATGGGAAGACCCCAGACCCTAATATTACTGTTGGTCTGCACTGTTGCGTGAGGGCAGGAGAACTTAAACTGTAAGGGTATAATTGCCCAGGGGTTTCTTTGTTCAGGGTCCCTCTCCGGAGGCACCCAGCTCAAGCTGTTTTTCACTGCTGTACCAATCAATAAATTTGTCTGGAATACGTCGTATCAGAGACTCTGCTTTGGGAAACTTCGGGTCGAGCCATAGGGGAGAGGAAGCGACCAAGAGTGAGTGTGTGTGTGAGCGAGGAGTCAAAAAGGGGCACCCGTCGGCTCAATGGAGCTCCTGCTGTGAAGGGACACTGGTCCTAGCAGTTAAAGTCTCAGGTGGTGTGTGTGCGGCTCCTTGAATGGTGTGTGTATGCTTGGGCAGTGGCTTCTCCTTTAACAACCAGGAAAAAAAAAAATCACACACCCAAAGAAGGCTGCTGAGGGAAAGGGGAACAAATAACACAGCAACGCTGTGCTGGAGAGGAGCTAAGACACCATACCTGGCTGGGTGGGGAGCTTTAAGCAAGCAATGGTAGATCTTTAACAAAATTCTGCCAAGCCCCAGGAGAGCTTTGCGTATCAAAGTAATGAGGGTCTCTAGATGGCTCAGTTACAGGGCTGTTCTGCTACTGAGGTGCATTAATTGATTTTTCCAAAGGACAGAGTCTATCTGACATGGGGCATGGCCTCCCTTTACCAATGAGGCAGGCATGGTTGTGAAAGGTAGTTAGATTAGGGAACACCTGTGTACTTTCGATGTCTCTTCCTGGGAAGGACACAGAAACAGAATAAAGGTTCTCAGGTGAACAAGGTTATGCAATTCATAAAGAAATTGGCTGCAAAGGGACGACATTAACATTGAAGACACAATACTTGAGTAGTCGATGCAGTCATTCCCAGCAGTGTGCCCAGGTGTCCAAGAAGGCCAATGGCATCCTGGCTTGAATCAGAAATAGTGTGGCCAGCAGGACTAGGGAAGTGATTGTCCCCCTGTACTCAGCACTGGTGAGGCCGCACCTCGAATACTGTGTTCAGTTTTGGGCCCCTCACTACAAGACAGACATTGAGGTGCTGGAGCGTGTCCAGAGAAGGGCAACGAAGCTGGTGAAGGGTCTAGAGCAGAAGTCTTATGAGGAGTGGCTGAGGGACCTGGGGTTGTTTAGCCTGGAGAAAAGGAGGCTGAGGGGAGACCTTATTGCTCTCTACACCTACCTGAAAGGAGGTTGTAGTGAGGTGGGGGTCGGTCTCTTCTCCCAAGTAGTAAGTGATAAGACAAGAGGAAATGGCCTCAAGTTGTGCCAAGGAAGGTTTAGGCTGGATATTAGGAAAAATGTCTTCACCGAAAGGGTTGTCATTCATTGGACCCGTCTGCCCAGGGAAGTGGTGGAGCTACCATCCCTGGAGGTATTTAAAAGGCGTGTAGATGTGGTGCTTAGGGACATGGTTTAGTGGTGGACTTGGCAGTGCTAGGTTAACAGTTGGAGTCGATGATCTTAAAGGTCTTTTCCAACCTAAATTATTCTATGACTCTATTCTATGATTCTAAAGTGGAATAGCATTCCTGGCTCGATATTAAAGAAAACAAAGTGTCCAACAAAAAGAGAAATAGAGGTAAGGATAGAATAATGCACAATTACTTCTAATCACAATAATTTGGTCAAATAAATTCTTGGGGTAGTGTTGCTGTGTTGGAACTCAAGGGTGAGAGAGGGATATCAGAGATAGCAACCGGTACGGGTAAATACCATAACAGTGTTAAGGAGAAGCAGATTACTGGGCATTGTGTTAAGCACTACGAGATACCCTAACTTGTCCGGTGCAGGCCGGAGGACAAGTGGTACTGATGACAGCGGGGTCCGGTGTGTGAGCAGCCACAAATTTCTTTGTTGAAGTGACAGGATTTTGTATTCCAGCCATGAGGAAAATCTTACAGAGAAACTCTCCAGGTTCAGTAAGATAAATAACTGCCTTAAGAAGGAGATTAGAAAAGAGAGATATTTCAAAGAGTGGAAAAAGGGCCATCAGCAGTTGAAGAGGTCAAAATGGGGTGGAATGAAGTGCAAATTGCCAAATGCCAAGCTGAGGCAGACCTGGCAAAGGATATTAAAACAAATAACAGAAAGTTCTTGAGTCATATAGGAAGAGAAATGAGTCTGCTATGCAGTGAGAATTTTATAAGGGTTAAAGATAATAAAATATGACACCAAAATAAAATTAATACTTAGATTCAGTTTTCAATAGCAACTATGGTACCAACTGTGAGGTAAAGTCATAACAGCCAATGGGAAAGAAAATAAGGTACGTTTTACTAATAATACGCTACAGCTCTAATAAATTGATGGGAGAAAATGCAGCATGGGTTTGGCAAAGGTGTGTAGCGGCTGTGTAAACAGATAGATTCCTATCTAAAAAAGAAGAAATGTCCTGTACTTCAGGTTTCTTACTGAGCTGTATGGGAAACTCAGTCATGCTGCAGGATGTGAGGATGAGCAGAGAGGTTCCAGGCTGGGTGAGCATCTGCTTAGGCAAGGCAGGAGGGAGCACTCACGGAAAAGGCAGTGTCTGGGCAGTGACACTGTGCAATGTGTTTATATTAATGACCACAGGGTGGAAAATAAGTGTGTGCTGATGACATTTTGTAGTCGCTTGAAGCTGAAAGGGCATGACATTATCTTCCACGAAGAGCTGGGTGCCCTGGCAGACAAGAGTTACAGAAGAGGTGAAACTCAGCTGGACAAAATGCAAACCTCTGTCCTTGCAGACTAACTAAAACTTTTTCTAATAAACTGGTAATTTGTTGCTTGTGTGGGTTCATATATCAATCACAAGATGACCATGTACTGCTAATCTGCTAGATCCAAGGAAAAAAAAGAAAAGGCAAAGCTCTCCTAAAAGGCATCAGAGGAAGTATTTCCAGCTGGCTTATTATGTATTAGAATCTCAGCAGAAGATGCTGGAGAGACCTAAGATGGGATACTGTGTTCACTTCTGGTCATGAACATTCAGAGATGAGCTGTAGAGGAGGACTGCTAAAGATAATTAGGAAAAGGGGCATCTTATGCAAAGAAAAAGAAATTGTCCTGCTTAGTCTAAAACATTGAAAGCTTGAGAGAGGACAATCCATAAGTATGTAAAAGAGAGAGAGAAAAAAACCCCTAACCTTCTGTTTAAGTTAAAGGCGTGTAAATGAGGGTCAAGTGAATGTGATGAATACCTTTTTCCTGGAAAATGGGAACAAATTCCTAACCCCAAGAAGTGCTTAATTCTAAAAAATCATTAAAAACCTGAATGACTTTTAGGATGGAGCTGTAAGTTTCTGAAATGGTTTATATGATACTGCTACCTGCAGCAGCAAAGGATTGGCTTAAAGACTCAGAGATATTTGTCAGTTGAAAATCCAAATATAAGAAAAGATGAGGGCATCTTGTACGCACTTGCTACTTTTTATATCTCTGAAAGCTGCCAAATCAATCAGAACAATAGTGAATACAATTAATTCCTGTTTTTTTCCCATAAGTTTGAGGCATTTCTGAAGTAAATGTCAACAGTTATGCCTAATTTAGTTGAAAAGTGTGTATTTAATAACTGAAACTGTGTGATGCAGGGAAAGAATGATGGATAATGTTTCCTTTTTCCAAAAATAACAGACACGATATGGTGTGATGCTGCTGGTCATCATTACTAGCAATAAATCTCTACTCATGCTTAATTATTCATTGACATTAAATGTCATCTTGTACACACCCTGCCAACATAGGATTGCTCTTCACTTTGCTTCTGCCTCTTACAGAGTGCCCTCACCATGAGCTATATGAGTGCTACATATCCATTGCAGTGTTGTTTACTAGCTTCTCTTCCTTGTGGAAAAAGAATGCAACAGGGAATGACTTAATTTTGTAATTCATTTGATAGGGTTTTATGTTTTGTTGGTTTTTCAAATGCATGTTTTCCTTTTATATACAGGAAAGGCAAAGTCAGGGAATCTTGTGCTCGGAGTATAGACTGGTGAGGGATGTGATGGTCTTCTGTGTTTGTGGAGTTTATTTCACAGTATGGACAGCCCATTAAACAATTACGTCTCCTGAGCTGTACCAAAGGCTGCTGTGGATCATAGAGGTTTTTCCAAGAGTTTCTAAGAGAGGTGCATTAATCTACCTTTAAATGACATAACCTTTATGACCTGAGTTATAGCTATCCTGTATAAGAGAGCAAGGAACATAATGCTGTGCACAATTTTCCTCTTACTGGTACAGTTTTTTCACAACCAGGATGGGATTCATCTCACTTACCTTAGAAGAGACAGCTACCTTTTAGACCTCTGAACTTAGGTGAGACATTGAAAGTGCAATTAATTTTGTCAATAGTGTCATCTTTGTGGTTAGTAACACGCACCCCGAATTACACATTTTTTGTCCTAGTGAAACTACAGATGAAAATGCAGGGAACATCTCAGGGGAGAGTTAGGATGAAAACATGGGAGCAGAGAGAAAAATGAAGGAAGAAATGGTGCAAAGTGAGGATGGCAGGATCAGCAGCTTCTGGTTTCCAATTGCTTGTGAGATAGCATGTTTGAAGAGGGAGCAGAAGACAGCCATTAGGAAGACCAGTTTCTTGGAGATAATGTTGGCCAACAGCACATAATGAAAAACCACAAATTATCAAAAGAAGAGCCAGGTACCGTCTGATTTTGCATGAGGGAAAACAGATTTTGATTTGAAGAAAGAGCAGAGCCAGGATGGCCGGATAGAAGAGGGAATGGGAGAGATTCAGGGCAGGAGTAGAAAAGGTTATACAATTCCCTTAGATGCGGGAGAAAATGCATGGTAGAAAGCATATGACAAGGGGAAAGGAACAGCAGACACAAGACAATAGTCCCAAAAGGAGATAAGGTAATAATGGAAATAGTAAGCATATGTATTTCTATATGCTGCATGAAGACAGAATCTGTGTGTGTGTGTTCATGATCACTGGAGATAGGAATGAACAAAAATGTAAAAGCTGAGGTTCTGAACCAAGAAGGTAAAGAGAATGTCCAGGTATAATCCATATTTTGAAATGCACATTTCTCTGAATTTCTTTCTTTTTCAGTTTAAAGTTCACCCCTTAGCTGGCATGCATTGATATTTGCAGTTTGACAGTATGACCAGCTGTGTTTTATCAATTCAAAAGGGAGGAATCCGTGTTAAACCTTGTGGAGAAGGAAAAGCTATGAGCAAATCACATCACAGGAGGCAAAGAAGGGAAAAAAAGTTTTCTTTTTCTCTGGCCTTAAAGGGACCTAGACTTTATGACCACAAAATTTGCAGTAAGCATAGTCAGAAAGGCAAGAACAAAGGACGAGCAACGTCCCTCTAGGATGAGAGGAAATGGCCTCAAGTTGCGCCAGGGGAGGTTTAGACTGGATATTAGGAAATTTTACTTCACTGAAAGGGTTATCAAGCATTGGAACAGGCTGCCCAGGGAAGTGGTTGAGTCGCCATCCTTAGAAGTATTTAAAAGACGCTTGGATGAGGTGCTTAGAGACATGGTCTAGTGGTGGTCTTGGTAGTGTTAGGTTTACGGTTGGACTCGATGATCTTAAAGGTCTTTTCCAACCTATACGATTCTGTGATTCTGTGAAATACAAGTAGGGAATGTCCCACCTGTTAAGGCTATACAAAGTGTTTACAAGACGTGATATGTTATGTTCCTACATGTAACAGACGGATTAGCAATTTCTGGAAAATATGAATTATCATGGAATGATAGAATCATAGAATAGTTTGTGTTGGAAGGGACCTTTAAAGGTCATCTAGTCCAACCCCCCTGCAATAAGCAGGGACATCTTCAACTTGATCAGGTTGCTCAGAGCCCCGTCCAACCTGACCTTCAATGTCATCAGGGATGGGGCATCTACCACCTCTCTGGGCAGCCTGTTGCAGTGTTTCACCACCCTCATTGTAAAAAATTTCTTCCTTAGATCTATTCTGAATCTACCCTCTTTTAGTTTAAAACCATTACCCCTTGTCCTATTGCAACAAGCCCTGCTAAAAAGTTTGTCCCTATCTTTCTAATAAGCTCCCTTTAAGTACTGAAAGGCTGCAATAAGGTCTCCCCAGAGCCTTCTCTTCTCCAGGCTGAATAACCCCAACTCTCTCAGCCTTTCCTCATAGGAGAGGTGCTCCATCCTTCTGATCATTTTCATGGTCCTCCTCTGGAACCTGCTCCCACAGGTCCATGTCTTTCCTGTGCTGA
Source organism: Ciconia boyciana (assembly GCF_034638445.1). Lineage (NCBI taxonomy): Eukaryota > Metazoa > Chordata > Aves > Ciconiiformes > Ciconiidae > Ciconia > Ciconia boyciana. Next base: position 13,716,610 of record NC_132935.1, read on the forward strand.
GGACTCCAGAGCTGGATGCAGTACTCCAGGTGGGGTCTCATGAGAGCAGAGTAGAGGGGCAGAATCACCTCCCTCGACCTGCTGGCCACGCTTCTTTTGATGCAGCCCAGGATACATTTGGCCTTCTGGGCTGCAAGCGCACATTGTTGGCTCATGTCCAGCTTTTCATCCACCGGTACCTCCAAGTCCTTCTCCACAGGGCTGCTCTCAATCCCTTCATCCCTCAGCCTGTACTGATACCAGGGGTTGCCTCAACCCAGGTGCAGGACCTTGCACTTGGCCTTGTTGAACCTCATGAGGGTCACACGGGCCCGTTTCTTGAGCTTGTCCAGAGGTCCCTCTGGATGGTATCCCATCCCTCAGGTGTGTCAACTGCATCACTCAGCTTGGTGTCCTCTGCAAACTTGCTGAGGGTGCACTCGATCCCTCTGTATTTGTCATTGATGAAAATACTAAACAGTAGTGTGCAATCTTGTCTAAGTAGGTAGCAAATCTACAGAGCAACATTTCAGTTGCCTGAGGAACTTCTGTTTCTGGATACACATTGATACTTTCTTCATTCATTTTGTTTTTCACCTAAGAGTGTGAGTAGATGTGCATTTTTAAGTCAGACTCAGTACCCAATTTCATTCCATCACGTGAGTAAGTCAATCCTAGCTAGTCCATCTGAATGATAAATTAGAGATAGGATTCTTTCCTCAGTAACAATAGAGAATAAAAATTTGTCTGAAATACCAAAATTCTTTGAAATTGAGGAAAGCATCAGTATATTGCTCCCCCTTTTAAAAAATACCAATTTTTTGTTGTTTGCAGTTCATGTTTCTTTGCTTTAGCTCAGTGGTATAGGATTTCTTCCTGATCTTTTTGTCCTAATAATCTGCCTGCTACTTTTCAAAATTTCCTGTTGGAACAGGATTTTACACACAAAATTATTTTAAATTCAGACAATTCATTCTCTTCCATTTTGCTGAAAGTTAGGCTTTGCTGCATCTCTCAGATAATTTTTCCCTTTTTTTATCTCCCAGATGAATTTGAAGTAATTTTTCTATGTCAGGAAAGATTATTTTACCTCTGCCCTGAATTTTTTTCAGACCATTGTAATAGAAAGGCTAAGATTGGCGTGAATGGAGAATGCCTGGGTGTGCTGGCACCTTACGGAGCCCACAGCAGAGAAGGGCTCCCAGAATGGCCTGTGTTAATGGCATCCAGATTATCAATTCATCAAGACCCCACCACATCCACCTGCAGTTTCATGACATGTGTGGAAAATCCAGCTTGTAGAAAGTAGATCAGTGCTATGCAGTTCTGTCTTGTTATGTTTAATAATTGTTTCTTTTGCCTTCTAGACCTGATGAGATAGTTTTGGGAGCTGTTCCAAAAACAAGGGTTTGTTGGGGTTCAGTAAGAAAGGCTCTCTGTTTCACAATGTGGTTTTGTTCCCTTATAAAAATGTAAGAAACTCACAATACCAGCCCCAGATAGTGCTGTACACGGTATGATATTTGGAGCTCCCTCTGGGAAGACCTTTGCATGGTTTTGCTGTGGCAACCAGACAATAGTGAACAGCCCACGCAGCGAGTGTTTCTGCAAACTGTTGACCCAGCTCACAACAATAGATCTATCTGTTCACTTGTAAAAGATGCAGCACCCGGTAGCAAAAAGCCAGGAAAAGCTTCAAGCAATATGGGGCAATTAGTCCTCCCTGTAAAATACCCAACTAAGGAAGGTATTATTGGTGAATACACAGTAAAAACCTGCCTTTACACACAAAAAAGTGTAGCTTTTAAAAAGTCTTTTTTTAACACTGACCTCTCAGGATAATTTATAAGCCTTGCAAATTGTTGGAAAGAAAATTTAGGTGAGACTCAGGCAGGTGGTTTTTTCATGCTTACAGGCTAAAGTTAGACCTGGCTGATATTCAGACATCCAGAAATACGAGTGGTCCTGCTGGCTCCCCTTCACCAGGAACAGGTGAGCTCGCTTGGGGCTGGCAAGAGGCAGGTGTCTATCAGAGGCAAACAACAAGGCAATTGTATAAAGAATTTGGCCAAGACTACTTAGAGGAAAAGGGTGAGCAAGCAACCCTAGAGCATCTTCTGTACTCCCTGGAGTAGATTTAATCCACTCGGCTGATTACAACATTTTCAGGCAGCAGCGTGAGTCTGAAATCAGTGTAACCTTTACTTTGTCTCACCACAGGTGGTGGTCTGAAGTGTCTCTTGTGTGAGATAACCAAAGGCTCTGGGAAGGCAGCTGGTGGGAGGTCATGCACTAAAATATGGGTAATACAGTTTGAAAGCTGGCTGCAAATAGCCCAGAGACAGCTTCAACTCTATGCGCTATTCTGGATCTAATGCGTTTCTAATTGTCACCTAAAGGGAAATCATGCTGCTTCTCTTTCTGGTGGATCTCATCATGTTTTCTGTGCAGTCTAAGCCAATTACCCATGTATCTTCAATACTGATAAAAACAAAACCAAGAAATGGTTGCTACTGGAATCCTTTTGGAGATCTAGTTCAGCTTTCATGAAGTGATATGCAAACATTTTTTTTTTTCATCTTGCATAATTTCTTGCACAGTCCTACAGACATTTGTCCTGACTGACACTTTCCTGTAAGAAACAACCAGGAGCAACTGGGCCACCTCTTGGGCAGAGCTGTGGCATGCTGTCAGGAGCTGGGGAAGGCTATTTCCTGCACTGTATTATCAGACTTGGTACTGGATGACTGATGCCAAATTATTTTAATTGAAAAAGAAAAAAGTAATTTTTTGTACCAATATCAACCATCAAGAGGGTAAACTCTCTGCTCTTCATTTTGTGCTGAGTGCGCCAATAAAAACATCATCAGCTTTATGTTGTCCTCATGGTGCCCTCCTCTTCAGCAAACAGCAGAACGTTGTACAAACACCAGTCAATGGTGTGAGGAAAAAGGAAAGCCAATTTGAGTGTAACCGGCTGTGATTTTTGTCTGGAGGGTTTCAATCCCTGGAAAGATTAAAAGATAATTGTATCTCTACTACAGGATTGCAGAAGGGTTTAAGGGAATTACAAAATAATTTTTAAAAGTAGGCCTTTCTACAGAAGATTTAACAAGCCTATGATATTTCTATTATTTTATTCTTATCACATGGTGAAATACTTTTTCATTAGAGTGGAAATAAGATCGTCTCGTTACCATTTTAGTACTAACTCTCGGCTAGGCTGTCAGTTCAAATGGCAGGGCAAACAAAAGCACAGCACTGCCTCTGGGAGATCCCTCATCTGAGAGATATCTGAGGGATTATGAATCAAGCAAGCTGATTTACAGAACAAATCAAATTATTTCGCTCATGAAAATTTCTGTCATAATCATTAAGATACTTTTTACACAGTGGAAGACCAAGTAGGATTGTAAGAATTGTACATTCTGTCAATTTTGGCCTCTCTTTTTAACACTAATTTCAATTTATGTTAGAACTTTTCTTTGCACAGCTGATCTCAAATGTCAACAAAGTCTACCTGCAAGCAGCTCTGTGCTGCCATAAATCATGTGGTTATTGCACCTCAGGGATGTTAGAAGCTCAGTGCCCATGAAGATACATTAATATTCGAAAAAAATCCACCATTTTAGCAGGCAATCTGACAGATGGATTCTGTCTCCATAGGTATCAAGTAACCACTCCATCACTTAATAGTTTATTATAACAATAATCACCATGAAAACTTGTCAAAGGAAGGCTTTAATTTTTCACTTCTGAAGCCACACAGAAGGAATCGAGTCTGATTTTAGTATTCATGTCTTCTCATGAACTGTTCTCTGCATCTTTGTGCTTACAGATGGGCATGAATGAAAATGAAATGAACGAGTGCTTACAGAAAAACAGACCGTAGTAACAGACCAGAGGAGGGGGGGAAATTAAAACACTGTCTTTGTAGGCTTTATTCAGAGAAAACTCTCAATGACTTCTGGTGGCCTGAGAAACCAGTGTGGGATCAAGTCCTGAATGCATTTCAGTTGTACCTAGGTTATTTATCTGAGGAGAAATCATGTGGAGAATGTTTTCTTAGTTTTAATATTTCATAGCAGTGAGCTTCTACTACTGTACACACACGTGTGCATTGCAATGCTGACTGATAACGACAGCCTGGACTGAGCTGCAACCTGCAGGTCACAAACTAATGTGGTGCCATTTGCTGGTTCAGGTATTATTTTACAATGAGGTGAAGCCTGTGGATCTTGTGAGTGCTGAGCATGGGGTGAAGTGTGCTTGGGGAGCCACAGGATTGGGCTCAGGGATGCCTCAAGGCACCCCATGATGGTCCTGTGCCCCTCCACAGCTGCTGCCTTTGGGAGTCCTGGTCCACGTGAGCTCAGGGGAGGTTCAGCCACTGACTGCAGAAAGGTGAGGGTTCCTCCATCCCCAGTCCCCCAGGTCAACGAAGTCATTTGCAGGGCCCAAAAGTCCTGTGAGAAGCAGTGTTGCCCCTGGGAAATTTCTCTTTTTCATGTGGAAGGTTAGCAGCCAGACTCTTAAATGAGTTATTCGGGGGTTTTTTTAGCCAATTCTTTTATAATACCTGGATATTAAAATAATGTTTTTAGCATCTATGGTCTGTTAAGGCCACCTTACTGCCATAGCATGGGGTCAATGTCCCTTGTCACTGCAGAGAAAGAGAAATATCCTGAATTTGATCTTTTTGCTTTGGCAACTGATGTCTTTTATGACTAACTGCCTTTTTGGAATTTGCTTTTTGGAAGCTTGTTTGTGTGAGCAGAAAAAGGTACAAAGACTCATCCTGCTGACTCATTTGTTCTCACCTGGACAGTGGCTGTGGGAGACACACAGTGCTGGTTCCTTGTACTGTCTGTGTTTCAGCTCGCGGGCTTCAGTTCACATGCTGTCAGTTCACACTGGAACCAGATTTGTGCCCAGTCATTTAAATTTTAAAATACTTGGCTTCAGCAGGAGCACATTTTGACAATCTGTTTGAGAACAGATTAGAAGAATATTTTTCTCTCTTTCCCTTTGCTTCCCTTGTGTGTCATCTGATTCATAAGTTGTCATCAAAACCCCCCACCTTACCTGCTCATGGAGAGCTCATTTCCTGAGAATTTAAAAGCCACTAAAGAACAGTCACGCGCTATTATTTTATTTTTGTGTTTAGTGGTGCAGCAGAGGACTGAAACGCATGGCTTTTCCCCTAGAAATTTATTACCCCATTGTAAAAGTGAAGTTAAGTGAACAGAGGTATTAGTTAAAAATGAGGGACAAAGATTTCAACAATGAAATCAGAAAATTGCTTAATTGAAGGGAGATGCTGCCAGGTCCCCCCTGGAAGCCAGCTGGAAGCCAGTTCTGCTCTGCAACGGAATGGTGGGTCTCTGACGGGGTCCTGGTGCCTCCTGCCTATGACCTCCTCCCAGAAGTTTGACTTCTGCGGGGCTGTGTATGGTGGTTTGTGCCTGATGGCTCCTAGCCATATGAAGCTGTTGCTGTGTAGCTTGTGGGGCCAGGAGGATTGGCTCTTGTTAGCCTCTGCATTGCCAACTCCCTCCTCTATGTAAAATGTAAAAGATGTTTCCTAGCTGTAGTCAAAGCTTCCAAGACAACCTCAGTGGATGCAACTTAATGTAGTGACATGAACATCAATTTTCACCATGCTCTTATCTGTAAAATTCTTCAATTCTGGGATTCTGGGAACTAGTAATTTTAATTAAAATGCATAGCATCATATTACTGAAAACCCTCTTTTGCTCTGCCTGGAAGAAGAGCTGCAGAGAGAATGAGGATAAGGGAAAACAGGGTCTACCTGTTTCCAGATGGAAAAATGGACTGTTAGATGGGTTAAAAATGGTGTAGGCCACCAGGCTCAAGGGGTGTTAATCAATGGCTCTAAGTCTGTTTGGCGAGTAAGAAATGAAGTACCTCAGGGGCTGACACTAGTAGCTCAGGGATTCATACTGACCCTGACACTGGTCATACTTTAGCTCCGCATGAGGAGACAGAGCCCACCTTAGAAAGTACGGAGATAGCACTAAATTAGAGGGAGGGATTGATGTGCTAAATGGAAAAGATTTTATTCAAAAGAAATGTGAAGGTTTTTGAGGATTGGCAGAAACCTCACAAAGTTCAACAGAGGAGTGTGATGCTCTGCACATGGAGCAGGACAACTCCCCCCACCAGCTGACCTGACTGGCCGAAAAGCCACCCTGTGAGAAAGGAATCAGGGCTGTGGTGGACACCAGGCTGAATATATCAGCCAAAAAGGCACCTATACAGGAAACAAGGCAAACTGCCTACTGGGCTCCGGCAGAGGTAATGTGGCCAGCAGATCAAGGGGAATCTGTGTTCCCCTTCATTTAGCACTGGACACCCGGCTGTGAGCTCCCCAGTCCAAGAGGGATATGGATGAACTGGAGAGGCTCTATGACAGAGCTCCCAAGGTGGTCAGAGGCCTTGAGGAGATGCTGGACCTGTGAGAGCTGGGCTTGTTTGCTCTGGTGAAGAGGTGGCTTCAGGGTGATCAGCTAGCAGCCCGTAGCTGCTCAATGGGGAGTTACGTTGATGACAGAGCCAACCTCATACAGCAGAAGGAATAATGGTGGGCAATGCCCAAAATTGCCTTTGGGGAAGTTCAAATTGAGTATGAGCAAAAAATTCTTCACCAGGAGGGGAGTGCAGCTATGGAGCAGGGACCCAGGTTGTCATTGTCCTTGGAGGCTTTGAAGCTGTGGCACACCTGACCTTGTGTTAGCGATAGCTGTGCTTTGACAGGAAGGCTGGATTAGGGACCACCATAGATCCCTTCTGACTAAGGTTTTTGTGGTTCTGTGACAACAGCTATCACAAGAATAACTTGAATTTTATATTGGGGAAATTATACTTTATTTATCTTAAACTTGTTTCTTCTGCGATATCCCAATATTTAGTTTTCTGAGACCTTAGAGTATTGGAAAGGAATCAAATACACACAAAAAAAGCTGTGTGTGAGGGAACAGTGTTACGTTTAAGTCAGAAGAAAATCTCATTTCTCTTGATTTTATATCTGTGTTAAGAATTATAAAAATGAACATAAATGACTGCCTAAATACACACACACACACATATAAAGTTTATATTTAGGTACATAAATAAGTGGGTCAAATGGTGTGAGACTGATTAAGAAGGTTTAAAGTTTGAACCTGGCTGAATACGCAATAATTCATATTGTTCTCAGTGGGACTTGTTGGCTGCTCAACAGGTTTGAAACTCAGACTACTTATTTATCTGCCTACTTAGGACCTGGGATTTGATCTTGCACTTACTGAAGCCAGAGGTAAGGCCCTACCAATCGAAGGATTGGAGGCTTTTCCAGCTTCACCTTTTAGCTCAGCTGGACTTCTTGCTGTTGCTTTGGATCATGTGTAAAATTACTCTAAAATTATTTTATTGTGGTTGTTCAGAGTGATGTGCCTGTTTTAAACTCCACAAATCATGGCAACAGAGTCTCAGATAGGGGGACTGAGGTATATGGAAGACTTAATGATTTTTGGAGTAGAGGGAAGAGGCAGGGTGGGGTGGGAGAGGTAATGAAGTGAAGGGAGCGAGCCCTGGCCAGGGGAAGGGGTAAGAAGTATATAGAAAAGGCATAGCTATAAAGAGTTGGGATGTGCATGGGGCATAAATAGGGAAACGACTGCTCTGAAACAATCCTGTGAGGAAAATTGAAGGGTTTAAGGTGTGTTAAAGGCTTTGCAGCTTCAAACTAATATTTATGGCTAATCTGGAAGAAGGAATTTTGTTCTTTTGCATATCAGCTCTTAGTAATTACAGATTTTTCTCTAAATTTGCTGGAACTATTCATATGTAATGGTATGTTGCAGAGTTTCACAGGGATCTTGTGAAATACACTGTGGTATCAGATTATGCCTCTTGCAAATCAGTGTTTAATGCTGGCTCGAGGAGCTTAGCTTAACCTAGAAATTTGCTAGCGGTTATTGAACACAAGCCTCGGTGAGGTTTCTGAGAGTGCTGTGGCACTCCTCTGGAAGAGCAGACGTACTCCGCGAGCTTTGCAAGGCTGTCGGATGGGAAGAGACAAAAGGGCTGAGACTGTCTGGGAAAGGCACTGGCACAGCACCGTGCCTGTCGGTGGGGCTGTGCTGCTCCGCGCGGGCTGAGAACTTGGCGTGGGCTGCAGCGGCGGCTATTGTGTACTATGAATGGCTGCTTCATGCTAACCAGTCTGCGGTGGCTATTTTTAATTCCAAATTCTAACATGCAGGTTTTAGAACAGCGCTTGTCTTGAATGTGAAAGAAACCACAGAGCAAGGGACTAAAGGGCTGTTTTGAAAAAGGTCCGGAAGGGAAGCCACACAGACTGGAAAGCTGCCCTGCTAAAACCCAGCTTTGAAGAAAAAAAACTGAGACATCTCCTGAAGAAAGGGAATAATCCTTTTGAAGGCTGCCAGCCAGAGTCATGGATTCAAGGCTGGGTCAGATGCTTGTGTTGATTCTAATTATATATACCGATGTTGCGTTTTAATTATAAACTTGTTAACCCAAGATTGCCTTGACCTAGATGAATAAGGAATATACTACAAAGAGTAGTTAATAAGAAGTTAAGAATAGCTAACCAACACTATGTTCTTTCAGAGCGGAAGGAGAAAGCTGTAACCTGTGCACAACTTGTGTGTAAGAGAGATTCTGCAGTAGGTGTGTAAATGACCATGGTCCTGACAAAGCCACATTTTGGAAGTGGATCCCTTACTCTGTCCTGTTGGCTGAGAAGCTCTTCTGAAGCAGGCTGCAGGCACCTCCCCCTCATTATAATTTGTTAAATATTAATGACTGCTTCACACCCTTGCAGAAGTCTTTGTAAAATTCCAGCCCTGCTTGAAAATACCTGGGTTGCAGCAAGATGAGACTGAATAGAGAAGTGTATTTGTAACACCCAGTACTGCCCAGTTATGAATTTAGCAGCTCCACTCCAAATTGAATGGCATAAGCCTCAAAGCTAAATTTTTTCTCAGACATTTCTGTACCTCATTCCTTTTAGAAATCAACAACTAAATATGCAGTGGTGTTCACAAAAAGAGATTTTCCTTTTTTTCGAATGGATAAGTTAGCTGAAAAGTTATAGTCATGTATACGAGAAGCTTGGCGGAGGCATATCTGGCATATATGTATTAGTCAGGGGCATCTTGGACCACTGCAGAACTTTCCTATTTACAGTAAAGGAGGCCTTGGCCCCAAGTGCTTACTAACAGCCTTAACAGAGGCTATAAATAGCAATTACTTGGATAATTCAGTCAGACCTGACTGTACTGATGAGCCTTCAATATTCCTATTTTCTTAATTTTGTGGGATTTTTTTGTATGTGACATCCCAAAAGAAGGTAAAAATATCCTATGCTTAATATCGTGTAAACATTACTGATTATAAGAGCCTTTTGTCATTAAGATAAAGAATTTTCCCCTTCCCTCAAGGCCTAGGGTAATCCTTACCTCCCACAGGTTTGGATCTGATTTTTTTCCTAAAATTCCTTAGTGATGTTAGTCCAGTATTTTGATGCCCTGACTTAAGATATTACTGCATTTTACATTAAGAGGAAAAGAAGGAATTAATGTGTTTTTTTTTTCTTGTTCTAAAGAGCACCATGACAAACGAGACAGCTTCAAGGAGAGGTGCAGATTAGTGCTAAAAACTAATCTGCACTAAACTTTCCTCCTTGCTAAATGGAAAGGTCTCTTGAAGAAAAAACTGAAGGAAGCATGATCAAAAGTGTGTGGAAGCCACAGAGCTCCTTCCATTGCCTTCACTGGGTTTTGATTTAGGCTCAAAGAGTGTCCATTACATTTTTATTGCCCTTTCTGGACACATAAAATGTTACTTTTATTGTTTAAGAAAAAAAAAAAGAATGACTTTAACATTCACTGGAGTGAGTCATTGACTTGAGCCAAGTGTAGCGTGACTCAAGGGTTCAAAGCAAATCCCCACAGCCCCGTCCTCCACTCCACTTTATGAAAATCCCCCAAGCAGTCACTGTGCCAGCCCTGGTTTGCAAGCAGGGACCTGCAGCACAAGCAGAAATGCTCATTGCTGTGTGTTCATGCTGGGGCATGATGGGTAGGAGAGAGCACAACACATTCCTGAAAATCATTTCTGTTGGTGACATACAAAGCCTTTTCTCTGGTGACCTCTGCAGTCATGAATGCATCTCACAGCAAACATGTAGGAGCCCGGGAGTGAAATCCTATACCAGCCCAATGGTTGCTGCCAGATGAGCCTGTGAACATGGGATTGTCCCTTGAACTGGATTTCCTGGAGTTAGACTATTGTACCTACAAATCAGAGCCTGTGTATATGGGTCTTGCCACATGCATTGCCAATAGGCACTATTGATCCTCACAACATCGTCTATTGACTCCTACTGCATGGCCAGCCTCCTTGATGGTGACCTGCTGCACATTTGTCGGGCACAGCAAGAACTAGTGTGGCTGACCTGAAAAAGCCATGCTGAGTTGCTCCTTCCCTCAGAAGGTGAGGAGAGGAGCAGGGATCAAACCTCCCAAATGCCTGCTTTCCTCTGCCACTGTACGTGTCTGATGTGCTGTGCCTTGGGGGAGAGGGCAACAGTAGTGGGAGAGCTGAGAGCTGTGGAGTCTCTGCCCACCATGGAAAGCTGTTGATTGCACTTTACTTTCCATGGAAGGCACAGTCAGATCCCTAATTTACCATAGTGTTGTAAGGTTTAGCACATTTCCCCCCTGCCCCTGATAAAGGAATGCCACAGTCAGGGTTCGATGGAAAGCCTACGCACACCTTGTAAAAAGCCCCATTCTGCTCTGTTTGTGATACACCATAAAACTACCTTTGGTGACAGCTGGAGCAGGAATGACCTCAGACTAAATACTCTACCAAAAAACCTTCCAGCTCACTGCAGGTAGGTCATGTCTTTGGGTGTGACAGTCACCAAAAGCAGAAGTGCTGAATATCTTGACAAAAAAATGCTCAAAGTGAAACTGAAGTTAGCGGACAAATCTGCCCATGGATGCACAGGCCCTAATGGGTAGAAACTGCCATAGGGGGCTTGTGGGGCAAAGCAGAATCATTGCTGTTACCGAGTCCCTCTTTCTCTATGTGGTAGAGTTTTCTTTAAATTCTCAGGGCTTTCTCATAAAGCTCTGTATCTGCACAGCTCTGTATCCTGGGGATATTTAGTGTTTTAGCAGAGCTCAGCCATCTTTTTGCTTGGGGCCTATTCTTGTTAATTTTATTTTTTGGTCAATAATTCTAGATAGTCTCAGGAAGGGGTTAATGGTTTGTTACTGAGAGGACAATTCTGGCCTGAGAGGAAATCCTGAGGTTATTTGTTATAAATAAGCATCCTCTTGAAAAGTATTAATTCCCTTTGAAAAGGATAGAGAGGTGAAGGAAAGTCACTGAGCTGTGTGCATAGTTAATTCTGGGCATGATGTGTTATCGTTGTAGTTCACTGTCCCTATCACTGCTGCCTGGGTTTGTCACACCCCATACTGTCCTGTGTTTAGCTATAAGTTTCTCATGGTAGTCCTTCACTGTGTGTCCAGCCTGTGCCTTATCTAACAAAGTCCCTCTCTTAATTAAAGTCTCGTACTCCTGCTCTTATGTAAAGAAATAGTAACAAGATAAAAAGACATTGTTCATGATATGATTATGGCCTTTAGCCAATGCACAAAACTGCTAGAAAAACATACAGTTGATTTTTGTCATGGTAGAAGTACATCACAAGATGGTATACACCAGAGTAAACATCACTGTGGGGGCTGTTGTCCCCCCTTCCGATCAGCAGCTCCTGTTGTGGTTTTTGTGCTGTATGATGACATCTTGGATCCATCCCCTTCATGATTACACCCACTCCTGCATGTGCCCAGGAGATGGTTAGGCTGGAGTACCATAAACCAGGGGCTTGTGGCAGCCCCAGGCTTTGATCCGATCTGCATAGTCTCACCGACAGCCCAGCTTTGCTTTTTCCCTGGGCGGGTTGGCTGAGCTGTTGCAGGGTGATTTATAATCATGGGAGAGACCCTGCAGTGTCACAAGATGGTATCAACTCCTGATGGATACTCACATGTTAGGTCCCCAAAATAAGTGCCTCTTACCTACCGTCCTTACAACAAATATGTGTTTACATTGACATTTATGGTTGCAGTCTTGAAGTGCTGCCAGCCCACTAAGCTTATTTTGGGATGATGAGCATATGGTTCCAAAGCTTCGTTGTTGCAACAGTGGAAGTAAATCAAATGTTGTCTTCTTGTTTTGTTTGTTTGTTGGACAGTGGCTGGGAGCATTAAGGTGGTATCTCTAACCATTTCATTTTTGAATTGAGAAATGCCTTTCCTTTTACTCCCTTGCTACTGCTATTCCAGTACTTTTAGAGCTTTTCTAAAGAGTTGGCTGAGTAGTGGTTTGGTTTTTTTTCAATTGTATCCTCCATATTTAAGAGTTTTAGATACTTATAATATTTACTAGTGTCTCAGTGAGTCTGGTACATGTGTTCAGTTGACTATGCATGGTGCTATGCTAACTCACTGACGTACTTTTTGAACGTACAAGTCCAGCCTTCTGTTGTGCTTCTTTTCAAAACCTCCGGCATTTTCATCCGAAGTCTGCTCATCATCTGGGGCCAACGTTTGTAGGGCGGAGGAGACAGAGTATGGTGGAAGGCGGCATGGCTTTACATGTGGATAGAGTTGTGAAATAACGAGCAGCCGGATTAGGCAAACACAGGCAAAAGCCCTTTAATAGTCCCGTCATACTTTATTTGGACACATTGAACTGGAGCTCGTCCTGTTCCTGGCTCTGAATGAACCGGTGAGGAGCTTGCAGGTAGCTTTGCCTTGTGTCCTCTGCAAGGGGCACCCTGTAATTGCCTAGCCCCAAGAGCAGGATTTTGCATGGTGTGATCAAAGCGGTCTCCTAATCATGCTGTTCCCCAACACTTTGACTGAAAATAACAAACCTATTCAACCTGTGAGGAGTGAATGCGTGAGAGATTTTCACCTGCTTATGGAGGCTTGGAAAAAAGCACTTGATTGTACACATTATGGTTCAAAGCTGGCTTAAAGTTTACTCCTTTGTTCGGGGGTGGAGGTGCCTCATCCTGCCTTTTGATGGCTTTCGTATCCAGCTCTTCCCATTATTTCACTAAGACATATGAGCTTGGTTGCCCTGCTTTTATCTGTGCTAAATATAAATGGAAAAACAAACTGAACACAGCAAGGTAAATAAAGAACAGGAAGTGTAAGACAGACCTCTTGAGATTTTCAGTATTCCCACATGTTTTACGTTACAAACCAGCAGGCGAGCACCAGCCTGCCACACAGGTGGAAATGTGTGTGTGGAGGCCACTGAACACTGAATATTTACCCTGTATCAAATGACAGAAAGGGCTAAGTGAAATAGCATTGTGCTGAACTGCTGTGAAAGACTCTGAGGTTTCCAATATCCCCCAAATTTCTCTAGGGTGGGCTGGTGTTTGCATAGTTGCTTGCAGTATAAAAACATAGAGGCAGTGGCTCAGGCTACTAACAGAAAACTGTTCTTTACATTGCTGGTAAATAGAGGTGCTGCTGAAAACTGGTGAGCTTTTATTACTAGGTAAGAAATTTGGGATAACACTGTGCGGCCAATTATTAAAATGAATACTATTTTATGATTAATAACTGTCTCCTCCATCTGCAAGGACAGGCAATATCTAACATTAGACCAGCTGATGCAACCGAACAAAGCAAACAAGATACACTTCATTTTGTGGACAGGACCATCCAAAGCATGTCAGTTAAATTTTCAAGGGCTCTCTCCTAAGGTAGACACAGCCTGTAGAAAATTGGTTACTTGAGAGAGAGACAGATGAGATTCTTACTGGAGCTGGGAGCAGTGGAAGGTTGTCAAAGGCTGAATAAAGATGCAGGTGTTGAAAAGATGCAAGGGAAGAGGCAGTGGGGGGTAATTCATGGTATCACTGGAAGTTTTAGCCATTTCCTAGAGTATGACCTGCTGTCAGTGAGATGTGAAAGCCTTCAGTATTTGGCAGGTTTAGGCTTTTAGTGAAAGTTTCTGTGTTTTCACACATGGCTTTTCTAGAGGAGGTCTGGAAGGGGGACAGTCTGCCAGGGTAGAGGTAGCAGTGATCCTGTTTTCCTAAATGGAGAGTTAAGATGTACAATATTTTACAGGCTTTATCAGATGTCCCTGGCTGTTCTTATGAGTTACTGTGAATGAATGGAGGATATTTAGTTTCCACAAGTTAACATCCCCAAATACAAAGCTCAGGCTTTGTCAAACTCAGAATCTTACATGACACTTGCAAGTTTACTCAGACCTATTAATTGCAATGAAGGGCTGTGAGTAAAGCTTGCAAGCTAAAAGCAAGCCTGTGGTTATTTGTTTTCTGACAGTGAGAGGTGCCTACCTCTGTGGGTGTCTCTGTCTCTCTGTGTTGTGCTTGGAGACTCTCCTGCTGCCACTAAGTTTATAATCAACTAGAAAAGATAAAAGAAGGGATGATTCTTCCCCCAGGATAGATAGGGAATGGATACATAAGGTGATATTCACCCCACCTTGTTGCAGATACCCATGAGTGGGGTGCCCTACCATGACCCGGTTGTGTGGGTCCTCCCAGCAGCCAGTGGTAAGAAGAGGCAGGTCCACCTTGTACATCACCCTGAGCATCACCATTTCCGCACCGAGCCTGCCAGGAAGGTATGTGACTCTCCTACATGAGATGAGACAAATGCCACCCCCAGTGACTTGCCCAGCTTAACACAGTTGTGGGAGAGTTGAGAACTGAGCTGAGTGCCTTTAGGAACAAAACCAGAGCCTCCAGCATCCGTCCTCTGTTGTGTTCGTCATCCTTTCTGCACACTGGCTGCAGTAAGAAGTGCCAATAACAGGTTCCTGTGAACCTTAGCAAGTTCTGCCACAAATCTGAACTCCCAGAATGTGGCAGGAAGCAAAGGCCAGGGCCTCAGAGTCCAGTCTCCACACACAGCTTGGGAGAAGGGGAAGGATGCATCACTACACAGATAACCAATTGTTACACTAGAAGTAGATAAAAATCTATCGTGTTAGAGATCCTGGAGTTGGCATAAAATTGCTTCAGATCAGGCAACTGAAATTGTATGTTCCACTTTGCATGTGGCTTGTTCCCCAGATCAGCGGTGGGAGGACGAAGGGAGTGTTGCAGGAAATGTCCACAAGGATTTGCCTTTTGTTTATCATTGCTCACCTTTCTCTGTGGTGCATTTTTTCCCATTCTTTCAGGAACTGTGTGTGGTACATACCATTCACATTACATTAACTATAAATTGCTAGGATTGTAGCTGGATGAAGTATTATTAGGGAGATGATTACATACTGTGGGTAGCTGTCAATGCTCCTGATAACATGTTACTGAGGAGTTCACACAGAGCATAAAGCTGTGTATCGCGGGCTTGTTTCCACAAATGGATCATCCGCACAGAGCATCTATTGCCTCACACTTAAGGTGACCAGAAAAGAGATGGAATTGTGCCACTTTTCTATGAAATCCAGGGAAAGGCCTGAATATTTTGAATGGTTGTTCTCTCCTTTTCATACCTTTGAGGTTTGGGTCCTGTTTGGCTTTCTTTTATGGGAAAATTTCTGCAGTTTACTGCAAAGTTGCTTGGTTTGACACCTATGTCAAGGGTGTGAACCTGAGCAGACAAGGCAAGCAAGTTCTTTGTATTCTGGAGCATCTGAGGCTTTTCTCCATTTCATTTCTGCACACAGGCAGCAGGGGGTCCTTGGGCTGGAGAGTGACTTTGCACGCAGACAGGACTGGCCCAGAAGCAGGACCCTGGTGGGGATGTAGCTGGGGGTGAGGGCCCCCATGTGCCCCCCACGTCTGGCTGCTTTTGTGCTCATGCTGGTTACGTGCAGGGGTGCCGTACCAGAAGATGGCACTCCAGACCCTCTAACATATGTGCCGGGCTGTGTCGACCCCCCTCAACACACCCCAAAGGGTGCCGGTGTTGCTCGTTGTGTTGGTACACACACATCCAGGCTGGATGGGAGCTGAGAGCTGTTTAGCCGCAGATGTGTGGAGCTCTGCCTGGGCTTATTCCCTATGCCGGGAATCACAAGTACATGCCAGACCCCAGGGGTACATCTGTGTACCTCTCCTAAACTGGGGTTTGAGCTCTGTATGGGACCATCCTTTCTGCCTGCTTGCATGCTCCCTAGAAGAGCTTTGGCTTGTGCCTGTTAGCATTGTCCAAGCAATGCCCGGGCAAGGGTGGAGGCAGCACCCCAGCCAGACGCTCTCCTTAACATGCCTTAGGGACAAGGCTGACTTGTTTTTGGAAGGGAGAGAGTTTTCCATTGTAGAGGCAAGTCATGCTGTGCTCCTTGTCCTCAGAGCCAGTGAACCAGGCTTGCTCTTTTTTAATTCTGTGTTAAAGAGGGAACTGATAAAACTGCTGAACT
This sequence comes from Ciconia boyciana, assembly GCF_034638445.1. Lineage (NCBI taxonomy): Eukaryota > Metazoa > Chordata > Aves > Ciconiiformes > Ciconiidae > Ciconia > Ciconia boyciana. The sequence continues at coordinate 13,733,062 of NC_132935.1, forward strand.
TGCTTGTGTGCTGGGAAGAGTGGCTCTGGCAGGTCGGTCTTGCTCTGATAGGCAGAAGAACACGGAGATTTTGAAAGCAATTACAAAGCAGGCTGCAGACTCAAAAGAATTAGTGGGCTATTAAAGATTTGAACTTAATAACAAGCTTGACTACTTCCCTACCAAAACACTGTTCCCCCCTTTGCTTTTCCCATCCTCATGCCCAATTAGTGCTGCCACCTTTACACTCAAGGGCAATGGCCCCTGTCTTTCCCTCCCATGCCCTTCCTGGCAGTGTGTTCTCAGCTAACATGGACATCTCTGTATTTGATCATCCTGCAACCTGCCAGCACATGGAAAGACTGGCCAGTTAGTGTGAACTGTTCCTCAGCTGTTCGTCTGGTGAGTCAGTGCAAGGATCTCCTCCGCTGTGCAGAGAGCGTTGTTGCTTGAGGTTACACAGGGTCCCTGAATTTCTTAATCTGTACGGTTATTTCCTGGGTCATTGGACCGAGCGTGTAACAGAAAAGAAGATTTTTACAGCTGAAGTTCAGCAATTCCCAGTTATGCATGCTCCTTGGGAACTAGAAAGAGTTGTACCTATTCAGCACTTTGTTGTCACTGAATTTTTCAATTGTTCTGATGCTTACAAGGTGCAAGTAGAGCTGATATAAATATTTCTATAATTTCCTGTTAGGGGTATGATGCAGATACTTCATTGTCAAAAAGTCTTTAACAACAGCCCTCATAATGGATTAAGTTATAATTTAACCCCCACCCTCCCCCCCCCCCAAAGATGAGTGACTGACCCTGGCTTACTGGAATGTGATTAAGTGAGGTATCTCTGATAAATCTTTACATGTTTCTCTGGAAAGCAATTTCCACTTTGTTATATTACGGTAGCTGGTGCCTTATGAAGTAAAGGAAAACATTTGTTCAGCAGGACATCATAAATTTCATGACAGACTTTAAATTTTCTTGGATGAAATGTTTAAAATGGAGCAGACTGATCTTCTAAAAACACACTGGCCTTTCCTGAGTTCATGAGAAGCTGCTTCGTCTCCTCCATTCAAAAGTATATGAAATCCCCTCTGCAGAGGAAGCCTGGTGGTAGACGGAAGCAATATAGGTGTTGGCTGGGTTTCAAACCCAGGGAAAACCAACACCATCTGAAAGCCAGTATTATAAATAATTAGTTGGGATCATTTTTGATAAGTTGATTGTGCCCCATAAAAGAGGGATTGTGGAACCCACCATAGCCCCAGCAACTTGGACATAATCCAATTTTTACAGTGGAGCAAGATTAAGTTAAATCACTTTTCCAAATAACCATCATTTGTTTGATTTGCTTTCATGAGGGCTTTTGGTTATGTCAGTAGTTGTCAGATGCAGACTGACGCTTGTGATGTCTCGTGCCTTTCAACTTGAGAAAGTCATATAAACTTTGCTGCCCTCCAGTTAGAAGGCGCAATGGTCTTTGAGAATGAATGAAATCCTTTAGCCCTCAGCCCTGAAATGTGATGCTTGGGTCAGCCTTCAGTGTTGCAGGAACTCTATATGGTGATGTTTTATGCTGTAAACCTACCTTCTTCCTATTAAAGACATACTGAGAGTGGCACTTAAATAAAGAATGACTGAGAGCCTTTATGTGCAGCTGCTTTCTGAACTGCTGAAGGAAACTTTTATAAAAGACACTTAGGTTCATATATGTACATCACCTTGTGGTACTTGGAAGCACAAAAGTTGATTTTTGGTGCTAAAAAGTGAGCAGCATTTGGTTTTGAGAACTACAAGCTAAATGTACTCACCAAATTTTAGTCTTGACATACATTTCAGTGGATGAACATTTTCTCTGCATAAATTACCATGGTCCAAAGATTTGTCTTATTAAGGATGAATAACTGTGGCATGCCATGAGGTACATGCTGCAAGGAAGAATGTTACTACAATAATAATAGAAAATAAAGCCAAATAAAAAATCTTTTGAAATTAAAAGCTGATATTTCAACAGCAACAACAAAACACAGCTCCCACATCAGAATAGAATAGAACCCAGAATAAAACACAGTCTTCCAAATAAGAACCCTTTTGCTCCAGGGAAATGTATCTTTGTAGTAAATTAATAAAAACTAGGAGATTTTGTGATGAATAATTTTCAGTGAAGGAGCATTTTCTAATGGAAAATAATTTTTATTCATTTTTTCCAGCAGCTGACAGCTGATCCAGACCTCTGATCCCACCTGGGTCTTTTTGGCACTACTGAAATCCAGCTAATCCCTCGTGATGCTAACAATGTACAGGGCATATGCTGTAAAACTTCTGATTAACCAAAAGGTCCAAAATGTGGCCAGTCTTGCTCAAGCTTAAGCAAAACCAACAAGAATAAGTCTTTCCTTTTAGTACCCCCACCAAAACTGGCTTTTTAATTAAGGAAAAAAAAAAAGAAAAAGAAAAGACAGACCGAAGAAATGTTCCTGCAGAGAAGTACTGGAGATTTCAAAAAGCTACCAGCAAATTTGTGTCTTGAGGCTCTCGAGATGTGGGAGTCCCAAGTAAAGTTTTACTCCAAATGCTGATGTCTGGGGACTGTACATGGATGACTGCAACACATTCGTTTTGCCTTTATTATTCTTGCACTGTAACCTGACTTTAGCTCAGGAAGAGGAAATCCATGGCCTTAATTGAAGCCAATCAGTGAAAGGTCATGGGGTAATACTTAACAGACAGGGATAGGGGAAAGGAAAAACAAGGAAAAGGTAAGGTCTCCACTTGCTTCAAAGACTCAGTTGGATCCCGGAGACAGAACACACCTGGAAGGAGAATGCGGTTGAACCCCAAATATACATATCAACTGGGAGTCATAAAATTAAATTGAGTTTGTTTAGATTATTTGCTTCCTGTTTCTTCAGTGACCTGTGCAGCAGCAGCCTCGGCATGGGGAGGCATGGGTGCCTACTGCAAACATTCAGGTGTTTATTACCCTCGTGTGACTGCACTGATAGGAGCCTCAGTGTTTCCATTAAGGACCAGATGTGGGGTTCTGTGGTTTCAGGTACCCCAAAGGTTGGATTTAAATGAAATATTGACAGACAGTATTCCAGAGTGTGATTAGTTGCTTCTGGAGTTTAATTTTTTTTGTTGTTGTTTTTGTTTTCACTGAGATCCAGTAATATCACGACTTTCCCTGCATTGTAGGAGAGTGCAATTAGCTCTCTAGCTTATTCCAGCGCTTCAGTAGCCCTAAAGTCAGAAGGTATTTTGTGACATCTAAGCTATATTTCCTTGTGTGTTTGAAGTCCATTGCTCCTTCCCTTAGCTACAGCGGACACAGAAAAGAAATTTTTTTATTGTTTGCTTTTTACAGCTGGTCTAAGTCTAAGCTAGTCATGGTCATGGTCTTTTCTGGACTAAGATGGACATGGTGATGGTCTGGTCTAAGCTAGTTATGGCATAAGTTTGGTCTCTGAGTAGTCCAGCATGAACTTTATCAAGCTCAAGGTTTATTTGAAAACATCCAAGTCAATTAGGTGCTTGCTTAGGTTAGCAATTATGCACATATTCTTAGGCTGAAGTAGTTAAGACAGGTTCTTCATAATCTACTGGGCTTAATCTACTGGGCTGTTTACTGTGTATTTAGCATTTCTAAAACTCACACCATCTTTTTACGATCTGAAGTGGGCTTCCAGAGCATCTTCTGATCTACATGTGCCTAATGGAGGTGTTGCATCTGCCCAGACCAAGAGAGTAGTGAAAGGTTCTGACCAGCTTCTGTCCAGAGATGACAGATCTACACTTTGCTTCAGGGCTTCACTTACACAGGACTGCACAGAGCAGTGTAGGCATGCTTCATGACAGACAAAAGATGAAAGCCATTTTTTTTGGAACACGTTTTCTTGTTACAAATATCTGTGATTCAAATCCTTAGACCTGAGCAAGTTGTTGTGTTCATGGTGTGAAAGAAAAACTCTTACAACTGATCTGGAGGATAAGTCTTTGTCTTTGCTTAACCATGAACACCCAGTTGTCAACAGTGTTGAGGGCAGAATTGCTGCCTTTGTGCAGACAGATACACTTACAGAGAAAGTCCAGGACAATGACGTGTCCTCAAAAAATAGCTCTTGCTTAAGTCTGTGTAAAGAAGCATCTGTTTTAAAATAGCAAACATTGAGAGATTCTGTGAGTCTTAGAAAACTATTTTTAAATGGTTGTGAGGGATAAACAAAAGGAAATGTGCCATACCAAGAATAACTAACTTCATTTTCAGTCCAAGGCCACAACACCAATAGGGCAAAGTCCTTGTCTTTTCCCCACAACTGGAAAAGAATTTAATATTCAGCATTTCATCCTGTGTAATGCAGACTCTGTGGCCTCCTTAGCTAAACTGCACAGCAGGATTAAGAGTACAATGTGTGGGTAGAATCAGGAGATCATCCAAAAGAAAAAAAGACTGAGGAACATTTTTTGGTTTAGACACCTATGGACAATAATTTTGCTTTTCTAAAGTATTTGGAATTTGTGATACCAAGGAGAACCCTGCTTTCAGAGCTGGGCTGCTGAGACTCCCCTTGATTTCCACAAATTTGAATATTATGGCAAAGTTACAGTTATTTCCAGGCACAAAAAGGTACATCTATAATTGTTATTGCTCCTATTACTGCTGTTCTTGATATCATTGCTGTGCCCTATTTCCTCTGTGCTAAGGGTAAGTTTTATCTAATTATAGGATAGTTTATCCTGAATGTGAGCTCACTGGATTGATTATGCATGGGATCTCATCCTATGCCTGGTGTCTGTATCAGATATTTTAAGCACAAATGTATCTTTGAGAATGCAATATCTCTAGACTTTAGTTCCTGATTTGTTAAATTAAGATAATAGCTATTCTCCTTCTCCTAGAAGACACTCAAAAAAGCTTGGAACAAGGTTGCATGTGGCCTTGCTCCATATAATGGTAAACTGAAACCATGGATATTTAGGCTCTTGTTCCTGCTGCTGTCACACCACTGCACTTGCAGAGACTTCAGCAGAGATGTCTTGAATCACACTTGTATAAGTAGATAGAAAGTTGGATCTATAATATCTTCTTTTTCGATGACTCTTTTTGTTACTTCCAGTGAAACTCTCACTTCCCATATGAAACCTGTGTAAAAAGCTGGGAGAGAGTCCCATCTGAGGTCTTTTTTGCTCCTTTGGTTACAGATGAGTTGGATTTCTTGTGCTTAGATGTGCTCTTTGCTGATGTTCCTCCAAGTCTCCCAAGTTTCACCCTAATGTTTAAAATTCTAGACTATCCTTCTTTGTGTTCAGTTAGTATTAATGGATATACCTTTGAAAAACAACTTCAGATTTTCAATATGTAAATAACTGACTACCCTTTTATTTCTCTGTGTGACTGCATTACATGCTGCTGTTCCCAAGTTTGGGGAATAGTTTAGAAGTTATCCCTTTGGCCTTTTGTTGCAAGTTTTCTACAAATCTTAATGTTGCTGCCATAGATGGTGAAAAATTAAGATGATTGATAAGTTCTTTTTCAAAGCCAGGGGAATTCATTAGCCAGGTATCACTGGAACAAAACAGACTGGAAAATGCTTAGTGCAAATCCTACACAACCAGGAACACTCATCTGCAAAATACCTGTGCTCTCATAGGAGCAAAACCACAATGCTACTCCCATATTATAGTGTGGAGTGTAACTATCCCTTAGACATCTCTTTAAGTTGTGCAGTGGGTAGATGGGTTCATAGGGATTTAGTGAAGAAGTCTATAGAAGTGGAAAAACTCAAAATAACTGGAACGCGAAGTAATGACAACAGCAGCCTCTAGGGATATGTTAAGCACTGAGAGTGCTTGCCACAGAAAATTTGTATGGACGTTTGCTTTTCTTGCGTTGGCCAGGCCTTATGGTTGTCATTTTGAGTATTTATTAGAACAATACCACATGTTGATTGCTTACATTCTTTGAATTAATTCCCACCCAATGTAGTGAGATGGAGCTCTGAGTCTTTTCAACAATTGTGTATTATAATTTCACTTACTGCTGGCATGATTATGGGATACTGCATTTTAATGATAAATTATGTAGCTGTAAGAACCTCATATACCCACAGAGTCATTCCTAGGAGGAAAAGCAGAATAAGCTGGTTGTTTAGAGTAGACTCTGCTCATGCAATGCAAAGCATGAGCTGGAAATCGCAGACCAATGTTTTAGCAAACCTGCCCAAACCAGAGCAATTAGGGGTCTTTGTGAGCTGCAAATGTGGAATGGGAGGAAATAATCACTGCCACAATTTGCAGGCAAGACATGGAAGACCAGATTAGTCTCCATTGCTCTGGAGGCAGCAGAATCTGTGGTCTCCATCAGCAGACACATCCTCTTGATGGGCTGAAAGTCCAAAGCACTTGCACATCCTGTAGCTGCAGTTCCTACATTGTGTCCCCTATAATTGGCCATTTTTGGAGAGTCCAGGGTGGCAGGTTCATGAGTACTTTGTCATGAGTGCTTCTTCACTTGGATGAAGAGGACCTGACAGTGATCTGAGGACAGTTCTTTCTCTTGAACTCATTAGCTTAGATGTCTACAATAGCCCTCCAGGCCTGCATGGCCTGCTTTTGACCACCTAACTTGAAACATCTATTGTAATGCCCCAGCTAGCAACATAAATCAACCTATAAGTCAAGGGAGAGCAACAGTAGTCTTCAGTGATTCATATTGCATGACTTTCCTTCTGAAGGTGCCTCTTTCTTGTAACTACAGAAATAGAGTAGGCGTAAGCACAACAGTTACGTACCTAACATTCATTACAGGAAATATGGCCTCAATGATACATGAATAAGCATGGAAGTGGCCTCAAAAGGCTCCCCCTGTATTACTATGTTGTGTTGTCTCTTTCGTAATCTGCTGTGTCTGTGTGACATACAAGTTTCATATCCACGGTATTGGTGATCATTACCAAGCTTTCATGTTCTCACAAAGCTTCTCACATGTGTTTGAAGTTTGTAATCTGCTTTTATTTTAAAACTGGTTTTCTCACAGAAAACAAATTTGCCCATATTCTTTCACTTCCAGCAAAGTTCATTAGGGACACTGTTGGGGACTCTGCTTTTTGGGTGGAACTACACCCTTTCTGGGTCAGGCTAGAGTGACCAGCTGTTGGGTTTTAACCCTGGTAGGCAACTTAGCCCCACACAGCCACTTGCTCACTCTTCCTCCAGTGGGATGGGGGAGAGAGTTGGAAGGGTAAAAGTGAGAAAAAACTTGTGGGTTGAGATAAAGAAGTTTAATAAGTAAAGCAAAAGTTGTGCATGCAAGCGAAGCAAAACAAGGAATTCATTCACTGTTTCCCATCAGCAGGCAGATGTTTAGCCTTTTCCAGGAAAGCAGGGCTTCATCACATGTAACGGTTACTTGAGAAGACAAACACCATTCCTCTAAACATCCCATCTTCCTCCCTCTTCCTCCAGTTCTTATTGCTGAGCACAATGTCATATGGTATGGGATATTCCTTTGGTCAGTTGGGGTCAGCTGTCCCAGCTGTGTCCCACCCCAGCTTCTTGTGCACCCCCAGCCTACTTCCTGTCAGGGCAGCATGAGAAGCAGAAAAGGCCTTAACTCTGCATTAGCTCCTCTCAGCAATAATTAAAACATCAGTGTGTCATCAACACTGTTTTGGTCACAAGTCCAAAACATAGCACCATATGAGCTACTATGAAGAATGTTAACTCTACTCCAGCCACAACCAGTATACCAGCAAAGTGGAACACGATGCTTGGGTGCCAAAGTTGGCTTGCGATGCACTAGTAGTACTGGAAAAGGTTGTGAGGCTTTATTGTCCCAGCATGGCACCTAAGCTAATGAGCTAATGATGTGTGGACATTGTAATAAGGCAAGTGCAGAGCTTCTCAGAGCTCACAACACTATGTGGCACCAAAGGGGCAGCAGCTTGGGTCAGCAGCAGAGTGTCATCTTTGTGCTGTATGTTGGTGTGCAGGGCAAGCAATTTCTTGGAACTGGCCTCCAAAATTAGAGGTGACATAAGTCCTTGGAGAAGATGTGTGTTTCTCTCGAGGAACCGTCTGGGAGATGGGTTATATACACTTGCCTCACCAAAGTTTGATGTAAAGTACCTCTTCAGGCCACATACTCCATCGAGGAGAATCACTGTCTGCAGCATATTGGCAAGTTTCTTGTCTAATCTGGTCCTGAATACTCAGGGAAATTTTTCTAACTTGTCTGGAGAGGATAGTAAGTTTGCAGATGACACCAAGTTGTGTGGGAGTGTTGATCTGCTTGAGGATAGGAAGGCTCTACAGAGGCATCTGGACAGGCTGGATCGATGGGCTGAGGCCAATTGTATGGGGTTCAACAAGGCCAAGTGCTGGGTCCTGCACTTGGGCCACAGCAACCCCATGCAACGCTACAGGCTTGGGGAAGAGTGGCTGGCAGAGAAGGACCTGGGGGTGTTGGTTGACAGCTGGCTGAATATGAGCCAGCAGTGTGCCCAGGTGGCCAAGAAAGCCAATGGCATCCTGGCTTGTATCAAAAATAGCATGGCCAGCAGGACTAGGGATGTGATCGTGCCCCTGTAACTCAGCACTGGTGAAGCTGCACCTTGAATACTGTGTTCAGTTTTGGGCTCCTCACTACAAGAGAGACATTGAGGTGCTGGAGCGTGTCCAGAGAAGGGCAACGAAGCTGGTGAAGGGTCTGGAGCACAAGTCCTATGAGGAGCAGCTGAGGGACCTGGGGTTGTTTAGCCTGGAGAAAAGGAGGCTGAGGGAGACCTTATCACTCTCTACACCTACCTGAAAGGAGGTTGTAGAGAGGTGGGGGTCGGTCTCTTCTCCCAGGTAACAAGTGATAGGACAACAGTAAATGGCCTCAGGTTGTGGCAGGGGAGGTTTAGAGTGGATATTAGGAAATTTTACTTCATTGAAAGGGTTATCGAGCATTGGAACAGGCTGCCCAGGGAAGTGGTTGAGTCACCTTCCCTGGAGGTATTTAAAAGACGTTTGGATGAGGTGCTTAGGGACATGATATAGTGGTGGTCTTGGTAGTGTTAGGTTGACGGTTGGACTCGATGATCTTAAAGGTCTTTTCCAACCTATACGATTCTGTGATCCTGTGATATTTAACAGTTTGATACACATTCTTGTACAATTTTTTTTTTCCTGAGATTCAGCCTAAATTCTTGTTGGCTTAGGTTTTACCCTGTTGTGCCTTGCTATATCACTTGAATGGCCTTGAGCAACACTTCTTTTTTTCCTCTAAGCTTCAGCCTTGGTAATGTTTCACATCATTATTAATAAGAAAACTATGCAGATGTAATTTATGGGACACATACACAGCAGAGCACACTACACAAAGGCCTACTGCTTTCAGAATGGAGCCACAGGCCTTTGTTTCCGGATGATGACTTCATCGGCTTTGGATCAGGCCTATGGGGAGCCACAGTTAAAATAATCACTTAAATAACCAGAGTTAATGTTAATTCTTTCAAATCCCAACAGTTTTTAGAAGCTAGCTTACTACTGTCTTGGCTGCTTTATTCCTTGCTGGTTGTTTTCTCTCCATTTGGAGATGATCTGATTTTCTGAAGATCTCATTTAAAAAAGGCTCAGTGCAATTAATCAATGCTGTTGGGCTGGTTTTCTGGACCACTCGTTATGTTTCAGTTACGCTGAACTCCTTTCTGAATGCTGTCTAAATGCTTTCCAGATTTAGCTTTCTGTCTCCTTTGCGGGATCTGTTACACTTCACAGACTAGGCCAGATGAGGTAAGTTCATGTAGCGCCATTGGGGTAAGTGCTGTCAGGAAGGTCTACACCAGGTGGGGACTGGGCTTCTATTTTTTCCCTATTAGGCAGATCATCTGCATGGCCTGTGTGGAGCGGAAGTATCCTCTCTTCTTGGAACTCCATTGGCATTGAAGAAAATATCTCTATCTACTAATAATACTGTAATAATTTGAACCTAAGAGCACATGGGCACCCCCCCCCACCTCTGTCATGTGCTAGATGCTGTACAAAAAGAGAAGAAAATGGAGAAGGTATCAAATAACTTAAATTCTAAGGCAATGAACAGATTCAGATAAACAAATGGAGGTAGCAAATGGAAATTCAGAGGCAGAACTGGTCATCCTGACTTACAATGCTTTTGCCACATCACCCAACCTGGCTGTTGTCAAGACACTTTGTGGGAAGTCACCATTCTTCTCTTAGTGTGGAAAAACCCAGACATTCTTCTTGACTTGCATCTGTAGTCCTTCTGGATGAAGAGAAGACTCAAAATCCTGACCCAAGATAGGTAGTATGGCTATGTAGTCATCACTGAATGAGCAAGTAAAGAGTTTCATGACACAAAGTTTTCTCAAAGCGAGGAGGCCATGGCTAACACAACATCTGGCAGTGCTGACATAATCTACTGTTTAATTCACATCATCTGTTGCCAGCCAGAGACATCCAGAGATGCAGCATTGTAAAATGTAATTATTCTAAACATTGCACACAAAATTTCACTCGGAAGGTTTTGGGAAAGTTGCTTTTCCTGCTGTGCACATGTGACGCATCATCCTTCTGGCTCGAGTGTCAATGTCATGTGATTTGGCTGAACATCATATCATAGTCCCTGACAGGCATCTGAACTGTGGCTTGAAACCATTTTTCATTCAGTGAGATAAATGAAGATTGCTGTAAGCCTGTTTACTTGGAGACAGGACTACTGTTAAATGACTGGGTCAGTGAATGGGACGTATTTTCTGAAAGCTTCTAAACTCAGTGTTTGTGAAGGTGTCTCCACTGATTCTAGCTGGCCTGTGTGAAACACTCATGGGATGCAGAAGCGTTTCTGTGAGTTGTCCTGCTTCCATTGGCCTACCATTTTGCATACCTGTGACGCCGTGAATTTGATCTTCCACCATGTTTAGGGAGTGGGGCAGAACTGCTGCCTTGGGGAGGGACTAACATAGCATGTCATGATGGTTTTCTGAAGGATTTTGTGTTGCCTTCATTGTGAAAGCCTGGTTTTTAAGATCATATGGACTTAAGAAAGATTTGAAAGATGTGGTCTCATAAGTGGTATGGTAGTACTGTAAGGAGGCTCAACGAGACAAACTGCATGAAGGAAACATGGTGTGCATGAAAGAATCGTCTGTGAATAGAGGTAGGAAGGTGCTGGATCCTAACCTTGCAATCAACCTCATGTCCAACATTGAACACTGGTTATCTTTAAAGAGAACTATTTAATCTTTAATGAAGGCTAGCTCACAAATACCTAATATTTTTGAGGACACAATATTACACCATCTCTCTTTGAAATTGAGACCCTTGAATCCTGTGTCAGTGCTTCATTCTCCTTGGTTCTCAGTTTGGAGTCATGAATCTTGTTTTTCCAGGAAGGAGTAGATAAAGGGTATCTAGACTGAGGATGTCTAGCTTATTTTTTCTTTAAAATCTCCAGTGCTTAGTGTAATAAAAGGCTGTGGGGGTTGTGTATTTTCAGCCACAGCAAGAGCAGCTTTTGCATTGGAGTCTGCTTTTCAAATCCTGCCATGGCAGACCTTTCAAATAACTGACTGCCTTGCAATTGTCACTTCTAAAGAGAGCAGATAGAGTACATCTGAAGAGAGGAAGAGAAGTATTACCTAGGCTGGAGATCAAAGTACACTTCCACTGGGACCAAATCCAGTTAATGCTATATTTACTTTAATAACCTCCAAGGAAGGGTACCTATCCATTTCAGTCTCACTATCATTTATGAAAGCCACTGAGGAGGAAATTACAGATTCGTAAAGTCAGCTGCAGGAATTCATCAAGTGCATATTCAAATAATGGCTTGCTGATTACTGAAGCTTTCATTTCTGAAACAGAAAAAAAAATCTGCTCTTTGAAAGCCACATGGAGGCATATGAGATACAGAAGAACACTCACGGGTTAAGCACTGATTTAATAGGCTCTTTAAATGGGCAAAATCTACTTCCTCCTCCTTGTCATCGTCTCAGTGCACCTCTGACTGCAACATCCGACTGTCCCAGCCATTGCTGCTAGTGAAATGCTGTGTGCCGTACATGTGGTGTGTGACGTATAGGCAATGTGGTGGGGAGCTTAGGATTTCTGCAGGGCACAAACGGTGCCAGTGCGGCAACTGAACCTTACTGTCCGGTGCTCCTGTAAACAGGGTCTTTATCCCAAATACACTTCCAGAATAGATTTGTAGACAACTGTTGTGTGAGCTTAGTGTGTTTTTATGGTGTGCTCTGTGAAGAGCAAGTGATCTAACAATTCAGCTCCAATTTAGATGCAGGCTACAAGTGAAATGTAGATAGGAATGCAGTGTTCTTACCCCTTGGCTACACCCATGCTACTACAGACAATGGGCCATGTATGTTCTCTGACCTGGGTCTGTAGGCACAGCATGACCCATAAATATATGGCTAAACTCTTTTCCCTTGAAATGGGGTTGGTCAAAGCTGCTCACTGGGCTGAAACCTCCACTGTGGCCCGAACCATTATTTGGAGTGGATGGTAAGGGTGGCCATGAGATAGCACTCAAACCTGCACTTGGTTAAGTTTACCAGGGTAAATGTAGCCAGAAGGCCAGGATGGGTTTCACCCATGAGTGTCTAAGGAATTTGACTGTGATAACTCTCCTTACTTATCCTTGGCTTTTTCTGGCTCTCTGCACCAACACTGACACAGCAAATGCTGTTGTTAAAATTAGGGCTCTCTAGTGACAACATCTGCCCACCTCTGAGAGCACCCCCATGTAGCACACCAAGAGAAGATCATGCTGCCAGCATGATAATGTGGAACAGACACTTTCCATTTGAAGAGACAGAAGAGAGGCTTTATGGGCCACAGGAGGCCAGCGGGATGTAGTCAGAGAGTTGCACCACCTGGTACTCGAGCGGTGTGCAGGAGCCTGGCAGCTGCCTGAAACCGAGATCCTGTTTGGGGTACCAGCTTCTCCTCACTTCTCATGACCACAGCAGTAGCTGACTGCTGAATGGCCTTTGAACATCTAGCATAAGTGGCCAGATGTTTTACTACATTGGTGGCTACCTGCCACAGATTCCTCCTTTCCTTGGCACTGTCGAGGCACAGAAGAAGGGAGAGCTCTGAAACAGGACAGATTATAAAAAAAATTCTCAGGAAGTGCACAAAGTCCATGCTGAAGGTCTAACTCAGGTCTCGAGTTGTCCATTGGAGCCAAAGGAATCTTCTTAAGGACTCAATGACCAGAACAATTAAAATCAAACATTTGCTTAAATGAGGTCTTTTAATATTTTATCTTTTCCTTTCCTGGTCATAGGTAAGGAAAGTATATAAAAATACTTCCAGCAGTAATCTTCTCCAGTTTGTGGCATTAGTTAAAATCATACAGCTGTATGCAGAAGAGAAACAGGGTAAAAGGTATTATACATACATATATAGAGAACATGAGTGAAGTTACACACAAAGCACATGTGGGAATAGACAAAAATGTGGGTTCTTACATGTTTTAGCTTTATTGTGTGGTCACAGCTGGAACATGTGCACAAGAACAGTCCCTCTTTTATCAACAGCTGGTACTTCACTGCATTCTCACACACTAACAAAACGTTGGCACGCAGGAGATTTGGTGAGGAAGACCTGCTGTTCCTGCCACTGCAATTAATCATGCTCATTATGGCTGGAGATTAGAGAGAATCCAGTAATACTTAACGATCCATGGGAAGTGAAATATTTCCTATTTTTACTCCTTCTTGTCAAGATGGAATTGCCAAGTATCCCATTTAAAAATCTATAAGTGGATTAATTTTCTCATTCCAAGCTGAGGAGGCTCAGGCCTCATTAACAAAAATGCTCATTCTCAGGTCAGGATGCGATAACAAGACATATCCCACTTCAAGTGGAATTACCTGTTGCTTTGGGTGCTAGTAACAGTCAACAAAAATCAACCCTTTCTTAGAAATTCACCCTCAGGCTGGACTTTTGTATTGTGAAAAGCAGTAACAGCAAGGTCCTGTGGAGAGCGGAAAAGGCTTTAGGTTGGGGCTTGGGAGACCTGTATTTTATTCTTGGCTCTTGGGCAAGTTGCTTCAACTCTTGACTTCATTTTCCTTTCTCACTCCTTTTTCTACCTGTCTTGTTCAAAGCAGCATCTTTGCTGTGTGTTTGCACAGTGTCTGGAGAGCAAGGTTTGCTACTGCACTGCTTGCAGCAGCTATTTTCATAGCTATAGCTGTAGCCTCCCATCCGACGTATCTGTGAGTGAAGGTTGATCCAGGTGTTTGTCAACCGCTATCTGAGAGTTTATTGTTCCATTGTTTTTTATTGAAAGAGTCTGGTAACTGTAAGTCTATTTGGAACACCATTTTTGTTCTGTGGCTCTGGCTTCAAATTTTGGCACTTAGAGTTTGTATCCAGCCATGAGTTAAAATTTACCTTGGGTATTTCAGCTAGGAAAAGGCTTTTGCTTTCTTTCAGTGTCTGGAATGCAGAATAACAGTGATCAGGGTGGAGCCAAAAGTACATTACCTAGAAAACAATGTTTTAACTTTTTTTCCACATGAATTTCCAGTTTTCAAACACCACTGAGCTTTTAGACAACTGTGTGGGTGTGGGGAGATTCAAGGAGACAGGCGTGACTTTGAGGTCTGCCACTCAGATTATTGATAGAGCTTAATATGAAACCCATGCTATTCAGCACATGCTTTAGGTCCAGTCTGTGGGAAATGGAGACTCCTCTTGCATGTCTTTTGGCATCGCTGGCATCAGATAAAGAACAACCCATCCACATGCAGCTCCCAGTTTCCCTTGATGACTGGACCACAAATGCCAATGAATGTGCTGGAGATGAGAAGAGGAGATTTTCCTGAGGACCAGCTAAGAGGATAAGAAATGATACAACCAAAAATACTGCTTAGTCCTTTGAAAATAGAGGTCTTTGGCCATTATTTTTGTAAAACTAAGTCCTGGATTGCTATTTTATCTGTATCCCTGCTTTCTGTGCTTCTGTTGATCCCCACATCTCCATTAGCCAGCTCTCACCAGCTTCTGTATGGAGTACTTGAGGAGTTGTTTAGCTTGAATGTTGCTTCCAGCTCTTCTAATTCCCTCCTGGCTTGCTCACCACATCCCACACTGTCTCTCTGCTTCTCCTTCCAGCCACTGGCTTCTCCTCTTACTTTCTGCTTTTACTTCTTCCAACACCCAGAAAGTTACTTTTCCCCAGCTGCCTAAGGCTCCTGCCAGTCCATTGCCATGGCCCCACAGCCTTTTCTATAGGCAGAAGAACTACCCATGGCAGCAGGAGCTAGTAGGGCATGATGATGCCTAAAATGATGCCTTCCTTTGGAAGAGAGATCCTTTTCCTAATTTTGCTGTTGCATTGCTGCCACAACAGACATTTTGGACAAAAGTGGCAGAGTTAAATTGATGGCACTGAGCAGCTGGTGCCTGCTTAGAACCTGGGAAGGGAATTTTGTAGGGTAGAAAACCTCTGTTTGACAATGGGCTGAATGTGGGTGGACAGAAAAGTGGTCAGCAAAGTTAGGGTGCATTTAAATGCAATCCCAGGAATGAAGCTGGCGTGCATAATATTTTAAGTATTTTCCCTTACTCATATGGCTAACCCAGAACAGAGGTTTATTTATTTAAGTGGCACTTAAGAAATCTACTTAGGAAAGAGTATAGGGTTCATCCACTGGCACAGATTCTTCTGATGCTACCACTAATCACAGTGCTGTTTGTGGTGAGCAGAATCTTCTTGTTTCCCATGGATTAGTATCTGTCTCAGCTCTGTAGTGCTCTGTGGTGTGTGGCAGGATGGTTTGTGTGGGATGATGGCAGTGCTGGCTGCTCATTAGCTTCCCTCACTTTCTTTGATCATAAAGGATGATGCAATGTGCTGAACTTCTCTAAGGCTGATTCAGCACCACTTACATTGATTCAGCACCAGTTCTTCACTTCTTCAGCGTGTTCACAGACAGTGCAGTTTTGTGTCACTGGGACATAAATACCTTAGTCGTATTATGATCAATGGGTTAATGCATTGGGACATGTTTATCTGTCTAACTTCATATTTTACTGTGCTTACTCACCTGTCACAAGCATGGTTTCAAGAAAAAATACTTATGTTACATTTGGAGAATGGTGTATCTGAGCGACTTGCATAGGCGCTACGCAACATACTTGAAAGCCACATTCGCTAGGAAATCAGAAAAGGTTCAGAAAATGTTGCATAAGCCTCTGAGATTGGGAAAATCTGACTAATAGTGCACTTTGAAGCAGTATTCCTATTGCCACTGGACTAGGTGGCCTGTTGGTCTGACTCAATGGGACATAGTCTTAAGTTCTTAATTAAAGAAGCTTGCTGGAGAAGATCGAGAAGGGAAGGTTGGGAAGATCACTGGAGAGGGTGACTGAGGGGGGCTCACATGGCCCAACCTTGGCAAATGTCCTGGATAACAGTGCTTGTTAAGCCTGGGGGTGTACACAGTGTGTATGTAGATCAAGCACACAAATCTGGGAGGGTGGTTGCCCAAATATGCTAACACTAAAGAAGATGAACGTCAAGCTGGATTAAAGAGTAGCTGGGCAATTACAAAGACTTTTCTTTTTTTTAAGTAAAGAAAGAGTCAGCTAGAAAAGAAATAAAGAACAACAAACATTTGTGATGTGGGGAGACAGTCCAGAGAGGAAACTTCTGCAGCAGCAGTTATACCCTGGTTTGACACCATCATGGGTCATCCTGCTGGTGTTGCCTTGCTGCCCCAGCCAGACCCAGCACTCTGCTTTGTTCTTTATTTGGTACTGAGGCAGAGGATGGGCTCCCTAACATCTCCTTTAACAGCAGCAGCTGAATGATTAGGCATGTAGTTTATGCCAAATCATTCTGTAGCCAAAACCCCCAAATGGGTTCCTCTGGGGATGTGGGGTGGGGATGATCCCTTTTCCAACAGTAAGCCTCACTTAGGTCAGTTTTAAGGTGGGATGAACAGCCCTCTGAAAGTGTCAAAATCTCCCTGCTGGAACACATCACTCTTTTTTAAACTAATGGCAATGGTAGTGCAAAGCCTCAGGTTCCCCTCTTACCTCTCTCCCCACTATAGTCTGCTTTGTCTCCATTTGAGGGTTTACCCAGTGCATTTGGGTAGCTACAGACCCACCAGCTTTGCTCTCTGAAGGATTCTCACAAACAGCCTCTCTCTGGGTGATGTCTTTAAAAATGCCTCCCCATGTTATACAGAGGCATGATTGCAGGTGGAACCTCACAGCTTAAAACTGCTTTTCCTTTCTCTTCTGTATCTGTACTATAGCAGTACATACTGAGATAGATACTTTAATGTAGCTGAAAGTATAAGGGGGTTATATATGCATAGTAATTTTCACTTTTTCTATATTATACATTTAGATGAACTGTGGAAAAATTGTTCTGTATCTATTTTTTGCATCCATGTCAGACACAATGGTACTTAGTAGTAGAAACTAATTACACACATGATTTTAGAGGATAGAAAAATATGTATATTATAGCATATTTTTGTATGTGAGCAGGGAAGTAAAATAGAAGAGTAAACTCCAGAAACCTTAAATCATAGAGTATATGGATACCATATGGAACTGATTGCTGGCATATTACACAGTAAAACAAAAAAACCCCACAAGTAATGTTTTTCGGACAAATTATTTAGCTATAAAATGATTGTTTCAAGAAACCATGTTTGAAGCAAAACAGCTTATACTAGGGATTTATTCAAACTCTTGCTCCCACCATACATTTGTAGTTAGGGGATCTTGTTTAGAAATGGATTCTTTTTCCAGCTGAAGAACCACTGCTATGTTAGTGCAGCGAGTTCCCCAGCAAAGAGGAGGGTTAAAACACCACATTAATACTCCCATAACTCCTTTTCCAAATCTAGTGTAGCTCCTCAAGAGTGCTTTGATTTCTGAACATTAATATAAACCATCTTTTAACCTCAGTATGTGTCCTAAACACAGATGTACATGTGTATTGTTTGTTTATCTTTGTTGTTTTAAAAACATACTTGATATATTTAATTTAACAAACAACAGAAAACTTCAGCCTCCCTGGAATAATTCCTCCAAGAAGAAATTCAGGATTGGGTCTATATGATTCACCCAGGGCTGGATGCAGTCTGGAGGAAGTGTGAGGAGCACTGACACAACTCCCTTGCATGGAAGGGAAAGACAAGGACGAAAGGCCATTGGGTCCCCTCTTAACATTGCATCACGGTGGCACATAGGGACACCATTTAATGGAGCTCTTGGAGATAATTTCTGTGATGAGGAGAATGAGATACGCAACAAAACCTGAAAAGCAGCAGGATGGGGGGGAAGGGAAGAGCAAACTTAGTTTATACCCTTCTAATTTAGTCCGTGTACTTACTCCATTCTTGGATACACCAAATATATCAGAATTACCACGACCATATACCCAGCACTGTTCACTTATTGTATTGCTTTTGCTGATATACAGGCAGTCTAACAAAGATCAAGTTCAATTAATGAGTATGGTTGAAGGGGCAGAAGTGGTCAGAAAGGCAAAGAACTTCTGCTGGTTAAACTCGTATTTCTGAGAGAAATGTGCAGAAATAAATAGCAACCTAAGAAAGCCAGATCATCTCTTCCTTATGACTTCTTCTCTGTGTTCTGGTAAAGCCTCGAGGGTGACAACAATTAATACCATCACCTCTGAGCTCCACTGTATACCAGGATAATACAGTTGTGATGGTAAGACATGGGGAACCAGTGAATCCCTACCAATTATGTGCTGAGCTCTGTCAGCTCAGCTCTGTCAGCTCCTCCTCTGTCAGAGGAGCTACATGCTGTGTCACTCTGAACTGCTGTTTCATGTAGGATAAAAGAGAGTTAGGTATATGCGCCAGTTCTTGCTTTGACCCTGATATTATTGTAATAACACTCTTATTATCAGTGGGTTTTATTGGATATGACTTACTAGGCAGCATTTCTCATATTATAGTTATAGTAATAGCACCGACGTGCAGTATCTCTATGGTAGTGGATGTTTGTTGTCTTGTCTGGCGTAATCCTGCTGGGGTGAAAATAGCAATCAGGCTTTTATGGTTATGTGTTTTAATGTGATGCATAGAAAGAGAATTAGATATTTGCACATATCCTGCAGTATATTTCACTCAATGACGGATGTTACTCCAAGTATTCATATGATAACATAACCTTTATTTCAGTGCTAAGTCAAGAGATGTTGCTATGTTATGCAACTGAGATGGGCCCCAAATATTGGCTCTACACAGGAATGTTCCTAAAGTTTTGGAACCTGGTACTCCTTGACACTGAATCAAGGAGAAGCTAAGAAATTTTAATTCTGTTTTCAGAGTTTTCCAAAGATGACAGTGCTGCCACCTAAGATTTTGGTGTATATATACCTGTATAATTTTCCTTTCTGAGGCTTAAAAGGAGTAGGTGCTAAGATGCTGAAAACTTTTAAGCTGCTATTGAAACACATTGCTAAATATAGCAGACAGCCCTTTTCATGCGTATCTTGTTTCCTCTAAAGCCAGCTCACAACTGGTGCTCACACATGGCTTTAGACAAAAACTACAGGGAGAAGTGAACTGCTGTTCCATGAAAACTTGGCCAGACGACAAAGATAATATGCTTACTACCCTAGAGGTCCTTGTCAGAGTAAGCCTTTGCCACCATAGCCTACAGACATTTTTCTCCACACATGTTATTTGATAGGGAAATCACTGCAATGCCTCCTGTAACACATATCAGTCTTCTGTCAAAGGGAGCCCAAGACAATGAATAAAAAGAGCTCCTACAACGACTGGAGCTGACTGGCTAGTGTTTGGACATATCAACTTTTACTTATTTTTGACCTGGAAATAATTTACCAGTAAGCCTCATTATATGCAAGCTTCTTCAATGTCTGTATAGTATGAGTATTTTTTCTTGCAGATATTCACACTGCAAGCTGGGTTGTCAGCTATTTTGACTGTTCTTCCTGGTGCAGTATACGATCTGGCAGATTATTCTATTTCTGATCCACGAGGGGTTTGTCAAATAGTTATTTTTATGCAGCTAGGAGGAACTAGAGGAACTTTAGGGATTCATTAAAAATATTGTTTGTTTCAATATCCGGACCTTGCAGATTATGGACAAGATTTGCTGTAGTTGGAATTAATAAATCAAAATGGTTATAGTTCCTCAGCCAGGAAATCCCTTGCTGCACAAAGGAGTGATGGGGAGGAGGGGTAGAAATCTCTCCAGTCATTTTGAGAGCCCAGATGCAGAGAGGCTGTGTAACCTATACACGATCTCTGTGCAATCAGAGTACCCATGGCTCTTTGTGGCTCCTACATAGGGTGAAAGCAGGGCGCGGCCTTGCAGCTCACAGTATACAAATGGAAAGGAACAGCTGATATTTAACTTTTAATAACGACCCCAGATCCCATCAGAGGGCAAATTTATGCCTCTTGTAAGTACCACAGAGCTTCCAGCACTTTGTGGCTGTCAAGTCTTTAAAATAATGCTTAAACCACCTTAAATAGCAGGACCACCACTACGTGGTACACCTTCTGCTCCCAAGAGGCACCACTGACGCGATCTGGTTTATGCTCAGATGTAAGGGTCTCTCCTGAGCTAGTCATCTTTTCTAGTGCTGGCTGGAAAATTTTTCTATTTTCCCTTTTAACTTCAGAAAATTTCAACTCTTCACATACCCAAAAGAGGAAGAACCCAAACCAGGACCTTTTTTGCTCAAAAAAGTTTATTGTTTTATTATGGAAAATCTGAAATTCTCCATGGGAGATAGGTATTTTCAGCAAAGTGTTCATATAACTCAGTTTTCTGTTGAAAAAAATTGTGTTAACTTAGCTGCACACTGTTGACCAGCTGTAATCCTCATGTCTGTCTCTATCCTGCCTCTGCACTGGAACAATGCTTCCCAGGGTATATTTACTACTTTGTGTACCCAGACAGATTAGAGGATTTACAAAGCTAGCCATAAGCATCTTAAATTGATTCTTAACAGATTTACCATTTGATCCTTGGGAAGCTGGGTCCGCACATTTACCCATCCTGGTGTACAATATGGCAGCAAAACACAGGAGCAAAGAACTGCACCTTAGAAACAGTTACAGACCAGGGCCGATTTAAATGTAGCTGTCATTAGCGTGTTTTCCTGCAGTGGAAACCTCTACCTAATTACATATTAAACATGGCCCATCTTTCAGCTCTCTGAACTGCAAAGAACATTTTGAACACTTGTGTCAAACCTCCATAAATGAAAGTCATTGTGTGGCAGATAGGACCCAGGAATCAGGTCATGTATTCGACATGGCACAGGGCTTCTGGGAGGTGTTCACGGTGGCATTTAGGGAGAAGCTAACATCATCCAAGGGGTCTCTTTTTCTGGAAAGTAACAGCACCATGGCAAGACCCCTGACTCAAAAGCTCATTTTTTGCTCTGCTCTGGGTTAATAAAGCCAAACAAAATTAAATGAAATCAAGTCTTCCCTCATCACCATTGTCAGAGGACTGTTCTGAAATAAAAGGGCTCAGTGAAAGGGGAGGGGATACAAACAACAGAATAAGTGGCACGTTATAAGAAAATCTTCAAAGCAAAGACTGAGACAGTCTTGCAAGTAAGAAAAGCCCCAGAGCAACTCTTGTCTTTGGTGGTCTAAGCAGAGGGTCCTTCCTATTTCTCTTTCCAGGGCTGGCTCTGCCAGTACAGCTCTGCTCTGTGTTCCCTCTCTGAAGACACTGCTCAGATTCAGGACAAGACCAAGCCAGCTCAGGAGTGGCAGCGGGTTCCATCACGGAGACCTGGACAGTCTGGGTGGGGAGGCAGGGTCAATTCCTTTCCCACTGACTCCTTGGCACAAGAAAAGAGCCTTCTTACACGTATTTTCTTCCACATAGGACTACTCAGCTGTCTCAGATTTTAGTAGAAGGGTGTGTATATATATATATGTGTGTATATATTCAGCACAGCTCTTGTACTGAATATATACTGAAAACAGTCATTGTAGTCACATTATTATATTCTCACTTACAATGTGGCAAGAACGGCTGTTTTAGCTTCCTCTCAAAACTTAATTTTTACCTTCAGGAACCAAAGTTTCATGGTGGAACTGTGGGTGCCAAAAATGCCAATGAAGCCAACTCTTTCTTTTTCCTGTAACACTGCAGAGCTTTGTTTCTCCAAGTGTCATTATGTGCTTAAAACCACTGCATTCTTTACATACTGTTAGTTAGCAAATCCATATTTAGTACACAGTGGGGTCAAGAGTTGTTTCTTCAGATGTGTAATTAATGTTAGGCTGTGCAATGCCAATATAAGTACCTAAATAAGAATGTCATCAAAGAAAGACACGGCAAAGTAATGTACCATTTCTTCTGGTTGGGAGTCTTTTTCTGGTGCTGAAATCTGAATTTAAAAGCCTTACTTTACATGCTTGTTTTGAAAACTTGGGCCCGTGCAGTTCTATAATACCCTTTTATAGATTTGTATGACTGTCTTTAGAGATCTGCCTGTTTCACTGTACAATCTTTTTGCATCTACAGTGTTCATTTAAAAACACAACAACAAATGATGAGTAACTTGAGTGTTTCAAATTATGTGACTTTCAGCACTAGGAATGAATGAAAGGCTGAATTGGCAGGCCTTAAAGAGTCACTGGAATTTAATAATTTATTCAACAATATTTATTTTGCTATGTGTCAAAAGGGGTAGGAATGACTGAAGTCCTTACAGGTCTCTGGTCCTGCCCCAAAGACTTTGTCAGGTATTCATTGCTTCACATACTGAAACCCACATGAGAACTCTATATTTTGGGCTGTGAAGATTTGTTCTAACTTCTTTTCTTCTCTCATGCAATTAGTAGTTTCTTATTCCATGCAAAGTGGAACAACTTCAGGAAATGAGAATAAATGTAGCATGTGGGAACTGTCCTGGGATGTAAAAGCTTAGATCCCCTTAGGCAGCACAAGGAAGCAAACCCTGATTTTTCGCATTCTGCATTTTGCCATTGATCCATACCAGTACTGGTACCTACAGGGTACCAAGGCTGTGGCCCATCTCTTTTTATGGCTAGTTTTGGATGTTTGATGTCCTAAGCATACTATGAGAAAACCTACTAGATTGAGTGCTGATTGCACGACTGGTAAGGGAATGACTAGTTTGTAGATGTAGAAATAATTCGGGATTAAGAGGGAAGCCAAGATGCTCAATGCTGCCAAGACAAAGGTACTTTCAGTGTTGGAAACCTTGGTGCCTAGAAACTGAAGATGTATCTAGGAAGAGTGGGCTTCTGAGTGAAGTTTTTGATTTGTCTGACAGGACTAAATGTCTAAGCTTGTGTTGGGGCCAGTGGAGAGAAGCAGATGCTTATAGTCTAAACACAGGTGCTGCTCTCCAGCAGGGCATTTTCTTCCCATGGGCTACAGAGAGAATGTGCGTGATGGGTCAGATGTAACACCCACACTGTCAATAATTACACCTGATGACGGACTCCTTCTTTCCCTCTTTGCCCTACAAGACTGAAATCAAGCTTCTGGACCTCACCTCGAGTGACCCAACTTATCCTTTCTACATTGCTTGATTCATTTCTTGTCTTCTTTAGTTTCTCCCCTTTTTGGCCTTAGAAGCTGTTTCTTTGCTGGAAGGAAATCTCAGTGCTTGTGCACTTATGGTAGCAGGTTCTCTAGAAATACCCACAAAGAAGCAGATCAAGCATTTTTGCCAGCCTTTCAGAAAAGTGCCAGCACAAAAGACAGCCACAAGCCACCCCGGTATTAACTTTCATAGGTCACTGCTGTTGTGAATTCTTGAGGTTTTTAGCCTTTTTCACTCTCGTTTACAAAGAAGTGTTAAATCGCAGTCGCAGAGGAACACAGCCAGTTGCTTTAATCCAAGAACCGAAATATACTGACTACAATAATACATGGGAAGTTTAATGACAGATCCTCCTGCTTGGTGAAAACTGGCTGGCAGCAAAATCCATCTTAGGGATCACCTCCAGAAACTGTCAAAGTAAGAAGAGCAGGGAAAATGTAGTGGCATAAAAGTACTTGAGGGTGAAACTAAAAACCACCAAAGCTCATTTAACCACTTTTGTCCAGCTTGTCCACTTACAATACTGCTGCTACTGATTTAGGTTACGCAAATGTTGTTTTGGAAGCCAGTGTTGTTACTCCCAGCTACTTTAGTAGAAAGCACTGAGTTCACAGAGTTGGGAATTGGATGTCTAACCAAATTTTAAGTTACTCAAAGCTCCCAGTCACTTGTGAATCACATTGCTAGTATTTCAGAAACCACACAGGACAGGCCATTTTCAGTTTCCTTTAACCTTCAATTCAATAATGAATATTAATACTAAAAGAGCTAGAATCTGGTTATTTCACTGATCTGTGTGAAGATCCTGGCAAATTACAGAGACTCAGGGCAAGTTTCAGGGTTTATACAATTGAAACAGGAGCCCATATCAGGAACCCTCATGAATATTTGAAGGTTATTTGTGCAGACAACATGTTTTTTTACCTGCTTGCTGCCCATTCCTTGCTTAGTGAGACTGAGTACAGCTCCCTAAAGGGATGCTGATTTATGTCTGGAAGGAATCTGGTTCGACACATCTCACTTGTTCAATGGACTAGGCAGGTGGGTGAATGGCACTTTATAAGGCTGTTGAAAGCTCAGTTAAAAGCACATGGTGTGTGTAGGCATCAGATCTCACCAGCTGAGCCGGCTTTGCCTCGGGCAGTAATTGGAAGGGAGACATACAGGAAACGTTACGTGCTTCAAGACATGATACGGCTGTGAAGCACTAATTGACCCAAGGTGCGTTCAGCACTGCCCGCAAGGTGCTGCTCAGGGTAATTCAGAATTAAAAGGCGTGATCAAAGTAGTTGCAGCTCAAGTTAAATAAAATGGAAATAACTATTAAGAACCTTTCTGACAATGGCACAGTTATGTGCTTGCACAGGAGTTGAATGGAGAAATAGTGTGCAAGAAAGAATTGCACTATAGTGCTTACATAATTTGTCACTTAAAGTGAGCTCCAATGTCTCAGTGATTTAAAGTCAGCTCCATATTTTCAGTGGGAATTCAGCTGCAACCTTGCTGAGGCTTTAATTTCCTTTTATTTTGGCAAAATAAATTGATGAGGTTCTGCTCTGCTGCATAGGGCTGGACTACAAAATTAAGGGAGTAATTTAGAAGGCCTGCATTGATATGCTTGGCTTCAGCAATATTTATGTGAAATAAAAAATTGCAAAAGAGGTTACAGGAGTTAAATGGCTGCCTTCTAATGAACTCGAGTAGTACCTGGTGCCAGTGGTCCTTAGACTGTTTTCATAACCTCAGTGTCAGCATTTCATGGAGGATGAAATCCAGGATTCTTTGCCTTGCTGCTTGGACAGCACTTAAAGAGCAGTGTAGGAACAGTTGTTCTTATAAGAGAAACTGAAATAATGATATTACATGGATAAGTATTATAATATGGAAAGAAGGACAAGAAAAGCACAGAATGGCATAGCTTAATATTGTGAAGAACTAGCTTAACATGTTAAATGAAGAGGAAAAATTTTAAAAGCAAAGTACTTAAAAAAATAAGAAAAAAGACTTCCCTTACAAAGAAAAGCTATCAAAGAAATGAGTCATCTAGGGACCAGGAAGGAGTTTGGGAAACAGATGTTCTTACATTTAGGACAGATGTTTTATGATAACAGCGCTTTGATAGCAGTTGCAACAAGAACCTACTCTAATTGAAAAATGTTGTGGTATTTCACAAGAGGAAAGAAGAGAAAAAAACCCACCAAGTTTCAAATAGACGTACGAAGACAGATTTTCACACTATTGTATTATAGTGATTACGTCTCCAAAAGGGCACAGAACAGTGAAAGTCTTGTTCAGTGGAAATATAAGGTAAGCACTTGTAAATTAGGATAATGAGTTAGGCTCTCAGAAAAGGCTTTCAAAGGATTAGGTGAGAGATAAAAAACTAGACTGAGACTAAATAGGATAGTGATAGTAATCATCGACTATGTTGCCAAAAGATTAAATGATAGGTACTTGTTACCTATAAAATAACTTTAATGGGAATAAGGATAAGGAAACAGTATTGCTCTGAGTGAGGAGCAAAAGAGGTTACAGGACAGCATCACTTCTGTCCCAGCCATTTGAAGTCAGTGGAAAGCCTGTAGGCTTTGAATCTGGTCCAGCTGCTTAAACATTTGGGTAGATGTTTGTGAATGTGGTAGAATAGAGAGAAATGTCATCATCTTTGATTAGTCTTTACTTGTTCTGGCTACTGGTTTACAAGGCAGATTTAACATTCATTAAAATCCAAGTGTGTGTGTAGGGGGGGTTCTCCTCTCTCCTTTTAGCTCCTAGAAAGCTAATGCAACAAAAAGGGAGAGACCTTTCACTAGCTCCAGTTTAATCAGGAAAGCATATACAGCCCTTGGAGAAAGTTGACATTCTAACAAGTGGATCCCCTTGAGAGCTTCACTTGGCCCTGAGATAACTTCTCACCACAAACCTCTGAACTTTTTGGCAGGATTAACCCTAACTCTCCTACAAAGTCCAACAGGAGATTGGTTTCTTCTCAGTCAGTGTATCTTGGAGAAGAGTTTTTATTATAAGAAAGAAGGACAAATAGGTTGCCAGATTCTGTAACTAGGTCAACGCCTCTGCTGTCTTCAAATAGCCAGAGAGATTTCATAGTTTGCGTGCAACTGAAAATAAAGGCTCACAAGATTTTAAAGTAATTTTATACAAAACCTGAGTTTATGTTTGCATATGATAGAATATATAATCCATTTTATTTCATACTATTGTGTTAGAACTAGTTGAATAAAGACAGAGTTAGCTTTATTTTTCTGTAAGCAAAAACAACAGCCATGAAAACAGCAGTGAAGATGACTTTTAAAGCTTCCTTTCCAGATGCTTATTTTTTCACTGTCCATTCTTGTAACCAGAGACCCTGTAAATACAGTCTAGGGGCACTTTAAACTTTAGTGGCAAGGCTCAGTCAGGGATTATCTGTTACCTTTTTTGAGGTCAGGAGAGCTATTTCTTTTGTGTTTGTCTGCCAATTACCAGGCAAAATGCTTGCAACTATCAATTCCAAGCAGTTAATTTTTCTGAGGATAACAGAGTCTCTAGCAATACCTTTTGGCAACAGCCACCAGCTTCCCTCCAAAATAGGCAATCCCCTATTATTATTCTCCCTCAAAGCCTGGCATGCCGAAGTGAGAGTTGACCTGGACTGAACCTCAGTCATAGAGTAGTTGGGTAGAAGTTATCCACTAGTTATCTTGCACAGTTGGTACCAAGGTCTGAAGAATCCCTTATTTCTCATGTGACATTTTTCCTATTGTATATTTTACTTTTGTCCTCAATGACTTTGACCTTTTTCCAACCTGCAGGCTAGTGGAGGCTTGTCACTGAAGGCTTTCTTCTTCATGTTTGGGTAGGTGTGAGCACAGAGGAACTG
Organism: Ciconia boyciana; assembly: GCF_034638445.1. NCBI lineage: Eukaryota > Metazoa > Chordata > Aves > Ciconiiformes > Ciconiidae > Ciconia > Ciconia boyciana. The sequence continues at coordinate 13,760,526 of NC_132935.1, forward strand.
AATGGGTAGAGATCAGCTTTGCTCCCCAGATGCAATGATCAAGACCAACTGACTCAAACTAGTCAATGGTTTTAAGGCAGATATAGTAATTTACTGCTAGAATAGTCCAGATCACACCTCCCGTGGGGTTATCACAGGCTTTCTAATGAACTCTACAGAGCCTCCAAGCATTTATCTTGTTCGACTTTGACAATTGGGTCTGTTTTCCAGGAAGCACTCTTCCAGATTTACATGTAATTAACACAAAGCAGAATATGACATCTTAATTTTACCATATACCTTTCATTGGAAGATCTATAAAAATATTGAGGAAAAACAAATGTATTATTCCACAAGATCTGAAGAAATTTCCTATTAAATGCAATACCCTTTCCCACTGAAGCATTAGATTAAATGTACATATCAGAAAAGCTTTATACCCCTTGGCTGTTACAATGTGATGGTTCATTAAACAGAGTAGAGGAACAGGAGGCTATTGTAGAACAGAGAAATTAGACACTTATTAAAACCTGGAGTCTGAAGACATAATCTTTTTCCCTAGAAAATCTGTACCCTCTGTAAACAGTTTAAAGACTTCTTTTTTTTTTTTTTTTTTTAAATGTAGCTTTTCCTAATCATTTCCAGGAGCGCTCTGGAAGTTTTTTGGAAGTGACTGATGTTATACAATTCCTGTTAGTGACTAATTTTTGTATGCTCTTAGACCAAAATATAGTGAGACTGGAGAAAGAAAACTATTCATTCAAACTTGTCAGCACGTGTCTCTAAATGAATTACTCCCCCTAACCTACCATGATTTTCTGTTGGTAGAATAGAAAACTTTGTGGAAGATGAAGGCCAATTCAGGGTTTGCTGCCACAAACATACATCTCCTAGTTGATTCACGTTTGTTGTAAAATGTAACAGTTAGCAAACAGGAACTGAAAACAAAATAGAGTTGAAGTATTCTACATTTTGCAACATGTCCAGGTCTTCAGAACATGGCTTACATTAACAATCAAGAACATATTTTTTGGTTCTGGAAACTGCTTTTGCATTTTACTTATTAATAAAAAAGAAAAATAAAAGAAAAATTAAAAGGAAAAAAGTCAATCCTGTTGTCTGGGCTGAGAAACAGTATGCCCAAGAAAAAAGTCCCTTAAGCAAAGAAGCAAAGATGTGGAGATGTATGCTAGCCTCCGAAGCAAGTACTGGTCTCCTTTATACTGATGAGAATCCACAGTCATCTCTTGGGTCACCCAGAAGTAAGAGAAAAACTTGGCATAAATAAGAAAACGTTGTCATGCCCCTGGGCTACTAACTCACAGGGGCTCTGATCTGGGTCCATGTGAACAGGAGGGGTGAAATCCTGCACCACTGAAGTAACTGGCAAAATTCCCACTGAATTAATTGCGTCAGGATTTCTCCTCAAGGGTCTGGTACAGAGCCCGTTAAGTAAGTGGAAAACCTCCCCAAAGGAAAGACTCTACATATCTATGTATTTGTCTCTCTGATCTTTCTTTGGCTTTCCCAGCAGTAGGATTATTCCCATATTAATAAGAAGTACTCATGGACTTCTTTGTAGGACAGGGACTTTGGTAAGGTTGCTAGCATGGGCGCCAGGTACTGCTAAAGGTATTGATGACTTGTGAGAAGACATGGGCTTGGAAACTGAAATACCCCAGTCCATTTGCAAGCTACCATCCAGCCATTGTTGGAGACCATTATTTTGCCTCCATTGATCCACAGATGGATTTGAAAACTAACATGATTTAATGCACTTTGGTTTATCCTGTTATTGCTAAGCGCTGCTAATGACCCCATAATTTAAACATAATATTCATATTTTTTATTTGTAGAATTCTTTGGACTGTGAAAACGTTTCCCTCAACACAAGGCTGATGAAAAACTAAGCCATAAGCCATTTCATGAATCAGAAACAAGCTGAGGGAGGTTTGTGTGTTTAATTGAGGAAGAATAGTATTTATAAAAAAATAAACTAAGTTTTCCTCTGCCTATCAGGAAGAATGGGGCAGATTTTTAAGTAATAAATCCAAGGTATGTATCCACCAAGGGGACTGCATAACAAGGTGGTGTAATAAACAATTTTTGACAGAGGTCAGAAAGGTTACCAGCAGTTTGTGTGACTTAAGAATCTGGATAACAGGATTTAATTTTTACAGGATAAACTAGATATTGGCTGAGAAGAGGTAAGCATGTGCACAGGATTGTAAGGCAATGGAAAATCAATAACATCAGAAAAGGGGTTACTTTGGAAAAGTAGTAGGGATCCTATAGTGTAGAAAGAAAAGCTGTGGCGGTGCAACAGACCATGAAGTAAAGACTGAGGATATTCCAAACCAGTAGGTTGTAGAGGAAAGAAGTAAATCTAAGGTTATGTCAATGACTGAATTAAAAATAAATATTCTATTAGTCCTAATGGCAGTGGCAGAAAGCTTGTATCATATTATTCTGGTTGAAAAACCTTTGGAAGCTAGCAGGTATAGCAGCTGTCCTTAATTCAGGATTAGAAACAAGTACACTCTTTAGGGAATTAGATAGCTGCAATGATGGTAAACATCATCCAAAACTAAGGTATATGCAAGGTTAATCAGTAATCCAAGCTGGCTGGAGGGTTTTCACTCTGAACTTAATTTAAACATAGAGGACAGGCTATTGCTTCTATGGATTGAAGAAGATGTGAATAGACAAGCCACAAATACAAAGATGCTAACAAAAAATTATCTGAAAGCCAAGGGCATAACAAGGCTGAGCACTGGGATTATAACCATAAGAAGAAGCCTAGCAAAAGTTTTTTGTGTGGTAGCTGAAAAATGCTTGGATCCAGGAATAAAGAAATGTAATATCTTCTTCACAGATAGCTGGCCTACCAAAAGAGATACTGGACCTCACAGTTCATCCCCTCTTATATCAGAAACAACCTGAAGAATCCCACAAATTGTCTAATGCTGGGGTCCCAAGTGGTAACAGCAGGTGAGCTGGACGAACTGAAGGCAACATGGCAAAATAGTTCCATGGATCTGTCAGAAATTTCCACTTTTCTCTGCTGCCTGCATGCGTAGGAACTACATGTCATGAGAAAGACCCACTGGCCCCTGACCCAAGGACACATGTGTCAAACAGTACTGGCTATGTGCTGTGCACGCATGATCAGAAAGGCCACAGTCAGTTCCCCGGTCTCATGAAGATGGGGAATCATCTGGAGCAGAACAATCTTCTGTCAAGTCAAATCTGGCCTCTGAATAACCCCTGGACTGGAGTAGCTCAGAGCCAGAGGAGCTGTCTCTGCATCACTGTTGTCATGTTTAGGGAAACCCCTGCCAGCCTGAGCTTTCTGTTTTCCTTGTCAAAAATTGACCTGCATGAGGCTTAGGCTTGGGCCCAGACACTGGTACATCTTGATTTTGTTCTTCTCTGTGGCTTTTACATGCAAGAAGCAAATCAAAATCAAACCCCCAAAATAGAAGGCTTTTGACTGAAACCACAGACCTTCCAGCACAGCAGGATATTCATTAGTCCGCTTCTCTTTTTAAATGTTCAGCAAACAAGGCTAACTAGACACTTGAATAATGTATTCATCTTAAATAAAAGGACATGGCTGTTTTCTGCTAGACGTTTTCTACTTTTAGGATGTGTACACTGTCAAACAACTCGGCTTCCCCTGTCTCTCCATACACATGCTAGCTCTTCTCTCTTTTGGAGTGAACCAACTGGTTTCCTCTGGGATAAAACCCAGAGTTGTTTCTTGAAGTAGCTCTTTTCAAAAATTCCTCCCTACAAGATGTATGAACAAGATGTCTCAGGTTTGCTCCAGTAGCCCTAGGACCTCGCATAGTCCCTCAGTGTTATCCCAGCATGTCCTGCACTCCATACTCTCATGTCCTGTTCCAAACATGTTTCCTGGACATCTTACTAAAATGTGCTTCTCAGGTGGGCTCTTATAATTTCAGGCACTTGGAACTGGCTCCCCACAGTGCTGCATGAGCAGCATTATCTCAGGGCCCCATGTGGAGACCTTGGCCACAGATGGACAGAGCCCACTGTCCTGGAGGCACCAATGTGGAGCAGCCTGTGTGCCAACCAACTCCACCTGGCTTGGCCTGGAGGTCCTCTGTGAGCTGTGGGCACTGCTGGGCTGCTTTGTTCTCTCTCTGGTCTCTGCCATCCCTCCAGTGCCCTCTCAGTCCATTTTGAGCTCTCAGCTCTCACACCACTTCCCTTTTCTTCATCCTTCATCACCTGTCATTAGTACTTTTTCTCTGTATTCTTTTTCTTCTAGGTTTTCACCCATCCTAGATTGACAGTTTGGCTTGACTCAGCTAGTGCCTGGTCCTTAAGGAGGATGTCAGAAGACCTGCATCGCCTGTCTTGTAAGGGAGCACTGCGTCCTTGGGCAGTTGTCTTACGCCATATGGAGATAACCTTATTAACCTTATTGCCTTTGTTTCAATTGTTTTGTAACTTGTAACATGTTACTTGTATTTTTCTGATACATTCAGGACAATCTTTGAACCATTTCCTGTGAAAATTTCGTGCTGGAAGATCCCCATTCTTGACGTTGACACTGTGTTCCTCCTTGGGTAGGAGGAATTGACTCCTTTGGAATTGCACCAGGGTTGTGACAAAATAGACAAGACCCAGCATCTTTTGGGAAACTGCTGGTCTGTAAAATGAACAGGAAAAGTATCTTCCCCTAAATTAGCAAAGAAATATGACCTAAAGAACACACTGTTTTCTTAGACCCTGAACAACCTTGGCCCCCTGGGTGATTAGGTCAGTGAACTTTTACAAATCAAGCTTATTCAAAATCCTGGGCTAGTTTGTGAAACTGGAGATTTGCAAACACTCCAGTACGCTCAGGGGTGTACTAGCCACACAGTTGGTTTTAGTTCCCCTGTTCAGAGGATTATGGTTCTGTAATGAACAGATGAACAGCCTGTATAGCCTTTAGTTTAGGAGTGGTTAGAGCTTGGTGTACTTCAAAAATCGGGAATCACCAGGTATAGAGAATGGCCACAGAAAGCCACACTTCAATTTATGTATTGCTTCTTTGTACATCTTACTAGAAAACATGGAAAATTGCTGCTGAAAGTGTTAAGTCATGTCTCTGAATTTATTAGGAATCCTAAGTTTTAAATATACGTACTCAAATAGCCATGATTTCAATTCAGCCTGCAGACGTAAACTTTTTCACCAGGGCTCTGGGTGCAATGCCAGTTAACATAAAGTGGTATTGCTTTCCTGATCATGTGAGGCTGTGCTGATATAAGTTGGTTAAGAATTTAGCATATGAAGCACGAGACTTTGTGGCTTTCTTGTGCAGCTTCAAAACTACCATAAACATACTAGGCACCAGTACCATGGGAATGCTGGTAGATGCCTGCTTGAGATTTTGGTGAGTACTTCTGAAAAATAGTGTTAAAGAAGGGACCAGAAAGCTAGAAATTAAGATGGTATTACAGAAAATCCTATGAAGAATCCAATACAGTCAAAGGGAAACCACAGTAAAACTGTGACTATGTGCCTGCAGTTGAATAAATAGGAAGAGAATCATGTTTAAAACTTTTTGTTTATAATCATGAAGTCTTTGTGTAATTCCATCATGTCAAGTGTAAATGCTCACTGTCTGTCCAAGACAACAGCATAAGTTCCGTTTGTAGGATAAACACAAAACGGTACTGTAAGTGAGCCAGCAAGACCTTTTACATGTTGGAGGTATGCAGTAGAAGACCACCCACAAAATCTACAAGTGCAGTCTATCCAAAAGAGGCTCCAGTTCTTCTTCTGAGGCTCTTACTCCTGAAATAATTAAAATTTGGAAGAGATGCAGATGATCAGTATCACTAAATGTGTTAATTCAGAGAGCAACATCTTGTGATGATTTAATTTCTTGGTCCTTTTCAGTGGTCCTCACTGAAGTCTTCTTCTCCCATTGAAACTTCTTTTTCATACCATCTTGCCTCCATGAGTGCAGCCCTTCAAATTTGGCAAAGTCAAACTTGCAGCTCTACCATGGTTATTTTGTAACCAGCAGCAACACTCTTTTCCAGCTGGTAAAAATCTGTTATGTATTGCCTAAGGCTGAGAAAATGGCGTCCTCTCACACTATATCCTTTTTCTTTCATCCATGGTAAATCCATTTTCACCTTCCCAAGAGGATTTCTTCCTGGCTCTCAGTACAGGAGGATGTGGTATTCCTTCTGCCTTCCTTCAATGTTTATTATTGCTGAGACATGCCATTTTAATTTCTGTTGAATATTATATTTAATATTGTTTAGTAAAATCTGCTTAAAGAGCCTAGCTATTTGTAGATTCTGCACACAGAGTTTCTCCAGAACTTTCACCTGGAATAAATTAACCACAAGAGGAAAATGGTTTGCAGTGTAAAAGTAGCAACAGGCATTTTGTCATCATTGCTAACAAACAGAAATTTGTCTGGACAACCACTGAAATTTGAAATATGGGTTGTCCCAGCTTCCTTTCCATACTAAATCCTATAAGAAACCTTGCACTTCAAATGTAATATCACCAGTAGAGTACGTCAGCAATGCTACTTTAAAATATCTTCTTTACTCTTTCATTAGGACTAGATCTGGCAGAGGAAATGTCCGTAGCCTTTCATGAACTGGTAAACTATTAAAGCTTCATCTAAATAGGGGAGAATGAAATGCAAACAACTGTAAATAGAGGTGAACAGGAAGTTCTTTTTCCAGCTATTAAGAATGCATCTATCTTTTGCTAACATTAGGTTGTGCCAAAATAAAATTAATAAAAGTGTTTGAATTTTGGGCTGGCAGTAAAATGCTGCTAATGTTAGGCCAGTGGCTCTAAATGACCCTGGCTGAAAGAGCCAGGAGTTGCCTAGGAAAGCACAACACACTTTGCTTCCTCCTTTATAATCACTGACTTTTTTGAATTAAGTCATCATGTTGCATAACATTTCTGCATCTGTTCCTTCATCTGTGGTGTTTTTCCCAACATGATCCTCAGGAACAGTGCACTAACTGCTGCAGTTAGGGGCATCTATACATACCTTTTCTGAATGATAATACGAATAAGATCAACACCTGTGTCAGGATCTAGAGGAAAAGAAAAAGGCAGATTTGGTGCACAGGAATCAAAATTGAAAGAAAATGCAATTTTTAATTTTTCTTTTTAACAGAACCAGACATTTTCTCCTATGTGCTGCATAAACTGAGCGTCTATTGAATTCAACTGCCTTTTGTGTATAGAAGGATACTGCAGAATCCTGGAAGCTAATTTTGGAGCCATTCTGTGGTAACATCACAATTTCCAGTCAGCGATTACTCAACGGTAATAGTTTCCCCCTGCTTCTAGCAGGTGACTGTTAATGCTCAGGATCAAGAAATCCTTGACAGTATTCTATTAAGAAACAGTGAGGAACATTAGTTTCATTTCAGCTTATATTAGTGCAAATCATCACACCTTTAAGGGCATCACAGATACGGCTGTATATTTTTTATGCATTTCATGTGTTCACAGTCACAAGTATCTGTCCATTTTCAAAACCTTGAGAACACATACACCTCCAGCAATGAAGGTACACACATTTACATCCATGTACCAGCCAGACTTGCTCTCTGCACTTTTGGTATTAAATATGCAAATAATCTCATATTTATGTGAAAATGAAGGCCTTATGTATCTGGGTCTCTCTGCTGCTTGCTGTATAGTCTGCACTCAGAGTAAAGTATATTTCCTCAGATCCTTTTGTGATGTGAATTGCTTTAGCTTGCCTATTTATAAAGGCAGGTCGCTCTTTACTCCTCCCCTGGTCTGAGGCCACAGTAAGAGCTGACTTCACATCTGAAGGTCCTACTCAGCCTGAAACATCACCTAATTATATGATTTGTGCAGTAATTCATGTGGTTTCAAGTCAATTATGTGCACAAAAGCAAATCTCAAGTCCTATGACGAATAATGGGATCTTACTACCCTTGACCAAGTAGAATTCAGACTGACAATCCCAATCAGTTATGAGCACAGCAGAGATGTTCACAGCAGCTTTTCTGCCTGAACCAGAGAAACCACAACCATTGTATTTGTGAAAGGGCATCAAGGAATGCAAAGGCTGCAAGGAGAGAAATCCATTTTTTTTTCAGCTGGAGTGTTTTTATGACATTTGCTTGAAAGTGGCAAATGGCGAGCTGTAGCTGTAGGTAGCTAGATGGAGTTGCTCTTGGCTCCTGGGGAGCAAAACCGACAGTCAGCCAAGCTGGCAGGCTGTGCAGATAGTAGTGCTAGTCATCTCCTTCCCTCCCTCTCCCTGAGATATTTGACTTTGAGGCTGTCTCGCTGCAAGGGAGGTTTTTCACTGTGGGACTGAGCTACCAGTGCAGCAGCCTTTTCTGGTTCCCAAGTGGGGACCAGTTACATATCAGTCTGACCTTGGTGCCAGGGAAGGTTATGGTGCAGGTCATCTTGAGCGCCATCACATGGTTACGCTTTGCTGGGTAAAAATACTAGCTGGATGGCCAAGCCCAAAGAGTAGTGGTGAATGGAGTTAAATCCAGTGGTGGTGAATGTAGTTGGTGGCCAGTCACAAGTGGTGTTCCCCAGGGCTCAGTATTGGGGCCAGTTCTGTTTAATATCTTTATCAACGATCTGGATGAGGGGATTGAGTGCACCCTCAGTAAGTTTGCGTACGACACCAAGTTGGGCAGGAGTGTCGATCTGCTTGAGGGTAGGAAGGCTCTACAGAGGCATCTGGACAGGCTGGATCGATGGGCCGAGGCCAATTGTATGAGATTCAACGAGGCTAAGTGCCAGGTCCTGCACTTGGGTCACAACAACCCCATGCAACGCTACAGACTTGGGGAAGAGTGGCTGGAAAGCTGTCTGGTGGAAAAAGGACCTGGGAGTGTTGGTCAACAGCCAGCTGAATATGAGCCAGCAGTGTGCCCAAGTGGCCAAGAAAGCCAATGGCATCCTGGCTTGTATCAGAAAGAGTGTGGCCAGCAGGACTAGGGAAGTGATTGTCCCCCTGTACTGGTGAGGCCGCACCTTGAATACTGTGTTCAGTTTTGGGCCCCTCACTACAAGAAAGACATTGAGGTGCTGGAGCGTGTCCAGAGAAGGGCAACGAAGCTGGTGAAGGGTCTGGAGCACACGTCTTATGAGGAGCAGCTGAGGGACCTGGGGTTGTTTAGCCTGGAGAAAAGGAGGCTGAGGGGAGACCTTATCGCTCTCTACACCTACCTGAAAGGAGGTTGTAGAGAGGTGGGGGTCGGTCTCTTCTCCCAGGTAACAAGTGATAGGACAACAGTAAATGGCCTCAGGTTGTGCCAGGGGAGGTTGAGGTTGGATATTAGGAAAAATGTCTTCACTGAAGGGGTTGTCAAGCATTGGAAGAGGCTGCCCAGGGAAGTGGTTGAGTCACCATCCCTGGAGGTATTTAAAAGATGTGTAGATGTGGCACTTAGGGACATGTTTTAGTGGTGGACTTGACAGTGTTAGGTTAACTTGGAGTCGATGATCTTAAAGGTCTTTTCCAACCTAAATGATTCTATGATTCTATGATTCTATGATTCTATGACAAACTGGACACCCACCTAGTGTTTCATAGTCCCCTTAGTTCCAGATGAGTAGAAAACGCACTGGTAGTCCCTGCTAACTGACATGATTGCAGATCAGCCTGCTGCTTGATGACAAAGAAATGAAGAAAATGACTGAAAACAGCCTCAAAATTGCATGTGGCCTCAGATCTGATATTATATTCCCTATTTAAGACCTTAGAATACATAATCGCATGGCTTTTGTTCTTTTTTATTGAATGAGAATTTCCCGCTATCCTAACATGATTGAATTTTATTTTGCTTGGCAGTAAGTAGATGGTCTTTAATATGTTAATGTTATTAATAATGCTTGGCACGCAGCTAACGCCTTCCATCAGACTCTCATGGCCCTTGGTGAATGAAAGCCTGAAATATTTATCTGGAACAGCAGGCATTAGCTCAGTGCTGCACAGAGACGCTGTGTGGGATCTGGGAACATAACCCTGGTCGCTCATTCCCATAACTTACAGCTAGATTGCAAATCGGATTACATGTTCATGCAAAAGAGAAGAAATAGGAATGTCCTTTATATCCCTGTCTGCACAGTGGTCACTGAGTGGTGGATAATGATTTACTGCTTATTTGGGACTGTAGTAAATTAGTATCCTTCATCTGGTATGAGAAGAGGGAAAGAGGTGAGAAGCAGATACAACACCTTGTAAACCACCATATGACACTATTTTCTTGCCTGAAAGTCATGCTCTGACCTTGAAACCAAGGCTCTCCCAGTTCCTTGAGAACATACCTCTGTCATGCACTAATAACTGCTTAAATCCTTCTAACTAGGCCAGAAGGACACATGGGCATGTGGACAAGTTACCACATGCCACCTGATGCACAGCAACTCTGTGCACGTGTCTCTTGGTCACAGTGACTGCGAGATCCTGCAGCTCACTTCTGGAAGTAAGTATACTTGGGTCACTTTGCATCTTCGGGGTTTCAAAAGCTGCACCCAGGTCACTGAGGCAAGTGACTTCATGAGCTGAACTGGGAATATAATACTGATGTAGCTGCTGGTAGTCTGAGTTAAATGTAATGCGATTTTTTTATTGTAAGACCACTTTTTAATGAAACCTGTAATTGTACTTGGTCATTTTCATCAAATGAACTTATTCCAAAGAAGACTTAGAATGATCTTCTATCTGTGTGGTGAACTGCCCATTCACTGCATTAAACTTTTCCTAGGTTTGATACTATCAAAAGCTGGGACAAAGATACAAGTCCATCTATGTCTGTACTTTGTGCAAGCTCATGGCTATAAGCACGTCTCTTCCATGACTTGTTTAAAATCAGTTATCTCAATCTATTTCTAAAAGTACAAGTGTCTACCCTGAGTAAATAAATAGCAATGTAACTACAACTGACACATGCATTTTGCATTACTGTAGTCACAGCATTTCCTCTCTAGAACTTTGATGCAGGAGTTACTGAGCCAGACAAATACTTGATCACACCCTCTGCAAATAGGTCAACACATGCACAGAACAGCTGTGTGTGAATGTGGTTGAGGAATTAAATTTAGCCTCTGGATTTACCCAGTGATTTGACAATAGCTTGATTTTTCTAGGAATCAAATCTGGTTAATTAATGTATAATTTAGAAAGAAGACTAGAGAGATTCATACCACAAGGTGGCTTCAAGATAGATATTGTACATACCCAAAGTCTAAATAAAATTGTATGGTTTTTAATGGAAACATAAAAAGACATAGCTATTTTAAACACCTGTTCTAGGAACTGGGAGATGTTTCAGTCCTTTCCATATAAACACCTTTATTTTTTGTTGCGCCTGCAAAACAGCATCTTTAACCAGAATATCTTCTGTGCGAGGTCCTCAGATAGCCAGCCCTGTAAACTTGACAAACAGCTGCAGTGAAGTGGCATTTTAGCATATGTTGGACACATCATCTTGCTTGTATCTTGTCAACTGAGAAGGAGAAAGAATATCACAAACCTTCTGAATTCATCACAAGTCAGCAAAAAGCTAGAGATATCTTTAGGTGTCTCCAACATGGGTATTACAGCCTTGTGTGTCTAGGGCTGCAATCAGTGCAGATCCAGTTAGCTGAGCTGACAGAGTTCACACTGTGATTCATGTCTACCAAATATTGGCAACTAATTTAGGATAAGATGAATCGCACCAAGAATTCCCTTGACTTCACTGTCTAGCTCTGCACTGACAGCAAAAGGAGGGTAGGATGACTTGCACATATGCAGGTGCCTGGATATAGTCAGAAGAATCCCATCACTACAGTATGACTGGTAGTCTTGGCCTTCAGGTCATTCTCTCTTGAATTATTGTTGCTAGACACCAGTATTACTGCTCTAAATTATTAATTGTGAAAATATAGAAATAAGGCTCCTAAGGTTTTAGAGACTTAAATACATGCTTAACTCTATTTAGACTCATTGAAGTAAAGGCTTTTCAGTCTTAAGGTTTACTGGAAACTGGAAATTATTTGCTGTTACAAATATCCTCCCCCCAAAAAAAAACCCCCAAAACCTGGCAGTTTTTCTATGATTCTGTCCTGTCCCTTTAGGGTTTGGTCCATGACATTCAAAGGCACGGGGGCTGCATTACACTAATCACCAATGAAACGTGACTAAGTAAGGATTACTGTTCCTTATTTTCAAAAGCTGTTTTTGAGATTTCATCCAAGGTTTCTCTGTGTGGTCTATTTATTCATAAAACTTGAGGGGAGGTGGTGGGAAAACATCTCAAAGTGGAAAAAGGATAGTTAAAAAAGTAAGAGTGCATGATGGTGTCTGAAAATATCTCTTTTCCCTTATGGTCAGTACTTTCTTGTTCATCTCAGAGGCTGATCTCTCAAAGAACCCTCTGTGCATGTGTCACTGGAGTATTTGGGGATCAGGACAGTCATCTGGCTTTGTTCCAGCAAGACCCTGCCTTGATGGAAACTACAAAAACAGTGCTGGGCTTGGTTTTTCTTTCTAATTATTATTTCATAGATAGGGATCTCTTTCATTCCTCACATAAATGCAAAGTGATGTAACTGAAGAGACTTGAAGACAATGAAGAAAAAGAAAAGTTAAACAAAAGGGTCATACCATTCATTTGCTTAGAGAAAAGAAACGGTTATGGACTTGTCTTTGTTTCTATGAGAAGGTTATAAATACAGTTGATGCCTTAGTATTTTATAAGTCTTCTTATTGCTTTCCATTGACCCCAGTTAAAAAAAGCCAGTTAGTTTTCACAGTCATTTACACAAATGCGTCTTATTAACATGTAATTTTTATATGAACTGTTTTCTTTTTATTTGAAATTAAAAGTGTAGTGTTTTGACATAGACAATCTTTCTAACCACTTAATTAAAATGTAAAATTTCTGTGATGGGGTATATTATTAATCAAAGAAGGACTTTATGGGCCATTTTGGTGTCACAGTCCAGGAGAATCACGCATATAAATCTTGAACAATCAAACACCTGTAAGACAAAACCCCCAAGTGCACAGTGGTCTTTATTAATAACGCCCGTGCCTTACACAGATGTAATGAGATACTGCAGCATTTCCCCATTATTAGAGAATAAAATAATACAATCATTCATTGGAAATAATGCAAAAATAATGGCTTTATTTTGTTAATTCTTGTCTGTAAAACTGCTGCAATGTCTATAACAAGGTGGCCAGCTGCTGCTAATAAGGCTGCAATGTTTAATGTAAAGCTAGTAGTGATATGTTAATGTATGTTGTCATTCTTGCTCACCTTATCTGATGATTTTGACATTGTCTGGGAAAACAGGCAGAGGTAATTTACTTTCCAGTCCTGCCAAGAATCATGTATATGCAGTACGGGGGCTGAATGTCACCATCATTTCTGCATGGGCTTAACTTGGGCCTGACCCAATGTGTATTGAGACTTGCTGATTTTTTAAAAATATTTTAATGGGATCTGAATGAGGCTTCTTGTTTAGGAAAAAATCATGCAACCTATTAAAGTCTTATAGAACTACTTCTCTAACTCAGGTGGCATTAAAAACCTAGAAATGGGTTTCTGGTGTCCGTCCTGGTGTCTACATGAAAGAAGTCAGAAAATTCTTTCATGTATTAGGATAAGGCAATGGTTAGGCAAGGATTAGGAAAATTCTCATTTCATATCATAGCCCCACAACAAAGTTTTATGGAATAGCAGGTGAAAGGCTTGCTTGACCAAAGCATTTAAACATACACTTACATTTTAAGTATATTAATGGTTTTACTGACATTGGTGAAGTGTGTCTTCAATTTCAGTAGAAGGAAAGAAAGAGAAATATACAGTCTTTGGGCTAGATATAGCAACTATTTAATTTCTTGTGGCTGGTGGCCACTGATTGTCTTAATACTATCACTGGACAATAGTATTGTGTGGGCTCAAGTGTAACCTGCAAAGGTGGAGGAAAGGTTTTGCTGGTCCTCTGCAGAAAGAGAGTCTCCACAGATCATGTGCCAGGTGGGTTTCTTTGAAGACACATATGGCAAGTGGATTTCTATTGTAAGGATGTTCTTTCTCCATTGCAAGACTGACCTAGTCATTATGTACAGGATGAGACGCTAAAAACAATTATGAAAATGATGATGCATAAAAGGGTGAAACACAAGATCTATGCCTTCTCCCACATTCAGATCATATGAAGTGCTGTGGAATGATGAGGAAAACACATGCTGATAGCTGTATATTATTGCCTGTGTGTGACTGAATAAAATAAATGACCTGGATAAAAGGTCCATAAACTTGCTAAGCTGCAGTTTTTGTCACTAGATGGCAGAAAAAGATGAGTTATCTTGTATGATTAAACTAGTTTTTTAATATATGAAAGGATGAATGAAGTCTGTGTATCGTATCTGACCAGAAACAATGCAAAACCTGCTTACTAAACTCTGCCTTGCTATTGCCATATTTAAAAAACACATTCTAACCTCCTGTTGGTAGCATGGGATTACAATGCCCTTTTCCAAACCTGCTTCCCAGCTATGACCATTAAAGCTAAAACAAAACAATGCAGATCCTTTAATGTAAAAAGCATCAGGGAATAGAGGAAGCATATTTAATTACTATGTGTGGGAAAGCCCATTGCTTGTATTTACTTTGCTGGTTAATATTGACATTGGGTAACTGAAGGACCAGCGATTCCTTCCTCATACATCCAGACACCCTGCTGAGTTCAATGGGAACATGAAGAGTGGAAGATCAGGGCTCTATCCAAAGCACCCTCAAGTCAAGGGGAAGATTCCCATCGACTCCTCCAGGGCTGGGATTAGTTCTAGTGAGGAGCAGTCCTTTGAACAATAAGCATTCAGCACTGAGTAGCCAGCACAGGGTGTTGAGGGTTTGCAAAGTACTAAACAAATAAATGACACACATTCCATTTCTCATTTGCCCCAGGGTTACACACACGTGCCGTACTTGGAAGACATCAGAGCTTTTCCCTGGGAGGCCAACCACACAGATTGAGAAAGCCACACTAGATAATCTGTGCTTATCCTTTCCATCAAAAGAGCTCAGCTGTAAAAGCTTCTTCACATGTGTAATGGATGCAAGAGCATTCTGGAATAGGCTTTATTTCATGCCAGTCACTGGACTTCTTCTGGATGTTCGATGCTTCACATTACCCTGCCATGGTCAGTTCCCATTAGACTGAATGATACAGTAAAGCTTGTCTTGACTGGCATGCACACAAAACAACATGGGGAATCATAATGTTATTTGCCTGCTTAAGTGGTTCAAAGAGATTTCCATAAATCCCTAGGAGATCTAGGTAGCACCAAGGGTTCACGGAAGCAGTCTTGCTCCATGGACTGGTCTGTCCCATCTGGCTTCAGTTACAAGTGCCATCCAGGTTATTTTGTTAGTTTAGCTCCTAACAGACTTTCATGCATGCTCACAGTCCCTGGTGGGACAGCCAGATTTGGTGGATGACCAGTTGTGTGGGTCTGAGAGCTGTAGAGAAAAAGGGAAGAGACTTCCCATGAAACTTGAGGTGCAACCAAAATATAGAAAGTTTGCACTGCACTGGCTGACCAATGGAGACCCTAATTGGGTTCACATCCAGGCCAAGAATCTAATGCACCTCACTATTTTTTCATTTTGTATTGAATAAATGAGCCTTATTAAAGCTCCTAATAAATGAGGAGCTTTACAAAGTCAGTCAGCATATGCTATGACTACTTTTTCTTTTACAATGGTACTTGTGACATTTGGGTTCAGGCTAGTACGAAACAAAAAACATGCTTATAATCTTTGACTAAGATAAGAAAAATAAACTTTTAAACTAGAATTTAGTATTTTGGGGCCACATTTAGGGTAAATATAATTTGCTAGTTTCATACTAAAACATTATAGCTTCATGCCTCTTACTACATTTTTGCCATCTGGTTTAACAGTTGCAATAATCAAGCAAATGAAATGTAACAGCAGATAATTGTCAGGGCTTAGATGTGAGAAGGGCACAGCAGAGGCTCATAGCTGGTAGTGAAGACCTGGTTGCTGCTGGGAATCAGAGTTCCTGGAAACCTGCACTGTCATTAGGTAGGGATGTTATAGGTATCTTCAAACTGGTATTACAGCATGTCCCTGGAAAGAGACAACTATTGCAGGGATTGTAATTCCTGTGATGCTTAAACCAAGCAAATACTAGTACAGAGAAAAATCAAGGTCTTACTATTGCTTGCACCTGTTGTGTCCTAAAACACCAAAGCAGTTCAAAATTGACTCAGTTCCATCCCATACACTTCTCCTCTGTAGAGGTGTTTTAGAAGTGGGGATAGGAATAATATTCTGGCTCAAACAACCTGATATGCTTCCCAGAAATTAATTCTGATGTAGTTCTACAAACATGAAGAAAGATTTGGTAGAGATGCTTTTGCCTGTTATGAGGAAGAAAAAAATAATTCATTTAGCAGGGATGGCTACACTGTTCTTTAGAAACTGAGGAGGATCCAGCTGGAAGATCTGGATGCTGACATGACACTGTGAAGCAAACACAAATTGAAAAACCTGTAGTGCGTCTGCAGTGCATCACTGCCTGTTGTCTCCATATACAAGTGAGTTTACTCTCTCTCGGTGCCGATTAATTTTGGAAATGACAGTCACAAACCTCACAACCACCTGCTCCTAATTTCAAGAATACATCTTGGAGTACACCTTTTCCAAGCAGAATGGGACATACCTTACAAAGCACAGATTTAAGGACCCCCCTCCTCGTTCTCCTCCAAACCAGAGCCTCATTGCTTGTACTATTCTGCCTTTCTCCTAAGCAGAGAGCAGTCACGGTGTGTGCTAGCTGGCAGCTGTTATGCTGCTTGAAGGTGCCCAGCACCATCCCTAGAGCAAACTATAGATTGGAGAGATGACATTGTTTAGGTGTTTACATCAATGAACATCATGCTTATGAAATTTGCCATTGTGGAAAATAAGCAATGGGTCACTGCAGACCAATTTAGTGAGTCCTGGTAACTACATGGTCTGCTAGGCAGTGATCTGAAACCACTAATGCCTTGTTTGCTGATAAAGACTTTTTTTTCTAATTTTTTTTGCCCTGACCTACCATTTCAGTGAGGCAGAGATATGGAACTGAGATGAAGATTCAAAGCTCTTTTTTATACTTGCAAAAGGTCTGTTAAAATGGAGTCATAATAAAAAACATTAGTGAAAAATCTTGTTTTGTTTCTCAGTTCCAGTGTTCTTCTCCTGGTCTGTTCTTCCAGCGTGTTTGAAGCTGAAGTATAGCTTTATCCTCTGAAACTGCAGGAGAAGAAACACAGCCTCACTGCTCTCACTTAACACAGATGTTAACAATTAGTTTATACTTATTGGCACTAATTGCTATAGTGGATGCAAGGAGAGGGTACATTATATGCTTTGTGGGACACTGTTTAAAGATTTTGCAACCTTTTTAGTCATATTCAAGCTACTCTGTCCAAAGGCCTGGAATCCCTGGTGGAAAGAATGATTTCCTCTGCCAGTTCTCAGAAGCATGTTACAGGGCAACGCGCACTTTGCCTTTCCAGCTAGTTAAAGAAAGGATGACTTTTATTCAGACTAAAACATTTGATAGAAATTGTGTGATTTTACTCTTGCCTGTTAGAAAGGAATGCAGGTAAAGGAGTATTCTGCTTATATCAGCTGTCTATTATGCTTCTGATAGTCAAATGCTGGCAGTTCAAAGTGATATCCTGTCTAAATAATTTATTGATTTATAAAGCAGGAGGAAATTTCACCACTAACTGCTCCAGAGGGTGTAGAAACAATGGGAAGATCAGACTGTAGTCACAACAGTCATTTAGATAAATTGCTTTTGTTTTAAAATAAATGTCAATAACTGAGAGACAAAATAACTCAGAACCAGACAAAAGAAATAATATGTTTTAAATACATTTCATGGCAGGATTGACTCATGTCAGGCTTCATAAGCTAGGTAGGGTTGAGCCTAGCCTGTGCCTGCAGTGAGATTTCCCAAGAAACATATACAAAATCAAAAGTGTTGCTGTTGATTTAGTAGATTATGTTTTTCTCACTGAATCCTACTGGATCTGCAATGCAGCCCTGGTAAGCTGTGAGGGGTCATCTGCTCTATGATGAAGCCACAGAGTACTTCTAGATGTTTAGAGCTCTGCAGTCCCTTTCTCACATTCCCATCTTGCTTTGGCCCCATACTATCATAAGCAATTGCAGTCTCCGCCCACTGACTCCCTCTTCTCTCCTCCAGACTTTTGCTTTGAATCTCCTATGCCACCTCTCATTGTGTACGATCTCTTTTCCCAAGAAGTGAGCTTTTGTGTCCAGCAAACCTAGGGTATACACTCAGCCAGCAGGTCCAGATAATTTTATTTTCAAATTTAGATGTGCTCTGCTGTTTCATGTTTTTTGCCCCTGGTTGAGATGTTTCCAAATACTCACATAGCTGATTCTTTTCCCTGTTTCAAATTCTTGCTCAGATCCGGTCATTACAAAAATGCAGCTATGCGTAGACTGTTGGTGGCTATCACACTGTCTGATGGTGCCCATGGTTTCTTTACCCTCTCCCAACTGTCTGTGTCCATTGGTTGCCTTTAGTCTAAATCTGTTAACATTTTGGGGTAGGATCTATCTTTTAGTTCTTTATTTGTGTTGGCAGTAGGACAGAAAGAATCCCCATCCTTGAGTTAGGTATTGTCAGGAATTCACAGACTGAATCAACTGAATCCAAAGCCACAAGAATTAAAATGACCTATAAGAACAATGGGATATAAATGGCCCGTGCATCCATTTAGCCTGGAAATGAAAAGAAGTTCTTACAGTCTGAGCAGAGAGACTCAGGATGAGCTTCCAGCCCAAGAAACGAGGAAAAAAGAGGAAGATGTATATTTTCATAAAGGCGATTCTGATGCTTGCAATAAAAGGGTCTGACCTGAGCAGTTCCTACCAGATATATGTTCCTGCTCCTTGATTTGTACATATCTTAAAGGTCTAAAAAAAAAAATGTAATCACATCTCCTAGTTTTCCTTCTCTTGCTTGCCGACAGTGGCTATGTCTAGAGGCAGACCTGAACTCCTGCACTGGAGCTCCGGGTGCTAGGGGCTCTGATGTGAGAGTTGTGTAGTGGGAACTGCGTGTGAGGTAATAAGCCTTGCTGAGAGGCAGGATATATTAGCTAGGGCACAGACTCTGTATGAAGTTAGCTATAAAGCTTCCAGACTGGGTTTGGTTTACGTCTGACCAACTTCAATCATCGGCAGGGTAGCTCACATCTGCCTTCACCCATTCCCACATCCACATTGGTAATACACACACAGCATCCCTTTCCACTGTGCTGCCAATGGGGCATTTGTGTTTATGAATAATGGTATACATCAGGTCCAATCTCTCTTTTCCATCAGTTCGTGCTACAGAGCTTGGAAACCAACCAGATCCTGCTCTATTGTCTAACTGAGGCCCTGTACATAAAAGGACTGCATTAGGAGGGGGACTTGCTGCAGGACCATGTTTTCTGGCTAATGGAAACCATCAAAGTGAAAATGCTTATAAGCTTATTTCTGTTGAAAAGAACAAATTGCTCTTAATGGTTTTCAGCTTTTGATCAACTTATGAGGCATTTTTCAAATTAACCCCGTGTGGTAGGGATTAGGTGTGCAGAACTCTTGCTCTCTGGTGTGTTGTCTGAACGCAGCAGGCATGGGACAGTCAGGAGTCACAGGTGGACAGCACTGAGACTTTCCAGATGCTTTTGAATATATTGCCTCCTAAGACATGAAGAAGAAACATAAATTCACAGCTTAGCAGATGACCGTTAGAATGGCACCTACATATATTGGATACACTATGAACATTTTGCACAGAAGAAGAGAAAATAGCTCAGAGTTAATTCTGGTCCTTGGATGGCTCAGAAAAAGACAATTAACCCTTCTTAATTGTTTTGTTTAATTAGGACACTTTTCTTTTGCCTGGCAAGTAAAGAACTTCAAATAGAAAGAAAATCATAGTTTTAGGGCAAAATGCAATGATTAATATCTTCTTTCTGTAGAAGAAAGAGTTTACTTAACCAATAAAGTAGAGAAAGTCTACACCACAGGGACATTATAATGTGAAATACGTATCACAGTCAAAAGTATTTGCTGCCAATCTACTTTGGCCAGTAGGGAAATACTTAATTTTCTTTATCTTGTGAAAGATGAGTGCAGTCTATGCCTGAAATAAAAGGAAGAGCATATGTGCTTGGAATGAAAGCAGCACAGGGAAACTGCTCACTCCCTGACTTAACAGTCTCACCAGGGTCTGCCTTTGCTGGACAGTACCTGTTACTCCTAGATGTGTTGTGCTGGAGATACTAATTAGCCTACAAAATGCCTGCCAAACAATGAAGGCCGTTTCTTCCCTGGATTCACCTGTTTGCCAATTTGCTAGTGGTCAGTTGGAGGTTACTCTAGTCAGACACGGGTTTTATGTACCTGGGATGCAATGGAAATCACAGATGTGTAAGGACTGGGTCAGGAAGAAGTCCTCCATGGTAGCATTCAGGAATGGTTTCACGCCTGTCGATACCCCCCCTTATCAAAGTCCTGGGGGTATGTCCTGATTGCCTTTGCAGGAATTGCTGCACTGCAAATAGGAGACAATATTGTGTCATAGCTATAACAGATTACACATGGTGGACTCCTTCACTCGTACAGAGACTTTTTTTGATCCTTGTACAGGGAAATGTGAGAAGCCAAGAGTGGACAAAACCCCTAGATCTAGGAGACATAACTAGTTGCATTTGTACTTCCTCTGTAACTGTGTCTTAATTCATTAAAATAAAGCTTCAGAGGGATCTCACTTAGGTATGTATGATTAGACTAGTTTATTTCCAATTCTATTTTTAATACTACATCAACATCTTATAACTTTTCCTAGCTGTGTAATATTTTGGTTTGGAAATATATAGAATACTGGCCTCAGATATTGCTATTGCCTTTGGACTACTTTGTATTCATTAATAATTTATAAAGATCTCATTCTTTCCATGCATGTATCTAGAAAAGAAGATTACTCTTCATTATTACGTACACAACCCATGACAAAATAGCCACAAGCATTTTAAGGAATACCAGAGCATTTAGTAAGAATGAGTATGTTGCACAATTTTAGGGAGAGAATATAAAGGACTCAGATGGTTTCTCTGGAATTACAAAGATTCAAAACAGGCAATGAAGAGGAAAATTAATTCTTCCTTATTAAGCAGAGCCATATGAACATCACATTTTCCAAGAAACAGAGCTTGTAACTGAGGAAGCTAAAATTCTCAAATTGTGTTGGATGGAACAGGAATATATTCCGTGTTATTCCAGGAGATTAAGAGTGGTTTTTGTTTTTGTAAGGGGAAAACAAAGTTTTAGCCATCAGACTTCTAACAAGAACATGGCAGCCTGGTAGTCATTAACATCAGTGTTTATGGGTTAGACTTAATCATCCAGTTATGGATAATTACATTTTTTTCCATATGATGTCTAAGTTAATATAATGCTTGAGTGTCAACAATGACATGATAGGAAGAGATTTTGATTAGACAGAAAACTGGATATTGTCCAGCTCTGGAGGGATATGATCAGTAAGCTAGCTGATGAATGAAGCTTATGAAGCCTTCAAATGGTAATGAAAATTTATACTTACTGGCTGCATAAATGCTTTAAGATCCAACCAACTCTGCTGCAGAGTTGTCATAGTTCCTATGTTGGATGATCTTGTCTGTGTAGTGCCAGTGCATTAAAAATTTCTGTCAGGTACTGCTGCGTTTACCTTGATGATGATCAATGCATTACCAAACTGTAATGCATTGATCATTACGGAAGTGGTGTTGGAGCACAGGCAGCTCCAGAATACTCATTTTAAAGAACAGTTTCTGGAAGAGAAAATGTGAACTGAGGTACTGCCATGAGAACCTAACAATGAAGTGAAGAGCATTGTGTACTCACAGTAAGCCTGCAAACAAAACAGATATAATACAAGAAAAGATGGCAGAAAATGAAAGATCATCTCTTTAGGAGTGAGAGAGAGAACGGTGAAGTTCTCAGTGAACTACATCTTATCCAGAAAAATTACTCTCTTTGTTTTGCTTAACCACTGTTTTTGTTTCCAGTGGGGCCCGAATGTCAACTTCCCAAGGAAATGGTACCATTTGTCTGTTGGGTTGATAGTATAACCCCCTGGATTATGTACAGTGGGGTATACAGGCAGACAGCACAGTCAGAGTATAGATCGACTGAAAGAACAAAAGCAGCAGCAGGAACAGCGACTACAGCTACAGCTGGAGCAGCCGCTCCAAGAGAAGAACAGAAAAGCCACCAGCTGTTTCTGCTCCCTGTCCTAGGTCTGGGCACTCCAGGCTTCCAGAACGCGTCTTCCCCATCACCTTAGGGAGGGAAGGAGGGCTTTTCTTTTTAAGAAAGGGTTAGGTAATGACAAACTTGAAACCTTTCTGAAGACCATTCAGATATGTTCCTTTCCCAGACGTTTTCACTGGCACAGGCCATCAAGACAGAGCTCTGCTTTCCAAAGGGCTCTGAGCTTCATATCATGAAGCATTTTGCAGTGTACGGAAAACACCCATTTTGGACCACCACGACCTTGTAAAAAAGGCTATCATGATTAGGGTCTTGGCAGCTGCGGAATGTCTGAGCTTGCAGACACATGCCTTGGGATAGAATACAAGGAAGTGATCGCACTGAAACAGTTTTCTCACTGTTGCCTGGTACCACACAACATCACAGCGAGGAGCAGTAAATGTCATGAGGAATTTTGGGGGGCTAGAAGAGAATGCAAGACTCATGAGGGACTCCTGGGAAAGGTCTTGTCCTTGAAACCAGGACCAGGGACAGCCAATACTTATGAGGTTCAGAATGAATCTGAATTTACTCAAAGCCAGAGAGTTGATCACATATCCAGCCAGAAATATAGACCTCTGTCATGGCAAATGTGGTGCTGCCTGAAGCTGGAAGTGTTCTCATTAGCCAGAGACACCTTTTGCTCTGTTTTTCAGGAATGGCTATCATGTATGATAAACAGCCTTGTGAGCGTTAATGTGTCCGGTCTCGCTCTAGAGGCATCTGCTTGGCCTTGTGCAATCCATCTGCATGCAGACTTTTTTTTTCTTCCTGGGATAGGGGAGATCTTTTGATCTGAAGGTGGAAACAAGACAAATCCAAATCCCGGGTCAAGTCCATGTGAATTTTCACTTGATTATCAGCCTGCAATGTTCTTGGGTTCTGCAGGTCTGAGCTTGTAACATTCACCTTTTCCTTTGTGATCCAGTGCTACGCTTCAGGTGTCCTAAAAGGAAACAGAAGATGTGCACTTGTCCAGGGCTTTAACACATCCAAGTTAGAAGTCCAGTAGTGCCATACCTTACACAACTCATGGAGCAAGGTGAAGATAGGTGTACAGTGCTGTTTACAGGCAGTGAATGTGTTGCATGTATATGGTGGAGGGGATGTTAAATTTGTAGCACTCTGTCTGTAAAGGCCTTTGCCTCTGTGCTCTTTACAACAGAAATGGCTCCTCTATATGTGGTGTGCAATTTTCTGTTCTGGGAATCAGTAGAAATTAATTTTCCCTGAGAAAACGTGAGCTCTGAGAAGCTTCAGAGATGCAGCCAGCCAAGAGCCCATGGAGACTCCAGAGTCAACACTGTACTTCCCCTGATTTCTGACTGATTGAATCACTCACTCTTCACTCGTCTTACTGACTAACCCTAGAGTGCTGTGAAAACAAGATGTTACTCTCCAAACTAACTGTGGATCTATGTGACTTTCTTATTGCTGAATGAGAAACCAACTCATAGTGCAATCAATATCCAGTCATTGTCCCAGGGTAAGATGCTGTTCGGTCTTTATACCAGGCTATAATCGCTCAAAGACCAGTCTTCCTACTATCTGAATTTGTTAGCTGCCGCTGAAGCCTGTTTAGACCAAGTAGGGTTGACATGGCATGCCATTTTATGTTTCAGCTCTGTCCTGGAATGCAATTAATATCAGTATTCCCATCAAAAATTTGTGTTTGCACTGCTGAGGTGGACCAGCCAGGAGCAGATGGAGGTCCCAGAGTTAATACATCACTTCCCCCAATTCTTGACTCAATCAGCACAGCGAATAGGTCTGGAAACAAGGGAATGCAAATGGATGAGGGCAGCCCAGCAAATATTGAAGGAGGCCACCACAGAGAAAGTTGATTTGGCCCCTCTTCTTTTACCCTGTTTCAAACGTTAAGCTTTCAGAGACCTGAAACAGTCCTTGTGAATATGTATGTTTTAAATGTTATTCCTTGGGCCTATTTTCCCTCCCAAAACAAACAGTGTGTTTTATTTAAAACTTTTATTAAGTTACACCAAAAGTTTCTACTTGTGGCAAGGGGTTATGGAACAAAAAAGTAGAATCTGAAAAAACAACTAAATATCCAGAAGATGGTTGCCATACCTGAGGGCATCTGTAGTGGAGGTTCCCCTGACTGTCCTGACAGGGCAGTTAAGAGCAGCAAGGATAATACAACGTGGTCAAATACACAGTAATTTCTCCTCTTATCTGTTCCCTTCAGAAGACAATATCTGTGTGAAATACAGTCTTTCTGTCTGGCCATATGTCTGTCTATTGATCAGGAAAGGAAGAGATCAAAGATTTCAGAAAAGTTCTGTAGATACTTTATTGAGTTTTCTTTGATCCTATGATATTGATATATGGAAGTATTCCACAGCCAGTTAAATCTGTACCTACTCTTCCTTGCTTATATCTAATATTTCAAATCTACTTTATCTTTTTTTTTCTTTTACTTTGATCCCCCAATGCCAAGAAACCACTCTTTTTCTATCTTGTTTTCCCAGTGTTTTTCCCTATGCTTCTTATACTCCACTTGAACTGTCAACACACCTCCTGTTATTCTTACCCCTAAGACTTCATTTTCACTAGGGGGAAATAGGGTATTTTTAAATCAAGACAGAGGACTTAGTATACTAAGATGAGGTAAAATCTGAGGGAAGAAAGTTTAATTCTGATAGATGTTGGCAGATGTGATTAAAGCCTAGGGCAGCCCCAGGGTTTACTTTGACCCACTAACCTCTGTGAAAGCTATCAACTACTTTGTCTTCATTAGGGCTAAGCACTGTGGTAGCCAATTCAAGTTAAAAATATATCTTTTTTCCTAGGGAAGATACAACCTTAACATCTCTGACTTGCTGTTGATTTATAACTCATTTGCCATCAAAGACTCTGCTGCCCGCCTGCCTACAGGGGATCACCCTTATTGTGCTCAGTGAGGATTAGGAAAAAAAGGATTAAATATAAACTCTGTGCACATTTCAAGTAACTGGTATTTTCTGTGTTATTAATAGATTGAAGCAAGAGTTTGGATCTGAGCATAGCTGAGGTCTTGGATTTTGTTTCAGTTACTTTTGTGTCTCCAGTTTTTCTGTTTGCATCTCAGTGGTAGATGTGCAGCACATGCAGAGAAAAGTTCACATTAAATAGAGATTTTGGCAAAAAGAGTGAGGGAATCGTGATCAATGCAGTACTGAATTTATGTTTTTAATCATTGGACCATAAGCAATCCAAACCCTTTAGCAATCTGTCTTCCTTATATAAAGTTTTTGGGTTTTTTAATGTTTAATGTCCTGGGAAGCCAATATTTGCTACACTGAAAGACAAGACAGATATTTAACACATCAGAAAGCAATGGATTTTTTAATATAAGTTTTAAATTCAAGTAATTCTGATGAACTGTAGTAAAGAAGCATTTGACCAGTTCCCAGAGCACAAGGGGTAGAACTTGGTATCCAACCTTCCCCAAATACAGTAGCTAAAGATGTCTTCAGGGAAGAAAATGAGCATGAGTCTTTGGTATCATTTAAATCTCAGGTTAGCCCAAATTTGACAGTTTAAGTAGGATTAAGGAGGTCACTGGCAGTCTGCTGTCCCGTTGCCAGGGATGAGCATCATGTCCTGCCAGGAGCAAGGTAAACATGTAGCATTTATTTTTCGTGATTTATCAAATCCTGTTTTTCACCTCTGATTTTGTGTGGGAAATACCCAGCAACCTTGCTCAGTGATACTAATAACAGCTGGTAATAACTGGCTCTGTGAAGCTGGTATCAGTCAGAGCTTCATAGAACCAGTGTCAGATGCTACTTGCTGTTGGACCATTTAGGAAACAGCAGCCCATTCAATACAGTCTATTGATCTCATTTGTTATCTAATTTTCTAGTTTCTCTACTTCCCCACAGTGGCATTTTACAACTTGATTACAGGTCAGTTGTTAGACTCACTGGTAGGACATTGCCTTGTTCTTATACAACCAGGGGAAAAAAAAAAATGTTGTTCTCCAGGACTAGAAGGAAGCAGAGCTGTGTTGCGACCTTTCAGCTTCTTCATTCTTTTTAAGTACAGAGGTTGGATAAGTGGAGTTGTTAAAAGAATTCCTCATCCCAAAAGAGCAGTGTGAGGTTGGGAACATGAGCCAACAGTGTTTGGCTGTTTATTTGTCAGAGACCTGCCTGTTCATAAATCCGCTGACCACTGGAGACTTCTCTTTTTGCACCATGTGTTGGAGCAAGCAGCTTTCCCACGAGATGCAGAACTTTTCCCCTTCAGTTATGAATGGCAAGGTCAACACTGAAGTGGTAGTAGTCAGCATGCTGGCTGCAAACTTTCTTCCCCTATAAGGGGACATTTGCAGGTTGTAGAGCTTTCCTTATGCTAAGAAATAAGGTGGGAAGGAACTTTGTTCTACAGAAGGTATACTCCCATGGCTATTTGTTCAGGGATATGCTAACAGAGAAAACTGGAAACCAGGTGATTTAGTCCTCCTGAGGTAGGAAGAACTGTATCAGCACAGTTCCTGACAGATATTTACCAAATTCAGGGCATGTCTGTTGTGCAAAAAACAGTGGCACGTGGCATTTTGCGATGTACTGTGTCTTTTTATTTCTTAGTGAGTCATAAAGGTAGATAGGAACTGTTTTTAAAACCTTAATTTCATGCAGTAAGGAATTTTGGCACTGAACAGACAAATATAAGAAAAATGAGTGTAAACTTTAATGACAGAAAACTTGAAATGGTCTGTTCTAGTATTTGCGTGAAAAGAGAAGTGTGACTCCACTGAGTGAAGCAATGAGCTGGAGTATTTGCCTTGTCCCATAGACCAGTGACCCAGAATAGTGACTAACCTGCTGAGCTGTGTATGTGTAGGCTTGGAGCATGCCCCAGCCTTATGACAGCTTTTCTTTAGTCGGCCATCAGAGTCACTAATTAACTTGGCAAAGGCACAGAGGAAGGACAAAACACAGCTCCTTATCCCAGGGGCTCCTGTCCTTGCTGGTGTGATTTCTCTGAACAAGAAGATTCCTTCTTCTCCCCATTGTGGCAACCAAACCTGGACACTCCTGGCTGCAATCAGCTGCACAGTTCTTGTCTGATGTTGGAGCTTGTATGGTCTAATAACCATTAGAGAGCAGTACTGGAGAGACCTGACAGTTATTTCCAGCTTGTGGAGTGACTTTGTAACATCTGTTTACCTCTCTATGTATCAACTGAAGGGGAACTGACTTCTGTTAATGAAATTCTTTTGATTATCTACTATAAAGGGCAGATAAAACTCAGTGTCATTACGTACAGACTCCCACTTAAAATAAGTAGGATTTTTGCTAATTTAACCCTTCTTAAATGATAATTCTCAGCTTGTGCCTGAAAAATGTCCTTCATTTCTTTCTCAGTGTTTAGAAAAGGATAAAACCTTCCTGTTCCCTAGCACAGGAAAACAAACAAAACTTCCAGTGTGATTGATTGGAAAAACTCAATTAGCTGTCATGGCTATAATTACTACATAAACACAGTCCTGGGGTAGAGACCAAGTGTGCTGGAGACCCCTTTATGAGGCCTCAGCAAACTGGGGTAAGCTCCATAGCCTACTCAGTGAGTGATAAATGGTAACGTGCTAATGTACGGGTGTCCTTTTCTGTGAGGTCTGCGGGCCCTGTTACACAGCGTGGGCTCCTTAAGAAGGGGTTTAATTCACTGCTTGCAAAATCCCAAAGGGCAAAAATGGAAAAAAGTTTGGAGCCATTGCTGCAGTCAGTTCTTATTGCTTCTCTGAGAAAGCCCCTCTTCGCCTGTCAGGTCTCAGCTCTCTTCTTGAAGCAGACATTTTTTCCTCAGCATATTGGAAAGCACAAGTTAGGCTCCTAAGAATAAATACTATTTTTGAAGGGAGCTAGTTGCTTTTATACTGTTAAAATACTAAGTCAAAAAGAAGCTTTGGAAACCAGACATTCATTTGTTTGTTCACTTTTTTCTTTTTCTTTCTTTCTTTCTTTCTTTCTTTCTTTCTTTGTTTTTCTTTCTTTCTGTCTTTCTGTCTGTCTGTCTGTCTTTCTGTCTTTTCCATCTTTTCATCTTTCTTTTTCTTCTTTTTGTTTCCCTTCCTTCCTTCCTTCCTTCCTTCCTTCCTTCCTTCCTTCCTCATTTAAACTTCCCACAAATCTCCTTCTTCCCTGAATACCATACATCTCTGTGGTAATGTGGCTAGCAGTAAGGCAGCCAGAACTGTCAGATTCAAAGCCCCTTTCTGCCAAGTGTTATCTGTTCACTGATTTTATCAGCCTTAGATCAGTCTCTAAATGGGACAAGGTGCTTAAAAGCAACTGCAAGATGCATGACGGAGAGTTTCGATACTGTTTCAGGACAGTATTTTCCAGTGAGGTACAATTTTTCCTGATATATGTTAGCACAGCACTGTCACATGATAAGGTGTGGTGAGATGTGCCAGGACATGCCTGTCAGAGAGAAGCTGCAACACTGGTTTGCAGATAGCACCCAGTGAAGGCTTCTGAGCCTGTAAGCATGCTGAGGTCAGAGCGGCAGGTGACCCACCAATTGCTCTGCAAGCATTTGCAGGACACTGGCATTAGGTCAGGTTGGATGGGGCTCTGAGCAACCTGATCGAGTTAAAGATGTCCCTGCTCTTGCAGGGGGGGTGGACTAGATGACCTGTAAAGGTCCCTTCCAATCCAAAGCATTCTATGATTCTATGATTCTATTAGTTGAGTTTGATGCTGGGGGTGAGGGATTTCTCAGGTCGGTGGCTCTGTAACACACCACAAATAATTCAACAAACACATAGTGCAGAAGATTACCCTGACTGATGTAACAAAGGAGTAACTTCCTTGTAACTGAAATGTAACCTACTGTAACATATCAGAAAGCATTGAAATAACAAGCACAGCTGCTTTCAAGCCATAGCTGTTTCCAAGGCTACATGAAGCCACAGTTGATTAGATTTTGTTTATTTTTCAGTTCAGAGTCTCCAAATGCAGGTTAACTTTGAATTTCCAGATGTGTAATTTGGTAAAAAATGCCACTTATTTTCATCTTCTAGCATGCAGCTATGTAGTGAGCACAGACCTGATGTTGGAAATCTTGGTCACTGATGCAGTTGTTAACTGGTGACAAATGACACTATTTAACTACCTGACAATCAACTGATCCACACACT
This sequence comes from Ciconia boyciana, assembly GCF_034638445.1. Classification (NCBI taxonomy): domain Eukaryota; kingdom Metazoa; phylum Chordata; class Aves; order Ciconiiformes; family Ciconiidae; genus Ciconia; species Ciconia boyciana. The sequence goes on from NC_132935.1 coordinate 13,790,082, forward strand.
GGCGAGTTCACTCACTAAAGGGTCATCTCCCTTTATGATTTAAAAAGATAGAAAGAGTCGCAAGATCTCCAGATTGAACTCTGGAGTTCAAATCTCACTCACCCTGAAAAAGAAATGCTTTTTCTCTGTGCCTGGCCAATATGACATTTTAATGTCAATATGATTGAAAGACCCTGGGAAGATCTGTAACAGCAGTCACGTGTGAGCTGTTCAGCATGTCTACTTTGTGGGTTGTCTTAGGATGCTGGTGTCCTGGCTGTGTGTTGGTGTGTTGTACAGCCAGACGGGGATGCTGGGGAGGGAATGGTGCCTGCCTCCACCTAGGTTTCCCAGGGCGTTGGGATGCAGCTGGAGCCATGGGAGCTGGGAGGCTCTCCCAGGAGCCACAGCTAAGGCAAAGCCAGGTTAGATGAAGACAGTCTACATGGGTTATTATGGCTGGTGCCTCACTTTTTCCAGTGAGTACTTTGCAACTTGAATTTTAAGATATTATGTATATACTAAACAATACGCTGGCTGTCATGGTACCAGTCCCCTCCCAGGATGGTCACTGGATTCCTCATCTGGCTCAAATCAAATCACCCACTTTTTTGATAATGCACTGATTTATACACCAATATCTTGGCCCTAAGCACAGAATCCCATCTCCTTCCACTCCTGCAGATACTCGCTTCATTTGAGAATCCCCCCTAAATTTCCACCACTTCAGATGCCACATTTGGCAGCCAGACAATCACTCTGCATTTAAGCACAGAAAGGATCATAATAGATGTGAATTATTAACACAGAGAATTCACATCCCCTTGCAAATGCTGAGGGCAGGAGGGAATTAACACAGCCTTTCCAGCTTTCATAAAGAACAAACAGCTCGCATGTCCAAAAGCCTGTCCGTGTCTCCACAGCTGTGTTAGCTGGGCTAATAACATATATTATTGCAAACCCTGAGAACACAACAGTTGTTTGGGTGATGGGGGAAAGACTATTTGTTTTTGCTGCTTATTTAGTTTATTTGCACTATGGTCGCTAATTAAAGTAAACTGAAACAGGAAGGGCAGGGGAATTCCTCTTTCTTATTCCTTTTTTAAAACTCCAGTGTGTGCCAACTTTTTGAACTCATTACGATTTTTTGGCATGAAGAGTTTAAGGCCAGACCTTGAAGATCTGATTCTTCTTCCACTGAAACTGGTATAACTGATGACTTCAGGTGAGGTATTAGTAATGCACACTGGTGTATGTTGAAAGAGAATCAGTCACTAGGGCCAACATTTTCAAAAGTGTCTAGTAGTCATCTTAGGTGTCTCCATTCTTCATACTCAACTCATAACACTTAAAAGTGGCCAGACTTTCAGTGGGCAGCATCGTATGTGCTGCAGACTCTATTTCTGAAGTCTGTACTTGAGGATTGATGCTAAAAAGTTGGAGAAGGTTCCTGTGAAGAATTGCAAGAATTACTTGAGGAATGGGAAGCATGCTACAAACAAGACTCAAGGACCCCCTTTCTAGGTGGTGAATTGAAGAGAATACCTCTGAATGACAACATAGAGAAATAAATTTGGTTCAAGAGGACTCTACTCTTGGGAATCAAGTCGCAACCACCAAGGTGAAGTCTCCCTGATGTTTTAAAGAAGAACTAGGACTATCTGGTGTTTTTTCTATGGGATATGTAGTAGTACATTCATAGCTACAGGACCTGAAGGAAATAAATCGGGAAAGTTACTCGAGAGGTGAGACTATGCACATAGCCAATTACCACAGAGTGCACTGCAAGTTCATACCCTTCTTATCCTATTGTAACTGGTTCATCTGTTTTTATCTTTTTAAGCTTAGAAACTAAAGAATCACGCCTTGTTGACTTAGAGTTATAATTACATCTGTGCAAATCTAAGAGAAGTACTCCAATATGTAGGCTATGGCTTATTATTTACATAGGTAGAAGTCTTTGAGTGCTGCATTGCTGAAGTGACAATGCTGAGTGGAAAAAATACATAAAAGCACTAGGAGTGGTTTGTGACTTGGAGGGAAAATTGCAATTAGCAATTTTCCAGGCTGGATTCCCCCAGTGGAATCACTAATGTTGCAAGCAAACATTTATCCAAATCCAACTAAAACACCTTGGCAGTTGCAGAGGGTAAACAAAATTTTTATCACCCTTAGAAAAATGGATGTTATTTAAGTAACTATTAGCAATTTTTTTATGATCTGTCATGGGACAGCAGGCAGCAGAACAGGACTAAGTTAATTTTGCATGAATGATCAGAATGAAGAACATTGTGTGACTTTATAAGCACAGCAGGGAGGCTCCACTAGATTTCTCATATTTGGCTAGTAACAAAAACTACACATTTTTTGACTAGCAGGCGTCCTTGACCTTAGTCAGCCTTAATTTGTAAACATCCTTTCTACAGCTGTGTGAGCTTTGAAGTGTCCAACTTCTCATCACTATCCAAGAGTTGACTTCAGAGCTTTCTTCTGTTCATCTTTGGACTCCTCAGGGAGCCTGACAGTGCCAGTCAAATTCTGTATTCTTGGTTTGGCATCCTCATCATTGGACTTGTGCTGCAAAAAGGAGGAATGAATATTCAGGGATTTCAGATTGCTAGAGAGCATAGATGAGATACTTGCTGCAGTGTGTAGTGTGAAAAAGGTTTCCAAATTGGAAATCCTTTCTGTATTTAGAGATGTCTATGCCACTCTGACCCATGATCTCCTTTTTCATCACAGTCTGTGAGGGATAATTCCTGGCTGTCTCCTTTTTCATGTCTTTTAAACCGCGGACGGCAGCACTAATGTATTCCAATTTCTCCTGCTTACTCTGAACCACTTTTATTCTCAAATTCAGTTCTGAATTAAGAGTGAGAAGGTATTACAGTTGTGCCTGATGAGGAAGGTATAGTCCGTCTGCCAGCAACTAGATTGTTGTGAGAATACAGCATTAATATCTTCTTTATATGCTATATAAAGCTATATGCTTTATATAGCTTTATATATATATAGCTTTATATAGCTTTATATATATAAATATATGCTCTATATTAATCTTCTTTATGCTATATAGCATATATATCTTCTATATATACTTCTTTGCGTTTGGGAGCAAAGAACACATAGTTTTTCTTCTGTAATGCAGGTGTTACATCAAGAGTGATATGTATCCAAGTCAGGAAGACGATGGACCCATTTTTCCTGCATCAGTCTTTGGTCTCTGCCACTTTCTTTAGAATTAAGGATATAGATAAAACAATGGAAGCTTCATCACTGACTTGTGTGACACCAGTGTATTCTCCCCATGAGGTGGAATGTATTTTGAGGCAGGTATTTTGCTATACAATATTGTTTGGGCTGTTCAATGACTGGGTCATCACAAATGCAGGCAAGGACAAAGAAGTAAAAATGGGTCTACCAAGGCAATGGACTTCTAACAAGTAAGTATAGATTAATTTCTTACCAAGTACACATTGTAACAGGTCACAAAGTGGCTACTGAAGAAAAAATAAGCTTCTAATTTATACAGTTGTTGTGTTCTTGTCTAACTTTGTGAGCTATAAAACTGATTCTGCCTCCAGGAGCCAGCTGCTGTAGAGCTGGTAGATCCTCTCCTTCCACCAGGATACGAGCTATTTGTTGGGCCACTTTTGTGTTTTGAATAATTGCTGGTTTTGAAATGTGGGTGGCCCTCCAATCTCACTTTGATTTGCCAGTCTAAGGTGAGGGAAACTGCTTATGGCCACAAGAGCCGAAACAAGGAATGATCAGAATTGCATTTAACGCCTCTCTCAGGATGTTGTTGTGCTGAAGGCAATGGATCAATTGAACTCCAGATTGTCTTCAAGAAGCATAAGCTCAGTGGAAATTAGTATTGCATAGGACACAATAAATTTTCAGCTTTGTCGTGTGCTAATTTCCTCTCTCTTTTTTTTAACCTGTCTTGGTGATAGATAATAAAAGCCTCATCATTTGTTTTGCCAGAACTCTGTTGCATAGCAACTGATCACCTAAAAAATAGCTTGGACTGTCTAAGTATGACAGATTAGACAACATCTATAATACATGAATTTATGTCAGATCATGGCTGGAAAAGATTTGGCCTGGCTCAGCAGAAGTCACTGATAAAATCATGGGTGGTTACCAAATCACCTGGTGGAAACTGCCACCAGCAAACTCACCTATTACCAGTGCTGCACCCTAACCATATTTACCACGTTTACCCTGACAGAAGTTTCCTCTTTCTCCCCCACTACCTGCCCAATTGCAGATCTAGAGGTCTGGGCTGTGATCTGGAAATCCTTGTCTGTGCTGATCCTGTCCCAGGATCATACTTTCTGGCCTCTGGTCCCAGGACTGGTTGACATCTGTTGGGCTGCACAGCTCTGACTTGAATCCCAGTGTTGCTCTGATGGAAAATAAAGAAATCTATTAAGGGATTTTATACTGGGAGTTCTTGGGAAGGAAATTTTAGAGTTAAGATCTGTGGGATCAGTTTTTGAAATGAATAAATCAGTCTTTTTTTTTTCCCAGTTGTGTTATTTCAGATTCTTGGATGCTAATTCAACACACGAGAAATCAAAGTTGTACACACCCACTTATATCTCAAATCAGTTAAATCTGCAAAATGCCTATAGTCATATATTTCTGTGCAGCAAGTCAAGTGTGAATCTAAATGATATAATGCATTTTTCATGATGAAGTTCATAAACAGATCTAAAAGCAAAACTCTCTTGTGGGACTGTCTGGTGTGTAGATGTGAAGTTGTAGTGGTCTGTTAAACATTTGAGATCAAAAATGTTTAAAGGTAATTGTTCTGTTGCATTTGTATGTCCAAATTTTGAATAATTCTTTAATGCATTTCAGATGTAATGTCAGAGAATACAGAGAAGGATATTAACGTGAAGAACTGAGAGATTTTTACAAGATACAGTAAAAGAAAGAAAAGCTGTAGGCTGCTACAGTGTTATGAAGGTTCACTCTTCAGTTCATGAAGTTCTGTGGGAAAGTGAGTCTGTAAGTACAAAGACCATGTATCTCTAAGCCCGTGTTCCAGAAAATACATGTTTGTATTTTAGTAATTCTGACAGAAACCATGGCATCATCCCTGCTGGGGAAAGCAATATTTGTAACCGCTTCACACAGCCTGTCCCTAGAGGTTCCATTTTCCTCATTGTTTAATTTGCACAAAATAGGTTATGCCAATTTCATCTTTTTTTCCTTCTGGGATCAGATGGTGCTTTCCCCTATGAGATACCCATTTCAGGGAAAAGCAATTAGCAAATGAGGCACTGAATTTTTTTCAAAATTTTCTATGAGCCTTCAATATAGTCACTAATAATTAAGGTGATTCTGGACTGTAATGTCTTTGATGAAATTGGGTATTGTGTTTCACGATGTTCATAATTCAGTTGGGCTGAATTTGGTTCTCACTTTCCGCTGAACAAACACCACTGAAGTTTTGTCTGTACTGCAGCCCCATTTGCCCCTGGTTCTGCATGACTGGAAATTTGTGCCTGTGTGAAGGTCATGCCGGTATGAAGCCTTTTCCCAGTGGATACAACTCAGTGTGGGTTTCATCCTGACTAATTTAATCCATCTAAAAGTTTGTTATCTACTCTAAGTTTCTGCTGCAGTCAGTGGAGACTGCAAGGCTCCTTTACAGAATAATTCATCCCATCATAATGCAAATGTCTGAAATAAGCTGGATGCTTCTCACTTTGACTATTTCTCTACATCCACTCAGTGTGAAGGGCATCCAGAGGGTTGGCTTTATCTGCGTATCTACATTTAAATGACTGAAGTTAAGTCAGAAGGAAGTCTGAGGGTCTCAGGAACAGACTAGAGGCTTGCAACCCGTGGCCACCACAGCTTGCTAAGTCCATGGCTAAATACCAAACACAATATATTTCATATACAGCTATATGTGTGTTAAATACTTCTACCTATTTTAGCCATCTTCCATTCTGTGGGTCCTGTTTGTGACTGATTGTCCCCAAATGGGTTGAATGCAAGCTGCCAGAAGTGCCCTGAGTGCCTGTCCCACAGGATCCTGATCTGTCCTGGATCTTCCTCACGCTTTCTCCACTGTACGTCAGCCCAGATGTGGCTAGGCAGTGGAAGCACAGTATGGATTCTCCTTTGATGGTGACACATGAAATCAGCACGTGCAGTCCAAATTGCACCATGCCTGATCATGAGCACCGTGTTGCTTTATTACATGGGCTCTAACGTGCAGAAATATGGCATATAAATATTAAAAGAGTGTTCAGCTTCTAGTCAAATCCTTAGATGGTGCATCATGGCTGAAGCCTTGCATTTACATCATCTTGACAACATGTTCTTACTTACTATGCTGGAATGAAAGGATAGATCCAGCCTCCACATATGGGGTACACATGCTGTAAAAAGGGCAATTTCGCTGAATTGGCTTCGTTGAGTAAATTACTAAGGCATGACGCTGATTATCTAAATGGGAGTGCTAGCCTGAAAATTAATAATGTAACTTTACAGGCTCATTTGCTGCCCAGGTGAATTTCACTAGATGGGCTTCAAGCAGTGAAAGTGCACGTGCATGTGATATATAAAATGCACCTGTTGAAATAATGTTTCTTTTCCTAGATGTTATATTACAGGGGCATGGACTAATTTCACTTTTAAAAATCCTACCCTAATTTAAATGCCTTCCCCCCCCCCCCCCCCCCCCCCGCTCTCCTGTTGATCTTAATAAAAATCTCTTCATTGAGGGAACTGGTTATTAGAGGAACAAATAAACTGCCCGTAGTCAGGAGTACATATATAGCAATTTTCATCCATACATCTCAAAGCAATTTGCAGTAAGAGGGCGTGTATCCCATTTTGCACATGGTGAAACCAGAAATACAGAGACTCAAGAAGAAAGTCATCATATAACGCTTAAAATACAGTGCTGCTTTTTTTTCAAGCATTGCTTTTATGTAGTAGGTATAATGTCTGTGCATAAATGCAATCATGTAAACAGAGCCCCTTTAATGTAATGCAATATGTACGGCCAGTACTGGGAGTAGTAAGAGAAACAGGAAAGAGTGAATGGTTTTTGCTTAAGTTTTGATTACTGTGAGTTCAGTGAGACAATCCATTCCTTCCTCCTTCAATTCCTCTTTATGACTCTCACACAAGACTGGTAAGAACAAACGGATTGCTGTCAGCAACCCATACAAATGAAAGGGTAGTACAACAAACTTTTTCCACTTGATCTTTGAAAATAATTAATGCTAAAATTTTATTGCAGCATGTACTTGTATCAGTCTTTGTTGGAAATTGTAATGCATCACATATGGTTTGAACGACAGATGTTGGTCCCTTGCATTAACATTTTCATTGGTTTCTTCTCAGGGCTGATACTTCATGTTTCTGAAAGTTGCAGGATTACCTCCACATGCTGAAAATGCCCCATCTCATCACCTATCCCAGGCTGGTAAAACAGCACAACCTTGCCAGCACAACAGCACAGCAGGCATGTGTTAGTGGATCCGGCTGTGGGAGGGCAGGTGGAGAGCAATGGGAAGCCTCTGCTTGTTCTTGCACAGCAATTTGCTTCAGTTGCCAAGCTCTGTTAAATAAACAGCCTATGCACCAAGCAGAAATTTCACTTGTACAAGGAGGCTTTTCTTTGAACCTTTCCAGGTGGGAATGTTTTCTAGCACAAGGCTCTTATTTAATGTTCACACTGCCCAAAGGCCACAGTCAGCACCTCTGTGCAAACTTCAGAAGACATAATCCCTGCCTTAAACACCTCATGGTCTGAGCACGCAGCAGTGCCCGATGTGGAGTGGAGTGAGCCCGACAGATGCCACCAAGGTGACAGGTGCCTGTCTTGCTAGATACAGTCACTTCCTTCATTAATTCAGTGAACTTATGTATTTACTTAGGGTCTCTTGTGTCTGGCAGGGAAAGAGCAGGAGGCTGGAAACACCAAGAATGAGGACATGGAGCAGGAGAGCACTGCCAGTGGGAGACAGAAAATGAGGACCAACATCAGAGAGGAGATTGGAGCAGGAACCCTTCTGCCAGGAAAACAAAGTCCCTGTTAGTTTTCTAGTTTCTATCACTTGTTTTCAGAGGCAGTGACATCCACTGGAGTAGAGAACAAAGGTGACAGATGTTTCTCTTCAGTCTTGTTTTGAGCTCTTACCGGTGATAACTTTTCTGCTTCCTCCTTCTTGGAGGTCTGAGGTCTAAGGTCTTTTGGGAAGGCTGTGAAGAGCTAAGGGGGAGTCCAGAAGGACGAAATGGCTATAGTCCTGTAGCACTACAGGAATCAGGATATCTGCAGAGACCTCATGTCCCTGAGCTAGTGGGCTCAATTGTTAATTTTCCAGTCTCTGGGAGATGCAAACAGCTTTATGTTTACCCATTAAAGCACATTATGACCCATTGCTTTATCAGTTCATCAGAAATTATTTCTTCTGCCTGTAGTATGACATCTCTTGCACATCTTCCATGAGGAATGCCGTGCAGAGTTTTGGGCACAAGACAAAACACAAAGAGGTAAAGGGAACTGAGATGGTGACGTGCCTCAGAGACCAAGTTGACCCTGGAGGCCACTGCCCAGCCCCGACTCCTCTGCTGAAGAGGCAATGCACCTGTAGATATGGTCTCTAGAGCTGTCCTGAGCACTGGCTCACACAGCTGGTTAGGGGACAGCCACAGACACCTGGATGTAGGGCAGACTGCCAGCCCAGCCCAGCATTAGCTCATCAGCTTTACACTGAGACCTGTGAGATCTGGTTAAGGTGGCCCACACCAGTATTCCCAGATGACGTTCATGCCTTGAGGGTGGTCTTTGCCTGCCTCTGTACCTCCACTGCACAGCTATGAAGTAAGCAGCAGAGCACAGCTTGGGATCGTCTGCTCCAGACCATAGCAGGCAGCCAGAGTAAGTGGGATTCAGCCTGGGAAAGTTGTTCACCTCTTGGCTTTCCCTTTTTTTCCTTTCTTTTCTCTCTCCCCGGGTAGGGATTTTATTGGACGCAAGTAACAGGTGAGGGAAAATAGTGAGGGCAGTCCAGTGGCTCATATAAGGAGCTCCTTCATTACTGTACTGCTGAAAAATGTTACTGAAGTGGCCAGCTCCAGGGGGTATATAAGGATAAGGATCTTAGCTGGAAGTCTGCTTCCTTACTGATTCCCAGAAATTAACAGAATTTAGGCAATAATTAAGTACATTCAGTAACGTATGTCAGAGCATAACACACAGAAAAGGGGACCTTGTTATGCTTCATGCTGCAGTGTCTGAGGTACTTCAGTTCAACACCTCTCTTTGCTTATTCACATCACATCAGAGAAAGAGCAATATGCTATGTCAGCCTGGGGCCAAAAGTTATTGGCATTGATTTCAGTGCAGTTCTTTCATGTGGGGAGGGTGTGGTGACCTATTGGCAAAAGCACCCTGACAAACCTTGAAGACATGAGTTCAGCCTTGCAACACAGATAACATTTTCCCTCTCCCCTTTCCCTGCATCTAACCCAAGTGTAAAAGAGTACCTGGATGCTGAGGGGTAAGGTGGTGGCTTGCCTGGGTGGTGCCTGTGACCTTTCCCTCTGCAGCGTTGGCTTCTGAAACTGGCTCGTGTTTCCCAATGGGCTGTCTGGGCTCTAACAGACCTTTGACTCTCATGTTGTGCAGCATGTTTTTTAGAATTGCTGTGCAGTCTCCTGTAGTCAGGACTGTCTTTAACTTCTCTGCTGTTTTTTAAGCCGAGGAGCTGTTTCATCAGGAAACTCCAAGCACCCAGTGGAAAAGGAGCTATAATTAGGCTCTTCTTTGCTGATAGCAGTTCTGGATTTTGGGATCACATCTGGGTTACGCCATAGTGGGACAGTGTTGGCTGATTTTTTTTGGGATTATATACTCTTAATTTCTACAAGCGTTATCTCCATGTTACATAACCAGCAAAACCACCCCAGAATCTGTGTGGAACTGGTTTACTGTACATCACAGACAGACTGAATTCATTGTGGCCAGGAAGAAGAGGCTGAAAGTAGGGATGGTCAGAGGATATCAGCTGGACGATCCTTAGACTTCTTTTGGCATATAAAGTCTTTAGAGTGAAAACTGATTTTACTTCAATGGTGATTTATGTCCTCAGTGGAAACATCGATTACATAAATTCTACTAAACACTTCCCTTCCAGGACACGATCCCTGATCCTCAGGCCAAGCTGCTTGTGCTCAGACTGCTCAGTGCATTTGATTCCTCCAGGGTACCATCCCCTCTGCTTTGCATTTGACCCTGGGTCTCCCGTAGGCTCCACGCGGTGTCACCTAAGACAAAATTATGATTTTGCTTATTCGCCCCCACCCCTTCCCCAGTGTGAACTTTCCATGAGAGCTGTGCTGCGGCTTGCCAGAAATATGCTATGGGATGTAAACAAAGGGTTGCGCTGCATGCCCTGGGATGTGACATGAAGGTGCACAGCCAGCTGAAGAGCACTGCAGGGCTTTGTAAGGAAATGAATGCAGCCTTAACCATCATCCATCGTAGGACCTTGATTCGGAGGGGTTCTTAGTTTCAACTATCTCCAGATCTACAAGTCGCATACTTTTTTCTAGCTGGTTCACTACAAAAGAGAACCAGGCAGTAAACCAGCATTTAGGCCGTTTGTATGATCAGAAGTTTAGGGTCCAAAAAATAGCTGGGGAGCTCTTACTTGAAGAGCAATGTAGGGTGAAGTATGGGTACATCTATCCTGTGCACCAGGCAGTGATTCAGACATCCTGCAGGTGAGAGCTGGCTTGAGCTGCCACGTTCAGCATGCAGCAGTGGCTGGGCATCCCCACGAAAGTGATATGTGAGCAGCAGGATCTCTTAGCTCAGCCTTGCTGCTGTGGCTGCCTGGTTTCTGTGCTCAGCAGTAGCTCTGGGTATAGATTCTCACAGGCGTTCACTCAGACGAACAGTACCCAACTTAACTAGTGGTTCAGGCTCAATATAAAGACATAAAACCGGATATACTGGGCCACAGCAAACAGCAGTCTAGCCCAGTATTTTATCTTCCATGGTGCCAAATGGACACAGCTAGGAAACTGTACAAAATATTGCACAAATAGAGAGATATTTTCTCAAATGTCCTCCCACTCTTCAGCAATTTACAGCTCGTCGTCCTGCCAAACCAGAGGCACCATCTGTATATTTAATAGCCTTTGGTAGATTATGAATCTCTCCAGCCTCCTTGTGAAGATGTGTGATCTTTTGGCATCCGTGACACCCATGGCGAGGAGCTCCTCAGATTAAACAGCTTCCGGTGTGAGGAAAAGTGTTCTTCATTTGGTCTGGATCTGCTTCCAGATAATTTCATTTTATATCCTCTATGCCTTGTGTGTATTCAACAGACCGTGCACATTCAATCTGCATTCATCCTTTCACTGATTTTGTAGGATCCCATCAAATCACCTTCTGGCTGCCTTTTTCCAGGATGAAGACTGTCACCTCTCCTAGGCACTGCTTGTACAGAAGCTCTCCTGTGCAGCTTGAATGCCTTTTATTATCTTTTGTTATCCTTTTCTGAACCTTTTCCAGTCTATTATATCTTTCTGTGGCTGGCACGTCAGGAGACCACATGACACAACTTTCAGGACACAGATGCATAGACACACACAGTGGCAGAGTGATAGATTCTGGTTTTCCGTTTTTCTAATAATTCTTAAAACTTGTTTTTCTTTCTAACAGATCATGACACTGAGATAAAATTTTCATGGAACTACCCAGATATAAGCAAGCTGCTGACTGCTCTCAAGAATTGGGAGATTTCTGCCACCAGCTCTAATTAGTTTAAAATGTCCATTGCAAAATATTATTTTGACACAGGAAATGTGAGATAATTCATTAGTAAATTCACATTTCTTGTACAGTAGAACCAGATGACTCAGGTAGAAAAGAAAATTACCAACACTAATCAAGCATCAATGCAAAACTAGAAATTGCTGGAGTGTCGATACCTTGCAACAGAGGTTAATTAAGCAGCAATTAATCAAAAAGGATTTCCCTGATCATATTTCTCTCATCTTTTTCTAGGGGTATAAACTTTTGAAATTATTTGGGTGGTTTCCGTGGTGTTAAGATGTCAACTTATGACACATAGTTTTCCAACAAAGGCTCTTTATTTTAAACAGATGTACAGAAAGTAGTGAAAAATAAACTTGCAGACATTGGTTATAGATGTAGGCAAAATACCAGTATGGCTCCTTTGAGTAGTTTCAGAACTGTTTGTCAGAAATCCTGAACTCAGAAGTCCCATTTCTGCTATTCCTGCCTTTCACACTCCTACCATGGCAGGCCAGATGAGGATGCTTGACCCTGGGCCATATTTCCCCGTATTTTGAAGAAACTTTAATTTCTCAGTGATGCCCTGCACATTTGAGGACAAGAAATTCACCTTCAAGAATGGCTGTGCTGCTCCATTTGTGTCATGGATGAAGACAAAAATCCTTTTGGAGGGTAACCATGATCCAGTGGTGTTTAGTTGTGCTCAGAGGGGTAGAAGTACCAGAGCTAGATTTAGCTCAGTGAACTGAAGTCCACATATAAGCCTGCAGTGGTGCAGGCTTCACTGGTAGCTGCACAAGCTGCTTCAGGGTGTTTGCCAGCAGGAAGTTTGCCAGCGTTACTTGTTTGATGCTAGTGCATGGGGCTATGAGCTGCCCTTGGACCTCAGGTCTGCCGTGGGGACACCCGTGCAGGTGGGGACCTCCAGGGTAGACCCATTCGCTCCAACACACTCAGCAGAGTGCCTGTTTTGCCCATGTCCTCTGCCAGCTGGTGACAAGAGCAGGAAGCTGGGTAGCCACATTAACAGGATGCTCAACCTGAAGCAATAAAGCCCTGCTGAGAAATAAGGTATAATAACTCAGAGCCAGCATTAAGATAATGCGGCTGTAGGGCTTCTGGACTGCAGCTGGCTTGCATCCGGCTGGCCCTCAGTGCACACAGGGCAGCATGCAGCTGCTGCCATTCTTTGCATGTTGCTTGTATAAAAGGATCTCCAAAAAGCTCAAAATTAGCTAAAGCTCATTGTAAGAGCTCTAATCACAGCTAGTTACGATCCAGCTTTGAAAGAGCCCTGCCAGTTTTAGCTCAGAATCTCTGGGCACTAAAGGCTCCATCTGTTCAGATATTTTCAACCTTCCCAAAGGGTACAGGGTCCTATTAGCTTTTACCCAGGGGACAATGTTTCGCTGAGGAGTTATGAGTCAGGCCTGTATGTGGGTTAAGTCCATAGGTATCTGCTTCACACCATCAGTTTGTGTGATAGGAGCTTTTCTCCGTTCCCTGACGGACACTACCTCCACTGCAGGAACAGGTAGACTGAGGCAGGAGGCAGTAATTGGCATGGTGAATCAGTCTGACAAAAGACAAATTTATCTTGGATAACCCTGACTTTGCTCTTATCTTTCAGGCTCTCTATTGAACATAAAAAAGAATAAGGCTGTTAAATGGACCATTTGAACTCATCTGAAAAGTCTATGTTGGTTAGGTATAGTATCGTTAATATTACTATTAACATACATTACTACTTCAAGGGTCCTCTCAGGGTGTGCTTACTTATGAAACATGAAGTTCCAAGTAGTCCCTGTTGCAAGAGACCTTGCAGTCCTAGCCCCCATTCTGCCTTACAGCCTGCATGGAAGGGAGGTACTGCCTGCCCTGCTAGCTGCACGTACCTGGGAACTGGGCACACATGGGTTGTGGGAGAGGAACTGGTTTGTGGTTACAGCCCCATCAGGAAGATTTTGAAAGACAGATGTTAAGAAGCAGCGAACGCTGTTTGTGCAGAAAAATAGGTAGAAACCATGTGGGTAAGTGAAGTGCATCTGCACGTCTGACACAGCTACAGCAACCTGCTCTGTGGCTCCTCGGTGCTTTTTGTGCAGGGTTTTCTGACCAGTTCAGAAGCTTTCTAGGTGCTAAATTTATTGATTGCTATTTTATATATAAGGAATTGCAATTTGTAAGGTATTGTATGGTTTCCTGCGTGGTTTGCAAAATGAATTAGTAGGTTTACATACTTAAAAAAGCTCTTTCATTCAAGATATCTCCAGTTCTGGTGTTTTTCTACAGAAAGCTTGTGTTGAGGAGCCAGAAATTCTGTCAGTATCCAAAATTATCCGCTATATTTGAAATATTAGCTTTAAAAAGTTTTGTTTGTGGGTACATGGCAATTCTGTGGGCAAGCCAGGAGCTGGCCTCTGGTGTTAAGCAGCAAATTGCCTTTCTATAAGGGACATGTTCTGCAAAGAGTAATTGCCATTTTACTTCCCTATTTGGAAGCTGGTTTATTAGGGGAAAAGGGACTCGGAAGACTGTAGACCCTGTTTCTTCTGCCCCTCTGCTCCTCTAGTACCGCTCAGCCCCGAGTGCCTTTTCCCATTTTCTTGATGTGATTGCACTGGCCGGCTTCTCCCTGCGGCTGGGAGCAGGGTCACGTCACACCAGCCCAGGGCCAGCACCACTGTTGCTTTGCACATCTGAGGGACCTTTACCCCCAGGCAGCTGCTGAGACCAGAGCCCAGGCTTTTGTGCGTGTGTGTCTGGCCTCATTTCTCCACCCCGTGCAAACCTTTAACGAGGCAGAGGTGAGAACGGCGGCACCCAGGGGACAGTGATGGTGATGTGCCGAGGGCAGATCATCCTGCTAGCAAGTGCCAGCTAGGTGTGTCACACCTTCCTGGAGATCAGCTAACGCCCAGCCGGCATCTCGGTCAGACAGCTTGTCCCCACGTGAGCGCTTACGACTGAGAGGGATCACATTGAGCATTTTGTAATTGATTCAGTACTGTTGTGTGACAAAACACAATAGCTTTGTATGAGGCTTTAATATAAATCTCTTGCACTAGCAGAGCCTAGTAATTGAATCAATATACAAGCAAGGCTGGAGAAGCACGATGAAAAAGTTTGGTTCCAGGTTAAATGTGAAACAGATGTTCTCCGACCCTCTCCCCTTCCTGCCCTGCTGCCTCCCCCTTTGTCCCTGCCAACTGCAGGCATGAAGTGCTCCTAGTTTAAAACAACAAAGAAAAAGAAAAAAAGGCAAAATAGAAAGCAATTGCATCATTCTTTGGCAGTGTTAACTACGAGTTGTTGGTAGTTGACAGCAAGACATCCCATTTGTCAGGGCAAATGGCAGTGACTCTGAAAGGGTTGGGAGGGGGTGGGTATCACTGGGTGTGAATCCATGAAGGAGGCAGACAGAGCCTGCTGGCAGCGGTTCCTCTCGCCCAAAGTTTGCAGAAGGGGCTTGGGGAACTGGCAATAGCTGTGTCCAGCGCTGCAGTGGCAACACACACAGAGTAGGCTCTACAGCTCCTGGGGACCTTCTCAGAGACCCAGGGTAGCCCCAGGTCACAAAAGAGAAGACAAAGTGGAGTCTTTTGGCATGAGATCTCCTGTGGTGGCTCTACCAGAAAGCACTGGGGGTGCCGAGGAGCTGGGGTCACCCCACAGAAGAGGGACTCTGGCACGAGTCCCGTGATGCCCCTGCCCAAGAGGGGGACAGAGGCATCAAGGAAGCTGGTAAACATCAGCGATGGCTCCCGTTTTGGGAGGGTGTAAGCAGGTGAAACTGCCCTCCCTGCCTGCATCCAGGGGTGCTAGTAGGAAACCTGCATGTCATGTTTTGGCTATCCAAGCAGGAAGGCACTTTGAACTAGGAACTGCTTACTGGGTTTTTGTAAAGTTTCCAAAAGCACAGGAGGAACCAGTGTAAGAGTGATGTTTGGATGGTTTCCTGTCACTGTTTCTTAGTGATACAGTCAGTCTTGGTAAAGTGGTACAATCCCTGCTGGATATTCCTCAGGCTGCTTAACTTGGCTGTCACCAGATCAGGCTCATTTGCTCTTAAAATTTTCCTTCTTTGAGTAGCATTCAGCAATCTTTATTTTCCTTGGTTCTTTCTGTAGCCCAGGATCAATCTGTGCCACCACTGCCATGGAGATGAGATGTCAAAGCCCTGCCAGCCCTGGCGTACAAGGATTAGGGCTGACTCACAACCCCCTCAGCTGCCACTGGTGTTCCTTTTTCTGTTCAGGGCAGTGAAAATTCTCCATCTGTGTTAGTGAAAGCACATGAACACACATCTCTTTTGGATGAGGTCCAACTAGCAGCTGCTCTTTACCCTTCTTAAACTTGCTTTACCACGCTTAGACCTACAGCTCATGGCCTGGAGTAATACATGAGAAATCAGGCTATCCTCGGTTCACATCCAAGGGTCAGCATAGATTTGCTTTACTACTTCAGGCAAGTTATTTTCCTTGCCACAGTCTCTTGCTCACGTAGAATGGTACCACTCTATGGCAGTTGGATAACTCTGGGTACCTGCGATTAGAGTAAGGGGAAATGCTGGTATTTAGGAATTTAATGAAGGAGGGTAGTGAGAGCAAAGAGTCAGCATAATGTCAGTGAGTTGTGAATTACTTTATACATAAGTAGATTGAATGGGATGGAATCATCACCCAAAACTTTCTGCCTGGAAGGTGAATCATTCTCATTTCAAGTTATAAAAGGGGGAAAAAGGCCTAACAGTGTTCCTTAAATA
Source organism: Ciconia boyciana (assembly GCF_034638445.1). Lineage (NCBI taxonomy): Eukaryota > Metazoa > Chordata > Aves > Ciconiiformes > Ciconiidae > Ciconia > Ciconia boyciana. The sequence goes on from NC_132935.1 coordinate 13,806,635, forward strand.
AGCGACATGTTTCACCACTTTTTGTTGGATGATTTGTATACTGAAGTATTCTCAGGAATGGCTCATACTGGTATCAGACTGATCACAGTCAAACTCATTTAAAAATAGATTAAATAGCTTTTGTGTCTTCCATGTGCACTCTGGCTGAAAACATGGGACCTTGGAAGAACCTCCTGGATCATCAAAGAAAAGAACATCACTCCTGTTCTTATTTTGCTTGTTTGAATGCAGTTTCAGACCCTTATATCTCCCCTAGGAAGTTTCTTCTAATGCTTTCCCCATTGTATTCGTGGACAGTTTATAATCATTTGATATTCTGCCACCACTGATGTTTACCCTAAACAAGTTTCCTTTTTTGATTTATTCTCTGTGGTATTTTTACAAGCAACTGTCACATCTTTTCTAAACCTGCATTTGATGAAGGTAAACTAGAAAGGCTCTCCACATGCTTCAATACCTTGATTTGAACTCATCTTTCCTGAAAACAGATACGTTTATCTAAGCACAGAACTCCATTTAAGGTCCCACCAATGCCATATACAATGCTATTAATGATTCTCTGAACCTCATAGTAATGCCTCATCTCTTGTAGACTACTGCATTTTTTTTCTACTTTCGCATTTCTCTGACTACTGCATTTTATAAAGGCCGTGTTATTTTGATGGTTCATAGTTTTTTTAGGATTTATCAGAACATCAGGATCTCTTTCATATTATTTTCACTCATAATCCCTCCAGATTATGATAACAGTGTGAGGTAGTGGACTACATACATGACATTGCAACAGCTCTGTGTGTTATCATCTAATTTCTCTGAGTCTAGGACACAAGTGTATCCAGTGAGATGTTCTAGGCACCCTCTGTATCGAAGATGGATTCCCAGCCTCGTGTCTATGGGAACTTTTGTTAGCATTGTCCCAATTATTTTATGTATGGAGCTGATCTAATATGAAGGAAGGTGTTCTTGAAGCTGATACTTCAAGAACACTACTAACAACATCCCTTTCCAGAACAACCCATCTTGAAATTCTTTTACCATTTTCCTTATTTGAATTAAAATTCCCTACATGGCAATGTATATATAACTCTTCTGAAATTAAGATAGTCATATCTGTATTTTCTTCACCTAGAAAATCAACTATTTTACCAAAGAAAAATATCAGATTTGCTTTTTACATCCAACCTTTCATAGAACAATGTTGTATTTTATCCTTTCTTTCAGTCAGTTAACTACCTTTTCTTCGTGTTTGTCTTCCTATAAGCCTAACATACTGTTGAAGTCAGAGTAGCAAATCTATAGTTGCTTAGATTGCATTTCTTTTATTTCTTGAACACTGGCAAGGGGTTTCCTACTCTCCATATTTCAGTGTCCTTGATTTGATGAATCTGTTAAATATCCTTTATACCGGACCTGTACTTTGTATGATAATTTTCCTATGTTTCTCCATGGAGACTATTTGCCCTCTCCAAACCCAATTGGAGTTTATCAAGATGTTTGAAGTTAGTGTCTGTCCTTGATATGGTGCTTTCCTTTTCCATCCACGTGCTCTGATTAGTCATTCTGACTTTGTCATCATACTCTGTATCATCAATCACGTTGAAAACTGAGGCAAACGTTCATTTAATTTCCCAAGGCTGCTAAGGTTATCTTTCATCTCAATCTCTACCCATACTGCTACAGTGCTTCTTGGGTTTCTTCCCTTATTTTTAATTCTGTTTTTTATTTGTATGGGTAATGAAGCTTTTGTAATTGATTTTAGTATCTCTGGAAGGTCTGGTTTGGCTTGTGTTTTGGCAAAACTTACTGTGCTTGTGGAGCTCTGACTCTGTGATTCTGCCACACAAAAAATGTGTAAATCAGTTAAGAAGAGATTTGAAGTCATAAACCAAAGGTTCTAAAAACCAAAGACACAGAAGAGGAGAGATGACAGAAGTTTATTCACACTCCCAGCCAAATAGAATAGAATAGAATAGAATAGAATAGAATAGAATAGAATAGAATAGGAATAGACTATTTCAGTTGGAAGGGACCTACGACGATCATCTAGTCCAACTGCCTGACCAATTCAGGGCTGACCAAGTTAAAGCATGTTATTAACGGCATTGCCCAAATGCCTCTTAAACACTGACAGGATTGGGGCATCGACCACCTCTCTAGGAAGCCTGTTCCAGTGTTTGACCACCCTCTCAGTAAAAAAATCCTTCCTAATGTCCAGTCTAAACCTCTCCTGGTGCAGCTTTGAACCATTCCCATGCGTCCTATCAGTGGATACCAGGGAGAAGAAATCACACACAAGAAGATCCAGCTCTAAGGATGTCGGAAACAAGCTAGAAAAACAAAGCATGTCTCAAAACAGAGTTTATAATCATCCCACAAAAATCACACATCTACTAAGACGCTAAATAAATAGATTTCCAAGATCCTGGGCATAATGAAATACATCTGGAATTCACTCAGCAAGTTCAAAAAGCAACCTAAAATGCTCTGCAGAGAGAAGAGAGGAAGTCCACCACAAACAGTCACATTTCGAATTAGCATCACAGTTGCAGTATCTGTGAACAGAGTGCTTCCCCAGATGATCAGTCAAGGCTAATTTTACATCCCTAAATACATCTGTAAATAACCCTTTTTGTTCCTTGTGGAATATTTAGGTAAACTTCAAATGTCTCATTCAAAATCCCCATTTCCCTTTTCTGCCTGTTTTTCTAATGGAGAACAGAATTTGCCTGTAAATTTTTTTGCAGAGGGGGTCTTGAGTTAGAAACATCTTTCATTTGAAGTGACCTGTCTCAAATTATTTCTAATGCTCTTCTCTATATCACAATGCACTTACAGACTGACCCCCTACTCTGTGAAAATCATCGATTTTCATGGGGCTTGGCTCATGCTGTTAGTGAATAAACAGCCTCCAGAAATCTGCATTAATGTAATGTTAGGACACTGCGACTTTTGGAAAGCCGTGAAAGTAAGAAGTCCATCATGACAGGATGAGCAGCACGAGACGTTCACTACATACAGCCTGATGACAAGCTCCAACTCTGCCTGAATAAGAAGTTCAGGGAGAGTTGTCTGAATAATTTCTCAAGTGTCTTCCCTTCACTTGTGTTGAGAGAAAGGACACACTGTAAAATGATCATGAAATCAGAAAGCTGCAGTATTTTCTGTCATCTGCAGAAAACTTCAGCATTGGCTTTCCATTAACCACATGGACAATGCTAAAACAAATTAACTACCAAAAAGACATCCTGCAATAGTCTTGGTTGTCATCACAGAGAAGGTGTCAGCAGACATGTAATTTTATACGGAGCTGGAAATAAAGAACTAGAATACCATGTTCTTTCTGAAGCTCCAGTAAGATCAGCATGTTTCAATGCCATGAAACTAGAAGGACTTTTACTTTTCCATTATATACTCCCCAGCTGGCTTTAAAACATTTGCACACTCCATCCAGTGCTTGCTTATCTATAAAAATATGAGAGCACTGTCTCTTTATCTTACAAGTTCTGTTGATATACACATATATTCATACATACATATGTATGTGTATGTATTTATATTAGAACATTTCAAGTTCCTCCCCTTAGGGCATAGCATCAAACAAAGCCTCTCTCTGTCTAAAATTTAAACCCTAAAATCCTGATCAGTACCTGCTACCATTTTTCAGACATCCTCAGAGAATACCATATAATTTCTTAGTAAACAGGTATATAATGCATACAAAACCGGCTGCAAACACCATTGATGTATGTGGCATTTGGAATACTCTGAGTAACTTTCAGACAAAAGCTGTTAATTAGAAACCAGCTGCTGTTCCTAAGGTGGATGTCTCACGAGGTTCGATATAATATCTACATGACTCTGCTTTAGCACACAGAGTACCCCATGGTTTTTCCTCAGAGATTATTTTTTAGACTGAGCAATGCTGCCCTAATATTTTCTGCATGTCACCTGAGCTCTACAGATCTAAGGAAAATGGCACGTCTCCAAAACATTCAGGGTCCCTTCAGAGATCAAGCAATGTGGAGGGCTTTGTGTCCAGCCATCTTCCAGCTCTTGCCTGGCACTGGCCTGGTTGTCAGTAGTTGTGGAAGCCGAAATCTCTACCCTGTATCAAGAGTGACCTGTTCCTCCCAACAGGCTCATGCCTTGGTCTTGTGTATGGTATTTTTAGCCTTCACACGCTTTAACAGCCTCTGGTTGGAGTGCTTTTGGAGGGGAGGCAAACACTTCAGCATCACATGTGTAGGTTACAAGCCTTACTCAAAGGTTTCATATTTCCAGGCTGATATGGGAGGACACTCCAGAAATTGACCCAGATTGCAAATTAAATAAAAGAAATTTCCCACAGTACGATTTCTGGGGGACTCTTATTTCTCATCACCTGAGAAAAACCCACTACAGGGTTTGTCCGTGTTTTCAACACAACCTGATTGCTTGCCTTAACTTTCAACCTGGCTAACAAAGCACAGCAAAGGAGCCTTATCTGATTCACATGGTGCTTTTCAAGGCATCTGTTTTAAATAATCTATCTGAGAGTCTGAGACATGGTCCAAAGTTGGCAAGGTGGCAGCCAAAATCGCATCTCACTAATTAATTGTCTCAGACCATGTGAGTGGATGCGAAAGCATTCACGTGCAGCATTTTTCAGAGCTTTTATGTCTGTTTGCTTCCCAGACTTGAGCTAGATGGATCTACAGGAAAGCAAATGCAGCAACTAACACTCAGTCAGCACAACCCCATGCAGCACTCCATGGTGGTACCAATCCAGAGGGAGAATCTTGGCTGGGACACTGGGTTGTCCTGAGCTAGTGGAAAAACAGATCATTGCCAAGAGATGTGGAAAACAGCATTTTTATCAACTCCAAGCAGGCAGGGAGGGAGCAATTAAGATATTTTTTTGTAGCTGAGACATTTCCCATGGAAAGCTGGTGTTCCTGCTTCAGACTGCCACCAAACTAGGACAAGGAAACCCCCTTGGTGTCAGTCTCAGAACTGATTTAGGAACCACAGGAATCCCAGTCCCGGGACCTCAGGTCATCTTTCACTCGATCTGCAGCCACTGCAGCACTAGAATTACCTCATAACACTTAGGGGAAATTTTGGAGGTTTTTCCTGTGAAACTTCTCATTGTTATAATCTCTAGAATTCAAGCTAGATAGCAACTAAGGTGCCTTCCTATACATGTACTCCGATAACTTCCACCAGATGACCACAGGCATTTTCAAAATCTTAAGCTACATGTGTGCATCTGAGTAAAAATGATAAATATATTTATTTTCAATGGCATGAAACAGCAACTGGGAAAAATATTTAAATTAATAGTGTTTGTATAATATTCAAACCTCTGCTCCTCTTTCAGGAAATGAGAGCACCTGTATAAACATTTGATCTGAAGAAGTGAAAGGTCACATTACCACTACGTAGTCCACGGCCTCTGAAGGTTAAAATATCCTTTTACAAACAAAATGTCCTTGCCTTGAAGAGGTTGGGCAGGTATTCCCTTGGCTGCTGTTGCAACCTTTGGCCTCAGTCCTACAAACACTTACACACATGCTTAATTTTAAGCATGCAAGTATCTCTACTGTACAGCTCAGAGGGGTGTGATGAGGTTCCACTTATTAGTGTCATTGGGTGCTCTGATGTTATGTATGATGTTGAACACTCGATGTTTCCCGGTTCCCTGGTTATTGGGATTGCTGTAGACCCAAAACAAGACAATGCAATCCACAGACTCTGTAACCCAAAGAAACTGCCCAGTTAGTTCTGAGATGGAGCTTCAAAGCAATTGACTCTTTCAGCAACCAGTTCTTATAGAAGTCTTTTCCTAACGAGCCTTCTCAGGGTGTCAGCTCTTTAAATGAAACACAAAGTACTGTAGTTATGAAGTAGCCATTTTGTGATTAGGTACTGCGTACTACATTTTCTCATTTTATATTTGGTATTTTAATGTTCTTTCTTTCTACGTTACTCCTGAGGTGTTGGTTTAGCTTCTAGCTGCACAGAGGCAGCTTTGTAATGGCTCTACTAATATTCTTAGAGTGATATTTTTCAAATGCCAGAGTGATTTAGGAGTCTAGTTTCCAAGTGGCTTGGGTGCTAATGCATCTAATTTGAACCTTCAAACCTTATCTAAAGTCAGATGCTTTGAGAATATCTTTGGATCTCATCTACCTTTTAGTTATAGTGTTTTCCTCTCAAATAATGTTTTGTAACCCTTCTGGTTACATTTCAGATACCTTATACTGTCTTGTTTGTACCTTCTATAATTTTTATTTCCTCTAACACATGGCAATAATACAACTATGACAGTGTACCAGATTGCTAGGTTCCTGGAATCAAAACGTTTGTGATACCCACACTGAAGTTCACATCACTGCACTCAATACTAGTTGAGCTTTCCAAAGGAAGGCAAGGGATGTCAGCAATAAAGCTTGTCTCCTGGCACAAAGTGGCTCCATGGCGTTAATCAGGCTGTGTGGCTGAATATAGGCCAGAAAAAAACGTGGTTCATTTCAGTGGAGAGATAAAACTCACAGCTGAGGTAATTCCCCCAATATTTGTAAGACCCCACTCTGATGCCTGAGAACTCATATAATCCTCATATCATCTGTCCTTCAAAAGGGCATACCAACCACCTGGAGTGGGTTGCAGGTGGGCGCCCACACTGGTGCTGTCTCCAGTAGAGTCATATGCCATCCAAATATTTCTTCTTTGACCATATTTAAATCATTTATCAGAACAAAATAAACTTTCTTGGTAAAATGCCCGAGTATGGTTTCTCACTTTTGGCACCTAGGTGGAGTGAACTTTTTAAAGATCTTGTTGGCAGATTTAGTGCTGGCTAGGTCCGAGTGTCTCCATAGAGCAGTTGCTGAAGCAGCTGGGCTATCAGTGCTGGATGCTGCAGTTGTGCTGGTGGAAGGTGGAGGTGAGATGACAGGCTTAAATGCTTAATAAGATGCTGCTAGGTGGGAAGGAGATGAAGGGCAGCTGCTCTTAGCTCTGCTGGTAAGCTGCCTCTGGCTATTGCTCTGCCTTCCATCTTCCATTAACATCTGCATAATTTCTAAAGGTCTGATATTTCTGCAGTATAAAATGTACTAGTGGCATGAACTCAGCTTGCCCTGGGGCTCTTTGCATCTGTTACTGCACATTCAGGAATGGTCTTGTTATCTTTTTTGTGGTGTCTCTGCTACCTCACATTCATTGCCAGAAGAAGAACAAAACTACTCTGGCTGACTGCAAACATCTGCCTATTCAGTGTCTCACTGAGGCAATTGACCTTCATAGCTTCACATTCAGCTTATTGATGCAGTGAGGATCATGCTGGTTCCTTCTTTGATATCTGGAAGGGGTAAAATCAATTTCTTTGCCCTCTGGGGTATAGTTACATTATTTGCATGGAGATTCCCTTCAGCAAGTGGAACAGTATGTCCCCAAAGAAGTCATCAGTTCCAGTATTAGCTGAATATTCCAGTTTGTAAGAATCTAGCAGTGAAGATTTCTTGTAATGCTACGATTTGCATCTCAAAAGATGCCAGATTTAACTGCCACATATATATCTCGGTTTGGAAGGTACAGCATCTCCTGATCACAATGTGTAAAATAGAGAACTATGATTTCTAGCCCTCTTTATACACATTTCTTGCATTTTTATGATGTTCAGACATGAGCTAACAAGATACACATTCTTAGAATACAACTGTCCTCTCCTGGATGTGGCGGTTCAAAAAAGATACCCGTCTATCTAGTTCAAGTGTCTAAAACCATGTGTTGTTTAGGTTTGCTAGCGTTTTAACTGTCTTTCTTACAGAACTTTTTATTTTCTTTTAGCTAGGCAGAATTAAAGAATGGAAGTTAAGTTGATCATTTAATGAGGCTGTGAGGAAAAAAAACAGTTCCTAGAGACATTGATTTAAAAATATATATAGGAAAATGTTAAGGGGGAAAAGGCACATTTTTAACCTTGAAATTTAGTACAATTGACAAAAAATACCTGAATTTCTGAATCTTGAAAAACCTTGGTCAGCCTTAAGAAGTTCAAAATTAATAGGTCTGCTGGTGTTTCTCATCTTCTGCAGAATTTAACTCATGTATCTTTTGAAGACCTTGCTTATAGAAGTAAAAAAAATATTGTGGAATCATTGAGCACCAGTTTTCAACAGTGAAGAGACAGAAAAGGAGAAAAATAAGTACAAGATTGTACTTGCAACTTTCTGTATGTTAACATTTATCTCAGTGGTGACAGATCTTCCCTTCTTTTTGTAAATTCTGCTCAGATGCCAAACACAGATGAGCAGAGAAGTTGCTCTGTGCATACACGTTGTCCCTGCAGGACCAAAAAAGGCAGCAATGAGTAGGGGAGCAGATATTTCTTGATATATAAGGCTAGTTGGAAAGCCAATCAGTCAAGCCCACTGTTAGGGATGTGTTTGTGCCCAGCTGGTTGGCCAAGGCCATGCCTGACTGATACAATCTAATCCTAAAGACTAGGGATGTTTAAAGTGCATAAGTACACATAAAAGGTATCTGATCCTCCTGGTGTTTCCAGACCATGGGATTGATAACAATAAGGCAGATCAGGCTGTTAAGCATTATGGAAACCTGCTGCTTTTTTCGATTCATAGTACTATCTCCCTGTCATTTGGTGGACAGGACCACAGGGAGTCATTATCATCATGTAGTAATTGAGAGGGAAAACCTGCTCTTCATTAAAGTGATGTGGAATGAATTTTGAAGGCAATGATATATTTCTGTTGGTAGCTTCAGCAGCTTCTCTGCCTTGTAATAACAATGGTGCCTTAAATAGCTTTCTGAGCCACAAAGCCCTAGAGTCAACCCACACCAGCACCTGCTGCTCCAGATGTACCTGTACATCTTTCCAGGTACACTGAGTCCTGATCATTAATGGCTGGGAACTGCTGCACTTTATTTTCCTGTTTGTGTTGGCTGGGTGCTATTTTCTCACAGAGGTAAGGCTAAAGTTTATTCCGTGTTACACATGTGAAAGCGTAGTCACTGAGCTAGAAATGCTGGCTGAGGAGGGACAGTGCACCTCATTGTCTTGGGCTTTCTGCTTTTGCCAAGGGAGGCAATTTTCCAGAAATGCTAAGCATAACTTACCTTGTAAAGCGAGCCTTTCTGAAGCTCCTCACTCTAGGAACTCCAAACCCACTGCTATCTTTGAAAATAAAAAACAGTCTTTGGGCCAGTGATTCTGAATCCTGCTCATCTGACATTGAAAATTAGGCACCTGATGTTAACTACCATGTAAGACCACCATGATCTGGAAACCCAAGTAACCCCAGACACACCAGGACATGCAGTCGGCCAAATGCCATGTCTGCTCAGAGGCTGAGCTCTCACCCATCCACAGCTTTCCCAGGAAACCAGGTACACGTTTCCACAGCTCATAATGCTCACTTTGAGAAGCTGTGTGATATGCTATATATATATGTTATATATATATGCTGATCTGGACTCGCACATGAGACGACTCTAAAGGGTGCAAAGAAAGTGGAAGCTGGGTTTAGAGGAAAAGCTTTCAAATTATCCCATGAAGCATTTGTCATATCCCAGATGGCTGGAGCCATGAATTCAGCTCAGTAGCATAATTGAAACCTATTTAGCAAAGGGCAACGACAGACTAACAATAGTAATAAAACTAATGAAAAGCATGTGCCCTATGAAGAAGTAACAACTGATTAAAGCAGATAATTTTGCAGATGTCTGAGAAAGTTAAAACTGTTAACATAGTTTTAATATAAGAAAGGAGTAATACTTCCAGTTAGAGTATTCCACATGGACGTAGCTGGAGAAATACTTCTTGATGCCCAGAAAAACAGATTCTTCTCTGGTGCATCACCAGCATGGCTCCATTCAAGGGAGATAAACCAATTCACATCACGCTTGCAGTGCTAAACAAGCAGTCAGAAGTTAACAGCAGATAAATTGCAGTTTGTGCTCTCAATTGCTGGCTGCAATTGGTTTTCCTAATCCCCCTTCCATTCACATCAGGGAGAGCAGATTTGGTGTTTTTACCTCCAATGGGACTGCAATTTACTGGGAGGGGAGGGCACTCAGCCCTTCTCAGTAGGGCCTCCCTCCTTCATCACAGCAGGACCTTTTTCTGCATCATCTTGACCAGGAAGCATAAAACGCTCAGCTAACCTTGCTGGCAACACTTGCAGGATGAACTGTATGGCCTTAGGGTTTGTCAGAACTGTACTGAAACGTTGCAAAATGTGGCACTTTGAAAAACGTTTTCCTAAATATGCAATTAAAGTGATGACAGCTTCCTAGAGGTTGCAATGTTACATATTTTACAATGTTACGATGTCTTTCTGCTGTGTACCAGTCTTTTATATGCAGCTAAACAAACTGTGATGGAAGAGGTTTAAGTATTCATTTGAGAATAGGTCATTATAAGTACATCCATATTTATGATCAAGATGTATAGGACCACATTGTTTCTGGCTGCAGAGCTATTATTCATCTGTAATTGCAAAAATACAGCCTGCCAGTTTTGCTTTTCAGTTACAAACTTTAATGGAGCAACTAATCTGATCTACCTTTTAACAGCTGAGAACTCTGGAGTTGCTTTAAATGCTTTCTGTTAAACACTTTTCTGTTTGAAACATTTTTTCATGACAGTGACTTTTTATGTAGATCACTGACAGAATACAAGTTTTGAATAGTTTTTTCAAATACCAAATTATACTCAGTGTACTGTCCAGGAGTTGCTCTTTAAAATCTGCTGACTGAATGCATAAATAAGTGTCCAATATGAATAGAAAACATCTCTCATTATCTGTAACCTGATAATCTGTATATTATTGAATATACTACAGTAGTTAAGCCAAGAAGTACAAATACAAATTACTTTAATTCCTAAATTCATAATCTATTTCTATTTTCTTCAGGCGCATAGTACCTTATAACCATAGACAATGTTATTTCTGAGTCCCAGAGAGATCTAACAAGTCAAGCATTAAGAATTATATCAGTTAATTTTGACATTGGGAGTATGTAGTCTCATGTAGTTGAGAATTGACAGGTTTGTGGTTTATGAGAATTCAAATTGATTGAACTTTCTGCTTTAGGTATCAGAAATAAATCTGAAGGGAACTGATAAGTGTAATCTAAAAGCCTTATCTTCGTGCTCAACCCTCTCCTTCACGTTAAGTGATTAGATATAATGAAGCTATATGCCCCTTAGAGCCACCTACTGCCATTCATCCAGAGAGCTACAGAACCTGGATCATATATAATGTATGTGCTGCTTATTTCATGTGCCATGTACCACAGAAGTGGAGAAATAAGTTGCATGCGTCCACATATATATATATATATATATATATATATGCACATATAGGCTATTAACGTATATATAGGTATTCATGTTAATAACCATTACACTTAAATACTATTCCAAATAATATCCATGTAATATAACTGGTATTACTTATTAACATTAACTAGAGGCTAGCTTTATGACACACTGAGATGTAGAGCATGTGGTGCCTTTTAAAATGCATGACTGCAACTAATTGCTGTATGTGCGTGCGGTGTCAAATCTACAGAGGTGACAAAACCAGAACTGTCAAGAAAATTGTTGGAAACTTCAGCATTTAATTGGTGGAGTAATCAGTTTCTAGTTAGAAATTATGACTCTTCCTGACAGACCAGAAACATCCCAATGTTTCATTTGGAAGTACTGAAAAATAGAGCAGAGGGTTATTCTTACGTAGGCTGCTTTGTGGCTGCTAATCTTTTAGGGGAGACATGAAACCTTGAAAGCATCTAGTGCAGACAATGTAATTAAAAGGAAATGGCAACCAGCTCCCAAAGCATGTGATCTTAGGCTAAGTTTCACCTGCCGTGCTCTTGAAGAAGAATTTCTTTGGGCCATTGAGCTTGTGTGACAACCACTGATACTTGGAGTCAGTCAGAAAATGTCAGCAGTATCCTAGAAGACATGGGAGATGACCGGATTCAAGTGGCATCAAAGAAATTGCCACTGTCTATACTCCTTATGAAATCCTGCAAGATACACTTGCAAGAGTAAGGTTTCAATCTCCTCCTGTTCTGTTTAGGAGCAACTGTGCTGTTGGAAGTTTTATAAACCATGAATAAAATCCGGAAAAAGAAGGAAACCACATGCCAAATCACAGATGTCTCATATTTCCTCTGAGACAGAAATTCCCAGGAGAGGGACTTCTGCAACAATGTGGGCTCATACAATAAAAATTTCCATAGAGAGAGGGAAAATCTACCAATTCTCCTCTGCCAAGTTTGAGCAGTTAATGTGTGGAAGATCCCACAGGGTGTGCAATAAATAACCTTGAGAAAAAGACCCTTAAGTCTGGAGCCAAAGGAATTCCTCATATTGGAAAAAAATGGCATGGAAAGCCCCTTCAGTGATGGGACTGGGAAGACTGATCTTTAGTGGAGAACTGTGACTGAATTGCACTGAGATGGTAAAATCCTTCTCTTTTATTCAAGCTTAAACAAGTTCCCAGCTGGAGTCCATCAAACTGGAAAGCAGATACAGTTCAGAAGAAGGTGAGGAGTTATGGGACTTATAATTTTCTTTCCTGAAATTTCTAAAAACTTTTTTTTTTAAAGAACTCATTTACTGCCTTTTGTTAGATGATAAAAATTGAAACAAAAATGCACAAGAGAAAAATAATGGGAGAAGGGTAAACTGGAAAAAACTAATCTCAAGGTAAGCTACATCTGCTGGTTTCCTTATTTCCAGGCTTCCAGACTGTGATTACTTGCATATCTTTGAAAACAGATTTACACATGTACTTAGGAAAGACACTTCTTGAAACAGGAATAAACAAATGTTTCCTCCATGGTATTGCATGTGTGTGCACACACAATGTACAGTTCCTGAATAATGTGTAGAATAAACAGTATCCATCTGTTTGGAAGATGATTATCTGCCACTTTGATACTGTCTATTTGGGTGCTTGTCTTTGTTTGTGCTTATGGAAAATGCACAGCACTGACAAACGAAGTGTTCTGTTTATCTGTATGGCATGACAGAAGATAAGCAAGAGGACAGGATTCCTCATTGTGTCATGGTAATACAAAGGAAAAACTAGGAAAAAACTGACTTAATGCAGAGACTAAACCCCAAACAGATGAGCAGTCTGGAAGCTCCTATAATGGCTCAGAGCAGTGTCAGCTGCAGTGGAGTGTGTGTAATCTTGTAAAGGGGGGGGGTGTGTCTGTGTGTGCAAACAGATAAAGCTGTGTGTAACCATCTGTCTACAACCAGGAACTATCTATTGGATACCAGGAATGAGATTTAGTTGCCTCAGCATAGGCATTTAGTCTAATCTGAAATACCCTGGGATATCTTGACATCCAGATGTGATTGGCAGATGTGACAGAGGACTCTCTGGAGACTCAATGTCCTTCTGGGCCAGCAGCTAGAGGTCAGATAGGAAACCTGTGGCCATATAAAATGATTTGTTTAGTTGGCCAAATTCTTCAGAAAGTGACTGTAAAAAAGACCCAGGTCTCATCTTGACAATACTGAGGTAAACATGCTAAAATCAATGATACTTCTTTAGAAATTACAGGTACAGATTTTGTCTTCCATCTTCCACTTTATGACATTACATTCCCTGTCACTGCACACTACATTTGATAGAGCAAATACATCAACTTGCATGCAAATACCAATTCTGTCAACAACCCTATAGAGGACTGAGCGGAAAGCTGAAGGCTTGCCTGCAATTGATTATTCCCTCCAAGACAGTCCCACTTCCAAACAAGAGAAAAGGAAAATGAATAATAAGAGGAGAACTTCCTTGAGACACAAGTTTTTAACCATTTCCCAACAATAAAATACCCAAGTAAAGAAAGAAGAGTTTAGGTCAGAATGTTTCCAAATACGTATTCAGTGCCAGACCTGCACATTACTGGTAAATGACCATATCCAAGAACACTGGAGTGGGTTAGAGACTTACTTTTTTATTTCAAAATGATTGTGCCATGGAAGCCTATCTGGCTGAGGGAAGTATTCTTGTGGCTACTGAATATGAAAGGCCAATGTGTCATCTCAGCCCTGTCGGCTACCAACTTTGCTCCTGCAAAGGCAACTATTGAGAATACCTCCTATCAGAGGTATTTGAAGGTGAAGAACTCCCTCTGTGACTTGTCTACTCACCAATGATTAGTTTACAAATTCTAATTAAGCCTTTGTAATCTGAGATTTACAATACAGCAACCTTACTGTTAGGTTTTCAGAATAACAAGGAGTCTTCTCAGGGGTGTTCAGCTAAGGAAATACGACCTCAGTGAAGGTGAGAGTTGAGCTGTGGCTGTGATGACAGCTACGTAGTTCATGATGTTCTTCACTCTTCTGTCAGCAATGTGCAGACACTTCTATTCACATAGCTACTGCCGTTGTAATGCAATACAAGTTGCAAAAGCAAGTAAAGCTTTAAAGGTGCTTCAAAGCCTGAAGAATTGTCCAGAAGAATTGAATTATAATTCTGTTTTTCTAATAAGAGTTTGTTAACCTCTGTTTTTTTCAGAGTAGTTTCACGAGCCACAGAGTCTGTCACTCCCAAACCTGCAGTGTTCATGGAGTCCAGGCTTCTCCTAACAAATTTCATGAGCTTATGTTGGTGGTGCCAGTGAAGTGGGTCGTGAGAGCACTGATCATTCACCCCATCTGAATTTGTTTGTCACTGATGCAAAATGTGGGACTGGGGGATGAGGAAGGGGTGCTAAGTGTGGTCTACTGATACTGTTCATACCTTTAAAAGTCATTACAGCAGTGATGGGAAACCCTAGAATAAGTACAGCATGTCAGCAGAGAGCAGGAGTCACTGTAAGTGCTGCATGCCAGACAATGTGACATTTCCTCCCCAGCTGTTCAAGCCACCTGGGTGTTTCCATGAAGAATAGCAAGATTTACTGTCAGGCTGTGGTCACATCACCCAAGAAGAAAATCTATAATTTTTCATCTCTGAAAAAATCCCCTGTGTAAGTTTTAGGGAGTCTTAATTCTCGGATCTTCTTTTCCTGGAGTCTTATAAGAGCATATCAGAAGATTTATCGCTTTGCAGACAGAAGATAGAAGGGGATTCCAGCAACCACTTGAACATCATCTGTTTAAGCCCAGGAGTAGTGGAAGTGCCTTGACTCAAATGGATTAGCCATGATCATTAACTTAACTCCACTCTCTCCCAAGAGGATGACTTATTTTCGAAATTCCCAAGCATTAACTTTGATGGACCTCTAAGAGAAATTTGTTTTTCTTTATTGAGATGTCTTTAAATTTGACCCTCTTTTAAAATCAACTGTAACAGGACCTGGTGCTGAGAGATGCCAGGAACTGACCACCTGCTCCCCAGCTTTCTCTGTGGGAAGTGGAAAAGAAAATGACTCTGTCTACCAGAGCTGTAGAGTTTAGATATGGTAAACTGGATGTCAGAGAGTAATGCTTTTGCTTTCAGCTCTTAATAACAAAAAGGTGCTTAAAATTAAGATTCAAAGACTGTGCTTAAGGCCTGCAGAGATTATGAGATTGCAGAGCTAGGTGCTACTGCATCTTGACGGTGTGCAAAGATCAAAGTCAATTACTTCAACGACCAAATAGAAGTCCAGCTTTTGGCATGTACTTCTGAAAAACCTTGGCCTGTGTTAAGTATAACTGAAAGGAATGCAGCTTTATACGACAGAAGTCCTTGCACATGGGAATATTGTTTTCCACATGCTAACAATGTGTGCATACAGGCTGGTGCTTGGATGTATAGTTACTTGATCAATGCCTTTTTTTTTTCTTTTTTTTCTTTTTTTTTTTGGTCAGAGCATTGGTAAATCTCATTCCAGCATGTATTAACCTAAGTATTGTGTATAAAACACCGGAGGTAATTTTTTCACTCTTTTTGGCACTAGTGACCTCTCAGCTGAAGCTCTATATCCAATTTCCAGGCCCACACTACTATGAAGCTATGGACAAATTGTAGATAGTCCAGAGAAGGGGAACAAGGTTGACAACAGTCTTGAAAAACATGACCTTTGAAGAAAGGTTTAAATGATAGAGTTTGTTTAGTCTAGAGGAGCGGAGACTACAGCTGGCACGATAACAACTCTCTGATATGTGTAAAGTTATTATGAAGAGGCCAGTGATAAATTGTTCTGTGAACATTTGGGAGCTGGACAAGAAGCAACTGACCTTTCAGCAAAGAAGATTCAGGTGAGATTTTAGGACAATATTTTTTATAAGCACGGTTAAGCATTGCAACATACTACTGAGGGAGCCAGTGAAATCTCCTTCTCATGCAGATTTCTTGACAAACATCTGTCGGGGATGGCAAACGGGAGCCTTGGCATCCAAATGAAGGTATTGTCTAAATGGCCTTTGAAGTCCCATTATGGTTTACTTTCCTGTGCTTGTAAATTTTCTTTGTGCATGTCTTTTGTTTGCACAGTCTAAGAAATATGATGTTTTTAAAGCTGGTGATTTGAAGATGTGCCTTTGGATAGCTTCAATCTTGATGTGTTCAACCCCTGCACATTTCCTCATCTGGTATTGAAGTCATCACTGGACAAGGTGACCTGGCAGGAGCTTCCTAGTGTCTCAGCAAGCCCTGGAGCATGTCCTGAAGTCCCCTGAGCCACCAGAGCCCTTAGGCCTAGGTGCCAACGAGTCTTAAAAGGCAGTTTAAAGCAGTCTTTTAAAGCCATCCTCTGCTTTCTTGTGTGCTCCCTATAGCCTAGCGTAACAGAACGGAGGTGCCCTGGACTGCAATTCCTACATGCAAGAAACAGAGCTACTGCAGGTCTTGCTGTACCAAAAGAAAGCCAAAAGGTTTCCTTTATTCTTGTAGGGGAGTGTGATTTGAGGTAGGCGGGGACTGAGGGGACTCAAATAGGTAATGCTGAAGATTTGTGGGGTTTTTTTCTCCGTTAAGTTTTAATGGCTCTGTGACTTGCTACCAGCAAAGTACTAATGCAAACTGCTGCTTCCTGCTTTTTAGGTTGCTGTAGGATGGGGATAATGGGGGAAGACCAGTACTTATGTTGCTTTGACACTGTAAATGATTCTCTGAGGCTCTGAAAACGTCAGTGACAAACAAATACTTCTGGTTTGGTTTCACTTGAAGCTTCTGCAGAATTTGAACAGCAGAAGTTGTCAAAAAGACATATGTTTTTCATGAAAAATGTGTTGTTCATAACATTTGCTTTTTAAGAAGAAAAATGACCCATTCTGGAAATTTTCTGACATTTCTGTGACTTTCAAAGTTTTGTTATTTTTTAACAAAAAATGAGTTCTCAACTATTCTAATTTTCTCAGTTTATTGTTTCGTGAGTGTTATTTTATCATTCCCTCCTCCAACTTCCCTTTTCCCTAATTTTGTCATAGGATTTTCAGGCCCTGCAGTGCACCGGGAACTGTTAGTGTGAGAGCACATGTGCACATACATGGTTCTTATAAGGATACCACTTACTCCACTTGGTTCCTTAACTGCTGGGGTTTTTTTGCATTTTAAACTCTCTGTTGCATCTTGTTTCTGTTATTACTCCTGGTGTAGAACTGGATCCCATCCTTTTTTCTGGTTTTGTTCTGTTGGAGGATGACTAGCCAACAAAAATGTATCTTTTGCTCCAGTGGATTTTATTTCCTTTGATGACAGCATCTCTGTCTCAGACCTCCTGAATCTGATCCTGGCTCTGTCTTTCCCTGATTATTCTGCAGTTGTGTTCAGGTTTACCTCCATTAAATCTGCAGTTCCCTTGAATGGCACATGCCAGTTGCACCTTACCATTGCTCTGTAGCTATATGAGGCTGGATTCAGAACCACAAACAGTGTGTTGGCCTCAGACCTGAGTCTCCTACAGTATCCTAACTTTTGTTATGTGCTGTCGGTCATTGCTTTTTGAAACCTGTCAGGTACTTGGGAGAGTGCATAGCAGTACAAAACAGCATTCTTTGTGTGTGTGTTTTCTCTTTGCAGTCAGATTTTTTACTATGGTTTCTGTTTTCTGATTGCTTTATTGTTAGCCTTGTTTTGTGCTCAAATTCCCATTTGGCACTAGCGGGTTTAATTTTGCTGTGTTGTTCTGTGGCCTCTTGCTGTTACAAAATAACGTTACAAAACTTGCTCTTGGTTTCTGGCCATAGCTGATACCTGTGTGCTGCCAGCAGACCACTTTTCCAAACTGGAGCTGTAATCCACTATAGAAATGTTGCTTCTTGACATACAGAGTGGATATGCCAGTTCTGATTTTTTCTCACAATATCCGTTTGAGATTTCAGAAAGCTGTCAAATCTTTGCTTTTACTGTAAAACCTCCTTGTTAATACACGACGTGTATGTGGTTTGCTTTAAGCTGAGTATTCAGGACTACCGAATAGGCACATCCCTCTGTTTTTTGATGTTAGATCTTAAATTCGGTGAGATTACTGCTAAGCCACCTTGAAATGAAATCCTGCCTTGCACATACATCCTGGCACCATCTACGTGGGGTAAAATAGAATGTCTCAGGGTAGGTTTTCTTGTAAGATGACCAGGCTCAGACTTTGAATTGTTACAATCTGTAGAGCCTTGTCCCAGAAAGAGCCTTACTGGTTGCCCTAAAGCATCTAGCAGCAGCAGCTCTCAGAGGCAGAAGTCTCTCTTCCTCTCCTGGCTGGAGAGTCTGCATAAAATGCATTTGCTTGCAGATGCTTGTGGTTGACTTTTATACAGTACTTTATAAAACATGTGCCGTTCACCCAAAAGTGAGTAGAGGCAACCCCTCCATTCTAAATATCATAACTGATATCTTTATCCCAGCATCTTTCTGAGCATACCTCCTTTCTCTGTTGGAGCTATACTACTAGATGCTGTAGGCTGACTTTACACAGCCACTGATCCTACACTCTTTCTGAGACATCACGTGTTCACTCAAGCTGTTCTGTAGAGCTGTGGTGTTTTATGACAAATTATTTCCTTTTGATCAGTTTTACTCTTCCAAATGTCTGTTCTTTGCTCTATGACTTTCTCCATATTTCTTCACCTTGCTTTAACTTCCTAAAAGCCTGTGCTTTTGATAAATGTGCACAAAGTCCCCATAGTTAGCTGTGTTAAAGGAGAAGCCACTGCCCAAGCATACACACACCATTCAAGGAGCCGCACACACACCACCAGAGACTTTAACTGCTAGGACCAGCGTCCCTTCACAGCAGGAGCTCCATTGAGCCGACGGGTGCCCCTTTTTGACTCCTTGCTCACACACACACACACTCTTGGTCGCTTCCTCTCCCCTATGGCTCGACCCAAAGTTTCCCGAAGCAGAGTCTCTGATATGACGTATTCCAGATGAATTTATTGATTGGTACAGCAGTGAAAAACAGCTTGAGCTGGGTGCCTCTGGAGAGGGACCCTGAACAAAGAAACCCCTGGGCAATTATACCCTTACAGTTTAAGTTCCCCTCCCCTCATGCAACAGTGCAGACCAACAGTAATATTAGGGTCTGGGGTCTTCCCATTCTTCATTGGGTCCTTTCATTGACTCCAGGCAGACTGTTTCTTATCTCTAAGGTTGCAGCTTCTGCCGAGATTGTAGCTTCCTTATCTTTCTGGTTTGCACTGGTTTCATGGGCTTTCCTTCATGTAGCTACGTAAAAGTTCAGTATACGGTGAGCAAACCTGGGTGAAAGTTCACAGCTTGCGGCCCAAGGCTTCAACAAGCCTTGCTACTGATGCTATGTATTGGATTCCATTTGGGCTAGAAAGTGACTACTACAACAGCTGCTCCTATTGGTTGCTGGATTTGTTTCACACTTTCTCATCCAGGCATTTCCCAATTGCTCGTGTCTTTCAGAATTTCCTCAATGTTGAGTCCTGATGACCTCAGTCCTGGTGGACTCCAGTTCATCAGCCTTTAGCCTGCCGTTCACTTGCTGGCACATCGTCAGGGTTTGTCATAGCTGGATACCATGATGTCCAGTTGCCACATCATTAGTGTCTTGCTTGATACATCATAACAGGCCAACTGTGAAGTCTAGCTGATCTTCTTAGTCTGTGCAATGTTTTTTCATGCTTTCACTCTTCTTCTGGCAGAGCCCTTGATGGTATCTGGATTCTCCGTAGGTATCACTCTGTCTTTCAATCTGGATTGCTCGCATGGAGTCTGAGCATGGCTCTTTACTGATTGCTGTCAACATTATGTCCCTTGGTTTATTTTGGTTTACCTGCCCTTCCAGGTTGTATTTTTCCTAGGGCTAGATCTGTTTGCTTCCCCAGTCTCTCCAGTGAAATGGATTAGGTGTCCTGTCTCCTAAAAGTGAGGGCTTTATAACTAATTTTTACAACCTTTTACTAGGTGGGAGCCTAGTAAAAATTTGTTTCCTGTTTTAAGCACAAATGAATCTCTAATTTCATTCTGCTCTGTCTCAGGACTTAAGTTGCAACGATGAACTTTACTTACTGAAGTGCTGCAGCCTTGATGGGCTTTGTTCCCATATGCACACAGATTCCCTATATCTTCTCCAAACTCCTCCTTCCTCCAACACCTACTCCTTTCCCCAATTTCCATCCAGGGGGCTAACCTGTCCTGTTCACTTTCTGCCGATGACTTCTCTAGTGGATGTTAATGAACAGTTTCCTAAGGAAGGCTCTGCATATATTTTATGGAAAATAAGATCTTTAATCACCTATTGCATCAGGAATATAGGAGTCTCCTGTGGGAAGTGAAGAGATATAGTTGCACTGAGGTCTGAATTATCACTTCATTTGAGAATAACAATGCCCAGCTTCTCTCTGGAAAGTTAATCTTTCCTTCTGAATGCAGTGTATCCTTCCACCCACTCTCTTGTCCCTCAGAAGATGGCCCTGTGCCATTTAATTTCTCTTTCTGTTAATTTCCCTTTCAAAAAATCTCAGTCATGAGAATGAAAACAAAGGCTTTTTTTAAAAAGGAACATTACCCAACAAATGTTCAAGGGGATCACTTGGGCTTGAGTTTGTCTCACTTTATCTGCAACTCAAGCCTAGAAAACTACTGTGACTTCAGATGTCCCTTGAGATTATGCTTAAATCTAAGCACAAATTTAAGTGCCTCCCCAGAAAATTACTTCAGTTTTATATGAGGCAGGTGTCTACTGACTGTGTGGAAGAGCCACAGGTTTAAGAATAATATTCAGGGATGTCTACATGCCTCTGAAGGAAATTCCATGCAGCAGGTCCCAGAGCCCAAATGAGGAACCCTTGTAGTCAGAAGGACGCCGGGTAAGTGCGGGGGGTTTCCCACAAAACACTTTTTGCAGGACTGGGGCCTACATAAACAACAGAAGAAGTTCTTCTTCATTTCTGTCTCATCACAGTGTGTTCCCAGAAATGGTTTCAGAGAGTGAACAAATCCAAAGAATGAGGCAAAGTATGCACTTGATGCTTCTTTGCTGATTGGAGACATGGGAATGGATGTTGATATTTTGGGAACTGTGAAGCATGCTTCCTAGCCTAAACTGTTTCCTGATTCTCATGTAACTCAGAGACAAGTAAGCAGATCTCTGCTTGTATTCCAGTGGTATTTAAATTAGTGAAACTGCACAGGATGGTTTAAATTAGCTCTGAACAATAGAGCCTATTCAGGCTTTTGGTGAATCCACTAAATCCTTTTTGGCTGGTTATAAGAAGCCTATACTTGTAAATGAATTGATTTTCCTGTCATTTTTATAATGTTAATAACTCAAAATACTTTATAAGAGTGTATTTTACTACAGGATTAATTTGTTAGTTCCAATTACCAACTTTCAATTAAATATTTTTACTAAAATTGATTGCCCTATTATATGTTCGTGCTAATTAAATAAAATCCCAGAATCACCATCTACTAAAGCAGAGGATATACTTTGGTGGAACAAAGTCTGCCATGATGCTGGACAGAATATGAATTCCTGGCTGGGCTTCATGTACTTCTGTTGCTCTGCAGGCTGCAGTGGGAGTCACTGCCTGATCTGACGTAGTGGCATGAAAGATGAGAAATGGGAAGACTTCCTTGAACTATAGATTAATGTCCTTACTCAACCTTTCTCTCAAATGAGGTGTAAGAAAGGTGCACCATGAAAAAGGGGATCCTGTTTTTCAGCATGAGCGTTGTCACGCCAATAAAATCACTGCCAAAGTCTCACTGAATTAAACTGACCAGTGTGAAAGGCAGTTGGCTATGTGGCCATTTAATACATGAAATCTTAAAAATCAAGAGTACACAGAGGAATAAAGGGTACTTACACACAGTGGATAATTCTGCATGCAAATTGCCTGTTTGTCACTTGACTAATTGCTTTTATGTGCAATTATTTGAGTCATTTGGACTGAATTGAAAATCAAAAGGTTTCCAAAAGAGTCTTTCCCTGATCATTTCGTCCTCTTCCCAAAGGTGTGGATAGTTGTGCAGTTGCTGTCCTTTGCCCCAAAGCTGACTCTGTTTCTGCTGTTGTTGGTTATATTTGGACTGTGCAGAGTATGGAGGATTTCAGATTTGTACTTGGGACAGCTAGGTAGTATCACAGGGAAAAATAACCTAATTGTCCTCCTTTTAACAAAATCTTTAATTAGAAAAACATATTCTGTCTGTTGTGAGTGCAGGAACATGAAGTGAGGGTCCACATGGAGGTTGCAGTCGATATAAAATAGAGCTCCAGAAGATCTGGGAGAACCAACCAGATGTCAAAGGTACTTTATATCACTTCTTATTTCACTGAGTTAGAAACATATTTTAAGCCTATTGCTCTTTGCCATGCTCTCAGCATGGCCTGAAAATCATTATCTACACACTGAGGGGCTCCCAGAAGCCCCTGAGGAGGTTCCAGCTTCCCTTTTTCTCTTCCTTCTTTTGCTGCTGCTGCTCTGAGAAGACAATCTTTCAAGCTGCAGGTTTCATTGTTCCAATTGCAACCACAGTGGGAGGTTGTTAGCATTTGGCACTGCTGAAATCAACAGCCTGTTTGAGAAGACCTTGGAGTTCTTTGTAGTTGCGGGCAGAAAGCAGCTGGTTCTGCTGCAGAAGGCTACAGCATGAGATGCTCTCACTCAGCCGCTGGCTGCAGCTGATGCTGGCTACTGCTGCAAAATCTTACTCTGCCAGCAAAGCCTCCTGCTGGAGACACGGCTTATATTAGCAAAATTTGTTCTTTGATGTACTTTATCACCTCCATAAATACATTTTCTATACTGCTAAAATGGCACGGTTTTGGGAAGAGGGAGAGATAGATTGTATTTACAGGTGAGTGTTTGCTGGCATGGAGTTATTGGGTTGAAATGGCGAATGTCTTTGCACTCCTAAGTGACTGGCTTAAGTTGGCAAAAGCACAGTGTCACTGTCAGAGAGTAAAAGAGCTTAGTAGCACAGGAGCTTTGATTTCAGGACTGGAAATAAATATACATACATATGTACACACACATATATGTGTATATACATGTATATATGTTTTATAATACTGGATATGTGTATAAACATTTTATATAATATATATGTACATGTGTTCTAAACAATATGTAAACCAAAGTCCATCTTTGCTGTGACTTCCTTGAGAGTGTCCAGAAATACCAACCTACCATGAAAACAGAGAAATGGAATATAACAATATAAGGTTATATGTGCATGTACAGTTTCACATTGTGTCTAAATCCCGGAGGTGTAGTTAAGCACTCTAGTCATGCTCAACAGGTCATGCAGAAACACAAGACTATTATTTGCAAAAGCAAATGTTGTGTCTAGTCATTGTCCTTGCTAGAAAGGATATATAGCAAGGACAGATCTTTTAAAACAGTTAATTTTTTTCTTAGTCAGTTAGCCAAATGGGTCGATTCACATTTAGACACCAAAGAAAGGGAAAAAAATCAGAAGTTGTTTGGGAAATCTATTTGTAAGTGCTACAGTTGAAGTCTGGCTTGGAGCTTTTGGGACTCTGTCTTTTATTTAGGTTGACCATATATACACAGTGTGTCCTTCTGGGATCCTGAATGACTATGAGAAATATGTGTTTTCTAATGACCCCTTTACGACCTAAAAGAACATGTCACCCTACATTTTGACATGAGTGGCTTGTTACTCAGCCCGGGAACGAAGGGGATTTTTGCCTTAGAGAGAACTGGGTGAGATTTTAAATACTGCTGCATGGGTAAGCTACTCTTAATTAGTTTCTGCTTGTTGCTTGGCCTGGCTGGGAACATTTATAGTTGTGTGGAGCTGCAATGTAACTCAGTGAGACTATAAGCTGTCTTATCTTCCCACCACTGCCAATTCTTTGACACTGACTGACATCCTGAAACAAGGAGCAGAAGGGCCAGACAAGAAAGTTGCTTACTGAAACAATGAGTTTCCTGAAATAAACAGAGCAGTTTTGCATCAGCAGGCCTGTTCTGTCCCTGGAACAATGCTGGACATTTGCATCAGCTAAATGAGGTTAGTGTTTTGCAAAGTCTTCTGGAAGTCTGTGTGTCACTATGGGCACCAGCAGATAAAGCCAACGTGATAAGAACTGAGGTCATGGAGAAGAAAAGGGAAGGAAAGTGAGATCTGAACCAGGTATTTAAACTGCTGTGATAGTTAATTAAAATGATGTAATTGCTCCTATATTAATTTCCCTTTCCGTTGCCCTGACATTTACCTCAAACCAACACTTTGTTATCTAGTGCTTTTACTCATTTTCTCATACCAACAGAGTAGCTGTACTAACACCCTGAAGCTACTCTAACTGTCCTCAGAGTGGAGCCAAACATCTTCAGTCTTCGAAATGAAAGCCAAAGTCATGGCAGGGAAAAAGAACAAATTGGGAGAATGTTGTTGGTTTCCTTCCAAAGACAGTCCCCAAATTGAAATAGTTTTGTGCAACACAGTGTGTCAGAGACTAGATAAAACTTTTGTTTCATAGTTGAGTTGTTTCTTGCTGACTTCTAAGAGACAACCTTGACTTACTTTCAAGAAAGCATTAATTCAGTTTTGTTTTCTTCGTTTGTCAAATAACAATGAAGTTTTGTCTCCTTTTTCTTCCATTGCCTTTATTGTTGATGGCTACTGAATATTTGTACATGTGCATGTGAACAAATATATATGTATTTTTTCTTTACTGGTTGGTCACAAATATCCCTGACTAATGGTGCTTGAGCCGAGTCCTTTGGTGGTGCAAGCTCCCTGTTCATGCCCTGCTCCCCCTGGCCTGAGCACATGAGCACAGACGTGCACATCCTGACATAAACTGCTGCTCTTCTGAACAGTCACATGAGCCAAGGCATTCTCCCTTCATACATTTTAGAAGGAGAAGGAGGAAAAAGCCCTGTAAGATATCCCCCCAAAGCTTAGAAGGGATTGTTTGAAAGTTTGTTTTCTAAACACTTCTAACTTGCTCGTTTTCATGACATGAACAAAGCCATCCCCTGAAGGATTTGGTGTTTGGGCTCTGCATTGTCTTTTCTAATGACAAGTGCTCGAGGCATTTGACATTGCATCCACTGCTGAAATGTCTCTGGTGCGTCCTGTCCTCTGCTGTCCTAAAGTGGGGAAGATGGTGGTATCAGGTAACTCCCCTCAGCCCTGAAGATACTCGCTGTGGAAGAAGAGCCAGTTGTGATTGTTGGGCAGAGACAGCCCATACGGTCTGTCACTGTTTCGGTACTTCTTAGCTGTATCTGTACAAAGTAGTATGTACAAACTGCCATTTGCCTAAAGAATTCAGCATATACAGAGTATAAACGGGGCTTAAACAGTTTGGTGAATCTTGTGCAAATTTCTTTTTTTTATTTTTTTTTTTTAAATGCAACAGCTGGATGTGATAGTCTTAGAAAGTGCAACATTGTCAGGAATTCATTTGCTGTTTTCAAGAGACAATTGGCCTTAATTACCTGATCCAAAGAAATGAAGTTAATGTGGTGCAACAAGGAAATACCATGCCCCATTAGCAAAAGATGTTTTCAGTTAAGCCAATGTTGTGGTGGCACAGTTGCGGTGTGCTTACGTGAATAAACCCTACTCTGGAAGAAAAACTTGGTTAAGAAAAAGAGATCTCAATCCTGAAATCCTTGCTGGAATAAGTTATGTTACTCTCATCTAAACTGTTCCTAGGGGCAAGATTTGTGCAAGTACCCATGGCTGAGATGTGGTGTTCAGGTAGTAGTGAGCAACTTTAAGCCCTGATTCTGTATTTCATCATTATTAAGCAGACCATTTAGGCAAATGTTTAGCTTCAGCTACACGTGTAAAACTTCTTGAAGTGATTGCAGCGTAAAACATAAAGCTAAACTTAAGCTCTGTTGCAGGCTGGATAGGTATTGTTCAGAGCATACTTAAATACTTTTTCATAAACTTGTGAGCAAATTTATACAATGCATACAGCTATACTGGTAATTAATATTTTGTATATTATATAGTGTGGATGTGATCTCTGTATATTCTTCTATAAGTAAATATAAATATTTTTAATATTTATATAAATATTTTAAAATATGGAATGTTCATGTTTCTTTTATGATGGAAAAGCCAATGAATGATATAAATGAATCATGTTTAATTGTCCTTCATCTTTTGCTCTTAACTACAGGAAGCTAATAAACACAAAATAATGGCCAGCATCTGGCTACAGAATTAGAGCAGATGATATGTTCTATTAATTGGGTCTCTTTTCTTCTTATTTAGTTATACAGCATATGTGACTGCAAAATTGATACGTTCCAAACATATTGGAATAGTTTATAAAAATGGAGGATGCGGAGAACTGTAGGCCAGTCAGCCTCACTTCTTTTCCTTGGAAGGTGATGGAGCAAATTATTCTGGAAACCATTTCTAAACATATGAAGGACAACAAGATGATTGAGAGTAGTCAGTAAGGGTTTCCAAAGGAGAAATCATGCTTGATCAATCTAATAGCCTTCTGTAATGAGATGACCATCTCAGTGGATGAAGGGAGAGAAGGGGATGTTGTTTAAATTGACATTAGCCAGACTTTTAACAATGTCTTCCATAACATCCTCATAGACAAATTGATGATGCACAGGGTAGATAGCTGCACAGTGAGGTGGTTGAAAACTAGCTGAGTTTCTAGGATCAAAGGGTTGTGATCAGCAGCACAAAGTCCAGCTGGAGGCCAGTCACTAGTGATGTACCCCAGAGGTCGGTATTGCCAATACGCTTTAACTTTTTCATTAATAACCTATATGATAGGACAGCACACACCCTCAGCAAGTTTGCAGATAATACAAAACTGAGAGGAGAGGCTGATACACCAGAGAATTGTACTGCCATTTAGAGGGACCTCAGCAGGCTAGAGAAATGGGCTGACATAAACCCCATGAAGTTCAGCAAAGGAAAATACCAAGTCCTTCCCCTGGGGAGGAACAACCCTTTCCGAACCAGCTGGAAAGCAGCTTTGCAGAAAAGGTCCTGGGGATTCTGGTGGACAACAAGTTGAGCAGCAATGTGTCCTTGTGGCAAAGGTGGCTAGCAGCCACAGCTGGCCCAGAAGGGTTGTGGATTCTCCATCCTTGGAGATATTCAAAACTTGACTAGACACAGCCCTCAGTAACGTGCTCTAGTTGACCCTACTTTGAGCACTGTTGGAATGGGTGATGACCAGAGGTGCCTTCCAATCGCAAACATTCTGTGATTCTTTAGTATGGGAGGCAAACCCATGAAGCTGAACACTGAGAATACACAATATGAGATGCAATGTGCTCCATAATTGTGGTGGAACAAGGACAGAGAACCTCACTTTTCACCTGACCACTGAGAAAATTCCCCTTCAAGGTGTGTATTGAGCAGATTCCCTTGAGCTGTATCACAGTATTGTACAGGATAGATCCTTATCTCTCTTAAAGCATGGGCATTACGGTATTTGTTGCAGTCCAAACCACCTGAACCTGGAAATGTGGAGGACAAAAGTTCACGTGCAGCTTCTGTATTTGTCCTGAACCTTACTTCCTTTTCTTGCATGAGCTGTACAAAAAGTAGGCATGATCCTTCATTTTCCAGTCTGGTTTTTAAGAAAGAAGGATTTATCATACTAAAGTATAAATACACTTCTCCCAGTGTGCAGTCTATACACAGAAGCTGGTGTTGTAATATTAAAACCACAGAGTTTACCTTCCCTATAAGGACCTGCTCTGTTCAACTGACTTGTCACACCAGAGTAACGGCTACTGTTTACTTCATTACTTGCCTAATGCATAAGGTCAAGTATAAACCTAAGAAGGTAATAGGTTAAAATCTCTTTTCCAATGAAAGCAATGAGACCTTTCATATCCATTTCAGTAGAGCCAAGATTTTACTCTGTATATGGCATAACAGTCTACAGGACCTATAAAAAGATGCTCTCTAACACAGCAGTGATATCAACAGGACTCCAAGGATTAGAGGAGATACAGAGTCCAATTTTATGCAAACAGTATTTTAGTTTCTATAATGCCAGTGACAGAGCTCTTTCATAACCACAATAACTTGGTCATCTCTTTTTTCTCCCTTTGCTTATTTTGTGAATGTTTATAGATGTGGGCAGTTACGCAAAAATATATTTTTTGGACTATAACAAAGCTGTTTTCAGTTAGTGAAACAGGAAAAACTTACACTTCTGAAAAGGGCACTGTAGTGTCACATTTATTTATTCCCTGGGTAAAGTGTGGCTCCATCATTCTCTTTTTTTCTGGTGGTTTTTTCGGTATCCATTCTGTGAAATAAAGTTGGCTGCATGCTGAGGATACACCCATTAATTTCAAACCAAAGTGAATTTATTCAGCTTATTTATAAATCTGCCAGGATCAAAAACTATGGAGAAAAGAATGATTTAGCTGATGCTATGGTATTGTATAGCTTTAGGCAAAACGGAGTTTGTAGGATTGCAATCAGATTTGAGGGGGCTATGCTGTGTCCATAGATTTTCTTCTTCCCTTTGAGCTTTCCTGCAAGTAGATCTCTGCAGAAGTGAAACACTTTATGTTCATCCCTTTTACACAGGGTCCTTGCCACAATCTCCAGCTTAGCTGTAACTCTAGTTGCTTTGTAAACTCCTCAAGGGCCTCAGAGGACTCTTGGGTTTTTGGCTGCCAGCTCTTCCCTGCAGGTTCCTACAGTTTTCTTCCTCCAGACCTGTTTCTTAGGCTATCTATCTCCTTTGACCAATTGCAATTGCTGCAGAAGGTTTAAATTCATCTTAACAGCTGCAGTTCTCTTCTCCAGGATTAAATGGGGGCTAACCAATTCATCTTAAGATTGGGAATCATTAACTCAGAACAAAAGCATTTGAGAGAAAATATTGATCTAAAGAACAAGCGACAAGCACAGTAGGCTCCCCAGGTAGTCACCCAGCTCTGTCCAAACAAGCTACTATGGACAACCAAGTGTTTGCCAGCTCTTGGATCCACGCCATTTCTCATTTCTTACTTCTCTCTGTCCTTGGAGTCTTTCATCATTGTGTCCTACTGAGCTGTACTAAGTGAGTCTCAGTTTCCTCTGCCAGGCAGCTACACTTTGAGAGATTTGTTACTCGACTTTCCTTTGTATTGGGTATTTACAATAATTTGGTATGCTGACAAGTAAGGAAGGTGTCACTTACACTGCCCAGTGGGCCAAGCATATGGTCATGAGCCAACTCATAAAGCTTCACAGTGGGTTTGTGGCATATAGGAAGGAGTCCCTGAGATGTCCATGGTTCCATAGCATCCTTCACAATCCTCATCTCACATCACAGAAAATTAGAATAAATCTATTAAAAAATGCTGACTGAGGATGGAATTATCCCATCTGCAAGGGGATTAGACTCGATAGCCTTCTGGGCAGGGACCACCTTGGTACATTTGAGCTGCACGTAGTACATTAGGTCCTTGACCCCTAGATATTAATGTAATACAAATCAATTAATAATGCCTCAAAGTATGTCTTCTTGGGATCTGTGTAGTCCATGGGCTTGTTCTCAGCAGAATTCCACTTGGCAAGTTTATCTTTTTGTACTGCTAACAGCACTAATTGGTCAGTAGCTCTTTTTTGATGTGCTTTTTCTCAGTTTTGCCACTGTGCCAAGCCCATATCCAGCCCACAGATAACAGCTGTGTCTACGTAGACCTGCTTTTCTTTACGTGATTGTGCTTGTGCTTTGTATTCACAGAGGATCAAACACAGCATAGCTGTAGCCAAAGTATACTTGTTTTGCTGTGTTCAGATGATCTGGGCAGCGGGTTATTGCTACCTAGGTCAGAGCAATCCTTTATAATTTCTGACATCAGCAGGATTTTAGGTAATTTGTATACAGGTAAAGGGCTGACTGTATGAAAAAAAGTACAGTTCCCTTTGCTTTGGGAAAGTATTGAATGGCAGGCAAAAAAACTTCTTGCACAAATGAGTTAAGAGTTTCCATGATCTTTGTTCCGTGCTCTCGGCCTTGGTGCAGGTTTCGCCTTTATGGGATAGTGTTATCTCGTGTCACCATTCGGTTCCGGCCTGAGCTGGCCCCTGGTGACACAGCGGAGGAGGCAGCCTGATGGGTCGGCAGTGATCCCCCGTCTCCGTATCACCTAGCACTCTGTGTCTAGTTTTGTTTATGCCAGCTTAGAGATACCAGCTATATGTTTCCATTCATTACTGCCCCCACTCATTTTTGTAACACTGCTGAGCACTTCAATTTCTGTTGTACATCCTCTTGAGAGGACAGAAGGGGTTTTTCCCTGGACATGTTTCGCTGCATTTTGACAAAGGACTTACGAAACGTAATATCCCATACACGAAATACTGGGCATGTAAAAGTAACACATCTTGGCAACACCCACATATTTTTGTGCATAGCTAAAAGTTAAAAGTGTTAATAGGGAGAAAGGCGTTCACTGTAAATGTCAGTTCTGTTCCTTAGTTTTTGCTTATTTCACTCTGACTCAGGGTTTCTTTGCATGCTGGGATCTTTTGTAGTGCAGTGTTTCAGAGGCAGAGGCTGAAACTCCTTGGTTCCCATTACTAGTTCTGCCCTGACTTTGCTGCAGGTTAACCATGGGTTAACATGTATGATGCCTAACACACTTATGTGACTAGCATACTCAGTTTGTTGTCAGGGCTTTTTTAGACCCCATTGATCAAATGGGTACTCATCTGGGTTTAGAGTTAGAGTTAGGTTTCCTTTTGGGCTGGAGAACCTAAAGGTCCCTAAATGGGACTGTTTAATATGGAACTTGCTTTCCCTAATCATCACATTCCCCATAGATAGAGACAGCATTTGTTTGCCATTATGTTACATATGACTGTAGTAGGAATCAACTGATTATAAAGGGCTTAAAAATTTCTGTGAAGTCCTTAAGAGGTACCAGGCAGCACATGTTACCAAAGAGTTATTTGTGTGCTAAAATCCAGGATTGTTATGTTGAAATTAGGAAATTGGTGTTTCTGCTGTTTTCTGGTGACCTTGGGCATCTGCTTGAGAACTTGGAAGTATGAGGATGCCAGCTGCAACCCTTACCAGCCTGAGCTGCTGCAATGCTGATGCTGTACTTAGCAGTTTTAGAGCAATGGGTCTGTGCGAGTTGCCAGAAGCCCTTTTCCAAAGGGACTCTTACAACTGAATATGCTAAGTATATACCTCTGGTCATCCCTTGGCCCTCATTTTTGGATCTGAAGAAAGATGCTGTCAAAGATGGTAGAGCATCTGCAGGTTCTCTAGAGATGTTCTTCAAACTGAGGCAACCCTCAGTGATCCAACAGCTAGTTTGTTTCTGCTTTGTATGTATGTGCAGGGCACCTCACCTGCCATAGGAGCAGCCATCTTCTGTTGAAAATATTTGCGCCATGCCACACTTGTAGTTCAACCCTGAGATCCAGTCAGGATGAACAGGAATTTCCCCCAAATGAGAACTGCTGAATGGAGATCTCGGCAGGATCATGTGATCTGGAAACTTTAAATTTCATCCCCTTCGAGTCAGCATTACCCTTCCCACAAAATGTTCAATTTTGTAAGATTAGCGAGATCTTGCATTAATTATTCAGTTCTGTTCAAATTCTATTCATGTGAGTGGCAGTGGGATCTTCTTACCTGAAGCATGAATAACTGAATGTTTTTGATACAGCAAATCTGGCAGATGAAGATTTTGTGGAGTGTTTACCCGAATTTCATTAGTTTGTTGCGATACATTTTGATTTCATGAAGCATAGCTGAGATACTTCTTTATTCATAAATGCCTAAATCTGTAGATATCAGTAGATGCCTGGCATGTTGAACAGTTGTTTAATGACAGGGTTTTAAAGACATGAATAAACAGAATTTTTAAACATGTTTGTTTTTTCTTCCACAGTTGCCTAATGACAGTGTTTGCATTGGTTTAACTAGTTCTGAGCATACCGTCTGTGTAAGGTAATACCAGCAAAATACTCCTGTGAGCAGACAGCTGGGGAATGGCCCCACACAGCCAGAGTAGTGTGGTAAGTTAGTAAAACCCATCTTTCAAAAGTACCAGAGTCTGCAGGTTGTTTGTGGGATATGTGAACAATGACATACATAAACTGCTTGAAAACTGTGACTTCAGATATCAGACTGGACTCAGATCTAAGAATTTCTAGCCTGTTGATCCAGCCTTTGAATCTGTTTTGCTTCACTACTGTTGGGAAGCAGATGTAGAGGGTGTGTTTACACTATCAGATAACTTCTCTGCCTAGCTTACACCTGGTCCCCTGACTAAATGTTAGTTCATTCCCAAGCTTCCTTTTCTGGTCAACCAGTCTTCTCCAAAACAAAATGCAGATTTGCTTCTGGGGAGAGTTTCTCCTGGTGCCCATTTTCAATAGACTTTGGAGGTCACATCTGGGCTCCCTTTGCATTGTGCAAAAACCTCCAGCAGTACGCACAGGTTTTGCGTACTATCTACTCCTCTGACCTCCCCTGAGGGCATCCTCACCTCACTGTCCCAGACTATTTTAGACAGTTTGAGATGATTTCTTCTTCTCCCACTCCATTGTGAATTGGTGTCCAAAGCAGATGTGCAGTCCGATGCTGTGCAATGTGGACATAGTCAGTATTGGCTTGATATGCAGAGATCACTTTTGGGGAAGGGATGTATATAGAATTGTAGACCCAGCCACTGTTACCTGCCTCCACGAGTGTTATCAGGTGTTGTTTCAATCTTATTCAGACTCACATCACAGTAATGCTGTCCTAAACAACACCCATCTTGGAAAATATGGCAGAAAAGATCCACAGCAGCTCTTGGAGGGTGAACAGTGTGGATCAACTGGACTGAGTACTGGCAGTGAATTTCTAAGTCCTGGGGTGGCTCTAGGTAAATTTGGTGTGGATTTTATGAATTGCTGGGTTTGTAAACATCACACTGGACCACTTCTATTTACTTACAATGTGCAGATGCTCTCCTACATATGTGATCTTAGAGGATATTACTACTTCAACCAGGGGTGGGGAGACTACTTCAGACAGGTGTCCACTTGCACTCATAAGTGCCTTCTGTTTGTACCGCTGCAATGACCAGATGCCCCAAATAAACTCAAGGGCCCATTGAGTTGTACAAGGGCAGCCAGTGGCACCAAACCACAATGCCCCTTTCCAGACAAACTCTCTGTTATAAGAGTTCTATTTTAGAAAAGCTATAATCTTTGCTGTAGCTCTTAATCAGAAAAATGTTGTAGGAAAAAAAAAGAAGGAAAAAGAAATCTATAAGTTGCAATTAAAACTTATTTCGTGTTTCACCAGTGAACATACTTTTTTAATATCTGGGCCTGTTACAGTGAATGCTCAGCTTCTAAAAGGGTCAACTTACTACTCCTGTCTTCAGGAGCTGGAAGACAAATCCTCTTTCCTACAGCAGTACCTCAACTCATTGTATCAGCTGAGAGTGTACAGTCAGATACCTCTCTAGAGAGTACTTGCATGAAGTGCCAGTTCCAGAAGAATGCAGCTGAAATATGTGCTGACTTGGGCAATAATTAAAGAAATCAGTCTCACTGTCTTTATATCTGCTCCTTTCCTATTAGGCCTTGAAAGCAATGTGTGAGGACTGGCACAGAAAATACAAATGGGCCATGGTTTGAGAAACAACTTGCATAATTCTTCGTAAGATTCAAAGGATGCATTTTAAATTTGCATTGTAGCTCCAACTTAGGACATAATGCCGTAGCTCTAATGTAATCATATGCACTGATGATTACTTAGGCAAAAAAGAATTGCAACAACTGGGGAAGAAAGAGAATATGGGTTAAGCCCGCTAAAATGGAAATTCTTGCAGGCATTGTACTCAGTGTTTTAATGCATTTATACCAAATGGGAAAGTAAGAAGTGTTAAAGTGCTGCCTACATAAATAACTATCTAGAATTTTTTTGGGGGAAGCTGTTACTCAGGCTCTGGAGAAAAATCAGGCAGATGCAGTGTCTTGTGTTTGTCTCTCTTCGCCCTCTCACTCTTTGCAAGCTTTTTCTCACTGCTTTGTGGGAGCACCCTCCGTTTTACACTGGCCCTCCTGTCAATGCCGCTCTGCTCCCTCACGCGTTGCCTTGAATGCTGGCAGCAGAGCAAGGCTCGCTGGAATGACAGTCTCGGTGCTGCCTTGATCAGCAGCACTCAGGATCAGCCTTCTGGCCCTGTTTGGTTTTCCTGGAAGCACACTCCTCTCCACCATGTGATGGGGCAGAGGGGTGAGGGAAGGGAATATGGGAACAGCACATTGCCACCGATAGCAGACCACCACTCAGCTGAGAAAGAGGTTGTGACCTATTGAGGGTTAGAACTTCCTTAATTGTTCAGTTGCCAGATTTTTGCTGTTCCTATTTTAGTTTGTTCAAAAATACAGGGTTTGTGATTTAACTATCCAGAGCATGGAATAGGCAATCAGGTATTGCTGCTGTCCATTTCTTCACTGATTGCTTTATCACACACACAGCACAAAGTACAGGCATATACAGAAGGCAAAATGATGTATGTGTGCATATGCATGTATGTATGTAGATAGACATAGCTATGCATATATCTATATTTATGTGCATGTATACATAAACACATAAAGGCAGACAGAAACAGAACAAGAAAGAGAAATAAATAAAACCACCATAAACATTTCTTGGTTTAATTCTGCACTTCTAACATTTTCCCTTTTTGTTTCATGACTTGAGACTGTGATAGAACGTGGGCTGTATCTTTTGGCAGCATTATTCCTAATGAAGGCCAGGCTGAAGAAATACAGTAAAAGATTATTCTGGGTTACAGGAAGCAATAATTCACACCACTGTTAAGTTAAAGAAACTTCAGCCAGACTTGCTTTTACAAAATCTTGCTCTTTTTATTTCTTCCCTGACAATCAGATAGATTTGGCTAGCAAGCCACAAAGTCTTGTAAAATGTTTAGTGCTGTACTTCTGAAAGCAAAAATTGAGGCATGACCTTCATGCAAATGTCCTGTAGGTAAAAAGAGGAATGAAGAGCTGTCCCATGGATCCAAT
Source organism: Ciconia boyciana (assembly GCF_034638445.1). Taxonomy (NCBI): domain Eukaryota; kingdom Metazoa; phylum Chordata; class Aves; order Ciconiiformes; family Ciconiidae; genus Ciconia; species Ciconia boyciana. Next base: position 13,842,049 of record NC_132935.1, read on the forward strand.
TGTGCCAACACAGTTGATATTTCATGGAAGTGTTGGTATGATTCTACACAATGACTTTTCAGGGGATTTCCTTAGTCTTTTTCTATAAGTTCTAAAACTCTCCTCAACATCTTAAGAATAAGAAGAAACCTGCATTATTAAGACTGTGAAATCAAAAACTAATAAGAAAAGGACAGAATTTAGGTTGCTGTACATTAATTAAGTTCTGTTGGGCTGAAGTGGGCAATTCTTAAATATTTTTTTTTACTTTTGGCAAGTCTTTCATGTATCAAAGACACAGAGCTCTGGGGAGGCCGAAAGGCCTGAGAATGCACCCAGTCTGATTAATACTAAGTCTGAAGCAACATCTGGAGAAAAAAAAATCAACGCAGTTCATTAAAGCATTTGGAAATGGAAAGTCTTATTGGGGCAGCTGGGGTTCAAAGTAGGCACTATTTCCTAAATCGGGGTGCAGGAATGATGGTTTTCTCTCTCTTCTGTTTCTTCTTTCTAGTGTGCAGGAAAACCATAGTGCAAAATGCTGTTAGGGCCCAGGAATGAGGAACTGGCCACTCCTGGACCCTGAGGAAGCCAAAGAGTGAGGTGACTTCTGGGACAACTGCCCTACCTGGTGGTCTGTTAGTTCCAAGCAGCAAGACAAAAGCTCCTCTCCCAGTTGGAGAATGATGTATGAATCTGCTTGTGAAGGTAGACCTGAGTTTTGTAATTTTCCTTTCAGCAAGGAAAATGCCTGGAAGCAAATGATCTAACCTCCGATTTAGCAAAATATTTCAAATAACCTAAACTTCTTTTTATTTTTTCTTTTCTCACTAAACACCCCATTCTTTCCAAATTAATTTTGGATTTTTTTTTACAACACAAAGGCTTTCCGATGCTTTATTTTGTTGTAGAATCTCTCCCTCACTGCTAGAAAAATGTGGTGGATGGCCAAGAAAGAGGATGGGAATCCTCATGGGGTGAGGAATGAGGAGCTCTTCAGCTTAGGCAGACAGAAGACATGAACTGAGGAGATCTGGAAGGGGCTGTCCTTGTATGTTTCTTGAATACAGCCAAGCTCTCTGGAAACACACAGAGAGAATGTCAATAACGATAAATATGGGAAAGTGGGGAGATAAAGGTGTGGGCTAAATCCTCAGCCTGACATTCGTGAGATAAGGATGTCAAGTGCTGCCCTTTTGACAGAAGGTAGAGTTGCATAGTGACCTGATTTGGATTCCCATGCAAACAGTAAGCAAAAGCAGCTCTCTTGTTTACTCAAGCATTAGCCGTATTACCCTTCCCCTTCCCATATGAATGGGTGTCTCCCAGCTCTGGCAGGTCTTCCCCTCCTATGTACAACCCTCAGTGCTTTTACATCTTCAAGTACTTTGGCCGGTACGCCAGGCTACTATCTCCTCATCCTTGGTTACACGGTTCTGTGAACACAGACTCTCTCCATGAAACACAGCCGTGCTTGATTTAAGTGTGCTCTGAAAGTGCGTCCCCTCCTCTCAGTGCACTGCTGTGTGAGGGGAGATGGGCTCCTTGTAGAGCCTGGATTTTCCTTCCTAATTCCTCCCATTTGCGGAGGGGAGGGGAGATGGCCTGCTATGGAGATATTCCCTTCTGCCAAAAATGATCCGATAGAGTGCTTGTATGTTGTCGTCTGGTAACCATGGAAACAGACAAAAATCAGTCAGTCAGATACAACCAGACTGTTTGCAGTTTCTGGAAAGGCAAAAGGCTCCTTTTCATCCTTGATCTGGAATTGACAGTCCTGCAACTGGCATGGGTCAAAGTTAAGTTTACTGCATGGAATATTTTTACCATTATACTAGATCCTAAAGTGGGTCTAGTTTTCCTGAAGCACCTAGCTTCAGGAAAGTTTGCTGTTCTTGACTTTTGAATTTCCTTTCTTTTACTTGTTTGTTACAAACCCTCAACTTGTTTGTTACAAACTATATTTAGCCCTCCTCAGTAATGTATCTGCCTTATTAAAATCACAACCTGTCTATGACACCATTGTACCATACATCTGGATAGAGCATTATGAATACACTCCAGGAAGCCTAAAGTGCTATCTATGCGAATTGTTTTGTAATTTTTGAATTTTATATTAATTTTAATTTTTTGCAAATAAACAGCATGTGAAATAAGTTATAAACCTTGTGCAAATTGTGCTAGTACCTCCTACATATATTCACTTGTAAGTGTATTCACTTGTAAGTGTTCAGACCACAAATCAGTCTGTACATTAAAACTGACAACGCAAGTTCTAACAACTGAAAACTTACATCCGGACAGCAAAATATGCTTTATGGTGTATGTACAACTCTGTTTTGGAGTTCTCATCTTGGGATTATGCTACACAAAAACGTGCAGAGAAATCAGTATCCATCACAGCAGGGTTCTGGTCCATGGCGGAGGCCACAAACTCCATAAAATCACTCCAAAAGCACAGAGTTGGGTGATGTGACCAAGTAGACACAAGGTTCAAGGAAATTCACTTTTTTCCCACAACCGTTTCAGAGCTGCAGCTAAGACTCAGTTGTATCATGGTCAAATTGAAGCAATCTTCAGTTGCTGTGATTCATGGAAACAAGCCCAGAGCTTCCTACAGGCTCCATCTCGGCCAAGAATCTCCAGAGAGCTGAAGGCTATGTCCTGCCTGCTCTGATAGGCCCCCACACAACTTCCAGCTCTATCTCCTCCGCTTTGATAATGTGTGGAAAAGACAGAGCGAGACTGTGTATGTAGGCCTCTGTGTTGGTGCCATCATCAGTCATTTTTGACTCTGCAACTCACGACTACAATGAACAATGTCTAGAACTAGGTCTACACTTATGCGGATGCCCAAGGTGAAGGACTGCACACCCTGCTTTATCAGCCTGCATATACTAATCAAAAAACATCAGTATCATGCAATGCAAAGTAATTACTTAGTGGAAAAAGCATTAATGGAACATATCTCTAGAAGAATCATGAGCTATATGTATATATATATTTTTACACACAAACACACACATATAGTAGATATGTGTACATATAAATATGAGTGAATATATACACATATATGCATATGTACATATATATTTGTATATACGGATATGTGTGTATATGTATATATGTCTAAATGCATTTATATATTATGAGTGTATTTATATGTGTGTGTGTGTACATATAGATTTACCACATATCAGGGAAACTACTGCAGAGTACTTCTCAGTTACATCTGTTTCCCCTTCAGTCCTCTCAGCCGGTGTGTTTTATCTCAGTGTTCCAAATCTGTGGCACATCAGAAATCTTCCTTACTGTTTACTCAGTCAAAACTCATAATGTAATTGCTGTCAGAGCCTGGCTGCTTGCACGGAGTCACTTGGAAACTCTCTCCTCATGTATGTGAGTTCAGAAAGTGAACTCTAATGAGCCCTTTCCTCAATTAACTCACCATGGAAAAGAAGTCTGGTGCTGGCTGCTTTGCCTGCAGTTCTGCAGTCGGAGGCAGGGATGAAGGCTGGAAGATGTGTATGGTACTAGCACAACTGCAGTGCTTGGGAAAGCTCTCTTCTGGAGTAGGCAAATGATCAGGATATCTGTGGAAGGTTATCTTCCCTCTGCAGATAGTCATATTCCTTCTTTCATATAATCTGTCTCCCTTTGATAGGGTTAGTGAGTGACTCTAACTTCTACTGCTTATTTTGGGTGCCCTGCTTCCAACAGAAGGGGAAAAAAAAGACTCAGAGAGCATTATTTGGCAAGAAGTACTGCTGTTAGTTATTAAATGAGTGTGGCTGATTTAGCACTAATGGGCTTTGGAGTCTAGGCAAATGTCAGAAGCAAATAAATACTGGATCCTTCTGAAATGCAACAAATTTCTTTATTTTGTTGAATTCTATCTATTCTCAGCACCACAAAAATGGCAAGAAACAGAGAATCATAGAATCATAGAGTCATAGAATGGTTTGGGTTGGAAGGGACTATAAAGGGGCCATGGGCAGGGATACCTTCCACTAGACCAGGTTGCTCAAAGCCTCACCCAACCTGGCCTTGAACACTTCCAGGGAGGGGGCATCCACTACTTCTCTGGGCAACCTCTTCCAGTGTCTCACCACCATCATAGTGAAGAATTTATTCCTAATATCTAATCTAAATCTACCCTCTTTCAGTTTAAAACCGTTACTCCTTGTCCTATCACTACACTCCCTGATAAAGAGTCCCTCCCCATCTTTCCTGCAGATCCCCTTTAAGTACTGGAAAGCTGCTATATGGTGTCCCCGCAGCCTTCTCTTCTCCAGGCTAAACAACCCCAACTCTCTCAGCCTATCCTCATAGGGGAGGTGCTCCAGCCCCCTGATCATCTCTGTGGCCCTCCTTTGGACGCACTTGAGCAGGTCCATGTCTTTCTTATGCTGACTGCAGAGCTGGATGCAGTACTCCAGGTGGGGTCTCACCAGGGCAGAGTAGAGGGGGAACATCACCTCCCTCGACCTGCTGGTCACACTTCTTTTGATGCAGCCCAAGATGCGATTGGCAAAGCCCACATTGCCAGCTCATACTCAGTTTTTCATCCACCAGTGCCCCAAGTCCTTCTCCACAGGGCTGCTCTCAATCCACTCATTGCCCAGCCTGTATCCATGTTTGAGATCGCCCCGACCCAGGTGGAGATTCTCATCCATAGAAAAGGGAAGGAGGCTATTTGAAAGAAAGACTTAGCAGTTGGTTGGTAATGGATTATTTTTTTTTAACTGTCTAAAGAAATGGACAGAGCTGTAAGTTATCATGAGAGCTTTCCTAGCCTCCCTCTTTTCCTTAGTGCCAGGATCAACTAAACCTATATAATTTCTGACAGATGTTGTCCAGTCCTGTGATGAAAGACTTCAGTTGTGGAGAGCCTACAGTCTCCCCAGGCAGCTTATTCCAGTATTATCCTTACCAAGAGTAAGTTTTCTTTAATATTTAACTTTAATTTCCCACTTTTTTTTTTCTCTGACCACACCAGATACAGAGAGCAGTTGCTTCCCTGCTCATTTTCAATAGCCTTTTATGTATATATGTCAGCAAGCCTTCTGTTGCCTGGAGAAAACATAATCATGTTTTAAAACACGAAGACGCAATGGTGCAGAACAGCAGTTACAACACTGCATGGATCTGCAAGAAGCTCTGCAGACTGTCATGAACTGGTCTGCTACTCAGCATGGTTTCACAGGCCAGGTGTGGATCACTTACTACTCATGAACCACCCATTGTCCATGGACTACAATTTGGAAACCATTGATATAAATTACTTTTTCAGTGAGAACTCCTAGGTGGGACAGCTTATTCCAGTTCTGTGTTACTATTCATATTTGAGCTACATGGTACTTCCTACATGTACCATGTAGTGGAGACAGTTACTTTTCTGTAATTTGCAATGGTTTTTGTTTTTCTTCACTGGAGTTACATGGGAGGCTAACCACTATAGGACAGGTGAAGTGATTAGGCACTTTGAGATTTGTGTGGATGGCTAATCTTCAAAACCAGATTTTGCAGTTAAAAGAATGTCTATGGAATTAGTTTTGATTAAGCCTTACAGTAGGAAACATTTAAATCTTGTATTTAAATTGATAGCAGAGGCTGAACATTGCCTGTGTCAAGAAATCATCCTGATACCTTACATTTGGTAAATGATGTATCACAGATGTTAAATAAGAAATTATTTACAGATAATAGTATAATTGAGAATGTATTTAAATGAGCTCGAGTGTACAGTTTTTCCTTGCTCTAAACATGGATGTTCTGTTTGAGTGGTCTCAATCAGTTGCTGAAGAACATCTCTGTTACCATCATACTATCCTCAGAACTTCATTTGGATGTTTTATTTTCAGTCAGTGAGTTGTTAGGTTAAATTATGTTGTGCTCTTTCTTCTTGTTCCAAATGCCAGCACATTTGGGGTTAACACACGGATAAAAACTAGCTGACTGGTCTAAACTCTCTGCCTCACTGTATTCTTGATAAGACTCTGTGGCAGGACAGATGTTGAGCCCTCTTTGCTTTGGTTCTGGACACTGATCTTCGCTCAGCCACTAGATCTACAGGGGACCTTGCATTCCTCATTCATTTATTAATTCATTTATTCATCCATCAACTAACTTTGTGGCAATTATTCCTGAACTAGGACTCTCTTAAATATTGAAAGTTTTTCAGAATTCCCAAGATATCTCAAGACTGCAATACTTTGTGGCTTCTGCCCTTTTAGCAAGCATCCAACATGTTTCATGCTTACTGTATAGTGAGTCATTTCTGTAAGAGAAATATGAGCCAAATACGTTTTAAGTGAAGTTAGAAGAATACTGGCTGAGGTACAGTGAAAAATAACATCACATAACATCCAATGAAGCAGGAATTTAAATTAATCTGCTTTTCATGCTTGAATGACTTCTGAAATCATTGAAAACTGTGACTTGTTAAAAGGCAAGGGCCATGTGCCGTAACGACTCTTGCTCACTTGAATTTAACAGTCAGATTGGAAATCTTTCCTCTTTCCATATTAAATTTTATTAGGAGTATTAAAGCTAATAACGCTTAATGCAGGTTTTGCCCCTCATAGCAAGGATCATTTTCAAATCCAATTTGACTGTGAAGGGTGCAATATTGTAAAACTGGATGAGGATATAGGTAAAGCTGACTAAACATTGTTAAATCAGAAATGTTTAACCAGGAAAAAGCCTGGTGACTCTGAATAGGGTATCTGGAATCACCACAGAATCAACTACAGAGAATCCACTATAGTTGAACACCAGAAATACAAAGTTTGAATCTATTCAGAACACATCCATATAGTGTTCTAACTCTCATAGCTAAAGAAATTTCTCTCTTGGGTCAACATGAACAATTTTTTACCTATTTGACAGAGATATTTTTGTGTCTAGAGTTAAATCTGTCATTTTGAGGGATATCCAGGGGATTTCCAAGGCAGTACTAACACTGTGAAAATGGAAATGTGCTTACTTCAAGGCCTTTTAGTGGTATGGAAATCTGATTATATATTTCTGCAAATATAAGTCTACATTTATGGTCATCACGTACAGTTAATCAAAGGCCTTGTGTTATTTGCTCTGGGTAGGGCTTACGTTAGGGTTGATCCTGTCCAATATATTCAATAAAGATCTGGAAAAGGGATGATGTGACAATTTGCTGATGAGAATAGCTACAAAGAGTTACAGAAGGATCTCACGGTACTAAATTATTGGATGATGAAATGACAGATGAAATTCCATGTAATATAAAGTGATGCACAAGAAAAAAAAATCTTGGATTTATATATCCAGTGATGAACCTTGAACTGCTATTGCCATGCATAAATGAGATTCTGGAATTATCACAGCCAATTTTACATACTCAGAGAAATTTAGCATGGATTAAGGAACAAAACAGACATCATTATGCCTCTGTAGCAATCCATGATGTGCCCTCATCTTGAATACACCATATAGTTTCTCATTCCTTCATCACTTCTTATTTCACTAGATAAAAAGGGATAGTAACTGAACTCAAAAAAAGGTACAAAAAGGGCATCAGAAATGGTCAAAGATATGGATATTCTGCTCTAGAAGAAACAAATAAACAGACTAAGATTCATCAGCCTGGAAACTCCTTAGACGGAGTCTATAAAATCATGAAACGTGAGGAATGGCAATATGAAATGATCTCTCATAACATGAGCAGTAGAGGGTACCGAATGAAACTTGTAGAAGTTTGATTCAAAATAAAAAGAAGTGGGTATTTCTCCAAATAATGTGATGCTAAGGTTGTGCTGCAGGACACTAATCAGAAAAAGATGATATGGGTTCAAAAGGTGTTGGAATAAACTCATGGCAGGAAAATCCATGGCAATCTGTTCAGCACAGAGATGCCATCTTTGTCTCAGAAAGTTCATGAGCCATAAATCATTGAAGTCTAGTGAATATTCTGGGGAAATATCATTATATCCTTGCACTGTCCTTACAGTCTGTCATAGGCATCCACTACTGGTAGCTGATGGAGACACATACTGGGGTTTCATGTCTTAACTCAGCTTAGCTGCTCAAATGCCTTTATGATTTATCAAGACCTGCAAGGTGACAGTAAGGATGAGAAGAAGTCAGGAGTATCTGTTAACAGCTATGCTAGCAGCTGGCCTCCATCCATGTGTCATTAAGTACCTGTCTCACGGCAGGATAAGTCACCTCCTGGAAGTGCCTATCTCTTCACTGGTTTTGAATCAACCTTGATAGTTAGCTTAGACTGGGTGCCTGCATTTAACAGGAAAGATCCGAGGCCTTGTGAGAAGGAGGTGCAGTCTTCAGGATATAAGAGCTCTGTATTGAACAGTGTTGGATTGCAACTTTGTGCTGTTGCCTCAGAGGTTCTAGCAAAATTTGTTTTGGAATAGTAATACTGATCTAAAGATGTGTGAATAGCCATATGAGCCAGGTGAAGAGAATCAGCATCAGGTCTCCAGCATTGCTCCTTTCCAATTTGTGTAAACGAACTTACCTAAATGTCCCTAGACAACAGTCTGTTCACAGCATACTCCTTCACCTTTGTACAGCTTTCCTTGCAGTCATCTTGTTTCAGCCTTCTATAACTCTTCACCCATCTGTTTACTTAGCTCAGTATATTTTGTCACCTCCTGTTCTTTCTGCAGTGCTAATAGTGACAGCCAAGTCCTGCCTAGTCCTATGGGAGAAACATTTTTCCTGCCCCGAGAACCTCTCCTGTGAATTCCCATTCCCCTTGAGAAAGATCCCTCAGGACCTTCATGGCCAAGTGAAGACCATATCATCTATCCCTTGAGACCAGGCTGGCTCCAGCCTAGGATTTGAAACCAGGTCTCCCACATCTCAGACAAATATAGGAAACTAAGCCGAAATCCACCTTCTTTTGGGAGCTGCTGTTTTCCTAACCATACAGCTACTGATCACCCTACCAAACTAACTGGATCTTTCTGTCATGATCTGGCCATAGATGTCATTAAAACTGACACATCGTCATGAAAAGTTACATGACCCACTGTAATCTCTTTATGTACGCTCTTTGTTTAATCTATATTTACATCATGCCACATCCTACTCATGCAAAAGACAGACATCTGTGCTTCTTTAGTTCTTCCCCTCATTCATTTTGCTCTTTTAGGCCTACATTTTACCATCAGGTCTTCAAGAAGTGGTTTTAACAAAGCTTTATCATAGGGCTCTTCTTTTAGTTCCAATGTTTGCTGTCTGCAATAACCAGCCAAAAAAGTCGTTGAGTCACACTGTGAACACATTTATCCTGTAGTACATAGACGACTTTATTCTTTCCTTTTCCACTTCCACCTCATTGTTATATCTGATCTTTCATTGTATTATATATGAGCTTGAATTTTAAACTCTTTGAAGTAGGGACTGCTTACAATATTTCCCTCTTTTCAGACACAAAGGAACAGTCCTGGGAACCATTAAATAAGACTTTAAAAGTGTAAGTGGCAGTAAGTTCCTCCCTTGAAATGGGAAAGAGAGGAATGCTGCCCTTCATTGGCAACACTCCTACAGATCACGTTCATTGGATGAGTAAAAAGAAGGCTCCAATATATTTTTAGCCACAGTCTTTTTAGCCACATGAGAAAGCACTACCTTTATTACACATATCCACTCAACAAAAGCAATTCACTTAATATGTAAACGGCTTTTTTAAACCAAGAATTCCTTGTTCCTGTGTGGCTGCCTTTTTTCAGCATGTCTGCTTTTCCTGCTGCCTAACAACGGTTAATGGAGCTGCAAATTGTTATCGGCTTGATATTACTGCAGAGCCAGCTTACACAAATACCTGATAAGCGCTGTAACACATTTCAGTGGATGAAAATTCATTGTACAGCGTTGTTTCCTTTTACTTTAATGTGTTCCAGACCACTTGGACAGCTCACTTAATGAATCCCATTTTACAGAGGACAGCCACGTTTGAGAGGCTGCCAGCCTGAGATGCTGGTGCCCGCATATTGATGACCCAGGTGAGATCCTTTGACAGCTGACAGGGCCATGCTGACTGTCTTATAACAAAATGAAAACAGACGCTGGAAGGACGATGGTTATGACAGGGACGAGGTGTTTAAGAGTCCTATGTTTTGTCAGGCTCCTGTGCACTGCGTGGTGAGCAACAGCGTTACAGAAAGTGCTTCTGCAGCAGCTGCAGAGGCTGCTGATCTGCTGTTTGGACCGTTGTCTGAATGTCTTATCCTGCATCAGCATAGTCACATAGCAGCAGCTATCTTTTATTTTATGTGTCGAAGTATTGCATTATATGTACAGAGTTTTCTTCACATCTCCCAGGTTGGAAAGAGGAAGGTTATCTCTGTTTTACTGGTGGGGAGCTGAGATGGAGTCACCTCAGCTGTATCCAGTCACCTGAAAATCAGGCTTCAAGGCTTAGCTGGTTTTCCAGCTTCTCTATGGAAAGTCCCAGGCTTTTCTGAGGACCATCCACCCCATGATAACCTAGACATCTACTCTTTATGGTATTCACTGCCTTCTGGCTGCACTTCTCTCCTTGTTGATTACAGCTGAAGTCATTTGGGATGAACACAAGAACACTAACAGATCTAAGCATTTTCTGAAGGCATTTAGCAATCGAAAGATGCAGACCAGGTACTTAGGAAAGTTTTAAAAGTGTCTTCTGCGAGCCCAGCTCCCAGGAAAACGAGTGCTCCAGCAAGGCCCAGATGAGCTGTGGACCGTCCTGTTCTGGGACGACTCCAGGAGGCTCACCCTCCCTTGCCCATGGAAATGGCCTGAGTGATTACGGGAGGCAGCATCGCTCTGCCCAACCCTGTGCCAGCATGTCCTAACTTCATCAAATGGTCTCTGAGGGAAAGGGGTGAGGGATCTCCCTTGGACAGGAGGAGGCAGGTCCACAAGATTTTTCTCCGAAGGTAGGAATAAATTCTTGGGATTTAGGTAGACATTGCTGAATGATGTGGAATGCAATTCTGGAATTTGTCGTAATCTTGAGATGATTTTAGGGTTTCTGAAAAAAGCCAAAGTTCTGATAACTCGGGGCTTTTGAAAGTAGCCGGGACAAATTGCTGTAAAAATGTAATTTGGGAAACCAGCCAGCATTGGCAGAGAAAATAAGTCCTGTTTCCAATCCATGTGACTCTAGGATTAATTCTTTTCTGCCAATTCAAAGCTTTTTGTAGTTTTAATTGCCTTCGATTACTAACTTCTTGTTCATGCATAATGTGTATGATGGCTCAAGTGCTAAACAGTATCAACATTTCACTTCAGATGTGGCTGTTCTCCTGGGGAAGCAATGTGACTCCTGTAGAGCTGTGGGGAAAAAATTTTGAAGACAAGAAAGAAATTTGGCACATGACTTACATAGGCTTTCCTCCATGGCAGGGTGTCTACCTGACCTTTTTGCCTTTGAAACTTTTCCTTCACTGTTGCTAAAATTAGTCTGTAAATAACTGAAATAAACATGCATGAAGGTACTGTTAGAATAATATTATTAGTTTGTTTTCCCTTTTTAGGTACCTTGCAGAGCATCAGATTCTGATGCCATTCCTGGACTACAGGCTCATCCTCTGGACCACCCTTCATTTTTATTTGTACAGCACCTAGCACTAAAAGGACTTACTTTCCCTTTAGCCCTCAAACCGTATAAATACATGTAAACAGTAATAACTGGCCATCAATGCACTTCAAAGTTGACCGCAGAGATCAACAGAGGTCAGATCCTCTTTAACGCCATGAAAACAGCAGCAATACCCTTGAAAATTAGTAATGGTGGAAAGTGATAGATATTTATTCCTGAGAACCAACTGTCTGTTTCCAGAGTAGAAATCAACTCATACTTTGTAAGAGAAATACACCACCTGTCTAAATTTAGTTTTAAAAGTGGCAGCCTCTCTACTCATGAAAGTGTGCATTCATTGCTAAGGTACACAGTGGCCATCTGAAAATTTTCATGTCATTAACCTGGTATTTAATTTACCTCTCTCTTGTAGGTCACTTGGAATTAACATTCAGTAAATTGTTTTTAGGGGAGACGTGGTAGGGACAAACTGAGGATCTCAGTTCAGTAAACTCTGCCTGTCCCTTGCCTGAACAAATTAGGACTATTAAAAAAGCCAGTGTCCTGTAATTGTGCATGTGTAATAAAAATAATAAATAGTATTTAACATTTAAAACATTTCACTCATCTGTTCTTCAAGCAACATCAATATGGTATTTATTCACTGCGATTTGACTCAAACTGGTTTTTTTAATGACCCTTGACAAATGTGCCCTATAGATGGAAGTGCCCAGGACCTCATGGGAGAGGGACAGGAGTGACCTCACCACAATTTATAAGTGCTGACACTAGGGGGAAAAAACCACATTGATTATGTGTTGCTTGGTCTGTTAGATAAAATTATAATGACATAGGAAGTTGGGGCTAGAAAGTTCAAAACTGCTCTAAACACGTCTAACAGTGTGGGTGTTTAGTTAAAGGAGTTGGTGAAATTGGGGATTTTTTAAGATGAGAGAAGTTGTTTTTCTAAAATAATTTCTCAGGTTAACAGATTATAAAGGAACAGATCAGATCAGGTGGTCACAGTGGTCCCTATAACCTACACTCACACTTTCGAAGCAGGCGAATATCCAAGTAGAAAAAGTGTGAACTTTCGGTGTGGTGCCTATAATACTCCTCTGGGGTCTGCTTATAGTTAGTGGAGGAAAACAGAATTTTTAGGGCAAACCCCATTTTTTCCCTAAGCAGCTATTGAAAACAGGCCAGCTGACTCTCTGGGGTGCCTTGTCACTCTCCATCACTATGACAGGCTTCAGGGATGAGCAGCTCATCCCACCCATGACTTTTCAGGAGTGCGGAGAGGTGAGAGCAGCGAGTGAAACTGGGAGGACATGCCTGTGCAGATGTTCTGGCAGGATGAGGCTCTCACTAGTCTTCTCTGGACATGTTTTAAAAGGTTTGACTCTCTTTTCCCTTCATCAGGGTGAGCCACCACCTCAGAGACCCCACCTGTGGTAAGGGACTGCTTTCTTGGTGGGCAGCACTCAGCTGTGGTAGCTCAGGTGCCGGGGACCAAAGCCCTGAGCTGCAGATGTGAACTCCTCAGGATAATTCCCAGCTTGAGGCCCACCCAGATGTTAACAACCTGGTGAAAAACCTCCTGCTGAGCAGCAGAGGGGAGACAAGATCCTCTGCAGAGATCAGGAGATGGGATATAGAGCTGGGCACGTCTCTTTGCGGGAATGACTTGACCCAGAGGAAGAAAGTTGGAAGTGGAGGGATAAAGTGATTATCTGGAAGGGGGGCTTGCCTGCCAGTGAGCATGAGCAGCACTGGTAGGGCTTTTGGTACCAAATTTTGTAGAAAAGCAATGCTTATAGTATTTAGTACACTTTGGTATTTCAGAAAATCACACTGCAGCTAAATAAAAAAGAACCAGCTTGGCAAGCCAGTCAAGCATGGGTACGTCTGCTGGGGTATTTCCTGGGATGCTTTTTAAAAAGTACTTAAAATGCCAGGACATGTCCCTGGCTGCTGGGACACAATTGCCTATACTGGTAACTCGTTAGCCTGGTTGATGTCGCACTGGGACAATTCACACTCTCAGACAGTTCCCAGGTATGTCTTAGAGTTAGCACAAGCAGGGGACCATTCTCATCCCTATTTTGGTTGTGACAACTCTGTTTTGGAGGGTGAGAGGGTTTGGTGGGTAGGGTGGAGTCTGACTGGCTGACCTCAGCATCAGAGAGAGGTTGCTGCTCAGTGTGCAAGTACAGATGTAACCTGAAAGCCTCTGTTGTCAGGAATGCATTTTTCTAGTCCCTTGGAAATACTTCTGGCTGAAAATCTTGCAGATGTCCATTACCATGAATCTGCAGATTCTGGGAGGTGGATTTTAATGTGTAGTGTAAATAGCTTGTTCAACAGTGTTGGCTAGAATTTGTGGTGCCTTGGACAGTTTTTCAGCTTTTTGCTTCCTGAAAATCTTCTCTCTAAAAGGGACCTGTTTAATCAGCTTCTAAAGATGCCTTTTCCTTCCCTGCAGGGACATCCCAGCACATGCGTCCTGCACGGACCCTCAGAGGCATGAGACAGGAAGAGGAATGGTACAAAAATGAACTTCTTAACACTGTTTCTTTTCCTTTCTTTGCTAACTTTTCACTGTATTGTTCTTCCCACATATCCTCTCTCCCCTGTGTTCACTGACCATGATTGGGGAAGATTTATGGAAAAAATGCCCTTCTTTCACATATTAGGAAAATCCATTCTTGCTGTCCCACCTATGTCCATGTACATTTAGCCTGTATGAAAACACAGGACAGGTATTAGATTTTGCAGTGTTTTAAAGTGGTCTAACTAGAAGTGCAGCTGGTTTTGAATTAATTCATGTTGTATTTCACAGTGGTTGCAATTAAGTTTGAATGAAGCAGTTAATAAATCAACATTTTTTTACTTCTTTTTTTAATTGTAATTATTGGACAAGTTAATCCATTGTAAATTCTTCTAGAATTAGGCATGGGACATGGCCAAATATGCACCATCTGTGACAAAATGGATCAGTGACATGGCTTTTGTAAAATGTTTCATATTGTAAGGCTGACTAACACGCACAATTCAGCAACAGTATCCACTGAGCACGATTTGAACTGGAACTCTTGCAATCCAGAGGCAAAGATGGCAGCATTTCATTTGAAGACTCTTTTGTGAGCTAGTAATCTTCCATTTCCATCTCTCCCAAAGTGGAACAGAAGCAGGGAGGAGCTCATTCTTTATTGGAGAGTCTGTTACCCAGATGTAAGACATGACCTTAAAGTGTACACCTTCCCACCATACCCTGCTGCTGGCATCTGAACCTGCATCAAAGCTGCACCTTAATTTTTGCAGCTGATAGCTAATTCATCTCATCTAGTGTGTACCATACTTACACATGCCAGGACTTGACTTTTAGTCGCATTTTCAGAAACGCCAGGGCTGCAAATCCATATCTGAAATCAGCATCTCGACATTTGAAATATGACATTGACATGCACATTGATCTATTCAAAACGTGCTCAAACTCAAAAGTTTGTTATTTTCCAGGTCCTTGAACATATGCACTTGTTAAACATACTTTATGTGTATATATACACACATATACACATATATGAAAATGTGCATATGTATAACTAGTACAGCTGTTCCTGGAGTAACTGTTGAGCAAGTTATATAACAGAAGGTACTGCCTATACTGTCTTGAATGAGAGAAGTGACTTCTGTTCACTCCATATCAGAATAAATTGATGTGACTTTTGTATTTCTGGAATTGGTGTTTCAGAATCTCTTATATAACAGTAGATTAGATAACTAAAACAATTACAAAACAGGCTTATGTATGTAGAAATCAACATACAAAGTTAACATTGTTACTACTAGAGTCAAATAAATACTATTACAAAGCTCGACCTTGTCAGCAATTTTTTATCATTTTCCTAGTCACAGCATCCTTGACTTGCTAGGTAAGATGACTAACAGATGGTAAAGGCACCATTCTCAAACCAGCACAGGAAATCTTTCCTTGAATATACCCATTAAAAAACACAGATTTTCATTTATGAATTTGTGTAGAACTAAGGTGGATAGGACCATTATAACCCACAGAACTTTGGAGACATCTTACTTCATTGTCAAAATGTAAATTAATTTGCCAACACCATCACCTTGAATGTCTCACATGCCTTGCCACAATCCTTAAGGTGAGAAGGATCCTGTCTCACAAAGTGCCTTATCGAAATATCCTCGTCATCCACTGTACACATATGTCAGTCTAACATAATAAGTTACTGCCCTATCCCTTCCGTCTCAGTAAGAAATTGTTACACAGATTTTCTGACTTCCATTTTTGTCCTCTGTCTCAGGACCGTACTTCTCTCTGTTTGCTTTACTACAGTTTGCTACAGAGGTTAATGTGGTAAAGTAGGTGAGGAGAAGAACCTGAAAATGGGCTGGTTAGGGCTAATTAGGAAAGTCGTATCTCATACATATGCAGGAAGGACCAATGTCAGGGTATCAGGATCTTGTTCGACAAGACTTTCCACTTCTTGCGGATTGAGACACTGGCACGATGCCATTTGGGTGCTGAAGCAAAGTGAAATATCAGCCATCAGGAACAATGGGAACAGGATAATGAACAAGTAGCTTAACTTTTAAGATTTTTGCCATTTTTTTAATAATCCATATATTTTTTTTAATCTTATTGGCTAAATACCTATAAAGTCTTCCAAGTAGGAAATTATTAAAATGTTTCTTTCCTGAGATGGTATTCATAGCAATAACAACTGTTGCCTATACAAACTTCCCAGTTTTCAGCATTCCACAGTTATTGCCTACACGGCTTTCACAGCATACTGCATCTGTGGTTTTCCTTTTAAGGGGTAGAATTATGAGCAAAGATTATTCAAATTTAGCACACATTGCTTGAACAAATGTCTACTAAAGGATTTTTGATAATTGATTATATGTTGGCAAGGACGTATCCTCAAAGACCAAAAAAAAGAGATGCTTCATAGCAGTACAAGTAGCAATAAAAGAGATTAAATAAAACAAAGGAAAATAGAAACTGCATGAAAGACAACACTACTTCCATCAGGAAGTCATCATAAGAAAGTGTACTGTGCAGTCATCAAAAGGAAGTGATGGAAACTGTGTTGATTCAGTCTTTTACAGCTACAAGCAAGAAAACAATTGAGAATTTGCTGCAGAGAGTCACCTTTTTTTGGTGGGACGTGACTAAGGTTATATTTCTCTCTCTAATTCCTAAGACACTGTTAGGAAATGGTTTGCTTTTCCATGTACATACATGTTTAGTCTGATTCTACAGTCCTTGTAAAAACAGATGGACCAGAACTAACTTCAGTACGGGGAACACAGAATTACACCCATACTCACATACATGGTAGTGTGTTTAGTTTTTCAGAATGCACTGAAAACGTGTAAATGTATAAAGTGTCTGTTGTTTCCTGCATTGATGTTCAGAAGATAAAAGATTGGGAAACACATGTATAATTCTAGTGGAGTAAAGGGTTTCAGCTAAGAATGATTGACAATTACCCACCAAAGTTGTTTTTTCTAAGAAAATTTAGATTCAGCTTTGTGTTTTTCCAGCCACAGAAATAGGATACATGGGGAAAAAAAAGATTTTTACTAAAAGCTATTGTTTTCCTTTTCTTGACTTACAATAGAATTTTCTGACATAAATATTTTGATCCTTTTTAGTAATTTTCTATGGATAAAGAAAGCACATACCAGCTGTAGTTCAGAAACAATGGCTAGAGTAAAAGGAGGCAATAAGTTTTAGAAATAGGAAAACTCCCTCCATTCAATCAAAATAAACCACTTGGCACAAAATAATAACAGCTGAGGTTGTGCTGAATTCCTTCAGGAGCAAGAGTGCCATGTTAGAAAAGCAGGTTTCCTCCTGCATAAAATATAAATAGCTACATTTAAGCAATTATCAAAGCATCCTTTAATGTTTCTTGAGCACTATTTGATGCAGTTAACAGACTTAGTAGCAGTTCATGTCATCTACAACTGGCCAGAGGGATCACAGCTGTTCCTAGACCACAACCCAGATGAATGTATCTACGCAATGGCAATGGGCACAAGCTGAATTACAGGAGATTCTGTTAATAAGAAAGTGCTTTCTACTGTGAGTGTGGTTCAACACTGAAGCAGAGAGGCTGTGGAGTCTCTGTCCTGGGAGATATTCAAAATCCAATGGGACACGACCCTGAGCACCCTGCTGTAGCTAACACTGCTTTGAGCAGGAGCTTGGACTGGGTAATCTCCAGAGTTGCTTCCAGCCTCATCATCAGCTCTGTGATTCTGGGAAATACATCAGAGTTCTGCTTTCTGCTCTGTCCACACCTTGTGTATTATACTGGTTTGGGCTGGGATAGAGTTAAATTTCTTCATAGTAACTTGTATGGTGCTATGTTTTGGATTTGTGACCAAAACAGTGTTGATGACTCAGGGATGTTTTAGTTATTACTGAGCAGTGCTTACACAGCTTCAAGGCCTTTTCTGCTTCTCACACTGCCCTAGCAGTGAGTAGGCTGGGCAAGCACAAGAATTTGGGAGGGGACATAGCCGGGACAGCTGACCCCAACTGACCAAAGGGATATTCCATACCATATGATGGCATGTTCAGCAATAAAAGCTGCAGGGAAGAAGGAGGAAGGAGGCATTTTCAGAGTTATGGCATTTGTGTTCCCTAGTAACTGTTACAAGTGATGAAGCCCTGCTTTCCTGGAGATGACTAAACATTTGCTTACCAAGGGGAAGTACTGAATTAATTCCTTATTTTGCTTTCCTTGCATGTGCAGTTTTTGCTTTACGTATTAAACTGTCTTTATCTCAGCCTGTGAGTTTTCCTTCTTTTACCCTTCTGATTCTCTCCCCCATCCCACTGGGGTGGGGAGCGAGCAAGCGACTGTGTGAAGCTTAGCTGATGGCTGGAGTTAAACCACAACAATAGTTAAGCCAGTAGGACTTGATGCTGAATTTATTCCTTTAAAATTTTTCCTTAATTTTTCTTTTTTTTTTTTTTAGTGTGGAGTGGGTTAACTAACATGAACTGTGTTTAAACTTTAATGATTTCCCTGAAAAAAATAGTTCAGGGCTTCACTAAGGGAAGAGTAACTAATTCAGTTGTAGGTTCTCAGAGAATCCTAAAATCTTATGTTTATATTTAAATAAAAGTCTAATCAAAAGCCCAAGAAGCCAATAAGTACTCTTACATGAGTTTCACTTGGCTTTGGTAATGCTTTATATGGAGAAATCAAAGAGCTATAGGATCTCTTTTCCAAAGCTTCCACATTTTTTGTTGGGGACTGTAATTATGTTCTCACCATGACAGTTAAGATAACGCACGAATACATCAATGCTGCCAAACACTAAATGAAATACACTTGTGTTTACTATTGTACCCACATTGAAGGAATAGAGATATGAGTAAAAAGCAGAGAGAGTCATGGCATTGCATGGCACAGCATCAGCTGGAGGCTGTGCTTTCTTCTCTCTCCCAAGTTCTTTGATCTCCCAAGAGAGACTGAGCAAAGTTGCAGATTGCGACAGGAAAATAAACGAACTGCTGATGTGGCTCCCCAAACAGCTGACGTGGCTGCTTTTCCTGCAGAGGTCCAAGATCACTGAGTTTGATGCTCAGCTAGTGTCAGCTCAGCCGCTTGCACATCAAGTTTCAGGGACACCACAAGATATTAGGCCCAAAGTCTTCCACTTCTGAAAGCATGCATACCTAAGGCACTTGGCTCAGATGCACAGGCCTATTGTTTTACCACTGTGTAAGCAGTGCTTTTACTTTATAGAATTTTGTTAGTAGTTCATTAAAAAACAATGGTTGCTATTTTCTCATCTTGGGCTAAAACGTCTCATCAATTTATGGCGATTTTGGTGTTAGCCACAAGGAACATCTCATCAGGAGGATCAGAATTCACAGTTCTGTAATCTTACTTATTCCTGATGAAAGAAGCTTTTCAGAGGATTTGAACATATCCCAAACATATTTATTGATGTACTGATGAGACATATTCCTGGCTAGACATCTGCATTACTGTTTTTACTCTGTGTCTGCTATCTTAAAAGGGAATAAGTTAGCAAACGTGCTGTGCTCTCTTCTAAAAACAGTGGTGTAGCACAGCTCTACAAACCCCTGGAAGAAGATATAAAAGTAGGTGCTAAAGGGGACCTTTGAAAAACAAGACAGTGAAAGTCTTGCAAAACTCCACTGTAAAGCATTTTTTCTCATTCAAACCTACTGTTTCCTTCATGGTGATTTTCTGGAAGGCTACCCATTCAGCTTAGAGGAAGTGAACCCCATGAAATCTGGAGCACCAACTCCATGTTGGTAATACAAAACCAGGTAATGTTTCATTGTAGATTCATTTCACCTAGCTGTGTGCTTTTAAAGGAGTGAGTGTTCATAGCAGAAATCTTCCTTTGCTGATGGTTCACAGAGACATGTAGGTCTAGAAGCTGATTTACTCCTTAGATGGGCTCCAACATATCTCTAAGATAATATTCTTTCCTCTAGTTATCCTTTATCCTGGGGTTCCGGAGTCAAAACTCTATTGTGTCTTTGGACAAAGAGGAACTCTGATTAACTCAGAGTTTTTGATTTTTGAATTGAATTTTGTCAATTCCTCCTTTCCTCAGTTGCACACATAAGGAAGTGACTCTGGTGGTACTGTACCATCTCAGAATAAGGTGTGTTATATTTGTATTTCATCTTATAATGGAAAGAAAATTTTGCTGGCCAGGAATTCTGCATGGTTTACATTCTTTTGAAACTCAGATTTTAAGATCCATACACTGGTATATAAACTACTGCGCCAGAGGTTTAATTTTCTTTTTCTTCATAATCTCTGTAGAAACAAAGAAATCAGAGATGAAAAAATCCTCTTAGGTTATTTGTCCAACTCCCACTCTCATTTAATGACAGGTCATTTATTCCCTACAGCATTGTCCACTCTTGCTGTAAATGACTTGTAATAAACCTTTCACCAATTTATCTTGGAGGCTGCTCCTCATTGCTAGCTCACAGAGATTACTCCTACTTATACCCATGGACTCTTAAAGAATTATTCTGTTCCTGTCTTTGTTTTTAAAACAGAATGGGTCAAAGCCTTAGTTTTCTTTTAAGGTGATATAGTATCTTTTGGAGGGGCGAGTTAAAAATGACCCCATTTTGTGGGTTTGATTTTTTCTTTTTCAACCCTAGCAAAGAGCTACAGGCATTTTCCATTTAGCACCTCATCATGCCTGTAGGGTTGCTGCAGCCTTACCCCACTGTGGGTGGTCTCACCCATGGACTCAAGTCTTCTCTCCCCACAAGGCAGATTTCATAGTTCTCCCGCTATGACTGTCTCAAGTCAACAGCACTCCCTATAGCCTCTGGGCTCACCCAGGACATGTAACTTGGTTTACTTAAATGTCATTCTTCCCTTCAGCCATACAAACTTGTAGTGGACCTGCAGGCAGACACATTAAGAATTTCTCATCTGGGAGATGGGACTCTGGTCCCAGCTATGTAAGTTAATTGTGTATTTTGTCCTATGACTGTTCACTGTCAGATAGGTTAGCAGTTTTGGCAGCATGCCTGGGAGGACCATGGTCCTCCCTCTTCCAAGTGAATGTTCTCACCGCAGGTCCACATGGTGTGAAACCTCCCACTTCCTTTCCCTGGATCTTCTGAATGTTTCATTTGTCTCAAAAGTGACACTGCTTTGGTGGGAAAGGTGAACATTACCTCTGTAAACATGGGTGACATGGATCTGAATACCCTGAGGACAGCCTGGCTCCAGTAGCTGAACACGAGCTACATGTGCACGTATATATACACATGTACAGGGATTTAGGACTTTAAATCCAATTTATGTAGGCATCAAACTCAGACTAAAAAGTGGTCAGTCTGGGACAGAAAATAAATTTCCGAGGCTCTCCTTCTGTATCCCACTGATGTAAGCTCTGTTAAAATGGCAGCTTGGGTGAGTCCCAGTCTTATATGCCTACTTCTCCCAGTACACCTTGT
Organism: Ciconia boyciana; assembly: GCF_034638445.1. Lineage (NCBI taxonomy): Eukaryota > Metazoa > Chordata > Aves > Ciconiiformes > Ciconiidae > Ciconia > Ciconia boyciana. The sequence goes on from NC_132935.1 coordinate 13,863,621, forward strand.
GGAGATCTAGACTGTGACTATACAGTTAAGGGAGCACAAGCTAGAACCATGTGTGCACCAACAACTATGTGCTGTGCCTTTACCTGGTCCTGTAAGGTCTTCTTACAAAAGTACTGTGCCAATGATGTTCATATTGCAGCCAAAAGTGAATCAGCCACACAGGTCCTTGCCTATGTTGTATAAGATCTTGTATATGGTGACAAGATCTTTTAAGTAGGAGCAGGTTTGTTTGAAGCTGGCTTTATTGAAGTATAAGAACATACATGGTTATAGCCATATGTGTATCTATCTGCCCCTTCTACACTATAGGCGGGGCTGTGCTTAACCCAGACTATAGTATTAAGCTTCCTCCTCTGTGGTGCATTTGAAATAGCTTATCTAAATCTGCTGTGCCTCTGTGGGACTGCATCCCATCAGTCTGAGCACCAGTCTACTTTGGGTGGAAAGCAACCTTTCACAAAGGATACCTGTAGCCCCTGATGTCTAACTCAGCATTATTGAATTCTTGCAGTTGGGTGCTTGAAAGTCAGGCATAGTGTTAAGAGTGACTAAACTCAAGTGTCCTTTCAGTCTGGCCCTGAGTGTTATGTGATGTGACCAAGGAAAGGTGCAGCAGAACAAGAACCAGGTTCCGCTCCACAACATTACAAACTGCCGTCATAACCACTGGAGCATCCTTCCTCCTTACACCAGAACTATGTATAAAAGACAAGCAGTCTATTGGATATGGTGCCTGACCACTTACTCATTCCCTTGGTACTGATTCCACATTCATCCTGAATCAAAGGCAGTCACTTTCATATTTTGATACATAGAGTTTAAAAGTCCTGGGAATGGAGAAACTGAGCATCGAATTGTAATGCCTGGTTGACATTAGGTTTCCCCAACACTTGGCACTAGAATAGTTAAGTTAAAAACAAATCATGTTTACGGTGAACTGAGTGGCACTCACACTCCAGCTCACAGCAATCTCTTCTGGTATTTTGAATTTATTACATGAAATTAAAATAATTTTCATCCAACAGAAGCTAAAGCAATTACAACATTCTTGCTTAATATTTAATTTACTGTAGGAGCTTTCCAGAGCTCTATCTCTAAGTTTGTTTTTTCTAGAGAAGAGTTTAGATTCCTTGCCATTATCATAATTTTAGATTGGAGTCAGGGATAAAATGCTGGACAGCTCATCAAATTATTTGTTCCAAAAATAATGCCTGTATCTGTGATGAGTATAATGAAGCCTGTGTGCATAATTACAAAACATATAATTTATTTTCCTCCACCTCTTGCTTTGGCTATGTGTTATCATAACCTCTGTCAGCCTATTCACAGCAAACAAATCCTACCATTGAAATCTTGAAATTAAAGTTGTTACTCTTTTTTTACAGGGGTGGATTAAATGGAAATAACAGTGTCTCACCATCCTGCTTCAGATAAAACCTAATCTTTCTTCAGATATAACAAAGATGGATTTTGAGGGGTACAGCAGAGAAGGAATAAATTCCCTGATTTTCTTTTCCTAATTTACTTATTTTTATACTAAATAGAATATGGAAAACATGTTGACTGAGTAGTTGACTGCACAGCAACTGTAAGCAGAATTTTTATTATATATAGAGGCAAAGGGTTACACTCAGAAAACGTATCAGACTACAGTTTTTGAAATGTTCCTAGGGTGTCAAAATATGTTGGCTTCTGGGTGTCCAACCTGATATGCCCTTGGAATGACCTGATTTTCTGAAAATAAAATCTCTGTCATATCACTAGTCACTTTCAAAACTGGAACAAATAGTTAAGGTGTTTTGGCTTGGTATCAAAATGTGCAGTTCTCATGGAAAGTGTTATATGCTCTGGCGTTATATGGTGGGTGTGTTAAGTTTTCCATCTGATCCAGCAGGAGCCTTGCCTTAAAACTTGCCTTAAAACTTAAAACTTTGTGCTCTCGGCTCAAGGGATTTTATGTCATGGAAAACTTTAATGATGGAATGAATGAAGTATTTTATCCTAATATGGTTTTAATTTTCATGGCTTGCCATCTTCTGGGCCTTCCCGACATTTTCTGCAACAAGTGTTCAAAAGTTGCACAGGAGCTTGAATATGCAAACTCATCTCCCAACTTCGTGTCCTTTTGCACCCCATTTCCTGGTTCTCTTTCTCATAGTTATATACTAGCATGGGAGGAGAGACAAAACTGGTTGCTTAGAAAGTCCTATATAACGAACAAGGACCCCAGCACAACTGAGCTGGATGTAGAGTCCATTGCTAAACACAGACACCTCGCACGGCTTGGGCAGGGTGATCCTCAAAGTCCATATCAAGTTACACTATTCTTCTGAACACCTCTCTGAATGGGATGCAGACATCACTACTGAGTTCAGCTTGAATGGGAAGATAAGACAAAGAGTGGACCAAATTATAAGACAATAAAAATATCATCCATTGCATAGGAATTTGCAATGGATTTTTCAGAGCTTAAAGTTTGGAATAGTGGTGATTAAAGTTTTTTTAAAGAATGATTTTATGAGTGCTTTATGGGGCTAAAGGTAGAGCTGCTCTCTCATTTTGTAATCAACATCCATCTCACCAAGAGACAACTCACAACAGCATGTGTAATGCAATTCTAGTCCATGGTTTATATGTGGTAATGTAATGGAATGAATGGCAATGGATGCTGACTGAGCATTTTGAATTGCTCAGTGCTTCCAAAAACTCCTTGTTTTTCTTCCAATTGTGACTGCCATCAAGAAGCTTAGAAATTCCACTGCATGTTTTATAGAAGCTAAATATTCCTTACTGCCTTGAGAGTTCTTAGAGGAAAATGGGTACACTTCTAGTTTAATCTAAACAAACGTGTGAAATCAATTCTAACCACATTAGAAATTTGGAGAAATCCCTGTGATGGAGCTTGGCTAACATCTTGTTTCTTTTTTTGCATCTTCTTGTTCGTCTACAGATTATTGCAGTTCCTGTAACACAAGGGCTATTTTATGGGGAAACGTGACGCAACATGCCTGGTGCCTCTGCATATGGTAGATTTTTTTTTTTCCAGAGGACAAACTCAGTGTTCAAGCATGAGAAACACTTTGTGAACGATGCCAAAAATCCTCTCTGACCAACACATTTTGTATTTTATGAGTCTCGTTAGTCTTTGTTTGGCCATCCACTTATGCATTAACATATGGTATTGTGCTGGTTTTGGCTGGGATAGAGTTATTTTTCTTCATAGTAGCTAGTATGGGGCTATGTTTTGGATTTGTGCTGGAAACAGTGTGGATAACACAGGGGTGGTTTAGTTACTGCTGAGAAGTGCTTATACAGAGTCAGGGCCTTTTCTGCTTCTCACACCACCCCACCAGCGAGTAGGCTGGGGGTGCACAAGAAGCCGGGACAGCTGATCCCAACTGACCAAAGGGCTATTCCATACCATATGACATCATGCTCAGCATATAAAGCTGGGGAAGAAGAAGGAATGGGGGATGTTTGGAGTTATGGTGTTTGTCTTCCCAAGTGACCATTACACATGATGGATCCCTGCTTTCCTGGAGATGGCTCAACACCTGCCTGGCATGGGAAGTAGTGAATGAATTCCTTGCTTTGCTTTGCTTGCATGCACAGCTTTCGCTTTACCTATTAAACTGTCTTTATCTCAACCCACGAGTTTTCTCACTTTTACTCTTCTGATTCTCTCCCCCATCCCACCGCAGGGGAGTGAGTGAGCGTCTGGGTGGTGTTTAGTTGCTGGCTGAGGTTTAACCATGACAGGCATCAATAAGTACTACAAGTGTTCACAGTTCATGTCATACTGTGAAGCACACACAATGGGATGTAAATTACTCTGAGATAAAACTACAGGAATTATCTTTATAGGCAACTAGAATAATCATCATTTGGCCAACTGCTGACAGTTTTCAACTCCAAATGAGTTTTGGCTGGGTTCAGTGCTATTCGGTTGGGGACAAGGCCATGTATCCAAGCACATAGCTTTTTGGTTTGGCTTGCAGCAGGTAAAGGCACTTTAGTCCTAGTCAGCCTGCTACTATTTCATGGCTGTATAAGACTCTGCCTAAAAGTAAGCTGTTAATTTTTATTTTCATATAAAACATTTAAATCACAGTGCTGAAACAGTTTCATCTCAGGGCACTGCTGATGCCACATGTGGATGTAACCTCACTAATCCAGTTCTTAGCTAGGTTGGTACTGTCAGAAAGACAGCCCTGATCTAGCAAGGCCTTCTGGGACTCGAGGTCTGTTGGAGATGGGCACATGATCTCCATGCAGCAATAACAGGAGAAAACAATGGGCTCTTGCTTGGCCCGTGTGGGCTGTTGGTCCTCAGAGAAGCTGAAGACTGAATGAAACTCAAAGTGACATCTGACCGTTGTATCATGTCTTTCCCCTGGTTCAGCTGTGCAATACTGTAGCAAGACAGCTTGGGGAAGCGGAAATAAATGGCCAGACTGTGTCCATACTATAAAACTTTAGGGGATTATTAAATCTTGAACTACTCATACTTGCTCCTACTAATGTTGTTGAATTCAGCACAGAAACGACAGCCATGGTGTCCTGGTTTCAGCTGAGATAGAGTTAATTTTCTTTATAGTGGCTGGTGTGAGGCTATGTTTTGGATTTGTGCTGGAAACAGTGTTGATAATATAGAGATGTTTTAGTTGTTGCTGCACTGGTCAAGGACTTTTCAGCTTCCCATGCTTTGCCCGGTGCAGAAGAAGCTGGGAGGGGACACAGCCAGGATAGTTGATCCAAACTGACCAAAGGGCTATTCCATACCACATGACGTCATGCTCAGTATATAAAGCCGGGGAAGAAGAAGGAAGGGGGGACATTAGGAGTGATGGCGTTTGTCTTCCCAAGTAACCATTACGCGTGATGGAGCCCTGCTTTCCTGGAGATGGCTGAACACCTGCCTGCCATGGGAAGTAGTGAAGGAATTCCTTGCTTTGCTTTGCTTGCGTGCGCAGCTTTTGCTTTCCCTATTAAACTGTCTTTATCTCAACCCTCGAGTTTTCTTACTTTTGCTCTTCTGATTCTCTCCCCCATCCCACCGGGGGGGAGTGAGTGAGCAGCTGCATGGTGCTTAGTTGCCAGCTGGGGCTAAACCATGACACATGGCTACTTTTATCTCAAAATATGGTTGATGGTGGTATTGCCTTTCATACACTAATTTGGAGCAATCAGATCAATGATGGCAGGAACCTGGATCTCTCGATCAGGTGAATGCCCCATTCAGTATGTTATTGCATAGGACATTTAGACCAACATGAATGATTTGGGCAACTAATTTTAGGAGAAGGTTTTGGCTATTAGTTCATATTTTACCTGGACCCTTTATTTCAGAGATACAAGAAGTCAGACTTCCAGAAATGTTAACTTTCCTCTAGTAAAAGTTTCAGGAACATTCTTTAGTAGAAGTTGTCAATTTTCAAAATAAAAATAGTCTCTTCAGATGAAAGGTCACTACCTCTTATTTTAAAAGTAGCACTATTCTGCATTCCTGACAGCTGTATGCTTTCTAGCTTCCCTTCTTTATCTTTGTTTTTCTGGGGGAGGGAGGGTGTTAAATGAGAATTCATGAAGACCCAAATAGTTACCCAAATGGTATTTTTCTGCAAGTAAATTATTTACCTTCTACTAGCACCACTAGCCAGCTCTACTAGAACTCAATCTTTATCACACATTAATATGTCTTTAGATAAGAAGAGATTATCCTTATCATTCAGATGGGACTAATGATAAAGGGAGACAGTGCTACACTAAACTTTACATATAGGTTTTTGCTGTAGTATAAATATAAGGCTCATCAAATCCATAAGTGTTTTGGAGAGGTGGCCAAAAAAAATTCCAAGTTTCTCATGAAAACACTCAAGAAAACAAAGTATTTTTTTATTCAACCTCATTACAAGACAATTTGAACACTCTTCAGCCAAAAGAGCTTGGAAATTAGCCAAGTATCATATGAACAGATTACAAGATTTTTACAAACTGCTGGGGCCTAGTCAGAGCTGTGTAAATGAGCTGCAATAAAGTGACCAAAGGCTTTACCATCCTGGCATGCAGCTTTTCTTTGCCTAGTTCCACCTCTTGGACATGTTTACCAGGGATGTACATATTACTTTGGCCCAAATCATCAAATCTGTTAAGGTGATGCAGTACAGATTCAGAAGGTGCCTTAGGCACTGCAAGTCTCTAAGATTCAGAAGGTGCCAAGGCACTGCAAGGACTTCAGTGCTTAAGTGTTGGGGCCACAAGTGGAACTCATATTCTTGTGTCATGTGCAGTGAATGAAGAGGTATAGGCTCCCAGGAATGGGATTTACAAGAAGCAGGGGGCTAAAGGGGTATAGCTTTGCCAGTTGGTAGGAAATGATGAGGAAATGCTTCTGTCTTAAATTTGGTCTGCCTGCCTGAAGCAGGGATGAAGGAGTCAGAAATGCTCTTCTGGCCTTTGTGTATAATTCATGAAATTTAGGAGTATAATGCTGCAGCTTAATGGGCACGGGGAAGGAGAAAATTGATTTCTGATCCTTCTTCCCGGTCTGTTTATGTTTCAGTGGGGTTTGTTTGTTGTTTGTGTTTTATTTTTTACGTTAAAGAGTCATAGAAAAATAGAAATTGAAGCACTTTAAGGAAAAAAGCTCATATCACTCACTGACCTCTCTGACCAGAATGATAAAAAAATCACATTCATCCCTGCCTTCAAGTTGCATCTTATATCCTTGTTTTAGCCTAGATCTGGAGCATGCTTCTGAACACTTTGGTTCATATTACAGAGCAGTCTTGGAGACCTCAGTCTGGATCCCTTTTAACTGAAATGAAATAAAAGTTAGTTCTTTAGCAGAATGCCAGATGCTCTTTAGGAGCATACCATAGCAAAACCCTGGACTTCAGTAGAACAGATTTTGGCCTGCTCAGGGCACCTGCTTAGAAGAATCTCATGGGAGACAGCCCTGGAGAAAGCAAGTGTCTGGGAGAGCTGTTTGATTTTCAAGAATCATCTCCTCCAAGCTCAAGAAATGTCTCTCTGGCTGTGCAAGAAGTCAAGCAAAGGTGGCAGGACGCCAACATAGATGAACAAGGAGCTCATGACAAAACTCAGACATAAAAAAGGAAGCATACAGGAGGTGGAAGCAGAGACACAAGACCTGGGAGGAATACAGAGACACTGTCTGAGCATGCAGGATGGGATCTGAAAAGCCAAAGCCCATCTGGAGTTCAGTCTGGTGAAGGACATGTAAGGCAATGAGAAGGACTTCTACAGGTACATCAGCAGCAAAAGAAAGACTAGGGAAAATGTGGGCATGCTGCTGAACATGGCAGGGAACGTGGTGACAAAGGACATAGAAACGGCCGAGCTGCTCAATGTGCTCTGTGCTTTGGTCTTTACTGGTAAGATGGTCCTTCAGGAATCCCAGGCCCCTGACACCAGTGAGAAAGTCTGCAGCAAGGAAGACACGCTCAGTGGAGGAGGATCAGCTTAAGGAACATTTACAGAAATTGGACATACATCAACCTGTAGGACCTGATGAGATGCACCCATAAGTGCTGAGGGAGCTGTTCAATGTCATTGCAAAGCCAGTATCAATTATCTTCGAAATCAAATGTCACTCCTACCTTCAAGAAGGGCAAGAAGGAAGATCCACTACAGGCTGGTCAGCCTCACCTTGATCCCTGGGAAGGTGATAGAGCAATTAATCCTAGAAACTATTTCCAAACATATGAAGGATAAGAAGGTGATTTGGAGTAGTCAACGTGGCTTTACGAAGGGGAAATCATGCTTTACCAGGCTGATCACCTTCTATAATGAGACGACCAGCTTAGTGAACATGGACAGAGCAGTGGATGTTGTTTATCTTGGTTTTAACAAGGCTTTTGACACTCCTCCACAACATTCTCATAGACAAAATGCAAAAGTGCAGGTTAGATAAGTGGTCAGTGAGGCAGATGGAAAACTGGCCAAATGTCCAGACACAGAAGGTTGTGGTCAATAATGCAAAATCCAGCTGGAGGCCAGTCACTACTGGTGTATTTCAGGGGTTGATACGAGGGCCAGTATTCTTTAACATCTTTATTAATTACTTCGACAATGTAGCAAAGTCACACTCAGCAAGTTTGCTGATGACACAAAGCTGGTGGCTGATACACCAGAGGGTTGTGCTGCCATTCAGAGGGTCCTGGGCAGGAAGGAGAAATGAGCAGAAAAAAAGGAAAGGAGGCAATTCAGAATGAGCAAAATGACAGAACACCCAACTCGCTTTTACTATAAGATTATGGTCTGGTGTGCAGACCTGCAGAAAGCAGCTAGCGGCTTTCCATGATCTCTAGGCTCTCTCAGGCAGAGAAAATGATTCCGCAGAGCCATAGTGACCTTCTCTTGTGACAGAAAATGAAGGAGAAAGAGCCCTTCCCTTCCTACTGCTTTCCCTTCCCTCAAAAAAAGAAACCTATGGAACGTCCAGGAGGAACAGTAAAATCCAGGTTGCTCCCAGCACAGGATAATGACCTGCTGCCCATCCCTCAAAGCTGGCTATAATTTGTATATGAATTCTTCCTTCAGCAATAATTCTCATCCTTCTGGGAAGAAAATACTCAACAATGAGCTCTGCTGTTCCACAGTTTAGGGTCACTTCAAAAACAAGGACCATTATTGATGAGGTTGCTCAATGGCTGATGGAGATGTGGCATACACACTCACCTCTCCTCTTTTTCTCTTTTCTCAGTGAACCTTCCCCTGGCAACAGACAAATCAGTCTTTGGGGGCAACCTTACTGCACAGGATACGATGCTCCATGTTGAAATCACCACCATTTTGTATTTTTATTTGTGTGTACCATAAAGTGTATCGTAAAGCAATTACAAGTTACGTTTGTCCGCATGGCTGGGGTTGGAAAGGAAGAGCCTTTTTCTTTCATTGAAACTATGTACCTCTGAGAGCATGGGCCAGGCCCTGGCACTTAGCAGGTTTATACCAATAAGGATGTGAGGTCCTTGTGTAGTTGAGGGGCGCTGATGGTCGAAGTATTGCAGGACTGACAGTTTTATTGCTGGTTATTGAGTGTAATGGTAGCGGCAAATGATTATTGCTTACTGTAAGAGCTTTGATTCTGCTATCAGGCAGAGGCTGAAAGAGGATGAAAGATGCAACATGCCATCAGAGGCTGAAAGATCATCTTGGCCCAATTAAGTGGTCAGTAGGACAGAAGTAATACCATGTGAGATTTGAAAAAGCCATCAAAACTGCAGGTCAAAGGCAAATGGTCAGGAAGCAAAAAGGCAGGCAGAGTTTAGGCTGTTCACACAAGGCCCTATTACTCTCAAGAAGAAAGGGGAAAAAAAAATATTTACAGAGGGGGCTGGGGATCATATTACAAGGATATTGCAATCCACTCAGATCTATTGAGTTAGCAATACAGTCCATGAGAGAAGAGTAAGAAGGACAGAGAGATTCAAGCATCTACTACACCCAGTAAGCGGTAAATCACTACTGAAAAGTTAGAAGGCATGGATCACCCTGTGGAGGTCAGGCTCTCTCTCTCGACTGTGGAGGGAACAAAGTATGAGGGCATTCTTGCCTTTGGCATCTCAGTTCGGTAAGTAAAATTCAGAAAAAGCTTTTTCAGGCATCCACTCACTTCCAGGCAATGAAGGAGATGATAAACAGAATCAGCACAAATAGTGCAACACAAGAATTTTGCACTTGCCTTATGAAGATGTATTGATATATCACTTACCCTGCCTTAGGGTAGGGGGATAGATAAAAAAAGGTGCCTTCCTGGCTCACAAACCGAAGTCTACATGGTCCAAGGTCTCTTGGAGGCCACAGTGTTCTCGCAGGTCTAGGCTACAGGTGAAAGGTATTGCTGGGGTAGCTGTAGTGCCAGGACAGATATAGTTTAAAAGCAGTTATTTGTGAGGAGAAGTACTTTACTTGTATAATTTATACCATATGCCCAAGTGTCTTGGCTCTGACTGTGCCAAAAACAGATACCTAAGGAACAATATATGAACTGGGGCTACATATACTGTTATTTTCCCATGGTACTCTCCCAGCCTCCGACGATTTGAGGCTCAGGGACTTTCTGAGCCTGACATCATATTTAATATTGTTCATTAGATCTTTGTCCTATGACTCAGTGTAATTACTTTTTGGATCCATGCAAACTTTTAGCACCCACAGCATCCTGTTTCAAATCTACAACTGGCTAGTTTGATTTGAGCCTCTCTAGTTCATGTGTTAGAATGAAAGGCAAATAGCTGTTCTCTATTGATTCATTCTTCAAAAGATAAAAGCCATGGATATTTTTTTTAGGATTTCTATTCAGGAAAAGGTAATATTGGCATGATAGTCTTAATAGATTTTTGACCCTTGAGATTATGCAGTGTATCCCCAAACCAAAGAAGTTAGACTCGAGTGGTTATGGTACCTAATGTGCCTTCAGTATATTATGAAAAATTTCATTTTAGATTGTTCAAGGACTTAAAAGACAACTTAAATTTAATTTTATACATTGTGTTTCTGAAAACTTTCCTGCTTACCTTTTCTATCCAGGCCACACAGAGGATGGGAAAATGGTTAAACTGCATACACCAGATACAAAAGTGTACACTTGATATGATCAACGAGTAGGAAGATGTTTAGTAAAATTTGCTACAGCTGGTAATATGAAAAACATTTCATTAATCTTTTTATTATGACCAATGTCATTTCGCTGTAAAGTTGTGGGCTTAGTGTGTACGTCACAGAAAGCTTTGATACGTTTGGAGTCTTATTGTCGTACAGTATGACTTAAGAAAGAGTGGTTCCATTTCAGTGATAATGAAGCCAGTTCATATACGAAAGTGGTTGCTACTCCCATCATATTTTGACTGACATATTCCCTTAAATCACTTCCAGATACAGAGATCTTTCTGAAATGAAATAGCTTAGCATCATGATCAGATTTATTACACTTCACTGATTCTGGACCAGATCCTAAACCAGGATGATATTGCCTGGGATCAGGCACTTGGAGGGCTTAGCTTTCTTTTATTTAGTATAGAAAACAGGCACAGTGGAGAAAAGAAGAAAACTTCTCTGAGGTAAAATGTAAGGGCACTAAGTAATGGAAATTGTATATGCAAACAAATTTATGATGATAGGTTCCTAAAAAAATAACGTCAAACACAGACACTAAACTAAGTTTTAATGTAGCTTTGGGGCCTTGGTTTCTAAACTTTATCTTTCATCTTATTGTCAAGCAGAATACACTGTTGTAAACCATGACCATGGAAAGCACTTCAGATTTAAAGTGTTGCAAGCACAACTTAATTTGAGACACTTGCATGCTCATGAAAAACATTCATACTTGTCCCTGGCTTCACGAAAATGAGATTATTTTTCCAAAGGTCTATATTTGGGTTTTGAATAAAAGATGTTACTCTCCATAGTGAATACTTTGTGAAACACAGAGTAAAAATTATCCCAACTTTGAATTAATAAAAATGATGACTTTTTTGTGGTTGCTGTGCATTGTCTGCTCTTGCCCATTTCCTTAACATTTTAGGCAGTTAATGGCAGAGTAAGGGTACAAATTCCTACCTGATGCAACTGCAAGCTATAATTGCTCCATCTGGGTGGTAATCTGTCAATGCTAAGAGAGTTTACTTTGGTCAAAGATGCTACTTTGTGTTTTGAGGTCTATTATGCAACAGTTTTGATGTAGTGGATCTGCATTTGTATACATAGCCGATGAAGGGAGATAAATACTGGATGCTCACTTGACTGGATTCCCTTAAGGAGGTGCCAGCTGGTTCAGCTGGGCTCTGGGCCTTGTGATGGACGGCAGGATCCCTGCACATCCCTGCCTACTCCCATCCACCCATTGACTGTGGGATCCCCGTGCATCCTTACCTACTCCATCTACCATGCAGGTTCACGTGCCCTCATTGTGCAGCTTGTGGTCAGGCCTGGTACCCACTGTGCATGGGAGAGAAATTAAAATAGCACATTCCTGTCCACTGATGGAAGTTGGCTTAGGGTGAGAAGAGGATGAGAAAGACTTGGATGAAATTACTGGATGAAAGGCATCTTTTTCAGGTTATGCTGAAGCAGTAAAATAAGAAAGATAAAGATTTAACTTCTCTCACTTTACAGAATGCTGTGAAAGGTGATGTTAGGAAACTAGACACAGAGGTCTATTGGAGCTGCATGACTATAGCAGTGCATGCAAAATTTCACTTCTTGTCTGTCTTCAGATAAATAAAAACTAGGTTTAGGGTTACAGCAGGAGTGAATGAACAAGATAAGACAAAGAGGCACCTCTCTTAGTCCTGTAAACTTTAACTCTCATTTGAAACCAAGGTTTTTTGCAAATGCTTGAACTTTTTTTCAGCTACCAGAAGCATAACTGCTAAAATATTTCAAGAAATCTGATTTCAATGGCATTTCTGCATGTATGCCAGAAATTAGTTATTATAAATTTGTACCCTCAAAACAAGTAAGCTAGCTTACATCAGTATTAAGTACATTTCAACATTTTATCAAGTCTTAGCCCTAAATAATTCTAATTTCACTCAGCATCATTTTACTAAAACACTTTACTTATTATTGATTTTGTTCATGTGATAACAATTCCATACTGCACCAAAGAGTAGGTGTTTGATTATATGTTCAAACCAGACAGTTAAAGCGAATAGTGTCCAGGGCCTCTGTCTACAGCTGTGACTGATGTTTATTTTCATCTCAGAAACAATGTTTCAGTGAGACCTTTAAATCTGCAGATTTCTGTGGTCTCAAATTTTATGGAGTATTTTTCTATACAATGAGAATGTAAATGAGGGGGGATAAGAGGGATTAAAGAGAATGCAACTCAAACATTGATGTGGCCAGGACAGATACTGCACAGAGTTAAAAATGTTCTTGGAGATGTATGAGACTGTATGGAAATCATATGTGAAATTACAATGAGATTTTACTGAAAAGTAGCAGACGTTGTTAATTTCACTTTTTTTATCTCAATCCCTTGTGGAGAAAAAGAAAAAAAGGGAAAAAACTTGGTAAACAGCATCATGTACTTCATGTTACTTAGCAACATGGAAAATACTCCGATTTCTAATATTACACATTATTTTATCACAGAATCACAGAATCACAGAATCGTATAGGTCGGAAAAGACCTTTAAGATCATCGAGTCCAACCGTCAACCTAACACTACCAAGACCACCACTATATCATGTCCCTAAGCACCTCATCCAAACGTCTTTTAAATACTTCTGGGGATGGCGACTCAACCACTTCCCTGGGCAGCCTGTTCCAATGCTTGGTAACCCTTTCAATGAAGTAAAATTTCCTAATATCCAGTCTAAACCTCCCCTGGTGCAACTTGAGGCCATTTACTCTTGTCCTATCACTTGTTACCTGGGAGAAGAGACTGACCCCCACCTCGCTACAACCTCCTTTCAGGTAGGTGTAGAGAGCGATAAGGTCTCCCCTCAGACTCCTTTCCTCCAGGCTAAACAACCCCAGTTCCCTCAGCCGCTCCTCATAGGACTTGTGCTCCAGACTCTTCACCAGCTTCGTTGCCCTTCTCTGGACATGCTCCAGCACCTCAATGTCTGTCTTGTAGTGAGGGGCCCAAAACTGAACACAGTATTCGAGGTGCGGCCTCACCAGTGCTGAGTACAGGGGCATGATCACTTCCCTAGTCCTGCTGGCCATGCTATTTTTGATACAAGCCAGGATGCCATTGGCTTTCTTGGCCACCTGGGCACACTGCTGGCTCATATTCAGGCGGCTGTCAACCAACACCCCCAGGTCCTTCTCTTCCTGGCAGCTTTCCAGCCACTCTTCCCCAAGCCTGTAGCGTTGCATGGGGTTGCTGTGGTCCAAGTGCAGGACCTTGCACTTGGCCTTGTTAAACCCCATACAATTGACCTCGGCCCATCGATCCAGCCTGTCCAGGTCCCTCTGTAGAGCCTTCCTACCCTCCAGCAGATCAACACTCCCGCCCAACTTGGTGTCATCTGCAAACTTACTGAGGGTGCACTCGATCCCTTCATCCAGATCATTGCTAAAGATATTAAACAGAACTGGCCCCAGCACAGAGCCCTGGGGAACACCACTTGTGACCGGCCGCCAACTGGAGTAAACTCCATTCACCACCACTCTTTGGGCCCAGCCATCCAACCAGTTTTTTACCCAGCAAAGAGTACACCCGTCCAAGCCATAAGCAGCCAGGTTCTCCAGGAGAATGCTGTGGGAAACCGTGTCAAAGGCTTTACTGAAGTCTAGATAGACAACATCCATGGCCTTCCCTCATCCACTAGGCAGGTCACCTTGTCGTAGAAGGAGATCAGGTTGGTCAAGCAGGACCTGCCTTTCCTAAACCCATGCTGGCTGGGCTTGATCCCTTGGTTATTCTCTACATGCCGTGTGATAGCACTCAGGATGATCTGCTCCATCAGCTTCCCCAGTACCGAGGTCAGGCTGACAGGCCTGTAGTTCCCCAGGTCCTCCTTCCGGCCCTTCTTGAAGATGGGCGTCACATTTGCTAATCTCCAGTCAGCAGGGACCTCCCCAGTTAGCCAGGACTGCTGGTAAATGATAGAAAGGGGCTTGGTGGCCACATCTGCCAGTTCCTTCAGTACTCTTGGGTGGATCTCATCAGGCCCCATAGACTTCTGTGTATCTAAGTGGTGCAGCAGGTCACTAACCATTTCCCCCTGGATTATGAGGGCTCCATTCTGGTCCCCGTCCCTATCTTCCAACTCCGGGGGCTGGGTACCCAGAGAACAATTGGCCCTGCTATTAAAGACTGAGGCAAAGAAGGCATTAAGTACCTCAGCCTTTTCTTCATCCCTAGGCACTGTGTTCCCTCCCCCCATCTACTAGGGGCTGGAGATTCTCCTTAGCTCTCCTTTTGCTGCTAATGTATTTGAAGAAGTATTTTTTGTTGTCTTTTACAGCAGTAGCCAGATTGAGCTCTAGCTCAGCTTTGGCCCTTCTAATTTTCTCCCTGCACAGCCTCGCTACACCTTTGTAGTCCTCCTGAGTTGCCTGCCCCTTCTTCCAGAGGTCATAGACTCTCCTCTTTTTCCTGAGTTCGAGCCAGAGCTCTCTATTCAGCCAGGCCAGTCTTCTTCCCTGCTGGCTCGTCTTTCGGCACCTGGGGACAGCCTGCTCTTGTGCCTTTAGGACTTCCTCCTTAAAGAATGTCCAGCCTTCCTGCACTCCTTTGCCCTTCAGGACTGCCTCCCAGGGGACTCTGTTGACCAGTCTCCTAAACAGGCCGAAGTCCGCCCTCCGAAAGTCTAAGGTGGCAGTTTTGCTGACCCCCCTCGCTGCTTCTCCACGTATCAAAAACTATCATTTCGTGATCACTCTGCCCAAGACGGCCTCCAGCCATCACATGGCTCACAAGTCCTTCTCTGTTCGTGAACAAGAGGTCCAGCGGGGCACCTTCCCTAGTTGGCTCACCCACCAGCTGTGTCAGGAAGTTATCTGCCACACACTCTAGGAACCTCCTAGACTGTTTCCTCTCTGCTGTATTATATTTCCAGCAGACATCCGGTAGGTTGAAGTCCCCCATGAGAACAAGGGCTAGCGATCGTGAGGCTTCTCCCAGCTGCTTATAGAATACTTTGTCAGTCTCCTCATCCTGGTTGGGTGGTCTGTAACAGACTCCCACCATGATATCTGCCTTGTTGGCCTTCCCCCTGATTCTTACCCATAGACACTCCACCCTATTGTCACCATCATCGAGCTCTAAACTATCCAGACACTCCCTGACGTATAGGGCTACCCCACCACCTCTCCTGCCTCGCCTGTCCCTCCTGAAGAGTTTATAGCTATCCATCGCCGCACTCCAGTTGTGCGAGTCATCCCACCATGTTTCCATGTTGGCAACTATATCATAGTTTTCCTGATGTACAGTGACTTCCAACTCCTCCTGCTTGTTGCCCAATATATATTATACATATATATTATAAGTAAGTTTTGTATGGAAGATAACCTTAGTTTCCACCTGATACTACACAAATGAAGATTTTTTTTCATTTTGAATCACTGCTAGCATTATGCAACATATAAAAATTCTAAATGATTTATGCTTGCAAAAGCATAGGTTACTGGGCTCAAGTAAAGTGAGCGGAGACTGATGATCCATAATGAAATTCTGCAAAGAAAATACTCTTTCAGGAGCTGCTGATTTTGCATTTATTAACTTTAATATTTGTATTCAAATAAAATCCATTCTACTTTCTGGGGTCTTGACTGGGGGATTTATCCAACAGCCATTATGCAAAACTCCCACTGCTAATATTATTTTAACTCAGTAGAAGCTGGAAGAGTTAGACATGATCTGAATACACTCAGTAAATCATGTTCTTGCAGAAACTCGAGTACAAAAATATCCAATCCTCAATAGCTTTTTTTAGGAGACTGGTATTAGGATAGTCAGTTGAGAAAAGACAAGTATATGTCTATGCATTATTAATATATCTCTGTTACACCTTTGGCTACCTGGGGAAGTTTCTGCCTGAAATGTTATACATCTGATTTCAGGCATATAAACCCATACTTTCCTAGATTTTAGTTCCTAATTTTGGCATGCACAGTAATCTGGATATCTAAATGTTTTCTTGAAAAACCTGTCCATGCAGCCAGCACAAAAAGGATCTACTCACTGATCTTCCATGGAATCAGGCATTTTTAGAACAGTATTTTGGAGCATCTCTCTCAGAACAGTACATCTAGAATGTTTTTTAGATTCTCATTGGCAGGTCTTGGCAAACTGTGAATCCATGGACTGTAGCAGCTAATCTTGGGGTGCCAATAGCTGCGCTTTGGAAGTAACATGCTGGTCAGAGGCATGATGCTGCTTGCAGTCTCAAGAATTTCAATACAGTTGACTTCACTGCTTAGTAACTGATATTGGGGAATGTTTTTTTTTCAGAAAGCCACTTTATCAGAATTTCTAATTTTCAGAAAAAAAATGTTGAAGGTCTAAAGCAATTATAGAAATTATACTTCCTTTGAATGAGAAAATTTTTACTTTTTTAGCTCCTCCAGCAATAGGCTTTTTGCTTTAATTCTTCATTTGATATTTTATAGAGATTCATGATGAATGTATCAGAATGTAATTGGAAGGATTTTGTTATACTCTCGCTCTGCTTTATTTTTCTTTTTTGTCTGTGTCTCATTGTCCTAATGACAAGGTAATAGCAAGCTTTTGGCTTTCTTACCACAGAAGTGAGTTATATGGTTCTGTGATTTAATGTTTCTCTGCACTGGGAAGGAAGAAGGTCAGGATTTTTTTAATGTGTACAGGTTTATTGAAGTCTTTAGAAACAAACCTAGAAAGTCAGCCTTTCTTAGAGCTCTTTCAAGTGCACTCAGACATGCTGAAGATATCAAATCCACTCCATCCAGTTATTTTTATTGACATAGAAAGTAACAATAAGCTAAAACTGTGTTATTCTAGATAGAGGTTTCGTAACAAAGCAACAGCCTCAACTAGGCAGACTCAAACTGCATTTCTAAGTACAATCAAAGTTTCTAACTTGATGAAACTGTTTAGGTAAAATTCCCAAATCCAATGCCCACACACAAACCAGCTTTACTTGGCAAGAAGAACATGATTTTTTTCATGTAAGATTGGTTGTTAGTATGAACATTTTATAACACGTCCTATCTTATATACATATCCTATCAGTTGTTTATGTCCTATCAGTTATACAGAAGAAAAGAGTTATTGCTAGAAAGTGGCACAGAGATCTGTAAAATAAAAACTATAATTATGAAGAATATGTTTGCGGTACACAGGCCTGGAAGATGAGGAGTCATCAAAATTCACTGTTCAAGTAACTTGGTAGGGTTACAAGTTCTGGAATTAAAAAAAATAATAAAAAACTTCCAAAAGCTTCAAATTGCCACCTATAAACATAAGAAAAAGATTCATGTTTTTAACGTACATATTATTCCCCATATTGCTGTGAAGCTAATTTGTAATTACAGTTCAGTTCACATAACAAAGTTTGCAATTTGAACTATACTGGACTTTCCTTGGAGTGAAAGAGATTTTATTTGTGTGTCAAGGTTGCTTCTCAGTAGCTAAGACTCACTAGTCAACTAGACTTTCCCAAATCACATATTTACATCAATCACAATAGAAGCTCCTTGCCAAAGCACTGCATTGTAAAACATTCAAAAGATGCATGAAAGCATATGTGTTGTTGTGCAGCTTCCAGCCTTTTGGTTCCTATCTGAAAGAACTTTACAGGAACATACTTTGTAAATGATTTTATATTGTCTGGTCCAAGAACTGAGTTCAGAGAGACTTTTAACTAACTGATGAAGTCTCCTATAGTAAGCTCTGCACCAAATGCAGCAGTTGAAGGGAGCCTTGGAGACTGAGAATTTTTGAGGGGCCGTGAGAATTCACTGTTGAAATAATTTGGATGGAAGACCACTTTTGCAATGGGTGAGCTTCTGAAAAGCTAAGTTTGCAACTGTGTAAGGGTATAAGATTCCCATTCTTAATGTTCATACCAGTAATCCGTGTTGGCTGTCAAATGGACAGAAGAAGCAAAAGCTGTGCTGATTTTCAGAGGTGTCCCAAAAGGTCTGAAGTTGGTTTTTGAAAGGTGAGCATCCACAAGACGACTATGATAATATGGACCCTTGCCTAACTTAGTCTTGTCCCTTTGTTTCCTTGTAAATCCTCTTCACTTTAAATAATTTCCTGTCATTCTGGACGAAATGTGTTGTGGATATGAGCACTCACAGATTTATTTGCACGGGTTTCATTGCATTTTATATTTGAACCTCATTTATTGCCTTAAATCTAAATGGACTAGTTGTCCAACCAATGCTGGTTGTAAATCCATGAATCCTTCCTGTAGTTGATATGGTTTGCAGTTGTTTCACATCCCTGCATCCACTTTCATCACTTGCAATAGATTTTTTACTTATAGCTAAGGTATGCCAGCAGTGTCATTGCTTCATTTGGCTATACATGGCTCCCTGTGTGTAACTCATGTCATTCCAGCTCATTCAGTCCACATTTTTGGCCCTTTTTACCATATATCATCCATGTTCTAACGTCTTTCTCAGCAACCCTCCCAGAAACATGTCCCCCAGCCTGACATATATGTGCCCAGAAGGTGAGGACCACATCTCCTTTCCCCTTCCCAGTAAATCTGTGGCTGGAAATGTCCCTTTCTAGCCCACCCTCCTGCTGTTCTTCTTTCCTACTGCTCTAAGTGCTACTGTGTGTAGGGGTCTGCCAGGGAAAATGCTTGTGTGAGGGCCGAGTAATCTGCTTTAGTTGCGAGCAGTGCTGTCTGTAATATCTGTATTAATGCCCCTGGTTTTAATGGAAAGAGGGTAGGGAGCCTTCACCTGAGCAGGGCAGGAAAGCTGCTAGCGAATGTATTCAACAAGCAGGACCCTCTTCCAAGACTCAGGCCTTTGCAAAGGACAAGGGCTCACAAAGAAATGACAATTGCCGAAAGGAGGCTAAGGAGGATTAGGCTGACAAAATGTAAAAATAAAAATGTTCAATTGTTCTGCTTTTGTTTAGGCCATCACAAACCTACCATCTTATTTCTAGTGTCTAGCTGAGTTCTGCTACATAATTTTCCATTTATCAAGCATCAAACACCTATCTCAGCATCCAGCACTAGCCCCAGAGTAAAACCTAAGGAAAATTATTAGCCAAGCTGAAAACTTCCAACCCAACCCCTCTCCTAGTTTTCTGTAGCCTGCAGGCTCTGAGGGGTATCTGAGCTCTGTGCTGTCTTCATTTTTGCAGATAAAAGAAATTAATTATTTTGTCTAGATTTAATCAAAATATTTCTAGGCACTGAAATATAGACTTCATTTTAATTCAATGTATTCTTTTTGAATGAAAAAAGAAAAAAAAAGGTGTTTGTGTTTTTTAAAATTTTGCTGAAAATGCTGGTTTTTTTTCAAACCTGACTTGAAAAAAAAAACAACCCACAAAGTGAGAGGAATGGATTTTGCCTTCTCTCTTTCTTTGTTGAGTTTTTTCCCCTTTGTCCTCATGCCCCTTATTTGCTTGCATCAAAAAGGGAGTGGGGTATTCAAGCAGGTAGCTTTTAAAAATGGAGTAAAAAAGCCAGGCCAAGCCAACCAAGCTGATAGAATTCAAATGAACTCTGCTTTCCTTTCTCAATGGGTGCTGCTATATTGTTTTGTCCTGTATTTGGTCTGAGTCCAAGAGCTGCTGAGTCTCAGGGTTAGTAGCTTGCTTTCATTCTTCTATTTGGCAACTTATTCTCATTCAGACCAAATCCTTTTTGGATAGTAAGATCTGATATGAAGATCAATCTGTTCCATGTTAATACAGAGAGCAGACTATTTCCTTGAGTGGACTGGACAAGAGTTTTGGAAGGAAAATAAATCTCTTTATGTATTCTTTGACCTGCTGGATACGTATACATACATGAACGTCTAAACAAGAGCTTTTCTACTTGCCTCTGGAGAATAAGAAGTGCTCTAATTGGTATCCAGCAGAGGTTGATGTAGGGCACATTAGATGTTCCACAGTGGAAATAAAGATATTTTATTTTGTTGAAGCTTGCTGGATGCTTGTAAAATTAACACCATGAAAACCTATATTTTAGCTGTGATTTTTGCAGAAGAAGCTAGTTTGCAGAAGCAGCTAGTTCTCCCAGCCATTCTTAGTTGCAATTATAATAATGAGCTTTTAAGAATACACTGGTGACATCCTTAGGTTAAAAAAAAAAAGGAAGCACTTCAGTGCCTTCTTTCTGTATCCTTTGTAATTTCATGCTCTTCCTCCCCATCTGAGCTACTCTCGCATCATCAGTGAAAGCGTTGTTTAGCCAGTAATAGAAGTAAATTACCAAAATAAGCAATGGCACAGTTGTTGATCAGCTGGTGAATGACACAGCTGGGAGCTAGACAGATTTCTAGGTACCTGAACCCAAGTGTTTTCCTGAAAGAATTTTAATAATACAGAAGTTTTCCAGTAATGTACCTAAGGCCTTATTACAGCCTGAGAGACTGTCTTGGTTAAGTAGCCATTTAATGCCTTTTCAATCATAGTCCAGGATCAGAAGCAACTTTAAGTTATTACCAACTGGAAACTGGTTATCGACTGCCCATGGGTCAAATATGTTTGTGGTCTTCTGTTCCTAACAGATGAGAGTTCGCATCAGACATATATTCTGGGTCATGCACATATGCACATACACACACCCCTACCTCTATCAGAGCAGACACTAACCAGCTTCTTCCTGATGGCCTTAGTGGACAGAGGGATTGAGGTTTATCAGGGAATTCTTGCAAGGAAACAGTAACTGTGAAAACAAGAGTGTTAAAAGAGGAATGTCCCTAGTGCAAAGGAAAGGAAAGAATATATTCTTTGTTCCTGTGTCAGCTGTCCAACTTGGTCACTGCTAACATTTCACTTTCACCCTGAAGAGCAGCTAATTGTTTATGAAATGACCTTGTTATTCCTGCCCTAGTAACCTTGTCTGGAAGGCCACCACATGCATTTATTATTCTCTAAAGGAAAATGTGCTTTCTGACATCTGTTCTGCATTTGTTTTCCTTTAATTACCTTTAACTTCCATCACCCCCTCCTCAGATTGCTCATCTGTGCTGCTCTGTACAGGGTGGCATGGGCTGTCCTAGTCCTACAACCCTGCCTGTCCTCAACTTTATTTTTTCTGTGGTTCTGCTGTCTTGCATTGTAGTCTGGTACAAAAGGACAGAGGAGGGCACTGTGAAATTGCCTTCTCCCTCATCCCCCTCCTGTGAAAGACTTTACATCCCCTGAATTATGTATTCCAGTTTAGGATTGTAAGAGTTTATACTGAGAGTGTATTGCGGACAAAGGCTCCTTCTCTCCTAATCTGCCCTGGGGATTCATTCTCTTCTGACTCCTAGAGCCAGAGAGTGCAAAAGCACTGGCAATCCATGGTCTCCTTCCCATGTCATTTTTTGGCCAGCAATAATGAGCATCTACAGCATCAGTTCCTGAGGTTCTAAAAGTATAAAAAGGCTTTGCAAGAAGTGTAAGTGACCTAAATGTCCTTCTCAGTAAAAAAGCTTTATTGTTGGCCAGATCACTTTTAGCCCTTTCAAATTTCTTGTGATAAACAATCTAAGAGGATGGCCTGGCTGTTCCCCAAGGAGGCTTTGGGCATCTGTTAACTGAGTGATATTTCTTCAGCAATGCTATTTAAGTGACTGACACCATTGCCTGCCCTCTCCCAGCAGTCTGTGCTCCAGCCCTGGCCATCCTCTGCCCTGTGCTAGTGTAAGTGTTTGAATGGTCATGCAGTGAATTTGATTTGGGAGGGTTTTCAGGGCAGGAAGAAGGGGTGGGAGGAATGTTTTACAGAAGATCTGGGTCAACAAGTGGTGGCACAACCTCTCATGCTGGCATCTGGAAGTGGGTGGTGGGTAAATGGGAACATGCAGCACAGAGCAGCAACAGTTTATACTGGCTTGAGCAGGACTTTCTACCATCTAAACACAGGCTTAATTTTGGGTTTAGCTTAGTAAGCATAAAAGCAAAGCTACAGATTTGAGGGGAAAGGAGAAGATACCTTTATCACTCAATGTTGCTACAAGAGAGAAGTAATAGAGGGTAAAACAGTGCAGGAAGATTTATGTACATTGTGTGTCTCTATTCCATGAGATTGCCCACAGCCTCATGAATCCAGGTTATCTGCATGAGATCATGGTCACACCTGCAGAAATCTGGACTCTTGACTCTGGCCTTTAAGTCTACCTAACCTCCCAGACATGTTTTTTGGGTTCAGCCTTCCCAAGGTCACTCAAGGGGCATGTCCATGAAACCAAAGGAAGGGTGATCATTTCTCCAGTGAGGAGAGCTGTTATGGGCTCTTAAGATAGTCCATCTCTGCCTCCAGTTTTTATGAATCCTCATGGGCAGGCTTCAGAGACAAAGACCATGTTCACAAGAAGTGAGTAGTCTTTCTTCTTTTGCACAGTCAATGAGGTTATAAAATAGTAGTCAAATAATTTTACTTCGGAGCATGTGCATTCAAAATCTGGTAGCCCTTAGGAAATAACACAGAATCTTCCAAGTAATTCCAGAATTGTTTCATAATCTCTTATTTAGGAAGGTCCTATATATCTAGCCTTCCATTGGGAGATTTGTAAAAATGCCACTTCACTTTTGTCATGATTTAGGCTGGTACTTCAAGTAGGCTAAATAAAATAACAATTGTTTTTCTTTTCTTGTTTATTTTGGCTGAGATGTATTGTTAGTTTTTGTGAAACAGCTATGGGACTTGGCAATGCAGGCACAATTGTTATCCTGAATATCTTAAATGATGTGAGACAGCACCTGGCTGATTTTACATGTTTTTAATGGTGCAGTGATGATAAATACATGGGGGGACACAGAGAGAAATACAGCACTCCAGCTTTCCAGGCGGGTTCCTTATTGGCAGGATACACAAGGTTTCAAATGAAAATAAGTTATTTGCATCCATCGCAAAAGGTGTTTTTGAGATGAATCCTGTGTCTCCCTGAGGTCCCCCCCTTCTTTGGCTTTTTCTTGTTTTGTTTCATTTCACCTTCTGGGCCGTTTACTGCTGCATATAGCACGTATTCATTTATGTTTGTCAATGCTGATTTTTATTTACTGCATAGCAGCCTGATTTCAGAGGAAACCCGGTTCCTTTTTCTGCTCACTCACTTGATGTAATCAGTGAATGCAGCTTGCATACTCTTTTCCATCTGTCTCAGTCATTTATATAGATTAAAACCAGCAGAGGTCCAAGTAATGGCCTTGTGGGGAGGATTCTCCACAGTGGGGTGGCTTGCTTTACAAGTCCTCAGATTTCACTTTGTTTTCGCTTTTTCTAGTGTGTGCATTCACCACTTGCATGTTAATAGATTTGGAGAAGATTCCTCTCCAACATCCCCACAGCCTCATCTGTAACATCAGACAGTGTTATTTGCTTATTCTCTTCTAAAACTCAGTAATTTGTGTTTCATTAAAAAACATCATCCTTAATTCTTTTCTTGGCCAGTAATGCTCTTATAATAAATTAATCTCAATGAATTCCTAAAACGTACATACACAGATCTTTAAAGCTATTTTGATGTTATACTATTTGGAGATAATGAATATTACTGTTAAAATCTCTACACTACAAACACTTTACCTCTTTGAAAGCCTTGCAACTGTACGATTCTATTCATTTCAGTAACAATTCCATTGCATCAGAACATGATTCTCTTACAGGAGAAATATTTACATCCATAGTTCCTTTTTTGCTTTGCCCAAACAGACGAATACCTTATAATGTGCAAAACAGGGCCAAAAGATGTGTTGCACATACTTGTGGTATAGAAGCGTTAAATAACAAAATGCTAACCGTACCACTGCCACATGAACTAGCTAGGTCTGTCTTCATTTAAGATATGCTCCTAGGCATCTTAGTCCATGGTCAGTAAAATAAGGATTAAAACAGGGCATCTTCAGACCCTTGCTGGCTTTAGTAGAATATTTTAGGAATTCACTGGTGTGTACATCTGAGTGCAGCTTGAAGGTTCATCATTGGGACTAAATATTGCTGTGGCAAATGCAGATAACTTTTCTCTGTGTAGGAATAGATATATGGATATGTTACCTATGCAATGTATGGAAAAGTATATCGATAATATGCAAGTGAATTAGAGATTTTATGCTGGCTATTGCCTTAAGAGTCCCCCAAGAATACATGGCCCTTTACAAAAACAAAAACAAAAACAAACAAACAAACAAACAAACAAAACCCCAAACCCAACATTTTTGACCATCAACAGGCTATCTGGTTTCCGACAGGAGTTACTACAAAATAAAAACTGCTTTTAGCATGTGGAAACTCAAACTGGCAGTGTCTGCTCTGAAAAGAATCAAATAATTTATTGCTGTTGGTTAGATCAACTCTTAAGGCATTTCAGTAGATCAAGGAAAGGTCTTTCAGCCAATTATCAAGGAGCTATTCTTTGAAGGCCTGTTACAGTGTCTATAAATCTGTAAATGTGTTTCTTAGTCATTCAGTTAGAGCTGTAATCAGTTATCATACCAGATGAGCTCTGAAGTAAGCAGATCAGTTGCACATTCCCAAGAGGATTTTTTCTGTCTTATCTTTTCTATTTCTCTGAAAGACATATAAGATTTCACATATTCGTAACACATATTCATCTCAGCAACTGCTGTGTCAAATGAACAAAGCTAGGGAAGATAATGAAGTACAGTTTGGTTGATACTTAACAATCTGGCTTTTCCATGCCTGAAGGCAGCTCCATATGGAAGCAAAGACTTGTTCCTCTTCAGTAAAGAGATTTTTTGCCTTTATGGACACTGTGTTATGTCCCAAAGGTTATCGGGAAATGCCAGCGTATCAGTGTGTTTCATTCATTCTCCAGGAGAAGCTGCAGAAGTGGCATACTGGCATAAAACCAGTGTGGTTTAAATGGAAGCTCCTTGAGCACCTAAGAGATATCACTGAGTGTGTGGATAATTTGTAATAACCTACAAACCTATGTTTCATGTTCAATAACCAAAACATTGCTGAAACTATCAATGCAAGTACGGCACCATTCTATTAATCCAGTCTGGCCTTGTATATAACTCTGGAGAATAACCTTATAAAGATTCAGACAAAGCAGTGACTACCTAAGAATTACTAAAATCTCTTCAAAGCATTGAAATAAACCCCTAGACTGTGCAATGTAAGCTTCACAAGATCCAATAATTCAAATAACAAATAAAGCAAATTGAAATACATTCAATAGAATGATGTGGTTGAAATCTTAAGAAATTGCAAATCATAGTAGCTTAGGCACTGGATCCTCTCAAAAACCCTCAGTAAGTTTCAGATGACACCAAACTGGGGGAGGCATCTGACATGCTGGAGGACAGAGCTACTCTTCAGGCAGATCTAGAGAGGCTGGAGAAATGGGCTGATGGAAAGCTCATGAAGTTTATCAAAGACATGAGTGAAGTTCTGCACATGGTACGAAATAAGACCATGCAATAATGCAATCTGGAGGAGGAGCTTTGCAGGAAAGGACCTGGGGGTCCTGGTAGTCAACAACATGAACTTGAGGCAGCAGTGTGTCCCTGCTGCAAAGAAGAGCAACCACATACTGGACTGTACGAGAAAGAAGGCAGCCAGCAGGTCAGGATAATGTTTGGTACTCTTGTTTGGCACTCGTGAGACCACATCTATATTCCTGCATCCAGTTTTGTGCTCTCCATTACAAGAATGACATTGTCAGTCTGGATCGGGTCCCATTGAGGGCCACCAAGAAGGTCATGGAGCCAGAGCACACGATGTATGAGGAGAGGCTGAGAGAGCTGGGCTAGCTTAGCCTGGAGGAGAGACAGCTCAGTGGGATCTTACTGCTGGCTGCAACTACGTAATGGGAGGGTATAGAGAAGATGAAGTTAGTCTCTTCTCAGAGGTAGACAGTGAAAGGATATGAAGCAATGAACACAAGTTTCAGTGAAGGATGCTCTGACTGCATATAAGGAAAACATTCTTTGTTCTTCACAAGGGCAATCAAACACTGGAACAGATGTCCACAGAGGCTGTGGGATCCCCATCCTTGCAGATACTTAAACTGAACTAGACATGGCTCTGAACAATGTGCTCAAAAACAAGCCCTGATATGAGCAGAGGATGGTACCATATGACCTCCAGAGTTTCCTTTGAACCTAATCCATTCTGTGACTTCGTGTTTCTCAGAAGAACTGTGCTGGCCCCTCTTGTAGGAGGGGCCTTCCGTTGTTACCTGTGGTTGCAAACTGTGTGTTGGAGATAGAGTCTTTGAAGGTTTCTCCAGGCTGTTGTCCTACTTTCAGATACCTATACATCAGCGGTGTCATTGGGTTCTGTTCAAAAGAAACGTTTTTGTTTTGTTTTGTTTTATGCTCCTAGTCGATCTGTCTTTGAAAATCTACCCTCATGGGCAAAATACAGAGAGGAGAACTTCATGATCCTGGGGCACAAGACACTCTAACTTCTCATTCAGACTGCTTGTGTGATGCTGGGGCAGTTAATGTGACTGAGATTTCCAAGTGATGAGTAATTTTAGGCTACTTTTATGGAAAAATAATGGTCAGCCCTGATTTTCAGCCTATTGAAGAATTTAAATTCTTTCAGATGTTAAAAGCTGGGCTCCCCAAAATCCCAAACCTTCCAAAAAATCATTGGCCACTGTGAAAAATCCTCCTTTAATCTCCTCTTGGCTTCTTCTGCATAACAGAAAAGGTGGAGATAGTTTTTTTCTTCCTTTTTTTTTTTTTTCCTTGTGTTGTCCTTTGTGAGCCAGAAAAATCATAGATTTCTACACTAGGTCCCAATTACAAATTTGGACTTCATCAAAAATGCACTTCATCCATTAGTGGATCAACTCCAGAGAGGGAATGAGAGTAGTAGAGGAGACAAATCAGCATGGGAAAATCTCTCCTCCTTCCCAT
Source organism: Ciconia boyciana (assembly GCF_034638445.1). Taxonomy (NCBI): domain Eukaryota; kingdom Metazoa; phylum Chordata; class Aves; order Ciconiiformes; family Ciconiidae; genus Ciconia; species Ciconia boyciana. The sequence goes on from NC_132935.1 coordinate 13,891,112, forward strand.
TCTCGAGGGACACATCGCTTTTGGCTGTCAGCTTGCTTTCAGCATCTGTACTCCAGCTGAGAGTTTGTTTGGCCTTCCATGCTTTGATGCAGTAACAACACAGCCCACATTTCTGCTGATTAATCATTTGGTCATTTTGTATCTTAACCAGCTGTGATCATGAGCTATTTTTCCAGACAAAAATTAGAGATGTCACTGTTCATCATCTTCATATTCTTCACTCCCTTTGTATAATGGCTGAAGGGTCTCATCCAAGCAGGTGCTGAGGGTCCACATCCCCACTGAAGGCAGGGAGGGGTGCAGATGTCTGGCCCCATTCAAAATCAAATATTAACCCCCTACCTCTTCAAATATCATAACAAACAATTGTTTAATTCAGCTCATGAGGAATTATGCTCTGAGTCCAATTTTATCCTAGGAGTAGGAATCCCCATGTCTATATCTTTAATTTGTGCTTCAGTTTTGGCACTTGAAGGCTGCAACCCACTATCAGCAGATGGAAAATGTCAACCAAATGCACTTCCCTTATGACTCATGCACTCTCTGGAGCATGTCACGAGTAAACCCTCCACAGAAGATTTATGTTAAATAGAGGAAGATTGTGCTGATAAACTGTTTCAGCTTTTTTGATTTCTTCAGAACCATTTCAGTAACTCTCACTACTTTTTTTAGTCACAGGGGTGGAAGCTGCTAGCAGTGTTACGTTAAAACAGAGTTCAAGCTTCCTCCCTGGAAATGACAGTGTGGTCTCCAAGCAATTCCACTTGCAGCCGAATAAATGTTGAATGCATGATGAAGTTTTTCCAGTGTAATATCTGATTCATCTGAAATCACCTAATAATAGGTGAACCCTGACACAGGCAGTAGTATTTTTGTAAATGAAGACACCCAATATGTGTCATCTCTTTGTTCCTTTATTCAGAACAAAGGCCTTTCTTCTTCAGGAATACACAGGTTAATTTTTTCACTCCTATTTTGTCCAAAGTGACTGGCCTAGCTCTTGCAAACTGAGTTAATTAAATCATTCTTCTAAAGAGAAACAGAGCCTGTAAATCTATAAATAATATAAAAACTACTTAGTACGTCCTGGGTGCAAAGTAGAAAAGCATGTGTGAAAACACTCTGTCCCTCCCAGAGCATCTGTAAAGAACCTTGCCTCTAATAATCTGTCATGAGAACAATATTTTCTCCCTGAGAAGAACAGAAACATGCCCTTCACTAAATGTCATTCACTTGGAGTCTTTGTTTAATACTTTGCCTAGTTTTAGTCACAATAACAATCACTTCCATAAGAGTATGGGTTTTTTTCCACTTTTTCACACTGAGAGAGAGTTCCTTTCTACGCTGAAGGAGCAGTGATGTAGGAGGGTAGCTGTATATGTAATCTAAATTAGCTGAAGACCTTGATGATATAGTATTGTCATTAAACCAGTAGATAGGTAAGGGAGAGGTGAACATGGCCTTGAGAGGAGATGCAAGGGACAAGATCGAGAACTACAGATTCCACTCTACCTTACAAGTGGAATTACACAGGATTTATACTTTGCAGTAATCAGATGGCACACCGCAAAGATGGCAATTGCTGTCCACCTGTACAAGACCCAGCCTAGGCTGAGACATCAGCTCTGATAAGCATAACATCTGAATGTGTTTCAGAGAGACCACATGACTGGTAGATATTAATACTGCTCATTTTTCTAGAACAGAGAAATTTCTGTGCTGAGTAGGAAGCCCTCCTTCCCTGCTAAAGCTGGGGTGGGAGGAAGTGCTGGAAGAGACAGATCATGTCACCTTCCCTAAGAATGAGCAATAAAAAACTAAATTATGAATGCTGTCTCTTTAATCATTCTTTAGTGATTTGTAAGCAACTCAAACCAATTTGGAAGGCATAGCCATGGCTATAAAGGCCTTGGCAAGGGTTTGGAAAGATATTTAGTCCTTTCATCTCCCTGAGACAAAATAAATCTGCCAGGGACATTAAAGCACCAACATTAATTTTTAGTCAATATTCTCATGTTTGCTGTCTGTCATACCAGTGAAACAGCAGGAAAAAAGGACCTTTTTTATAGCTGTCTTTGGAGACCCTCCCTCAGAGGACACCTAAGAGACCAGAGTCAGCATTTTGGGATTTTGTGGAACCATGGACACAAAAAAGGACCATAATAAAGAAGCTGAACAACATGCCTGCCTGGACAGGCTGAGGACAGGAGAGAAGGACAGACTGTTACTCAGCTCAAGACATCCATTGTTTTTGCATCCCATGATTTCTTTGCTGTTCTTTTTGCAGAAGGGAGGAGGCAGAAAAGTAGCACAAAGGAAGGCACCTAAAGGAGCCTGCAGAAGGGAAGATTCAGCAAGCAATGTGCACTTCTATATAGTGATCAACTTGCCTTTAGATGAGTGCTTGTATTTGCCTGTAATAGTATTCAGAAGTGTTTCTTCTATCCATTTCAAACAAGCTGTACATAACTATAATGTATAAAATACATATTCTGTGTCTAACTATGCTTGTATTCAGGCACCTGTTACTTACATTTTATTTTATGTGACTTGATCCATTTGTGAGCACTCGTCTGTCTATTTAGGTGTTTATGGCAGTGGTGAGAGTGCATATTCTAAATCAGGATTAAAATATCTGGGATTAACTATTCTCTGAAAAATAAAAGGCTGTTGAAGAAGGCTTTGGGTCTACTTTTGATAAAGATCAATGTCATCTTTTATAATGTTTGAATGGTTTTCTACTTAATGAATAGTCTACTTCAGGTATATTGATGGCATGTTCCCACTCTGTCTGGTTGGTAAAACAATATATTATGGATATACATTATTTTTATTGATGAACAGAACATAGTTTGCTAGAACAGGACTAATTCTCTATAATTATTACAGAAACTGGGCCTTCTCAGCTCTAGTGTATAAGCTTACAACATTTATCTGGGAGATCTGGTGGATGTGCATGCTGTTATATTTAAACAAAGGAACTATTACAGTCTAATATATCAAGGAACTTCAGAGTAACCAAACTAATGACTTGAGCAATCTGCTTGTGCTCACCACACTTAATAAAAAGAACCTGAATTTACCATTGCAGTAGTTTCTAGGGATGTACAGCAGCTGCTACTCTAACTGGAATTACTTAACCATTTGAAGTAATTACAGGTGATTATGGTGTAAGGAGCAGTGAACAAGCCAAACTATCTCACATGTGCTATGTCTCAGCCTGCTCTCTTCCTGCATGCCCAGAGACTAGAGTGCAGGTGGGGATAGAGATGTTTCTTTCATGCTCTTCAGAAGAGCTTTATAATGTTTTACAACTGAGTAATTTTTTCCATGAAAAAGATCGGTTTACTATGATTTCCTCTGACATAAAAAATAATCCAAAATGTCCCAAATGATTTAGTTTTGATATTTTCAAAATAAGGCCTGGCTTGCTTTGTTTCATTCACAAGGACTCTGTCAGTATCCTTCAGTGCGCCGAGTCCTGCATTCACTGTGCTGATGGTGCCAAGACATTACATTAAGCCAGCAGATGTGGGTTGCTGATCTCTCATTTACCTTCTGAAAGAGAGGTTGTGGGTTAGGTGGAGGAATAACAAAAATGGTTAGGGGCAATAGCACCTGGGGGAAGGCATGTTTGTAAAGGAGAAGACTAGGCTTGTCTTCTTAAGACTGAATAAACCTGGTTCTCTCAGCCCCCTCTCATACATCCTGTGCTCCACTGGTGGCCCTGCAATAGCCTTGCTATTGTCAGTATCTGCCTTGTGCAGGGAACCCCAAAACTGGACACAGTACTCCAGATTTGATCTCATAAGTTTTTCCATGGAGGAGAATGGCTCCTAGCTGGCCATGGCTCCCACCTGGCCAGCTTGAAGTACAGGCAGAGTAAACTCATGTCTGCCCAAATCCACCTTGCTCTCTTCAGAATATCCCTAAGGTTTCCCTTCTTCCTCCTCTGCATGCCTGCAGATAGTCCAACCATTATTATGTCTCTGCACAGTGTTTTTTTTACCAAAACACAGAAAGTGATGATTCTGCTCTGCTTGGTGACAGTGAGCCTGGGCTGGAGAACTCTTCCAACATTGGGCATGAAAGGTGTGAGTGCAGCAGAGAGAAGCAATAATAAAACAGAGCTTTAAGAAATAAAGCTTGCGAGAAGAAAAATGGACAGATTTGAGGTGGTTTGGTTTGGAATAGGGTGGACTGAAGGAGGATGTGTAACGGTTTTGCAATATGTGTAAGACTTCTGTAAAATGGACTGTGATTCTTTCCTTTCCTTGTGTCTAAGGGGAAGAACAAGAAGTCAGTGCCTGTGGTTTACAGCAGAGAATATTTCTGGAAACATGGTACTGAAAAGAGATAACCATAAAGACAGTAACACATAGGAATATCTTACTCAGGAGATCTGTAGATATTTCTTTCCTGGAGATATTTAAGAGCAGTCTAGAGTACTGCTGCTCAGTGATGCTCCAAAGATCACACATAGACTTTCAGATCCACGCTGGAGATCTGAAACATGGAGTTGATTTTTTTTCCTAATAGCAAATTATGAAAATGTGCTTTGAAATATATCCTAGGGTGTACATGTGCTTTTACTTTATCAGAAACCTCCAACCCTTATGTTTTTTTTCCTAGCCCTGAGGAAAGCATCTGCTGTTGTTGTGAAAGAGTGTGGTGGCTTGGAAGAGAGATGGATGATCAACCTCCATTTTAGAGTAGCATTCAAGGATGCAAAGTCCCACAGTATTTTCAGCTACAGAGTATGACAGACTTAAGTGTGTATTTTTTTTCTTTCATACTTTAGGTAAAAGAAACAACACAAATCCTCATTGTAATGCTAGATGGACTTTACAGTTCTTTCCTACTCATTTCGTAATATCTTCTCCAGCCATAATTTAAACATCCCATTAGAGAGTAAATAAAGACTCATGAAATGGGAAGAGCACTGTAAAAACAAGCAGAAAATACATAATACTATAAAGGAACAAGATATTCCTATTGGACCCTCGTAAGTAATGAAGAAACATAAATTCATTTGAGGGAGAAATCTATGAAATTTCTTAGATTGCATTGGTCCTTAATGTGGAATTACCATTCACACTCCAGAAAATGTTCCAATTTCAGTACCATGGTATTGATATACATTTGACAGAAGTTAATGGAGGTTTTTCTGTTAGTGGCGTAGAACAAGTCTCCCATGAGAGGATACTATATATTTCCCTTTTGATGCCAGTCAGTGACCGTTATATCTAGAATTCAAGGATTTTAGGCATGGTTGTGGTTAGATATATGTTCTCCTCTTTACCATCAGGTAATGCCTGTGTTCCTGCAAGCTTTCCCTGCAAGAAGCTTGATGTGATTTCAGCAGTTTGGCACTTTGTTCTCTGCTTCTCATTTTTACTGGTTATGTCTTTTCTGAAAGTATCTAGCTTTTCTGCTTGGCAGGGAAAATCTCCAAAATAAGGACAAAGACCAGTTAGAGACATCTGCTACTATCTACAGAGCTAATCAATAGCTCTGGGAGCTGCAGTAGTATCACAGACAGGAGTGGGTGCATGGGCAGAAGGTGGGCTCCACGTGCATCGACGTTACACCAGCGATGTGGACACCGTGGATATATGTGTAATTTCTGTGCTCACTTGGCCAGCAACAAAATGTGAAGTAGATGCTTTCAGACCTTGATAGGATTGGCCTTAAAATACCACAAGGACTGTCTTATCTGGAAGCACACATCTCTAGAATATCAGTACCACTTTCTCAGTGTTTTATTGGAAATAAGAGGGCTTTAAAGAGTTGTAAGTATTTTACAGATTTGACAGAAGAAGTGAGAGAGAATGAGAAATTTCTAGCAGGTAGCCGGAGCATTTTACTCTCTCTCTCCAGTCAATAGTTCTCAGGGATTTGGCAGTGACCTTGAATTGCTACTAACAGCCCACGTATATCCAAAGTAAACAGAGCTTAGGAGAAGCACAGGAACTGAACAGAGAGAAGACAATGTCGTAACTGCCAGCATATTCCTAGAAAAGGCAGCATGTTCAGACTCTGAAGAGGCCCAGTTAAAAGTGACTTTTCCATTGTTATGAACCATGCAGTTGCCTAGATCCAGGGCAACAAAATAATCTAGCACAATGGGTGCAATTTTACTGAGATTGCGTTGCATGTGTATTTACAAAGGCCTCTCTGTTATTTCTTTAGGAACTGAGACCCATGTGGCCTCTGCAGTTAGCTTGTTGTAAACTGTACAAGGAATTGTGTTTATTAAAGCAACCTCACAGTCAACAGTTGTTTTAGCAATTCCACAAGGATCCTCCATTTTCCTCAGTAGTCTGAGAACTTGAAGTGAAGCCAAGCTGATTTTAAGTCTTCTTAGTTTTGCTGATGGTATGTGTAAGTACTATCTCCATTACAGAGTATGAACAGGCCACTCTTTACTCACTGAGTTGAAGAACCATTTTTATTTACATGACCTGCTCTGGATGCCAGTTCATGGCATGTGGCTTTCTTCCTCCTCATTCATAAGGCCCTCTAGCTAGTACTAATGTCCAAATATACCCTCCATTGATGGGATAACTAGCTGTGTGCTGGCCTCCTTACAAAAGGTGCTGCTTAATGCTTTACGATCTCCTGGATCTGGGATATAGACTATCTCTGTCCCTCTGAAGAGCTCATTATTCGCTATCCATTATTACTGTGGCTGCAAACTTAGAGATCACACATCTGCTAAGGGAGGACCCTAGATATAGCCGTACATTCTGTTTTTCTTTGAGTGATGAATGAAATTTGCCAGAGCAATCTTTTTTTTTTTTCCCACAATGGGCACAACAGTGATTAGTATGAACTATGACAATTATTTTCAGGAGTTCTTACTCCTTGCTTGAAATATCTTCTCTATCTCTTTATAATAATATATAAACACCCAAGCAAATTAAGGAAATATTTATTAGCATTTCCACTAGGTAGGAGGAAACAAAGACACAAATGATAAGTGCATGCAGCATTTGTTGTATGGTAGAACAGGTGGGTCTGCCCATCTTTATGTAGATTTTAAGTTAGATGTTCAGTCCAACCTATTCATCCAAGATCTCATAATACTCACTGGAGGAGATGAGTACTTCCAGGAAGTAAAACATCTTACCCCAAGACAGGTGTTTAAGGTAGATAGACACAATGTATAATAAACAATCATTTTTACAAGAGATGCCAACTCTATACTTTGCTAGAATATCAGAAAACGTCTCTGTTCCTTTGAGAGAGACATTGTCTTGGAGCAGGAGCAAAAGTGTGCCAAATATACCTATTTTAAAGAACATTGATTGGTAATATCTTCCTATAAAGAAGATATGCCTGAAACTAGTTTACACACAGTCTAGGGATACTATTAATGTGCTAATGTGTTCTTCATCCATTAAAGCTACATTAGGATGGTATAGACAGTAATGGTCTTACGCAAGAGAATCCTTGTTCGTTGAACGTGTAGTGCTTTGATATATCCAGCTAGTGTTTTGCACACAGAGTGTGTAGCATATGGTGATTTCCGGTCCGTGCCAAGTCTTCTTGTCTATTAATGATGGTGGCTGACAGGACTTTAAACCTTTCTTATTAGTGATCAAAATACTTTGTGACTGTTCCAAGATTTCTTATACCTTGAGATCATCCTGCCTGCCACATGAGTGTCTGAGGCCTCACTCATGAGTGAAAAACACATCTGAAAATGTTGGTCTGTTTATCTGGATGACTAGACAGTTCTCACCATCATGAGATCTGTTCCTATAAAATGACAATATTATCCTTCTTCCTTCCCTGTCATCATATTGCAGGATTTTAATTTAGTGCTTTTTGAGCCTGATTTTCTGAGGAAAGGAAGGCAAAGTTTTCATGAGGTCTATTTGTGTGCCTCTTAGTCACTTCTCACCAAAAGAATACTTGGACCTCTTGGGCCACTTCAACCCAGATTGAAAGGTGGGTAGAAGTCTCAAATATCTTGATCACCTGTATTTTGTGAGAAAAGATGTCCAGCTAGAAGAGAAAAACACCCAAATAAGAGCTCAATTTGGTTCTAGGAAAGACAAGTTTAAGGTACCAAAGGCCAAATTTTGAGATGCCCTTTAGTAGCATAGTTACAGGCCATCTCATTGAAGCAGTAGGAAAGGTCACAGAGTTTCCTTTCTTACATCCTTGCAGTTGATAGTTTCCTGTTTTCCTTTAGCATAGGTCACATTGCCTATTATTGTTGGCTGTGATCCCTCACTGACTGGCTGATACACACTGAAGCTGCCTTTTAACCTACAATGCTCAACTACTAATCAATTGTCTGAGCATAAACTTAGACCAACATAGCATCACATTACACGAGCTGTGCAGTCTACTTGGCAGCATCAGGGCTGAACTGTCGAGGCAATGTAGACAAAAGTCAATTCTAATATCAAATTTGGAGTCAGATGTTTTTCCCTTTGACCCACATCCTAATTTTGTGCTTTTGCATTTGACTCAAAAGATGACACATTATTTTGGTAGGCTGCCCACAGTATAAGAAACAGAGACCTCTTTAAAGACCTGCCCCTTCTCCCTGAACCTGTTTTGATTAATAAGAGATTTACCAGAAAATGCCCTTTTGAGATAAAAACATTCATAAATGCAGAGGCAATTTATGAATAGCTTCAGGAAGAAATAAAAGGGAAAGGGGAGAAAATATCAAGATATTTTGAAATTTTCAAAATGGAACATTTTAACTTCTCATGATGAAAAGGTGGGTTTTTTTATGAAATGACCTCAGTTAAGAAAAATGGTAATTTTAAATATCCAGAGAGCAAAGCAGAGCATTTACTTTTCAGCTAAACATTTTGGTTTAGAATAATTTTTAAATTCTTATATATCTGTATTTTTCCACAGAAACCGAGTTAAAAATTTCACTATGCCCACGGCTCTACTATTCTGATGACAAATACTCAAGGTGGAAGCCAATTTAGGAAATCTATACAGACATTTTTTAGGAAATACAGGACAACATGCACGAACAAGACAGGGCATGATGAAATTGTCACATATCCTAGCAAATTGCTCTCTTCAGGAAAAAGTTGCTACAGTAAACGGAAAAGATGAAGTGTTTATGTACATATTTTTAAATCCCTTGTGCCCCTCAGAATGTAGTGGTTAGCAGTAAGTTAGTGCCAGTGGCCACATTGCATGGCTGACTACAGATGTAAAGTATTTTAATTAATCTGTTACAAGGTAAATAGCTTAGTTATGCATTTAACAATCTGTACTTGGATTTGTATTTTACCACATGAGGCAGATGCAACTCAGATGAATACATTGCTTTTGAAGGAAAAAATACAAACTGGGTAGGGGCTGTTGTCACTGAATCAATGAAGGCAAACTTAAAACTTGTGCAAGCAGCATACTGAACATATGTGAAGGTGAAGGGAAGAAAACTTTTATTGGACTGAGGGTACATATTAATCATGTCAAGTCACATACTAATATATTAAATCCATCTTCTAGCTCTGAAATAATGCATTTTTTCTATGAGAGATTCTACCAATTAATGACTATTTGTCATTTTAAAAGTTCTCATTGGAATTAGGTCTAAGCTGTAAAGTGTTGAGCAAAGCTGTCATCCACTGGTGGTTGTTAGAAGAGGGTCATGCTTCCTTTGAGCCTACACACAGGGGCAAGCTGTATCCTGCACTGGGATAGGTGTTCAAAAGGGTCTTAAAGGAAAAGGCTTGGGGGTGGCTGCAGAGCTTGCATACATCGTCTTAGTGCATGGGACTGATGTGCTGTGCCACAAGACCATTGCCTGACCGGCACATTGGGTCCCTTCGACTAAAGAATACTATCATAGTAGTTATATTGAACTCTTCTACTAATGAACTAAACAGTGCCAAAGCGTGAGCACTGGCACTGGAACCAGCCCAGGCTGATTAACTGTTAGAAGGATCCCTGGCACTGGGGCAGGTTTGGCTTGATCAGGTTTGGCCTGGACCAGTTAGCACTTACCCAGTTCTTGTGGTCAGGAATTAGCAAGAACAAGGGATCATTCTCAGGAGATAATGTAGGTGCAATTTGCCTATTTTGAAGGACAACAGTTTAATAATATAAAGAAGGACTTTTGTGTATGTGACCTCAATTCTAGAGAACCATTTTGAAAACATTTACTTTAACTGCATGGGTGTAGCCAGACTGAAGAAGTCTTTTTCATCAGTAATAAGTGACACAGAAAATTTGAAGTGTTATAAGAAAAATATCTACAGTGGATCATGGATCATTATTACTTGTATAAAATTATTCCAAACAGTCCCCCAGGGAGATTATCTTCTGCACTGAAGCAATATGGATGGCTTTTTCAAAACCCCTCATTTTTTAATATGTTAAACTCTTTAATACTGTAATTCTGGTTAACCTCATAATCCACATAAATGTCCACTTCTACTTTGGCTTTACCAAAATTTTTGCCTTGATGAAGTCCTGTGGCAATGAGTTCCAGGTTAATCATGAAGATGGTTGACAGGGCCAGACAACTTACTTAGGAGGGAAAACATTCAATTGTAATGCTCCTGTCCTCTATATCAGAAGGGACTCATTCTGCGGCCTGTCATTTTTTAGCATTCTTATTTTCTCCTTCTGTTGCTGGCATGCATTTGGCCCTCTCTAGGAACTGAAACAAACCTACCCATGAACACAACTGTTCCCTAAAGTGCATGGTTGTCCTGTCAACCTCATTATTTATCCTGTAATATTGCTTTTCACTTCCTACCAACTGGCTGTGAGCAACTTAAGATGTCTCCGGGGCAGTAAATAAACAAAGCCAGCTAAGCATGAGAACTCTTCGCTTCTCTGAGTCTCAAAAAAAAAAGGGGGGGGGAGAGGTGGGGAGGAGGAGGAGAAAGGGAAGAAGAATATTGTTTGTAACAGCTGCCAGTAAACAGCCGTGTTTGCAATGTATTATTCTGTGCCAGCTCCCAATTTATTTTTTAGCTATTGCCTGGTTTTTGAGCATGTTTTTATATTATCAGTTTTTAGCTTTGTCTTCAGTTTCAAGAGATTTTGATACTGGGTGTCAGAGGAGTCCTAATCCTGGAGAGGGGCTGTTCTGTAGTTGATAGGCACTTTGTCCCTGATGGATGAGCTTTCATTTGCCTATGGATGTCACAGGTAGGGTGTAATCTCTGCCACTTTTCTGATGAGCCTTGCATCTCCATCCAGTTCTTTATTGCACATGACTATGCTGAATCTTTTGCTATCAGCAGAGGAGGTGGCAGGTTGTGCTCAGTGCCATGGATTGACTTGGGATTCTGCTCATCCGGACACTGAGTGCTGGCTGGGAGAATTGCTTTTTTCCCTGAAATAAACTGACCAAAACCCCAAAACCATTTCTAATTTTTGTTGACAGGACTCTGGTTTTCACAATAAATAACCAGCTTTGGAGTTCTCAGCAAGAAATATTTTTCAGTTAATAAATTAAAAGTCAGTTCATTGTCAACTTTATCTTATGAATGTTAAAAACAGTAGGCAAAAATGAAATTTCCTAAAAAGGAAATTTCAGCCCCTATAATAATCAGCCCCTAGGAAAACATCTCCTCCCTTTGACTTTGTCATTTGGAAGACCTGGCTTTGAGAATAGCTGAACATTTCCCTATCTCCTCTCTCTCTCATGCTTGACTCATCTATGAAATGTATTTGGAGTGAGGATCTTGAGGAAAAGGGGAGGAGTGTACACTTCAGAAGGAGTGTAACCATATGGCCCTACAAATATGGTATTACTATGGCTAGTAACAGGCCATAAACTTTGTATTGAGTTTGTGAGACCTCAGGACAGAGGCTTGTTAGGTCTGCTCTGGCCAAACCTTTCTTGAGCTGCCTATATCTTTGTTTGACTTGGTTCAGCTGTGACAGTAATTTGTCTAACTGACCAGGTGTCTATATCTAACTTTTTAATTTTTTTTATATATCTTTGTGTTGTACAACTATAGTTTTACATAGCTAGCAGTAACAAGCAGCTCTTCTAGGTAGAATGAGATGTTTATGACCCTAACACGATGATGCAGCGTAGAGAAATACAGGCCTGATACAACAGGAGAGACCTTGAGCAGTGGAGATGCTGCAGACTTGGACAAAATTGGTTACAGGGGTAACAAAAACAGCACATAGTATCTAAAATGTGTAAATGGCACTATGTGTACTAAATGTAGATGTAACCTGGAACAGCAGACCAATGAGGAAAGAGAACACTAGAAATACGTGTTAGCGGGCATATATAAATCACACTATATTGAAGGAAAAAAGAAAAAAAGAGTTAAAAGGAAGAAAGCAGCAGATGGGAAGAGGAAACCTTCTGCATGAACATCTTATTCCTCCTGACAAAGGACTCCAAATGCTGCCTACTCCCTCCAACATCCCACTACTGCCAACATCAGCGTGAAACCACTCACCTTAACATGCAGAGGAGCAGGAGAAGGGTGAGCATGGCACCAGGAAAAGGGGTAGAAACTAAGAAGTTTGTACATTATTATTTTAATTGCATTATTATTGTTATTTATATATATGTATACGTAAATAAAAAGGTGTGCCTCCTCTTCATTCTTCAAATTTAGAATGTAACAGGAGGCACACAGCCAAATCTACCTCACGTGACCAAGAGTGCAGGTGGTGTACCTGGGACACTCAGGCACAGTGGGGAGGGGTACAGCATGTTAGTGTCATGGTATGCAATGCTCAGACTTCTTCGTGGGTGGAACTTTTCAAGTCCAAGCACTAGAGTAGGAAGTGTTACCTATTACACAGACAGTTTCCAACAGAGACAGATTATAACTGGAGATGGACCATTAATTATCATCACAACACAGGTGAAATAACAGCAGGGTGTCTCTGAGAGGCCAGTACCAGCTGGCAGAGCTGCAGATCAAATGCTCCTGATGGGTAAATTGATTTTGTATATCACAGAGACATTCTGGGAGAGGAAGTTGGGTACAATAACTACAAATAACTATAACTTTTTGTAATTTTTTTTTTTTATTCTGAGTAAGTTTTTAATGCCATTTATTGGAGAAGGAAAATAGGTAGCCCAGTTGGGAATAGAAAGCAGAAGAACTCAGCATGTTTAAGAAGAGCAGAATCTGGTTTAGAGTGAAATCCCGCTCACCCCATCAGAGTTGACTTTGGTTTCCAAGAATAGGCATCATCTCATATAAATCTCTGCTCTCTGGAAGGTAGGTTTCCATGCTGAGCTGGTAACATGGAGTCCTTCCCTAATTGGGGAGGGGGAGGTTTATCCTTCCCGTGCTGAGAAACATGTTGTGTAGGAGAAGAGGGTTAAACAATCATCTGAAGCTGCCTTTCTTTCTTGATGCAGCCTGGAGAAAGCCAAGGAGCCAACTTCAGCTGGGAGCCTCAGCCACAGTTTATCTGAGATGAATCCATGACAGTACGTATAGTTTGTGTTGGGTATTCAGTTAATATGCTGCCTGAATTAACTCTCTAGCTAAAAAACTCTGTTAACATTCAAAGATTTGAACATTTCACCTTTGGAGTGGAGTACAGACTGTTATTAATTATAAAGAAATGGAGGCGTTAAGAATGGAGCAATGGGACCTTTGCTCTGGGTCCCCTTTGTGCTCTAATCACTTGGCATCAGATTCTCTGTGTTTATTTACAGTTGGGTTTTATTTTTTATACGTAATTATGTTCAAAATAAGTCACAGAAAGCTGAGCCAGAGAGGTTGCTTGCGCTAACTTCACATAATAACTGCTGAGTGGCTATCTTGATCTCCTCCAATGACACGAAAGGAAAGCCAAACAAACACCCAGCGGACACATTGGCTTTGCTTGTGTGAAGGAAAGATAGCAAATCTTAGGGAAACATATTGCTTATTATTATCAGTAATGAAGTCTGCCATATTATACATTAAACAGACTTGGTGCTGATACTTAAAACCAAAGACTCTTAATGAATTCTGCACCAGTGTGCCATTAGCTGTTATTTACTATGGTGACAACTGAATGCCAATGACATGAATGCTTTATGGATGGTGCGTATGAAGAAAACAAACAACCATATCTTTGGTTTTTACAGTACTTGGTGAATAAAAGATGAAGAGAGATCAGTTTGTAGCTTCCTACTGTGTATGCTTCAAGAGCTGAGTTATTCTTCAGGTTGTAATGATGATATAGTGAGTGCATTATTTTAGAGATTTCAGATTAAACACCGAGGTTCTTAAAATCCATTTACATTAAAAAATCTCCACATTTTTAGACATGATTGTCCCATTGTAGTTGAAGGCAAGGCATATACTTTTTCATTCATACATGGAATTTTATTTCCCTGCTGAGCCAGCAGTAACCAGTGTAAATGGATGCAATAAATATAAATGTATTTACAGTTTGAACCTGGTCACTTGCCCCTTTCTACAGACCATCTGTTACAATTTTGAAGGCTGTTGCGGTGTCTAAACTCAACCTTCTCTTGACTGTGATTCTGTGATTCTATAGACTGTTAAAGTCCAAAGGGACTATCCCTAGCAAGTGACTAGAGTTTATGGATCCCTTTCTGAAAGTCGTACAGCCAACAACGGAGGTCTGCAAGACAAGTACAGGGTCTGCCAGTCATCCTCATTCATGACGGCTTCTAGAAGCCCAGATGCTATGAAGCAATAATGCTATTGCAGACTTCCTATGGTATCTGAGATATCCAGAGGGGATGGTAAGTATGACACAGGACCTAAAGGAGATCCATGGACTTCTGGACTGTCAGCTGAAAGTCAGGCAGGCTGCCCTGAGCATCTCATGTTTAGACAACAGAACCAAGCTCAGACTTCTTGAGATCTCCAATAAATTGTGAAATGGTTTCTCAGTGAGATAGTTAAGGAGAATAGTCTTGATATGAAGATGATTTAACTCCTTTTTGTCAGTACTAGAGATGCACACAAAACTTGGCCTCTCAATGGGTAGCACTGTTAGACTGTGAAATGAGATCAAGGCTGGGGGGTTTTTTGGACATTGTCATATTTAGGTAGCAGAAATAATAGAGGATACAAGGAAAAAAGAGGGAGAGCAAAAGTGACAAAGAGTTGCTGAATGTGAGTTTAGATTTGATTACATGTTTGATTACAAATAAAATTGCTGTTGTTAGAGATGTTTAGAAATTCCTTCTTCCAGTGAAGACTTGCTTTTGGTACATTTAGTGGTATATGATTATATTCTCATCTTACTTTACATGGTTTTTATTTTGTTTTATTTCTATTGGTTTTGTAAAATGTCTTTATACAAGATACAAAGCCCTGTACACTTGAAGGAAAATCCTGGCTTTATTTAAGTCTGTAGAAGTTCATTGATCATTCTTAGACCTGAGACCTCATCGATGACTGCTCAGAAAACAGGTAAAATCTATCACGGTTTTGTTAACATGTAATAATAGCTGTAAAGCAGCACAGCAGTAAAACACCACAGATAAAAATATAAAGGAACCTATGACCTGAGGCCACAGTCTTTGTATTTGAGATATTAAAATTAGTCAGCAAAGGTAGATTCATTTGTTGAAACGAAGAGTTCTAGTGAAGCCATTTGAGAATCACACAATGGTTGGGGTTGGAACAGACCTTTGGAGATTTGCCCCATCATCCAGGACATTAATCATAGAATCATAGAATCATAGAATGCTTTGGACTGGAAGGGACCTTTAGAGGTCATCTAGTCCAACCCCACTGCAAGAGCAGGGACATCTTCAACTAGATCAGGTTGCTCAGAGCCCCATCCAACCTGACCTTGAATGTTTCCAGGGATGGAGCCTCCACTACCTCTCTGGGCAACCTGTTCCAGTGCCTCACCACCCTCATTGTAAAAAATTTCTTTCTTAAATCCAGTCTAAATCTGGCCTGCCTTAGTTTAAAACCATTGCTCCTTGTCCTGTCACAACAGGCCTTGCTAAGAAGTCTGTCCCTGTCTTTCCTATAGGCCCCTTTAAGTACTGGAAGGTTGCTATAAGGTCTCCCCAGAGCCTTCTCTTCTCCAGGCTGAACAACCCCAGCTCTCTCAGCCTGTCTTCATAGGAGAGGTGCTCCAGCCCTCGGATCATTTTCATGGCCCTCCTCTGGACCCACTCCAACAGCTCCATGTCCTTCTTGTGCTGAGGGCTCCAGAGCTGGACACAGTACTCCAGGTGAAATCTCACCAGAGCAGAGTAGAGGGGCAGAATCACCTCCCTCGACCTGCTGGCCACGCTTATTTTGATGCAGCCCAGGATAGGGTTGGCTTTCTGGGCTGCAAGTGCACATTGTCAGCTCGTGTCTGGCTTTTTGTCCATCAGTACCCCCAAGTCCTTTTCCGCAGGGCTGCTCTCGATTACATCATCTCCCAGCCTGTATTGAAACCAAGGATTGCCCCGACCTAGGTGTAGGACCCTGCACTTGGCCTTGTTGAACCTCATGAGGTTTACACAGGCCCACTTCTTGAGCTTGTCCAGGTCCCTCTGGATGACATCCCGTCCTTCTGGTGTGTCAGCTGCACCACTCAGCTTGGTGTCATCTGCAAACTCACTGAGGGCGCACTTGATTCCACTGTCTATGTCATTGATGAAAATATTAAACAGTACTGGTCCCAGTACGGACCCGAGGGACACCACTCATCACCGATCTCCATCTGGACATTCAGCTGTTGACCACTACCCTCTGGATGCGACCATCCAACCAATTCCTTATCCACTGAACAGTCCACCCATCAAATCCATCTCTCCAATTTAGAGAGAAGGATGTTGTGGGGGACCGTGTCAAAGGCTTTACAGAAATCCAGATAGATGACATCCATTGCTTTTCCCTTGTCCACTGATGTGGTAACTCCCTTGTAGAAAGCCACTAGGTTGGTCAGGCAAGACTTGCCCTTGGTGAAACCATGTTGGCTGTCTCGAATCATCTCCCTGTCCTCCATGTGCTCTAGCATAGCTACTAAGAGGATCTGTTCCATGATCTTCCCATTCTTTCTTCCCAGAGAGAATTTAATGAAGACATTAAAGACATTAATGAAGACATTAAAGTCTATTGGCCCCTGTATCCACCCAAGGGATACTCTACTAGCAAATGGACTCCACCCAGACTTTGTGACACTCATCACAATCCTCTCAGCCTGGAAATTCATCCAGTTTTCAATCCATCTCACTGTCTACTTTTCTAACTTGCACTTCTTTGGTTTGTCTATGAAGAAGTTATGGGAAACAGTGTTACTAAAGCCAGATAAACAACATCCACTGAGACAGTTATCTGATTGTAGAAGGCTGTCAGTTTAGTCAAGTGTGATTTCCTTTTTTCTGAATCCATGCTGACTACTCCCAATCACCTTGTCCTTCGTATGTTTGGAAATGGTTTCTAGGACTAATTGCTCCATCACTTTCCCAGGGATCAAGGTGAGGCTGACCAGCCTGTTCCCTGGATCCTCCTTCTTGCCCTTCTTGAAGGTAGGAGTGACATGTACTTTCTTCCAGTCCTCAGGAACCTCTCCAGTCACCATGACCTTTTAAAAATAATTGAGAGTGTCCTTGCAGTGACATTGACCAGCTCCCTCAGCACTTATGGGTGCATCTTGTTAGGCCTCATATGCTTGTCCATTTTATTTAAATGTTCCCTAACCTGATCCTCATTTATCAAAGGTAAGTCTTTCTTGCCCTGGACTTTTCCACTGGTGTCAGGGGCCTGGGATTCCTGAAGAACGGTCTTACCAATAAAGACCAAGGCAGAAAGGACATTGAGCAGCTTTGCCTTTTCTATGTCCTCTGTCACCATGTTCGCTGCCATGTTCAGCAGCATGCCCACATTTTCCCTAGTCTTTCTTCTGCTGCTGATGTACCTGTAGAAGTCCTTCTCATTGCCTTACATGTCCTTCACCAGACTGAACTCCAGATGGGCTTTGGCTTTTCAGATGTCATCTCTGCATGCTCAGACAGTGTCTCTGTATTCCTCCTTAGTGACCTGATCCTGCTTCCACCTCCTGTATGCTTCCTTTTTTATGTCTGAGTTTTGTCATGAGCTCCTTGTTCATCTATGTTGGTGTCCTGCCACCTTTGCTTGACTTCTTGTACAGCCAGATAGACCTTTCTTGAGCTTGGAGAAGGCAATTGTTGAAAATCAACCACTCTCCTGGATCATCTCCCATGAGATTCTTCCAACCAGGTCCCCAGACAGTCCAAAATCTTCTCTCCAGAGTTGTGAACCTTTTTTCTTACTTTGCTCCCTCCTTTTGGGATCCTTAACTCCACCATCACATATTTGCTGTAGCCCAGCCTGCCCACAGCCTTTGCTGTGAAAAAGAACAAGCCTATAGTAAGTAAAATACCTTGTTGTGTGATAAGGATACTGACTGGTAGTTTTTCACCGCAGAAATAATCTTTGCACTTATCACCATCCCTTTGTCAGCACATTGCACAAATCAGCATTTTTGAGGCTGTGCTTGGAAAAGGCAAAACATTACACTAAAAGTTGGCTGATGAGGATTTTGTTTAGCCAGAGACAGGATAACAACTAATGTTTCAAACAGATATGAAATACTGTTTTTCTTTCTTCTGCTGAGTAGTTCATCCCAGAAAGTGTTATGTAGCCAGTCAAAGGCTCTTAGAAGTCATATAGCAGCCACTGAACCAGAACAGAAATTTAAACCAGTCAAGATTGGTGAACTTTTTTATCATGGAGTAAAATTACATCTGATACTTACTTAAAAAAATGTGCAAGGCCATCATTCTTTTTTCTTTGTTTTCTACTTGGTGTATAAATAAAATCTGGAAGCATGGGTTAGGATATTGTTGGTGCCAAAAGGATAAATGAGTTTAAAAGCAGTCCTTGAAGCTGTTAACATTAGTAGTCTGGCTGAAATGTTTGGCCGAGGGTGTCCAAAAGGCCCTAATTGCTGGGAGCTAAAAGAGTCTTCCAAAAGAATGATCATTTTAAACTTGTCATACCCCTTTTGTTTTGGCCACTGTAGGGGACAAGATAGCAATCTAGGAGGACCTTTGGTATGGCACAGTTGGACTATTCTTACACATACACACAAAGTGCTAGCATTAATGTTTGGTGTTGCAAGAAGCACTGTTATAACACACCATCATGTCCTCCAAACACTGGCAGGACCACTAATAACAGGGAAAAAGTGTTGTTCAGTGTGTAGTTCTCACTAGCACTCCAACAGCGCAGTTCTGAGTAGTGCTATTGTGAAAAAAAAGATTCACTGTAAAATCTTCACTAGGAACTACAGCTCTGTCCCCACACTTCTCTCCCCACCTCCCCTTGGAGTAATAGGAAAGAAAACATAGCAAATGATATGTGAGAAGTACTCCTGGCATGGTCACCAGCTGTGGCTGAAGTGATGAGATATTGTGAAATCCAAATGAATGGTTCATTATAAGGAAAAACTTTGTTCAACTATTATGCAGTGCTGAGGAATCCACACCTCATTTGCAGGGGAAGAAAATGTTCTATTTCAATTCCTTGAAGAGATGTTACCCACTTCTTGTGGGCAGTCACTTCAGTGTTATAGCTTCCTTCTTGATTCCAGCTATGTAAAAAATGTTGACCATATCAAACATGTTGACTGCTGTATTACGTAGACAAATGTTCTCTGCAAGGAGTAGAATTCTGCAGAACAGTAAAGGATCTCTGGGTCCCCTTCTTCTCTGCTTACCCAAGATTTATTTATATCTGAATAATCTGTTACTTTATATATATCAAAAAAGTGGCAGGACTCTTTAGTATGGACATGCTTGTGAGGAACATGCAGACCCCATTAAATACCTGTTTTCATACTTGTGATGACTTTTCCCATAGAGTTTCCTTGGGGTAGTGATTGACAGTTTGACTGTTTCTTTTCTAGGGTGTGAACTGTCCAGACTAATAGCTGAGTCTTTAACTTAGGTACCTCTGATAGGTGACCTGAAGATAGTCACGTCTTCTATAACCAAAAAGGTTAGAGAAGTATAACTTTTTCCCACGAGGAAAGCAAAATATGCAGAACTAGTACACAGCATTAAACTACAGGGTAAGTGGATCTACATTACAGTTCCAAGTGGCTTAATTATGGATTGGCTTTGTCTCACTTAACATGAACTGTCTAAAGGCTGAACTGTTTAAACCAGTAAACCAAACTCCCTCTCCAGTCAGTAGAAGAGCAAACTTTTAGTGTAATTCAACCCACCCTAAGACTGGTTTCTGGGACAGGGTTGAGCTTACATCTAGAGCTGCCTTTGTCTATCCACTGCTCATGGGAGGATCCAGAAATGAGATCCATCTAGTCTAACTTATCTAAAAGTTAAGCATCAGTGTAGGACAAAGTTGATACAATGAATTATACCTTATTTCTTCTGACAATAGTTAATTTTTCTAGGGTGCAGCTAGGTTGTACATGAAGCAGGGAAAAGTAGATGTCTTGGAGAAAGACATCTTGGACTGTTACTCTTGAAGAAATTGAACCATGCTTTGCCATTGACTGTAGTGGGGTCAAAATTTAACCTCTGATGTGCATATTATGCCATGATCTACATTTGGCCTTTTTCTCCCTGCACACGATACAAAGGATGTTGATTAAACAACCATTTCATAACAAATATTCAGCCTGGATATTAGTGATACTAGCTGTTATTTGAAATTTTTCAAATTACTGTGATGGGCTCTGCTATAGCTTAGTTAGGAAACTTTGAGGATAGTCTATGATGAAGTCACCCAGCTGGTTTGGAAAGGTAGCTGGTAAAAGCAGTGCAGCATTCCCACTGAATATGCACCTTCTTAACTCTGAGAGACCTCGTGTCATATCTCTGCTACACTGAATTATTGATAAACTTGAGACATAAACTTCACATAGACGTGCTCTTTTTTATCTCCTCCAATATAATTTGATGGAGAATATGCCATTAAAAAAGTGGTAAAAAGTCATGTTTTACCTCTATCCCCAGATGAAACTCAGCCCAAAGTTTGGAGGCTCTGTCCACCCTATCATTCATCCTCTTTTTACCTGTATCCTTTCTCCAGTCACCATGCCTCAATTTCTATAGTCTCCATGAACCATCTTCCCTGAATTTGTGAAAATACTGTCACCTAAATATCTAATATCCATGTTGTGTCATGTTTAACAGTTCAGCCCTCTGAGTGCACTGGGCTGCATTTCTCACTGTGCAGAGGCTGAAGAAGGTTATCTCGGTAAATGGAAGTACCTGAAGTAGGCAACTAGTAGTGGAGTTGTCTGAGTTTAAGAGAGATCTTGCTACACCTAGGATGTTTGGGAAGATTTCATATGCCTCCAAACTTTAGAGTTCAAGTCCATCTACACAGAGCAGTCTGTGGAGCCCTGCTAAGAAGCTCTTGGATTTTTTCTGTTTGTCTGTAAATTAGCACCAGTTTTCACTCTATAGATATACAAAGATAGCAGTGAAAAGATGGATCTTGCCATTCTGCAGTCAGATCAACTCCATTAGCTACATAGTTCATGTCTATTATATTAAAATAAAACAAAATATGGCTGCATTTTCAGGGGCAAAAGGAATTCACTGTTACTAAGTGCAGCTATATCCCTTAACTTTGTGAACATCTGTGTTTATAATTATGATAGACATTGTTAAATTCATAATTAGTCCATTTTACCCTAAGCAAAAACAAAAGATACAACAATATATGTATTTAAGTGTAGCTGGCTTAAACGAAAATTTTCTCATCTTCGTTCCTTGCTTCTAATGTTTATATCCCCAGGACAGGACAGGTCAAGATGCAATCTGTGGTACTTGCAAAACTCCATGAATATAAAAGCCTATTATTTTAAGGGGCTCTTTAGGGCTGTAACACTCTTAACAAGCCTCTCAGGGCTAACATTTAACACGTGTGCCCTGTAGAAGCCTATAATTTACCACGTGCCATCAATTTCATACAGACCAATATATGGCTGTCAACCAGGTGCAGGTCTGTCTGCTCCATAAGAGTTCAAGTATTTTAGTGCAACCCATCATGGCTTAAGTATGCTAAATAGCTAGCTGCTCTCCTGCTTTGTTAAGGTTACATGCTGAGACCAAAGCTGGTAATGCCTGAAAATTGTTTCTCACAATTTTCACTCCCTCTTTCATTGGACAAACAAAACAATGCTGACACACAGAGCTAGCAGTCCTGCAGCCTGAAAAGAACACGTGGCTTTTTTATTATTATTTGGTGCAGTTCAACATAATACTGAAATCTCATCACCTAAATGTCTAACTTTAAAATTTGTTAGGGATAAAAAAATCTGGGCTCTGGTTTTTTTTTGAAAACTTTATTACATTGCAGAATATTTGCATGATAAGCAGAGAGTAGATGTCTACAGCAGCCCCCACGTTACCGTGACAAATGAGCAGTAACGCAAGCTTGTTTAGCTTGTGAGAAGAAAATGTGCCTGAAAGTGTCCATGCTCTTGTTTTTGGCATCCTTAAAGAAGCTGTGCACAAGTTTTGGGGGTGTTTGTGTCTTTAAAATGTTTTGTGTAATAATATTATTCAGCTTCTTCCCTTTCTAGTGATGAATTGGGAATATGTAGAAATTGGCTGAAGTTGTGAGAGGGTGGAAAACCACAACTGGCAGGGAAATTGTAGACTTCAAAATAAGCTTTTCCTTGTATGAATAGCAAAAATATGGAGGGTTTTTTTTATGTAGAGAAAAATAGCTAGCTGAGACATAGACATTTTTCTAGACAAGACAGTGGTAGAGAAAAGGAATGCTGGTCCTCACCTCTGTAATTTTTACAAGGGCACTTTGAAATCCTGTTAGTGTTGTATCGATTTTAAATTGCTTTTTATCATCCTCTTCATGTTGTGCAGTCCTCTTTCTTACAGTTTATTTTTGGCAAACATTCCATGTTAGTTTATAGAAAGCACACCCTGATTGCTGTTGTATTCACTAGCCATGTATATATAAAATTGCCTCTGAGCCTTAGTGGTTTGGTTTGAGTATTTAATTGTTTGATTTGTTTATTGTGTATGATGAATTACTGTTTATTGGTTTAAATTCACCCAGGGTACGCTTTATAAAAATGCTGTTTTAATTGCTAAAATACAGAGAGATTTAATTTGTTTGAGAAGCTAAGGTGGCTTACACAGTGGGTTGGTACGTATGGGTGCTGACCTTCCTTTAACACTCCGTGACTCAGTGGACTCCTAGGCCACTTCTGAAGCCATTTAGGGAATTACCAGGGAATTATCATTTGTTGCTGGACTCTACTTGGGCCAAGTAGAACTATAGGTTGGATACGATTAAATCAATTGAATATCTCAATGGCTAAATAGTGCACATTTGGATTGGTTGAGACAAGTTGTAAGTTCTTGTTGAGCCCCACAGATAACTTTGTCAAAGAGGAAATGGTCAAAGAAAACAAATTCTGAGAAAAGGATTCAATGAAATTTTCCAGACAAACCTTTTTGATTTTTTATTTTGGAACTGATTTTTACTTTTTAAAGCTCTAAAAAGTAAAAAGGGATAGCCAAAATGTGATGAAAATATTAATTCCATTGTAGGTCAAATGATGTAGGATTACATATAAAACAGAGTTCTTTTTTAACCAGAAACATCAAATTTGGGCTGATCAAAACAGACTTTTTCCTATCAATAGTCAGATTTCAAAAATATTTCACATAAAACCAACCCTCTTCTTAATGGTCAGTCTTTGGCTTACATTTCAGAGGGAGCTCTGAAGGTGTCCTTTAAGATATGGATGGCTGCCCCAGTCTTACAAGGACCCATTGCTAACATGATTGCTGTATTTCATATCCCTAATATGGGATATATTCTAACTTTAATAGTGGATTTCACCTGATGTGCTATGAAGTATCATTGTGATCAAAACTGTTTTTAAAAAAAGCAAACAGGGATTAGATAGAGTAGAAATTAGTGGGAAAATAAAACTGCATTTAGCCTACAATAACTGTATATTTTCACTGCATTGGTGTTTAATTAGTGTGAAATGTGATTCTGTACATAGTACCAAAAGTCTTGACCACAAATGTATTGTTTCATAAATAAAGCCTTGCACATGGGGGAAATGTATTTTAGTGAAACTGATGTGAAGCTCATATACATAATTTATTTTCCTGACTTGTGGAATTTGGATGTTGGATCATTGGATGTTTTCCAGAAGTCACTAGTGGGAACTGAAAGTGGACTGAGGAGATGCTAGGAGCTTTACAGTGTTTGATAGAAATGTAAACTTGTCAGGTGCTGTCATACTGCATGTGGATCACCTCCTCTCCTGAAAGAGCTGTTTTTTCAGAAAATAAACTGGGACAAAATCCTGAGACAAAATTTCTTTGTCCCAGGAAAAGCAGATTGTGTTAATTTTTCTTCAGAGCTGTTCACGTTGTGTTTAGGAAAACTTGATGTACAGCTGCTTACCCTGGAAAACAGGGTGGAGAAGGTCCCTGTCTATATTTCTTGTTAAATGAAGATTTCTTGAAATACTTTCTCTTGAAATGGCAGATCTGTGAATAACAGCTGACCATTAAAATGCTGAATTGATACAACAGTGATATTCTTGTAGTTCTCGTGGCTTCTGTTTAGCTTCTTAAACCGTTCATCCACTCTAAAAATCACAGAGGGAAAAGTAATAGGTGGAAAAACCAAAATCAAAGGCCAATTCATATTAGGGATAGAAGTTAAAGGAAAGTGATGTGGTATAACCTTTAATATTGCTTGGAAACTTTATTCAACACTGCTGTCCTTTGGCCTTGTCCTTTAGAAGAACTGCAATGAAGTTGAAATGTCAATTCTTCCTCATGACAGCTCAATGGTAGCTATGTGTTAGCTTTATAGATTGACGTAATCAAATACTGTTGACTGCATGAGTTGAATTTGGATTCTTTATTATAAATATTTAATTTTAATTGAGTTTGTTTAGCAGAAAAGGTAAGGAAGTGTTCATCCAGAATATTGAATAAAATTCCATAATGTATGGGGATATGTCATAAGACACTTGCTACCTATACATCTACTTCTAGTCCTTGCTAGAAGGACTAGATGTCTCCTTTCAGGAAGGACATACCAGTGGAATGGTAATAGACTGCAAGAACACAGTAACTTCTAGCACCTCACAGTCCTTCCTATGGTTTTAAGAGGAGGTATTCTTTAGAAAAGAGCTCCTCTGAAGGCTCTTTGAGATTTAAAGAGCAAAGTACTTTTTCCACTCCAGTGACTGTAGTTCATCAGAATTCCCCAGGGATTTGCCTGGTTTGTATTTCCCTCATACTCAGGAAGAATAAAAAGGAATAAATCACTATGTACTATATTCATTACAAGTATTTTAACACTGATGAGATAATCAGGGAGTTAGGCTAAAAACTTTACACCTTTGAAAATCTTATCATTAGCCTGCCTAGGGAGAGAAGACAGCTATTTAAAAACAACTTTATAAAATACAGCTCATTTTTTACAGCAATCTTTTGAAGTCCTTGTAGCAGTCACACCAACACTACCTTATGGTTATCTTTTAGATTTGCCAGAGTCCTTTAAATATGCCCTGGCAATTTGTTTTTTTGCCATTTGTCAGTGAGCAATGGGTCCTGTGCAATTCCTATGCCAGGGGGATGCCTCAAACCAGAAGAGAGCAAAGAAGCTGAATCTCAGGTCACAGTGTATTCTTAGTGGGGCACCTTGAGTCAGACAAATTAACTGGTCCAGCTACCAGATGCAGCACTGCTGTGTAAGCATCATGTCCCACCCCAGGCAACACAGCAGCTGCAAAGCAGAGTACATGAGCCCATCTAGGTATTTAAAAACAAATAAGAGGATATTTAAGGCTGGCAACATGGAACTTATGAATTCAGTTCCGTACACAGAAAAAACATTGCTGAAATTTTCCTTAGAAAAGAGGTAGAGGACTCCTCATGTGTTTGTGACTTACTGGTATTGGTTGCTCTCCTTCAGGGTAGGAACTCTGACCCCCACAGTCCTGAATAGGCAGAGGTATTTCCTATCAGCCACCATTAAGCACCCATTCCTCTCTGTCACATCCACCTCCTCAGGACTTCCTACTAGGTGGGTCAGACCGATTCCAGGTTAGC
This sequence comes from Ciconia boyciana, assembly GCF_034638445.1. Taxonomy (NCBI): domain Eukaryota; kingdom Metazoa; phylum Chordata; class Aves; order Ciconiiformes; family Ciconiidae; genus Ciconia; species Ciconia boyciana. The sequence goes on from NC_132935.1 coordinate 13,917,138, forward strand.
ATCTTAGTTTTCCTGGGTCCCAGTCTCAGAAGCTTACTTTTCTCCAAACACTGTATGGGGAGTCATAGCTCCTAGTTTAGGAATGCAAATCCATCAAGCAGCAGGGTGTCATCTACTGTAACACCACATTTTGCCAAGTAATTCTTCCCCTGAACTCTGCCAGGAAGGCCCAATTTACTTTTGAAATACTAGAAAATGCTATCAGATATAATCAAGACTAAAATATTTGACACGTGCAACTGTTTTAAAGCTGTTAAAAGTTCCGTTGTTATAGGCTGTTCAATCACTGAGCAAAGGAAAAATGTCTTCTCATGTGATGGAGACCTGGAGAACGAAACAAAAAGCTTCCTGTGCTGGGCATCTTCATCCAAAATACCTGGCCTTGACCATGATGGAAGCTGGAATACCAAGTGAGGCTGACCACAAGCTGTTGTGGCTAGTTAATACTTCTGGAGTATTAAGGTAATTTGCAGGTAATTTGGCTACCATTTTAGCCCTCAGAGATGAAAGGCAAATTCATTTTGTCCCTGGAATGAAAAACTCCCTTTACAGGCCCTGAACCCACTGTTGACTCTGCTGGGTTTTGCATTTACACAGCTACCATAACAATTTATCTGATATTTTTTAGTCAATCTTGCATTCATGTTTTGAATGCTGGTTAAATAAAGATAACTCTATCTTGTATTGTGTAAGTGCTGCAGGATCCTCAGAACAATCACAACTCAGATTATTTTTATAGTGTGGTTTTTATAGTGATATGCTTTGCCATTCTGCAGGGCTGAGTAAACATCCACTCATGCTAGACAATGTTTTTCTGTTTGTTTATGTCAATTAAAGAGCCTGAATATACAGACAGTGAATCCTACATTACTTCCCTTAAACCAACAGAATATGAAATCAGCTGGGCTTGGTGCCGAGAAGCTGATTTCTGATGATAAACTGAAGTAAAACAAAATCTGCTCCATATGGTGCAATTGTAAACTTTGCAACTATAAACAAAAACATGCTGGGTGACTAAATATTGTGGTATAAAAGCAGCCATGAAGCACTATCCCTCAAGGCATACCCAGTGCCAGCCTGCCCACTTTCAAGCATACTCTTGAAGTAAAAGGGAGTTTGAGAGACTAGGTGATGCTGGGTGTGTGTATTGCCGGGGGAAGGATGTGGTGATTCGGGTTTCTGAGCCCAGGTCATGAGATGAGACGTACCTTGCATCTGGCAATACTTGCCCCTGCCCCTGGGTTTTCTGCAGAAGAAGATAAGAAGGTAGCCAAACTCATGTCAGCAGTGAAACTCCCTCTATTTCTATCTGCTGCATGGTTGGCATTGCATACTTTTATCCTCAGCAGGCATACAAATGTGACAAGGCTGGGTGTAATGATTCCTCAGCTTCCTAAAATCCTATATAACTCCTACGTATTATAAATCCGATATAATTCTATACATTTGCTAGGAGACGGAGCACGAAGGCAGGTTGAAGTGTTCAGCAGACACCAAGACATGCAAATGATCCCTGCATGCACTAACCAACCATTTGCAGAAGGTCTGGTCCAAGCCAGTGCCTGATCTTGTCTTAGAAAGACAAAAGTAAACAGGAGGTTGCAGATCACCTCAGTCTATCCAAGGGAATGGTTTTTGTTCAAACACCCCAAACAAGGGCTGGCTTATTTCACACTGCCGATAGATCATTGAGCATTGGCTGTTTGAGTACAGCATCTTCCCATTTCACATCACTGCAGAAACCAGTTATCCTCATGGAAAAGGTTTAAATGCTTCACCTGACTTTTTGGAAGGATTTGGTAGGAGCACATTCAGGAGACTTTGGCAGTGAAACACAAGGGAGTTCCTCAAGCTGTGATAACTTAGCTGTGTCGTAAATTGGAGTGGATTAAACCACTCTTTTCTGCAGCACGTTCAATGGTCTCTCGAGTTTAGAGTTGTGGAAGAACAAAAGGGAAATACTTTGCCACGATGAATTAACAGCAGGCCCTGTAAACAGTCTCGCTAAAGGAAGGAATGACATGCAACCTTTTCACTATGTTTGAAATAAATTGATTGAGGGAAGGAGGCCAAAAAAATATTACCCCCAGCTTCAAACTGTAAAAGCGTTTAGAGTTGTTTAAGGACCCCATGCACTCCTCTTGTACTGTAAAACCAGAACTTTGGGAAAACAGAACATAAGGAACTGGGAAGAAAGAACTGAAGATTTATTGGTGTTTTCAGCATAAGCACTCATCAGTCCCCTTCAGCAGAAATGAGCCTGCTTTTCTCTTTCAGCTAAATTAGGGTTTTCTAAAATGCATCCCTGACATGTAAGTATGGAATATCACACTTAAGAAAAAGTATATCATATTGCTAACCATTATATATATAGACCATATTTTTTTTTAACTAAAAACAAACAGAAAGTGCCCTACTGTTTGACTTTGACAAGACAACTATGCCTTTGGGTTTAGATCAGAAAGTGCTTCCAACTCTATTGTTGCAGGCATGCCTGAAGCATCAATAAAGGAAAGGACTTCCAATTTTTAATAGAAATTCTCAATAGGGCAGAGATGATTCTTGTTCTTAATTTATTTTGCTTTTGTTTTGATCACTCAAATAGCCATGTAATGTTTGGAGGTGGCTCCGGGTAAAGCTGCAGCTGAACAGACTTTGCTATTAGTTTCCAAAATGTAACAAAACCTCAGTTCTCTTCTGAAAGGGGATGCGTGTGTCAAGTGACTTGTTCAGGGTTAGAGGGAGGCAGCTGAGCTTCCCAGGTCCCCATGAGCCTTGTTTGGCATCTGATTCTGCTTACTTATCCAACAAGAAGCAAAGGTACTTGGCAGCACTGAATAAGGGAGGAGGAGAAGGTAAATTAATCAGGACAAAGAGAAACTGAAAAATACAAGGAATCTGAAAACTTGAATAACGAGCACAGCGATTTCTAGTAGTCATGGGACAGGCACTAAGAGTAAAGTTTCCTCTTAAGAAAGTGCTGTAAAACTGAGGTAGAGTGTAGAACACATAAGCAAAGTTCAGACCCAAACATGACATGGAGATGACCGCAGCAGCGCTTATGGTTGACTTCCCCTGTGATGGTGGCCAGCAGCCAATCTGCAGTGCTAGGACTACCGCCAGATTTCCCAGAAGCATTTAACGCAGTTATTCACAAGGCTGTAGGTGGAGGATTAGATGCCTCCACATGGTTAAATGGATACAGAAAGACCTGATGGTGTCTCCTGTCCATCCTTACTGTTAAGGTCCTGTTGACTGTGCCCTCACCAATCCGTTGTGTTGGGTCTCAGCCCACATATCTGTGTGTCCAAGTTGCTCCTGGATCTCAGAAGAGTACAGTTCAGTTTACCTTGCAAGGTAGGTTTTGCCTTCTTGAATATAAGACTATGGTCCTGCCATCCTTGGCCCTGAAACCTATTCTATTCCCTGGATTTGCCTGTAACTTAAATTACCACCTTTGAAACTCACCAATAAGGTGTCAGCCTTCCTGATTACAGTATGTATTTGGAGCATAAAACACACATAGATGTCTGTCCTGAGTAGTTTAAGAAAAATACACAGATCTGAGGGGTATGTATTTCCCTGAGTTTGTTTCCTCAGCACTCTGAAACCTTCTTTGGTTGGAGTCTGGTCCTCCAGCATTGCTTTTCTTCCCCTTGTCACTCTTGGTACATTCTAACTATCCCTTTCCTTGCTTCAGTCTTTTTCTCCTGCATAAGCAATTTCTGCTCCCTCCAAACCCTGTAATTGCAGATGGGTAAGAGAAGGGACTCATTTCATCTCCGATTACCTTGCTTCCCTTTTCAAGTGTTCCAGCAAGGAGGAACATTAAGGTTAGATACTCTCCACTGCTCTTTGCCTGATTATGCACAACCAGCAGCAACTACATACCAGTCACCACAATTTCTAAACTGTAAATACAGACATTCTCCAAATCTCACTCTCTTGTTTTTTGCTATGGTCCATTATGTGAAAATCCACTTCCGTGTTCATGACTCACCGAAGCAGTTGTGTTATTCTACTGCGCTGCTGCAAACAAAGCCCACAACATCTGCCAGATCCTATATTAATTCTACAGAATAACTACAATTAGGTTTATTCTGAACTGACCTTCTGTAAATCTTTATGGCAACAATCCTGCTTTAAAATTCAATTTGTCTTGAAGAGCCCTCACTGAAAAAAAGCTAATGAAAAATAATTATCCTTTTTCATTTGCTTGGAAACTTTCATAAGGAGCATAACAGCTAACTGCTAACACCTGAATCGCAAATGACCCGATCGATCCACTTAGACTGCTATTGCATATTGCAATGTGTTCTTTTCCTAGAAAAATAGCAGTACACTCTTCTGGGTAACACAGTGCAAGTAGAGGAGCAATTTAGGTGAGTGAATAACTTCCATCTGTTCTGAAGCAGCGACCATGAAAAGAGTTTCTTTATTCTGCTATAAATTCACGGCAATGCCTCTCCAGTTTTATTTGTGCCAGGGTAATTAGTGTATCCTGCCACTATTGCATGTCCTGTACAGATTTCTGAGTGACACCCATACAATGAGGTGAACTGTTGCCTTCGGATGCTCTAACAATCCATGTAGGATGTATATTTTTTTCTTTTCTGTGGCCTGTCTGAATAATGCTAACAAATTTCCCTCAGCTTTGCGTCACATGAGCTCATTGAAAAGTATATGTTCCTCCGTTTTATCATACTTTCTGAGTTTACTAGCATATATACTTGAGTTACTGTGCCTTCCTGCTAAACATACGCAAATACTTCCTTAAAGCTTTTCCTTATCATTATGCTCTCATAGATAATTTCTCATATTTGAGTGAAACTGGTTTTCTCCCTTGTCTGTTTAATAACATATACTTTTTGTTTATAAAGTTCCTTTCAACGAAGGGCTGTAAAATACTTGCCCAAATGGTTTAGTATTTTGAAAACCAAGAAATACTGATTCTTAGACCCAATGTTTGGAGAAGTGCCTACTAATTCAGGGTTCTTAACTTCAATATGAACTATTTTGGATGCCAAACTTGAGACACCAAATATTGTCTCAGTCTGAGTTTTCATTGGAGTCAATGGCTTCTGCAGATATTCATCATCTCCAGAAAAATAAGATTCACTTCACAATGATGAGATGAGGCAATGGGATGATATTTTTGAAGAATTCTGCACAGTTCAGACCCCCAGATTTTGTTGGCCACTTCTGCCCTTGCAGCCTGGAACAATCGAAAAGGTAACAGGCTGACAGCAGGAGCCATTGTCCTGTGAGTACTCGGGAACGGGCCTTAGGGATTTCATGTTCCTGTCTCCCTTTCTGCCTGAGAAGCTATACATTTTGGGGCATCATAGGTACACCAAAAATAAATATTTCTGGGCTCTTACCTCTCTTGCAGAGGGACAAGACATTTGACCTCCTCAGAGACTCCAAGCCTCTTGCTATACAACCAGCAAGAAGCTGTTCTGAACACCAACAGGGTCAGCACATATTTGTCTGACACTAGATGCTGAAGTTTTAGTCTCAATTTAACCATTGGACAGAGGCCCTCTTCCATGTGAGAATGGTGCATGGTGTTTGGAAGGATCTTAGGACATTGCTTTCATCCTTATCATAATCTTCACTATACTCTTGGCTTAAATAAATAAATACCTGAAATGTTTTTCTGGTCTTCCCACTTCGTTATTTTATATACACTCTGCTCTAAAAAGTGCAAAGCTGAAAAGTTTGCTCTTTTGTGCATGGTAAAGGACTCGTAATAGTTTTACCTCTGGCAGGATCCTACCAGTTCAGCTCCACTGAAGCTGTGTTTGAAGGAAACTCCTCCCTCCCTGTCGAGTCCGTTTGGAGCAGTCCTCAGAAGCTGCAGCCACTGGGGCTAAGCCATATCAGGTGGCTCCACACATGCTGGAGCAATCTAGGATTGGGAAGGAAGAAATGTAACTCACTGTTGTGTTTAGCTTCAGCTCCTCTGAGGCTCCAAACTCCGTGTTGTACCTCTTAGAGTCACAGCACAAGAACACAAATTAAGTGAAACAAAAATTTAATTAATTGATTACAGGAAGTTCATGAGTTTGGGAAAGGACTATGCAAACATACAAGAACAATGAGCTTATACGTTGCCCATACAAACACTATGAACTAAATCATTATACCAGAGACAGCCAGGGGGATGGGAGCACTGAGGGCCCCAGGCCAAGGCTGTGCTCTGCAGGGCTGTGTCTGGCTCTGGGCTGGCTGCCCTGGGCTGCAGAAGAACAGAGGACTATGGGATAAGTCATGAACACATAACCCTGGCCTCAGCAGGCAGCTCCTGCGTCCAGGATTTACCAGGTTGTAATGACAATACAAACACACTCCCTTTGTGTCTGGGAAGCTTTTTTACCCAGTTTCTTGAGAGAGGACAAAACTACAGAGCTGCTAGAATAATTGCTACATGCTGCCAGCTATCCTTACATGAAAGCAGTTTTAGGAGAACTGGTTAAAATGATAGCGCTAGAAGTATTTTGAACATCCCTGCTTAAGAAATGAAATTAGCCCCCAAGAAGAGAGCCTGGCAACCTTAAAGTCTTTGTTTCTAGATATGAATTGCACCAGGGTAGTAAGTCTGTGGGCTGACCTTGAGTCATGGACCCTGGAGGGGCTGGGATCCAGATGGTCTTGCATAATCAGAGCAACACAAAGTATGTAGATATAGACTCAGAGGTGGGCTTTTATATGAAAAATATCAAGAGTGTGAAAGAAACTAGACTCTGTCCTGTTAAACTGTGCAAGGTAAGAAGGTACAAATAAGATGGCAAGGGCCCCAGTTATGGTCAGCTGCAAAATGAACACAGGAACTTATTTACACAGGCCCCATGTTTGCAGTGAGTGTCTTTTGTGTATCTGAGTATTTGTCTTCTTTCATGATCATGGTATCATTTTTAGATTTGCTACTGCTCTAATCTTAGATTTGGTGTCATTCTGTTGAGCCCAGTCTATAGACAGATTTTGAAATGTGTCCTACAAATGAGTACAAATGGACTTAGCAACAGAGGAAGTCTCAGGATATTGCAAAGTAAAAATTCATAGGTCAAGTGGAAAATCATTGTCTAAAATCACGTGCAACCTGTAGCTTGTGTTTTCTTGTTGCAATTATTTTCTGGACAGTATCAAAGTAAACCAAATCAATTCCCCCATCTTTCCTTCACTCCAGTTATCTGCGGTTTTCTTTGATTCCTTGTTAATACATTTTGTTGGCTCCAATATGACTCAAGGTGTATATTTTGTTTAGTATTTATATGTGGTCTGTCTGGGATGGAGTTAACTTTCCTCATAGCAGCCCTTATAGTGCCGTGCTTTGTAGCTGTAGCTAGAACGGTGTTCAGAACACACCAGTGTTTTGGCTACTGCTGAGCAGTGCTCCCACAGCATCAAGGCTCTCTCCACCCCCACCCCACTCCCAAAGGCCAGTAGGCTTGGTGTGGGCAAGAGGCTGGGAGGGGACATAGCCAGGACAGCTGACCCAAACTGACCAAAGGGATATTCCATACCATATGATGTCATGCTCAGCAAAAAATCTTAGAGAAAGGAGGAGGGGAGGGCATTCATTATTAAGGTGCTTGTCTTCCAAGGCAACTGCTATGCATACTGGGGCTCTGCTTCCCAGGAAGTGGATGGACATAGCCTGCTGACAGAAAGTAGAAAATAAATCTTTTTCCTTTGCCATGCTTCTGTGTGTGGCCTTTGCTTTTCTTCCTTAAACTGTGTTTATGTCGACCCACGAGTTTTTCATCTTATTTTCTCCCCCTGTCCTGGTAAGGAGGAGGAGTGAGAGAGTGGCTTGCTGGGATCCTGGCAGCCAGCCAAGGTCAACCCACCACAGTATGATCTGATGGACAAAGACACTGTAATGAAACTCGGGATTTATTTGCAGCTTCCAAGTGATATTGGACAAATCATCTATCTCCTGTACTTCTGTTTCCTCTTTACCTTTTGTCTACCTGTGTATTCAGGTAGACAAAACTGGCATCTTCCCTTTTGAATACAGGACTCTGATCAGATATTTGTGGAGCACTTATCTCCACACAGTGGGGAACATGCAGCCCAGGAGCTCATCATAATTATGAAATGAACCTGTGGCTCAGTTATTGTTGCTGTTCTTCTTCAGGAACCTCTCAGACATGTTCAGAGAATAAGTTGCAAGACTGACAAACTGTGCTAGTACCTCACTTTCTGCTGCCTTCTTTCTTGAAGGACCTTGCAGTCCCTGATACCACATGACAGAACGTCTGCTGCGTAGTGTTCTCTCCCATTGTGTGACTAGATGTCATGTGAAGAGGTAAAACCTGCTACTTATGGTTGTATGATAGATACAAAGTGATGAGGGAAGAATATGGACAGGGGGCTGTCCAGTGCACCCATAAGTGTTATATACTCCCACTTCTCCAGATCAATAGGTTTTTCTTACTTGTTTACCCCTGGAATAACAGCCCTCAGTTATGGTCAGCCAATGGGTTTTGTAGCTGTTCTTCATTACAATGGACTTATCAACTCATTTCCAAGAGTCAGCTGAGTGCAGAATTTCTGCATACAACACGAAGATAAACATTTTAAAATAGAAACACAAATAAATAATAACAAAGTAATAAAAAAAGATTAAAAATGTAATGTAAAATTCAGTGATAAATGTAAATGTAAATGTAAATGACCAATGATAAATGTAAAAAACAGTCAAATTTTGCTGGTCACATTAAATGGATACCAACTGAGGTTGTTAGTTCAATTTTCTACTATGAAGCACAGTCAAGGGAAAACACAGGCCTTGATCTTTCCAACAGCCTTACTGAACTACCCCTGTTCACGTTCGATTGCTAAGGCACAGCTAATTTCTTTTATCTTGGTGCTTGGAAATAGAAATCATGCTGTTTGACTGGTAGAAAGGTCTTTATACATGAGTTTTGCTGCATCTATCTCTCTGACACAATAAATCTGCTAAAGTAATTGGAATGAAATACAAGAATTATTAACCAGCAAGGACTGTTGAAATCTCTGCCTTTGACCTGCCCCACAGGAATAAAGAATTAACATAAATAAGCTACAACCAATAACAGAGCCAAATTTAATAAGAACTCCAACCACTGTGAATATTATTCTAAACAAAGAAGCACTCATTATCCATAGTCTACACATCCAGCAAGATTGATTCGCTCATCACTGTATCCTCAGAGGTGTATTTAATCTATTTCTACGTTTTCGTAAGGAAAAAAAAAAGGCAAAAGAGAAAAGGTTTTTCTAATAAAATGTATCAATTAACTTACTTTTTCTGTAATGGAATAGCCCTTCCCTGAAGACTGCTAACCTGGTTTACAATTGTAATTGAGAGACAGAGATGGATATATTATCAGCTTGCTTTGATTTTTGTGCATGAAATCGGATGGGGAAAGCTCTTCTTTGTTGGCCAACACCCTTGTAAGTATCTTACAGTCTACATTAAAAGCAGAATAGCGCTATGCATTTACTTCTGTTTCCCCTGTTTCTGCCAGTTTTCAGAATTATTGATATCCTTATGTTCCTCTGGGAAAAAGAAGGCAGTAACCTGCCTGGCTGAAATACTATAAAGTACACTCTACACACAATTACCTCGTACAGTTGAATAAAACATGAACTCAGACTTTTCCCAACACTCACAAAGCATCGTTTGTACTCATAACCTCTTTTGGCACAATCCAGCTTACTAACCTGTCCTCTAATATGTCAGGCCAGATGTTAGCTGTCAAAGTAATTATCAGCTGAGTACAGATATTCTTGAAAGGTTTTGACTGCCCCATTTATCTCACTGCCAGTTGGTGAGTCCATCTCAAAAACCAGTGAAGAAGCAGGTCCTGATTCAGCAACCGGTGAAGCTAATATAACTTAAGGATTTAAGATCAGCAGTAGGTTTTTTTCACTTTGTGCATTATCATTTTAGACCCTGTAGCCTCCAAGGCACTAAGCAGCCTCATGTATCATGACCTGCAAAGGTGTTTAAATCTCAATAACCCCCTCAGTGTCAGAATGGAAACTGGTAAAGTTGCTTCTGTTCCTGAACATATTGGCATTCTGCTCAGGAGGATATGGGTTCAAATATGGTTGCTGGCTTGTAGTAAGGGTTGATTCCACATCCCACTATTTTTCATGTCTGAAAAACTTTATATGAATTATTCATGTGCATGGGAGACAATGTCTGTCTGGCTTCCCCAGACCTTTCACTAGACATGATAGTCAATCTTTCTGTGGTTCAGGATGTCTCAGGCTCTATTTAGTTTCAGTTTTTTGTTGGAAGACTGATGAATAATGTATTCTGTTGAGTTCTTTTCCCCAAAGAATGAAAAATATTTAATAGAGAATTCAACATGCACCTACTTGTACAATCTGGAGTTGTATAAAGATTTTGGCAGAGAATAAGAACAGAACATTAAATTTTTTTCATATAAGATTCAGCATGTTTTCCGAGTAATAATACAGTAAAACTGTAGGATGAAATCCAGTGAAGAGAAAGTATCTTGGGTGGGTTTCAAAACTTGACTTTATATCTGAATATATTACACAGTGGCTACTTGTTTGCCATGCTTATGCAATATTGCAAAACAAAACGGCGAATACTCACATGAAAGTATGTGATACACTGTCTTGTCTGATGGCAGGTTTTCCCACTAGTTTCCCAGGAATCTGAGTGATTTGTTACTCTAAGGCATTTTTTTCCGGTGGTGAATGATGCCTTTTGGTAGCAGATTACCAAATCGAGTATGAAAGAGGACTCATTCCTCTCATTCCTCCGTGGTCACACAGCATTCTCGGCAGGGGAAATACTCACTGCATAGTTGCGTGAGTGAGGTTGTTCTAACATGGGTGTGAAGTACGTCTAGGAAGCAGGAATTTGAAGGCAGGATCCACCCAGCAGTACAGCCAGTTAAAGAAACTGAATTTCCACCTCAGTTCCAGTAAAGCCCTTGTAGGTTTTTTGTAGGGAACAAATTTGGCAAATGGAGACCTGAATGTCTAGTGCTTCACCCATCTCTGAAACAGAAATAATAATGATAGGAATAAAAATATATTTAATAAGAGAAGCTTGCTGTAGATGTCATTGGAAACATAATTCAAATGTGAAATTAAAGTAACTCTGCACTAAATATTAATATAAAATTAATGACTGCCTGTTAATGAGACCTGTTTTATTATGCAATTTCTTTCCAAGGGAAGGAAAGGCAGTGTTTGGGGCTTTCACCAATGACCCAGTGAAGGATTAGGAAACATATTACAAGTAGAAATTCTGCGTAAGAGGTAAACAAATTCACTTTACTTTTTTCATGAAAAATGCCTGTGCTTAAAGTTCACAGCTCCCAACAGGTGTTCCTAAAACAACTTCTGACCCAACCAAATTGAGGAGGAAGCAGCCTTCTTCTGCCCTGGAGTTACACACAGGAAGTTAAATGAGGTTCTTAATCTCTCAGAGTAAGAGGTCTCAAACCCAGAGCTCTCATTTTTCAATAAAGTGCCTTCATTTCCCAGACTGTAATTAATATTAGGAGGCAATTCCCCTCCTAGTGCAGGCAGGACATGTGCAGCCAGGAATATCAGATGTAGGTCTGGGAAGAGGAGAAATAAGAGTATACCCAGCACACTGCTGAGGTGAGGATGTGGGTGGAAGAGGGGACTTAGGACGGTATTTCTAATGTGGTTTATACTTTTTATTTGGTGATTTCTTTCACTCCCTTCTGAAGGCATCTAGATGCAAAAGATGAAATGAAGCAGCACGCAGTGCGACTGGAAGACTGGGGAAAACTTGATGTTGTGGTAAGGGGTAGGGCAAGACTTAGCAGCATCCTCCATTGTTGATTACCCAGGTCCTTCCAAGGTGTTTAAAGTTTCTGCTTTTCCCCAGTCAGACTGTGCTTGTTTTCAGCCTTGGGACAGTGTCTGCATGCAGGGAAATATTGCTTATCCTCCTGCATCCTTATAGTATAACTTAGTTTTCTATGTTGCCAGGTGGGATCACAAACTGGAGTATCTCAAATTTTCAGTAGGAACCCCCAGAAACTGAACTTGCTACTTTTCACTGGCAAATAGAGCACAACAGCAGGACTAGGGGACTGCTGGGTGGCTCCCTTCTTTCTTTGTTTTCCTTTCTTTATGGTGCCTCAGTTTAATGAATTTGTGTTTTGCTGCTTCTCAGTATTTACACTGCAATATATAGGGCTGTAGCATGTTTGGCCCAGGTTCAGAAAACGAAACTGAACTCTTATTAGCCAAACACCAGCAGTCCCTCTGTGTTCTTTATCTGCACGATCTAACACTCAAGCACCTCTCTTCTATGGCCCTAGCCACTATCTGCTTAGTACTCTCAAATTGTCATACCCAACTGCTCCACTTTTAATACTGCTTCAGTTCTCATTTCTCATTACCTTTAAAAACATGTATTGTTCTCCATAGTGGTGTCTATTTGCAAAGTAAAAACAGATAATTAGATATACATATGGAAGAAGCATTGCATGAAATATTAGTTTATATAAATCTTTTGGAGACTAAAAGGCTAACAAAATTGATAAGTAGCAACAGTAGACATACAGAAATCAAGGGGGTAAAACGTTGGCCAACTCAAATTCACCAACAGCGGTCAGCTACCTAAAAATTAGAGCAGCTTTTTCTTTTGTTAACCCCACTCCATGTGGAATGCATAGAAGACACACAGGTCCCCTGGACAAATGACATTCAGAAAATAATACAGATCTTTTCAGTCAATTAACTGTAAACATTAGCATGTTCAGCGAGAAAGTCAAGGCCTACAGTAGTCATTAAATCTCTTACATTCTTTGAACTTGCTTCAGTGCCAATGGGTTCGTTTCTAGCTTGTACTGCCCCATTCAGCAATTCCCTGCTATCCTGGCACAGTCCCGTGCAAAAGTATTCACCTCTAGTTCTTCAGACGTTGTTCAGCAAACAGTGGGAAGTACTGCAGAGAATTTCCACCATGATATCCCATTGTCCTCATCCTACCAAATGCTCACTGTAATAAAATCTTGTAAGTACTAATGCGTGTAACTGAGTTCTTTTTTTTCCAAGGCCAGAGTGGTCTTGTGTGCTGGTTTTGGCTGGGATAGAGTTAATTTTCTTTAGAGTAGCTAGTATGGGGCTATGTTTTGGATTTGTGCTGGAAACAGTGTTGATAATACAGGGATGTTTTAGTTGTTGCTAAGTAGTGCTTATACTAAATCAAGGACTTTTCAGCTTCCCATGCTCTACCAGGTGCACAAGAAGCTGGGAGAGGACACAGCTGGGACAGCTGACCCCAGCTGACCAAAGGGCTATTCCATACCATATGATGTCATACTCAGCATATAAAGCTGGGGAAGAAGAAGAAAGGGGGGGGAATTTGGAGTTATGGCATTTTGTCTTCCCAAGTAACCATTACGCATGATGGAGCCCTGCTTTCCTTGAGATGGCTGAACACCTGCCTGCCGATGGGAAGTAGTGAATGAATTCCTTGCTTTGCTTTGCTTGCGTGTGTGGCTTTTGCTTTACCTATTAAACTGTCTTTATCTCAACCCACGAGTTTTCTCACTTTTACACTTCCAGTTCTCTCCCCCATCCTACAGGTGGGGAGTGAGCGGGTGGCTGTGTGGTGCTTAGTTGCTGGCTGGGGTTAAACCATGACATCGTGGCATGACTCAGAACTATGCAGGAGTAGGTAGATAGAATAGAATAGAATAGAATAGAATAGAATAGAATAGAATAGAATAGAATAGAATAGAATAGAATAGACTATTTCAGTTGGAAGGGACCAACGATCTAGTCCAACTGCCTGACCAATTCAGGGCTGACCAAGTTAAAGCATGTCATTAAGGGCATTGTCCAAATGCCTCTTAATCACTGAGAGGCTTGGGGCATCGACCACCTCTCTAGGAAGCCTGTTACAGTGTTTGACCACCCTCTCGGTAAAGAAATCCTTCCTAATGTCCAGTCTAAACCTCCCCTGGCGCAGCTTTGAACCATTCCCACGCGTCCTATCACTGGATACCAGGGAGAAGAGATCAGCACCTCCCTCTCCCCTTCCCCTCCTCAGCAAGCTGTAGAGAGCAGCTGAGGGTCAGACAAATGCAATGGATACCTTTTCACTTACAACAATGATATCAGAAGAGAATAAGGTACTAGGCTGTCCAAATGTTTAAACATTAGACTGCCATCATATTTTGGCATCATGATGTTTCTTTACTTCTCATGGACTATCTCGCACAGAATATCTGGACCCCAAGCTGACCATGGATCTTTTGAGAATTATCCAAGCCCGTTCTCCTGTGCTAGCTGTTTTATTTCTGAGTGACTCATATCCATTTGTTTTTCATATAGCAATCACATCATCAGTTGTATCTATGCAGTCTTCTATGTATATATCACCCAAGTTCAGCAGTCACCCAAAAAAAAGCATTTCCTCAAACATTTGTTCTGCAACAGAAATGTTTGCCCTATATATATCATAAGTCAGTGTTTAGAGAGGCTCTGTTCTGCATGGGATAGTCTTCTGGGATACATGGCAATAAGTCCTAGTGCCAAACTGATGTATTGGGAATAACCATGTAATAGAGATTCAAACTCTTAAACCCAGGCAATAAAGGTTGTTACAGCAAACCTCCTCTGGCTCAGTCTTGCACTAGTATAGAGTAGGCACATTTGTATTTTTTATTAGAATCTTCTGTTAGCTTCAGATGAGGACATTTGGTTGGCTTGAGGGCTAACTGGAGGGAGACGATGAGAGGAAGTGGATATGGTTGCAACATAATGTTTAGATGTGGTAAACTGAGCCTATTTCACCCCAAAGTCTTAAAGGAATACAGGCGTGTATTTTTGGGTTGGCAGAATTGTTTCACAGAGATAATACTCTAAAATTCACTCTGTAGATATCCTGGGTAACTTACACTGCCTGAATCCAGTTAAGTAAACAAAGCATTATTGTTTAGTTGAATGACAATGAAACCCATACTTCAAGGTAAATGATTCAACATGATCCACCAAGGGTTGATATTTGCTAGAAAACAACTGCCAGGATTAATCCATAGACCAAAGAATAATATAATGCAGGCAAGCCTTGTTATATATCACTTGGATGGGCATTGGGATATTGTGTATTTCATCACTTTAAGTGGCTCCTTCATCAAGCAATTCTTGCAAAGCAAAGCCAAAACCTTGAACATAGGGGATGAGGGGAAGGCATTAAGTACATATTGTCCTTACAGCCACTGGATTTGCTCACAAATTAGAATTGTCTTTAAAAGTGAAATTCCTTAGTTTTTGGCATGTTCTCATGTTCATTGGAGAAAGTTTTTCTCCTTTGGCATACTGCTTTTTCTGTTACATATCCTTATTTCATCAGTTATACGCACTGAATGTGATTCCAATCTTTTCCTCCCTTGTTTGTTGGACCACTGAACCAGGGTAAATGAAGGCACATGGCCAACCATATGGTAACAATAACATCAGTGCTGCAGTAGAGGAAGATCAAGAGTCGCATATACATAAGGTAATATGGAATATATTTATACAATTTTGAAGAATATCGCTAGTCTGTTTTCTTCAGTAATATTTATGTTCTTTGGAATGACAGAATGAGGTCAAATCCAAGATGCATTACATTGAAAGTACCAGTCAAAAAGAACTTGTCCCTTTCATCTGTTCTAAATTTTGATCTTGCATATAACTTTGTGGAAATTATAATATATCAAGCACTATTGGTATTTGCCTGGAAAAAGTGCAATTTTCTTTTGAGAAAATTGATGTAATTAAAAAAAATGGTGTAACAGAATGCCTAGTATTTCAAAGAGTAGAGCTAAGATTTATGTCCTGTACTACTTCCCATTGTTTTCAGAATACCCCATTTATTGGATCCATTTCTTATGTCAACTGGGATAACTGAAGTGCCCAGAAAAGTAGTGGTGCAAACATATAAACCTGGTTGTAATTATTAATTAAAATTTTCAGCTAAACCATAAAATGGTGTCTGTGAAAAATCATGCAAAAATTACTTCCCATCATTTAAACAAATCTAATCTTAGTCAGTCACCGGTAGCTCTGAAAGCTCCTCAGATATGCTTAACCATCAATCTCAGTTTAGTTTTCAGCTGCTTAACCTGAAATTGGTTTATCACTTTTCAGTCATGTGAATAGCCAAGCAGGAAAGATGGCCAAAAGTGGTAAGTGGAGTTGATCCTACCAGAATTGGGTAGGATTGCAACACTTTGAAATACTTTTTTAATGAAGTGGGAGCACTGGAGCTTTATGAGAAAAGGGGGAAAACATCCTTTGAAACTGTACTAATTTCAGTAAAGAAGGAGGAGGTTAATTTGTTTTAAATAGTTGATGAGTCTGTTTTAGATACTAAACTAAGCTATAGGTTGAGTGTTCAAACTCAAGTAAACAAGGAGACTCATAAACTTACATTCACAAACTGAAAACTTCTATTTAAATATCAGCCAGTGTTTTTCACTTTCCCATGCCATTATAATTGTCATTTACAACTAAATTATGTATCATTTTACCAGCTCTATTACTTATGGAGTTTTGACGTCCTTCTGTAGATATTTTATAGGTCTGAAGCCACTGTTACAACCGAACTACTGTATTGCAAATTAAGCTTGTGACAGACTCATATTGAGATTGCTAAAAGGGATTGCATGTGGTTGGTGAGAAAACTGAAGGTGTACGGTTTTAATCACAATATTGTCTATTAGAATCTATTTTAATGGCAATGATCAATGACATCTCAGACTATCTGCTACTAGAAGGGTAATGGTGGGGGGACATATTCACAAAGGGTGGTATCTAATGTGAAATTAAGATAATTTACCTTTTCCAGTAGTTTTAATTTCTGTTCTGGAGTTCCTGACAGGTTTATGAGAAAAGAGTCTTTTGAGGTTGGATTACAATGAAATCTTAGTTTCTATGAAGTTCTATAAATATTCTGTGATGTTCTTAAGGGCCATGTTCAGGCTGCACAGTTCTGTGTTACCTGCACAAAATCTACCACCAAATACAGAGCTGGACAAGTTAGCACGAAGCCATGGGTAAAAAGCTCCCGGTACCTGAGTTAGTTCCTTTAGAGCTAGCTCAGGTCTCTCCACACTCCACAGGATGATCTAGTGTACTATTTGCTTTAAATATTTACTTGTGTGAAATACCCTTCTGGCTGTGTTGGGGAGAAATTTTATGTCATATCAATAATTGCAGACTCACATATATCTAGACCTACTGCTCGAGATTGAATGATGCCACTTTTCTGTCTCTCCAGACAACATTTCCACCATACTGTGTACCCAGTAGAGCTCAATGAAATTATCATAGTAAAAAAAAAAGACTATAGAAATTACTTTTGGATAGTCTGGGATAACCCATTTCATTCCATACTTAGACACACAAAGTACCATAGTTCTGCCAAAAGGCTGTCACAGAATTGTAGAGAGCAAATAAATATCGACCACATTCTTATGAATTAACAAAGATTTGATACAAATTTAAAATTGTACTGGGTATACATGTATGAGTCACAAATACAGACTTCCACTCAGTCTGCACCTGTTTCTGTAGGTAAAGCACTGGTACTAAACTGTTATTCCTATGTGATTAGAAAGGAAGAGGAAATCTTGCTGGACCAACTCTTTTTTAAGAAATTAGTTTTCAGTTTATAGGATGGGGATGCAATCAGCTGCAATTTAATGTGCTGGTTTGGCAAGGCAGCTGAGCCACCATAACTGGCTACACGAGTGTTCTTAACACACCTAGATTGTAAGCTAAAATGCGCTGGTTTAAGCTAACACATTTATTTTGCCATTAGGACAGGTGGGCAGACACGTGGTGCAGCTGAAGAATGTTAGTTGTTAAATTTCTGCCAGTTTTAATCTTAGCAACATTCTTTGGTGGCAGGAGTTAGCTTCAAGAAGAGATTTGATACTAAGCGTTGAAGACACCCCTTATCTTTGAACCTAATGCTGAGGCATAAAAGTTAAAGTACAAGTGAGAGTAAGAAGACTTCCTAGCTAAGGGAGGGAGTGAGAAATATAAAAGTAGCAGAGAAAGATTAAGATAACAGGCTGGAAGGGCTGATCTTCCTTTCCAAATATATTTTGTTCCCTTGTCAGAGGTGGCCAGTAAGTAGATCTTTCCTTTTTTACACTGACAAATTAGCATGTTTTACACAGCTTTTTTGCTTCCACAGTGAATAGTCTTGATAGGTTGGAGAAAAGTTCATTCGTAGCGTTTTTTTCCCCATATGCCCAGGTTATATGAAAGTGCCACTGATGGAGTTTCCCAGGAGTACACCTCCTGGGTTCAGGCCCATATTTATATCTTGTTTCAAGAGAAATTGATGTTGCAGCCTGTCTTAACAGACTGGTTCATGAAACACCCATGAAACAGAAGGTTTCAAAAGCTTTTGTGGTAAGCCTACTGTGTATTGTACCATATACAATATCGAACCATCTCTCAACTTCACTGAGGCAGGGACACAGTTTCCCACACCAGAGCAGACAGCAAAATCTCTTCAAGGGCTGGTTTCAGAGTCGGGCTGAAGCTGAAGTGACTGCTCTGTTCTGTAAAAAAGGGATATTGAAGTTTTAACGTCATGGTCTGGAGTCACCAAACCCGATGCCAGTCTCAAACACTGCACAGATAGACAGTAACACCACTGAGCCCAAGCAGACTTCCACTGCTGTGACCTTCTGTGAAGTGCAAAATATACTCTGAAGTTTTCAACCTGCTAAAGAGCTCATCTTTTATTTATAATTAAAAATATTCCTTATTTCATTTCTCTCCTGCCACAGGAGGGGCTGGGTGATCATCAGGGGGAGCGGCGGCAGCAAATACACGGGGTTTTCCTGGTCTGTGCAGGCATGATGGACCTTCACTTTACAGCAGCACTTGACAATCACTGGGAAAAGAGGGCACTCAAGCAGTAGCTGATTTCTCCTCTCCAGTTCCCAGACAGTGCTGCAAACAGCTGACAGTAAAGTATCCCTCTTCAACTGCAAAAGTTGTGTGATTCCTCCGTTATACAAAATCCACGGCTGTTAACTACACTGTACACAGTGTAACACAGTGTCAAACCGCATGGGTGAGTGAAGAAAGAAGGAGCACTGTGATTCAGCTCCTTCTGAAATGGGCTCAATCTTTCTTTCCAAGATGGAACAGTTTCAGGATGAGGTTTGCAAGCCCTGAAGCAGGAAACTCTTCAACTTCAGGAGAACCCTGTCAAATCCTATTAAAAGTAATAGATGACTTTTGAAGTTACTTCTATTTGTTTGAACAGTCTCTAGTTTGCTGAAGCTTTTGAGGTGAATCCTTGCCCTTCTGGGAAAAGAATTGCACAAATTCAGCGCTTTATTTTTTCAAAGCATGTTTCAGATATTAAATAATCTTCAAACTGCTTTTAGGGAGTAGATAAATGATGCCACTTTCATAAATGTGGGGGGAGAACAGAGGCTGAGCACAGTTTATCCTTGGCGTGTGCCAATGATAAAGAGAAGTTTCAAGAGCTAAAGGAACTCTGCATGGGTCCCCAGCCCTAGCCGTAAGTAATATGAACAAACTGCTGTTAGCTTACTAATGTGTGAAAAATTCCAGGCTAAGTTTTACAGCATTTGGGTTAACTGATTTAAACAGCAGTAGTTGGGAGAACAGTTTGATACTAGCTCTACCACATAGGATTTAGGTCTGTATCCTGCAGGCTACCCTAGGTAGTCATTGGCTAAAGCACATAACTATAAAATTAACCTTTTTCACATTACATTCTTGTCATGCTGGCTCATGCAGGAGTCATCGCTTGCTGATGTCACAAAAAGGGAAGGTGTAAGAAAGTGATGAATCAAGGAGGTGATTTTCGCTTCCCTCCCTAGAAGACCGCTCTGGATTCTGTGGGAACCTTCCTCTCCGCTTACAGATCACAGCTGCTCAGTGCTGCCAGAAAACCACAGAAAGGCAGTAGAGTCATGCAAAACTTTTTTTATGCGATCACAGTGTCTATCTTTTAATGGCCCAGTGAAGTAGAAATCGTTCCAAACCACCGGAACTGCTTTTGTATTTCTCATCGGGAGGCTCACAGCATCTGACCCTCAGAGCATCCATAAGTACCCAGTGGAGATGCGTCCTATGTACATGGCACAAACTTCTCAGAATCTGTCCGGTGCAGAGAAGTTTTTGGAGGTAATGTTCTTTTCTGGTTGCTTGCACTTTTTTTTTTTTAATTGAAACTGAAAAACAGGCCAGAAATCAAGCTTTCTTCCACCTGTTTTTTAAAATATTTTTCCTTTATTGCAATAAATCATATTTTTTCAAATATTTTCAAATCTCTCTTCCTAGCAAATAACCTTACAGTCCTTTGTGTAAAATAAGTTATCTATAGCTGTGTTGCATGGTAAAGGAAAATGAATATGGTAAATCTTGCTTTTATAAGTACAGGTACTGTAAAAGTAGAACAACTTCCAAAGTGCTGCACAAAACAGAAAGAAGTTCATAACATAGGTGGAGTTGCAGAGCCCTTCATATTTTTCAGAAATCTGGACCATCTTCATGCTTTTTATGCACATCACCTATGCATGAAAAATGCCAGTCCATGAAAGATCTACAGCTGATGGAAAAATACCCTTGGAGGTAAAGTGCTGGAGTTTGTGTTTTCCTCCTAGGCTAGCCTGTTAGCTGATAAAGGTGATGTGCTGTCTCACGTCAAGGTCCTCAGTGAACTTGTGCCCTGATGGCCTGACCCACGGTATTTTCTGTCCTAGATCAGCCAGGTGTGAGTGTCGATCAGGTATTTCCCATCACCACATGAAAGCAAAGCTTCCCATCGCACGTTTTGTACAGGAACTACAGGAGTGAGGGAGCACCCTCAGAACTTGCAGTGGCATTGCCATTATTATTTTTGTGTTTCAGTCTTATATTACATCCCAGCACAAAGTACTGGGCTTCAGCTATAAATAACTGCATTGACTCATGCTTCGCACTGGCGGCAGGCATCATAATGATGTATCTCACTTTCTACCTGACCTGTGGATGTATTAGTTACACAAAGACTGACTCAGTCAGTAAACCACGTGTGGAATCTACAGCCCCACCACAGGCTCAAAAATACATTCAAGCCACCTGTGAGGGATATCTTTAGAGGAAGAAGGGCGGAGATGGCTTTTGGCACAAACCCAGAACGCATCCTTTCAAGTAACATTTGGCTTACTTGATTTTGTTGTATAGCTATATCAAGCTTCCCTTTAATGCTTTTTAACTTCTTATTTGTAACTTCCAGCCCCTTTCAGGGAAGGTTATGTGTTCCTCACCTTTTGCTGCAGTATCATTTGGGGGTTGTATCAACGCCAGGCCAAATTGGTTTACAACCACGTCAACTTCTTGAGGGCTGAGCAAAAATTTCATTACAAAGTGGCATGAATCAGGTCAGTCATTCTCTTGCCCGCTTTGGGATTAATTTGCTTGCACTTATGAATTGCATTTATGCAGCTTCCATCAGCCTTGGTGGTTCCTGTAGCAGGGAGGTTTGGCTGGTGGATCTCTGTTGCCTACTGCGCTGATTCCAGTCTCTATGCTATTGGCTATTTCATTCTCAATTTCCTCTTTGGTGACAGAAAAAATAGTCTCCATAAAGAGAAGAAGGAATGAAAGAGACTTGCTTTTTCCAAGTAGGAAACAATGTCCAGGTCTGACCTCACAAGCTGGTTTTGACTGGGATAGAGTTAATTTTTTTCCATAGTAGCTTGTATGGGACTATGTTTTGGTTTTGTACTGAAAATAGTATTGATAATACGGGGATGTTTTTGGGGATGATACAGGGTACAGGGATGATAATACAGGCTGAGCAGTGCTTATACAGATTCAAGGCCTTTTCTGCTTCTCACACCACCCTGCCAATGAGTAAGCTGGAGGTGCACAAGAAGCTGGGAGGGGACACAGCTGGGACAGCTGACCGCAGCTGACCAAAGGGATATTCCATACCATATAACATCATGCGCAGCATATAAAGCTAGGGGAAGAAAAAGGAAGGGGACATTTGGAGAGATGATGTTTGTCTTCCCAAGTAACCATTACGCGTGATGGAGCCCTGCTTTCCTGGAGATGGCTGAACACCTGCCTGCTGATGGGAAGTAGTGAATGAATTCCTTATTTTACTTTGCTTGCGTGCACAGCTTTTGCTTTACCTATTAAATTGTCTTTATCTCAACCCATGAGTTTTCTCACTTTTATTCTTCCAATTCTCTCCCCCATCCCACCAGAGGGGAGTGAGCAAGCGGCTGGGTGGGGCTTAGTTGCCAGCTGGGGTTAAATCACGACACCTCAGCGAAACCACTCTGTGTGGCACTTAACTAGTCATGCCTTAAAGAACTGGATTGTGTCCAGGCCCTGGTGTGGTGCTAATTACTACAGCTTTTGGCTAAGAATGAACTATAAATCTTTAAACACCAACAAGTTTGATTAGGCTTGATTTTTTTTGGCACTGTTACGGTACCTCCAAACAGAAAAATGTTTTTGCAGAACAGGTTCAGTATATCTGATACTTCCTTGCACGCAACATTTATCACACATAGGTTTATTGATGCAGGAAGTGAGTTACCCAGTTTTATTCTTTAAAAAATTGAGGTAAGGCCAGATCTTCAGGTGATAGAAATCAGCATAACACTGTTGTCCTGAGTCATGTTTTCAGTAGTACAGGATATAGCTCTTGGATTTCAGTCCTGGAGGCTAGTGGTAGAAAAGGTCTATCGGGTCATGTCATCTACGTCCTTGTCAGTGAAAAATTGTTCCCTTGTGTACAGAAATAGGAAGCAGCCCTACTTTGTTTTAAACATTTTGCATCCACAAATGGTGTTTTTACCACTTTCCCTTGGGAGTCTGCTCCATTCAGATGGGGATTTTCCTGGCTCTAAGCTCTACATTTTTATTTCGCATTCATTCACATCCACAATTTCTGTATCCAGGTAATAATTTTCCCTTTGTCTGCTTGCATTCTTCAAATATCTGTAGACCATTGTCATGGTCCAGCTTTCTGTCTTTTAGACAACCTGCAAATACTTAACTCTTAGTGGTTCTTCAAAAAATCAATTTACTTTAAAGCCATAATTGTTCTTAAATGTCTTTTTCTAAACTGCCTTCTGTCTGTCAGGAATCACTTGCTGTCTGGCAATGAATGCAATATGCAGGTGCAGATGACGAGGCTGGAGCAGAGACAGACTTTGTAGGGGGTGAGGAAGAGAGGAGATACAGGCCTCCGTGTGCACGGAGGTGCTCAGCTGAGCTGTGGGTGTTGTGTTGAGTGGAGAACTTCTCCTCAGTAGCACTCAGTGGTCCCATTTGTCTTCCAGAACAGTCAGATGCAGAGCAGGGGAAGCGTGTTTCAAGTCTTAAAGTGTTCAGTTTAAAGCAATAACCCAAATCCTACCCAAGATTGGAGCCCCGCAGAGTTCAATTGCAATGATCATGTCAAGGAAAGTGACACGGGCGTTATCCTGTATCTGGGATTTTCAGTTTTTCCTAAGTATTTTCCAGTGAAGATGATTACTCAAGTGTAGTGAATTTATGCCTAGCAACAAGCAGGTTTATACCAATAGTTACATTTCATAGGCCTGACAGTAGTAGTCCAGGGACTCTCAGGCACACCTGCAATATGAGCAGAAAACCAGTGTGGCCTGTATTGCTGTGCTGCTTTCTTGCATGGTAGTATTTGGAGCTATTTCCTTTGGGACATACCACAAAAGGCAATGTACCTGCCATGGAAATTGATGGAAACTGCACACACTCTTTGACAATGCCTCTGAAAGTGGGGAGCACCTTCTTCTTATGCAAGGCAGCAGGGAACACTTACAACAAAAAATATAAACCCAGTTGCTAACCTTAAGTTTACATAGCACTAAGAGAAGTGGCTGCAGAGCTGGGTAAAGATAGCACTGCTAGCTTTAAATTAAGTTGCTCAGAAAGCTCTGAATTACCTTCCTGTTGGAAGTGACAGCCTGTGTGTAGCCTTGTGGTGCCACAGAATTACCAGTATCAAAACTTGCTAGTCCCCTTTTGACGTACACAAAATTTTCCTTAAAAATACTCAGTGCAATCTTTGCCCACGTCCAAGAATTTGGACTGCACAGGAGTGTCTCCATTTGGCTTTGTATGCTGCTGTGAGGAACAACCAACACTTCCATAATAGAGGCCCCTTCTTCTCCTTCTTCTCTTCCTCTGCTTATGCTCTTGTGCTCATTTCTACAAACACTACCTGGTGGACACAGTCCTTTCTCAACTCAGCAACAGAAGTGGCTCTTCTTTTTCCAATGGCACACATAAAAAAATCACAAGCCTGAAGAAAATCAATATAATAGAACAGAGTAGTTTCACACTTCCCAAGTGGTGGCTAGAACTCTGAACACAAATGGCCAAGGGGTTCTCAGCTACATGTAGGGCCAAAAGGTTCTTTAAATGGATGCCGAGACTCTCTAAAACCCAAAAGGGGGGAAAGACTGACAAGAAGGATGCAGATGTCACAGTGCTCCTGTTGCAATGCCACATGTAACTACTTGTGACTGGAAGAGTTTGTGGCTACTCAATTCATGAAGAGTTGGTTGATCAAAAGCAGGTTTAAAGAAGTTTGCCCCGAAGTGAGCAACCTAAGCTTCTCATTAGGAACCAGTGAGAAGAGAGGACAGGATTTAGTCTTTCTTTCATGAGGTGAATGGAAAAATGTCTCTAGCCATTAGAGATTTCTTTCCTAGAGATACTTTTTCTTTCAAGTCTAGAAGAGGATTTTGCCCTTTCTTTCAAGGAAAGAAGTGCTATTGTATTCCTTCAACACTGATCCAACCTCATGGATCAGATACATAACTATCATCTAACCTTCTGCTGTTTGATACTATCCAAGTGTGGCTGCTGTAAGCATGTAGCTACAGAAATGTCAGTATCTGAAGAATTTCTGTGAGGCATATTTAGCCACTGGCATCTCCATATCCCACTGAAGTGGGCAGGAGTGCCTCCATGCCCCTTGGAGATCTGCCTCACACATCACAGTGACAACACTGAACCTGAAAACTCCCTGTTACAGAATGATTGCAAATTAGCAATGCTATTAGAACCTGTGATTGCCACAGCAAAGTCCAGTTTGGCACCAGACTCCAGTCCTTCCAGCACCACTTTATGAGGCACTCAGCAGACTCAAGGTCATGTAGTACCTCTCTTAATTAAAGATGCCAAGAATGAAACACAGTGACAGAAACCCTCCTTCCATGATTTTTGGTGTGGCTGCAACCTGGGAAAATGCAGTCACGTTGAAATGAAATGAATGATATAGTTAGTCCACAGGAATGTCCTGAAAATAACTTGCAGAAAAATACAGTGCCATTGTATATTCTATACCTGTCTTGCATATCTATAACAACTTAGATAACAGATCATTTTGTCTGGTATATGAGGAAATAATATGAATTTATTCTAAATAAATTAGGAAAGTGGACCTGGGAAACTGCAGATCATCTAAAAACTGAAACAAATATGCCATAAAATTATAGGAAGCAGTTTTCCATATTGTGTCTTTGATCAGTCATATTGGGTGAATTTGACATTATATGTTTTATCCCAAATGGTTGCTATTATTTCTACATTGATTTGGCTGGAGGCAGCCCCAGAAAATATGAAATTACTTGTAAACCCATTACTAGCCAGATGGTTGGGAAAGGTCATGAATGAGAAAGAAAAAAATGGCCTGTTGCAGGATCCAAACCATAAATATGGGACTTCTCAACAGACACCCTAATATGTAGTTGGAAAGAAGAGAAGACAGTGTGATGAGGCTAAAGAAAAAAAACCTTTATTAATGTTGCAATGATTCCTGAATGTGTATCTTTCATTTTTAAAGAAAAGAAAATACTACTACAAGACTGTAGCTAGATCTTTGTTTTATACTTATCCAAGCTTATATAAACAACCTATTCCCACATTTTTTATATGCATGTCTCTTTTTTGATACATTCACAGATGTAATATTTTAAGTCATTATAACATTAAATATTTTTTGGTTCTTTGTTTCAAAAGGTACTCAGGCACAACACACAGCCTGAACTGTTTGTTTTGTTTGAATTCAGTCTCCGCATTCACTTTGTCACTGTTAAAGGCCTGATAAAAAA
This sequence comes from Ciconia boyciana, assembly GCF_034638445.1. Taxonomy (NCBI): domain Eukaryota; kingdom Metazoa; phylum Chordata; class Aves; order Ciconiiformes; family Ciconiidae; genus Ciconia; species Ciconia boyciana. The sequence goes on from NC_132935.1 coordinate 13,943,291, forward strand.
GACAATAGTTCAATTTATTCAATAAGACCAGGTGGTATTTCAGATCAGACACAATCCTGTGGCCCAGAAATGTCCTCATTCCACTGAAGGCTTGCTGTACAGACTTGTAACTCCCTAGATGGTAAAATGGACCACAGTCCTCATTGTCATGAGGCATGGAGGGCAAAAGCCACTAAATACTGCATTTGAAACTGGGAGAGGCACTACAGAGTTTTCCAGCTGCTGGAAAACTTGTAAATGTAAGTGTATGTAAGCTGATGGCAATGATGTGATGCATTTGGTCACATACATAAGCCGTATGGTCAGTTCATGTTATGAGATCTAGTACCTTGTTAAAACGGAAGTGAAGGTGACCACCCCTTTTTTTTGTTATGGGGATTTGAGATCCACAGCCCGGATCCTTGCAATGCTGGGGCTCTGTGAAGAGCAGACACTGCTTGCAGTGCGGACACAGTAAAAAATTCCCAGAGGGCTGATAGATCCTTCAGCCTCTTCTTATGTAGACCTTGATTCTGTTCTCCAAGATTTCCTCAAGCACTGGGGGTACCAAAGCACCACTTTTATTCAACAATAATTGTGTAAGACCTTATCTGGATGCAGAAGTCTTTTATACAATATTAACCCAAATATTCTGCATTGCTACTACGATGGTCAATGTTACTAATTGATTCCATTGCTTGGTCTTCATCTCTAGCAGTAACCAAGAGTCAGATCCTTAATCAAATCTGCTAAGAAAAACAATTGTAAGACAAAAATATCAAAACACGAGGGAGTGTTTCTTATAATTCTTTAAATTGTATGAAAATACTAAGTTGTGGCTCTTCTGTAAAAGAATCTGAAACTGATTAGAGGAAAGGACTTTTCACACAAATGCAGGAGGACTTAAGTCTAGGGTAAGAATTTTGAGTCTCCTGTGTTTTGCCAGTAGCAAAAGGTACTTCAAGGAAGCAGAAGTTTCTTGAAGTTGTGGTTTGCCATTTTCTAAATTGCTTCCCAGTACTTGATATTCCAGATAAGGAGTGGGCCCAACTGGAAATAGAAATCAAAGCTCTTCTAAACAGATCTGACAATTTGTCCAGCATTCATCATTCACATCTACACACAAATTTAAAACGAGCTTGAATATCTAAAGGTTTTGTGTTTAATAAAACTGTAGATTAAAGACTGCAGTACTACCGCAGGCTACAGCCTATTGGCTGTTTCCAGCAGGCAGCATGCCACAAAGTTTGAAAATGTTATGGAGACATACTACATTATCACAATGATGTTGCAAGAAGATTTCCGGACTATTTTTCTGGCAGTAAGAGAGCTAGTATGAGCTGTTCATAGAAAATCCAGCACTCTAAGCTATCCATGTGGCTATGTACAAAACCCACTCTATTCTTGTAAACCTAGCTCAGATTTAACTAATCATTGTGGTCTGGCATTTTGAATGTGGCATACACACTGTGCCACTGTAAGGAGCACATCTCAGCAATCTTCTCAGCATTTCTGTGCTCTCGGCACAAAGGTAGCTTGAGGGGACCACAGGTCTGAGGAGAAAAACACTGAAAAACACTTTTGTATTTTACAAATACATGGCCAGTCTCAGGTAAGATTCCTTTGGAGTCCTGTCAACTGGTCCAGCCCACAGGGAGAGAGCTGATTTGCAATTCTGCCTGGGCAAGGGCAATAGAGTACAATAGTCTCATGGGTGAATTCCTGTTCTGTATTCGTACCACTCCCCTGACTCTTCACCTGAGCATCCCATTATTTCATGGCCATTAGTGAGTGTGATTTTTCTAACAACAGCTGTGAAATCAGGGAAGAAGTGTTTTCCATGTCTTACATATGGGGACTGAGACACTGGTTTGCACTGAGTATGTGTAACTGAGATGTGAAGCCATCAATGTCTTGACCACAGGAATATTCTTTCAGATATTCAGAAATATAAATGACTAATGTCTACATCCATGAAGCTAATTAAACTACTTGGCTTTTTATTTATCAATACCATTCATTATTTAATTGTAGCAAACAGTGTACTATCTCCTTCCAACATTTCTCTCAGCTGCTCATCTCATCAGAGAAATAATACCATGGATATTTTATGTACACTGTGGAATATTTTTTAAGTGAAACAGGTTCAGATCATCAATAACCTCAGTGGTGATTAAGCAGAGCACTACATTATACCCTTTAATAACAATTAGCTGCCTCTTCCTAGATTAGGAAGCTTTTATTTAAAAAGAGATTATTTTTCTTTATGAGAAAACATTGTAAGGTGCACCTTACCTTGTACATTACCATCCCTTGAATCAAAGGTTTTCAACACTGTTTCACTGGGACTATAGATGTAGCCATAGAATATTCACTCTGTCTGAGGGTAGGCATATCATAATATATGAAGGAAAAAGAATTGTGAAACTGAAAAATTACAAGGTAAGCTTCCTTCAGAGAATAAAACTCTTGTGACTAAAAAAAAAAAAAGAAGAAGAAAACAATACATTTAGTAGCATGTTCCTGCTCCTTTTTAAAATTCAGCAGTGAGGGTTAGCAGAATAGATCTGCTTTGTGCACCAAGAAAGTACTGCAAATAATAATAAAAAAAAGTACATTATTTCCTTATGCTCATAAATGTTCCCTCTGAAGTGTAATAATACATGTTGTTAATATATATTGTAATTCCTTGCCTGTGTTTTTTCTTAATGATGATCTTAATGAAAGCCGAGTAGTTTATTCAGCAGACAAACATCAAATATTAGTTCAGGAGAAATCTCTAGGCCCTATACAACACAGACCGTGTGGGCTTAATCATTGTCTTCAAATACCATTTTTGTGTGTGTTTGGCTCAGCTAATCATATTTCTGTTTTGGTGAACACTAGGGACAGCGATCTCAAATTAATGGGAAAATACTAAAAAATAATCCTGCTCTGGTGTAATTAATTGAAATTAATAGAGAATTAGAGAAAAAAAGTTATGCTAGCATATTTTTTCTTCCTGTTTTGTTTACTTCAAGAAACAGAGCACATTCAGTAACTTTTTTAGTGCTTGGAGTGCTGTTTCATCCCGTGGTTCAGGTGAAGGCAGCATTTTTTCCCTCCATTTCTACAGCTAATGGGAACCAAATGAGGGTGCCCATTAGGCCCTGTAATTGAGGCTAGAAGCCCAAGAAAACTTGATAGGTGAAGACGATACCCTTCATCTTCTTTCCTTCCCATGCATTTCATCCTGTGCTAACTATTTAACTTTCCCTGGATCACACAACAAAGGTGTAAGTAAGTGAGCTCTTAGGTTATCTGTTCTTCTGCAGATGGAGAATCACTTCTTGCAGTGCACAAACGCTAGCTGTTTTGGGCTTAAATTGAGCTTTGAGGCTTTCTATAAAGCTTTGTCTTGCTGCCTAATACGTCTTTCTTACAGTATAACTGAGGAAATAGCTTGAAAACATGTAAAAGGAAATTGCAGGCTCTCCTGTCTCCACAACATTCTTCATTTCTGCATATTGTTTGCTTATTATTTATCATCCTTTCTCCATTTTTTTTTTCCAAAGCAGACATCTCTGTATGCCTCCTCTGAAGTCAGAACCCAGCTCTAGAAGATTGTGCAGTCTCACAGTGAGGAGTGCGCCAGCAATAGCAAGGGGAGTTTTCTCTTGTTACCTGCCACAGTGAAGAAGTGGGAGCAAGGCAATAGACCCCCTTGTAAACACCTTGATCATGATAGATGAGTGTAGGAGAGCTGCCAGACATTGTTGAGGGAGGAGGGCAAGGAATATATATATATAAATATATATATCCTGCCTACAAGACACTCCATGCAGCTTCATGTTTCATCATAAAAACAATTTCATAACCGTAGCTGTTGGCAGTTATAGCCTTCATAACGTAAAATTCATAGGTCTGTTCAGACTCCAACACCTGTGACACCATCAGGCAACCCAGTCTTCCAGAGTTTTCCAAAGTTTTCTGGAGTTTTCCTGAGTTATGTATTGCTGATTGTCTTCATGCTGGAAAACATTTTCCTGGATTGCAACTTAAAATCCAGAACGCAAGAATCTAAATGTTTTTCTTCACCATGCCTCATCCAGATATGAGGGAATGATCATGAGAGAGACTTACTGATATTTCATCCAGGTTGCACATGTCCATTACTGTTCTGTGGCATTGTTTCCCTTAAAATTTTTATTACAGAATGGGCTTATGACACTGCTGGAAGAAAGGGGATATTTAACAGCAATCTTAGCTCCTAGATGCAATTTTTGTGATCTCAGGATCTCAGTCAAAATCTCATGAGAAAATGCCAGCAAAAGTGGCAGAAATGCCAAGCAGTGACAAGAGGGAGTTGTAAAGTCAGCACCATGGAGGAAGGGCTCAAGCACCCTTTAATGTGAATGCAGAGCCCCAGTACACTGTGCTACTGTTAATGATGTATAATTGTGCCCCAGCTGGCTTCAGTTAGCGGCATCGTTACAGTTACCTTAGGCGAAGAGTGTTGTTCAGATGAACCTTAGAGTTCAGCTCAAAATGTAATGAAAAATAAAGGAGGCAATGCCAGAGAGCAGCCGGGTAAAATGTCTGTGCACGAGACCAGCAGGAGTTAGGAGAGATGATGTATTTCTGGCCATTGAACTAGTACCTTTCAGGTACATTTCACAGAATCGCAGAATCACAGAATCGTATAGGTTGGAAAAGACCTTTAAGATCATCGAGTCCAACCGTAAACCAAATGCTACCAAGACCACCACTAGACCATGTCCCTAAGCACCTCATCCAAACGTCCTTTAAATACTTCCAGGGATGGCGACTCAACCACTTCACTGGGCAGCCTGTTCCAATGCTTGATAACCCTTTCAATGAAGTAAAATTTCCTAATATCCACTCTAAACCTCCCCTGGTGCAAATTGAGGCCATTTCCTCTTGTCCTATCACTTGTTACCTGGGAGAAGAGACCGACCCCCACCTCGCTACAACCTCCTTTCAGGTAGGTGTAGAGAGCAATAAGGTCTCCCCTCAGCCTCCTTTTCTCCAGGCTAAACAACCCCAGGTCCCTCAGCTGCTCCTCATAAGACTTCTGCTCTAGACTCTTCACCAGCTTCGTTGCCCTTCTCTGGACACGCTCCAGCACCTCAATGTCTCTCTTGTAGTGGGGGGCCCAAAACTGAACACAGTATTCGAGGTGCGGCCTCACCAGTGTTGAGTACAGGGGCACGATCACTTCTCTAGTCCTGCTGGCCATGCTATTTTTGATACAAGCCAGGATGCCGTTGGCTTTCTTGGCCACCTGGGCACACTGCTGGCTCATATTCAGGTGGCTGTCAACCAACAACAGACATACAGTTTAGACTAACAAGCCACTTCGTAAGACCCTGGCCAGATCCGCTTTCTAAAGGCTCACTACCGTCTGGTTCATAAACACTAATGTATAACAGACCTGCTCTTACTCAATGTTATAAAAGAGAAAAAGGGAAAAAAAACCTCCTCTTTCAGTCATTCCTCTCACCCTGTGTTCCCACTCTGCCATGTCCCATGTGTACTAGTTATTTCTCAGCTTTGGACTGGGGGCTATGGAGATCTGAAACACCAGCAACATCCTCAGCACACATTGACTGCTGTTTGAACACTGCTTCCAGCTGTCAGCCCAAATCCTTTCCCTTGTGGCTTTTGCTAACATGAAATGCCAAAAAGTTTCACACGGTAACAAGTGGAAGTGTTTCTGGGCAGGGCAGTGAGAACAGTGCCATTGCTGCTGAGAGAGAAATGCAAACCCCCTTCTTGAACCAGTCCAGCCACAGCCATCAGCCACAGGCTATCGACTGTAGCTGCAATTTTATACATTTGTAAGACTGGGTCAATAGTTAAGGCTTCAGCCTACAGACTGATGCAAACACGGAGTCCAGCTGTCAGCCCCTTTTAATGAACACATTAAAAGATTGAAAGTTGTTCATATTTTCTGGTGGTGGGAGCATACAGTCACCTTACGGATGGAGGTCATGCCCCAGGACGGATGAAATCTAAGTGCTGGCTGGAGCTTCAACTAGATGAATCACAGCAGTTGCTTCCACACAGTGTCACAGCTCGTGTGCCAGTCTTCTTTGCAGTAGCTTTTTGAAAGGGTTAAACGAACCATATTCTTTGCAGTTAAGTAGCTGACCTATATCTGCTTTCTATAATACATGAGAAAATCCTGTGTTCCCTGTACGGCATAAGGAAACACTTTTTCCTTCTCCTTGCCCTGTGTGTATCAAGGGTACAAGGCGAGAGCTGACTAATGGTTTTGGTCTGGGCACCTTTTGCTCTCTCTGCTGGCAGCCTGCAGGAACAGCAGCAGCGCCCCGAGTCCTGGCAGGCTGCTGGGGCTGCTGGGGGTACGCGGGAGTGTCTGAAATCCCTGCATTCGGTAGTTACCAAAAGGGACCTTCCCACCGACATGAAACAGTGTCAGTTTATATTTCTGACTGAGCCAGAGTAACATGCTATATTCCTTTTATGTATTCTTTGCCTCTTTGTATGAACTCATGCTGGAAGGTTAAATTTCAAGGCAAAAATTTAACGAGTGTGGCAAGAAAATACCATCCTTGAGTGGCTAAGTATATATTTGCCTGCCTTGTAATTTAATGTAAAAATGAAGTTAATGAATTGCAAGAGAGGATAATACTTTGGAAAAAGCTGGCTGCATTAGAAATAGACAATTGGGAATGACAGATTCCTCCACAGAGAGGAGAGATCACTCTCCTTTCTTGTTTTGCCTATTTGTTTTCCCTTTTTTGGTCCTACTGTGAGTGGAAGTGAGAATTGTCCTTCAAACTCTATTTACCATGATGGATTCTCTGGTTAGCTCAATGATCAGCTAGAAATACAACGATTTTTATATGGCAAAAGCTTTTACTAACAGAAAGACAAGATCTCTAAATCAGGTGGATCTGTTAACATGTGACCACTGAAATGCAAAAATTAAAAAAAATCCATGTGATGATGAAAGTAGAAGCCTAAAATTTTGTGCTGACAGATGAACAGAACAAGATGAAGCAATTCCTTTTCCCATGGCTGCAGTTCAACACCTGGAAATGGGGTGTGTGAACACAGCTACAACCACCACCCCGTAGCTCAGCCGTGGCTTTCATGCAGGGCAGTAACTGCCAAACACCATGCGAGCACAAGGGGTGATTGAGTTTAACATTGGAAGAATATTGCAAGCAGGAACGTTTAGTCATGAAGGAAATGAATCATTGAGGTATGAAAAAAAATTGGTGGGTCTTAGCAAAGAATATACCATTGTGCATTCACTTGGCAGAAAAACCCTAAACATACTACACCTACAAACAAGAAGGGTAAGGAGGTATTTCACTGAATTCACCTGGAGGCTGTGCTCCATCTTCAGCAGCTTCACTGGGTACTGTATGCTGGCTGCTGGTCAGATGGTCCATCTGACACTGTGTGACTTCTTGGTCACCGCCGCCCTGTGTCAACCCATGTTGGCCATGTAGGAGATACTAGTTCTGTGGTATTTGATGTGGCTTTTATTAGCTAAAGGGAACTCTGGCATATATCAGGGGCAGAGACAGGTGATAAAATCCATTCTCTTCTCCCTTCCCTACAAGAATCTGTGGATCAAAAGCATCTTCTTCAGCAGAAAATCATACACTTGTATTGCACTCTGCTGACAAAACATTTGAGTAAACAGATGTGAAATCAGCTACACCACAGCAGGACAAGGAAAGGAGGAAGGAGGAAAGGGATGACTGCCAGAGTGGGAAAGATTGTTTTTTCCCCAATTAGGAAAGAAAAGACTCAAGAGAAGAGTTTGATTGGTCTTACCCTCCCCTACCTTCCAACATGCTTAGTTTCAACACCAGACATGAGACACTAGGTAAGAAAATCCAGTGCTCAGTGATAGTTTTCTAGAGGTATTTTAGAAGGTCTTGTGCATTTTATCCAACCTCTGGCTGCTAGTCCTGAAGGTGCAGGTCCCCTGGAGATGCTGTGTCACACTGGCCAGCTTCCAAACAAATGTCCTGGATACCCTAACCTCAAAGAGTCATTAGGCGCTCATATCTGGGCACCTGACTTTCACCTTAGGCACGAACCAGGGCTTGCTCCCACTTGTCCAGAATCAAACATCCTGAGGTAGTTGGTGTGATCCTTCAGACCTTGCTTAGGCCAAAGATCTTGTGGGCTATTGCACACAAAAACCGTTAAAAAACATAGTTCAGTGGGAACCTCTAAGGACAAGGGACCCTGAACTGCTCAGCTCACAGCCTTTGCCCCTACCATGTTCCCACCTGCAGTGATGACATTCAGGTCCCAACCCCCTGGCTGTGCTGCCCCGGTAATCCCCCCATATTGGGGTTATCAGGGCAGAGAGGGTGGCCATCTTGCTGGGGCTGACCGACTGAAGGGGCATATGATTCAGGGTGGACCAGATGCTGGGAATGGTCATTGTCTGCATGCAGAGGCATCACCATTCTCTTCCCCATCATGTCTTCACCTGTGGCCATGTGTTGCACATCTGTGCCTTGTTAAAACAGCTGAACACCATTGTACAGCAAACTCTGCAGCTCAAAATTGAGGTTTTTTTCCCCTTGTGGTTCCTGACATCCTCCTTTCATTTAATTTCACTGCTTCCCTGCAGCATTTAAAATATGATTCAAGGAAAACTGTAGTAAAGAGGGAAGCTTTCCAGTTACAACGCCTGATTAACAAGGAAACAGGCAACTTTCTCCTTCAAATACAGAGGCACAGGCTTGTTCTTGAAAAGCAGACAGATATTTTTGCAATCCTGCCTGGCACACCATCTAAGGACTGCACTTTCTGACTGTGTGTGCACATCATGTTCTGAATATTAGTGACTGTGTATCTCATCTCAGTACCCACCAGGAAAAGCTCTGAAAAATACAATATAGGCCCCCATTATTGCTGTAACAGAACACCATGAAGCTAAACCAGAAAGCAAATGAAACAAGACATCAACATCCAGAATAAGTTGAAAGCCACACACTGAACATGCTAATTGATACAAGTTTTCGACCGTGTTTCTGTATTTCTAGTACTTAGGAATTACCTTCTTTGGGATGTTGTGTTGATCAAAGATTGGGAAACATCAGAAAATACAGCCACTGCTAGAGCACGTGCAGAAAATTGGCACTGTCAGTCCTGTCAGATACATTCTTCAAGGTAAATTAGAGCAATATTCCCCTTTCAAGTAAGTAGGTGAATTTGACAGTGGCCTTCCAGTCATTTGCTATGGGTGCCTTTCCCTGTCTTTAAGATGGCAAACTAAGTTGCCTGTGACTATCTCTTCTTTCACTTTCATTGGTGTTAAATCCTTAACTACAATGTGGAGTATCATAACCTGCTTCCTTTCCAACCGCTTCTCAGCCAAGCCATCCCTGGGGTACCATTGAGCTGCTAGCTCCCATTGAAGGAGTCATTAGCATCCTTCGTTGAATAGAAGCACTGAAACAGCAGTAAGCATGGCGAAAAGTGGAATGGACACAGACATCACAGTAATATCTTTTTTAGGACCTGATTGTCCTGTTATTCCACTGTAGGCCAGAATAGAAGGCACTTTGATATGGAAAACGGAGGAGCTCTGACCTCAGTGCAGGATCAAGCCTCTTGCTCATGCAAGGATTTGCTACCAATTCCTACAGCTGAACTATTTGCCAGTAGTAAACTGCTTACAGCATGTTGTTTTAAGAAGATATTATTTTCCTTGGAAAACTCAGCCTCAAATTGTCAAATGGTTCTGACTTGAAAAGAAAGGGGAAAAGCAGAGAGGAAAGAATTAAGTAATATCAAACCCCTTTGTGTCAGAAGTGCTGAAATTTTGCATTTGATACTTATCTCAGCAAAAGTAACCCAATTTGACACTTCATGTCAGCAAAAGTAACCGAATCTCAAAAAAAAAACCCAAAAAGGTAAGCAAAAGGGTTAAACAATCTGACAATGAGAGAAAAATTTTCATTCCAGATTACAGGAAACATTAAAGCTTGAGCCAAAACACATTTTTTCACTTTGTTCATTTCACTATAAAACTTGGACAAATTCTGTTTTGGTTTAACCCAAACCAAATTTCTTTCCTATCTGAAAAACCCATTACTTACTGACCTCAACTAATCACTTTAGTTTCCTTTTAACAGAAGGGCCGAAGCACATATTTTCTGGTCAGTTCCCAAATGATAGTAGGTAACAGCAAGGAGAGGAGGAGGGGGTTCTGCAGGACAGTTTGAACCAATCCATCTATGTTTGTAATATAATCCAAAGTGCTGTTAGACCACCCTCAAGCAGATAAGAAATAATATGTTAGGGGAGCTATTGAACAAGATTTTTATATTGAATAACACAGTTAGGTTGCACAGATGTTTCTTCTATTATACTAGTTTTAAATTTCTATTTCCTTCTGTAACTTGGTATTACAATGTTGATTGTCTCAGTAATAGTAACAGTCCCTGCAGAAGAGATGACTCTCTCCATACCTATTTTAGGGAAAGCTGTACCTCCGGCCACCTAGAAATGGCTGTTAATCTCCGAAGTTGAAAGTTCAGCTCACTGCCAGTAACTCGTTCAGTAACAAATAAACAAAGTTTCTATCATTGGCCTGCTGAATTTGTACTGGAAAATTTGCAAAGGAGAGAAAGACAGAGCACTTTCTTTTGAGGTCCAGGGATCTGCCTACTTCCATTCAAGCTAGAATTATCCTGAAAACTGCTGGGAATTTATAGAATCATAGAATTGTTTAGGTTGGAAAAGACCTTTAAGATCATCAAGTCTAACCTGGAGGCAGAATCAGCAAAAAGCTATTTTCAGGGCACCAAACAGGTGTGAGATTCGCTTGAAAGTTCAGAGTGTTTCCTGTCTTATTTGAATCTGTTAACCCCTGGCCACTGCAAATCAAGTAGAAATCTGACAGGTCCTTATGCTGCAGCTGACTCACAGGACACAAAAAGGACCGTATCGGGGTGGCTTAGTAATACTTAATTAAAAGAAGATGTGGCAGCATTTTAACATGCACTGTTGTTTATACATCTTATCTCCTCACTACAGGAAGGCATTTAATTTCCACGTTCAACATTTTCTGAACGAAAATGGTCCTAAGCTATTTCTAATATCCATGAAGCAGGGCTGAAACCTCTGTTTATCTAAACTGTGTATCACGTAGAGACGTCTTTTTAACCTTCTTATTATTATACAGTCACCATAAGCATCTCTGATACCACTTTTTTTATTTTGTTTTATAGAAAACAAAACAATGGAAGAGTTGGGGGAACTATGCAAAACGCTTGGATGCAGGAGTGCGATCGGCATAGCTGGGGCTCCTCTGAGGTAGGCTTGGGGGCTTTTTGTAGTCGTAATTACTTCCTACTGTGCCTGCGGCCCACTCCGTCAGCTGGTGCCGGGCAGGCGGTGGGTGGAAGGCCGTGACTCCGCTTCCTCGGCATCCCCTGGGACGGCGAGCTGTTCCCAGGATGCCCCGCAGCAGCCGGCGGAGGGCAGGACAGCCGCCTGCACAAGCCGCTGCCTGCGGCTGTCTCTCGTTCACTCCCTGTCTCTGTCACCAGAAGCCTTTCATCATTTCTGGTTTCGTCAACCTTCTGCAACTGATTTGTGGACGATGCTGGGGATAACAGGAGATGGAGAGGTTATTCACTTTGAAACAGAGCGAGCTGTGGTGCTCTCATCCTAAATGCGAGATATCCCTCTAGCTCACAATCCATCTCCTCTCTCCCGGTGTAGGAAAAGAAGTGGGTTTCTGCTGATACAACAAGATCTGCCCAGTGAGGTGACTTACATTTATAGTTATCACATTTACAGAGTGAGCGGCATTTATATACTAGTCAGTGTTCCATACAAGTATCTCAGTGAGCTCAAACATGCAGGCATGCTGCAAAAAATATCAGAAGCAGATTTAACAGTTGGACTCAGCTGAGCTCTCTGCAGATGATACCCAGCAGCTCTTTCCTGCTGGTATCTGGCCTATCATCTGGTTTTAAAATATCTCATCAAAACTACACTTCATTGACTTCAAACTTTGGTACTATTGATCTGCTCGGTCAAGCAGAAACAGCATTCTGCCACTATCTGAGCACTACTCTTCCGTAGCTTTGTAGTTTTGCCCATATGATACATAGCACTCATGTAAGGAAGTATTTCCAAGATTATATCTTGGGCCATAATTTATAGAAATGCATTTGTTTGCCATAAACGTCAACCATGTTTCCCAGCTCAGGAAAAGCAATGAGTGTTCCAGACATTGGCCAGTTCCTGCCCAGAGGACCTTGTTTTCTGAAGAGAAAAAAGAGGGGGAATTCATCTAAATTGTGGATTTCTTTAGTGAACGTCTCTATCTTTGGGTTAGTCACCTTAGATTCCCAGTGGAGTTCATCAATACAGTCACCATACTTTCTTCTGAGTAGATTCATCTGACCCTGAAATGACCATCAGGCTTTGGATACTACTGATTGTACTGGGTGGACCTACCTTATCCAGAAAGGGAGACATGACAACTAGTTCACGAGTAGACAACCAAAATTCAGCAAGATGATTCCCATTTCTAAATCCTGCCTAAGAGCTTGGTTATCATTGATATCAACATAACTAAACATGATGTACTTGATGTACTCTTCTATGCATATTTGAGGAGCTGGGCCTTTATTTCTAACTTCATGCATGGGATCAGCTCTGCCGTGAGACTGGCTCACGTATGTATATAAAGGTTGTAAAAGTGGGTACAGGGTAAAGTTCTCACTAGAAAATGACTACTTTTTCTTCTTGAGAAAACCAGTATGAATGGGTGAATGCTGAAATTTTTAGATCCTTTTACTGTATCAGCTTTGTCTATGTGCTGAAGTTTTTTGTTAAGAAAAGGAGGAAAATGGCTTTAGTCTGCTAATTTCTCAAGGAACTTGCTACAAATGTGTAAAAATCATTAAACATCATCATAGTTAGAGAAGGGATCAGTCTTCTCTCAATATTATCAGTACCAAAGTGCTTGGTGAGTGCCAGCTTTCTCACTCCCACATACTCATAAGGAACTCTATTGGTTTTGATTAGAATATCCAAATGAGGAAAATAATAAGGAAAGCAAGAAAAAACATGAAATAAAACTCAGCTGGGACCAATTTCAGAGCCAGGGAAAACATACACCTGAATTTTGGGGAGCACTTCATCTTGAAACAAAATCTGCCCCTGAACTTTTCTGACCTGCCCCGAAGTATCTTGCAATCCTTATAGCAATGCTTTATTTACCTGCTGAACACACTGCAATATGTATTTTATTTTTACCTATGGCTGGTACGTTCTGTCCTGTCTCCCAGCTTGTTTATGACCTACAGATGTCAAATGTTCCTTGGAGGCTTAGTAACTTGGGATAATGCTCCAAATTGTCCAAATTGGACAAATTTGACTTCTTCATGAACCTTTGAGTTTACCTTACAAATGCCAGGGTATACACTGTTCTCTGCTTTTGAGAGGTTTAGAGTAGGTACAAACTATGTGTGCAGGGTATTTCTTTGACATCTGATCATTGCTCTTTCTCATGTCTAGCTCTTTTTTTTTTCCTCTTGACCTTTGTGAAATGCAAATATCACACATGCACGAGAGAAAATGAGCACAGAAAGACTGGGATGTAGCAGTGTCCTTGTGGATGTTCCTATACGGATTCAACAGTTTTCACTTCTCCTGGGTTTGCAGCACTTTGATTTTCCTGGCAGCTTTGCTTTCAGTTTCTGACTCTCCTGTCACTGGGAAGCTAACTATCTCCATATGTTCAGGCAGTTCCTGAGATGGAGCTAGGAAGTGCTTGATCACTGGGATGAGAGTCTGGCATCCAGCTCAATGAAGCCCTTTGTTTAGGCATGCCATTTATTGATAGAGAACACCAAGCATCCCTTCCTCCTTATCAATGGAGGGATTTAAATACTCACTACATTTAGCATGAGGTATTGCCCCTGACACACCCCCTTGCCATTAAATGGCAGTTAAAGGACCAAATGGAAAAGCAACAGCAAGATATTGGTCTTAATAGTGTTAAAGCAAGATATGGTCCCACACACAGGAAATGTCACATTTGATATAAAACAAGTTTCAGAGTAGTAGAGTTGCCAAATTATTTGAAGTGATGTGGATTTCATATATGTATCTACCACTCTAAATCAGTGCCAGACAGTCATTGGATAAGGGAGGCATAATTCTGAATGCAGATGAGCTGTAAACAGACACCAAGGAAGGAAGGAGTGTTAGAGCTGGGTCACAGTGAGTTAGACTATATGTTTCCCACAGGTTACCAGAATTAAATATTAAAGAAGAAATAAAAACAGTGAGCTTGCTCACTCTCCTTGGACAGAGTTAAGGAACAGACAGAGACACCTCTTGATCCACCCTACTATAACGGCTGACACAGTATAGGCTAGCGATAATTTATGTCCCACCCACTAGATGAATAAAAAAGAAGGCAGTCTGACTCAGAAACGTGTCACTGTGTCAACAAACATCTGTAGTAACACATCTCATGTATGTCTCATGTATGGCTGTGTCTTGAGTCACAACCCAATCCAAAAATGTTTGGTGCACTATAAATACTCAAGGTGATTTTGAAGTGTTAGAGAAATTATAAGAGAAAATTTGTTCAAATAATATATGCAAAAAGGGACAGTGCACTCCAAAAATGAATATTTAAAATATTCATTAGAGTAAACTTCCCACCCCCTTTTTCTTCTTGGTTAGCTATTGTCCTTTTCTGAGGTACAGGGAAGGTACTAAGGGACTCCTGGTTAACATAGGAATAAAATAGCATTCTCTCATGACTATGGCAAGTGATTCATAACAATTTTCTGAAAGCTGTGTGTGAGTAGTTGAGATGAACAATGTAATTACACTAGCAGAATCTCTGCTATACCCCCACATTTCTTTCATTTAGTGTGAGTTGCTACTAGAAAGAAAAGCAAAAAAACCCCAAACCCAGAAACAATTCACCCACCCACCCATGCAAAGTAATATCATCTCAAAAAATGTTGGAAAGGGAATAGGAAGAGTGTTAGCTATGGAGCTTCTGCATTCTGCCTCTGAGCTGCAAGTTTGGTTTGACAGATCTAGGGCCTGGTAGATGAAAGTGCTGAAACAAGTTCAAAAGTGGCTTCATTTTTATAAGAATATGACCATAAGACTGACTGGGGTTTAACAGCACATTTCATGAAGCAGAGAGAATAATCTGGATCCCATTAGCGGTACAGACTAACACCCAGACTATGGAGCCTTAACATACTTTTGGGAAAGTAGGATGTATCAGGATGAACATGGCCTGTTGGATGGTGGTAAGCTAGACAGGTACATCGTGTGTTGATTGGGTTTATCACTTTTCTTTTTTTTTCCCCCTAAACTGTTTTTTTTCCAAGAAAGCAATATTGTAATCTGAAAGCTGCCTTATCAGTAGATAGAATCAGAGAATCACAGAATGGTTGAGGGTGGAAGGGACCTCTGGAGGTCATCTGGTCCAACACCCCTGCTCCAGCAGAGCCACCTAAAGAAAGAAAGATTTTTATCATTAAGTTAGAAGGCAGGAAAGAGAATCATGCAAAAAGTGTGTGAACTGAAGCATGCAGAAGATGATAACAAGACCTTTTCTCCAAGCTAGCTAGCTGGTGCCAAATCTCATTGGCTCATATTGAGGCAATTGCAGTTAGGAGTTGCTTCCCCACATCTGTAGCTTGCAAAATGTGTATTTTAGTACCGGCAGCTCCATTCTTGCATATGGGAGGATAAAATAATTATCCTGGAGTCAACTGCCATAATTGTTCTGGATGGGAATCATAGGGCTCCTCTGAAGGCTCAGATGTATGGTCAAATTACCACAGCTTTATGAAGCATTGTGCATCGGGTGAGCTGTTAGGATTTCCAATAGCTGCTTAGGAATTTGCTCGGAGCCTCCCCAGTGCTGAGGCAATGCAGCATGGCTCCTGTCAATTGCAGGAGTTACAACAGCAAAGGTCTAGCCTGATGTCTCGATTTCAGGAGAACAGAGGACCCTTAACAGCAGAGGACAGAAGCAGCAAGATGAGTACAACTCTGATGTCTTTTGAGAGCTGTGCAGCAGCTGTATCACAAGTGGAAGTGATGTGCCCCAGCATCCAAAGCAAAGGAGATGGGCAATCCATCACTCTTTAACTTATGCTTAATCCATGTCGAGATAAAGATGTTTTCCGTCATGTCTGTGACCCCACTTTGAAGGTTTGCATCTTCTGAGTGCTGAGACTTCAGCCTGTGGGAAGATTCCAGGCAAAGGACATTTCACTCATTTTTCTGGCGTACTGCTAAGGCCAACTCACCCACAATTATAGAAGTTATATGGTATCAAAAGAATATGCCTCAAAAAAATGGCCACAGATACCCTGTGGTTGATATGACAGGAGGGAAAGGGGATAATTGAACAGTGTGGGGACTATGAAGGCATTTGACTGCCAAACGGATGCTGTGGGTGATGTTAAGGGAAATGAATGATTTAGGATTAGGAAACTGGGAAAACACACACAGATCTTGTATCAAATTCAGCTTTCAAAAAGTGGCTTTTGTGGTTATATGTAGTTATCTGGTTTGTCTTTTTGACCAGAAGCTCCTCAGGCTGTAAACTTTCTAGTGCTCTGTGTTCATACAATGCTAGACACTATGTCTGCATTTAACCATGGGGTCCAGGAGCACTTTACTTCTGGGGTCCAGCTGTGTGATGTGATGACACCCTATCTCTCTTCACAGCTTGTTTTTTTGGTAAGTAGGTGTCATGGTTTAAGCCCAGCCAGCAACTAAGCACCACCCAGCCGCTCACTCACTCCCCCCTGGTGGGATGGGGGAGAGGATCGGAAGGGTAAAAGTGAGAAAACTCGTGGGTTGAGATAAAGACAGTTTAATAGGTAAAGCAAAAGCCGTGCACACAAGCAAAGCAAAATAAGGAATTCATTCACTACTTCCCTTTGGCAGGCAGGAGTTCAGCCATCTCCAGGAAAGCAGGGCTCCATCATGCATAGCTGTTACTTGGGAAGACAAAACGCCGTAACTCCAAACATCATACAGTATGGAATATCCCTTTGGTCAGTTGGGGTCAGCTGTCCCGGCTGTGTCCCCTGCCAACTTCTTGTGCACCCCCAGCCTACTCGCTGGTGGGGTGGGGTGAGAAGCAGAAAAGGCCTTGGCTCTGTGTAAGCACTGCTCAGCAACAACGAAAACATCCCTGTATTATCAACACTGTTTCCAGCACAAATCCAAAACATAGTCCCATACAAGCTACTATGAAAAAATTAACTCTATCTCAGCCAAAACCAGCATACTAGGGTGCATGGGCAGGAGGCAGCTGTAGTAAGCTCTGATGACAGAAGAGCAGGGAGGCCCATGTGTGCAGGATGGACACCCAAGTGCATCTGGTACTCAGTTAAGACCCTATTTTTGAGACTCAGTCCAAACTGGGATCCTTAGGTGATACCAAAGTGTAAATAGAAAATATGAATTGAAAATGGATGTGATGCACTGTGCTGCGCCCTGGCTATAACTACCCTGATTGATTTGTTAGTTATTTCTGAGTTTTTCCTGGAGTTTGTTCTTTCAGACCGAAGCTTCAAGCTTGTAAACCCCCACCAGCTTCACTTTACAATCCTGAGCCTCCTCACTGCTCTCAGCAAACCATCCTCCCTGGGCAAGGCCAAACACCAGCAGAACTGTGCACAGGATTGTGGCCAAACCAGGAGTGCAAGTGGATTACCTTGTGCCTGGATCAAAAAGGAATTTGGCTAATCCCTCCCTGGGTCTTTGCTTTTCCCTTGCACTGCTCCTGTGCGAAAACCTTCCTCTTCTGCCCAGAAAGATGTTTCATTGAAGGTGACAAGTCCAAATGAAGAAAAGGTGCATTCTGAAAACAAAGGTTTTGAAGAAGAATTTTGTGAATATTGCTTGGAGAGTCTAAGCAATGAATTGGTGACCTGAGAAGAAAGACCTAGTTCAAGGGGAAGAAGGGCACTTTCTTTCTTTCTTCCTTTTCTTTCTTTCTTTTCTCTTTCTTTCTTCCTTTCTTCCTTCCTTCCTTCCATCCTTCCTTCCATCCTTTTTCTTTTTCTTTTTCTTTTTCTTTTTCTTTTTCTTTTTCTTTTTCTTTTTCTTTTTCTTTTTCTTTTTCTTTTTCTTTTTCTTTTTCTTTTTCTTTTTCTTTTTCTTTTCTTTTTTTCTTTTTCTTTTTCTTTTTCTTTTTCTTTTTCTTTTTCTTTTTCTTTTTTTGTTTTCTTTTTTTGTTTTCTTTTTCTTTCTTTCTCTTTATTTCTTTCTTCCTTCCTTCCTTTTTCTTTCTTTCTTTCTTTTTCTTTTTCTTTCTTTCTTTCTTTCTTTCTTTCTTTTTCTTTCTTTCTTTCTTTCTTTCTTTCTTTCTTTCTTTCTTTCTTTCTTTCTTTCTTTCTTTCTCTCTTTCTCTCTTTCTCTCTTTCTCTCTTTCTCTCTTTCTTTCTCTCTTTCTTTTCCTCCCCCCCCTGCCTTCTCCCCTTTCTTCCCAAATTTGGGCTTTCTTGCAGGGAATTAAGTCTTCCAAAAGGGAAGAGAGGAGAAAGGCAGCATGTCATACTTCTCTGGTAGATGGAATGTCTCAGTTTACATCTGTTTCCTGTACAAGGAAGCCCAAGGAGCAACGAACTCACCAGGAATAGTAATGCATATGCTTACTTTTTCTCTTTAAACAGAAACAGCGTAGTTGAACTTGCAGTTTGGGTCCACGTAACCAGTAATTTCTCGTTAAAAATACAATTGTGAAATAGTTTAACCATCTTTGTGAGCATGATCACATCTGTGTTAAATAGGCAGAGTTTAAATCACATTACCACTGAACGAAGACATGGGTGGGATTTTTTTTTGAGTTCCCAGAAACTAAATGTCATAGGGCATGTCTGCTGGCTGGTTCATCCCTGCTTCCGATTCATGTGGGACCACAGGACTCACATGAACCCACATGAATCAGAGTCTACATATGTTGCTGAGGGTGACAAGGCGTCTGAGATTACCAAAGCAACTGAGGAAGCTGCAAATTAATTAGAATAAATTATGTTATCCTCATCCTAGAGCAAATAATTAATTCATTTGAGAATTGTTATGGCTGAGCACAGAAATAGCTTTTAGGAAGTTCACCTTGCTGAAGAAAATGTTATTTTCATATGAGTAAAAAGACAATAGGAGTAGCAAGACCTCCTGATTAGCATGATCTCTGACCAGCATTAGGGAAATCAGTAATGTGCTTTATCAGTGGAACAAGTATGTTTTTGTTTTCTCTTTGTTTTGAGCTCTGGATAGACATATGAATGCAATGGGTGCAATCTGGAAAGGGTCTTTTGCTCCGTATTTTTTTTTCCATCCTGTCACCATGGAACCAACATTCACATTCCCGAAGCACTTAAAGAACATTTGAATAAAGAAGTGAGACCATAGATGGTCTGAAATGAATAACATCATTGTCAGTGCAGCACTGAGGCCTAACATCAGAACATCTTTTATTTTTGACATCTAATAAATCTCTTTATAAGTTAATAGAGAAAATTTCCTTTTCTGTCCATTTGTAATGTATATAGAGACAGCAAGCACAATGAACACACTGGCATTGTTTGCCCAAACTATCCCTGGGGAGATAATCAGGTTATGGGCTGTTTTTATTCTGCTGCATCAGACAAAAATAAACCACTGTGAAATGGACACCTTAGCTTCAACAGAAAAGGAGTGAGGTCAAGGTGTTCACATGTGACTACTGATTTCCAGCACTCAGAACTGAAATACCTTGTATGTGCCCAATTTTCAGAAGGCAGGTGCTCTACATTCTCCCAGCTTGAGCTGCTTCAATGAGTTACAGGGATCACTTCAAATTTCATTTGAAAATCTCAGCACAAGCACGTTTCAGAGTCTGAAGGTATCCGACAAAGAGCAGCAGCAAGCATCCATGCTTAACCACGTTAACTACATCTACCAATACATATAAAAGCAACTACACTTAAATTACCCACACTCTGCTGTGTTACTTCTTGAATGTGAGCCTGGTGTGGCAGAGGGCAAGTACTAGACATTTCTGAGGATGCTGACATCTGGATGAAACCCAAGGTAGGAAAGGGAAACCTTTTCTTCTCCCTTTGTTCAAAGTGCAACAGACGGAGGGGGAATTGTCCTTATCTAGTCTCATAGGGATGATTCACAACAACCATTTAATTTTTTGAAAGATTTGCTTTTTCTCCTTGTGCCAAGATAAGAACACCGAAATGTCTCACAATACAGCTACAAACAGTTGTTAAGCTTTGATATAAATGCCTTTATCAAAACAGGCAAATATTTGTAATGACTTGGGATTTATTTTAACAATATGAAACACTTTATTCAGCACTATCTAATGTGTAGAAGGCACTTAAGGCTTCAGAAAAGAGAAATTTATCTCTAACATAAGTGGTTAAAACCATTTTGCTGTCTCTCTGCTGACTTGTTTTGGCAGTGAATTTAGCATGCCCAACATACAAGACGTAGCAGCTGAACATCAGATCCAGTCCAGGTTTCTCCTGTGTTCATCAGACAACGGCGCTTGCAACTCCAGGGTTCACTTTGATGTCCTGTCATTAGAATGCTGGAGCGATAGCTCAAGTGCCATTACCTTCAACTCACCTTTGTTCTGCAGGATAACTTGTATTCTCAGTTAAACCCCTTCCTGTACCAATCTTTATGATAATATATGCAGGACTGCGATGTCATCTGGTTAAGTAGATGCACTGCCTTTTGGGATCACACATATCCTGTTACAAGGGTCACTTGTTCCTCAAATGTTTCTGTCTGAACAGAGAGCTTCACAGCTTCTATGTATACAAAATATTGGACAGCTTTTCCCTGCCCCAAAATTGCTACATGGGAAATTTCTATGAACAAAGGGCTGGAAGACATGGGTTGTTTAAGGCCATGTGCAAGTTAGATTGGACACTTTGCATGCTTTTGTCTTAGCTCCTGAGACTGCTTAACCTGCTTAGAGAGTTCGCATTGCTTAGTTTTTTCCCAGAAGTAAAATACATCCACTGAATGTTGGTGTTGTCTTTCATTTTCAATGAAGACCAAAAGCAGTTGGCAAAGAGATTCCCCAACTGGCAGGAGGATGCCAGCAGCAAGAGTGGAAAGACGAGGCTGGGAATAAGAAGACTGCTAGCACAGACATGCTAAAAACAGCACCCTGGTAGGCAGACAAAACAGCCCTGTGTTTCAGGCCCATCACTAAAGAATTTCACTGCAATAATCTGTGTGTTCAGAAACACCCTCACTAGCTCATCAGGCTGTTTGCAAGCTGGAATTTGCAGGTAACTTTCTGCAGGAGGAGGCATCAAAAGTACAAATCATACATGATATTTCCTCTTAAGCACAGGGCAGGAAGTAATCACGGAGCTGAATGCAGCCAACATTTTTGAAGGGATTACTAGAGGGACTATAGTTCAAACAGTGGAACTACCATACGTGGGACTGTTGCATTTCTAAAGGGCAAATTTTAAGAGAAACAAGGAAAGCAAGAGAAAGAGCAAACTAGACGTATGCTAGGAGATATACAAACAAGACAACCAAAGTGGAGGTTTTTAATATGAAACACATTTCCTCTCAGGAAATGAGCCTGTTCATCAAAATTACCAAGCATGCTGCTCACAAGGAGAGAAAGAGAAGATGAACTTGGTGGATAGAAGTAATTATAGGTGCTAAGATGACAACAAAGCATGTTATCAGGACACAATCTGTAAACAAGCTAGGGATTATCAAAGTCAGAAAGATGTAAAAGCAAAAATTAGTCAAGACAGTATCTGAAAATTTGTGGTTTCAGGTATTGAAAAAGTATTCTGATATTAAACACTTTAAATTTTCAGGGTTCACATTTGACCAGACATCTTTATATGAATATTTGACTTTGAAAAACGGGCATGAAGATAGGAAATGAATATATCCTACATGCCATGTGCTAAGAACTATATTGAACCTGAAAATGGCTGGCCACAATAGCCAGATAAAGATCATCTTTCAAGAGATTCGCTTAACCACGTGTCCTTCAGCACACTGATTTAATATATTGAATGCTGTATCTTTGTAAGTAGGTATATACCCACTGAAGTAACTAGTCTTTGTAAAGCTAGATGAAAGCATCTAAAGCGGCTACAAAATCCTGTCTGGATTCCAGACTTCAGTTTTTGCTTTTCCTGAAATCCTGAATGCTACCTCAGAAACCAAATAATTAATGGACATAAACAAATTTGGGGAGTAACTTGTGCTAATAATTCACATTCCAAGAAACTTCACTCCTTGTAATAGTATGAAAGATTTGTTAATTAGGAAATGTAATATATTAAATTATTATGCTGCATCCATAACCATGTCACCTGAAATTTTTCTTCAGTAAGTTAAGTCAGTACAGGTTAATAACATGCCTAGGTTTCTCTTAGGTTTCTCTTTAAGACAATGAATCCTGAAGAAAACATTCAGAAGTGCAAATTTCACCTGTCTTAAGAAAGAACAATTGCTGAACAGGGATTTTTAAGTAATAAAAACATAACATCCAGAATCTGTGCACCCATTAGCTTGACAGATGTTCTTAAAAAGATTCCCCTGGTTCTAGGACTGGTATCTAACACTGGCATTGCTGCACATCCCTGAGAAACGTTCAGAAACTCTTATGATTTTCTGGGTGCCCTTATGTTTTTGGAATCCAATACTCATAAGTTTATTGCTCGTTCGATTTTAACCAACATGCGTAATTCTCACTGCAGGCCAGCCTAGGCGTAGCTTCAGATGCAGACTTGCTTTGGTACCCATTACATGTCTGTTTGTGCTCTTGTGGTGATCTCTCCTGGCAAGGACCCAAAGGGATCCTGCCCAGTTACACCCCGGGCAAGATGGTAGGTCATGCTCTTCAGTCGTAACGAAGACACTCCTTAAACTGAAAATTGCTGGGTAAAGATGTTTGGACAGTATTGCACATGTGTCTGATAGAGACAAGGTGCACTGAGCATCCTGTCAGCCTGTCATCCAGCAGTTTCTCACTTTTTGCACTTTTTGCAACCACATAGAAGTTGCAGGATGGACTAGCCAGTGGCTTTGCACAGTGTCCTGTGTAAGGAGAGTGCCAAGTCTGCCGGCTGTCATGCAGGAAGGATGTCTCTACTGGATTTTGCATTTGCCTGTGGAAGAAAGCAATCATCCCTTGGTGCCAGGGTGCCTAAAGCCTTCATCCAGGCAAGCTACAGGTTAGAAAGAGGAGAAAAAGCTGTTAAGGCTTTTTGCTTTAGGAGCTTTATTGAGCTGGCACAATCTGGACTAATTATAGTCCTAAAAAGTAGTTAAGTCATAACAATGTCTGATGTACTGTGTCAGTGTGTGTGCACGCACACACACGCATGTGTATGAGAGAAAGATAGAGCCACCATAACAATCATAACCTAAGAAACCACAGGAATGGCACAAAAGGAACGTATTTGACAATGAATTCATTTTTGTTAAATATTGTGGATTATCTTCTAGATTCCTTTGGGAAAGTACAGAAAATTCCTGTGCAGACCTGAGGCAAAATTATCTTACTGATCTGTTAGCACCTCTGCTGTTAATATAAACATTGACAAAAGCTATATAAATACTGGTGGATTCTGGAAGGGCTGTGAGCAATTTAACAGCAAGAAGCTCCTTTTTAAATACATGAAAATGAAATGCTTAATGTGTCCCAGGATGCGTTGTGTGTATGTGAGTGATTACATACAAATGCCGTGTAATGAGCAACCTGAGAAAATGTAACTTGCACTACTTTGAAATTAATTATTCCTCAATTAAAGCCACAGTAGTGTACTTGCTCTGGTTGTGATTAAAGTTCCTCCTCTGACATTATTCACCTGCTGCTATGAAAACAAACACATTTAGGGTAAGAATCAATAAGTGTTTTTTTCCTAAAGCTTTTTCTTGTTTTCTTGGGTAAATTAGGCCCAGATCCTCCATTTAGTTCTCTGCCAGCAGCTCTCTAAGCTCACAGGAGTGGAGTGTGGGTCACTTCATGGCAGACCAGTAGCCAGGAGGATGAGACACCTCGCCTTCATCGCTACACATATTGTCTCAGTTATTTACCAAATCTACTAAAGCTTGCCAAAAGTATATAGACAGTCTATCCCAGGCCTCCCCCAGTTATCCCTCTGTCTATATGTGTAATTTACACTACTCTGTGGTTTCTCATCTTAATTTAAAGCTGTCTGTGCTTTTTTAAGCAATTCCTTAATAAAGGGAAGTTACTCACACTATGCACATAGGGAGTATGCCCAACCTTCTGGGGTTCCCAAAGCTGGGGATTTGGGGTGATGTGCAAGAGCCCTTTCCAGGAGCGGTGGGTGCAGGTGAGCCCTTGCCCCCACCGAGTCCTGTGGCCGGCACGTGGGGTGCAGGGAGCCCTGCCACCCTGCCACCTCACTTCTGCAGGAAAGGACTGGGGAGCAATCCCATGGCAGCTGCCAGGACTGGCAAGACATCAGGTAATTTAGTGGTAGACTGCCCATACTGGCAAAGCAGGAGTTTCCTACCACTGAGCCCAGTGCCATGTCCTCCAAGGAGGTGGGTCTGGTCCTGGGACTGCTTTTGCTGGTTCACATGGAGGAGAGAAGTGTTTGCAGGAATCATCTGGGGCTTTATAAGAGCGAGCTGAAATTCACATGATCGAGGTTACTGCATGGATCAGTGTCAAAGTCAGAATTAAGAGGTCTAACCCCACTAGCCAATTTCACAGACACATGAACTGAAGACAACAGGTGAGTGTGTGCTGACTGGCACCCTCTTCACTCTGCTCTGTTTTTCTCAAAATCTCCCCCTTGAATCACCCCTGGTTTTGCAGTGGATGTTTGCACTGCGTGTGATTGAATATTCCCTCGGGCTGCATTCTAGCATAGGTGGGACTGCAGAGGAAGGGGCAAAACCTGTGTTATTTTCCTCCTTGGTTCCTATTCTGGTAAAATATTACACCACCTTACCTTGCTGTTCTTGTTATGCTTTCAATTTTGTTAAAATACCCAGAGGTCTTTGGGTATTTCTTGCCAAAAAAATATCCCTACTAGTCTCCTTCCATTTCCTCTCCCACATTCCTCCAGGGTCAAACCCCTTCATTTAACTGGGGCTTCCCACCCCCCTCATCGCCCGAAAAAGTAAAGAGTGAAGAAAAGAATTATTGTTGTTTAACAACTTTGAAAAAGAAAAATAAAGTCCAGCTACTTAAAAACCAGGCAATTTCAGCAATATTTTCACTGAAAAGAATCATCTAAAACCACAAACATTGTATCACCAAGAGGCTTGGAAATGCACAGAAACTAAATGTCGATATACTTTCTGCAACCACATAGATTGCAAGAGAGCTTTGCAAAATGTTTTATTAATGTAACTGTGGCAGGATTGCTTTCCTGGGCCTACAGACAGTCTGAAAGGCTAGTTTGTGGTTAATTTAAGTTATTTAGAGATTGAATTTAATGCCTGGACAGCATCTAAAATTATGGGATTTAAACTAAAATGTTGTACTACCAGCCTGGTTAAACCAAAAGGTTAGCACAGAGTGAGCTCTGCATGTGTGGAAACCATATCTAGTTGAAATCCAATTTACTGGGTTTATCTTGAATGAGTAAGTTTCATCTAATGACAGCTCTTATCTCAAGGATGGAGATATGAAGTATTTCTTTGCTTCATGGTGGAAGCTGGGAGCTATTACAGGGAAGGAAATACAGAAGGAGGAAGAGATGGATGGGAAGAGGGAGAGAAGAGAACAAGGAATGGAGAACATCAGGGAGAAAGCTCAGAGACCTGGAAGGGGAACACATCTTTTTACTCAGCAACACTGACTGTAAGAAGGCATTAAGCAGATAAACAACAATTTACTACTTAAAAGCCGTATTCTACCCTTGAAGTATGTGCAGTCCTCCCCATGAGGTCAGTGGGTGTGCCAGCCTGGGCTGTGAAAAAATATGTTGTCTGAAATTCATAGCCTGGCCTTCTGGGAGCAGCTGGACGTGGATTTGGCGCTGGCTGTGGAACGAGTTTGACATTACTGTACAGAGCAATTGACGCTAGTGGACACGTGTCCAAGGTGTGATTGTGCAAGGATACGCTTTTTCACCCTCAGCTCATGGCAAGGTTGATCAAGCTGCTTAGTGTGAAGAGGTTGTCTATTAATTTGTGGCCATGGGGTGGTTTTGTGATTTCTTATGTATTAATTCTCACACCTTCCTGAAGGTGATAATTCCTTCTTGAAGAAAGAAAGAGTGTTATCTGCTTTATCGGGTGCAGTGACCCAAATGTGCCAGGAGACTAACGGAGGTTCTTTCTGGTAACACAGAGAGTTCATGGGGGAGAAGGGAATGGATCCATGGCAGAATAACTGCCCTCCTCTGTGGCGTGGCTACGTTTACATTGACCGAAATTCACTTCTGTCCAACAGTTTGAGCCAGCGTTACTTCAATTACTCAAAAAATAAAATAATTCAAGTAATTAAATACCCGATGGAGCTAATACTTAGGATCACTACCTAGTTCTCAGCACCTGTTTCGATCCTATTGGCAGCAATTGCACTCCAAATGGCATTAACTTGCACAATGACAGGAAAACCAAGGAGGCAACCATACAGTGAGCAGCATTCTTTGAGCTCAGGGACTGGGGCAGGGGGGTGACATGAGAGCTAAAGGGGTATTTCCAGGCTTGGAGCTGGCAAAAGCTAGAATTTTCAGAAACCGAATGGATTTGGAGGAGTCTGATTTCTCTGGGAGGAGAATTTAGGCTAACATAAGCCACTTCCAGAAAAGGTTTAGAGGAGGTGGAGTTAATAATAATATAAGGTTTTTCAGTATGCCCGGAAGCCTGGCTAGTCCAAGATTCTGTCTGAGAAAGATCAACACCAGGTATATATCTGACAAAGCTATCAACAATCCCCTGTAAAACAGTTGAAGTATCATCTAAAATCTACAAAGATCTCCTCCTAATCCTGAAGAGAGATTAGATAAAATCTTGAGGCACAGGGTTTCTGTCATTTCCAAAATATTTCTGGCATTGACTTTCAAGATCTGCACCTTCATGTTTTCTTCAGAATACATTGCCAAATCTAATCTTGTTTTAAAATATTCCCTAGTCTTAATTTTCTTGATGCTGTGTCAAGACACGTATCACTATAGGTGCCAAAATGTGAAGAAGTATTTTCTCTCTTCCATTTTGAACTTGGAATTTCATTGAATCTCTCCTCCTTCTTGTGCTACAAGCCAGAAGAAACAACAAAACAAACAGAAAAGCCCTGTGACCTTCTGGCCTACCCCACCTTGGCTAAAACAGGTGTAGGAGAAGAAAGTCCTCATCTTCTAAGCTGTTATAGCAAACAAACAGGAGAAGGGTCACTAACAGATAGGCTGTGCTGGGAGAAAGATACCTGCTAGGTAAAAGCCCAAAGATAATTTGGCATTCAGGCAACAACTGCACGTCAAGCTTTTACAGGTCTAAGGAGCCCACAACCTATTTTTTCTTCAGTACAGAAGCTGTCTCGCAAGCATCAAGCTTCTCTTCACAAAAGGAGATGATAGCTGTCCTCATCTGGCATATATATTAAATATGTTTTAGATTTTGGCTGGGCTGGATTTTTTTCACTCCTTTCACTCTGAATTTATGTCCCAGTGGGGCATTTAAACTGGAGGTGACAGTGTGTCTGTCTGTACCCCAGCCCTGTCAATCCAGTTGCTGACAAGGAGAAAAAGTGAATTAGAGGGTCATGCTGCTTCAGTTCAGTTTCTCTCTCAAAAATAGATATCGATGCGAAGTAGCCATGAAAGGGCTTTTTGTGTATGGCTTTATCCTGTCATAGCAGGGGTTGCTGTAATGAGCTGAGGAAATGTGAGATGAAGTGGGAATACAGGCATGGATGAAAAAACTGACAAAATGTCAGGAATCCTTTTTTTGTAAATCTAAATGCAGAACTGAAACCAGAGATGAAATGTATTAAATAACTGTCAAGTGGAGAATTACTAGGAGCTGCCTTCCACTCTGTGTAGAAGATGCCTTTCAAAATACTAAGTAGCATCATTTTCAGCTGATGCTTCACACAGCAGTATACGGGAACGCAAAATTGGGATTAGATGCACAGCCTAGGTAGAATGGCATCCTGCTACAAGCTCTGGCAAACAACACCAATTAGCACCCACTGGGAACCTGCCCCCATGCACTGAAGAGCTGTGGAAGTGCAGAAGCATTTAATAACTCCTCTGTTGTGGCCTTGCGTTGAGATCTCATGTTACTTGTGAAAGAGTAGTCCTGCTCAAAGTCATCAAGAGCATGGCACATAAGGAGACCTTTGACATTTCAGGTGAGATCACAATGAAAGAATGAACTATGCACAAAAGGAGCTGACTGAGGCATGGAAAATATTGGGAGCCCAGGCCAGTTGGATACTTTGTGGATGACCTCATGGATTATCATCACCAACTGGTCTGTGTTACCCTTCCCTCTCCCTCTCACCTCCTGCCAACAGCGAGCACTCACCACCATGAGCTTCTACGGAAAAAACATAAGAGTAGAGGCTGCAGTCTGAGGCTCTCTGCTGTGCCTGGGTCACAGGTTTTGGTGGGTTGTTCTCAAAGGCAGTCACACTTGTGTCATGTTGGTGACCACAGGAGGAACTGACATGCTGAACAGTGAGATGTGGGGAGACCTTGATACCATACACAGATCCTTACAGAAATCTGTAGCAAAAAGTACAGAATAGCATAATAATCAAGGACAGTGCTTCAACTTTCTGCTTCACCTTCCCTGCTGAATGACTGAAATGAAGGTGTGTTTGTTGAACCGGACTCTCACCCTGGTCAATTATCCAGGCTGTAAGGGCATTGTGCCCCAGGGCAGGTGCCAGCAAACCTGTCCATCTGACTTCACAGAGCATGAAAACTCTTCACAAATACTTAATTTGTGCCTCCAAACAAGTTTTAATGGCACTACGTTATACCTTCCCTACCCACTGACACCAAAAGAGCTTCTCCATTCAGTGGGGGAGCACCACTGGTATTTGGTACTTCTGAGCTTTGTTTGACTAATAAAACCACAGACCAGCACTGGTCACAGACTAAAACATGTGCCAAACCTTTCCAACAGTGTTGTCCTGTGCTAACCTGAGGTAGGAGCATTGCAAAAACCTTTCTCTTTCATTTTGACAAGTCAGCTCTCATATGCCCAAACTTGTTAAACTTATTGGCTCTACTTGATGAAAGAGATATAAAAGCTTGCTTTCTTTCAACTAATCCCCCTAATAACAGTGAGACAGGCTTCAACCTTGGCTCTCTTAAAGAGTGTGACATTGAATGGCAGTGGTCTGTCTCATCACAGAAAGCTCAGCTGCTCTGATGGTGGAAACACCGCAGGGACAGCATCCAAGCACGTCACTCATAAACCAGATGCGTGGCATCATTCACCTTGAGGCATTTCCTTCGGAACATCTATCCCTGTTTCTAGCCCACTCTGAAGCTGTGGGTGATTTCTTCTGAAACAAATCAAGGGCAGACAAGTGAATGCTAACTGTGCTTGCATAAAGGCACTGGTTCCAGCCACCATCCCCACGGACCGAGGCTGGGAAGGATGCAGAAAAGTTCCAAGCTGGCTGTGAGACACATCCTGTCTTCTGGGCATTGCATTATTTTGCTGTCCTTTATTTATTTTTGTTTCATTTTGTTTGTCTTAAATATAAAAACTAAGAAAAGAAGTGGGAGGGTGAAAACAGAGACTGAGACAACCTTGCAAACACTATGATTTAACCTTTTCTGATATGTTTTGTTGTTTCATTTAGCCTATGTTAGGGCTTTGCCTACCTTTTGATCTCAGACCCACTACTAGAACAGATTTGCTATAAAAAAAAATACTGCTTTTAAATTATGTTTGCTTTAAGTAAGTCTGGAGTGTGATTATTGTGACTTGAGAAAATAAGAGACTGTTTGTTTTAACTGAATCCATAACATGTGTTTGTAATAAATGGACTTGGGCAGTTGTCCTGATGCTAAATGGGCCAAAATTTGAAATTACTGCAGCCCTGGTGAAATTTCAGCACTGCAAAATCCAGCAAAAAAAAATAATGTGTGAAAGTTAACAATTGAGCAAAGTGAGGGAGCTTGGGGGCAGGATTTATGGCTGCACAGTATGCTGGGGGACAGGGAGCAGTGGAAACGTGTGCTCAGAGGGAAGAAAGAGTTTCTGAGGCTCCCAGCAATACTGCTCCCCATTGCCATTTGCGGGGCTGAAGACTGAGCTCAGCCGTCAGCCACCTGTATTTCTCCTCAGGAACAGCAGTTCCTGCTCAGACCACCTACTTTGAAAACCAAAGCCAGTTAAGGCAGAATTTAACTGCTCGGGTTCAAGACAGTGATGCAAACTGCCTGTTACCCAGGGAGTCCTAGCTGAAGGACTTCTTTGGCTGGCTGTTCCTCCAACTTTGCCTGAAAAGTTCACAGTGTATCTTTAAATGCAGTGTCTCGTTGACAGTCTGAGCTGGCAGGCTGAATTTCACTGTGGAAATTTCATCTTGCAGTTCCCACCACCTCATCCTTTGATGACAGAAGGTCTAGGATGGACACCAACAGAGAACATGCCAGGCACAGACCTCTGACTACCGAAACTCTTCCATGGCCATTTGCAATGGATTTCATAAAACCAAAGACAGATTTCTCTATTATAGCTGCTTTACAGTGCAAGTGCTCTACCTCTGTCTTTTTTTACTTGAATGAGAAGATGGTACACAAGAGAAAATGACACCCTGTGCCCTTCACAGTCATAGGGTACGCAGAGCCTCTAACTCCTGTGGCCTCCCCAAGCTCACCTCCTTCTCTGCTCTCCAGTCATCATAGCTCAGACTGGGCAGTTGTCTCCTTTTCTTTACTGTGATTTCCGTAATAAACTAGACTAAGCCTTGGACTTAATCCCAGCACAGTAAGCACTGACTGAAGCATTGAACAAAGCCTTGAGGGAAAACCCCACAAGAACATTTTAGAATCAAGGCATCTAAGAGCAAACAAAACCAAAAAACAATAAAGTCTACAACATAAATGCCCTTCCCTCCAGCTTATCTTTCTTTCAACTTGAGCTTGCAAAGAGCATCCTTGGACTTACTGCTTTGTCTCTTCCTTCCTGAGAAAGGGGTTTTAGTTCTTTAATTCTCTTCTGGTCTCTTTATTTCAGGGATGTTCTGCATGGACAAAACAACTCTGCTGTTTCAGCCTGTGGTCAGGAAACGTGCCGATGTTTTGAAATGACTCTCTG
This sequence comes from Ciconia boyciana, assembly GCF_034638445.1. Taxonomy (NCBI): domain Eukaryota; kingdom Metazoa; phylum Chordata; class Aves; order Ciconiiformes; family Ciconiidae; genus Ciconia; species Ciconia boyciana. The sequence continues at coordinate 13,974,563 of NC_132935.1, forward strand.
ATTCCATGTCAAGAGGTTTCTCATCTTGATCTGTTATGTTACTTCCCAGATTGTTTTTCCAACAGCTGTCCACTAAGTAAGCTGAAATCATTCACATAGAGAGTAGTTCTTTATTATATAGAAACTGAGCCTTTCTGTCAGATCAGCTCCTATTGGTGGTGGTGTTACACACAACAAGCCAGCTACAGTCTTGTGGGAGGGTAACTTAATGTGATCATCCCCATTCCCACTTGCACACATAGCAGCTCTGTGCATACCTCCTTTAGCCTATGGGCGGCTGTCACTGCTTGGGTTGATGGCCAAGGCCCTGCTTAATCCTTCCATATCTGCCATGACCACCAATGGGATAAAGCCAAGATCTCACAGGCAACATATCTATTGGGTTGGACACATGTGGTCTGACAGGGGTTGAAACTGCAGAGAGAGGGACGAATTTTTGCTTGGCTGAGTACTGTATTGCGCTTGTTGCAGGGCGGCAGATTGGACTTTGTTCCTGTTGCATGACAGAGGGATCTGGACAGGCTGGATCAATGGGCCAAGGCCAATTGTATGAGATTCAACGATGCTAAGTGCCAGGTCCTGCACTTGGGTCACAACAACCCCATGCAATGCTACAGACTTGGGGAAGAGTGGCTGGAAAGCTGCCTGGTGGAAAAGGACCTGGGGGTGTTGGTCAACAGCCGCCTGAATATGAGCCAGCAGTGTGCCCAGGTGGCCAAGAAAGCCAATGGCATCCTCGCTTGTATCAGAAATAGTGTGGCCAGCAGGACTAGGGAAGTGATCGTGCCCCTGTACTCAGCACTGGTGAGGCCGCACCTCGAATACTGTGTTCAGTTTTGGGCCCCTCACTACAAGACAGACATTGAGGTGCTGGAGCATGTCCAGAGAAGGGCAACGAAGCTGGTGAAGGGTCTAGAGCACAAGTCCTGTGAGGAGCAGCTGAGGGAACTGGGATTGTTTAGCCTGGAGAAAAGGAAGCTGAGGAGAGACTGTATTGCTCTCTACAACTACCTGAAAAGAGGTTGTAGTGAGGTGGGTGTCAATCTCTTCTCCCAAGTAACAAGCGATAAGAGGAGGGGAAATGGCCTCAAGTTGTGCCAGGGGAGGTTTAGATGGGATATTAGGAAAAATGTCTTCACCGAAAGGGTTGTCAAGCATTGGAACAGGCTGCCCAGGGAAGTGGTTGAGTCACCATCCCTGGAGGTATTTAAAAGGCATGTAGATGTGGTGCTTAGGGCCATGGTTTAGTGGTGGACTTGGCAGTGTTAGGTTAACAGTTGGACTTGATGATCTTAAAGGTCTTTTCCAACCTAAACGATTCTATGATTCTATGACAAGGATGTCCCAAGCCTTTGATTTACATTCCTATTGACTACTGTGCAAAGAAATGACATAACTGTCCTTAAAGGTCAATATTACACCTCAGGTAGACCTTTTCTACCCCAGCCGAGAGTGTCATTACTGGTATTATTCTATATTTTTACACTTTTGCTTAGAAAGGGCATTATCCTTAGTATCTTTTATCTCTTTTCTACTTACCAGTCTCTTCCAAAGAAGTTTTGGTGCAACTACAGACAACTATATGTTTCAATGGGCAAAGCTGTACTTTTCCATACATCAAAACCCAAATGGGGTCAACGTATACTTCTAGCACATATGCACTAGAGGATGCCAAATCGAGACACTATTGATGGAAGGATATCTTCAGCAGAATGCAGAAGTTTTTAGTAAAGACAGTATCTGCACACAACACAGCCTGCAAAGAGAGCACCAAAAGGGTTGCGTATCTCAAGGCTGTTGCCTCTGCTGAATAGCACAGTTTTCAGGGGGAAGGATGGGATGCTATAATGACATTCGGTGCTTAGCCAGTGACAGCGCTTTACTGTGTGTTATTCTTAAGACATACTATAAGGAAGGGAAAATAGACTGTGTGGTGGGTGTGTGAAGAATATATCCTTCATTGTTCCCACACAAGCACACTATAGCCAGGTACTATATCTTAGGGCCTTAAGTCATTAAGTCATCTTGATGACTTCCAGTTACATTTCCAGTTGAACTGACTTTTGAAATGTGATTGTCATTAAATCCCTTAAAGGCTTATGGAAAAGGCATAGCCCCTTCTGCAATATCTGTGGGCCCTAAAACCATGCAGTATACTATGGAGCCTTTGTTTGATTATACAAGTAATTAAATTTAAAATTTTATTAAACTTGTTAATAAAGACATAAAACATAGAGCTTCATACTTTGCTTTGATTTGTTGTGAGCTTTCACTAGATCCACAATTTCCTGGCACATGAATACACTGTGTTTAAGGCTACTCTGGTTTAACCACGTAAATTCAAAATAGTGACGTCACTTCAAAGGGGACAGAGAAGGAAACCAATTGGGCTGCATCCAAAAAACTCTTTCTAAAGGCATACAGTGCATCCTACATAAAGCAACTGTGTGAAGTTAGAGTCAGCGCCTACAGGCACTGGTCAGCTTGAGGGTGAAGAGCAATGCCCAGCAGATCTGTGGAGGGCTTCACCTTGTTCTGGTAAGAGGTCAAAAGGCCTTCTCTGTCCTACCAGAGGCAGCTGTGAAGTTCAGTTCTGGAAATTATTATGATCTGTTTCAAAGTTAAAGGGGTGTTGAAGAGGGGGAGCTATGACAGACAAATTCCTCAGAGAGAGACCAGAGACAGACCAGAGGGATCTCCCAGTCCTTTGGCTCCTGGAGGAGCCAGAGAGGCATCCTGGATCCAGGAAACAGCCCACCATTACTTCCCCTCACCTTATCCATTCAGGCTTCAGGCTGTAATTCCCAGAGGGTGCTCACTGCATCATAGGCTCAGGTCCTTATTTTGAACTTATGTAGGCTTCTAAAATATGGCAAAAAATAGAATCCAAGTTAAGCTTTTCTTTTGTGAGCTTCCTTGTTCACGTAGAGAAAAGACCGAGGTTTCAAATCCCGAGTTCCTTTCTCTCTCTCCTTCTCCAGAAAAAAAGGGCAGAAAGGCCCACAATTGATATAGCAACTCTTCCATTCCTGTGAAGCCAGCAGTAAGAAAAAAATGCTCCAAAACAAATGATCAGTGATGTTGAAGGTCATACAACTTTTCTGTGTAATGAGGCCCTTCGTATAACTGGCTTCATAGGGGTTAATTTGCAGAGGTTTGCTGTGATCGCACATTTTAGGAAAGACATGTAAAAGATTTTCTTCTCCTTTCAAATACGAACTATAATATACTCACACTTGTGCTGTTAAAAGCACAGATCATAAAACACAGGCGCTACAAGGTGGCCTCCCTGGCTCTGCTATTATATGGCTTTCTCAGCTCATTTTTAAACATTTACATTTGTTCATCAGACATTAACCTACCTTTTGCTATGCCATACACTGGGATGAAAATTGTGTTCTTAGGACAAGGCAAGGAAGGAAAACTTCATAAAGTTACTCAGCCTCACATCCGTAACTTGAAGGAATTTTGGCCTTTCATGGCGGGAGAGAAAGAAGAGAGGAAGAAGGGTATGTGTGTATTCATTATAGACCTTAAAGTTTACAGAAACACAGGTTCCCAAGAGCCATCTCAATAATGGTTTTAGTCAAATATTTATATTGCTATAACTTTATATGTTTAATGATTTTCCCCATTAAGGTTTTTGTGGTTTAGCAAGGAAAATCCAAATATTCTTGATGATGATTGGTGAGTTAAAATCTCTTGTAGCAACACAGTGTATAAAATCCTCTCCAAGTAACTGCCTTTTTCACACATCTGGAAAGACTCCATTTTTTAATCTGCCAGAGCCTTACAAGGGCAGCTTATTACATAAATAAACAGAAGAATATACATAGTCATAGAATGACTAAATTGAGTATAATCTTACAATAACAAACCCTGTCTCAATACTCCTTTGTTTGTTGCCTTTTGGCACTATTATTGACTCTCCTGTGTGTACTGTATAATCATTACTGCCCCCACTTTCTCCCTGATGTGAAACGCGTCCAGGTGGTCAGCAACAACAAGGCCAAGGCTTGCCTAGCAGTGCAACCTTCTGGAGCCGAATGCATCCTGGAAATGGGATCTTTGGTTCTCATACGCTTTCCAAGTGGGTAAGAGCACCACCACTGTTCAAGATGTCTCAGACGTTGTGTGAAACAAATCCGGCCTGCTGAAGCACTAGTTATTTCTTCTGAGCAACTCTTCAAAGAAGGTAAGGGACCTGTGTCTCCTTCATGGCCATAACCATCCCAAGAAGTACTTTCTACTGGGACACTGCTACTGTCACCCAAAAGGAGAAAGTTCATGAGCGATCGCAGGGGAGGAAACAGTCCCAGAAACGAGAGGAAATTCACTCTTGGGTGAATTAAAAGCATTTTCTAATCTCTTGCAGACCCATCTATGAATGCCTCTTGCCACTGAGAGAAAATACTGTCACTTTGTTCTGGTCCAACAGGCACCCCGTAGGGAGATTACCTCCTGCTCAGTCCTTTGATGGGATGGGAATTGCGCTGCTGCAGCACACGAAGCCCGGCTATAAGCGTCTATTTCATATGCTCGCTGGTGAAACAAGACCCTCCTGGGCCAGGGCTGACTTACAAAATCCAGTACCTTCTGGCAGTGAAAAGGTTGCAGCACCCTGCAAGCAAGGGATGCACTCCCGTATGTAGAAGGGAAATGGCATTATAACTATGGCAGCAGAGATACTTTGTTTTTTGATACACAGAGTTTCTGTGTATTTTTGTCATTTCAACAATTACATGTAATAGAGGAAAACAGAAAATAAAAGAAAAATATTTAATGTTTTTGCTTCTAGCTATTTATCTTAACCTGGTCATAGAAGCAATAAAAAGGGACTTACTTACACAAAAAACTGAGTAGTCTAATCAGATGACATTTACTGAAAAGACACTTCATTTCCATCTGTCAGATGCTTTTTTTCTGAGTCATGATTTCTGTGATACAGCTCTACCAATTCACCCTGTTACAACAAATACCAGCTACCAAGATAAGTCTTTATCTCCTACATTTTTTGAGGCTCAGGAAAGGGAGGAAATGACTTGCCAGGAATGCCTTTGGCACAGAGTTCATCATTCAGGAACATTTCTGTGATGCTGCCACTTAAAGTGAACATAAGGGAGGAAGGATGTACCTGAAGTTCAGTCCTGTCTATATGTATTCATGTGTTGGCTGAAGGAATTAAGTTTCTATAGGTCAATAAGTTCAGCTCAAACCCTGGAAACCCAAAACTCAAAGAAGGTTTCAGTTTGGCATTATCTTATGTATGGGCTCAGTGCTCCACCAGGCACAGCAGTTTGGAAATCAGAGACCTCAGGCTGCAATTGCTCAAAGCATAAGGCTCCACATGTTGGGTGATGTGGTTCTAGCTCTGCTTCTGCCCTGGCTCTGACAAAGGAGGGAGGCTGTAGTAGGATGCTGTATCTGGGACATCACATGTTTATCTGTCTGCACAGGTCCACGGCTTCTCTGGTACCCTGGGACTCGGCAGCCCTGAGCGGCCAGTGCAGGGTGGGGGGATACTCACCATGCGCAGCACAGCGAGGGGAAGCAGACGAGAAGTCATGTTGCTTCATGGAGGGCCTGAGCTACCCCCACCATCAGCTAGAAAGGTAGGAATCAGGTGGGAGAGTCAAAAAAACAGACAGTGGTGGGACATACACACAAGATAACGAAGGAGCAGGGCCTAGACCCGTGCAACTGCAAATGCCATCTTTTCACAGCCAGCCACCAATACATGCCCAGCTGGAAACAAACCCATAGACCTCAGGGCGCATCCACCAAGGGACAGGAACTGGGACAGAGTGCCTGGCAGTGCTCATGGGCACC